>NC_140582.1:1243624772-1244824772 GCF_964204655.1 Triturus cristatus | reverse complement strand
CTCACCCTCTGACACAAACCCTATGCCACACCTCTGCATCAGGCCAGTTCTGTGTAGGGCTGTCACCCATACAGCATGTCCACATAATTTCTGTGCACTTTTAAGGACAGACAAACATGTCACTTCTGCGGCCAGACCTGTCACTTTTAAGGACACAGCGAAGGGGCGGGAGACCTACGGGGGACCTGTCACTTTTAAGGACATGCATGGTGATGAATGGTATCTGCTTATACTACTCATGCTTTCAGCTGCAACCTCATTTTCACAAACCCTGGTCTGGGATTCGAAATCAAAGGTGAGAGTCCTTTTGTAAAGTTGTTTTTCCCTTTTTTTATTTATCTCTTTTTTTACTTTTGCTTTTCTAAAACTGTTTAAGGGTTGTGGTTCCTTGCAGGCTGCGTTTTTTTTTAAAAAGCCTGGCATGTTAGGATCATGTTTTCTATTGCAAGATGCACTTCCCAACCTTCCTTTGTCATGTACACAGATACCAGCCCTTGAAGCAGACTCGTGTCTCTCCCCCCCCCCCGGCCTTAGTTGCTATTATGAGATGTGCTGTTTGCAATGGTTTTATACCACAGTGGTAGATTAAGTGCTAGACACTTTAGTTTTTAACTACACAGCACTTGGTAAATCTCTCCTAAACAAAACAAAAATCATCTTAAAACAGTTTTGGACTTGTGCCGGCCCATTATTACTATTGGTTGGCTCCTACATTACTCTCGTTTCCTTGCTTCTTATTGGTCAGTGCCTCCTTTTGGCTTCTTGTGTGTCTCTGCCATGGAGCATGGACCAAATACAGCTTCCTGTCTGCTGCCAGTGTCCTTCCACAGGCTGAAGCCTCCTGCAGGTACTTTTTTTTTTTTTAATAACACTTTGGGACATGCACTCTTAGAGTGCATGTCTTTGAAGTCCCTCTCCTCCCCTCCTACAGCTGTTTCTGCTCCCTCTGTTTGCTGTCCATTGTTTCCTCCGTCGCCATCCTCCTGCTGTCTGTTGTTTCATCCTCCTGCTGTGTCCTTTCTGTATCCCACCCCCTTTCCTCCTTCCACTGTTTGCTGTTGTTGTCTCCCCCCCATACCCCTGGGCTGTTTTTAGACAGACAGCAAAGCAGCACATGCTGCTATGCAACATGACTTAAAAGGAGGGGGGGAGCCCTATAATGCGGTTAACCCTGGGCACATCTTTACTCATAATTTTTTTTAATTTATTTAACGTTCAGCTATGTTGCACAGCAGCTTCCACTGCAGTACAACTTGCACAAAAAAATTAACAAAGCCAATAGATCTCTCGGAGGCAAAACCTACTGAATTTGCTAATGCTTTTTAGACTGCATCTATATTTACTCCCGCCCTCCGTATGTTCCTCTGCAGTCACCTGGAGGCCTGTCTCTTCCTGCCCCCTCTCCACCATTTGCACAGCTGCCCCTTCAATCTCTGTATAGGGATTGGGTGTTCCAGTGATATTTTTACATGGAGGGCACACACGACTGCCGTGATTGCTAATAAGCAGGGTTTGATTTCCACCGTGGTCTGTTCCAAAATATACGCTCACACCGTTTACTACCTTCTTGTCACATTTTTTGTTTGTTTTTACCTAACCTTCCACGTTCCTACTTAAGTATCTTCATAGTGTGCCTCTGACGTCAGTGTCTTAGAAAAAGCCAACACTTGTCTATAAGTCCATGCGTGCTACTGTTACCTAAGATATTTGGTAACCACAGCACAGCGTCACGTTAAGAGTTTGTTGTACAGCCATTGCACCCGCTTGTATCATGCTAGTTGTTTTAGTAGTGCAGAGTTCACTTCTAGCCCACACCAAACATTGTGGAAGGAACGCTGGAGCGTTCACAGTGGTGCATGAAAGAGTTCACTTCTAGCCCACACCAAACATTGTGGAAGGAACGCTGGGCCGTCCACAGTGGTGCATGAAAGAGTTCACTTCTAGCCCACACCAAACATTGTGGAAGGAACGCTGGGCCGTCCACAGTGGTGCATGAAAGAGTTCACTTCTAGCCCACACCAAACATTGTGGAAGGAACGCTGGGCCGTCCACAGTGGTGCATGAAAGAGTTCACTTCTAGCCCACACCAAACATTGTGGAAGGAACGCTGGGCCGTCCACAGTGGTGCATGAAAGAGTTCACTTCTAGCCCACACCAAACATTGTGGAAGGAACGCTGGGGCGTCCACAGTGGTGCATGAAAGAGTTCACTTCTAGCCCACACCAAACCTTGTGGAAGGAACTCTGGAGAGTTCACAGTGGTGCAAGAAAGAGTTCACTTCGAGCCCACACCAAACATTGTGGAATGAACGCTGGGGCGTTCACAGTGGTGCATGAAAGAGTTCACTTCTAGCCCACACCAAACATTGTGGAAGGAACGCTGGGGCGTCCACAGTGGTGCATGAAAGAGTTCACTTCTAGCCCACACCAAACCTTGTGGAAGGAACTCTGGAGAGTTCACAGTGGTGCATGAAAGAGTTCTAGTTCATCTGACATTTTCATCTGCTTCCCAAAGGTGCTTCCCGCAAGGATCCTGGAAGATGTGTGTTGCCCTGTATAGAGCATACACATGAGATGAATTGGATGGGTCTGGAGCTGTTGCTACACCGCTCAGTTCTTTCAGTTTGAGACCACTATTTTTGGAGGGCACTTGATACAGATCCGCAGAGACCAGACTCAACCTTGGAGAGAAGTCATGAGGGTTGATGTTGCTCTATTGGCTGATTAAAGTGTTAAGAAGTGTTAATTATGTGGTGTTGCATTTGGGCTGACGGTGTTAATTCTCAACCCTATTATCCATGTTTTTTGCTTCCCTCCCACTATACTGTTCGTGTTGCCTCCCCGTAAGAAAAACAAGCATTTGCAATGCAATAGGTCTCGCATTTGCGAGAGTAGTAAGTAATTCTTTATGGCTCAGTTAATTAAAACCATTGCAATCAGCATATATACATATAAACGAATTTAAAATATAATTTTATCTAGTGCAACCTTTCTATCAATCAATTTAGTTAAAATTGCTTTAAAATATTCGAAACATTTCATAAGACTAAAAGGTGCAAATTGGGAATCATTAGTGCATTCCATAAACTAAAGGATGAATCGTTATGTGGACCAAAAGAGTCTATGTTCAGATCCATGCAACAGCGGGTTCTTGGAGCAGTTTTGAGCGGCACCGTCAGGTGGACGTGACAGATTAAAAGGAAGACCGTTGGTTGCAAGCGGCTTCTGCGGTTTCTTAGCATTATGACCAGTCCGCAGTGACCGAAGTGTTCTGGCTTGTTTAAAAAGGAAGAATTTGATATTTTAAATTTGTGATGGGTGCAGCCCGAATGTGTAGGCGCGCTGCTTTTGTTATTTTATGACGTTTTCTGAAGACCCCTTCGTACCAGCGTAAAAGTTTAGAAGAGACCGAAGTTTTTTGCATTAGCGTTGAGATGGTGGTTTCTTTTTCATTGCCGAGTAGGGCAGTTGGACTTAAATGCCGTGTAAGTTTGTTTCGTCCGGTCTCTCTCTTCTGGCATTCTGCTTCTTTTCTGCTTTTTCCAGAAATGTGATGAGATGACTTGCTAATTGGATGCTTTTGCCATTAAAGCATGCTTTGACCGCCTGCCGGCATGTTCTTATTCCCAATTTCTTTAGGGTTGGTTTTAGATGGTAACTCTGCTCCTTATCCAGTCCTTCGCAGATGCATATTAAGTGAAGGATGTCCTCTTTTGGGTCCCCACATAAACGGCAATTTATCGTTTGTGGCCGTTTCCATGGGGGAAGATGGTTTTATGATGGAAGGATACCCAGCCGTAATCGTATAAACTTCTCCTTTGTGGACCGTGTGTAACCGACTAAGTAGCTTTGGCAGGAGCTGCTGGTATAGTTTTGGATGACGGTCCAGACGTGTGCACTGTTGGCTAGTGTAGCGAAATAATCCTTACAGATTTGTTTATTAGTTGTTTGAACGTGTTACGAGGACCAATGCTCTTCCAGGCGACTTGTAGTTCTGAGGAGTCTATAGAATGCTTTAACTAAGTTGCAGCTGCACTCGTATTTTTCCTTTCTAACTCCTTCCAGAGATGGTGATTCAAGCTTGAGACTTCAGCTCCCTGTATATTATGCCAACTTTTGGCATAGGCGCCCATTCTTTCTATTCTTTGATTCCTCAGGCCGAAATCAAGTCTTATTTGTGCCTGCGAGGTGTACTTAGGCAGATTGAATATCCTTCGCATAGCCCTGGCTCTTGTGTTATCCATTATCTGCGCATCCCTCCCTCGGAGGCATTCGCTTCCATAGGTGATGGCCGGTATTAATTTTGCTTGGATTACTTATAGTAGTGGGGTAAAACCACAGCCAACTGCTTTCGTTTTAAGATTCCTCAATGCAACCAATATTGTGGGTACTCTCCTTATTATTGCTTCTTTCTGAGGTTGAAATTTCCCTTGTCTATCAACAATTACTATTTCGTCCACGGTTTTCAATGTTAGTCCTCCCATTTGCCAGCAAAACGTGAGTGTGGACGTCTTCACGTTTATTCTCATGGCTTTTGTTTTTGAGAGGTTTATGCTGAGGTCATTCATAGCTGAGTAAATATATGTTGTGTCAATTAGGTGTTGTAACCCTATTGGCGTGCGGCTAATAAGCACGATGTCGTCTGCATACCTCAAGTTTGAAAGATTTAGTCCTCCTAGGTTCGGGGCATGAGGGTTACTTTCGTCTAGCATTGGAGAAAGATCCGACATAAAGATGTTGAAAAGGGTCGGAGCTAGCACGCACCCTTGTTTAAGGCCCTTGGTCGTCTGTATTTTCCTTCACAAACAGTCGCCGGAGCTCAACTTAATTTGTACCCACGTGTCCGTGTGTAGTAACATCAATTGTGATAGTAGGGTTGATGGTATTTTTCTATTGGCCAGCAGTAAATTTCTGTTGATGTTGTCGAAAGCTGAAGCAAAATCAATGAAACATACATAAAGAGGCAGGTTGGCGAGTTTGACGACATCTATTAGGAGTGTTAAAGCCAGAATACTTGTCGTTGTTCCCAATTTTTTCCGAAAGCCTGTCTGGGTAATGGGGATCACAGCATTTTCATTTGCCCATTCCGTAAGCTCCTCTAATAAGAGGCCGGCATAATATTTGGCCTCATTGTCGATTAAGGCAACAAGTCTGTAATTTTTGGATCGTTTTTGCTGCCTTTCTTGTGGATTGGAGCTATTATTGAGCCTTTCCATGAGTCAGGAATTATTTCAGTTTCAGAAATCTGTTTGTACAGTGGTGATAGCGCCGCTGCCCAGTATTCCGGGTTTCGTTTATACAAAATGGGGGGAATTCCATTGGGGCCCGGCGCCACCTTTCTAATGTGAGAGTTTATGCTGGGTCTTCATGGGTTCTGGAGGTTGTTCACCATTTTCCAGAATCTTCCGCTGGTGTTATTTCCTTTTGCGTCATGGAGCAACTTAGCCCATAGCTCTTCATCTGCTCCCCTTTTTAAGTTCCAAATTAGTTTCTTTTTGATGGTTTTTTGTTTTTGCATTTCCTTTTGCACGACATTGCCCGGGCCGTCTCGGTGTAGTTGCCGCAGTAATTTGTTAATATTTCTCTTAAGGTGCTTTAGGTTGATGTTTTATTTTTTTAACTTGTCGTGACCTTCCATGTTATGAGGACAGTTTGTGGAGCTTGTTTGGTTGTGGTCTTCCATTGTTGTGTGGGCCGTTTTTCTTCTTGTTTGTGCGGTTCCAAGGCTACTGGCAAATAACTCCCATCGGCTTAATTTATCTGTCTGAGTTGCAGTGCTTTTTTTCCCGCAAGTTTGTTTGCTTCTTTTTCAAAGCCTTCCAAGTTGTGCATTTTACATTTTATTCTTTTTTGTATGACCGAATGTGAAGATCCCACGTTAGCTGCTGGCAAGGTTACCACTGCCCTGTAGGTGTTTAAGGTGATCTCTTGCGATAAGTGGTCACTGGCTGCCATTGTTCCTATTTGGAAATCCAAGACTTTGCCAAAGAATTGTAGTGATGAAAGTGTGAAGTCTATAGTTGAACTTGCGGTCGCATTATGAAAAGTGGCTGCCGATGGGCTGTCGTTTGCGAAACGACCGTTTAGAGCTACAAGATTAAGGTGTTCCAAGTCGTTTAAGCTGTCTCTTGCCATCCTGTTTGCCCCATTTGCTTGCCTCCTGTTGTGGGATGCCCCATACTCAAAAATGTTCTTCCAGAAGTGAATCCCTTGTCTGGGGCCCTCCTAAATACATATTGAAATCCCCTGTTACTATGAGGTTAGATGTTAACTCCTCTGACAATATTTTTGTCACTTTTGCAGTCAGTAGTTTCATCCCGGCTTTTTTCTCTCGAGGGTGTACATTTAGCAATATTAGCTTTTGGTTTTGATCTTTTCCCCCTAGGTCCAGCTCTATTGTTTTTATGCTGTTGTTAACTAACTGTTTGGCATCTTTGTTCTTTATTTCATTAATGCTCTTTATTTTGGTGTATATTGTTTGGCCTCCTTTTAAGTGGCCGTATTTGGCATTTCTTATAGCTGGTAGATGATATGCTTTGAAGCCCTGTATTTGGTACGGTTGATCTGACCAGGTCTCTTGAAGGGCAATTGTATCAAATGTTTGTAGGTAAAGTAGAAGCTGAGATTCGTCTGCTTTGTTCCCTAGACCGTTTATGTTCCAAGACATATTCTTAATTGGTGATTTATTGCAGTATTTCGTTGCGTGTTTTGTCATGTCTTCAAGGGCCTTGTGTTAATGGTCCTTCCTATCCAATTCCAGTCATTTTGTCCTGGTGATCCTTGGGCTTGCCTTGGGCTCAATAAGTAGGTGTCCGTCTGTGAGATTGATAAACTTCGAGCCCCCTTCAGGACACTTTTGTTTGTTTTGGAAGGTGCAATCATCTCTCTTTTTGTGCCTGACAGTGGTTCTGGATATCCTGTTTTTTCCTGTCTTTTTAGGCGAATCCCCCATGCTTGAAAGCGCGGTCCCATCTCCATGATTCTTTCGGCTGTTCCCTGCGTGGCCCATGTTGTTTTGGTGACCTCTTGGTCTGATAGGTAGTTATAGTATGCAAATTCCACAGATTCTAGGTTGTTTGTTTTTATATCCGTCAGGTTGCTGATAGTGGATAATAAGCATAAAATCTTGCCTCGGTTGAGAATATCCCCTCTGCCTCTTGACTTGTACTCCGGGATAAGTAGGATTGTGCCTCTTTCGGCTCTCTCCTGCTTGTAGTCCCGTTGTTTGGGTTCTTCCGTGGCTGGTTTGACCAGTGTCCAATCGGCTCTTTATGAGTAGTGGCTCTTCTACTAGCGCTTCAGAGTCCTCCATGTCTTCTACCGGCACTGGGCCTTGAGCCACGGAGGCTCCCTTAATGTCTGCTAACGACGCTCCCAACCTTTGGGTTTTTGGTGGATCAGTACTATCTGCCCTCTCTGTCCCATTGTTGGGCTTAATTTTTCCTTGACTGGTTTCTGTTTGACGCTTGTTGTTTGTGCTTCTGCCTGTGTGATTGAAGTTCTGACTTTGTGTGGTTTGTACAGTCTCCTTAACTGGTGAAGTTGTTGTGGTCTCTGTTGGCCTATCTGTTTCTGCTTCATCTTCTTCTTCTTCTGGAGTCGAGTTAACCACTTTGAAGAATGCTTTTATGTTACTGGTCTTTTTTCTCACTTTCCTTGTTTGTTTTCGTCCTCGTTTATTTTGTTCCATGAGTTTTTCTGGGCTTTCTTTCTCCAAGCTTTTGTCTTGAGGGCTGTGGTGATTGATGATTTCTGGAACCTTCCCCTGTTGCCCCTGCATATAGCTGGGCTGTTTATTCGATTGCTCGAAGCAATCCTTTCGTTGTAATTCTGCAGGCGTCTTTGTGGCTTTCCCTGCAGCAGCAGCGTAGGTTTCATCTTTGTTTTTCTCCAAGATATTCGGGCTATTTGGCCCATCCCCGCTTGAGTTTCAGGCCTTCTGCCCATGCTTGGTTTTGGAATTTAGTGTATTGTGTAGGCTCCGTGTCTCTTTTTTTCCCCTGCCCAATGCCGTTTGTGTCTCATTTATTGCTGCTGAGGCTACTGGGGAGATCGTGCGTTGTGTTCAGCAGATTTAAGGTCCCGAGCGGTTCTCTTGGCTGGCTGTAATGTGGCTTTGTTGATACGTTCGCCATGGCTGAGCTTCCTTCATCTTTTGCATTGTCAGTTGTGTTTTTTAAATCATCCAGGGTACCCCCCAGTAATTGTGGGATTGTTGAGAGTTTGTCCACAATTGTGTAGCAGGCGCAACTTGGCTGCATTATTTTTGTTTCTGCTTGAACCCTCTTGATCATGTCGTTCATGTCTGCCAGCTTGCTATCGATATTGGCTACATGTATTGCTAGAAAATTTAGGAGGGATAATTGCATGTCCATTTTGTCCGAATGGTACTGCATGGCCTTTATTGATAGCTGTAATGTGTTTAACAAGGATGACCATAGTATTTCTGGTCCTTTTGAAAGCTCTTCTGTGTTTGGGGTTATATCAGGTTCTCGTTTGCTGTCTTCCTCCTGTGGGATAACTGGGAAGTATGATGCTACTAGCCTCTCCCACTCCTCTGTTGTAAGCTGGGCGTTCTTTTCTAGTTCGGAAATATCCATTTGGTCGTACTCTATTTTTTCTGTCTTCTGTTTCTTCTATATACTCTCTTTTTGGTGATTTTCCTAGCTCTCTCCCGTCACCCACTTGGGAATGTTCTAATTGTGCCGACTGGACTTGGGCCTGGTCTGTGCTGATGTCTGTCACTAGGTTGCTAGTGTTGGGTCCTGGATTTGCTCTTACGTGATCCAGCGTGTTAGAGTCCTTGTTTGTTGGCTGTCTTAGAGATTGTGGCTATGATTTTCTGGATGGATCTAATTTTCTGTTGGTGAGCTCTTGACTGTTTCGCTCGGCCTCTGTTACTGTTGTTGATGGCTGCAAAGTTGGGAGGATTGCTATCCTCGGCTCAAGAGGGCAGCCCCTTTCGCTCGCGATACTATTATTGACTTTGTAATTATCCCTGCGGCCGCCTTTGCCTGTGCCAATCATTTCTACTTGGGTAGGGCTTTCCTTGGGTGGGTGTGCGTTCCCAATTCACCCTCAGCCTTGCCATCCATCCTCCATCCTTCTTCCTTGTTCTTCCTCCCGACCGGCCCTTATGCCTCTCTCATATCTCGTTGTATCTTGTATTATTTTTTCAGTGTTTTCACTTTTTTCGCCTCCAGGGGCAGTGGTTTGAGTGCTCCCCTCGGGTTCCAGGGGGGAAGGGAGACCCTTGAGGTTGCTGATTGAAGTACTTAGGAGCGAGCCAGGATCTTTCAAGAATGAGAAGATTGTGTACATTTTTGGTTGATGGCCCTTGGTTGCTGGTTTACTTAGGGTTTCTGTGTCTGCCTCTCCACACATCAGGTTTTCTGGCAGAGATAGCTGCTGCACCAACAAGTTTTTTGTTTCGTTTGGCGCCTTGGGCTTGCTGCTGACGCGCCTTCTTGCCGGAACGTTGTTTGTCGCTTTCCTGACTTTCCCTGACCTCATCGCGCTCTCAAGGCGTTACAGGGGTTACAGTTGTAGTTAACACCCCCCAGGTGATTGATTCTAGATTGTCTGTTTGCTGGCTCGCCTGCTCGGGTGGTTGATTGCTTAGTGTTGATTTGATTGATTAATTGATCTTGGATAATGTTTTTGGCTGGTTTTCCTGGTCTTCCTATATGGATTTCTGAGTTAAAGTGTCTGCGGTTCTCCGCTGTTGTCTGTAATGTTTGCCCCCTCTAGGCACCTTATTCAACTCCTTCTTGGTGCCCGCATGGTGTTGGTAGGCATAATGATAAATGAGAAAGGGACCGATTTTCCCATATAATTATCCTGAGACATCCCTACCACCCAGCCAGCATGAAACCCCTGTGTAGGCCCTTATGTTCAATATGTAGGCCTCTTTGTTAAGTTGACCATAGCTCTGCCATTTTACTGTATAGCAAGCTGATGGCAGGTCTGACCCAAATCATATCCAGCTCCTCTTTCTGGGAGGCCTCCTGCTCCAAACTAGGAGCCCTCACCCTGCCCGTGTGCTCAGTTCACTGTTTCAAAGTTCAACATCCCCGTGAAACTTTCGACATACAGTCGGCTGCATCCTGGGCTGGTACATGCTTCCTGGGCTGGTACATGCTTCCTGGGCTGGTACATACTTTTAAGGAAGTGGCCACCGCAGATGTGTCAAGCTAAAGAACACAGGAGATTTATAAAAGCATATATTTAAATCCCGTACAATACCCATTTTTCTGCTTGCTCTATGCAATTTACGACAAGCAATTGGCCTGAGTAGCTGACATTTTCACCTAGTCTACGGTCCGCATTAAGTGGGTAAATGACGAGACGTCTGATAAAAATTGCAGACAAAGCTTTTGGGGTAGACTGAGGTAGGTAGAAGTGGCGTGAAATGATGTTATTGTAGGCGCCTCTCATAGCCTAAAAATCATATAAAAGGGGAGCCCACACAGTCCTCGGCGGACTGCCTTGCTGTCTGTATGTAGGTAACAGGCTGTGTAGGTTTTTCCCCAAGAGCTAAGAGCTCTTGTCTTGTCTTACTCAAAGTGTCTTGCTCTGCTTAAAGTGTTTTGTTCTATTTTACCTATATGAAATGTCATGTTATGTTTAATCATTTTTCTCTCCACATTTGCATTTAAAATGTTTTGTATTATAATTGCAGGATTGCTCACTCTTGGGTAAACGTGAGTGTTCCTAGGTAAAGGTGTTATGTATTCTGAGACACTTTACTTCCTTTATGCTGTTTTCATGGTGCATTTATAAAAAAGTGTCCATTAGATTTAGTCTCTCTCTCTGACAGTACAATAGTTTGGATACAGAGAATACCAATCAATCCATGTGACCATCTGGATTCTGTATTTTGTATTTTATGCCTTTGTCTTGCTGTTTCTTTGAAGTTGCATCTTCTCATTAAACTGCCATTGTATTCTACCTCTAATTCCATGGCTCACATGTCCGTTTCCTTCATTTTTAGAACGAGCGTTCCTCGGCACCCCGGCTCAAATTAAGGTGCCCCTTTTGTCCCTAACTCACTCCCTCGCTCACTCCGTAAAGGCTCCCGGGACTCTGTGCTCAGCCCCCTGCCCACTTGACCCATAATAAATCTTCCTTCCAACATAAATATGAAAGGAAGCCTGATTCGCCCCAATTCTACCTGTTTTCTGCCTACTTTCTGCCTGATGGAGCTCCGGCTGTGGCTCTGTCACCCGCTCCCGCCCCTGCTCCAACTCCTACTCCTGCCTCCGCTGCAGCTGCTGCAGCCGCTCTATCGTTATGGCAGGAAGTGAGCTGTCTGGGAGTGGGCTCGGGGAGGCCGGTGGCAGGGGGATAAACAGGACTCTCAGGGAGGGGTAGGGTCACGTGCTTCTCTCGGGTGAATTCGGGCCCCCCGTGGTCTGCCAAGAACGCGCACTCGCTGTGTCAAAGACACAGGAGCGCAGAGGCATCAACACCAGTGCCGGCAGTGTCTCTTTCGTTTTCACGCTAATTTTTCTCGCTATCGCTCTCGCTATCGAGATGTCGGTCCGCGGGAGGCAGCTGCGGCTTGGCTCGGCAGCTCGGCGGCTCAGTGGTGCTTGCAGCGATGATGTTTAAATAAGAAGGGAGGCCAGCTGCCTCCATCGCTGCTGCTGCCCTCCACTCCGCTCAGCTCCTGCTCTGTGCTGCTCTGTGACCACGCCTTTCCTCTTCCGGTTCCTCTACCGGATCAAGCATTGCGAGAGTTTGAGCTGTTGACATTGTAAATGATAATGCCTTTTATTTACGTGTTGGTTTTTAAAACATAAATAAAAGGCATTGCCATTTACAATGCCAATAACTTAAACTCTTGCAAATGCCAGACCTATTGCATTGCAAATGCTTGTTCTTTTATCCTTTCTTATGGCTTCCTTTAGCCCAGTTGTCTGACTGTCTGCGTTATTGCTGCAGTCGTCACCGAATGTCACCCTTTTGCCCCTTTATCCTAGCGTTACTTGAATTGTGTCGCCTCGGTCTCCCGTGACCTCGCTGTACGTGTGGCTGAACCTGGGTCTCATGCTTCTCTACCCTGGGGCGCTGTCCTAGAATGTTTTCCTAATGTTGCCCCCTGGGGCTCTTTAGTGGGGCGTTGGGCGATAAGGACTGAGGTGCAGACTTCCTCAGCCCCCCGCTGCAGTGGTGAAGGAGGTTAAAGCAGGGTGGGGCAGAGCAGAGTAGAGGCAAGCACATGGTGGAAATTTCAATGTCAGTGTTGGTGTTAAAACCCAGGTGAGCGGGGCCCGACAGTCGGATGCAGGCGGCACCCGGTGCTACCCGACGGGGGCCGCACTCACCCACACGGGGTTTGCACTCAGTCACGCAGCTTCTGGCACCTTCGACTGAAGCTCGAAGGCAGCCCACTGCCCAGGCTCCCCGGCACCCGCGCTCCTCGCAGCAGGGGGTCGCGGAGCTGGATTGGACCTAGTTGGGGCCAGGCAGGGCTGTGGGGTCTCGTAGCACCAAACTCCGCTGCTCCGCCGGCTCCTGCGGCCCTCCTCCTCACGCCTCAAGTCATCCTTGAATATTTGGGTTTAAGTTTGTTATAAAACATTTACCGATGTATGTCCATGCATTTTCTTATAGCTTTTAATTCAAATAGTTTTAATAAACCTTTACAAAAATCATGGCAAAACAAAATAAGCACTGACGAAGATAAAAGGTTAGAGTCTGATGCTAGACTCATTGACTTTGCCAATGCTTTTTATCAGTGCCCTGAGATGACATGTTGACAGTGTGAGAGGTACACAAAACAAAAAAAGTACATGTTGACAGTGTGAGGTACACAAAACAAAAAAAGTACAAACTCTGGTTAGCCATGGTAAAATCACATACACTTATACTTACTCAGCAAGCAATACAAAGTCAGAGACAACCTTTTTAGGTCGAGCATTCGAGACCTCTTGTATATACTATAGTATATATACTTATGTGTATGTACATTGTGGGCTCTGGAGATCAGCCCTAGGACTGGTCTGCTTCCGCTTAGGTATTTTTTTTCTGTTCAACTGCCTCTATTTAACTGTCATTATAGAACACGCCCAGCAGAGGTCAGTAAAATACCAGAATTGCTTTCTGCTGAGGGACTTTCTTTTTTTAAATTTTCTGGCAACTTCCTCTATTAAACGACCAGCAGAGGTCAGTAAAATACCAGAATCACTTTAGCATTCTCTAGAGTCCAGTCCAGTCCATTAAAATGGTCTTCCACGAGCACCCGTAGACAATATTATATTTTTCAAATCTTGCATTTTCAGTGATATGACCACCTTTTTGTTATGATTGACTGACTTAGGAGCATTGGTACAGGACCTTCCCCCATTTTCTTCAACTAGCTCCTCGTCCCTCTCTCTTATGTTAGTGTAGAATTAATGAACGGCAGCCAGACGTGGGACTCCTATCCTATTCTCTTCTTTTATCACACCGTGCCTACACGTGACATACCTACCACGACCTATCTCAGGAGGCATACCACAATGGACGCACAAACAGAGGCTTAGACAATAACAATAGAAACATGGACAATCAAGGCCTTAGCTTTGACGACGAACCAATTGTGGAAATTCTCTGGGCACCTTCCCTCTTAGCAGCAGACGGAAATACAGCTGCAGGCAGTAAAAACAATGATTGGAAAACATTACAGACACTAAGATACTCCAGATCAAGACAGCCCTACATGGCAGAATATCTTAGAGCAAACATTGCCCCTAATGGTCTCCTTGTGACACTGGCACCCAGGATATTTTTAGAAGACCTCACCTTTCGCCATGAATGGTCTAAAATAGCCTGGAAGTGCACCCGCGACTGGTTGGTGCTAATTATTGACACGGCCAGACGACTCTCAGATGAACTCCTCATAAAGATCACCATTGCAGAGAACGGACTAAAAACAGGAATATCCATCACCGCTTTCAAATCCCGACTCGCAGAAATAAATGAGGAAATGAACAATCACAAAGAATACCTCACCAAACAAAAATTGAACAAACTTCAGAAAGATTTAAAACGTTTAAAAAGTCTATCCCTACATCAAAGATGACTACGTCTTTCAACATAATGAAACTACATCCGATGAAGGAAGCAGTACACATTCAGGAAGATCTGACTCTATCAGCAGTGACTCGAGTTATGAGAATAACCAGCGAAGACAAAGGGGAGGATACAGACATCAGCAACCCATGTCACATCAACCACCTCCGCTACTTCAAGGTTTTCCATCACTACCTTTTCAACCACAGATGTATCAAGGACCATGGATGGCGCATCGCGCCATGTGGAATGGACCATCAGGTCATCCCCCCCCCACAATGCCACAATACCAACAATTCCCGAACCCCCCTTTTTTCAACAGAGGGAGGGGCAGAGGAAGAGGCAGAAGAAGAGGAGGAGCCAAGAATATCCATTGGCAAGACCAAGAACAGATGGTACTGAGGAGCAAGACCCCCAAACCTTAGTAGTTAATCTCTCATCCAGACCCCTAGTGGAGGACGAATACAAACTCTTAGAAAAGGGCTTGGGTTTCGTTCCCACCCCCAAGGATGACTCTTTCAAACTCCATCAAGAACTCCATCAGTTCTTCCGGAAGGTACGACTAAGCTTTCTTTCAGGAGAGAACTGAAGATTCCATAACAGGCACAGGATTCAAGAAGAATTCCAAATTTACTCCAAAAGCTGCCATGACACCACACGAAGTGCTCACGTTCAAACAAGCTATCCTTAAAGATGTCAAGGCAATTTCACCAAACCGTCCCTTTGACAATCTAACAAAAGTAGAAAGAGGATTGCTGAAGGTGATCACGACAGACCCTACCATCATCATAAAACCTGCAGATAAGGGAGGTGCTATTGTCATACAAGACACGGTGGACTATGATGCAGAGTGTATCCGTCAACTCTCGAACACCAAATACTAAGAACTGATTGAAGAAGATCCAACAAGACGCCTTACCATCCAGATCAAAAGCTTAGTGATGGAAGCAGAAACCGAAGGTTGGATAACTCAGGATGAAGCGTCTTTCTTGGTCAATGAAGACCCACGTATCCCGTACTTTTACAACCTTCCTAAGATTCACAAGGGCGTCACTCCTCCACCTGGACGACCCGTTGTATCAGGGATAGACTCTCTACTAGAACCTCTCAGTAAATTCTGCGACTTCTTTTTGAGACCATTGGCTGTAAACACTCCAACTTACCTGCGAGACACCACTGATGTCCTTAACCTCATTCAGAACTTTGAAGATCCAAGATTGATCAACCTTCTGGTCACGCTGGACGTAGAAGCACTGTATACTAACATACCCCAGGATTCAACTATAGGGGTGCTGGAACGTGCTCTCCATGAGTTGGACCCCTGGCCCCATGAAACACTGTTTAACTTCATTTGCGATTGTGCCACCATTGATGCCCTAAAAGAGAACTTCTTCGCATATGAAAAGAAACTCTACCACCAAGTACAAGGTACCAGCATGGGGAGTCCCTTTTCACCGAGTCTAGCTTGCCTTTACATGGCTAACTTTGAATCTGAACATATTTTGAAGACATCTCACCCTTACCACACCAACATCTTACTATGGCGTCGCTACATTGATGACGTCTTCTGGAAAGGGACATAAGAGTGTCAGAATTTTTTCATATGGGTGAATACTCTGGACCCTTTTCTCAAATTTTTTAGGCTCTTTGTCTAACAGCTCCATCCCATTCCTGGATTTGAGAATTTCATTACAAGAAGGCAACCTACTCACAACCAACTATAAAAAGACTACCGACAGGAACAGTCTTCTCCTATACCACAGTCACCACCCTAAGGCATTAAGAGACAACCTGCCGGTGGGCCAGTTCCTACGTCTTCGTAGGAACTGCAATACACTGGACGAATTCGAAACCCAGGCTAAAATCTTGTCAAGGAATCTCACAACAAGACTATATCCGAAGAAAGTTATAAGACAGGTGCATAAAAGAGCCAAAATCAATAACAGAGAAGCACTTCTGGAAATAAGAGAAAAGAAAAAGACAAACAATAACGTGTGTGACCACATTCACACCCAACTCAAATACTATCCAGAAGATTGTCAAAAAACACTGGAAAATCCTGTAAACAGGAGAGATCAATCCAGGCCCCATACCTTTGTTTGCCTTTAAACGAATACAGAATTTCAAGGACCTACTTGTACATACACGCCCTACTAAACAAGTGCAGACACAACCCACACTATGGGCCTTACCCCCCGTTATAGGACATTACCCATGCGGATCATGTTCCGCCTGCCCCCAGACTACAGCAACAAAAGAAATAGATTTGGGCATGAGGAGACTATGGCAACAAAAGTGCCATACGAACTGTAATACCAAGAACTGTGTATATCTACTTACGTGCCCATGCTCACTCAAATATGTAGGGATGACTACAAGATCGGTCAAGACCCGCATCAGTGAACATAAAAGCACAATCCGCTGTCACAAGATGACCACGAAATTACAGACCCACTGTACAGAACAAAATCATAGCCCTGAAAGCTTGAGATGGACTATAAGTGACTCTAACCCTCAGTGGAGTACATCTGCCTTGTTTAGACGAGAACAACAATGGGTATTCAGGCTTAAAAGTAATGAAACAGGCCTCATCGATGACATCCCATGGATTGAACAGGTACCATGAACCTTTATCGCCAGGTCAGTTGACCTGTTCCACACGGGAATAAGATGAATCTTATTCTGGCACCTCCATCTCCAATGAATGTCCACTTGATGGGGTCATTCTCTACCTAATTTTCTTTTTTATTTTTTTTATTTCTGATACTAATATGTACACACATTAAGCATATGAACCCCGTCCTGAAAGTATCAGTATCCATATTTTTGCATCGCAGTACAGAACCCTATCAGAAGGTTACTCCCTTTATTCAGACTTCAACCCCAGGTCACTATCCCTTACTACCGATATTACCAGCTTAGTCCTTGTACCTTTTTGTCAGGCACGAACTTCTACATCCCCTGACAACCTTCAAGATGGCCGACAACTTTCCTGGGTCACACACTCAGCGCGGTTTCGGTTTGTCTGTATGTCAAAAAACTAGACTGTCCAGTTGCATTATGCGCATAACTTCAATATTGAATATGCGCGTAATTGACCTCTACTTAAACATTTTCCTTGGTACGTTTACTGGTCTTCCAGTACACTTCCTTCAGGCTCCTTCTATTCACTCCAATATGGCCGCTAGGATGCCCTCTATTTTTGCAGACGTCACTGCGTGTTGCATCATCGCGCCCGAGGAAGTAGTTTTCACCAGCGTGACCTGATCGAGCGACAGGTTTACGGACGCCTCTACTAGGGAGCCACGGTGAGTTGGTATGACTTCTATCTCCTGGTAAGTCTTGTCGGAACTTTGGACCCGATGGTTTATTGATTTTTGTAAACTTTGCATTACCCTCTTATTCAGCTATCTCCCCAAGCTGCCAGACGTTACGCTGTTGCGGCCCATTTATTGTTAGGAGAGGGTACGTGCTCTTCTTGATTTATGTCTTTACCTTTCATGTACTTCAATAACTTTGCTACGTACATACCTTTACTAACGGTTCCGCTCTTACCAGCGCGCCCATTATTGACATTGCCCCTAAGTGAACTTCTTGTCACTTCAAAATGTTTATCCAGCAACGGGCTCGGCTACTTATACCGGCCCCGTAGTACCTGCACTGCCATTTTCTCACTCTCGCGGACACGCTTATCCTCTGGCCTGCGTACACCACGTAGGTCTTTACTACTTTGCCTCAGCGTCCTAGTAACCAATCCCCACATTACCATCATCCCCTGCCTCATTAACGGCCCTTGTTACCGCCACCACTCACCCGTTTTTGTGATTGCTCCCATGCCATATATACACTCAGAACTCTTTACTCTGATGATTGTACTTTCGCCCATTTGGCATTTGACTCTCTATGACCTACACTTGCTCCGCCCCCTGTGATTGTCATAGCAACCATTACTGTCTTAAGATGGGCACTTTACTCACACCTCGCCCAGCAGTCTATACGCCTCTAAAATGCCAATTTTGTCGCTTCAATTACCGATAGAAAAATGCTATTATGCTACTATCAGACCTCCTTTTATTACAACTGAACCCTCTTCCCCCCCCCATTTTTACTATCTTCTCTTTCACTATTTTTTATGACTCCACACTTATTCTTGGAGGATTCTTGTCCCCTTGTGTCTCCCACAGGTTCGGTCTTACTGAGAATACGGACAACACGTTTTCTTGGATGCAGTGACGTCTTATGCATCTTGACTATAGCTGACGCAGGAGTATAGAGTGTCTTTTTCCCTGACTCGTACTTCCTTATCCCTTTCAAGTCACACGGTCCTGAAGAAGCGCACTAGGATCCAGTAGGGACCACCAAACTGCGCGAAACATGTCGACCTGCACATACCCTTAACCCATCACATTTCCCATTCATGGTTTGAGAGCAGGCGGGACCATAACCTGTCCCCCCCTCTCTATTTAGCCCATAGGAGAGTCTCCAAACCAGCGCACGAGTTTTAATTTACCTTGCGGACCTTTCATTAAACTCATTGAGGTACCAATAGGTAATTTTAACATCACTCCCGATTATCACTTTGGCCCACACACCCACATGCACAAATACGGCACCTCCTCCAAAAGATCTCCAACAAAGAGCCCTCTTGTAGGGCCCGTGAGGGACTGCAGTGCCACCCCCGCGAGGAGCACCGCCCAATGATGATGCTTTACACTCGCAAGAGTGTGTGAGGGCACAAAAACAAAATAGGAGGTATACCCCCACTTCCAGCACACTCAATCGTCCTTTTGGAGACATTAACTAATGACTCACAACCATAGGTAGATTGTTGAGCATTTGTCAAACCCCCCCCCCCCACCCCCTTTCCCCTTTAGGAACTGTCACCACCTTTTTGTTATGAACGACCACCGAAGACCCTGCTTTTATATTGAAAAACAGAGCTTTGGACTATACCATTTCCCACTGAAAGGCAATATTTCTCTCCATGTGTTCCCATACCTGGTGTGTCACGTAGTTTGGTGCTTACTTTCCCTCCATGTTAGAGAACATTAGATGTTTCAGCACCCAGGCAAATGTGCTGCATAGCTAAATACATATAAGGTCCCAAAGGCGAGACCGATTGCATTGCAAATGCTTGTTAAACAAAGGAGAGGCATGCCTGCTTCTCCATTATGAATTGAAAAGGCTGTTTTTAGTGATTAAAGACATTTTGACCATATTTGTGTGTCCACCCCATTAGTTAACTGAGGCCGACTCACAATACTCTGTACATAGACAGGGTTAAAGTTTTCACTTTCAGTACTCTCTCAATACTGTGCCACTGAGCTGCTGAAGGATTATGGGATCTCTGATGGTGAATCGTGTGAAACTCACCCACCCGTGTGGTGCCTGACCCCATCCACACTGTGTGGCTGTGCAGACTGATCAGAGAGTGGTCACTTTTAAACACTTTATTTCCATGCTTTCTATTTCGCCCACACTCCGCAGGGAGCCCGGCCCACCAGCCCCGTGTCTCTCAGCCTGAATTCTACTGATGTGTATTTGTACAGCACACAACTCACCCAGGCAGGTATCCCGGCGCTGAAGCAGGAGCCCTAAGGGCTGAACCAGGGCAAGGTGGAGAGACAGGTCTTCAGTTTCTTGCAGAATTCAAGAACTTCGAGTTTGCTCTGATGAGCAGGGGCAGGTTGGGTCAGGCTTTGGGAGCGACACATACAGCCCGAGTATGTGTGTGAGCAGGAGTCCGGCTGAGGGGAGGTTTCTGGTAGGTTTGTGATAGTTTAAGCGGTTGGGGTACATATGGCCAATGTTGTGTAAGGCTTTGTATGTGGGGTGAGGAGTTTGAGGCGCGCTCGTTTGTGTATTGGGAGCCGTTGGATCTCCTTAAGGTGTGGGTGAAGTGAGTCTGGGGTCGGACGTTGATGGGGAGCCTGGCCAGAGTCTTGTATGGTCTTCAGTCTTCTGGTCATTGGACCATTGACTCCAGCATGGAGTTTGTTCCGTGGTCCTGCTTGCTGGCGGGGATCCAGCTGAAGATCTTGTAATCTTGAGTGCGTGGAAGCAGGAGATGGAGCCTGCGGTCATTTTGCTGGTCATGGTGAGCTGGTTGACGATTGCTAGTCTGAGGACCTTTGAGTGGGTTCCCTGGAGTCCGAGGTCAGCAGCCCACCAGGTGGGGCCCAAGAGTGAGGGGTCTTTGCCAAAGATTATTACTTCCATCTTGTCTGTTTCGAGGTTGAGGCAGTTGGGTTTCATCTATCGGACGACTTTGGACATGTGAGAAGAGAAGTTTGTCCAGTGTCTGGTGTCTTCAAGGAGAGGAAGAGGAGGAGCTGGGTGTCATGAACATAGGATATGATGGTGATTCTGTGGGCTGGGATGATGCTGGCAGGTGAGGTCATGTATGCATTGAACAAGGTGGGGCGGAGTGAAGATCCTTTTGGAGCTCAGCAGATGAGCTTGACTATGTCTGAGGTGACAGGGGCCAGACTGAGTGTGGCCTGTGAGGAAGGGAACACCCAGCGAAATGCAAGTGCTTCATGTAGACATTGGATAAGGGTCGGGTGGACGACCGTGTCAAGGGCTGTGGAAAGGCCCAGTCGGATGAGGTGTCACCTCTGTCCATGATCCTCTGGATGTCGTCTGTGGCAGCGTTGATGACAGTGTCTGTGCCGTGGTTGTGCGTGACTCCAGATTGTGAGGTGTTAAGGGGTGGTTGTCATTGGGGGGCATGATGTACAAAATAGGGGTTTCCGTGGACGAGAGCGAGGCGATGGCATGGAGGAGGCAACCCGGAGATGCCCCAGTAGGTAAGTGCCTGAGCTCCTCGCCGACTCCGTGATTAGGGAACAGCGGCCCTAGGACGCTTCTTACTCATTGCAAATAGAAGTGTGTAATCTGGCATGACAGTTGTGGTCAAAGTGTTGCTGTCGCTGCCTCAATTCAGGAAGGACCTCAAGACCTGGCTCTTCGACTGAACCACAGATACCCCCCTCCCCCCCCCCCACCACCACTCCAGCGCCTTGAGACCCTGACGGGTGAGTAGGCCCTATTTACAAGAAACTTGATTGAATGTGTAGATCGCTTTCGCACCTGTCCTTGTAATTGCTGCTTTCTCGCAATTGATGGCTGTGTTTCCTCAGCGTTGTAAATGTCACAAGATGTACTCTGTGAAGTAGATGGATCTGTTGAAAGCGGTGTACCACCAGGGCGCTGTCGAAATCCATCATAAAATCTGCGCAACACCACAGCAGGGTTACTGAATGTGGAACTGCACTTCTTAGCACCGCCCTTGTGTTAATGTAACAGAGACGCAGTGTTACCCCACCTACTGGTGTAGGTACGGTATTACAACACTACTCTCCACATAACACCAGACTCTGACGCCTACAACATGCTGCACGGTGTGTCTTGTGTTGCGTGCACTGGAACAAGCGGCTTACGTCATGGCCCCAACAATGACGTCATTGCCACACTCGTGCTAAGAATGCCCTGTTGTGTGACGCCAAACACAATATAGTATTGTGCCACAGCACAAAGCAGAGCGAATAGTAAAGTAAAGTTTTATGTGAATCGCACTTTCCGGGGCAAGTTGCTGCGCGTAGACCAACCTCGAAGTGTAAATCGAAAAGTCATTTGTAGTGTTTCATGGAAATTAAACATATTACATTGGAAGATTGCCGACCCGACCTCCCCCCTGCCCCCTACCCCCCCCCCCCCCATCTCCCCCTTTTGCTAATTGGTGATTATTTCTCGTATTTTGCGGGAGGACTCCACGCAGAGCCGAGTTGAGGCCCTTTGCGTGAGTTCAGTTCTCACTTTGCATAGAGTCCTAGGGGCACTTGCGCATTGTCTGTCGCCCCAACCCGCTTTGCGCATTTCACTGGTGGCTTGGCGCTATGAAATATCAGTGGTTGTAGCTTGTCTGTTCTTGTTCCGGAGTGATGCGAACAAGGAAGGACGCCTGCGACTCACTGATGCTTCATAACAAACTGGAAACAAAATGACATAACATCCCCCCGGCGCCACCAGTGCGCCCCTTTTAATATGGGAAGAAATGAGACACCGGCGGGGCGAGGGGCTTGTAACTAAGCCCCTCAGTGATATTGGCCAGGTGAGAGTAAAGATTAAAGTTCTTAATCAAAAATGTTTTTTTTTAAATGAAATGTTTTTCTTTTGTAAACCCCTCCTAAGCTTTGAAAGTGAGCGCAGGTTTTCCTGGAAGTGTCCTTGCCTCTGTCATTACCGCTTAATTTAATACTGGAACGATTATATAATGAAAAATTGAACATATACCTATAGAGTCTTGCCCCTTCCTTTAGGGGTGAGCAGCACATGGATTCCGGGTGGTTAATTAATGCCAGGTTCAATCAACTAATAAGGTCCCGAGTCTCTCTCAACGCTAATAAAAATGTTCGCCTTATTTTGGATTTTTTGATATTGCGTAACATTGGTTTATTCTTTACGGTGCTGAATGTTACAGTATAAAATATATGATGCAAGCCATGTGAAGCCTGTGTTTGCCTGAAGACATTTGTGTGGGCTGTGAGATTTCTTCATCGCTGCAGGGCAGGGAGTTGCCACTGTTGAGTGACGTCATGAATTCTTTGTCCCACCTCCTCCTTATAATTTGCATTTTCGGTTCTATATCAACAGAGATCTCCCCCTCACTGACACTCACTCAGACTGAGACATCCCTGAAGAGACAGCTGGCAGCAGTGAGACTCACCCTCCGACATCAGACAGAAGGTAAGCGTCTGAGGTCACCCCTCTCAGGGGAGTAGTGTTGTGGGAGGTCCCTGAAGAGACAGCTGGCAGCAGTGAGACCTGACACAGTCACTCACTCAGTGTGGGAGATCCTTGACGAGACAGCTGGCAGCAGTGAGACCTGACACAGTCACTCACTCAGTGTGGGAGATCCTTGAAGAGACAGCTGGCAACAGTGACACCTGATACAGTCACTCACTGAGTGTAGGAAATCCCTAAAGAGACAGCTGGCAGCAGTGAGACTCACCCTCTGACATCAATCAATCAATCAGGGGTTTATAAAGTGTGCTACTCACCCGTGAGAGTCTCAAGGCGCTGGGGTGTCTGATGTTGACTGGGAGCTCGTTCCAGGTCTTTGCAGTGATGTGGGAGAAGGCTCTTCCGCCTGCTCTGGTTCTGCGGATGCGTGGGGTATCTGCCAGTGCGAGGTCGGCGGAGCGGAGGTCCATTTTGGCTCCATGGAAGGAGACTCTTTCGTTGAGGTATTTGGGTCCGATGTTGTGGAGGGATTTGTAGGCGTGGGTGTGTAGCTTGAAGGTTACTCTCTTCTCGATGGGGAGCCAGTGGAGGTCTCGTAGGTGCTGGGTCATGTGCTCATGTCGTGGGGTTCCGAGGACGAGTCTGCCTGAGGTGTTTTCGATGGTTTGGAGCTTGTGTCGCAGGGTTTTGTTGATTCCGGTGTAGAGGGCGTTGCCGTAGTCCAGTCTGCTGGTTATGAGTGTGTGGGTGACGGTCTTTCTGCATTCGGGGGGGATCCACTTGAAGGTCTTGCGGGGGATGCAGAGGGAGTTGCAGCAAGTGGAGGGGATGGCGTTGATCTGGCGGGTCAAGGTGAGGGAGGAGTCTAGATTGATGCTGAGTTTCTGAGCGTGGTCCGTCGGGGTGGATGGGTTTCCCAGGGCGGGGGGCCACCAGGAGCTGTCCCATGCAGTGGGGGAGGGTCCGGGGCACGGACCTCTGTCTTCTCCGAGTTCAGTTTTAGGCAGCTGTCGCTCATCCAGGCTGCGGTGATTTTCATTCCTTCTTGGAAGCGGAGTCTGGTGTCTTCGGGGTTCTTCGCCAGAGAGAGTATGAGCTGGGTGTTGTCGGCGGATGATATACTATGCTGAGCTCATGCTGTCTGATGATGGAGGTGAGGGGGGCCATGTAGATGTTGAAGAGCGTGGGACTGAGCGAGCATCCTTGGGGTACTCCACAGTTGATCTCTGTAGGTTCAGAGAGGAAGGGAGAGAGTCTGATCCTTTGGGTTCTGCCGGAGAGAAAGTAGCAGGCTGTGGAGAGGTCTAGTAGGATGAGGACCGCAGTGTGGCCCTAGTCAAGTAGCATGCGGACGTCATCGGTGGCGGCGAGGAGGGTGGTCTCGGTGCTGTGGTTGCTGCGAAATCTGGACTGGGAGGAGTCGAGGATGGCGTTCTCTTCGATGAAGGTATCAGCTGGGTGTTGATGAATCTCTCGGTGACTTTGTCTGCGAAGGGAAGGAGAGAGATGGGCTGGTAGTTTTTCAGGTTTGTCGGGTCGGCCAAGGGTTTCTTGAGGAGGGGCTTGACCTTTGTCAGCTTCCAGTCGTCTGGGAAGATGAGGGATTCGAGGGAGGCATTGATGGCCCGGCCTTGTTTGGGTGCTATGGTGGCGGCGGCTCTGAGGTAGATGTGCGGTGGGCAGGGGTCCGTGGGGGCTCCTGAGTGGGTGTTCTTCATGGTCGTGATGGGGTCTTCCGTGGTGGCAGGTTTCCAGGTGGTGATGGTCGGCTGTTTGTCGTGGTGGAGAGGGGGTGGTGTCCGGAGTCTGTTCACTGAAGTTGTCGTAAAGAGCCTCGCTTTTCAGGTGGAGGTAGGAGCTGAGCTTGTTGCAGAGGTCCTGAGATGGTGTGAGGTCCGTGGCTAGGGGGTTTGGTGAACTGCTGTATGACTTTGAAGTGTTCTTTTAAGTTTTTTACGTTGGTGTGGATTTTGTTCTTGATAAAGGTCCGCTTCGTGGTTTTTATGCGCTGGTGGTATTCATTCATGGTGTTCCTGTATTTGTTCTGGTTTTCTGTGGTTTTCCTGTTCCGCCAGAGTTTCTCGAGGCTCCCCCAGAGTTTCTCGAGGCGACAGACAGAAGGTAAGCATCTGAAGTCACCACTCTTTGGGGAGTAGTGTTGTGGGAGATCCCTGAAGAGACATCTAGCTGCAGTGAGATCTGACAGTCACTCACTCAGTGTGGGTGATCCCTGAAGAGACAGTGGGCAGCAGTGAGACTCACCCTCTGACATCAGACAGAAGGTTAGCGTCTGCGGTCATCACTCTCTGGGGAGTAGTGTTGTGGGAGGTCCCTGAAGAGACAGCTGGCAGCAGTGAGACCTGACACAGCCACTCACTCAGTGTGGGAGATCCCTGAAGAGACAGCTGGCAGCAGTGATACCTGACGCAGTCACTCACTGGGTGTGGGAGGTCTCTGAAGAGACAGCTGGCAGCAGTGAGACTCACCCTCCTACATCAGACAGAAGGTAAGCGTCTGAGGTCACCCTACCCTGGGGAGTAGTGTTGTGGGAGGTCCAGCCAATAGGTGGTTCTCATTCCTGAGGGTCATTTGCTGCAGCCTTGAGGTCCATCATAGGCTCTGTATGGCCAGATTAATGGCCCTCGCCTTAGCACCTTGATTGGTCAATAGGATGGTGGTGAATGTCCCCTCACCTCTGACCCTTGGACCCATGGCATGCATTGCCAAGGCCAACACTTCATGTGCATGACGGGGTGTCCTCACGTTCTCCCCCTCAGTGGAGGCCATGGTACTTGAGTCATCAGCGATCCATACTCACCACCCCATAGTGACCCCAGAGCCCTTCTGGCCCTCCCGATACACATCATGGGCCCCGTCTCATCCTGATTTCCCCAGATTAGGATGAAGCCAGGGCACATGGACCATTTCAAATATTTATTTTTATTCATTAATTTTAATTAATAAATTAAGATGCAGAAAAAAGAACACCTGGGATTCGGAGAGGAGCAAAGACAGCGGCTCTATATGAAAAATGAATACATTGATAAGCCGAAGCAAATAATTTGTCCACCACGGTAGCAAACATATGACTCAACTCGTACGCTTCTGAGTAAACATTCTGGGCCAGGAGAGAAGTCTCTTAATTCCACTTGCAGGAGCTTCTTGGAATCCCTTCCAGGGTCCTCCTCCCACAGCTCCATGGGGTGGGAGGAAGGGGGGGGTCAAAATGGCCCAGCCTAGTGCAGGTGGAAAGGTGAAGAAGTAGAAGTTGAATGTTTGAGGGGTTGATAAACTTTGCACTCTAGGGTGTCTCGTACCCCAACAATCTAACAACATCACGCTTCGATTCAGTGGTGTCATACCAAAGGTAAAGACAGCGCGTAGAAGTGACTGATGCCAAATATAGCAAAGGTATTTCACCTGTTCAGTGTTTGGTCACCATAGACCGTAGGGAGTTCACCCTTCCAGTGGTGTGTATCCTATACAGCTTATTAACCACACACTTTAAATGACCCACGTCCTCTGTACCCCTATAACTTCCATCATTTACTGATTGGTGTCCCCCTGAGCCTAAGAACTTTACTCCTCAAGAGATCCATGCCCCTCCCCCCGTAGGATCCCACCCTTTAAGTGACCCGCAGCCCATACACCCTGGATACTCAAAACTTTGAGTGATTAGCTTTCCCTATAGTTCCTGTTTCCAAAACTGGCCACTCCTTAGTCGCTGGACTCTACGACCACCGCAGGTCCTCCGCGTTCACTTCAATTCTTCTCATACCCCTCTCTCTCTACTTATTCCTCCTGACTACCCCCGGGAAACACCCGGGTAAGCTCCACTTATCTAATCACAGCCCTACAGTTTAAGGTGCAACAAATGCCAGTCTTGATGCCCCCTACACATGGATTATACCATCTTCCTCCAGTGGATACAGACCTTTTTAAGAAAGCAGCAGACTTTCTCTCCCCCCCCCCCACCAATTCTCAAACCTAACCCCCATCAGTGGAACCCCTAAAACCTTCTTAAGAATTTTTTTTTCCATCCCTGGCATAGCGAGCAGAAACAAGCTTGTTTCTCCTCAATTGTTTTTCTTTGTATGTGCGCTGCACTCTGTGGCAGACATGGGAAGAGGAAAATGCCTCAGAAGATGTTTTTTGTTTTTGTGTACGTACAACGCAGACACCCTTGCACCAAGGTGCATGTATGCCTGCATTGGTGCTACGCGGCACCAGTGCTAGGAAAATACGGGAACTGCACCATATATTGTTAAATACGGTGTATTCTTGCCCTTTCCCTGTCACACAGCTCAGCAGGGTGGCTTTCTGCACTGCACTCCATGAGTTTTTCATTAATAGGCCCTAAACCCTGATTGCTTTGCTCTCACCCTCCTTTTAGGTCTGGCCGTGGAGACCTATGGTGCAATGGGTCAGCGCACTTTACCCACGGGCTCCCTTCCCTTGGAGTGATTGCACAAAGACAGAGCACTTGTTTACATCTGTCTAAAATAGTTCCTTTCTCTTCAGTGACAAAGCTGGTTCAACGCGTGCCTCATTTTTAAATACTGGTTATTTATTTAGCCTGCACCTTGGGTGCCCAGTTAGAGGGGGATCTATGTTCCTTTCCTTCTTAAAACTGCTGAGCTAAAGAGCTTAACTGCTTGCAATCAGAGGGCCATATTCGGTGGTGATTTACTCGTGTCTCCTTCACAAATAATAATAATGAAATGCAGGCATAACTGAAAGGATTGGTATTACAAAAATATGTCACTCCTAAAGTGGCCACCTCAGTGAACGTTACTTTAATTTGTAAAAAACATTCATAAGCCTACAACAGTCACGTTTAAGTGGCTATAGTTTATTTTCCCTTGTTTGAATTTGTGGAATAGCCTTTACTTTTATAAAACACATCAGCAAAGGTCAGACCTATTAGCTTTGCCAGTGCTTGTTTTCTGATGGTTGTTTCCTTCTATAACCATCGATTTTCCGTGCCTAGATTTGGTTTATTCCATGTAGTGTTCAGTTCAAATGATAAAGAAATAAATAAAATAAAGTGTTCTTTATAAATGCAATTATCCGCTCGACCATCTCCGAGCCCCCGCTAGCTTGTCGACTGCGCCCCAAATTTGCGGCTTCTACGCTGCGGTCGAGGACTGGTCTGCGCGTGCCGACACCATGACATGTAGGGGTGAAGCTGTCTCAAGACAACCCCTGTTTGGTCACGGATCGGAACTCTGAGCAGGGGGTGTTTACCACTTCCGGTAATTACAGGGTGCATTAAATATCTCACCCTCTGTAAAAACCTTCCAGAACCGAACAGGGAGAAGTGTATGATATTTGCCAGACCGTGAGGAGTTTGTGCATTAAACACCAAAATCCGCATATTATTCCCCAAAAACTAGTGATAGGCGCTACTTCTCGCAGCGGATTAATGTCATATGTGAGGTGTCGCAATAAAAATCCCCTCACACCATGTCCAGGCAGCGACCAATGGGTTGAAAGTGAGCAACGCCACGTCATACAGTCCTCTTGTCCCATGTGATGAAACCAAAGTGACACCAGCACGTCATGAGATGCAATAAAAGAGGCACACCACATGAAGTCATGTATGTTCATATCACGTGATTTGATGAAAGTAACACACATTATATAAGGCAACACACGAAGCCATGTCACGCGCTGCCATCCGTACTCTCCACGGGGGGTGCCACAGTGATACCCGAGCCTTAAAGCGCCTCCTCACAGAAACCCATCTTTGGACTCTTGTGTGATGACGTCACTGAATGACGGACATTTCTCTGTCCTTTTCCCCACAGGAAGAAGACGCCGAAAGTAGAGCACCCGAGAGCATCATGGGAAGTAAGTGACCTGATACAGAGGCCAACGGTTATGATTGGGAGCGGGGTGTGGGGGGGTGGTGTTCATGGTGGGGGTTACAGATCAGCACATTTCTAATGTAGTGTTACTGTGAACAGCAGTGGGAAACCCCTACATAACAGGAGAAGTGCTGGATGGAGTAAAGGGACACATCTGGATTAAATCTCTCTCTTAAATACAATCATGACAAGATATGGACCCAGCACCCTTAATGCCCCAGCCAATGCTGCCCTGAATGTATGGATTGTGTAGGGTCTAATGGTTCATGGATTGAAACTCCTTTGGTCGCGTGGAGGGGTGGAAAGGTCCAAGCAGGCACAGTAGCCCCGGTTGGTTCGACAAGGAATGTTGTAACATGAGGTACAAATGTTTTACAGGCTTGAACCCAGCGCCACCAGGAGGTGGCAGTGAATGGCTCCTGCGAGCCTATAGGACAAAGTATAGAAATCTGGTAAGAACTAAGAAACGAGCAGCACAGGATGTAGGGTGACCAACCGTCCGTAAATTTCACGAACTGTCCGTGATTTGGACCTCATGTCCATTGTCCGTGATGACCACTTTTACGGGTGCCTTTTGTCAGTAATTTGGGCATTGCAGGGAGCGGCGCTGATCCCCTGCGAGAAGCCTCGGCTTCCTGATGGGGCGCCTCGCACTCCTCCTCGGAGGACAAGAGCAGCCGCACCCGCCCATTGTCATCCTGTATGGGCTGATGATTGTCCTCCTGTATGGGCTGATGATTGTCACCCTGTATGGGCTGATGATTGCCACCCTGTATGGGCTGATGATTGTCACCCTGTGTGGGCTGATGATTGTCACCCTGTGTGGGCTGATGATTGTCACCCTGTGTGGGCTGATGATTGCCATCCTGTGTGGGCTGATGATTGCCATCCTGTGTGGGCTGATGATTGCCATCCTGTGTGGGCTGATGATTGCCATCCTGTGTGGGCTGATGATTGTCATCCTGTGTGGGCTGATGATTGTCATCCTGTGTGGGCTGATGATTGTCATCCTGTGTGGGCTGATGGTTGTCATCCTGTGTGGGCTGATGGTTGTCATCCTGTGTGGGCTGATGATTGTCATCCTGTGTGGGCTGATGGTTGTCATCCTGTGTGGGCTGATGGTTGTCATCCTGTATGGGCTGATGATTGCCAGTCTGGATGCGGCTGATGATTGCCAGTCTGGATGCGGCTGATGATTGCCAGTCTGGATGCGGCTGATGATTGCCAGTCTGGATGCGGCTGATGATTGCCAGTCTGGATGCGGCTGATGATGGTCAGTCTGGATGCGGCTGATGATGGTCAGTCTGGATGCGGCTGATGATGGTCAGTCTGGATGCGGCTGATGATGGTCAGTCTGGATGCCGCTGATGATGGTCAGTCTGGATGCCGCTGATGATGGTCAGTCTGGATGCCGCTGATGATGGTCAGTCTGGATGCGGCTGATGATGGTCAGTCTGGATGCGGCTGATGATGGTCAGTCTGGATGCGGCTGAAGATGGTCAGTCTGGATGCGGCTGATGATGGTCAGTCTGGATGCCGCTGATGATTGTCAGTCTGGATGCCGCTGATGATGGTCAGTCTGGATGCCGCCTGGATGCCGCTGATGATGGTCAGTCTGGATGCCGCTGATGATGGTCAGTCTGGATGCCGCTGATGATGGTCAGTCTGGATGCCGCTGATGATGGTCAGTCTGGATGCCGCTGATGATGGTCAGTCTGGATGCCGCTGATGATTGTCACATTCAGAAGGACAAGGGGCCAGTCAGGGCTGTTAAAGCATTTGCTGGCCTCCTCTAGCCTTGGTCTAGGGCAGGGCATTCCGTCAGATGGAAGAAATGTACAATAATGCCCATTCTGCTTCGGGAGAATGCAGTATATGAAATGAAGGCGGTGAAACAAGTTAAAAAGAAAGGTTCTTTCACAGTCCTATCATTTTAGAACTGACGCATTTTCAATATAATATATAATGAAGCCATAGTTGCTGCTTTTCCTTTTATTCAACTAAAAATAAAAGGGAGAGTATGTGGCTTAACTGTCTAGGGCGGTGGATGTCAAATCTGGGGAACCAGGTTCAAGTCTCGGCATTGATGCTCAACATCCTGTGGTTCTGGGCAAATCACTTAATGCCTCCCCCATGCCTAACAAAAATGAATGTGTCCTTGTGTAACATAACTGGTGCTCCTGGACAGCAATCGGATTCCTGATACCTTGGGGTCAAGTTCGCCCTTTGTAAAAGTCAGGGGAAAAAACTAACAACCATTGACATAGCCAATAGTCCTGGCTTCTTGTAGGTGTAATGTATTATATGTCTGAATGCAATAACAGAAGTAGCAGAATACCAGTCAGGCGTCACACTACACTAAGCACAAATATTTAGATTACGTGTTTTAAGCCACGCCCTTCATTACATCAGAAACACCCTTTGGAGAGACCCCAAGTTTTTTCAACCCACTTAAAGCCCTGAAAACAACACCATGTCAGTCACCTCACGTTCCAGCACTGTGCATCATGCATGACCCATGACTTCCACGTTTTCAGATTTCCTATGTGCAGGGGCATAGGGAACTCCCCCCTGCCCCCCCCCCCCACCACCACCCCTTGCATTAGGAACTCCATCAGGGTGGATTCTTAATGAGCCTCTTCTGTCTGCAACTCTGCAGACTAAGGCTCCCCTCATAATTAATGTGAAAAGGTGGGCGAGTGAGTAAGTGAAGGAGTGGGTGAATGGCTGTATGGATTAGTGAAAGGATGAATGGATGAGTGAAAGGATGAATTGGTTGGATAATGAGAGAAAGGATAGATGGATGAGTGAGTGGAAGGACAAATGAGAGAAAGGGTAAATAAATAAATGTCTGGGTGGAATGGTGGCTAGATAAGTAATAGGGTGTATAGATGAGTGAAAGGATGGATGAATGAGTGAAAGGGCAAATGATAGGTGAGTGAACGAGTGGATGGATGAGGGAAATGATTGATGGGTTGATGAATTGATAAGTGAAAGGGTGAATGGATGGACGGATGAGTGAAAGGGTGGATGTGTGAAAGGGAGGGTAGATGGACAAAAGAAGGGATGGATTACAGAAAGGGTAGATAGATGCATAAGAGAAAGGATGGATGGCTGAGTGATGGGGTCAATGAATGGGTTCATGATTGGATGGATCGGTGGGTGGATGGATGCGTGAAGGGATGGCTAACTGAAAGGGGGATGGAGAGAGAAAGGGACGATGGATGAGTGAAAGTATGGATGGATGTTTGACAGGATGGATGGTCGAGTGGGTGTATGGATGAGTGAAAAGAAGGATATAAGGATGGATGAGTGAAAGAATGCATAGATGAGCGAAAGTGAGGGTGAAGAGCTGGATGAAAGGATGGCTGGGTGAGTGAAATGGTGAATGGATCGATGAGGGATGGTGAATGGATAGAGGAGCACGTTAAAGGATGCTGGATGGGTGAAAGGGTAAATGGTTGCTTGGATGAGTGAATGGATTGATTGGTGGAAGTGAAGATGGATGAGTGAAAGGATGGATGGGTGAAAGGGTGGACAGATGGATGAGTGAAATGATGGATGGAAGGAAGGATGGATGGAAGGATAGATGATGAATAGATTTGGAAATGGTTGGATATGGATGGGCACACAGATGGAAGGACAGAATAAATAGTGAAAGACTGAATGATGGATGAAAGAATGAATGGATGCCACACCCCCAGGTGACTCAACCCACCATCTAATACCGACACATGACGTCAGGCAGCAAGCGCAGAACTCTGGCTTGAAATTTTCCTTCTGCCTGCCAAAAAGCAGAAACTAATTCCTTGTACAGAGCCGTGGTACCTTAAGAGACATTTAGCTGTTGTGCCGCTGCTCCCATGCCACCGCGAAGCAGCACGAGCCGCCCTCCACCTGTCCCGAGGCCATGAGAGATGTGTGAGAGCATGGCTCCATGCAGCCCTTCTGCGGGAAAGATAGACAAGACAACATAACCTGCACTTTTTTCTTTTAAAATGTTGTACCCCGCCCATTCTACACCTCTGCCTACCAGTATGGATGGCATCTGACTCTTACATCTTGTAGCCCTCATTGTCATAAGTGACATTTCCTAAACATTCACATTTAAGAGCCATTGTCTCTATATAATATGTGTGTGATGGTGTGATGTAATAGACTCCGACACCCTGCCATACATACTTCGGGTGAGTAGCACTATAAAAGAAATTAAATACACGTGAGAGAGGGTCTATGTGAAGATGAGGGGCACCATTGGAGGGTGGTAGCAAGGCCAGACTGGCAGTACCGGGCATCGGGCATTTCAGTGGGAGGCTGGAATGACGGGTGGGGGGGGAGGCTGTTTTGTTAATGGTGAATAGCACTGCAAAGTTCCTTATATATCCAGCAGTTTTCAGGCAGCAATAAAAGTGTCACGATAACTCTGGTGACTAATTTACCTGCTGGATAGAGATGGGAGTTTTGTTTAGTGGCAGTTTTGAATCATCTAAGGTAGCACAGTAGGTTAATATGCCTGCTGCATAGAATGTGTACCATGCATATCAAAAAACTGTATTTTATGTGCAGAGCTCAGTGGGTTAGTGCTTTGTCACTGAGATGTTTTTGTTTCTGTGCAGTTCATAAATTACACACCTAATCTAGCACAGTGAGCTATGACCTGCCATCAAAGAGATGCATGCAAGCTGCATGGTGCAGGTTACAAAGTTATGTTTTCTTCCCAGCTTTTCATTGTCCTGATGTTGCTAAAAAAGGTTTGTTTGGGTAGTAATAAATTCCTATCATGAAGGTCAACTCTAACTACTGTATGTTCTGAATCCTGAATTTGAGCTTCTTCAGACCAAGCACTCTTACAACATGCCTACCAGCATGTATGACATGTGAACCCTACACCTTGCAGTCCCTTTGCCTTATGTAACATTTTCTATACACTGATTTACACACATATGATTCATTGTCTGTGTGTGTGTGATGTAAAGTGCTCTGGCACCTTACACTGGTATGAGGTGCTATAAAACAAATAAATACATGTGAGAGAGGAGCTATGGAGAGATACGAGACACTGTTGATGATAGTGAAGGAATCATTGTGGGTGGAGCTCAAAGAGCGACGTACACAAAGAGAGCGAGGAGGTTTTGGGAGGTTACCAGTGAAGAGAGGGGAACTGCAAGGAAGCAAGAATGCCATATAGGTCCCAGGGAGTGGGTGCCATATAGGTCCCTGGGAGTGGGGGCCATATAGGTCCCAGGGAGTGGAGGCCGTCTAGGTCCCAGGGAGTGGGGGCCGTCTAGGTCCCAGGGAGTGGGGGCCGTCTAGGTCCCAGGGAGTGGATGCCATAGAGGTCCCATGGAGTGGGGGCCATAGAGGTCCCAGGGAGTGGGGGCCACACAGGACCCAGGGAGTGGGGGCCGCCTAGGTCCTGGGGAGTGGGTGCCATATAGGCTCCAGAGAGTGGAGGCCATATAGGTCCCGGGAAGTGGATGCCATATAGGTCCCAGGGAGTGGGTGCCATATAGGTCCCCGGGAGGGGAGCCACATAGGTTCCAGGGAGTGGGGGCCATAGAGGTCCCAGGGAGTGGGGGCCATAGAGGTCCCAGGGAGTGGGGGCCATAGAGGTCCCAGGGAGTGGGGACCATAGAGGTCCCAGGGAGTATGGGCCATAGAGGTCCCAGGGAGTGGGGGCCATAGAGGTCCCAGGGAGTGGGGGCCGTATAGGTCCCAGGGAGTGGGGGCCGTATAGGTCCTATGGAGTGGGGGCCATTTTAGTGACCTGTATAGGTGTGAAAGTCCTAGCACGAGTCATTTTCCCTCAATGGATGAGCAACAGCATAAAACTATCCCTTGATGGGTATTTTACCACCAGAAGTACAAAGGGCGCTGCTCAGTAAGAACAAACATAAAGCGACGGGCCAGATTTAGGGCCACTGATCTCTTTCAGGAAGATCTGCAGCTGGGGCCAGAGTGCTTACAAAGGTATTTCATGCATCCATAGCTAGCAGTGTTATTCCCCATTCCTAGTGATCTGCGGCCCTGGTGCCCATTTATAAGAAAGGGAACCATAGCTGTCCTTCAAATAAGGCCTAATTCCCTTTCGATGGAGTAGGCAAAATTCTCAGCAAATTTTTAACAAATCGACTCCAAGGCTGGGGGGATGAGGACAATATTCTAATCGAGGTGCCGGCTGGCTTCAGGTCAAGGGTCGCAACAATCAATCAAATCATCTGTATGTGATATGCTAGAAATATACTGTAATAAAAAAGTTTCATGGTATCTAATCTTCATTGACTTGAAGTCAGCATTTAACCTTGTTAATTGTACAAGGTCATGGCAGTCGCTGGCAACGCAGGGGGTAGAGGGCTCTGTTTTAAGAGTAACAATGGTTCTTCACACCGGCAACACGAACAATGATACATATGGACCATCAGGTGAATGTACTGAATCATTCCCTGTAGAGAAAGGAGTGTGACAGGGAAAAAGCCTCTGCTTTTTAACCTCTTCTTATAGGATGAGGTGGACTATCTATTGTGGAACCCTATTGATGTTCCCGTAATGGCTGGAGGAAAGGTCCTATTCCTTTTTCTTTGCTGAACGGAGAATGCAATGCATAGATTGGTGAATCGTTTTGCTGACTGTAGGAGGCTGGCTTAGTATATGGTGCACACTCTAAGGAGTGATGCACCTTGCACTAATCCAGACATCCCTTATGGTGATTTTAGTGGTTTTGATAACCATAGAAAGCTCTCAAAGTGGTAACTGTGGAGAGCAGCCTTCAGGCTTATCTTGAAGGAGTGTTAAGCAGCTTGTTTTGCCAACTTTAATCAGTAGTGCAGGGTAGATGAAAAGAAACCATACAGTGTTTATAAAAATATGTCTTATTTATAACACGCACTATCACCAATACTATGGCATATCTTCTACCCAGAGATATCAACACAATACACAAGAATACTTTGCAATAATCAGGTAAGTAGCACAAATATACACTGGTCTCCAGGGGGAGACTAGACCATAGATGCCAACTGCACAGGAGAACAGTACTTAGACCAGGAGACCCAGAGGAGCTGGGGACACTAGGAACCACCCAAGGAAGCAACCCAGGAACCCCACGGAAACTCTGTGCATGGTGGAAACACAGCTGTGTGCCCAATGGAAGTCAACTGAAAAGTCGCAGTTGCAGTTTTAAAGAAGAAGGACCCTTCCCGGAGTATCCCAGAGAACCCCTTAGGAAGACTGAAGATTGAACAGTCACCCAACCGAGGATGGCCTAGGAACCAAGTTACCTGCATCAGGGAAGCCGGGTGCATAGAGGTGAAGTGACGTCGAAACCTGCCGTCGGAAAGGCAAGACTTGGAAGAAGATACCTCTGGAGAAGATTGCAAAGGAGTCCAGTGGAATACAAGGGTGTATTGTTGAAGTGAAGAACCTGCAAGCAGAGGGGACAGAGATTGTGCCACTCGGAGGTGACCAGGAGGCATGGGAATGCAATGCCCATCGATGTAGAGAGAATCTGGAGAGATGACTGCGACGGCAACCTTGTCGGTGCAGCTGTGAGGACCAGATGGAGCTGAGGAAGACTAGGAGCCGTTCTTCAGCTGCCCCTTGTTGGATGTCGGTGTCTAGGTGGTCAGTGTCCTGCGGGAGCACCAACAACCCTTGGTAGCCGCAACTGGCCTGGAAGATGATAAAAAGCAACGTTTGGAGCAGCAAGGTTCAAGGGACTCACCAGAGGCAGGAGAGTCAGAGCAGGTCCCGAGCAAGCAGGGGAGTCCACTGAAGTAAGAGAAGACCCTCCGGAGGACCCACATGCCCAATGCAAAGGAGTCACAAGAAGACCTCATAGCTCACTAAAGTTGGAGGCCCACGATGCAAGAGATGCAGGGAGTTCTCTGTTCTTTAGAAAGTGAGGTGCCGCAGGCTTGTGCTTCTTGAAGCCTGAAGATTTATTGAGTGCAGAGTCAACAAGCCTTGGCAACGGCAATGCTATGCAGTGGACAGGGGTTTGGTCCCAGCGGCCAGACAAGGGATACTGTCCTCAAAGTTGCTGTTAAGATATGTCAGGCCAGGCCTCTAGTGAGCTGAAGAACCACCACATGTGTTGCTGGGCCTCAGTAAGTCTGTAGGATGACAGGAGCAGCAGACCAGTCAGCTTCGCTGTGGTGCCTTCAGATGCAAGTGAGTCCCTCCTTGACTCCAAAGGAGATTTCTTCAGGTGTCCGTGATTCCCACTGGTCTGATGTAGAACCTGGCTAAAGCACAGACACAGAAGAACAGTGAGACCAGGAGCAGCAGGAGTATTCCTTGGTGCGGTCTCAGTTCCAATCGAAGTCCAACGAAGTCCATGTGGCCAGACAATTGAAGAGCAACGTGGTTTCAGGGTTGAGTCTTGTCTCATGGCAAATCTGAGGACCCACCCACAGTGGAGCACTTGAATACCCTAAGGAATGGGTTGGAACGACTGGAGGATTTTCCCATGTACTTTGTCCAGTTTCACACCAGAGTGGGAACCAAGGGTTCCGGAACTGGTTGAAACTGGAGTATGTAGAGAGGGCACCAAATGTGTCCTTCAAAGCAGTCTGGTGGCACTGGCAAGCACCCCCACTCAAGTCCTGTCTGGGAGGCGGACTCACCTCCCTATGACAGGAAACCTATTGTTCTACCTTCCCTTGCTTGAGCTTGGCTCAGCAGTAGGAGGGCAGAATTGTGTCTGTGGTCAGCAGAAGCACTAGCTTGCTTGCAGACCCTGAAAGGCTGGTACCTGGAGTACAGGGGGGTACCCAAAGTAGCCCCCAGGTACTTGAGATCATACTTCCAGAACCATAATCAGTGTTGGGGAATGATTCCAACATGTTTGATACCAAACATGACCGGGTTTGGTGCAGCCCCTATATAGTTACACATCTTGTAATGACTGATGTCTAATATATGTCTAAAATGGCTGCCCACCCTTAAAAGCCTGGAGAATCGACTCTGGGGTTGTCGGCGTGTTCTGCTCATGCAGGGGTACCCTTATAATTATAACCAAGCACCCTGCATTCAGGATTGAAAGGCCTGCCTTAGGGGTGACTTATAGTTATTAAGTGCAGTGACCCAAGATATAAGGAATCTTATATCTTTAGGAAGTGGTGCTAGCACCAACTTACACAGGCTGCAAAGGCAGGCCTGTAGTCAGAGATTAAGTGGACTCCCATGGGTGGCACAATACATGCTGCAGCTAATGGGAGACCCCTGGTGTACCTATGCCCTGCTTACCTTAGTACCATATTCTAGGGACTTACAAGCGTACACCAGTAGCCAATTGTGGAGGTACCAAAGTACTTACCATGTCAATTTAGGGGAGAAAGCACAATTGCTGGGGTTCTGTTTAGCAGGATCCCAGAAGACTAGGTCAAAAACACATTGACACCAAGCAAAACGTGGGGGTAACCATGAAAGCAGATCCTACTTTCCTACACGGACTATTGTAATAAGAAAGCCCTCACCATTAATTGTAGTAATACCAAGGTTATGGCACTTGGGCGTCACTGGAACTGAAGGAAGCTACTGCTAGATAAATATCACATTGAGGGTGCAAAGTTCTATGATTACCTGGGGATACAAATACAGAACAACTTAGGGGCCTATTATGATGGCGGATGGATCGCTACTGCCCGATCGGCGGTAGCGGTCCGTTGCCACAACTACCCGCCCGACCGCCATTTACCTCTGCCATATTACCATGGTGGGGGGTACCGCGGCGGATGGAAATCCGTCCGCTGCTTTTCTGCCGGTCGCAATCCGCACTATTGCCGGCTGGGCGAAAAGGCCCACAATATGGTGGCGGTGCCTTGCAGGCACAACCAACATATGATGCCTGCGGTGGGTATGCCTTTCCATGGTGGAGACATGGTGGGCCCCGGGGGAGTGGGTGGTTGGGGGGGGGGGGGGGGGGGAGTCGGTGGCTGCACTTTGGGGGTACCTATGTTACCCCCCTTCATTGCCAAGCACTAGGTGGCAGGCACGGCGCAGCGCCTGTCACTTTGTGCATGGCAATGCACAACATGCCACTTTAACATTGAGGCGGTTGCTGTTTACAGCACCGCCCACCGCAATGATAAAGATGCTGGATGCAACCGCCAGGGTGGCGGTCGCATCCTAATTGGCCCCACGGGACCGCTGCACCTCTGGCGGTCAGTCCCGTTTTACATTACGGTGGCCGCCCGCCATTGTAATGGGGTCCTTAGGTGGAAGGCCCAGATATTGAAGGCCAGAACCGTCTTACTCCAGTCTGCCGGGGTGGTATGAAAATGTAGGCAAAACGCAGCTGCCTAAACTATTAGTACCATACTCCAGATACATACGCTCAAAGCAGTAGCAGCTGTGCTTTATCGGGCTGAGCTCTAGCGGTATGGTAACCTACACCCTCTTCAAGTGTAAGAAAATAATTTTTGGAGGGTACTGTTAAGGTTGGGACCATGTACCCTCTTGTTAGCACTGTATATGGAACTCAGTCTGATGCCTGTCTCTGATCTGGCAGCAGTGAAACCACTGCCCGTATTAGACCAGGCTGGTAAGGACCCAGAAGGCCGCAGTATATTGGGGTTAACTGGAAGATGCCTATAGATGTGGCGGTCCAAGTCAAGGTAACTGGCTGAGGCACTTGAGGAACTTGCTAATTGAATTCCCTTTGGGGGGACTATAGATAGACCCAAGTAAGGTAGGATGTGACACTATAAAAACTTGTGAAAAACACTACTACAATTTCAGGTTGGGAACAAAGTTTGCTGCAACAAGATCAGGCCGTATGTTGAGCGACTACCTTGTTAGTAGAGCAGCTCCTGGCTGGAAGTTCTACCTGGACCAGATTCATACAGAACTGAAACACGCACTGTATATTCAGGGTCCAATCTATCAATGTGTTGCGTTGCCCTTGTAAGCCGCAAAGGCGACACAACACTAAAGTAAGATTTTTAAGGCTACGCAAGGCCACCTTGTATGGCCCTGCATGGCTTGATAAATCTGGAGTGACGCAACCCAGCGCAAATGCCTGCGTTGTGGTACTCTGTCCCAGAGAGGCGTTCCATTAGTGGAGCTTGGGTGTTCTCACCCTTTGACCAATGGATTTCGGTGCATTCCCAGATTTATCAACACTGGTAAACATGGGACTGCGTAAAAGTGCTACGCCTCCCAGTAGTAAGCCTGGGCGGAGTTCGCGGAGTTCCGCTGCACGGAACTCTGCGATGTGACTAAAGAACTCTGCCTCACTATGCGGAGTGCCGCAATTGGCGGAGTGTGTTACGTCATGCCGTTTGCACTGATGTTTTATCCAGGAGTTTATGCCTCACTGTAAAATCAGATCGAACGTCACCACGCACAGTGCAAGAGGGCCCTGCTTGTTTCTGCCGCTTGAGTAGATATTCCACTCGAGCTACAGCTTCCTCAATGTTAAAGGAAGGTTTCTCAATGTGAGCAGTTGTGACTATCCGCACCCGCCCGCATTGAGAATTCTTGCCGGGATGTGGTCTGGAGTAAGAGTTTCCTCGCTCACGCTCGCCAGCTTAATATAGGCATGCAAGGAAAAAAAACTGCTCTGCTGAGTTTTGGGGATTTCCACATAGGAAAGTAGGATCGTTATGGCATAGATATCCGCACTTTTTGCCTGGTGTCAGTGTGTTTTGACTGTAGTTCACTGGGATCCTGCAAACCAGGACACCAGTGAATCACTGACAGAATATTGAAGGTCAGAATATAGACTACAGAAATATCGTAGGAAGAATATCGAAGTCAAGAATATCAACATCCTATCTACATTACGGTAAGTACAAAAATATCGGGAAAATAATATCCCTGTCAAAAATATCGTTGTTAAAAATATCGTTTTTTATTGAAGTTAAAAAATTGATGTAAAAAAAGTAAATACATATAATTAAAATAAACAGTTAAAAATATTTTAAAATGTTTAAAAATTATAATATATATATATATATATATATAATGTAAAAATAAATTAAAAACATATACTTAATATTATAAATACATCTATACACAAAACATTAATATAAATAAAAATTAAATAAATATATGTAACACATTAAAAATATATTTTTTTTAATCTTTTTAAAATTAATTATATACTACATTAGCTAAAATAATACAAAAAATATTACATAGCGGAGGGAATAAAATTACTATTCCAACTAAAAGCAGTGCAACAGTAGGGAAAATGTTGGATAGCGTAGGGGTAAAAATTACTGTTCCCACTCCAGTGAGTGCAACAGTAGGGAAAATGTTGGATAGCGTAGGGGTAAAAATTACTGTTCCCACTCCAGTGAGTGCAACAGTAGGGAAAGTGTTGGATAGCGTAGCGGTTAAAATTATTATTCCCACTCCAGTGAGTGCCACAGTAGGGAAAGTGTTGGATAGCGTAGGGGTAAAAATTACTATTCCCACTCCAGTGAGTGCAACAGTAGGGAAAGGGTTGGGTAGCGTAGCGTAGCAGTTAAAATGACTATTACCACTCCAGTGAGTGCAACAGTAGGGAAAGTGTTGGATAGCATACGGGTAAAAATTACTATTCCCACTCCAGTGAGTGCCACAGTAGGGAAAGTGTTGGATAGCGTAGGGGTTAAAATTACTATTCCCACTCCAGAGAGTGCAACAGTAGGGAAAGTGTTGGATAGCGTAGGGGTTAAAATTACTATTCCAACTCCAGTGAGTGTAACAGTGTGGATAATGTAGGATAGCGTAGGGGTTAAATTAACATATGTATTCATTAAATATTTTTTGTAAAATAAATAACATAATAATTACCAAAACAATAATAAATACCAATAAAATTAAATTAATATTTACTTAAATAGCATTAAATTACTTCCCACCCTATTCCCCCATAAACACACGACCCGCTACACATAAAAAATAACACAATTAATGTAATTATCAATTAATCAAAATTAATTACCAATAAAAAAATAACGAATACATTAATAATCAATACCAATTTAGAAAAATTAATAATTACCAAATTATAATTACTTCCCACCCTATTCCTCTATAAACCCACAACCCGCTACACATAAAAAAATAACAATTAATTTAATTATCAATTTGGCATTTAATAAAAATTATTCACCAATTAATAATAAATTAAGAATACATTATTTAACAATAAATACAAATAATAAATTAATTAACATTAATATAATTATAAATTAACCAATTAATAAAAAATAATTGCCAATTAATAATTACTTAACAATACATTAATAATCAAAAACAATAAATAAAAGCATAGTAATTAATTAAAATTAAATTACTTCCCACCTTATTCCCCTATAAACCAACAACCCGCTACACATAAAAATTTACATAATTAATTTAATTATCAAGTAATAAAAATTAATTAGTATTAATAATTAATTAGCAAAAAAAACATAATCAAAAACAGTAAATAAAAACATTAATTAATTAATTAATTAGAATTACATTTCTTCACACCCTATTCCCCTATAAACCCACAACCCGATCTGATACTAAAACGCAAAAGTTACTTTTAAAAAATTTACTAATTTCTAAACATTTAATACATATATTTAAAAATACATTAAAAAAAGATAAACATACATATAAAATACATACTAAAATACATACCACTAATATAAATATCGATATTATTAACAGCGATATTTTTGCGCAATGATATTACTTACTTCGATATATAAAAAAAACAATATTACTTACCTTAAGGTCGATAATCTGGCCACTGAGATTCTTGACATCGATATTCTGTCCCTACAATATTAAAAACTCAATATTAGTGTAGGTCGATATAAAAAATTCGATATTTTGACAGCACACCGACCCCAGTCACAGTGCTCTCTCCTCTAAATTCAATGGTATGTACTTTGCTCACCCCAAAATTGGTATACTGGGGTACCATTGTAAGTCCCCAATATATGGTACTGAGGTACCAAGGGCATTGGCACACCAGGGGTCTCCCATGGGCTGTAGCATGTGTCTGCAGAGCTGCCATTGCAGCGTGAGTGAAGTGCTGCTTGTACTTTTCACTTTGGATATAAGGTTTCCAATATATCCCGGTCATTGCACTTTTAACCTATAAGTCACCCCTAAGGTAGGCTCTTACGTCCAAGTATCACACATGTTGGAATCATGCAACTACACTGATTCCAGTCTTAGTTTCATGATACCATGTACTGGGGGGTTCCTTAGAAGACCTCCGAAGACCTACTGGTGTAACCTTACAGGGTCTGAGTCCCAGCCTGTGTTGCTGCCAACCCTATACAGTGTTCTGCCCCCCTACTGATGAGCTTAACTTGGGCAGGGAAAGCTGAAGAAAGGATTTCCTGTGAAGGTAAGGTGTGACCGCCTCTCCTTTAGAATTAGGTAGGGTGGGGGCACTTCAGAGCACCACCAGGCTGCATTGAAAGGCACATTTGGTACCCTCCCTGCTTAAACCAGTTTAGCCCAGTTCAGAAGCCCTCTGCTCCCGCTCTGGCACGAAAATACACAAAAGACAGGGAAGTGTCCACCCACCTGTCAACCTCCGCCCTAGGGAGGTGCCCATAGCTCCTCCAGGAGGCCACTTGATTCACTCATGTTGAATTTTGGCCCTTGGGAGCATCCGTCTGGCTAGGCCAGCTGAGTAGTATCCCTGACCCCCTCTAATAGGTGGGTCACCACAGAAAAGGTCCTTCCGCTTTTCCGGGTTACTTAAGGATTACACTGAGGGTAGTCCTCAGATTTGTCCCCACAACCAATTCAAGATCCAACTGCCTGTCATCTGAAGATGGTCCAAAGACTCTTCTGCTGGTGGAGACAGGAACTCTGCTGTTCTTCCAGCCGGGACCAAAGACAAGACTGCTTTTGTGGGAAGATTCCTGCTGCATCTTCGTCCCTGTGCTTCTTCATGTTCAACAACTCTGTGGTCGTGCATCCTCTGAGTCACCAAGGGCGACTCAGCCTGCATCCAAGCCAGAAGGAATCTCCCTTGAAGTGAAGGAATCCCTTCCTTGCATCCTCTACAACGAGGACCAGTTTGCTGATCCTATTGTACAAAGGATATCGCCCAGCTCTGCAACACAGGGGTGGTTTGTTGGCTCTCCAGAGGCCTGGCCAGTCTTCCCTGCAACTGGAGTGACTAATCCCTCTCCAGCCGACGTGAACTGCCTCCCTGTGCACTGCATCTGTTTGCTGTTTCCAAGATGTGTCTGCTGTCTTCACAAAAGATCTTCAGGCTCCAGCATTGCACAGCTCCAAGAATGATGTCCTGCCTGCATACTCTGCATCGTGGGCCTTCATCTCCTGTATGTTGCTGTCCCTTTGACTCCCTGTGCCTGCTGCCAGGGGGTCCTCGAGGGGGCTTCATCAGTTCCTGCTGGCTCTCCTGTGTGCTGATGGCCGGCCATGACTTACCCTTACTGGGTTAGTCCCACAGAGCTTGCTGGTCTGCTACACAGCATCTTCTTCCGCGAACCATTGTTTGCATTTGATGGTGGTCCTGCCGGCCACTAATCTTCCTGCACTCGACCAGTGTGGGACAGCTCGTGGATGGCTCCTAAGCTCCTACATCATCGCCTGGGCTCCACAGCTGCTGCTTCAACCTCACAGTGCTAAAGCAAGAACCAAAGCGAGAGGCTGGTATTGTGCTCCTGTGTCTCCTGGTCTCCTCCGGGTGGTTTGGACTCTGCCCCCTCTGCTTTCAGGTTCTTTTCATATGAATTCCATGTCCTGGTTCCACCGATCTGGTCCATGAGACTGTAAATGGTGATCTTTCACAAACCTCCATTGGCGTCTACGGGCTGTTCCGACATCACTTCATCCCCATGCGCCCGGGCACCTGGTGAAGGGGTGGCAGTGGAGAGCAGCTCGAGCACTGACACCTAATTTAAAAGTTTAGTAATGTCTTACCTAACACGTGTCGTGTAATTACCAGAGGTAGTAGTGGTTTCTTATGGAAACCTTATGTATGACAAAGTGGTAAAGCAAATGCAGGTCTTTATCCCACTTCTAGTACAAATGTAGGAGGCTGGCTCAGTATATAGTGTCCACCTATGGTGAGGCACTGTGCACTGAGTCCAGGTAACCCTTAGTGATGGAGTTTAGGCCTCTGAAAAAACGGGGCCCTCAAGGGGTAGATGTGGAGCGCAGCTAAGGCTTATTCAGGAGGGTGTAATGCATTTGCATTTACCACTGAAGTCACTCAGTAAGCTTTTCACACAAGAAAGAACCACACCAGGTGAGTATAAACACTAGCACGGAGGGTGCGTGGACTCAGTGCTCGGTGCCTCACCATAGGTGGACACTTTATACTGAGACAGCCTCCTACTTCATCTGCCAGATTGAATCTCCCCATGTCAGGGAAACAGTCCGACTGTTAACTATGTTGATTTTGAAGAGCAGGCAAGAAAATCGGTACAGTCTATACCGGTCGCTGTTTACATCTGGGAAGAAGAAGTCAAGCTGATGAAGAACCTTCCCACAGTAGCGGCCGTCCTCCCTCACACTGCTGAAAAATACAGGCCCAGAGGATTCCCCTTCATGTTTGACAGGACACCCTAAGCCTGACCCAGCGATCTCTCAGGAGGCACAACGTGGGTCTAAGAACCCATCTACTCCTATTTCGGCAACACCTGACAAGGAGGAACGCTGTTTAGTCAATATTGGCAAAAGGCTTTCCACCATGTCTGCAATTAGTGTGCACAGCCAACTCCCTGGTGATTCTAGGCTGTTTTGAACAACAAATGTTTTCTGATGTCGGCTCCATCATCTGCCTCATTCGGGAGGATAGATGGTGGGTAGCCAAGAAGATCATACTGGAGGGCAAGCGCACTTCATCAGAAATCATGAATTGCGCCATCGAAGTCGCCTCTACAGGCTTCCGTCAACTAGTCGAAGCAGCCGTGTTAAGGTTCCAAGGATGGCTCAAAGAAACCGCCTTTAGACCTGAGGTCCAATCGAAAATATTGGACACAGCATTTGGCAGAGACACGCTATGTGGCAAGCAGACTGACGATGCTCATCTTGCCATTTGATACCTTCAATCCCTCGGCACCCTCCAATATCGCAATGTGCCCTTTCGAGGAACGCGTGGGCATGGCTTCTCTATTTACAGGGGTAGATTCCAGCGCTTTCAGCTGTATCAGTCCTACCAGCCCCAATACAGGCCGAGGTATCTCCAGCAGTCATACCATCAATCCTCCACAGCGGGTTTCACTAAGCAAGGGCCTTACAGAAGAACGCGCAGAAGAACACTACCTCAGAGCTGCCACAGAGGCTGCAAGCAGTGATCTTGTCCAGATACTAGTTACACCACCTTCTCATTCCCTAGGTGTGAAGATATCCATTTACCTTCATCTTTGGCAAACCATTACCTCAGACAGATGGGTACTGGACCTGGTCACCTATTACCATACCCTGCAGTTTACGGAAAAAACACCAACCGCTTCGCCAAGGGGAGCGCATCCCCCTTCACTTCACTTACTATGGGAAGAATTTATCTTTATGCTTTCCAAAGGAACAATAGAGAAAGTCCTGGTTATTCAAAAGGGGAAAGGATTCAACTCCTGTTTTTTCCTTATGGGCATGAAATCAGGAGAGAAGAGATCTATCCTAGATCCCAGGAAGCTCAACAAATACCTCTGCAAGCAATCCTTCCGGATAATAACAGTCTCCGACATTCTTCATTGTCTCAACTGCGGACATTTCATGACATCTCTAGAGCTGGAACACGCTTACTTCCATATCCCCATCCATCCCAAACACCGCAAATATCTTCGATTCACAGTAGCTGGTACCCATTACCAGTTTAAGGATCTTCCCTTCTGCCTCAAGTCCGCTCCTCGTATATTTAGCAAACTAATGGCCTGGGAGCAGCAGCACGCAGGAAAACAAGGTCACCAGGTATTCCTTTACGATAGCAGCACTCAGGAAACAAGGTTATCAGATGTTCCCTTGCCTTAGCAGCACTCAAGAAACAAGGTAATCGGGTGTTCCCTTACCTTAGCAGCACCCAGGAAACAAGGTCATAAGGTATTCCCTTACATTAGCAGCACTCAGGGAACAAGGTACCTTAGCAGCACTCAAGAAACAAGGTCATCGGGTGTTCCCTTACCTTAGCAGGACTCAGGAAACAAGGTACCATAGCAGCATTCAGGAAGCAAGGTCATCAGGTGTTCCCCTTACCTTATCAGCACTCAGGAAGCAAGGTCACCAGGTATTCCCTTGCCTTAGCAGCACTCAGGAAGCAAGGTACCTTAACAGCACTCAGGAAACAAGGTCATCTGGTATTCCCTTACCTTAGCAGCACTCAGGAAACAAGGTCTTCAGGTGTTCCCTTACCTTAGCAGCACCCTGGAAATAAGGTACCTTAGCAGTATTCAGGAAACAAGGTCACAAGGTGTTCCCTTACATTAACAGGAAACAAGATACCTTAGCGGGACTCAGGAAACAAGGCAATCAGGTATTCCCTTACCTTAGCAGCACTCAAGAAACAAGGTCATCAGGTGTTCCCTTACCTTAACAGCACTAAGAAAACAAGGTACCTTAGCAGCACTCAGTAAACAAGGTCATCGGATATTCCCTTACCTTAACAGCACTCAGGAAACAAGGTATCTTACTGGCACTCAGGAAACAAGTTCATCATGTGTTCCCTTACTTTAGCAGAACTCAGGCAACAAGGTACATTAGCTGCACTCAGGAAACAAGGTCATCAGGTGCTCCCTTACCTTAGCAGCACTCACGAACCAAGGTACCTTAGCAGTGTTCAGGAAACAAGGTCACAAGGTGTTCCCTTACCTAAACATCACCCAGGAAACAAGGTACCTTAGTGGGACTCCGGAAACAAGGTAATCAGGTATTCACTCAGGAAACAAGGTCATTACGTGTTCCCTTACATTAACAGCACTCAGGAAACAAGGTGCCTTAGCAGCACTCAGGAAACGAGGTGATCAGGTATTCCCTTCCCTTAACAGCACTCAGAAAACAAGGTACCTCAGCAGCGCTCAGGAAACAACGTCATCATGTATTCCCCTACATTAGCTGCACTCAGGATACAAGGTCATCAGCTATTCCCTTACTTTAGCAGAACTCAGGAAACAAGGTACCTTAGAGCCCTCAGGAAACAAGGTCATCAGGTATTCCCTTACTTTAGCAGAACTCATGAAACCAGGTATATTAGCTGCACTCATGAAACATGGTCATCAGGTATTCCCTTACTTTAGCAGAACTCAGAAAACAAGGTACCTTGGAGCCCTCAGGAAACAAGGTAATCAGGCATTCCCTTACCTTAGCAGCACTCAGGAAACCAGGTCATCAGGTATTCCCTTACCTTAGCAGCACTCAGGAAACCAGGTCATCAGGTATTCCCTTACCTTAGCAGCACTCAGAAAACATGGTCATCTGGTATTCCCTTAACTTAGCAGCACTCAGGAAACAAGGTCATCGGGTATTTCCTTAGCTTAGCAGTATCAGGAAACAAGGTAGCTTAGCGCTACTTAAGAAACAAGGTCATCAGGTTTTTCCCTTACCTTAGCAGCACTCAGGAAACAAGGTAATCGGGTACTCCCTTACCTAAGCAGCACTCAGGCAACAAGGTCATAAGGAATTCCCTTACCTTAACAGCACTCAGGAAAGAAGGTACCTTAGCAGCACTCAGGAAACAAGGTCATCAGGTGTTCCCTTACCTCGATGACGGGCTGTTAAAAGCTTCAGGGCCAGCTGCCAGAGCAAAAAAGCCCGTCTCTCGCGGTTTCTCAAACTGGCCCTCACTGTAAAATAGCAACAGTCCTCCATGAATCCCAGTCAGACTATGGCATTTCTCTGAGCTGATCTAGACACAATACAGAACAAGGCCTTCCTCTCACAGGACAGACAAGGGAGGCTAGCGCACTTGGCTCAAAAATTGGAAGAAAGCCGTACGTCTCTGTGAGACTGTTCAAGTCACTCATAGGCATGATCTCATCTGCAGTAAAGTTGCTCCCGTTGGCGCACCGCAAGATGGGACCCTTACAAGAGGAGCTGACACTGGTACCGGATTTCATCGTCACGGATGCTTCCATGGAGGGCTGGGGAGGCCATTTACAAGACCTTTCGATCAAAGGAAGGTGGTTGACAAGTCAAAGGTCTCTCCACATCAAAAGCTTGGAGCTAAAGACGTTTTTCTCTCCCTGCAGGCGTACCTCCCAAGGATCGCAAAATCATCTGTGCTGGTCCATATCGACAATGCGACCAGCATATCAACAAAGAGGGAGGAACTCGATCTCTAAAGCTAGCTCGAGAAGCCCAAGAGCTGTGGGGATGGCTCTCAGCCCATGGAATATCCTCAAAGGCCGAGCATGTGTCTGGAGTCCACAACACGTAAATGGACGCAATCAGCAGGACCGAGGCAGTTTCCATGAGTGGGAATTGGACCAACAGCAGTCGAAAGGAATATTCTCATTGTGGGGAGACCGGCGATGGACCTCTTCGCGACGGACAGCAATGACAAATGCCGGTTCTATGTCAATGAATTCCCTCTCCCAGGGTCGTGGGGGAATGAACTTTCAATGTGCTGGTTCAGGGTTTATGCGTACTTTTCCCCCCTTCCCATTGATTCCCATGGTCCTCCCCAAGATGAAAACAGAACGCTGCGGTCTCCTATTGATCGTACCTAAGAGGCCCAGGCAGCACTGCTTTTCAGAGGTCATCCTCCTGCTGGAGACCAAGCCCATTCGCCTTGCACCAGCGCCATCTCTCCCGACATTGAATCAAGGTCAAATATGCTTCCCAAAGCCAGCCTCTCTCTGCTTGCATGCAAGGCTCCTGAGTTTTATGAATTTAGGAACTTGAATATCACTCAAGAATCCAGAGATTTCTAGAGCAGAAGGCCTGACCAAAACTCACAAGTTACAGTGGAAAAGATTATGTCACTTGTGTCAATTAAACACCTTACTCCCATTCAACACTTCTCTGGAACAGATTTGACCTTATCTCCTCTCTCTAGCCAATTGAGCTTGGTTCAGTCAGCAGTCAAATTTCACCTTGCATCTATTTCAAGGTACAGACGCTCGGCACAGGCTCTAGCTCTCTGTTTGACAAGGCTTATAAAACAATTCATGAAAGGACTCTCCAGATCTTTTTCATCGGCGCCAGCTCCTCCTCAGAATGGCATCTCAACGTGGTCCTCTCGCAACTGATGAAGAGCCCTTTGAACCCGTTCATAAGGCGGACTTGTAGTTTCTCACATGGAAGGAGGCTCTTCTCCTTGTTCTCATATCTACCAGAAAGATGAGTGAGATACAAGCCTTTACCACTCAAGAACCTTTTCTTCGTTTCACAGATGAGTTTGTACCTCTCAGAACAAACCCGAAGTTCATCCCAAAGGTGTCTTCTCAATTCCACCTCAATCAGCCTGCCGTCCTTCGATTTTTTCTTTTCTTTTCCCCAACCCAGCCTCACCGGCTGAGCAGGCACTTAGTATTTTGGACATCAAGCAGTGTCTCAATTTTTACCTTTTACCTTAACGAGCAGAGTAAAATCTCTTTCGACGAGATTAGTGTCCACTTCGTCCGCTCTGTTTGCAGGCATTCCGCAGGACAAAATATGCTGCGCTGCAACATGGACGAGAATGCACTCGTCCACGAAGCACAACTGCCTGAAGTCGACACAATGTAGATAGACTATAGATAGATAGACTATAGACCGATAGATAGACTATAGACCGATCGATAAACTATAGATAGACTATACATAGATAGATAGACTATAGATAGATAGATAGACTATAGGCAGATAGACTATAGATAAATAGACTATAGATAAATAGACTATAGATAGACTATAGACAGATAGATAGACTATAGACAGATAGATAGACTATAGACAGATAGATAGACTATAGACAGATAGATAGACTATTGACAGATAGACTATAGACAGATAGATAGACTATTGATAGATAGACTATAGACAGATAGATAGACTATAGACAGACTATAGATAGACTATTGACAGATAGACTATTGATAGATAGACTACAGACAGATAGACTATAGATAGACAGATAGATAGACTATAGATAGACAATAGATAGACTATAGATAGACTATAGACAGATAGACAGACTATAGATAGATAGACTATAGATAGATAGACAGATAGATAGACTATAGACAGATAGATAGACATACTATAGATAGATAGACTATAGACAGATAGACTATAGACAAATAGATAGACTATAGACAGACTATAGATAGATAGACTATAGATAGATAGACTATAGATAAATAGACTATAGATAAATAGACTATAGATAGATAGACTATGGATAGATAGACTATGGATAGATAGATAGACTATAGGCAGATAGATAAACTATAGATAGACTATACATAGATAGAGTATAGATAGATAGACTATAGACAGATAGACTATAGACAGATAGACAGATAGACTATTGATAGATAGACTATAGACAGATAGATAGACTATAGACAGACTATAGATAGATAGACTATAGATAGATAAACTATAGATAGACTATACATAGATAGATAGACTATAGATAGATAGACTATAGACAGATAGATAGACAGACTATAGATAGATAGACTATTGACAGATAGACTATTGACAGATAGACTATTGACAGATAGACTATTGACAGATAGATAGACAAATAGATAGACTATAGACAGACTATAGATAGATAGACTATAGATAGATAGACAGACAGACAGATAGACTATAGACAAATAGATAGACTATAGACAGACTATAGATAGATAGACTATAGATAGATAGACTATAGATAAATAGACTATAGATAAATAGACTATAGATAGATAGACTATGGATAGATAGATAGACTATAGGCAGATAGATAAACTATAGATAGACTATACATAGATAGAGTATAGATAGATAGACTATAGACAGATAGACTATAGACAGATAGACAGATAGACTATTGATAGATAGACTATAGACAGATAGATAGACTATAGACAGACTATAGATAGATAGACTATAGATAGATAAACTATAGATAGACTATACATAGATAGATAGACTATAGATAGATAGACTATAGACAGATAGATAGACAGACTATAGATAGATAGACTATTGACAGATAGACTATTGACAGATAGATAGACAAATAGATAGACTATAGACAGACTATAGATAGATAGACTATAGATAAATAGACTATGGATAGATAGACTATGGATAGATAGACTATGGATAGATAGATAGACTATAGGCGATAGATAGACTATAGATAGACAATAGATAGACTATAGACAGACAGACAGAGAGATGTGACCGTGTGTGGCACCTCAATTGCCGAGCAGTCTAATTCGGATATATAGCGGTCCGCTCTGACCACGAGGCAACCCCCTGCGGATGAGCAGCTCCTTCACGCCGTGAATGGTGAGCATCTAAGGAACGGCATGACCGTATGGGCAGAGTCAATATGGGCGGGGCCCCGGACTTACCTTCTCAAGCACCCCACTAGAGGACTGAAGAAAACTGAGGGGCGTCACGGCAATTCACTATTAATTTAAAACTCTGCCAGGACTTCTTAGACCAGCATGCAGGGCAGGACTTAAATTGAACGCTGCGGGTACAGCGTCTTAATCATGCTGCGGTTCCGCTCTGAAGAGTACCATTGACAAAGGGCTTCAGAAGCCCGAAACGCGTTTGGACATTGCCTTGAAGCAGAGAGGATGATGAAGTTGTCTTCCTGTCCTGTACAAATAAAAGGTGTAAACGTAACCGTGTGTGGCACCTCAATTGCCGAGAAGTATTATTTGGAGATATATATATATATATATATATATAATCTACTGGCGGTCGCCAGTAGATAGTTATAGTTAGGACCTAGTTTCCATATGAAAAGCGTTTTTTGTTTTCCCAATAACTTTGGCACCGGTTGACGAATCTTCGCGAAATTTTCAAAACTTATGGCCCGTTCCGGTCAGCTCATATCCTGAAAGTTTCGGGGTGATTTGCCAGGCAGGGGCCGAGAAAAAAGGGGGGTCCCAAAACTTGTTTTTTCTATGTTATTTTCCATAGGAAACTTTAGACACGGCTGCAGCTCGAACTGCTGAACGGAATTACACCAAATTTGGCATAAAGGTAGCCCTTGGTTCAGAAAGAGACCTTTTTGTTAAATGGTGCAAATCCGTTCAATAGTTCCTTAGAAATAAAAAAAAAATCCAAAATGCATTTCCCATAGGTAACTTTAGATACGGCTACAGCTCTAACTGCTGAACGGAATTACACCAAATTTGGGAAAAAGGCAGAGCTTGGTTCAGAAAGCGTCTTTTTTAAAAAAAATTGTGTAAATCCGTTCCGTAGTTTTTGAGATATTAAAAGAAAAAAATCTTTATATATCTGGGCGGGAGCTAACTACACAAGCACAAGCTTGGCTCCAATTGGCTGCCAACACTTCAATCCAGGAAGTGTTGGCAGCCATCTTGGTGCAATGCTTTTTAGGTCTCGCCTAGCGACGCGGCACATGCGTTGCCCACTACACAAACACTACTGCATTACTCTAAACACTAAAACCATACCCCAGCAGGACCCCCTACACTACCCAAACACTACTGTACTACCCTAAACCCTAAAACACTACCCCCAGCATGGCCCCCTACACTACAGAAACACCACTGCACTACCCTAAACCCTAAAACACTACTCCCAGCACGACCCCTACACTACCCAAACACCACTGCACTACCCTAAACCCTAAAACACTACCCCAGCACGACCCCCTACACTACACAAACACCACTGCACTACGCTAAACCCTAAGTCTACCCCAGCACGACTCCCAATACTACCCAAACACTACTGCACTACCCTAAACCCTAAAACACTACCCCCAGCATGACCCCCTACACTACCCAAACACCACTGCACTACCCTAAACCCTAAAACACTACCCCAGCACGACCCCCTACACTACACAAACACCACTGCACTACGCTAAACCCTAAGTCTACCCCAGCACGACTCCCAATACTACCCAAACACTACTGCACTACCCTAAACCCTAAAACACTACCCCCAGCATGACCCCCTACACTACACAAACACCACTGCGCTACCTAAACCCTAAAACACTACACCCAGCATGACCCCCTACACTACCCAAACACCACTTTGCTACCCTAAACAATAATCCTACCCCCAGCACGACCCCCTACACTACCCAAACACGGCACTACCCTAAAACATGACCCCCTATACTACACAAACACCACTGAACTAACCTAAACCCTAAAGCACTACCCCAAGCACGGCCCCCTACACTACCCAAACACCACTGCGCTCGCCTAAACCCTACAACACTACCCCCAGCCTGACCCCCTACAGTACCCAAACACCCCTGCACTACCCTAAACCCTAAAACACTACCCCCAGCACGACCCCTACACTACCCTAAAACACTACCCCACAACCTAAAACACTACCCCAGCACAACCCCCTGCACTACCCAAACACCACTGCACTACCCCAAACCCTAAAACACTACCCCCAGCATGACCACCTACACTACCAAAACACCACTGCACTACCCTAAACCCTAAAACACAACCCCTTACACTACACAACCACCACTGCACTAACCTAAACCCTAAAACACTACCCCCAGCATGGCCCACTACACAAACACCACTGCACTACCCTAAACCCTAAAACACTACCCCCAGCACGACCCCCTACACTACCCAAACACCACTGCACTACCCTAAACCCTAAAACATTACCCCCAGCACGACCCCCTACACTACACAAACACCACTGCACTATGCTAAACCCTAGGTCTACCCCAACACGACTCCCAATACTACCCAAACACCACTACACTACTCTAAACCCTAAAACACTATCCCCAGCACGACCCCCTATACTACCCAAACACAAGTGGGCTACCCTAAAACACTACCGCCAGCATGACCTCCTACACTACTCAAACACCACTGCACTACCCTAAAACACAACCCCCAGCACGACACCCTATACTACCCAAACACAAGTGGGCTACCCTAAACCCTAAAACACTACCGCCAGCATGACCTCCTACATGACCCAAACACCACTGCACTACCCTAAACCCTAAAACACTACCCCCAGCACGACCCCTACACTACCCAAACACCACTGCCTACCCTAAACCCTAAAACACTACCCCCAGCACAACCCCCTACACTACCCAAACACCACTGCGCTACCCAAAACCCCAAAACAACCCCAGCACGCCCCTACACTACCCAAACACTACTGCGCTACCCTAAACCCTAAAACACCGCCCCCAGCACAACCCTCTACATTACCCAAACACCACTGCGCTACCCTAAACCCTAAAACACTACCCCCAGCACAAGCCCCTACACTACCCAAACACCACTGCACTACCCTAAACAATAAATCTACCCCAGCACGACCCCCTACACTACACAAACACCACTGCACCACCCTAAACTGTAAAACACTTCCCCCAGCACAAACTCCCAAACACTACCCAAACACCACTGCACTACCCTAAACCCCAAAACTCTACCCCCAGAGGGACACCCTATACTACCCAAACACAAGTGGGCTACCCTAAAACACTACTGCCAGCATGACCTCCTACACTACTCAAACACCACTGCACTACCCTAAACCCTAAAACACTACCCCAGCACGACACCCTATACTACCCAAACACAAGTGGGCTACCCTAAACCCTAAAACACTACCGCCAGAATGACCCCCTATTCTACCCAAACACAAGTGAGCTACCCTAAACCCTAAAACACTACTGCCAGCATCACCTCCTACACTACCCAAACACCACTGCACTACCCTAAACCACTACCCCCAGCACGACCCCCTACACTATACAAACACCAGTGCACTACCCTAAAACACTACCCCCAGCACGAACCCTATACTATCCAAACACCACTGCACTATCCTAAACCCTAAATCTACCCCCAGCACGACCCCCTACACTAACATAACACCATTGCACTACCCTAAACCCTAAAACACTACACCCAGCATGACCTCCTACACTACCCAAACACCACTGCACTACCCTAAACACTAAAACTCTACCCCCAGCATGACCCCCTGCACTACACAAACACCACTGCACTACCCTAAACCCTAAAACACTACCCCACCACAATCCCCTACACTACCCTAAACCCTAGAAAAGTAACCCTCACCCCATGCCCAATCCCCCTTACCTGTCACTCCTCGTGGTTTCTGCTTCACGTCGTGAGGGGCGGTGCATGTCGTGAGGAAACGGAACAGCCTATGTTTCCTTACAACGACGTGGATCATTTACATTTTGGTAGAACGCATGGTCATTACCATACATACCTTTACAACGACATTTGTTGTAAAGGCATGCCTGGTAAATGACCATGCGTTCTAAAATAAATGCGTAGTAATGCATGTGTTGTAATGGTATTGCGAAGTAAAAAAGTTGTTGTAACAGCTGTTTACTGATCGAAGTTGGCCCCTGTTCTTCAGTGAGTCTTTTATTTGATTAGGAGGAAGGAATGTGTTTTTTTATCAAAGTGCATTCCAATCTGTTGTATTGTGAAAGTGTCTGCGTGGCCTTGTTCCACTTCCGGTGAGAGAGTGGAAGAGTCGGTTTCGATCTAAAGGAGTTATGTTGTCGGACGGGGCCGGCACGACACGTCATAAGAAAAAACAGCTAATGGAAAGCGTCCTCCCCGAAGTGTGGAGCAGTGCCATGAGAGGTCAACGAGCGTGCGTCCTACCGCTGTTTGACCGTACTGTGCCATTCTAGGTTACGGGAGGCAGAAACGGCATCCATCGCAGGTCCTCTTGTATACTAAAAAAGGACCAAACGATGCTTTCCTTTCTTTTCTTCTGCTGCACCATCTGTTCTTCCTCCTCTACTGCAAGTGGATTAACTTCGGCAAAACTAGAAGCCATAGTTGTATTAAAAATAAACAAACACACAAAGGTATATCAATATAAAGAGAAGCAAGAAACAGGTCTTCTCTCTACCAAGGGCAAAAAGTAAGGGAAATATCAGAAGGATGGATCCTCCCTCTTTCACAATGAAATTGATTTCAACCAATCAGATTCCTTTTTTCTTTTGCTGACATGAAGTCGCGCAGGGTGCACGCACTCGTCACGCACCCTTCGTGCACCCGCGAAAATCATATATTTCATTATACACTATAAATAATAATTTCTAAACTTTTAATAAATATATTATCAAAACTGTTCAGTCTAATATCATATTCAAACTTTCTATAGTAATTTTTTCAACTTTAAAAGTACGCCGAAGCCTCGACTTTGGCTCGATCTCAGCACGATCATGGCAAGACCCTGGAAATACTCATGGGGAGATGTTGCGCACATTAAGCGGCTACACTATGCATTTAGTAACTTTACTTTCGCCGAAATTATATTGAAAATAATACTTTAAAAATACTTTTATTAATAAATTTAGGAAAACACCTAAAAGAAAACTTTCATTTATAATTAATTTAAAGATATTTCATACTTTACAAATTACGCCAAAGTTGCGACCCCAGCGCGACTTTTCAAAATGGCTACCAGAATGCGAGCAGCCATTGTGTAGGATGCGCAAAGGGTGCGCAACTTCTGTAGAATATTACAAAAAAAAAATGAATGAATATAGTTTTCCTAACTGAAAATTATTCACAATATATATATATATGTATAGAAAATCAAAAAACATAGGATTGAGGTACATTAGACTTACAAATTTTCATTTTAATAAACCTTTGAAATTCACAGAAAAAACATAGGTATCAGGCACGCTATAGTTAGAAATTAGCATTTGAAAAAACCATAGTAATTCACTAAAAAACCATAGGTTTCAGGCACGTTATAGTTAGAAATTAGCATTTAAAAAAACATAGAAATTCACTGAAAAAACCATAGGTTTCAGGAACGTTATAGTTATTAACGAGCGTTGCGTGAAGTGAGTCCTGAGGCGGAAAGCCGGGACTGGTATGTCGAGTGTGTGAATTGCATTCAATCGTGCTTTTAACCTTTTAAAATCTTCACTGTAAATAATTTCTGGGCACACAGACTGCTTCTGAATCCTAATCTGTTAGGTCCTATCGCTCTTTCCTCTACCACCACCTTGGCGCTTACCTGCTCAGGCTCCCTGGCAGCTGAATACACGCTGTTGGGGGTGTGACTCGCCTCGGCTTCCGCCATCTTGGGGGTGAATTTCGAGAGCGGTCCAGTCTTCGGCCCCTCCCTCGCACTACTGCATAAATTGCCACTTCCCCACCACACCGCTGATTAACGAGCGTTGCGTGAAGTGAGTCCTGAGGCGGAAAGCCGGGACTGGTATGTCGAGTGTGTGAATTGCATTCAATCGTGCTTTTAACCTTTTAAAATCTTCACTGTAAATAATTTCTGGGCACACAGACTGCTTCTGAATCCTAATCTGTTAGGTCCTATCGCTCTTTCCTCTACCACCACCTTGGCGCTTACCTGCTCAGGCTCCCTGGCAGCTGAATACACGCTGTTGGGGGTGTGACTCGCCTCGGCTTCCATCTTGGGGGTGAATTTCGAGAGCGGTCCAGTCTTCGGCCCCTCCCTCGCACTACTGCATAAATTGCCACTTCCCCACCACACCGCTGATTAACGAGCGTTGCGTGAAGTGAGTCCTGAGGCGGAAAGCCGGGACTGGTATGTCGAGTGTGTGAATTGCATTCAATCGTGCTTTTAACCTTTTAAAATCTTCACTGTAAATAATTTCTGGGCACACAGACTGCTTCTGAATCCTAATCTGTTAGGTCCTATCGCTCTTTCCTCTACCACCACCTTGGCGCTTACCTGCTCAGGCTCCCTGGCAGCTGAATACACGCTGTTGGGGGTGTGACTCGCCTCGGCTTCCGCCATCTTGGGGGTGAATTTCGAGAGCGGTCCAGTCTTCGGCCCCTCCCTCGCACTACTGCATAAATTGCCACTTCCCCACCACACCGCTGATTAACGAGCGTTGCGTGAAGTGAGTCCTGAGGCGGAAAGCCGGGACTGGTATGTCGAGTGTGTGAATTGCATTCAATCGTGCTTTTAACCTTTTAAAATCTTCACTGTAAATAATTTCTGGGCACACAGACTGCTTCTGAATCCTAATCTGTTAGCTCCTATCGCTCTTTCCTCTACCACCACCTTGGCGCTTACCTGCTCAGGCTCCCTGGCAGCTGAATACACGCTGTTGGGGGTGTGACTCGCCTCGGCTTCCGCCATCTTGGGGGTGAATTTCGAGAGCGGTCCAGTCTTCGGCCCCTCCCTCGCACTACTGCTTAAATTGCCACTTCCCCACCACACCGCTGATTAACGAGCGTTGCGTGAAGTGAGTCCTGAGGCGGAAAGCCGGGACTGGTATGTCGAGTGTGTGAATTGCATTCAATCGTGCTTTTAACCTTTTAAAATCTTCACTGTAAATAATTTCTGGGCACACAGACTGCTTCTGAATCCTAATCTGTTAGGTCCTATCGCTCTTTCCTCTACCACCACCTTGGCGCTTACCTGCTCATGCTCCCTGGCAGCTGAATACACGCTGTTGGGGGTGTGACTCGCCTCGGCTTCCGCCATCTTGGGGGTGAATTTCGAGAGCGGTCCAGTCTTCGGCCCCCCCCTCGCACTACTGCATAAAATGGCCCCTCCGTACAGGAAGCGCAGCGGACGAGCGCAGCGGGCGCGCCGGCGGCGCGCCGAAGGCGCGCCAAAGGCAAGCCCGTCTGCGCCCGTCCGCGCCAGTTCCGCACCTAGCGCCGGAGACCCTGACTTTTTTAAACGTATCCAGCCTCTCCAATACTCAAACACTCAACTGTTAAAATTGAATCAATTCCCCTGTACTCGTATGAATAGAATACATTTAGCTGACCCTTGTTTCACACTCAGCTGTGACTCCTGTGGCCAACTAAGGTCCAATAATCCCCCTCTTCAACCTCACATACCACACACCCCACCCAGCTGTCCTAACTCTCATACCCCTCCACGGGCCAACAACATTGATAACTGTCAACCTAACCGCCTGACAAGCGGGGAGAGTTCCCTAAAGTGTATTTTACTGAATACCAGATCCATGTCTAAACACAAACATGAAATTTCTGCTCTTATATTGGATCACAACATAGATCTAATGTTCTTAACAGAAACATGGGCATCTGAGACCTCGGGGCCGGACTGGAATGATGCAGTTCCTGAAGGCTACCTGGTAGAATATGTAAACAGGTCAGCAGCAGTGGGCGGTGGCATTGGGATAATCTTCAAATCCCATCTAAAAATATTCGCTTTACCAGAACCGGGTCTAGAAGCAGAAGCCATGAGTTTTAAAGTCAAAAGCAACAACTGCCTAATATTCACAGGCCTTCTTGTGTATCGCCCCCCTGGGCCAAGAGCACCATTTACCGCGGCGTTACTCACTTTCCTAGAATCTACATTTGACTCTACCTCCTACACTATTCTGGGTGATTTTAATTTTCATTTAGAGGCTAACAACGACTCTGACTCAACCACTCTAATAGATAACTTTCTTCGCTTTGGCATGACTCAGCTAGTATCTGGCCCTACCCATACCGCCGGACATTCCCTTGATGGTATTTTTACCAATAATAACCACATTAATATTACCTCGATCCTAGCACTCCCCTGGTGTGACCATCATGCCATCTTTTTTAATCTGCCTTATAACAACTCATCCAACCACCGAAAAGGCCTTTAACTCCCTGTCAAAACGCGCCCCTGGAACAAACTTGAACCTATTAGTCTAGCTAATGCACTTACAGAAAACCCCCCGAATTTTGGATCCGGCAATACCAATAGGGGAGCGGTTATATTTCAAAACTGGATCAGTCAGGCGGTTAATCAACTAGCACCGGTTGAAATAAAAAAAGCAAGAAGACGGTCTGCAACCGCGCTATGGTACTCGGCAGAAGTGAAACACATAAAAATCAAATGCCGGCGACTTGAGCGGGTGTGGCGCTCGGATTATAGTGCCCTAAACCAATCAATATACACAAAAGCCCTACAGGAGTATAAGACAGCAATAGTTCAGGCCAAGTCATTATATTTTACAAACAAAATTCAGGCAGCCTCTAATACCACCAGAGAACTATTTAAAACGGTCACCCAACTGACTAAGAGCCCCCGCGACACTGTTTTTACCCCTAACCAGGACCTCGTGACCAATATTGCAACCTTCTTCCAGCAAAAGGTCCAGAATGTCTATGATGATTTGAGCTCATCTGCTTTAACTATACCTGACGACAATGTCGACACTGCCCACTCGTCTGGGCCTGGCTATTCCTGTTTTCCGCTGCTGGAGGAGACTCAGGTGGCAGACCTAATTGCTCTGATGAAGTCGGGGTCCCCTCTAGACCCTTGTCCACCACGCATTCTACACCTGATCCCTCAAACGGTAGCGGCTGGCCTGACCCCGCTGCTCAATAACATCTCCTCTGGTGACTTTCCTAGCTGCTGGAAAAAGGCTTGTATCCGACCGATTCTCAAAAAGGACTCCTTGGATCCAATGGTACTAAAGAACTACCGGCCAATATCCTGCCTCCCCCTGCCAGCTAAGATTCTTGAAAAAGCTATAAACCAGGAAATGATGAGATATGTGGACCAAAACAAACTCCTGGATCCCTCTCAGCATGGTTTCCGCCCTTATCACTCGACAGAGTCCGCCCTTATTATGGCCACTGAAAACATCCGAAGGGAAATGGACGAGGGCGGCAGAACGGCTCTGGTCTTACTAGATCTTACGGCGGCTTTTGATACCGTGAACCACTCCATCCTATTAAATAGACTCAAAACTTTAGGCTTCACGGGCACGGCACTTACCCTGTTAACCTCCTTCTTGGACTCTCGTATCCAACAAGTACACTGGGCAGGTTTTCACTCTGACGAATTCTCCCTTCCAGGTGGGGTCCCTCAGGGCTCGGCACTGTCGCCCACCCTTTTTAATCTGTATGTCACTCCCCTGGCTGCCCTAATTCGTTCTCATGGCCTTCAATTAGTGTCTTATGCCGATGACACTCAAATCATAGTGTCAGTGTCCCAGTCCATCGAAGCTACGGCAGAACGCTTCAAAAACTGCCTTCTGGATGTTAGAAACTGGATGAGTTGTAATTTTTTAAAATTAAACGCGGACAAAACAGAGATAATTGAGTTCGGTCAGAAACCATCTGTCTGGAGCAACCTATGGTGGCCTCAGGAGGCAGGCCCCTGCCCCAATCCGGTTGATAAAGTCAGAAATCTTGGCTTCTTGATGGATAAGGATCTCTCCTGTAAAACGCAGGTAAACCAGGTCACCTCCACTTGTTTCTACAACATTAAAGTCCTAAAGAAAATCCTACCCTACATCCCCCCTACTCTAAAGAAGACTGTAATGGCTGCCCTGATAATGTCCCGAGTGGATTATTGTAATGCACTCTACTTGGGCACAGGTGAAAAACAAATTAACAAACTCCAGGCAATTCAAAACGCAGCAGCTAGGGCTCTACTAAATCTACCCTACCGTCACCCTACGTCAAAAGCTATTAGGGAACTTCACTGGCTCCCAGTTAAAGCCAGAATACAATTTAAGGCCCTTTGCCTGGTCCAGAAATCTCTGTATGGCACTGGACCTGATGACCTGTCTAAACTTCTCCCCCGCTATGTGCCATTGCGTGCACTAAGGTCAGCCAACCATGATCTAATATGCCACCCAAGAATAAGAAGAACGCGATGGGGCGGCAGGTCTTTTTCATACCAGGCCTCCAGATTGTGGAACTCTCTACCCTCCCACCTGCGCTCACAAAAATCTAAACAATGTTTTAGGAAAGCATTAAAAACCTGGCTTTTCTCTCCTCATCAATGATCCACTCTCACCATTCTCTACGTTATCTCAGCGCCAAGACGCCTCGGCATTCGAGCGCTTTATAAATATTTCAGTATTCAGTATTTGGACATTTCACTCGTACAAAACCATAGAAATTCCGGTGTTATAGTTAGTTCAGCTAACTATAACTCGTGCCCCCGCAATGCACTGCTGAGAACGTCACATATTACATCATTCATGACATGGTAGGTGACATCACTGATGACATCACTGATTACATCATCCACGTGAAAATCTGATGCACCTCTTCACACCTGAACATAACCTTTGATACACCCACTCTAAAATACAGACTACCATTTTCAAAAAAATAGACACATCAATACCAGTTACTAAATACGCGCTGACTGATTCCTAGGTCTACACATGCATCCACTCATACATGCAGTCACTCATCAATACAACACTATCATATGCACTCATACACCTATACAGACACTCACACACTGCCACATATCCAGAGTTACTCACACACCTAGTCAGTCATGCAAAGAATCAATCATACTTCCATTTACTCACCTATACAGTTATACAGACACCACCTCACTTATTCATACAGATACTAACACATTACTCTTATAGAATCACTGATACAAATACACACTTATCCATGCAGCCACTCACAATTACTGACTCTCACATAGTTATTTATATACACCATGACTCACATAGGCTGTCTTTTACATATGTACTTACTTGCACATGTACCACTGAGACATCCATTCACTTACCAACACACCTATACACACACTCACCCACACAGCTGTTTCCACATGCACTCTTGAACCCATACACCCAGTGAATCAACCACTCACATCTATGCACAGTCACACACCTCCAACCCACCCACCCACACACTCAGGCAGCCATACAAATACTCATGCACGCAATCAATAACCCATATAGACACTCATGCAGCTACTCACCAACCCATGCAGCAGCTTACACAACAGACTGACTGATTCAGACTTTCACACAGTTTAGTCACTAACCCATGCATTCAGAAAGATACATTTAATCACTCACTTATACAGTCAGTCATGTACCTACTAAATCCTCCATACAGACACTTATACACCCACTCATTCTTCAATACAGCTGGGCATATATATAAAACAAATTTAAACTTTACGGAAACAGTCACTGGATGATGTCATCAGTGATGTCACTGACCAGGTCATGAATGATGTAATATGTGACCATCAGCAGTGCATTGCGGGGGCGCGAGTTATAGTTAGCTGAACTAACTATAACACCGGAATTTCTATGGTTTTGTACGAGTGAAATGTCCAACTAACTATAACGTTCCTGAAACCTATGGGTTTTTCAGTGAAGTTCAATGGGTTTTTGAATGCAAATTTCTACCTATAACGTGCCTGAAACCCATGAATATCCTAGGGCTGGTCCAGTAACACCGGCGCAACACCAAGGCACAGACTCCACAAGCGATGATGAATCAAGTGTCTTTATTCCAACATAAAGATGTTCAAAAGTGACGCGTTTCGGCCGCCAGACATGCGGCCTTGTTCACACCAAATATATACATATACACACACATATATATGTTTCCCTTCTGGCGTCCTCCTCGCGGATGTCCGTTTCAGCGGCACACGGATCCAAACAGCGACACGACTTTCTTGGTGAGTCAAATTATTTTATTGCACATATTCAAGGCATATTTCCTCACACCGTCCTCATTTCCCTTCAGTAAGGACCGACGCGTTTCGGCGAATTGCCTTTCAGTGTATGTATGTATGTGTGTGTATATATATATATATATATTCACTGAAAAAACCATAGGTTTCACACATGTTATAGTTAGCGGAAATTTTACTGATAAAAAACCAGTGAAATTCCCCCGTTATAGTTAGTGCAGGCAACTATAACTCACGCGACCGCAATCCTCTGCTGATGCTAATACTGTATTTAGACACTTATATGCCCATGTCTTCTTCCATACATTTTTAGCTATACATATATTACAAATATTTTTTTTTCATAAAGACACATATGTCATCAGCAGAAGATTGCGGTCGCATGAGTTATAGTTGCCTGCACTAACTATAACGGGGGAATTTCACTGGTTTTTTATCAGTAAAATTTCCGCTAACTATAACATGTGTGAAACCTATGGTTTTTTCAGTGAATTTGCAAGGTTTTTTAAATGCTAATTCCTAACTATAACGTGTGTGAAACCTATGGTTTTTTCAGTGAATTAGTACGTTTTTTTTAAATGCTAAGTTACTTTACGCCATTCGAGGCGTGCGCGCCCACTTAATGCAGTTCGTTCCGTGCACGGTTTTTATCAACTTTAATAAGCCCTGTACATTTGGTGGAAGCACAGGGGGTGGGGTCAATGTGGATAGTGTTTTTTTTATTTCAATTTTATAATTTCATGTTGCCAAAATTTAGTTTTTTTTACCTATTACTAAGCCCTGTACATTTGGTGGCCTTCGGCCACCAAAAGCACAGGGGGTGGGGTAAGTGTGGATAGTGTTTTTTTTATTTTTATTTTTTTACCGTACGCTTACGGTAAGCGTACGGTAAGCGTACCCCGCGAAATTGCCGAAAAAAAAATAAAACCGTTTTTGCTCTTGGGGGATGTTTGTGGACTCCCTCAACATGACTATGTGGGAGGGAGTTGTCAAAACAGCCCCGTAACATGTTTTTGGCCATCATGTTTGATAAACAACACTCAGTGCGAGAGACAAAATGGCGGCCGCCGCTTCCTGGTTTCGGCCGATTCGAATGTTTACTAAGATCTAAGAGCCAATCAGAATCGCGCTCGCGCACGCCACCGTACGCTTACGGTAAGCGTACGGTAAGCGTACCGTAAGCGGGCTCAGATATATATATTGATTTAAAGGCTATTTTCTCAGAATCTACTGAACAGATTTACACCAAACCTACAAAAGGCACTTCCTTGACCTAGGGACTACCTCTCTGCCAAATTTTGAGTAATTCTGTTCAGCCGTTCGGGCTGTAGCTCGTTCTAAAGGTCCTATGGAAAAATGCATGGGAAAAACGCGTTTTGGGACCCCCCTTTTATCTCAGCCCCCGCTTGACGGATCCCCCCGAGACTTTCAGGGTAGGAGCGGAGCGTAGCGCCCCACCTATTTTGAGAAATTCGCGAGGATTCGTCGACCGGCGCCAAAGTTATTCAAAATAGAATGTTGAGGTTTTCCTATGGAAACGTGGTCCTAACTATAACTACCTACTGGCGACCGCCAGTAGGTAATATATATATATATATATATATATATATATATCAGAACAATATCCTTTAAAGGATACAGTGCTGCAAAAGAAGAAGTAGTTAACTCTGGGTAGTTCCCAAGTTTAGGTGGAGAGCAGCTGCTGTGTAGAGCCCCCTACAACACCAACGACGCTCTAAATTTACTCAACCTAAATGTCTGCTCGCCCCGTCCCGTGGCCACTTGAATCGCTCTTGCACCACAAAATATGATGCAAGAACGACGCAACTCAGAAATGAGATTTATGGCCCTGTTTGGCTTCATGAATCTTGAGTAAAGCAATGCAGAGCAAATAGCTGTGTTGCCTTACTCTGAACTAGGGAGGCGTCCCATCGACGTTTGCGTGGGTGCACCAATGCAACTCCCATAATCTTTGACTCATTCACAGATTTACCACAACTAGTAAACCTGGGAATGCGCCAAAAAGATACGACTTCTCAGTAAAGGTGTAATGAGGAGAAATATCTTTATTTCTCCTGATTACTTCCTCTTTCTATGTGTGCTGTATCTTGCAGCACACAGAGAAATATATCTCTAAGGGTTAGTTTTGGGCAGACAGGTGCCCCTTCCTGCACAAAACCAGTCTTGCATACAACACAGGCACCCCTCCACCATGGTGCAAGGGTGCCTGTGTTGGCACTAGGCATAAAAACAACGCCATCACAGGGGAAAAGGCCGTTCTTTCAAATATGGTGCATTTGTGCCCTTTCCCTGTCACGCAGTGTAGCGCAGCACAGCAAGGTGATTTGCTGCGCTGCACAACAATGTCATAAATATGCTCCAAGACATATGAAGCCACTCAGGGCCACGAAAGTTGGCTTTGCGTGGCTTCATAAATGTCATTTCTGAGTTGCATTGCTCTTGCACCACGTTGCACTGTGTAAGAGTAACGCAAAGTGTTTTGTAAATATGCCTTCATATACATACATACATATATACATGAATGCATACTGTGCCCCAGATTGCAGTGAACCAAAGACCAGAATGTGGTAATGAAGCAGTCTAGTGCTGTCTTTCCTGAAATTTAAAAAGCGATTTTCCCTACCCGTAATTGCATCATTTTTAACTGTTTTGGCTTGTGGTTGTTACAGATTACAAACAAACGTTTTTAACCTGCCCATGATTGCATAATTTTTTACTGGTTTTGTTTAGAAACTTGTGTTTTTTACTTGCCCGTGACGGTTTCATTTAACCTGTTGAATAGTGGCATTTGAGGTCCAATATCTGCTGTTTTTTCCCTCCTAATTTCCTGTGACTACCTGTATTTCCCTCCCAATTTCTCCCTTGCTCTGTGCTCAGACTGGTATGTTAAGCAATCAACCCCCAGCTCCCATTTTGTGTTAGCAAGTGAGTGAAATCAGACCCCCCCCCCTCTTCCCCTTTAGCAACAGGGATATTCTACATCAGTGAGTGAACAGAGGGTGCTCTGAGACAGCAGTAATCTGCTATGAGCTGTTTTTAAGGATTGTGCACCCGTTTTTTGGCTAGGGGAGTGAGTTAAGTTTTATAAAAACAGTATTGTTAGAGGGCAAAGTTTGTTAGGCACTTACCTGCAGAAGTCCAAAGTGTGGATTGAGCCTTTCTCACTCCTAGGAGAATCTGAATTGAGGTGCAGCTTCCGACTCCCTCGTCAGGCAACCTTGCCTGTGGACGCAGGGACCTTATACAGTCTGCTTTTGGATGCTACATGTATGCACTGATAGGTGGTTGCATCTGGTGTTTCTATTGGATTAGGGTTAGTGTTTTAATTGATTGGGTATTTGAGGGTTCTGATTGGTTTCTGGGTCAGTGATTCTATTGATGTAAGGCTTAGGGTTAGTGATTTAATTGATGGATTGGTTTAGGGTTTTGGATAGGTTTGTGGGGTTGGGCTCTCTATTGGATGTAGGGTTTAGTGCCTGATTAATTGCTTGGACTAGGGCTATGATTGGTTCTAAGGTCTTGGTCTCCTATTTGACATAGGATTTAGGGCTAGTGTTGCGATAGGTTAGGGTTCCCATTGGCTGAAGGGGTCAGCTGATTACTAGGGCTAAATAAGGCCATGCTTAGGGCATCTCAGCCTGGGTGTCGCGGCTAAGGGTGGAGAGGACAAGAGTGAGTGCCTGTTTGAGCCTGTTCGGGACTAGGGACAGAAATCCTGCCCAAATGTATATATACCAGCATCCACCCTACACCACCCACAACAATATATTAACACGCTCACACCAAATGTACTCCACTCATTTACTACAAGCCAACCCTATGCACAATTCAATGTCTCAGCACCCACTACTAAACCACACAAACCACACCTATATATCCTTGTATCTCAGCCATCACACATTTCCACCATCACTTACAAACAGTACACAACTATCCTATACCACTAGCCAATCCAATCATGATTAACACAACACAATTCTACACCACACTGAACTATATCACAACCAGACACACACTCCATGCTCCAATTATACCTCACAGACCCCTTTTTGTCACTAACAAACCCATACTCATCCTTCCATCATTTCTCCAACAAACACCCTCCTCTTCTTTCGACCACAATAAGACAATCACACAACACTTACACTCCACTGCATCACACATATTACCTCTTGCAGCAACAAGTCTAAGACAAACACTCATAACTACTTCATCCTCTTACACACAACATACATTCTACTCACAAACACATCACCACCACCTTTTCCTTACAACCTCCACTCACAAACAATACTATACTAACAACTCCACCCATAAAACAAATACATCAGCATCTCCTTTTACTACTCCTCAAAAACTAAACCGCACACCAGCACAACAAAATCTCTCAAGCGCAACACCTCACAATAATTACCATCACAAACTACAAACATACACCCACCTTTCAAATTACACAAATGAGCAAACTCCAATACCAAGCTTTCTCTTTCACCGCACCCAACACATATACAGCATCACAGCAACTCTTTTAGCCACCTCTCATCCATTGGACTATTTAGAACCTTACTACATGACCCACACGATGCACCGCCACCCCTGACTCATACACCTTCCACCCTAAACAGACGCAAACAAAATAAGCAACGTGTCACACCTCACAACTTCGCTTCTCCAGGTCTACTGGAAAACAAGGTTACACTACAAAAACACAGCACAACAACTCACTCTCAAACACCCTCTCCACCACCTACACATGCAGACCCATCAAAATGCCTTCTTAGCCTGCTGGACGAAGAACACGATACAGAAAAGCTACACGATTGCTATCCTCATATACCTAATACCAACACTAAGGACACACCAGCTGCAAGCCCACAAAATACTGCTCACTCCTCTGCAAAACAAAGTCACACTATCGCCAAAGCACATTCTCTAAACTGTCTACTAATAAATGCTTGATCGCTCTCTAAGAACAAACACATCCACGACCTTCATACTGATGCAAAACCAGACATACTATTCATAACTGAATCATGGTGGGGAGATGATCTGGCTCAAGTCCTGCATGAAGGCATTCCTCTAGGCTATCAAACAATCGCCCAAAATCATATAGGAAAAAAAGGAGGTGGCCTAGCTGTTGTGTTCAGACAAATATTACATATCACTAAAGTTGACAACGTCTCCATAAAAGAATTGTGAGGCCCTTTTCACCAGATGCAATCCTGCACCATCTTCCTGCTGTAACTTCCTGCTCCTTTACAGACCTCCACCTAGCAAGGCGACATTCCCAGACGCGCTTCTAGACACGGTTTCAAACCTGATAACACTAAACTCCAACCTATGCATTCTAGGGTGACCTCAACATTTGGTTTGACAAAGCCAATATGCCTCATCCGAAAACAATCATCACTGGCCTAGACTCATTGAACCGGCATCAGATCGTCTACAAACCTACACACATCACTGGACACATCCTAGATGTCATTTTTGCTAATACAGAACTAGTTACCTTTCAAACTAGAACTCCAGTCGCATGGTCAGACCACCATTTGCTTGCCTTCCAACATAAAACAACACTAAGCGATGCACCTAAAACCCCCTTCGATGCATCCACCTATTGGCCGCGGAAGAAACAAAATTGTGAACGCTTAGAAACACAGCTTATATCCAGTACATATCTAGACACAATAAATTCAATTAAAAAACTATATGAGTAGCTACAGGAAGCTTTTTATATCCTGATACCACTAAAAACCACAAGACAGAACAAAAGAAAACAAGCACCTTGGAGAAATACACAGATAAAAGAGATAAAACAACAAATTTAAAAGCTGCAACGTGCCCGGCTCAAAACAAACTCCACTAAAGATAAACATCCCCTACAGAAAATTAACAGAGTATACAAGTCAGCTATCAAAAAAGCAAGGAAAAATACTATTCAGACAGAATTAAAAATGCTTAATGTGCAAATAAAGAATTCTATAAAAATTCTCCATGAATATTTTCATAAACCAAATTGCCTAGCAGCAGCTCATCCCGTTACTCAAGAGTTCACATAATCTGGCAAATCATTACACGGACAAAGCAAACACGTTGGACTCCCACTTAAAACAGAGACAAAACATCAGCATTAACCCTTTTACAAAGCTACAATCCAAGAATCCCCTAACCCTGCCTCTCTGTTCCTTCCAACACATTTCACACAATAAATTTATGGACCTGGTCAGAGCAAGCAGGCCTGCCGGCAGCCCTTCTGACCCGTGTCCATCACAAACGTTCAAGACAATTCATCTAACAACCTCAGCTGCCAACCCAGTAAGGAGAATCAACAACAACTCCTTAACTTCCGGAATATTTCCAGAAGAACTCAAAGTCATACATATGCTCATCACTGAAGAAAACAAACTTGGTGCTGCTGAACCCTGACAACTACAGACCGATTTCAAAGGGACCTTTCCTTGGCATACTGATAGAAAGAGCAGCGTTCGTCCAGATGTCACAGTTCATTGAAGAGAATTCCATACTTTCAGACTTCCAAATGGGAGTCCGTCCAGGAAGAGGCACAGAATCTGCCCTGCTTGCCATCTGGGATGACCTGAAGAACACAGTTGACTGCAACGGGGTTTCTGCGCTACTTCTCTTGGACCTCTTGGCTGCCTTTGACACGGTTGACCATGACACTCCTCAATACAGAGACTCTACGACACACCATGATACAAAGACTCTACGAAGATGGCATAGAGGGGACTGCTCTAGACAATCGCTTCCTACCTTCGCAACAGAACTAATGTCATCCATACTCCACCTTTATCGTCCAAATCGTACTTCACAAAAGCAGGGGGTCCCTCAAGGCTCTATCATCTCGCCTATGCTTTTCAACATCTACATGAAGTTATTACCGCCACTGATCAATCAATTTCATCTCACGTGCTATAACTATGCAGATGACCCGCAAATACTCCTTCAACTGCAATGCTCCAAAGACATTGGAAACTTGCCAATTTTCAGTTGTCTCAGAGCCGTGGATCAATGGATGACGTGGAGCCATCGCAAATTGAATGCTTTCAAAACAGAAATACTCATGTGTGGCGATTGGAAACATTATGACCCGCTCGCCACGTGGCCTGATGTTCTAGGAACACCGCCTAAAATATCGAAGAACGTAAGAAACCTCGGAATGACCATGGACTCCAAGCTATTGATGAATGCCATAGTGGACAAACTAACAAGATCAACCTTTGTTAGTATAAAAACTGACGAATCTTCCCCCATTTGGGATTTCCACACAATGTCCATTCTACCATCTCCCTTGTTCTGTCCAAACTTGATTACGCCAATAGCCTGTACCAAGGATCACCTTTAACGACCATAAAAAGAATGCAATGGATTCCGAACTGGGCTGTCAGACTACTCTTGCATATCAAACCGCGACACCTCATCTCACCTGCCTTGAAAGCCCTGCATTGGTTACCTGTTGCCAGAAGATCCACGTTCAAGCTGCTTTGTATCACTCAAAAAGCGATACATGGAACTGGACCGCTCTTCATGAGGAATAAAATAACTAAACACATTCAACAAAGGAACCTTCGCTCTAGAGTGGCACCTAGCCTGAAAATCCCAAGATACAAGAAAAAAACCATGGGTGGCACATCCTTCTCTTTTCAAGCAGCCAAACTATGGAACTCTTTACCCCCAACATATGATGCACGGATAACCACCTTATATTCAGAAAAATACTCAAGAATTGGCTCTTCCCCACACACATAACCACCACAGGCAAACAGTTAAAAATATACAGCAGATCTCTGTATATAAGCATGTATTTGTACTATAGATATGTACCTATTTATGTATATTGCTTTGTATAAATATGTAGAATAATTATGTTTAAAAAAATTATGTAATATATATATCTGCAAACTCCGCTCGCATTTCACTGCCACCGTCTTTAGTGACGGAGCACGGACCAAGTTTTCAGTGCATAGAAGTCTTTTATTTAAACTCCTCCAACACCAGCCGTCATGACGCGTTTGAGCCCCAAGGCCCTTGATCACATGACGCGCTCTCAGGTAACAGGTAAGTTTAAATGCGTTTTTTTCCATTTTTTCTTAAAGTGACAGTGCAATGGGTAATTTAGATAATAGATATAGCGGACAGACTTATGGCATTACAAAGTACAAGCAGGTATTCTATACATAGCAGCAATTGTTATAATAGATAAATAAATAAATACATATTCACAATTGGTTGTCTGTTAAAGTTAAAAACAGATCTAAATATATAAAAACCCTTAATGTGAAAAAATTGTGTTCAGTTGTTAATAACACATAGCTGACAGCTAACTGGACTTCGGCAGTAGTGCTTGGGTCTGGCTGTATCCAATTCTAAGCTAGTGAACAGGGTACCCCATTTGTGAGTATCCTGTTTTTTCTCCTTATTTATTATCTATAATTCCTCCTGCTTAGTTAAGAGTATATCGCCTTGTCTTAGTTTTTGCCTTGTCTCGCTAATGTAATAACAGGGTTTACCTGTATTACCCTTTTAGGGGTTGTAGGTGGCATTTCATTAGTTCTGTTGAACAAATGTACATATTACTGATAGTTACATTATTCTGTTTTTAACATGTATACAAGTGACCGCATAAATAAGTAAATCTTTTTATCATAACTATTTATCTACACTTGCTTCGCCATTGATCTAAAAAAATTATATATGAATAAATAAAACTAAGTTAAAGTATGACAACACTTGAAAGCCAGATTTTATTTAATGCATTTAATCTACATAAACCACCTTCCTTTATGCATCTAAATACCTTCCATGGACTTCTGGACCTATATCTGTATTACTTTTGGATCTATATATTTATTCCTTTTACTTATTTATTTCATTTCCTCTAATTCAGCATTTCCAACGCGCTGCCCTATTTCTCACCCAATACCTCTATCAATATATCCATTACCTCCACTTTCTCATTCATTCCAAACCCTTTACCACTACTATGATCCTCAAAATAACCCTTTCGAGACTCTTCCCTACTCCACCCCTCCTTACATCTCGTACCTCTTTTTACCATTCTGATCCCCAAAACAAACCTTTCTGAACCCTCCCTCTGACTCTTCCCCCTCCACCTCCCTTTTGCTCATCCCAAGCCTCTTCCTCCTGCTATGAGCTCCAAAACAAACAAACCATTCTAAATCCTTCCCCTCTATCCCTCCAGTATCCTTATCAATCCCAGAAACTGACTAACACATCCACCACTCAAACTACTTTCATATTTCACTTTACTATTTCACCACTAATCCTTTATGGGTTCCGGAGTAGCGTGCTACTAGCTGAAAAAGCACTTTGACGCCTCGTCAGGGGTATTAAGCGCTATATAAATGCAATTACAATATAATATACATGCATACATTCATACCAACATGCACACATAATAAATGCATACATGCATATATACATACATGCACACATACATTTAAGCAACATACATACAAGCATACAAGCATGCATATATATATATGCAGACATATATACTAGCAACATATATACAATCAAGCATAGGCACATGTATACATATATGCATACATGCATACATGCATACATAGATAAAAAGGCCTTCTTAAGATGCTCCTCCGAAGCTGGTGTACACATGAAGTTGGGTAGATCTGGTGTTTCTCATCACCACAGATAAAACCACATACACTCATCACCATCACAGGTTCACAGCTAAATGGTCGTTATGTATCATATGAACACATGCATACATACATAAAGACATGCATAGATACATACATGACTACTTGGGGAAATGACGATTTCTAACCTCATTATAATGTTCTGCTCCAGATCCTAACCATATTCTGCATATGTGTTTGGAGCTCATGGGGCATATTTCTGTAATAATCATGCAATGCATCAAGTCACCTTGCTGCGCTGCGTGATAGGTAAAGGGCAAGAATGCGCTGTATTTGACATAATAGAGCACATTTCTGTCTTTTCCCAGCGCTGGAGCACAATGTGCTGCCTAGCACCAATGCAGGGTCCCTTGTACCATGGTGTGAGGCAGCCTGCGTTGTAAGTGACACCTTCTTGTACAAAAACAATTCTGAAAGGCATTCTCCTCATTCTATGTGTGCTGAGAACATATATCAGGTGCAAATAACTCTCTGTTGCTTTTCAGGTCTGATCTTGTTCACTGTGGACGATCAGGGCGTCTGCCGTGCGGGCCAGCCCCCACCAACTTATGACTACGAATACACTTCCAATGCTCAGCGTGTGGGGAATCTGAGCGGTGCAACTCAAGTGTTCTTCAGCCCAGGGCATCTTCTGTATGTCGTGAGAGGTTCTGAGCTATATAGCGGTCCCAAGCCTTCAGACCCATCCAAGGACTGGTTCCAAGGTCCTGGAAGGCGCGTAGGGAAAGCAGGCTGGGGAGCATTCAAGCGCCTTTTCTTTCACCCCAATGGAGATCTTTATGCCGTCACTAATGCGGGTGAGCTCTACGCAGGCCCCCCGCCGGCCAATGAAGACCAGGCTTGGAAGGACGCACTAGGTAAAAAAGTTGGTAATGGCGGATGGGATGGATTTCAAGCCCTCTTCTTCGACCCCCAAGGGATCCTGCACGCAGTGACTGCTGCTGATAAATTTGTAAAAGGAAGTCCTCCAACAAGTGCAAATGACAACTGGATTGGAAGAAGCCAGGCCATCGGAGCCGCTGGGTGGAGCGTTTTAACCCAGTTTATGTCCTTTACTCCTGACGGCAACCTTTGGTGTGTCTCCAAGAAAGATGGGAAGATCTACAAGGCCTCTCCGCCAACCAGCGAGAGCGACAACTGGATTGGAAGATCCCAAAATCTGGGCGTGAGCTACTTCTTCAAATTCATGGCATTTACAACTCAGTGAAGAAAAGAGCTCAACACCCTTGTCTACGTAAGTATGACGTCATCACCTCCTCTAAAACTTTTCACAAAAGCTCTTTGTTGAACTTTGCCTTTGATTTATTCACTCTTCTTTCCTACAGGTAGTTTTCAAAATGCACAGATGCTAATGCCAGTGTAGCCAACACACTCCATCCATCTTCGGTTCTCAAACATCACCGTTTCCTCCTAATGAGTAACAAGTCTCGCTTTTTACAAGTACCCCTTCGCACATTAATGGCAGCAGATTGGGGAATAGGTTGAGATGTTGGCAGGGGTGCCAGGCCTTGGGTGTCAGTTTCTCTTACAAGCAGGAGCAGTATGTAATTAAAACAGCACTTGCCGCAGTCTTTATCTTTTGATTTTCAGAAATAAAACACCAAAGCAGGGTTTACTTTATAACACTAGACAAAGATGTCCTGGAAGAGTTGTGGGTATCCTGTTTGTGGCCACTAGGTCTTGCATTATAGACATTTAAGGACCAATCAAGGGTGGGCGCCCCTCCCTAAGTGACTAATGCAAAAAAAACGATTGGTGGACAGAATGTTGAACAATGTCAGCATCCTGGAACCGGTTTTGGGGTTTTACCCCTCTTCAGCCAGGATAGCTTGACTCCAGTGGCATGGAGAGCACGGGACTCACGTCTGAGCATACCCGTCCCACTCGGGGTGACAAATGCAAAAAGAACAATTGATGGACGGAATGCAGAACAATGTCAAACATTCACCCCAGTACAGAGATCTGGGCCTAAAACCATAGTTTTTGTTCCCCACACCTCCGCAGGTTAGACCCAGCCATATAAAAATCAATCTTGACCGTGTTCCCCATGGGTACTGCCCAGCCCGAACTGCCAGGCCAGGTCCTCCCTGGACCAGAAACAAGCATCCTGGGACTGGTTTCGGGGTTTCATCCCTCATTAGCCAGGCTAGCTTGACTCCAGTGGCATGGAGAGCACGGGACCCACGTCTCAGCATACCCGTCCCACTTGGGGTAACAAATGCAAAAAAAACATTTGATGGACAGAATATTGAACAATGTCAAACATTCACCCCCGTACAGAGATGAAGGTTTGCATTGTTAAGCGTTCCATCCATCATTTGATCCTTTTGCTTTTGTCGCCCTAAGTGGGACGGGTATGTACAGACGTGGGTCCCGTGCTAACTGTGCCACTTGATTCAAGCTAGCCTAGCTGATGCCCCAAAACCAGTCCCAGGATGTTTGTTTCCAGTCCAGGGAGGACCTGGCAGTTCGGGCTGGATTGCTCCCATAAGGAGCAGGGTCATGACTGATTTGCATATGGCTGTGTCCAAACTTGGGTGGTGTGGTGACCAAAAGAACGATGGATTAAACCCAAATACTTGTGAATAGGGCTGAATGTTTGCATAGTTCAGCGTTCCATCCATCATTTGTTCTTTTTGCTTTTGTCACCCTAAGTGCTCTGGGTATGCGCAGATGTGGGTCCCGTGCTCGCTACGCCACTTGATTCAAGTTAGCCTGGCTGAGGGGTGATGCCTTAAAACTGGTCCCAGAATGCTTGTTGCTGGTCCAGGGAGGACCTGGCTTGGCAGGTCAGGCTGGACGGTTCCCCTAAGGAGCAGGGTCAAGACTGATTTGCATATGGCTTGGTCCAAACTGGGGTGGCTGGCGAGCAAAAGAACGATGGATTAAACCCAGATCCTTGTGACTGGGGGTGATTGTTGGCATTGTTCAGGATTCCGTCCATCATTTGTTCCTTTTGTTTTTGTCTCTAAAAAGAGTTGTAATTCCGTTCCTCCCTGGAACTCAAGCACTACGCCTGGCACACCTTGCTGTAGGTTGCACCAGATAATTCTGGTCACACACAGGCACACGTTGCGCAAAGCAGACATCACCGGTAGATGGTGTGGGCCCCTTGTATGAGATCTTTGATATCCCTGAAACCTCTAAGAGAACAGGACACCTGCCAAATAGTCCTTTTGAGCCCACTTCAGGTGCCACACATCATCAGGTTGTCGGCCCAGACCAGCCACTATTCAGGAAGGCACGTGGTCCTTTCCACAGACAGTTATCCGTCATGTGCACAACAGAGTCCTTTGGCAATGTGCACCACGCAGACCAGATTCTCCGGTCCTGTGTCCCCACAAGTGGATCTCCCCTCTTGGTGAGGTGGCACTGAGTAGCAGCTATACCCCATTGGGCCTTTGAAGCTGGGGGAAGGATCAAAGGGTATTCCTTTGGACCACAGATGTGTCCCCTAAATTCCCGTCCTGTCTGCCATGAGGTTACAGAATGAAGATCTCTATCTTTATGGGACCGTCCTCTTGCCCCAGAGGCCGGGTGTTACAATCTCTGCCCGCCCATATATTCCATCAGACCCACAAATGGCAGAGGTCGGCTATCTCAATTGCATGCCCAATGCTTTATGACTGTCACTGGGGAATGTCCAGAAGTGTTTCCCCGGACTCCAGTGCTAAACAGCGCCAACTACCGTGGCACACAAAGCGTTTGATGCATAGAAATGTCTAATTTGCATAAGTGGCATTTCCACGCAATAAATGCCAAGCCCACTCTTACCATTGGAACGGGTTTGGCCTAGCGAAGCCATTGATAGGAAGCCTCGCGAGGCTGCGTCACTACAATCCATTATTGCAGCTTAAAATCCAGGCGACCCCTTTCCCATGCTCGTTTAAGGGAAAAGGAAGCCTCCTCTGTAGGGGAACCCTCGTGGGTCTTTTTAATTACCTGGGCAGTGAACACCCATAGGTGCCTGCCCAGCCCCTCACCTCCCATCCTAGCTGAGGCCAAATGCCTCCCCCGGATGGACCGTGTTTGCTATGTGCCAGCCAGAGTACACGCACAAGGACAGTCTCACAGATCTGCTGTGGCAGGTCGGACTCATGTTTTATATGTGCAGTCCATGAAGTGCGCACATCGGCCTTCAACAGCAGGTCTGACACGTAGGAAAACCACCCCAGCGGTGTAAGCGCACACCCAGGCCACAAATGGCAGGCTGACCTACGTTTACAAACATCATGTCCGCACCACTTCCAAACATGCGTTGGAAGGGTATGTGCACTTTCGCAGTACAGTGGGAAAGGGCCTGGAGCCCTAGGGCTCCACCTGAGAACCAGCAAAACATAAAATGGAAAAAGAAAAACGTTTAGGGAAACGGTACCTGACAAGTATCAGGTCCAACAGTCGGTTTGGACGAATTTGTGTCCGTTCCTTTTTTCCTTCCATGTGGAGTGCCGCAGGAGACCCACCTTTTTTAACTTATATTTCACTCCTTTGGCCAGGCTTCGAAAATCTTTTGGTTTTTCAATATTATCGTACACTGAGGACACCCAAATCGCAGTCTCAGTGTCCAGTTATCTCGATCATACGGCAGCCAGATTCCAAGACTGCATGCTGCACATAGGCAACTGTATGTTTAGTGCAAAAGATAAGGGCCCCCTGTAATCAATTAAAATTTACTAGGACAGGGAAAATCGAAATTGTCAATCAGAATCACTAGGCAAACATAATGTCAAATGAGAATAGAAGGAAGACCCAAGTCAAAAGAACTGATCAAGAAACAACTCACCGCCCACAGGCAATAGCTGAGACAGACACCAACAATAAGACTCATGGCCCACAGGCAGCAACTGAGACGAACACCCACAATAAGACACCACCCACAAACAACAACTAAAATTGACACCTACAATAAGAATTGCGATCCGCAGACAGCAACAGACATGCACACCCACAATAAGAATCACCGGCCACAGACAAAAACAGATCAACACGCACAATATGACTCACCACCCACAGGCAACAGCTGAGACAGACACCAATTATTATTAAGGGAGGCTTATAAAGCGCTAGGTTACGCTAGAAAGCGTGTCCCCGCGCTACAAAACTGAAAAACTCAGAGCAGTAGTGAGGAGTGAGCCCGATTATCTTGTAAATAGGTGTGTTTTTAAGTTCTTCCGGAAACTGGGTTCCGATGGGTCTAGGCGGAGATTAAGAGGCAGGGCGTTCCAGCGCTTCGCTGCCAAATGGCGAAAAGAGCGTCCACCCATGCGGGCCCTTCTGACCCTAGGGACCACAAGTAGACCTCCGTGTGAAGAGCGCAGAGCGCGTGATGGTGCATACTTGGTAACTAGGTTCTGAAGTGGTGTAGGCGCTTTCCTAGCAAGAATACGGTGACAGGTACAGAGGGCTTTAAATTCCACTCTGCTTCTCACTGGCAACCAGTGGAGAGTCTGAACGGCAGCTTTAGGATCCGATCTTTTGGGGGTTTTTAGGATGAGGCGGGCTGCCGCATTCTGCAATACCTGGAGGTGGTTTATTGCCTTGCAGGTGGCTCCCAAGTACAATAGGTTGCCATAGTCTAGGCGTGATGTCACGAGGGCATGTACCAGCGTTCTCCGGGCGGACATAGGAAGGAGAGCAAGGACCTTCCGTAGGATTTTTAAAACGCTGAAACAGACACCCGCCACTCGGTCTATTTGGGGTCCAAAAGAACAGGTCAGCATCGAGCCATACACCAAGGTTTTTGACTTCCTGACGGGGCATAGGTGCCTCACCTAGGCATGGAGGCCACCATGCCGACGACCAAACAGATGGACTCATGGCCCGCAGGCAGCAACCGAGACAGACACCCACACTAAGACTCACCGCCCACACGCAACAACTGAGCTGGACACCTATAATAACACTGACCGCCCCCAGGAAACAACAGAAATGGACACCTACTATAAGCACAAGCAGCAACAGAAAATGCACACTTTAAAAACATCCCTGCACCAATCAAATATATGAATACGTCTTTATTCTTTTAAAAAATATTTTAAAAGGTGGCTACAAAATGTCAGACAATACATAGGACATAAAGACAATGACAATTCCTTGTGTATGACAACAATGACAGTGTTTTGTATCAATGATTATTACTGGGAGTTTTGATACCCATAGTTAGTTTTTCCAACTTTCAAATAAAAACATTAATCACAGACAATTTAGTATTACAAAACATAGAAACAATATGTCAGTTTTTAGCCCCACGGAAACAACCAATGAAATCATTAATCAACAATCCTAAACAAATAATGTGGTGAAAGTTCATGGAATTATCGGCACGCGTTTCGGCAAGCGAGCCGCCTTTGTCACGAAACCGCATTAAGATATTATCTACAAAATGAAATACAAGGTCCATTAAGTCAAAAACTCTCATAGAAAATAGCAATCTCAGGTAAAGAATAGGATGGATTAGAGTGAAGTGTGAAACCAAGGCTGTATTAGCATGCAAATGTCTTGTCTGTCTAGTGGAAGATAGAAAAGTGTAGAGAATTATTACTGCCTGGGGCGGAATTACTCACCTGGAGACAAAGGCGCCAGGAGAAAGATGGCCTCAGAGAGCTGCCTTAGGAGGATATGCGTGTGCAAGGTAATACTATGAAAGACAATGGTGAAATAGTAAAAGGTTAAACGGGTAAGAGGGAAAAGGAAAGCATGTCGGTAAGGACATCTTGAGAAGTCTCCTGTACCTGCGTGTAAGCCAGAGATTGAATCATGTCGGGCCGAATCAGCGATTAGGCGACTGTATGAACAGGGTTGGACCCGATACTCATTTGGTGTTTCCCTAAACATTTTGCTTTGCCATCTGGATTTTGCGGTTTCTCTTGTGCGGCCTCCAGGCTCTGGGCACTTTCCCACTGTAAATACAGTATGACAGTGCACGCGCCCTTCCTACCAATGTTGGGAAGTGACACTGACTCGATGTTCTGAAACCTGGGCTGGTCGGCCATTGCAGACCGGTGGGTGCACCCTGGCATCTATTGTGATTGAACTAATGGGCAGCCTGCCATTGCAGGCCGCTGTATGAGTGCACGTGCACCTATGGTACCCGTGATTGCGTGTGCAGCCTGCCATCGCAGGACTGTGCGTGCACACAGATACCCGTATTAGTAAGCCTGTGTCCAGTCTGCCGCTCAGACTCGGGTGGGCGCACTTGCACCCCTGGTGCTGGGGACTATGTTCAACCTGCTATCGCAGGTCTGTGTGCACACTGGCACACGTGCACCCAGGTAGTGTGTTGTGTGTTTTCACTATCTATGAGGCTTGCTCTTTCCATAGGTTAACATGGGAAATTGGTTGACATTTCTTCGGCTGCAATAGTGGATTCCAAGGGAGCAGCCTTGTGATGTTTCCTATCAATGGCTTCGCCAGGCCAAACCCTTTCCAGTGGTAAAGGGGGTTTTGGCATAACTCACGTAGAAATGCCACTTATAGAATATGGACATTTCTATGCACTACGAGTCTTGTGTGCAGTGGTGGCTGGCTCCAGTGGACTCGGGGGTCAGGAGAGCACATTTGTGCATTCCCCAGCGACCGTCGTAAACCATGGTGTAGGGAACCCACCACTCTATATAGTGCGACACAATGGGATTCACTGTGCAGAGAGGTCAGAGAGACCCTTATTGGTTTACAGAGGGAAAGTAGATAATACTAGCGCTTTATTTGTGGTAGTGTGGGTGACAGTTAGGCTTCTCAGAGGGTAGTGCTACGCATGTATTGTACTCACAGAGGCAATAAACTGGAACACACACTCGAGAATTAAGTCAAGACCGATTTATAAAAATATAGTAAGTCTTTTTATATATATTTTGAACCAAGAATATCAGTGACAGGTAAGCATGTAACATGTTTCAGCAATAAGCAAGGTATGTCATGTAATTAACAGTCATCCTATGGAGAAAAACATAGAACGCGATAAATCAAGTGCAGCAGGACTTGGGGGTTCACCTTCCACAATTCGACTGCTAGAGAGCCAGGATCCAAAGTCCTACCAGCAGTTTCTCGGGGGCGTCCCAGATTCGGATGGGAGCAGGGTGTGGGAGAGTAAGTAGCTGGTGCGGTATGAAGAAGGGGAGGCCACCTAAAAACAGGCTGCACAGGGGGGGCTTGTAGGCAAGTACATGGGCTCTGAAAAGAGTGCAGAGGTGGCTATGGCCTGGGGGCCATGGGAGCTCAAAGGATTCAGAGATTCCCCAGCTGGTGGGGCTGGGTGCAGAGGAAGTACGTGATCTGAGCTCTGGTGCGCAAAGTGCACCTCGCGGTCAGGGGCAAGAACCTCAGAGGGGCTGGTGCAGGATAGCTGGGCCACTCAGAGAGGGGTCTCAGGGCTGCTGACATCCCTTGATGGGTGCTAGGTCCTCAGGCAGTTGGAGTCTGGCTTGGGCTCCTGGTGCCTCCACATTTGGTGAGGAGTCAAATTTGATCTTTCAGAGCTGTGCAACCGTCTTCTGGGCAGTTGCAGTGTAGACGGGCCAGGGAGCTGCAAGTCGAGAGTTTGGATCCTGCAGTTTCGGAGCCTGGAATTCACGAAAGTAGGTCCTCTGCCAAATTGCCTAAGAACTCCCTTGGAGTAAAGTGCTGGAGGGTCCCTAGGATTTGTAGGGGTCTTCCAGTGGCAGGACAAGACAGTGCTCCACGATTGTTCGGTCTTTGGGATGCAGGCAGGGTTTTGTGACAAAATACATTCCAGGATCTCTGTTCTCGGTGTCAGCTGCTCTTCTTTGCCCTTGATCTTCTTGTGTCCATCGAATCTGAATCTCAGTGCTCAGGGGTGTCACAAAAATACAAAATTAGGGGTGTTACAGGGGGTGCCAGGTAGTGGCCAATGGGCTACTTACCTTTAGGCTGACTACACCCTCTAAATGCTCAGCACATGTGGAGAGTGGGCATGACCCTGACCCTGATAGGCTATTTTCCCCATCTTCAAGATGGTGGAAAGTGAATGAGGAGACCACATTGCCTGTCCCACATTAGGGGTCCTGCAGATTGACTGGGGACCCTCGTCCTCATCTAACTAATTTTTCCCACATGTCTTCAAGCCGAAAGTGGGGTCAGGACAGGAGGGGGGGGGGGGGGGGGTTGCCATCTGATGCTGGCAGGAGAGGCAGGCATGGAGCAGAGTTAAAAGGTGGCATCACCTTTGAAGCTTCCTGCCCTGGAAAGCTGTTCCTGCCTGGAGGAGGTGTGAAGCACCTTCGCCCAGGACAGGCATTGTTTCTGGCCCCTGGGAGTAAAGGTTCTCACCCCATGGGTCCAGAAACGTGTCTAGTAACAGCAGACTGGTGGAGACCAGTCAGGAACACACTAGAAGTCAGTCGGCTTCTGGGAACCCTTCTAAATGGTCCTCTGGGTGCAATAATCCATAAATCTAACACTGGAATCAGTGCGAGTTTATTATGAGGTGTTTGGTACCAAACATCCCGTAATACAGTGAAGCCATCATGGAGCTGGGTAGCTCATAATGATGGGTTTCCAGCCCATGTATGCTCGATGGCTTCCCTGTTCACTTACGATATCCAAGAATCGACATGGATATTGCAGGGGCCTATCTGCTCATGCAGATGTCCTCACAGGGGGTTTAGTGCACCCTGCTTGAAGGGCGACCTGCCAATATCCCATGCTGTGATTGTGGGCATGGCACATAGCCAAGTCCACTCTTCGCTTTTGTCTGCACCAAGGCACCCAGTCTGCAGTGGCAGCATGTGTAGCCTTGGTGAGGGGTCCCTAGGGTGGCACAATTTGTGCTGCTACCCTTGGGTCCCTCTTCAGTGCCAAAGCACTAGGTACCAGGTGTACCATTTACAAGGGACTTACAAGCAGAACTGAAGTGATGCCAATTGGGAAACAAAAGGTACAGTTTAGGGAAGGAGCTCTGGCACAGGGGGCTTGGTCCAGTCAAAATCACATCATTTTCCAGGCAAAAGGTAGGGGCCAACCATGTTCAAAAGAGGCACTTTGCTACACATGGGCATGCCACTAGAATGACAGACCTCTGCCATTTGGGGGCCGGATGAGATAGATTGGAGAGAGAGGTTTTGACACTTTGACATTCATTCTGATGGTGGTGGGACCGCATTTGGTGGTTCATCTGCTGTGACGGTCTGAGTGACGCATTAGAATGCATGTGGTCGAAGCAGCAGGCTGAGGAACAGTCTGGCGCTTTCCAATGGGCTCATGGAGCTCGTCGGACCGTCGGAGGGTCAGTAACATCTACAATAGGGACAATGTCCCTTTCCGCCTGTCTTTTCACAGTGGTTCATCCGCCATGAAAAGGCAGGCGGAAAGTGACTTTGGGGGCCCATAGCGGGCCCCCCTTTCCCATTGGCCCTTCAATATGGTGCCCGCCTAAACATCCCTGCACCATGTGGCAGACACCGCATGGTGTCTACCATGTGGTGCAGGGATGTTTTTAAAGTATTCATTTTCTATTGCTGGTTGTGCTTATAGTAGGTGTCCATCTCAGTTTCCTGTGGGCAAAAAATTCTGAAGCTTCGCCTCGAGGTACTTCCAGCCAGGGACACTGGGGAATGACTAATGGATTAATTGGTCTTGCACATTTCTCTAAGCTTTTCTGCTGATTCCACTGATCCCAACAGTCCTCATCAAGTTGTCCCAATTGAGAACCAAGATGACCCGCAGAGCTCCGGAGTGGCCACGTCAACGGTGGTTCACGGACCTCCTTCACCTGTCCGTCCATCCACATCTCAAGCTGCCATGCAGACCAGACTTGCTAACAAAGTTCGGAGTCCAGATGTTACACATCAATTTCTCCTCTTTGAATTTGGCAACATGGCTCCTGAGCTAGTACAGTATGGGCAGAGCTAGTACAGTATGGACAGTTGAATCTGCCACAAGACTGCATGGATATCTTGAAAGAGACTAAGCGGCCTTCCACCCGTTCTGCATATGCCTTCAAATGGAAGAGATTTTGCATATGGAGTTCCTCTAACTGTGTGGACCCTATATCTTGCCAGGAAGTTGTCATTCTTTCATACTTGCGTCATTTGGCAAAATCTGGCTTGCAATTCTCTTCTATAAAGGTTCACCTGCCTATAGAAAGTTCCTTCTCAAACCACTTTTTCAAAATCCCCGTCATGAAGGATTTTCTAGAAGGGTTGAAGAAGGTTTTACCTTCAATTATGCGTCCTTCTCATCCCTTGAAGCTTAACATAGTACTTTCATATCTTATGCAGGACCCCTTTGAGCCGATCCACAAAGCCTAGCTGCAACTCCTTTCTTGAAAGACACCTTTCCTTGTAGCAATAACATCGGCTTGCAGGGTTAGCGAGATCCAAACATGTTGCTCTCACGAACCATATACAGTCTTCCATTCTAGCAAAGTGGTCATGAGAACTCACACAATTCCTCTCCAAACATATTTTGGACTTTCATGTTAATTAAACCATCTCCTTAGCAACTTTCTTTCAGAATCTCTCTACTCCAGCTGAAAGATCTCTTCATTCTCTGAATCTAAGGAGACTTTTGAAATTCTCTCTCGATAAGGCAAGGGACATCCCCAGACAGTCCCAATTGTTCATTAACTATGGTCTGGTCCATTCAGGTTTAGCCACTTCCAAACGTTCCATCTCCCGATGGATAGTTTCCCACATCCTTTTGTGCTACCATTGAACTAACGAGACAATAGCAGCTAAACCTAAACCGCACTCCACTAGAATGAAAGCGGCTACTGCTGCTTTGAGGAATATCCCTGTTCCAGATATTTGCATAGCAGTCACGTGGAGATCTGTCCACATATTTACTAAACATTACTGCCTAGACTCGGGTGTTAGAGCAGACGCTCAAGTAGAACAGGCCTCTCTCAGAAATCTATTTACTTAAAAGGCTACCTTCGATCACTCGGTCTTCTTCACCGCGTTCTGTGGAGATGGGCTTGCTACTCTATTCAGTGCTTATGACTATAAAAGGAAATCCCCTATGTGAGAAGTAATAATTTCTTACCTATAACTCCCTCCCTCCTCCCCTGTTGAGTAGACAGAGGTACCATGGGATCTAAATATCATCCAGCGTCGCCTCCAAAAAGAACTGAAGCAACTGCCACCTGCTAAGCATGATGGGATACTGGTGGTCTCCGTTCTTAACTGATGGAGTGCTCAGCTCGTCATAACGGCCGTGGCCCGCCCACGCACGATTAATCCCCCCCCTGTGTGGGAGAATTAATCAGTGGGCGGGGTCGTGACGAGCTCAGCTCGTCATGAGCACAGCTCCACTGTGAGTCATGACGAGCTCAGCTCATCACGAGCACAGCGGCGCCACAGCCCCACCCCACCCCCCACACGGGAATCACTCCCACAGGGAAGGGGTTAAAGGCACAGCCTCTATTTTTACCTCGTATAATGACAGCCTATGGGGCTACTCTGCCCTGCTTCCCTTCATCTTTAAGCTCCATCAAAAAAGGATTTGTGAAAGAGATGTGTGCTGTTGTATTTCAACATCTTGAAGTTATACACAGATATAATTCTCCTGGCCCCTCTTTTAAGTACAAGATCAAGAACAGGGTCATTGTGGCCGAGTCCTACAGGCTGCATAATATTTGTCTTTCTAAGGTGACTGCTGGCCTTCCTGAAGAAACGTGAACATTTAAACTTAGAAAGATATATTCTGAAAAAGTGCTCAAAGGTCTCTGGAGGTGGGCGTGACTATTCAGTGCTTATGACTATAAATGGAAATTCCCTACGAGAGAACTGGAGTTACAGGTCAGAAACTATTCCTGCTAGACTGTCCCTTTGTAGGATGATGCCAGCTAGGGTTTTGAGGTGCATTAGGACATCTTTCTCTGGGTCATCCCTTTTCTTTATTTAGACGTCTTAAGATTCGTGTTGAGGATTAAACTTTGTTCAGGGTTAGAGCTTGCATTGTTTGAAAGGAACTATCCTGTGACTACAGGTAAGCACAAAATCCCAGGTGATGTCATCAAACAAACATTCATTCATGCCTCTTCCTGGTCATTGTTAGAGATGAGAACTCTTTTCTTATTCTTCGATGGATGACTCTTAATAACAAGAAAATGACTTATTATGTTTCTTCGTTACTACTCCATGCAAGACGTCTTCCTAATCAGAGAGCTCTGCTCAGGGGAAGCAGCCGAGTAGTTTATATATGATGCATATTTCACTTTGGAAAGGTCAATGAAATATATAAACGTGTTTTTGTGTTTTGGTTTGTTGTATCTGCTGACTGACTGTGGGGCTTAAAGTTAGTTTTCTGCTTACACGTGTATCTTTTATTAGTTTTACTAGAATGACGACAATAAGAGATGTTTAAAGGGTCTGGATGAAAGCCACGCCTCAGGAAGTTCAACGCTGGACACCACTCTATCCTGAAATGTTACAGACCCTCTAATTCACCCAGTTCCTGATTGGAGGACTGATTTTTACAAACCGGCTGAGACCGTCTGGAAGAAGAATCATGTTGTTTTGTTGCTCACTATATATGCACGAATACTCTGCAGCTGTACAATACCTTTTTTATGGTTGTCTCATATTTTCAAATAAAGGGTGATTGAAGGGTCAACATTTGTCCTCCCCAATTATTTATTTTGTAGTTCTGTCTTGAAAGAGCAGCTGTCACCAGATAATTACATGAGCATCACTAGAGTTGGGTGATGGCTCCGCCCACATGTTGTGAACCAGTAGTACATGTTTTCATTGGGCGGAAGTTGTGTGCTTCCACAAAAAGTGGATGGCCACGTCACCAGCAGGGGGACACTAGAGGGGCCAGCCTCTTGCGTTTCCTCACTGCCTATGGGGTAGTATTTTTTTCTGTGGTTTTCCTGGCCTGGAAGTTGGCCACTGAGAGTGTGAGATTTCGCCTCCCCGTGACCCCAGGTATGATGTCACTACCGTGATGGTGTGGGGTATTTAGGTGGGCACCACACCTGGATATTTCTCTTTCAGAGGCCAGTAGAAGAGGAATTTGGGCAGGCCGGCATAGCTAGATGAGCAGATGCAGGAAGTTCTGGTTTCTCTTGAGGTGAGCGGACAAGTCTGGGCTGAGTTTGGTGCTCGGTGTACGGCTTTTTGTAGGGGTTCACCCACCTGTTTGGGAATTATACTAGCAAATGCCACCGCTTAGGTTCTATAATGGTCAGGCCGAGCACACCTTTTGCCTCTGCGTTTTGGACAAGAATGTTTTGTAGTGCAGTCTCTGCACCCCCCCTGCTGTGTGATTTTAGGCGCCCGTAGAACTGTTTAGAGTGCCGTATCAATCGACCCCTTTTGTGTGTTGGAAAACTTTCGCCATCCGCTTTTGTACATTTAAAAAATTAAATAAAAGAGTACTTGACTGTCTTAAACCTATGTTTTGGCAAAGGATTCTACTCCGGTCGGGCAGAGTTGCACCAGTCTCTGTTGTGCAGTTTTGATGGGAGCGTCACATCAGCTCTTGGAGCCCTGAGGGGCTTGTCTTCAAGGCTGCAGGGACTAAGTCTAGGCGGGGAGGCTTCCCCATCTTAAATGGGTGTGTGTCGTGAGATCAGCAGACAGCTTTGGGTTACCTCTGTCTACTTTCTGCGGGTTGTGTAATTTTGTTATTGGATAGTTAGTCATTTGAGCAGCTATCGCAGTTGGGCACCTTGCTGGGCATTGGCAGCTTTGTGTCCATCACATAAAGAACAACTTCGGGCGTAGAACGGGATGAGGGAGCACTCGTTGGCACCTGGAGGCGGCACGGCCAGCTTAGTGCCGATGTAGACATCCCTCTCCATACAATATGAACATAGCATGCACTGTAATAAATAATCACACAAAAACAGGTTTGTTGGAAAACAGTTTGCTGCAGGTTTATTTCATATGAGTATGCCAACGTGGTGGTTTGCCTGCAACACAAATCAACAAACCAACATTTTCCTAACCCCTCCACGCCCTCCGGCTGGAATGCCGGGTATGCTGTAAGGAGGGAGACACCATGGCCAGGAAGGACAAAGAGGAAGGTCAGTGGGCGGGGACAGCTATAAATACCTTTCCCGACCCACTGAACATCAGAAGTGACCCGGCCCTCGCGCTGGATTTTGGGGTACACCCTGGGGGTCCCTGTGACTAGAACATGGGGATGTGCCAAATGCAGCACTAAGGTTGCCGCCCTATTATATGGGTGCCCTGCGAGCGCAGTGGGCAGCTTCATAGTGTGATATAGGCAACCCTCCCCACCCAATATGAACATAGCATGCAACTAATGGGGCACCAACGTTTATTCAGGATCCTGCCGTAAAGACTCCTGGGGTTTGGCAAAAGGCACCCCTATTGCGTTCCTGAAGAGGATACCCCTATGTACCAGTTGGCCTCTGGATCACCCTGTAACTCCGCCAACGCCCTGGTTGTGGCCACCACCCGGGACCCCCCCACCATGGCAAGCTCCATATCCGCCTTGAACCTGCAGATACCAGTCCTTCTAGCTGGACCAATTTCCTGTCTACCTTTGGCCGGTGTGCCTCGTCCCTATCACGGTACCCTGTGGTGTTTGACTCAAGAGGCCATGCCTAATTTGCCAATCCCTTCTTTTTTTAAATTTGATTATGAAGTTCAGTTGAACCAAGCCCTCTTGCTTGGTGGACTTGTACTTGGCTATATTTACCTTTCTGTAGGAAAGTACGATGGTCTCCCGGGAGTAAGGAACTGCTGTTGCCATCTTTAACCACAGTTCCGAGTGACGTCCCTATGGTGCCCACTGTGCCAATTTGGGCCTTCTGATTAGGCATTGGCTAAGCCCTGTATTTACCCCTACCTACCCAGGCCCCGAATTCAGATTCCTTGGTCAGCATAGTGGTGTCCGCCTCCAAGGCCATGAGTATATTTGTTTAAATAAGTTATTGTTTGTGGCCAACACAATACCCTTATTTATATCCGCTGATCTCCATTTGTATGGGAGTACAGCACCTGCAAGAAATAGGACCCAAGGGGATTTAACCACAGTTCTGGGTGATACTATCCAATCTGCTCTGTGTGTAAAGTAAATTTCTATTTGGGGATTGACTAAGCCCTTGTTTACCCCTTTACCCCCTACTTGGAGAATCCCAAATTTGAGGGTTCAGACTGATGACCAAGTGCCGCACCTGCAAGTGAAATAGGGGCCACTTGGCGAGGGTCATTGGATGGGGACACGGTGGAGTCTTGCGACCAATGGTACCCCCCCACACTTGAACTAGCACCTTAGGCATGGCCCTCTACCCATAAGAATCATATGACATTTATCAAATTTAAGCCATCTCATGTCCTTTCGAGGATGCCAGGTGATCCCCTCCCACCTAAACCAAGACAAGGAGGATTAAAAAAAAACAGGGGTTGAGGCCTGAGGTCCCCAAAGTGTACTCCCAATATTCTGCTATATTTCATGACTTTATTGCCAGCAAAACCCATCAGTCTGACTGCGATCTTCAGATGGGGGGGGTCGCCATGCTGGTGTCCCCACCCCAGCATTTGTAGCCCATAGCCAGACGTTTGCTAAAGGTATACCAGGGTGCCAAAAAGATGCCACTGCTTTTGGATGGAGAGAACCTGGTGTAACATATGAACAAATGTACCTGCACCACCTTAAATATGAATGCACAATGCGTTCTGGCAATTGTCGGCATTTGAGCTCCAAACACAGCACACTTCTGGCATGACAAAAGAATGCGACCCACCGGGCTGAATGGCGGTGTGTTTTTTTTGCTTAAATGCCCACACATGTTTAGAGTGCACATCTTCTATAAAAGGAAAACCCACTCTATTCACAGTTTCCTGCCAATGTACCCTTCTGCCCTTATATGGGCGAATGTAATGCCTATAGTATTGCGATTCCCACCTTCCTACCATCTTAATGCGATGGGGGGGCTGTACCCCTCGTATTCTGCTTCATTTCATGTCCCTATTGCCTGCAAGCCCATCACTGTCTGACTGCGATATTTAAAAGCTGTGTGGCCATGTGATGTCCCCACCCTAGCGTAAGAAGCCCAGAGTCAAACTTCCGCTAATGTATACCAGAATGCAGACAAGTGGATGGCAGAGCTTTTGGGATGGTGAGATCTGTACAGATCACCTGCCCTTTCTTAAATCTAGGGACTGTCGAATGAATTCTAATACATTGTAGCCTTTGTGCTCCAACCCATGGTTTCCAGAATTTTGGAACCACAGCACACTCTTAGGATGACAAGTTTACGCAACCCGCCGAGCTGCAATGGCGATAAGGCAGGGGAAATTTAGCTTAACTGAGGCAACCTGTCACAGGCACTTGTTTACGGAGAGCACATTTTCTGTTGAAATGACCAATACATTTGCACATACAGTTTTATTGATAAACTATGGAAAACAAATTAATGTGTCAAATCCAGTTTCAGAGAAGGTTTGTCTTTTGTGCATCTGCCAGTGAGTACCTTGATTTGCAGTGGGTGTTAAAATTGTTGCTTTTGTCACACTTCAGGTTTACACAAAGTGCCTCATCTTTTGCTTTCCTGCCTGCTGCCGGCGCCCTGTCCGTTCACGGATAGTTATTTATATTATCCAATGCTGACTGCAGATTCGAGGAGATTGCAAGTACCAATCATGGTGCAAATAAATAAATGGATAGCATATTCTGTCAGGGGACATGGCCTCATCTTCGCCCTCTGTGGTGCGATCTGAACTGCTAAGACTAGGCGTCAATGAAGGCCTCAGCAGTTGTGTGTACACAGTTCCGTCTTGTGATACACCTCCGCTTACTGTGGCGACTGCTGTGCTTCCTGTACTTGGTACTTTGTCGTGAATCACTGATGCTGTCAACAGCAGGACCTTTGCTGGACTGTGTAAGAATATTCACATGCATGGCACTTTGACCCCACATGGGCGGATGTCCAGTACAACCTGCTAACCTGATGTGACCCTTGTTGCTTAATCCAGAAATTAGACCTGGTTCAATTAGTTTATCCCTGGAATTAATTCAATCAATCAGGGGTTTATAAAGCGAGCTACTCACCCGTGAAGGTCTGAAGGTGCTGGGTGGGTGTGGGGGGGGGGGGGGGGGGGGGGAGTGGCTCCGGATCAGTCAAAAAGCCAGGTCTTGAGGTACTTCCTGAATGTGTGCAGGATTGGGGAGCGTCTGATGTTCACAGGGAATTCATTCCAGGTGTTGGCTGCTATTTAGGAGAAGGCTCTCCCGCCTATTTTGTTTCTGCGGATGTGTGGGACCTCTGCCAGGTCAAGGATCGGTGAAGCGGAAGCTCTTCCTGGGTACGTGGAAGGATACTCTCTTGTTGAGGTATTTGGGTCGTATGATGTTGAGGGATTCGTAGGCGTGGGTGAGGAGTTTGAAGGTGACCCTCTTCGACAGGGAGCCAGTGGAGGTATCGTAGGTGTTGGGTCATGTGCTCGTGACATGGTGTCCCGAGGATGAGTCTGGCTGTGGTGTTCTGGAGTTTGTGTAGTAGAGTTCTGTTGATTCCTGCGTATAGGGTGTTGCCGTAGTCCAGTCTGTGCGTGGGTGACGGTTCTCCTGCAGTCCGGGGGGATCCATTTGAAGGTTTTGCGGAAGATGCGCAGGCAGTTGAAACTGGTTGAGGCGATGGCGTTGATCTGGTGGTTCATGGAGAGGGAGGAGTCGAGGATGATGCCGAGGTTTCGTGCGTGGTCTGTAGGAGTGGGTGAATTCCCGAGGGCGGAGGGCCACCAGATGTTGTCCCCCGGCGGAGGTGCGGGGTCTGAGGATGAGGACCTCGGTCTTCTCCGAGTTGAGCTTCAAACAGCTGTCTTTCATCCAGGCTGCCACGCTCTTCATTCCTTCCTGGAAGCAGAGTCTGGTGTCGACGGGATTCTTTGTGAGTGAGAGGATGAGTTGGGTGTCGTCGGCCACCAGAATCAAAGACCTGCCTAGTTTCGGCTTGCCTTCTAGTAACACTAATTAGTGATACAAAACATTTCATCAGCATAGACTGACACTCGTGCATTACCCTTGCCGTCACCCGTCCTATGCCCTTTGAAATCACAATCTATCCATCTTCCGCAAGTGGTGATTTGGCTAAAGCCTGGTGGGATACCGGCAGTCATGTTGGTGCCAAATAAGAGATGTTTATTCAACGATATTCATTTTAACGACCGACCAGGGTGAAAGGCTGGGTGAACCCAACGGGGTTTGATCTTATGACCATGAGGTCGACCCAGGCCCCCTCAGTGGAAGCTTAAGTTCACTAAGCCACCAGACCCAGCAGATAAATGGGTCCTGATCGGCTGCCGGTAAAACCTGTGGTGTTTACCAGCTCAGAGCAAAAGTCCTTGTTTTTCCACATTTTAAAAACTACGCAGGGTCCGCTGAGGTTAGAAACAAGGGACCTTGAGCGACGATGTCTCGTTTAATTGCAATGTGACCCGTATTCCTTCAAGGAATTCCCCTATGTGCAGTGAATACTGGACTGTTCTTCTCACAATCTTCGCTGGCTGATAAAATGTCAACAATGGAAGTGGGGCAATAACATTAGTGTTTTAAAGCAGCCCACCTTTGTGTAGGTCCTACTGGGACCCCTCTGCCGCACTGGACGTAACCTAGGTACTGGATACAACTCACTTAACGCACTTGCATGTCACTCAAAGACACCTCGCAACAACTTGCCACCCTGCTGCTTGGTGAAGATGCCAGTCCGTTGCACCTGATTCTAGAGCTGCGATACTCAAAGTACAGCCCGGGGGCCTCGTGCGGCCCTGCTGCCCCTTGGCCAAAAGCAGCACCGGTCTAATGTTCACGCGATTCAGCACCAACATAAAAAGTATGTTAAATACCCGGCAAGTATTTATTTGAAGATTAATTGATATTAAAGATAGGAAGTAACGAGGGTGTCCTAAACCACTCAACTTTAGGAACACCATCATTTATAAAAACATCTTGCAGAAAAACGGATAAATTCTGTTTATAATTAACATGCAGGACCGTTTCACCTTAGTACATCAGATTATCAGTGCACTGACAAGTTTTTTTTTTAAAGTGCTAGTTTTCAAACATGAATTGAGGAACAGTCATTCTTCCCTACACCCTGATAATGCCAATAGTGTACGGAGAAGCACGTAAGTTGTCATATGTACCTTTTGGGGGCTGGGGTGTCTATTATACATGAACAACATATATATTTTATTAAATCAAACACTGGAGAAGGCTTTGTATAGCACACATCCTGAAGTCATGTATTTCGAGGTCCTCATGTGCCAATGAAGAAAAAGGAGGAAAAATGAAATTAAATATTTACCTAGGATCACACAGTTTGGTTAAGCAGAGTAACCGGGATTAATCCCAAGTGTTTGGTTTCACATTGTGCAACTCAGACACTAGATGTGTATGCCTAGCTTCCCTTACATCCACCTTACCACAAACCCTGACCGCCACCTTGCTGGTTTCAATGCGGCCCTCGGTCACTTCACAGACCGAATTTGTGACTCCTGGGAAAATGTTTGTGAGTACCCATGCTCTAGAGAGACCTCTAGTAACGTTCGGATGGCCAGAAGCCTATTATAGGTTTTCTGCAGTTACTTGAGGCTCAAGAGGGACATCTAATAATGAATTGAGGTCCGGCAGCAGTGTGAATTACCAAACCGATTGGCTTCCACATCATTGATCATATTGCGATGGCAGTCATTTGAGCTCAATGCCCCAGGGTGCATACCTACAGCTTCAAGCCCTGGAATGCAACATATCGCTCACATAAATACCGCCCGTTGGTGTACCGTGACCTAAGGTCATTTGGGGCTATGTGTTACTTGTATGTGCCTTACCTTTGAGAGCATGGCTTGTTTTGTTACTATTTCATTTTAACTTGCTTGGTGCATTAGTGAGGGAGGCCAGTAATGCAATTCCTGAAAATATACTCCAGTGTGTGCGGGGGGACGTGCGTTGTTCGCTGCTGCTGCGGATTAAACTCCTTTTTCTTCATTGGCACATGAGGACCTCGAAATATATGACTTCAGGATGTGTGCTATACAAAGCCTTCTCCAGTGTTTGATTTAATAAAATATATATGTTGCTCATGTATAATAGACACCCCAGCCCCCAAAAGGTACATATGACAACTGACGTGCCTCTCCGTACACTATTGGCATTATCAGGGTGTAGGGAAGAATGACTGTTCCTCAATTCATGTTTGAAAACTAGCACTTTAAAAAAAACTTGTCAGTGCACTGATAATCTGATGTACTAAGGTGAAACGGTTCTGCATGTTAATTTTAAACAGAATTTATCAGTTTTTCTGCAAGATGTTTTTATAAATGATGGTGTTCCTAAAGTTGAGTGGTTTAGGACACCCTAGTTACTTCCTATCTTTAATATCAATTAATCTTCAAATAAATACTTGCCGGGTATTTAACATACTTTTTATGTTGGTGCTGAATCGCGTGAACATTAGACCGGTGCTGCTTTTGACCAAGGGGCAGCAGGGCCGCACGAGGCCCCCGGGCTGTACTTTGAGTATCGCAGCTCTAGAATCAGGTGCAACGGACTGGCATCTTCACCAAGCAGCAGGGTTGCAAGTTGTTGCTAGGTGTCTTTGAGTGACATGCAAGTGCGTTAAGTGAGTTGTATCAAGTACCTAGGTTACGTCCAGTGCGGCAGAGGGGTCCCAGTAGGACCTACACAAAGGTGGGCTGCTTTAAAACACTAATGTTATTGCCCCACTTCCATTGTTGACATTTTATCAGCCAGCGAAGATTGTGAGAAGAACAGTCCAGTATTCACGGCACATAGGGGAATTCCTTGAAGGAATATGGGTCACATTGCAATTAAACGAGACTTCGTTGCTCAAGGTCCCTTGTTTCTAACCTCAGCGGACCCTCCGTAGTTTTTAAAATGTGGAAAAACAAGGACGTTCGCTCTGAGCTGGTAAACACCACGGGGCTCATTTATGAGCCCCTGCGTCACTTTTGCGCCACCGGTGCGTCACTTTTTGTGACGCACCAGTGGCGTAAAACATGCGCCATGATGCGCCATATTTACAAAGTGACGCATCTACCTAGATGCATCACTTTGTAAACCCCTGCGCTACATTATACCTGCGTCAGGTATAATGTATGCAGGGTGGGCGTTCCCACGTAAGTAAGCATCGTAGAAGTGACGCAGTGAAATCTACGAGATTTCACTGCGCCACTTCTAGGGTGCAAATGCGTCAATATCTTGCGCCTGCCTCAGCAGGCGTAAGACTGACGCAGGCCCTTTCACATGGGGCTTGCCCCATGTGAAAGGACACATTGCAGGAGTTGCGTCACTTTTGTGACACTCAAGCAATGCGTCACTTTTGCGCCTACAGATACGTCAGAAATACTGACGTATCTGTGACTCCTTGCGACATGATGCGTCATACTGTAAATATGACGCATCATTGGAGTCGCAGGGAGGGCGCAGTGAAAAGTGACGCATCACTGTTTTCACGCAGTGATGCGTCACTTTTCATAAATGAGGCCCCACAGGTTTTACCGGCAGCCGATCAGGACCCATTTATCTGCTGGGTCTGGTGGCTTAGTGAACTTAAGCTTCCACTGAGGGGGCCTGGGTCGACCTCATGGTCATAGGATCAAACCCCGTTGGGTTCACCCAGCCTTTCACCCTTCTTGGTCGTTAAAATGAATATCGTTGAATAAACATCTCTTATTTGGCACCAACATGACTGCGGGTTTCCCACCAGGCTTTAGCCAAATCACCACTTGCGGAAGATGGATAGATTGTGATTTCAAAGGGCATAGGAAGGGTGACGGCAAGGGTAATGCACGAGTGTCAGTCTATGCTGATTAAATATGTTTTGTATCACTAATCACAGTGTTACTAGAAGGTAAGCCTAAACTAGGCAGGTCTTTGATTCTGGTGGCCGATGACACCCAGATCATCCTCTCACTCACGAAGAATCCCATAGACACCAGACTCTGCTTCCAGGAAGGAATGAAGAGCGTGGAAGCCTGGATGAAAAACAGCTGTTTGAAGCTCAACTCGGAGAAGACTGAGGTCCTCATCCTCGGACCCTGCACCTCCCCCTGGGACAACACCTCGTGGCCCTCGAAAATCCACCCACACCTACAGACCACGCACAAAACCTCGGCATCCTCCTAGACTCCTCCCTCTCCATGTACTGACAGATCAACGCTGTCGCTTCCACCATTTTCAACTGCCTGCGCATCTTCCGCAAAACCTTCAAATGGATCCCCCCGGACTGCAGGAGAACCGTCACCCACGCACAGACTGGACTACGGCAACACCCTATACGCAGGAATCAACAGAACTCTACTACACAAACTCCAGACCACCACAGCCAGACTCATCCTCGGGACACCATGTCACGAGCACATGACCCAACACCTACGATACCTCCACTGGCTCCCCGTCGAAGAGGGTCACCTTCAAACTCCTCACCCACGCCTACAAATCCCACAACATTATCTGACCCAAATACCTCAACAAGGGAGTATCCTTCCACGTCCCCATTAAGAACCTCCACTCCACCGACCTTGCCCTGGCAGAGGTCCCACACATCCACAGAAACAAAATAGGCGTGAGAGCCTTCTCCTAAATCGCCGCCAACACCTGGAATGAACTCCCTGTGAACATCAGACGCTCCCCGATCCTGCACACGTTCAGGAAGTATCTCAAGACCTGCCTTTTTTTTTTTTTTAAATACTTTATTGTTCAGTACATAGCATGTAGGATTTATACATCAATCCACTTAATATTATAGGAAAAGAGGGGAACATAAATAAACGAAAAGCAATACATTTCAAATCAACACCTCCACGTGTTGAAGCATAGGCTGCCAAATTTGAATCCCCAATTGGTTCTTCCTCATCGATTTTATACGATACAAACTAAATTCCAAATTAAATGTATTGTAAAACTTTGCACGCCACATTTCATAAGATGGCGCCTCTGATTGGAGCCACATAGAAGCGACACACAATCGGGCAACAGCGGAGGCCATAAATAAAAGATAACGAAAAGGATAAGAACTCCGAGTGGGTTCAGAGCCCTCACCCACACCTACTAACATTATCTCTCTAGATATGCACACATTAACCCCCTGTAATTTGTGATAGGAATTCCGAAATGCTCCTTATAAGCTGTTTTAAGACTATACAATCAAAATATATATGTACAATATCAGCATTCTCTGCCGAACACCTAAAACATTTCCCATCGTGGAGCCCACCCCACTTCATCATTTTCACAGGGGTATGATATAAATTAAACAGTTTTAAAATGTTGGGTACGTAAATTTGCAGTCCTATCTATTGATGGTTGCACATAGGAACCAGTGTTCCCAAATCGCTCACGCCACTTTGCCAAATGTGTCTCTCAATATCATCCCGTTGAGACTCCAACAATACGTCATACAGTTCCCCGATCTTAGCTCATTTAATCAGAGCCTCTAATAAAGAGTTGGGTGTCATAGGCGTATATCTACAATGTTTGACAATAAAATCGCGAATTTGCAAAAATTTGAAAAAATCCTTCTTAGGTAACCCATATTGTTCGACCAAATCTGAGAAAGAAACAATTATCCCTGCCCTATAGATGTCCCCTAGACATCGTATCCACTTAACCCTCCAACTATCCATCTTTAGATCCCAAAAGATCGAGGGGAATATTTTCGTAGAGTTGAAAGGCGTATAATAACCTATACGACTTATAGATATAATTTTACGTATTGCCTGTAGTAGACAAACTAAATAATAAAATGTAAAATTCGGGACCCCCCCATGCCCCACGACCCAGTGGTAACGACATTTTGAAGCACACCGTGTTTTCTTCTGGCCCCATATCAACCTATCTGCCAGAGACTGAAGTTGTGATAATTGCGATCGTGTGAGCTCTAACGGTACCGTCCTAAAATAATACATTGCTCTAGGGAGAATACACATTTTTAAAACATTACAGCGCCCAACCATTGATAAATGAAGACACTCAACCTGTTCCAGTTGCCTTTTTGTCGATAGTAATATGTCTGCCCAATTAACTTCAACGATCTCTTGGAGTGACATCCTAATCTTAATACCCAGATATCTCGCTTCTGGTGTTACACGAGCTTCTCCAGGACAGAGTCCCTCGGTGCATACAACCTGGGTTTTAGAGAGGTTTAACTTATACCCAGCCACTGCCCCGAAATATTGAGTCTGGGTCTCAATCTCCCTTAATGCCTGCTCGGGATCAGATGTAATTACCGCTATATCAGCGTAGGCAAGGACACGCACTTGGTGCCCCCCACTGCCATGGACTGTATATCATTCGTTGTTTCCAGTATTTGAAGCAGTGGGTTTATATAAATAGCAAAAAGTAACGGCGAACAGGGGCATCCCTGCCGGGTTCCCCTAGTTATATATACAAAAGCTGACTCCGTCCCCATTGTACAGATTTTAGCCCGTGGACGTTTATACATGGTTTGAAGCGCTTGCAAAAAACGAGGTCCAAACCCCATCTTTTGCATTGTAGCCCAAAGAAATGACCACGATACGCGGACAAACGCTTTCTCAGCGTCTGAGAAAATTAAGCCTATATGCTTTTGCTGTACAGTAGCATAATCTAATAGCGCTATCACCCTATGTAAATGATTAACGGTTCTCCTAACGGGCAAAAAGCCATGCTGATATCTAGAAACCAATGGGGGTATAACCTGCGCCAGCCGAGTTGCAAACATTTTAGAATATACCTTGCCGTCTGCATTTATTAATGATAGTGGTCTATAGGACCCCGGGAGTCTAGGAGGCTTGTCCTCCTTTTTGAAGATCACAATATTGGCGGCGGCCCAAGACGGTGGAGGGTTCCCGTGCTGGGCCGCCATGAAAGTAGCCAACTTATCTTCCTTTATAATAGAAACAAGCATTTGCAATGCAATAGGTCTCGCCTTTGGGACTTTATACGTATTTAGCTATGCAGCACATTAGCCTGAATGTTGAAACATCTACTGTTCTTTAACATGGAGGGAAAGTAAGCACCAAGCTGCATGACACACAAGGGATGACAACACATGGTGAGAAATATTGCCAATCAGCGGGAAACAGTATAGTCCAAAGCTCTTTTTTTAATATAAAATCAGGGCCTTCGGTGGTCATATCACTGAAAATACAAGATTTGAAAAAAATATTATTGTCTAGGGGTGCTCGTGGAAGACAATTTCTATGGACTGGAATCCAGAGAATGCTAAAGTGATTCTGGTATTTTACTGACCTCTGCTGGTCGTTTTCTATCAAGAAAGTTAAATAGAGGAAGTTGCCAGAAAAATTTAAAAAAGAAAGCCCCTCAGCAGAAAGCAATTCTGGCATTTTACTGACCTCTACTGGTCCTTTTTTATTAAGACAGTTAAATAGAGGCAATTGAACAAAAAAAAGTCCCTAAACGGAATCAGACAAGTCCTAGGGATGATCTCCAGATCCCACAAATGTATTAAGACAGTTAAATAGAGACAGTTGAACAAAAAAAAGTCCCTAAGCGGAAGCAGAAGACCTAGGGCTGATCTCCAGAGCCCACAAAGTACATACACAAATAAGTATATACTAATATATAAGTATATACAAGAGGTCTTCAATGCTCGACCTAAAAAGGACAGGTGGCAAAGAGGCACATAGGCAACTCATAAAACTTACACTGTAATTTGCATGTAAACATCCTAATCATTTGTGGCACTTCGACACCTACATCCAGGGCCAATGGAAATATTCTGCAAGGAAGGACCAAATTATGCGGCAGGGTTAGCTGAATTATGTAGCAAAAAAAGGGAATTATGCTGCATATGGGGCACATATCGAGACTTTGTTATGTTGTCATTTTTACAAGTTAAAACTGTCTAGGCAAAGGCTTCATGTCATTAGTGCTAATCTGACACACAAATACAGAAACAGAAAGGAGACCAGTCGAACCTTTGCAAACGGCCCTCAATGTGCAGCATCATGTGTTGTCACATTTTAATAACTTTTGACCCAATTGAGCTAGAACATTTTTTTTGTAATAATCTGCGAATTATGCAGCAGATGATGGATTATGTGTCAAATTCATAATTATGCAGAAAACACCACAGCCACAATATTGCGTAATTCTAGTGGCCTTGTCTATACCTGTATGAAGACTCAAACCAGAGTTCAGATCTGCAACAAACTGGGCTACTGGTTGACTGGGGTGGGAGCTGTGGTCAGGCAGCTAACACAATTCTTGTCAGGGTCAAGCACAAGCAAACCCAAAATTAACCGCAAAAATCCAATTAGAAGATCTGGACCTATTCACTGTTAAAGGTTTGGATCAAAATAGCGCCAAAAAGCACAAAGCACCAACTGTGGATGTCTGGTTGCGCCAGACTAGGAAAAAGGCACAAGTTCAAGCCGGCCGCAATGGAGCGCGGGCTGGCTACAGGGACCCAGTTAGGCCCGCCTTCACTAAGCACATCATAATGACATCACAGGAAAGGTGATCAAGAATTTCAAAACTGAGTCTGTCTAACCTATGTAGAACCTCTAAGAGAAACCATTATAAGCAAAGAGAACACCAGACTTTAACATTTTAGGGCTCCAGGGAGCCTTGAAATCATTAGTCCCAAAAACTTAAGCACAGGAATCCAAATAAACTCCCATGAAAAACATACGAGGGGTTGTACAGGAAGCTCAGAGAAAGCATAGTATGGAGAAAGGACTTGAGAATTTTGAAGAACAAAAAAAAAAGATATCAAGTATCCAGAACGGGTAGGACACTAACCAGCACTTCAAAAAAGGATTGTCTTAAGTTCATTGATAAGTTATATGTGGAATGTGAAGCCCTTTTCAAATCCACATTCGGCAAGCAAGACTGTCATACTTAAAACTACTGTGATAAAGCTGCAATGCTTAAAATGCTTTCTCAGTGTAAGTGTAAGGAAAGCATTTACTAGACTCCAATGAAGAGTCACAATACAGAAGTAAAAAAATCTCATCAAAATATAGCGCATCATCAGTTCTGCAAAAACATGCCATGAATTCCTGGGCAATGTCTCAAATGCTCTATCTTGCCTTATTAGAGCAGAGATTCAGGGCCAAAAGGGGTGGAACTAAAATCAACAGCAGTAATGATATGAGGATCACAGAGGTGTAAGACAAAAATACAGAAGGAAACCCATCACAAAATGGCCCCAAGTAAACATTATCAACGCAATTTAACAAATCAGCTCTTCTTCCAGGGAAGATCTTGAGTACTGGCTCAGAGTCCCCACCATCAACAGGTAAATGAATAGCTGGGGTGTAGGAAAGGAATTTTAAAGGTATTTGGGGTCAATTTTGTACAAGTACTTTAATGCAATACATAGTGCCTTGAAATCAATGGACCTCCTGATGGGTAGCCAGTGCAGCTGTTTTAGGGATTGTGATACTGATTTGTATTTGGGGGTGCCAGGCAGCCTCATTCTAAATAGTCTAACTTCTTCAGAAATCTTTTCTGGATATTCATGAACAGGGCATTGTAATAGTCAGGTTTTGATAAATGATCGAGAGGATGTAGTAGTTAGTGGCAATCATTACATGTTCTTACTGCATCGCCTTTTAAACATACTCTCAGCGAAAATGATAGAAAATGATGACATTTTTCAGTCTAACAAATTCCTTCTCCCAGCGTCAGTAAATAAAACTACAAATAAAATCTCACCACCCACTGCTCTCTTGAAAAAACATAATGCCATATATCCAGGACAGGAATAAGTAGAACAGAAGGGGGTAAACAGGCGAGTAATGGAAAGCGTGTTGCTGGAGTAAAATTTCTATTAACTCTTAAGTCAGCAGCACTATGTAAATCTTGGTTTCTAAGGCAACTCACTTGACATCTATAAAGCTTCATTAGAACACCTGTCAGTAAAATACTTTTATTTTGTTGACTGTCGCGGTCCATACATGCCCCATGCCCTAGTTTCTTAATAAGGACATGTAACAATACCAGGCTACTAAAGCAAATAGGTGCTATAAACTCAGACATACAAAAACGTCATCTGCAGTTTTTAAATCTAGGAAACGTCTTTTTCTCGACGCTGGAGTCAATCAGTCAACAGGTGTCAAGCACACACAAAGGAAACCAACAGAAGAAGGAAACCGCTGCTGTCTTCAATCATAAACAAGTAAAGTACTAACTGCGACAGACATACTTAAAATGCACCCCAGAGAGGAGCAAGTAAAACATGGGGCTTCTCACAACCTTGCCACTTGAAACACAAAGCTCTTGCGAGGCAGATTAAGGTCTCGCTGTAAGGACAGAGGGAGCACATAAAATCTCCACAAGAACTATCGGGGTTGAAGATGACAATATTTTGGCTTTAGCATATTGGTAATCGTTTAAAAATGTCAGTAAAACCCAGGAGAGATCGCATATTGCAAAAGTGCACATCTATTTACCATATATGGTGGAGTTTGTACCGGTGCTAATCAAGCTAGACTTGTGTTTGTAATAGCCGAGATAAACACCTGCGATCATTGTTTTACAAAGGCGACTTCAGCCCCAGCATACGGAATTACCAAACAACCTCAACGGTGAAATCCGAGTAAAATTTGAGGGACGATACTTCCGTTAGCTTGACACTGCTGCCACCTAGCGGGAATGAAAACAAGCATTGGCCACGAAGGTCATCCCGATCACTATCGCTGTGAAAGCGAAAGTGATCGCGATGACGCGCTAGTGCTGCTGGCTGGCCTAGCGCATGGCGGCGAAGGAAAGCCATATGGCTGCTTTGCGCGCGTGCACGCCTCGTGCACTGTAGCTCTATGCCAGCGGTAGCACTTTGAAAAGTCCCAACTATAAAATGTCTCTCCGAGCCAGCGCATGCGCTGGGCTCAGCGAGACCTAAAAACGATCCAATATATCTCCAATGGAAGTTTATCAGGCCCAGCCGCTTTCCCTGGCGCCAAACCATACAATGCTGTCTGAAGTTCTAACATAGTAATTGGGGCTTCTAATGCTTCTCGTTCTACTAGCCCGAGCTCAGTTAAGTCGAGATTCTGTAAAAACCTCACTATATTATCATGCTCGACTGGGTCTTGAGTATATAACTCCTTATAATAAGAATGGAATACATCCAGTACTCCTGCCGTGGTCTCAACTGTGCCACCTTTACCATATTCAAGAATTGCTATCCGCTGGGCGGCTTGTCTACCACGCATTCTCTGGGCTAAACATCGACCAGTTCCTTCCCCATATTCATATCTTTCTGCCTTATACGTTTTAAATTGAATGGCAATTTCCTGACTCCACACCCCATTGATCTTGGCCTTACAGCATGCATTCTTAATTTGTGCTTCTTGGCTATCAGCTTTAGCACTGACCGCTTGTATGAGTTCCTGCTCAGCTTTCTTTAGGTCCTCAAGCAAACCAAGCATTCTAACCTTCTGTCGTCTCTGCTTAGCCCATCCATAGCTGAGTGTTTCACCCCTTAGACTGGCTTTCAATGTGTCCCAGACTATTGGTAGGGTAGCGGACCCTCTGTTGCTCTCCATAAAAAGTGTAACCCAAGTTCGAATGTGTCAAGTAAATTCCTCATCTTGTAGAAGTTTTTTATTAAATGTAAAGGATCGCTGCTCCCTTGAAAGACTAAAGCTGGCGAGATCCAATATCGCAGGTCCATGATCCGATATAATACCTGCATCTTTGCACTAGCGGTCATCGACCGAGGTAAAAAGATAGTCTAGCCGAACAAATGTATTGTGGGGGAAAGAATAATGTGTACCCTGGATTACCGTGGTTCATAGCAGTCCATCCATCAACAAGACCATGATTCTGCAAGAGCTGTTGTAGCGCCCTAAATACCTTGGTTTTACGCCCAGTATACTTTACAAAATAAGGATCCCAAGTCTGGCCATCACCATGTATATTGAAGTCTCCGGATAATATCAATGGGGTCCCCCAAAGTGCTAGCTCAACATTCAAAAACTCCAGAGTCTCAGCCTCATCCAAATTTGAGCCATATACTGTACAGAGCACGATCTTGGTGCCCCCTAGGATACACTCGGTAATGGACCACCTCCCCAGATTATCCACCTTCTCTCTACCCGTGCCTGCCATCCCACGGGCCAGAATCGCTACTCCCCTGTTCATGGTAGACTGTCTGGAAGTTGCTAGCAAAGTGAAGCCCAACTCGGATAATATCCTACGGTTGGACCAGGGGACATGCGTCTCTTGCAAGCAAAGAATATCTGGATTTATGAGCCGAAGATCTGCTATGACACGTTTCCTTTTAAGGATATTATTCAACCCGCAAACATTAAATGTACATATACGCAGCCTCCTATCTGCCATTACTATGTGAAAATCTTATGGCCATCAATATATGAAAATATGTCCCATCATTCCTATCGTTCCTACAACACATACTATGTACTGATTTTTTCCCCTTTAAGAAGTACCCACCCGGCCCCTTACGCCCCATGTAACCCTCTACACCCCCCCACCACCACCCAAAAGAGCCCCCCCACCCCCCAAAACCCTCCCCCCGTCATAGAGGCTTTAGGGCCGATCGCCCTGTGATGCTCGGTGAATAGCCCACTTAGTGCTCACTCTTCCCATATCCTTTTTTTAAGATATGCAACAGAGAGAAGAGAGAGAAGAAAGGAAAAAAAAAAAAAAAAAGGAGAAATGTTCAATGCCACATTAGTACATTAATACAATCTGCACCTTGTATATTTTACTTTACCCCCTTTTTACCTTCCTTTCCCCCCCTTCCCCTTCTAAATCGCCACACAATCCAACATTAGCTGCCTTGAACTGAGATAGTGCTCCTCATCCCAAAGATTGAAGATCTTCTTTAGCCAGGACTGGAGAAGTAAAGAAACGTATCTGGCCCTTGTTAACCGTCTTTAAGGTGGCCGGCTGCAATAGGAACTCTTGGATGCCTTTTGCTTGGAAAGGAGTAATCAACTGCCGTAACTGCCATCTTTTTTCCACTGTAAAGTGGCAGTAATCAGGTCTCACAAAGAATTGAGTCCCCTTGCCAGTTCTCTTCTTATCCGGCCTAACCAAATCATACAATGCCTGCCGGGCCAAGAAATTATTAAGAGAAATCAAAATAGCCGGCGGCTGCTGCGCCGCTTGCCCATTGCTTACTGGCCGTTGCCGAAATGGAAATCTATGTGCCCGTTGGATTTCATGTGCCCACTTCCATTCCTTTAACTCAGGGAGCGCCTCCTCAAACAATTCAACAACAAATTTTCGGACATCTTGCCCCTCAAGTCCTTCTGGCACACCTAAAATGCGCAGATTGTTGCGGCGCAAACTATTTTCCAAATCGGCTAACCTGGCTTTTTGACTGATCTGGAGACGCTCCCCCCACACCCACCCAGCGCCTTCAGACCTTCACGGGTGAGTAGCTCGCTTTATAAACCCCTGATTGATTGAATTAATTCCAGGGATAAACTAATTGAACCAGGTCTAATTTCTGGATTAAGCAACAAGGGTCACATCAGGTTAGCAGGTTGTACTGGACATCCGCCCATGTGGGGTCAAAGTGCCATGCATGTGAATATTCTTACACAGTCCAGCAAAGGTCCTGCTGTTGACAGCATCAGTGATTCACGACAAAGTACCAAGTACAGGAAGCACAGCAGTCGCCACAGTAAGCGGAGGTGTATCACAAGACGGAACTGTGTACACACAACTGCTGAGGCCTTCATTGACGCCTAGTCTTAGCAGTTCAGATCGCACCACAGAGGGCGAAGATGAGGCCATGTCCCCTGACAGAATATGCTATCCTTTTATTGATTTGCACCAGGATTGGTACGTGCAATCTCCTCGAATCTGCAGTCAGCATTGGATAATATAAATAACTATCCGTGAACGGACAGGGCGCCGGCAGCAGGCAGGAAAGCAAAAGATGAGGCACTTTGTGTAAACCTGAAGTGTGACAAAAGCAACAATTTTAACACCCACTGCAAATCAAGGTACTCACTGGCAGATGCACAAAAGACAAACCTTCTCTGAAACTGGATTTGACACATTAATTTGTTTTCCATAGTTTATCAATAAAACTGTATGTGCAAATATATTGGTCATTTCAACAGAAAATGTGCTCTCCGTAAACAAGTGCCTGTGACAGGTTGCCTCAGTTAAGCTAAATTTCACCTGCCTTATCGCCATTGCAGCTAGGCGGGTTGAGTAAACTGGTCATCCTAAGAGTGTGCTGTGGTTCTAAAATTCTGGAAACCATGGGTTGGAGCACAAAGGCTACAATGTATTAGAATTCATTCGACAGTCCCTAGATTTAAGAAAGGGCAGGTGATCTGTACAGATCTCACCATCCCAAAAGCTCTGCCATCCACTTGTCTGCATTCTGGTATACATTAGCGGAAGTTTAGCTCTGGGCTTCTTACGCTAGGGTGGGGACATCACATGGCCACACAGCTTTTAAATATCGCAGTCAGACAGTGATGGGCTTGCAGGCAATAAGGACATGAAATGAAGCAGAATACGAGGGGTACAGCCCCCCCATCGCATTAAGATGGTAGGAAGGTGGGAATCGCAATACTATAGGCATTACATTTGCCATATAAGGGCAGAAGGGTACATTGGCAGGAAACTGTGAATTGAGTGGGTTTTCCTTTTATAGAAGATGTGCACTCTAAACATGTGTGGGCATTTAAGCAAAAAAAACACACCGCCATTCAGCCAGGTGGGTCGCATTCTTTAGTAATTCCAGAAGTGTGCTGTGTTTGGAGCACAAATGCCGACAATTGCCAGAACGCATTGTGCATTCATATTTAAGGTGGTGCAGGTACATTTGTTCATATGTTACACCAGGTTCTCTCCATCCAAAAGCAGTGGCATCTTTTCGGCACCCTGGTATACCTTTAGCAAACGTCTGGCTATGGGCTACAAATGCTGGGGTGGGGACACCAGCATGGCGAACCCCCCCCCCCATGAGAAGATCGCAGTCAGACTGATGGGTTTTGCTGGCAATAAAGTCATGAAATATAGCAGAATATTAGGAGTACACTTTGGGGACCTCAGGCCTCAACCCCTGTTTTTTTTTAAATCCGCCTTGTCTTGGTTTAGGTGGGAGGGGATCACCTGGCATCCTCGAAAGGACACGAGATGGCTTAAATTTGATAAATGTCATATGATTCTTATGGGTAGAGGGCCATGCCTAAGGTGCTAGTTCAAGTGTGGGGGGTACCATTGGTCGCAAGACTCCGTGTCCCCATCCAATGACCCTCGCCAAGTGGCCCCTATTTCACTTGCAGGTGCGGCACTTGGTCATCAGTCTGAACCCTCAAATTTGGGATTCTCCAAGTAGGGGGTAAAGGGGTAAACAAGGGCTTAGTCAATCCACAAATAGAAATTTACTAATTTACACACAGAGCAGATTGGATTGTATCACCCAGAACTGTGGTTAAATCCCCTTGGGGTCCTATTTCTTGCAGGTGCTGTACTCCCATACAAATGGAGATCAGCGGATATAAATAAGGGTATTGTGTTGGCCAGAAACAATAACTTATTTAACCCCTTCGCCGCAGCACAAACCGCCGCGGCGCTGGGGGGGTTTGGGGTCAGCGTGGCGCCGCCATGCTCATGACGGAACCACTCCGTCATGAGTCACGGGCGAGCTGTGCTCATGACGGAGTGGTTCCGTCACGACTCCGCCCACTTGCATTGTTCGCCCGCACAGGCGGGGAATCAGTGCCGCGTGGGCGGAGCGGCCGCCAACGGCCGCAGCATGACGGGACCACTCCGTCATGAGCACACAGCGCCCGTGGCTCATGACGGAGTGGTTCCGTCATGAGCAGGGAAGGGGTTAAACAAATATACTCATGGCCTTGGAGGCGGACACCACTATGCTGACCAAGGAATCTGAATTCGGGGCCTGGGCAGGTAGGGGTAAATACAGGGCTTAGCCAATGCCTAATCAGAAGTCCCAAATTGGCACAGTGGGCATCATAGGGACGTCACTCGGAACTGTGGTTAAAGATGGGAACAGTAGTTTCTTACTCCCGGGAGACCATCGTACTTTCCTACAGAAAGGTAAATATAGCCAAGTACAAGTCCACCAAGCAAGAGGGCTTGGTTCAACTGAACTTCATAATCAAATTTAAAAAAAGAAGGGATTGGCAAATTAGGCATGGCCTCTTGAGTCAAACACCACAGGGTACCGTGATAGGGACGAGGCACACCGGCCAAAGGTAGACAGGAAATTGGTCCAGCTAGAAGGACTGGTATCTGCAGGTTCAAGGCGGATATGGAGCCTGCCATGGTGGGGGGGTCCCGGGTGGTGGCCACAACCAGGGCGTTGGCGGAGTTACAGGGTGATCCAGAGGCCAACTGGTACATATGGGTATCCTCTACAGGAACGCAATAGGGGTGCCCTTTGCCAAACCCCAGGAGTCTTTACGGCAGGACCCTGAATAAACGTTGGTGCCCCATTAGTTGCATGCGATGTTCATATTGGGTAGGGAGGGTTGCCTATATCACACTATGAAGCTGCCCACTGCGCTCGCAGGGCACCCATATAATAGGGCGGCAACCTTAGTGCTGCATTTGGCACATCCCCATGTTCTAGTCACAGGGACCCCCAGGGTGTACCCCAAAATCCAGCGCGAGGGCCGGGTCACTTCTGATGTTCAGTGGGTCGGGAAAGGTATTTATAGCTGTCCCCGCCCACTGGCCTTCCTCTTTGTCCTTCCTGGCCATGGTGTCTCCCTCCTTACAGCATACCCGGCATTCCAGCCGGAGGGCGTGGAGGGGTTAGGAAAATGTTGGTTTGTTGATTTGTGTTGCAGGCAAACCACCACGTTGGCATACTCATATGAAATAAACCTGCAGCAAACTGTTTTCCAACAAACCTGTTTTTGTGTGATTATTTATTACAGTGCATGCTATGTTCATATTGTATGGAGAGGGATGTCTACATCGGCACTAAGCTGGCCGTGCCGCCTCCAGGTGCCAACGAGTGCTCCCTCATCCCGTTCTACGCCCGAAGCTGTTCTTTATGTGATGGACACAAAGCTGCCAATGCCCAGCAAGGTGCCCAACTGCGATAGCTGCTCAAATGACTAACTATCCAATAACAAAATTACACAACCCGCAGAAAGTAGACAGAGGTAACCCAAAGCTGTCTGCTGATCTCACGACACACACCCATTTAAGATGGGGAAGCCTCCCCGCCTAGACTTAGTCCCTGCAGCCTTGAAGACAAGCCCCTCAGGGCTCCAAGAGCTGATGTGACGCTCCCATCAAAACTGCACAACAGAGACTGGTGCAACTCTGCCCGACCGGAGTAGAATCCTTTGCCAAAACATAGGTTTAAGACAGTCAAGTACTCTTTTATTTAATTTTTTAAATGTACAAAAGCGGATGGCGAAAGTTTTCCAACACACAAAAGGGGTCGATTGATACGGCACTCTAAACAGTTCTACGGGCGCCTAAAATCACACAGCAGGGGGGGGTGCAGAGACTGCACTACAAAACATTCTTGTCCAAAACGCAGAGGCAAAAGGTGTGCTCGGCCTGACCATTATAGAACCTAAGCGGTGGCATTTGCTAGTATAATTCCCAAACAGGTGGGTGAACCCCTACAAAAAGCCGTACACCGAGCACCAAACTCAGCCCAGACTTGTCCGCTCACCTCAAGAGAAACCAGAACTTCCTGCATCTGCTCATCTAGCTATGCCGGCCTGCCCAAATTCCTCTTCTACTGGCCTCTGAAAGAGAAATATCCAGGTGTGGTGCCCACCTAAATACCCCACACCATCACGGTAGTGACATCATACCTGGGGTCACGGGGAGGCGAAATCTCACACTCTCAGTGGCCAACTTCCAGGCCAGGAAAACCACAGAAAAAAATACTACCCCATAGGCAGTGAGGAAACGCAAGAGGCTGGCCCCTCTAGTGTCCCCCTGCTGGTGACGTGGCCATCCACTTTTTGTGGAAGCACACAACTTCCGCCCAATGAAAACATGTACTACTGGTTCACAACATGTGGGCGGAGCCATCACCCAACTCTAGTGATGCTCATGTAATTATCTGGTGACAGCTGCTCTTTCAAGACAGAACTACAAAATAAATAATTGGGGAGGACAAATGTTGACCCTTCAATCACCCTTTATTTGAAAATATGAGACAACCATAAAAAAGGTATTGTACAGCTGCAGAGTATTCGTGCATATATAGTGAGCAACAAAACAACATGATTCTTCTTCCAGACGGTCTCAGCCGGTTTGTAAAAATCAGTCCTCCAATCAGGAACTGGGTGAATTAGAGGGTCTGTAACATTTCAGGATAGAGTGGTGTCCAGCGTTGAACTTCCTGAGGCGTGGCTTTCATCCAGACCCTTTAAACATCTCTTATTGTCGTCATTCTAGTAAAACTAATAAAAGATACACGTGTAAGCAGAAAACTAACTTTAAGCCCCACAGTCAGTCAGCAGATACAACAAACCAAAACACAAAAACACGTTTATATATTTCATTGACCTTTCCAAAGTGAAATATGCATCATATATAAACTACTCGGCTGCTTCCCCTGAGCAGAGCTCTCTGATTAGGAAGACGTCTTGCATGGAGTAGTAACGAAGAAACATAATAAGTCATTTTCTTGTTACTAAGAGTCATCCATCGAAGAATAAGAAAAGAGTTCTCATCTCTAACAATGACCAGGAAGAGGCATGAATGAATGTTTGTTTGATGACATCACCTGGGATTTTGTGCTTACCTGTAGTCACAGGATAGTTCCTTTCAAACAATGCAAGCTCTAACCCTGAACAAAGTTTAATCCTCAACACGAATCTTAAGACGTCTAAATAAAGAAAAGGGATGACCCAGAGAAAGATGTCCTAATGCACCTCAAAACCCTAGCTGGCATCATCCTACAAAGGGACAGTCTAGCAGGAATAGTTTCTGACCTGTAACTCCAGTTCTCTCGTAGGGAATTTCCATTTATAGTCATAAGCACTGAATAGTCACGCCCACCTCCAGAGACCTTTGAGCACTTTTTCAGAATATATCTTTCTAAGTTTAAATGTTCACGTTTCTTCAGGAAGGCCAGCAGTCACCTTAGAAAGACAAATATTATGCAGCCTGTAGGACTCGGCCACAATGACCCTGTTCTTGATCTTGTACTTAAAAGAGGGGCCAGGAGAATTATATCTGTGTATAACTTCAAGATGTTGAAATACAACAGCACACATCTCTTTCACAAATCCTTTTTTGATGGAGCTTAAAGATGAAGGGAAGCAGGGCAGAGTAGCCCCATAGGCTGTCATTATACGAGGTAAAAATAGAGGCTGTGCCTTTAACCCCTTCCCTGTGGGAGTGATTCCCGTGTGGGGGGTGGGGTGGGGCTGTGGCGCCGCTGTGCTCGTGATGAGCTGAGCTCGTCATGACTCACAGTGGAGCTGTGCTCATGACGAGCTGAGCTCGTCACGACCCCGCCCACTGATTAATTCTCCCACACAGGGGGGGGATTAATCGTGCGTGGGCGGGCCACGGCTGTTATGACGAGCTGAGCACTCCATCAGTTAAGAACGGAGACCACCAGTATCCCATCATGCTTAGCAGGTGGCAGTTGCTTCAGTTCTTTTTGGAGGCGACGCTGGATGATATTTAGATCCCATGGTACCTCTGTCTACTCAACAGGGGAGGAGGGAGGGAGTTATAGGTAAGAAATTATTACTTCTCACATAGGGGATTTCCTTTTATAGTCATAAGCACTGAATAGAGTAGCAAGCCCATCTCCACAGAACGCGGTGAAGAAGACCGAGTGATCGAAGGTAGCCTTTTAAGTAAATAGATTTCTGAGAGAGGCCTGTTCTACTTGAGCGTCTGCTCTAACACCCGAGTCTAGGCAGTAATGTTTAGTAAATATGTGGACAGATCTCCACGTGACTGCTATGCAAATATCTGGAACAGGGATATTCCTCAAAGCAGCAGTAGCCGCTTTCATTCTAGTGGAGTGCGGTTTAGGTTTAGCTGCTATTGTCTCGTTAGTTCAATGGTAGCACAAAAGGATGTGGGAAACTATCCATCGGGAGATGGAACGTTTGGAAGTGGCTAAACCTGAATGGACCAGACCATAGTTAATGAACAATTGGGACTGTCTGGGGATGTCCCTTGCCTTATCGAGAGAGAATTTCAAAAGTCTCCTTAGATTCAGAGAATGAAGAGATCTTTCAGCTGGAGTAGAGAGATTCTGAAAGAAAGTTGCTAAGGAGATGGTTTAATTAACATGAAAGTCCAAAATATGTTTGGAGAGGAATTGTGTGAGTTCTCATGACCACTTTGCTAGAATGGAAGACTGTATATGGTTCGTGAGAGCAACATGTTTGGATCTCGCTAACCCTGCAAGCCGATGTTATTGCTACAAGGAAAGGTGTCTTTCAAGAAAGGAGTTGCAGCTAGGCTTTGTGGATCGGCTCAAAGGGGTCCTGCATAAGATATGAAAGTACTATGTTAAGCTTCAAGGGATGAGAAGGACGCATAATTGAAGGTAAAACCTTCTTCAACCCTTCTAGAAAATCCTTCATGACGGGGATTTTGAAAAAGTGGTTTGAGAAGGAACTTTCTATAGGCAGGTGAACCTTTATAGAAGAGAATTGCAAGCCAGATTTTGCCAAATGACGCAAGTATGAAAGAATGACAACTTCCTGGCAAGATATAGGGTCCACACAGTTAGAGGAACTCCATATGCAAAATCTCTTCCATTTGAAGGCATATGCAGAACGGGTGGAAGGCCGCTTAGTCTCTTTCAAGATATCCATGCAGTCTTGTGGCAGATTCAACTGTCCATACTGTACTAGCTCTGCCCATACTGTACTAGCTCAGGAGCCATGTTGCCAAATTCAAAGAGGAGAAATTGATGTGTAACATCTGGACTCCGAACTTTGTTAGCAAGTCTGGTCTGCATGGCAGCTTGAGATGTGGATGGACGGACAGGTGAAGGAGGTCCGTGAACCACCGTTGACGTGGCCACTCCGGAGCTCTGCGGGTCATCTTGGTTCTCAATTGGGACAACTTGATGAGGACTGTTGGGATCAGTGGAATCAGCAGAAAAGCTTAGAGAAATGTGCAAGACCAATTAATCCATTAGTCATTCCCCAGTGTCCCTGGCTGGAAGTACCTCGAGGCGAAGCTTCAGAATTTTTTGCCCACAGGAAACTGAGATGGACACCTACTATAAGCACAACCAGCAATAGAAAATGAATACTTTAAAAACATCCCTGCACCACATGGTAGACACCATGCGGTGTCTGCCACATGGTGCAGGGATGTTTAGGCGGGCACCATATTGAAGGGCCAATGGGAAAGGGGGGCCCGCTATGGGCCCCCAAAGTCACTTTCCGCCTGCCTTTTCATGGCGGATGAACCACTGTGAAAAGACAGGCGGAAAGGGACATTGTCCCTATTGTAGATGTTACTGACCCTCCGACGAGCTCCATGAGCCCATTGGAAAGCACCAGACTGTTCCTCAGCCTGCTGCTTCGACCACATGCATTCTAATGCGTCACTCAGACCGTCACAGCAGATGAACCACCAAATGCGGTCCCACCACCATCAGAATGAATGTCAAAGTGTCAAAACCTCTCTCTCCAATCTATCTCATCCGGCCCCCAAATGGCAGAGGTCTGTCATTCTAGTGGCATGCCCATGTGTAGCAAAGTGCCTCTTTTGAACATGGTTGGCCCCTACCTTTTGCCTGGAAAATGATGTGATTTTGACTGGACCAAGCCCCCTGTACCAGAGCTCCTTCCCTAAACTGTACCTTTTGTTTCCCAATTGGCATCACTTCAGTTCTGCTTGTAAGTCCCTTGTAAATGGTACACCTGGTACCTAGTGCTTTGGCACTGAAGAGGGACCCAAGGGTAGCAGCACAAATTGTGCCACCCTAGGGACCCCTCACCAAGGCTACACATGCTGCCACTGCAGACTGGGTGCCTTGGTGCAGACAAAAGCGAAGAGTGGACTTGGCTATGTGCCATGCCCACAATCACAGCATGGGATATTGGCAGGTCGCCCTTCAAGCAGGGTGCACTAAACCCCCTGTGAGGACATCTGCATGAGCAGATAGGCCCCTGCAATATCCATGTCGATTCTTGGATATCGTAAGTGAACAGGGAAGCCATCGAGCATACATGGGCTGGAAACCCATCATTATGAGCTACCCAGCTCCATGATGGCTTCACTGTATTACGGGATGTTTGGTACCAAACACCTCATAATAAACTCGCACTGATTCCAGTGTTAGATTTATGGATTATTGCACCCAGAGGACCATTTAGAAGGGTTCCCAGAAGCCGACTGACTTCTAGTGTGTTCCTGACTGGTCTCCACCAGTCTGCTGTTACTAGACACGTTTCTGGACCCATGGGGTGAGAACCTTTACTCCCAGGGGCCAGAAACAATGCCTGTCCTGGGCGAAGGTGCTTCACACCTCCTCCAGGCAGGAACAGCTTTCCAGGGCAGGAAGCTTCAAAGGTGATGCCACCTTTTAACTCTGCTCCATGCCTGCCTCTCCTGCCAGCATCAGATGGCAACCCCCCCCCCCCCTCCTGTCCTGACCCCACTTTCGGCTTGAAGACATGTGGGAAAAATTAGTTAGATGAGGACGAGGGTCCCCAGTCAATCTGCAGGACCCCTAATGTGGGACAGGCAATGTGGTCTCCTCATTCACTTTCCACCATCTTGAAGATGGGGAAAATAGCCTATCAGGGTCAGGGTCATGCCCACTCTCCACATGTGCTGAGCATTTAGAGGGTGTAGTCAGCCTAAAGGTAAGTAGCCCATTGGCCACTACCTGGCACCCCCTGTAACACCCCTAATTTTGTATTTTTGTGACACCCCTGAGCACTGAGATTCAGATTCGATGGACACAAGAAGATCAAGGGCAAAGAAGAGCAGCTGACACCGAGAACAGAGATCCTGGAATGTATTTTGTCACAAAACCCTGCCTGCATCCCAAAGACCGAACAATCGTGGAGCACTGTCTTGTCCTGCCACTGGAAGACCCCTACAAATCCTAGGGACCCTCCAGCACTTTACTCCAAGGGAGTTCTTAGGCAATTTGGCAGAGGACCTACTTTCGTGAATTCCAGGCTCCGAAACTGCAGGATCCAAACTCTCGACTTGCAGCTCCCTGGCCCGTCTACACTGCAACTGCCCAGAAGACGGTTGCACAGCTCTGAAAGATCAAATTTGACTCCTCACCAAATGTGGAGGCACCAGGAGCCCAAGCCAGACTCCAACTGCCTGAGGACCTAGCACCCATCAAGGGATGTCAGCAGCCCTGAGACCCCTCTCTGAGTGGCCCAGCTATCCTGCACCAGCCCCTCTGAGGTTCTTGCCCCTGACCGCGAGGTGCACTTTGCGCACCAGAGCTCAGATCACGTACTTCCTCTGCACCCAGCCCCACCAGCCGGGGAATCTCTGAAACCTTTGTGCTCCCACGGTCCCCAGTCCATAGAGACCTCTGCACTCTTTTCAGAGCCCATGTACTTGCCTACAAGCCCCCCCCCCGTGCAGCATGTTTTTAGGTGGCCATTTGTTTTCTGCTGGTGGTGAGTCTTATTGTAGGTGTCCATCTCAGGTGTTGCCTGTGGGTGTTGATTCTTATTGTGGGTGTCCATCTCTGTTGGCTGTGAGCAGCGATTCCTATTGCAGGTGTGCGCCTCAGTTTCCTGTGGGACGATTCGTATTGTAGGTGTCCATCTTAGTTGTTGCCTATGGGTGGTGAGTCTTTTTGCGAGTGTCCATCTCAGTTGTTGCCTTCATGCGGTGAGCCTTATTGTTGTGTCTGTCTCAGCTGTTGCCTGTGGGTGGTGAGTCCTATTGTGCGTTTTGAATTCAGTTTGTCTGTGGCCGGTGATTCTTATTGTGGGTGTGCATGTCTGTTGCTGTCTGCGGATCGCGATTCTTATTGTAGGTGTCCATTTTAGTTGTTGTTTGTGGGCGGTGAGTCTTATTGTGGGTGTTCGTCTCAGTTGCTGCCTGTGGGCCATGAGTCTTATTGTTGGTGTCTGTCTCAGCTATTGCCTGTGGGCGGTGAGTTGTTTCTTGATCAGTTCTTTTGACTTGGGTCTTCCTTCTATTCTCATTTGACATTAGGTTTGCCTAGTGATTCTGATTGACAATTTCGATTTTCCCCGTCATAGGAAATTTTAATTGATTACAAGGGGCCCTTATCTTTTGCACTAAACATACAGTTGCCTATGTGCAGCATGCAGTCTTGGAATCTGGCTGCTGTATGATCGAGATAATTGGACACAGACTGCGATTTGGGTGTCATCAGCATACGAGATTATTGAAAAACCAAAAGATTTTAGAAGCCTGGCCAAAGGAGTGAAATATAAGTTTAAAAAGGTGGGACTCCTGCGGCACTCCACATGGAAGGAAAAAAGGAACGGACACAAATTCGTCCAAACCAACTGTTGGACCTGATTCTTGTCAGATACCGTTTCCCTAAACTTTTTGCTTTTTCCATTTTATGTTTTGCTGGTTCTCAGGTGGAGCCCTAGGGCTCCAGGCCCTTTCCCACTGTACTGCGAAAGTGCACATACCCTTCCAACGCATGTTTGGAAGTGGTGCGGACATGATGTTTGTAAACCTAGGTCAGCCTGCCATTTGTGGCCTGGGTGTGCGCTTACACCGCTGGGGTGGTTTTCCTACGTGTCAGACCTGCTGTTGAAGGCCGATGTGCGCACTTTCATGGACTGCACATATAAAACATGAGTCCGACCTGCCACAGCAGATCTGTGAGACTGCCCTTGTGCGCATACTCTGGCTGGCGCATAGCAAACACGGTCCATCCGGGGAAAGCATTTGGCCTCAATTAGGATGGAAGGTGAGGGCTGGGCAGGCACCTATGGGTGTTCACTGCCCAGGTAATTAAAAAGACCCACGAGGGTTCCCCTACAGAGGAGGCTTCCTTTTCCCTTAAACGAGAATGAAAAAGGGGTCGCCTGGATTTTAAGCTGCAATAATGGATTGTAGTGACGCAGCCTCGCGAGGCTTCCTATCAATGGCTTCGCTAGGCCAAACCCATTCCACTGTTTAGTGTGTGCTTAGCATATATTGCGTGGAAATGCCACTTATGGAAATTGGACCTTTCTATGCATCAAACTTTGTGTGCCACGGTGTTTGGCACTGATTAACACTGGAGTCTGGGGTAACACATCTGGACATTCCCCAGCGACAGTCAAACCATTGGGCATGCAATTGAGATAGCCGACCTCTGCCATTTGTGGGTCTGATGGAATATATGGGCGGGCAGAGATTGTAACACCCGGCCTCTGGGGCAAGAGGACGGTCCCATAAAGATAGAGATCTTCATTCTGTAACCTCATGGCAGACAGGACGGGAAATTAGGGGTCACATCTGTGGTCCAAAGGAATACCCTTTGATCCTTCCCCCAGCTTCAAAGGCCCAATGGGGTATAGCTGCTACTCAGTGCCACCTCACCAAGAGGGGAGATCCACTTGTGGGGACACAGGACCGGAGAATCTGGTCTGCGTGGTGCACATTGCCAAAGGACTCTGTTGTGCACATGACGGATAACTGTCTGTGGAAAGGACCACGTGCCGTCCTGAACAGTGGCTGGTCTGGGCCGACAACCTGTTGGTGTGGCACCCTGAAGTGGGCTCAAAAGGACTATTTGGCTGGTGTCCTGTTCTCTTAAAGGTTTCAGGGATATCAAAGATCTCATACGAGGGGCCCACACCATCTACCGGTGATGTCGGCTTTGCGCAACGTGTGCCTGTGTGTGACCAGAATGATCTGGTGCAACCTACAGCAAGGTGTGCCAGGCGTAGTGCTTGAGTTCCAGGGAGGAACGGAATTACAACTCTTTTTAGAGACAAAAACAAAAGGAACAAATGATGGACGGAATCCTGAACAAGGCCAACAACCACCCCCAGTCACAAGGATCTGGGTTTAATCCATCGTTCTTTTGCTCGCCAGCCAGCCCAGCTTGAACCTAGCCATATTCAAATCAGTCTTGACCCTGCTCCTTAGGGGAACAGTTCAGCCTGACCTGCCAAGCCAGGTCCTCCCTGGACCAGCAACAAGCATTCTGGGACCAGTTTTAAGGCATCACCCCTCATCAGCCAGGCTAACTTGAATCAATTGGCGTAGCGAGCACGGGACCCACATCTGCGCATACCCAGAGCACTTAGGGCGACAAAAGCAAAAAGAACAAATGATGGATGGAACGCTGAACTATGCAAACATTCAGCCCAATTCACAAGTATTTGGGTTTAATCCATCGTTCTTTTGGTCACCACACCACCCAAGTTTGGACACAGCCATATGCAAATCAGTCATGACCCTGCTCCTTATGGGAGCAATCCAGCCCGAACTGCCAGGTCCTCCCTGGACTGGAAACAAACATTCTGGGACTAGTTTTGGGGCATCAGCTAGGCTAGCTTGAATCAAGTGGCACAGTTAGCACGGGACCCACGTCTGTACATACCCTTCCCACTTAGGGCAACAAAAGCAAAAGGATCAAATGATGGATGGAATGCTTAACAATGCAAACATTCATCTCTGTACGGGGGAGAATGTTTGACATTGTTCAATATTCTGTCCATCAAATGTTTTTTTTGCATTTGTCACCCCAAGTGGGATGGGTATGCTGAGACGTGGGTCTCGTGCTCTCCATGCCACTGGAGTCAAGCTAACCTGGCTAATGAGTGATGAAACCCCGAAACCAGTCCCAGGATGCTTGTTACTGGTCCATGGAGGACCTGGCCTGGCAGTTCGGGCTGGGCTGTACCCATGGAGAACCGGGTCAAGACTGATATACATATAACTGGGTCTAACCTTGAGGAGGTGTGGGGAACAAAGAAACTATGGTTTTAGGCCCAGAACTGTCCTGGGGTGAATGTAGGACATTGTCCTGCATTCGGTCAATCAATTGTTCTTTTTGCATTTGTCACCCTGAGTGTGACGGGTATGCCCAGACATGGGTCCGTGCTCTCCATGCCACTGGAGTCAAGTTATCCTGGCTGAAGAGGGGTGAAACCCCAAAACCGGTCCCAGGATGCTGACATTGTTCAACATTCTGTCCACCAATCGTTTTTTTTGCATTAGTCACTTGGGGAGGGGCGCCCACCCTTGATTGGTCCTTAAATGTCTATAATGCAAGACCTAGTGGTCACAAACCGGATACCCACAACTCTTCCAGGACATCCGTCTAGTGTTATAAAGTAAACCCTGCTTTGGTGTTTTATTTCTGAAAATCAAAAAATAAAGACTGAAGCAAGTGCTGTTTTAATTACATACTGCTCCTGCTTGTAAGAGAAACTGTCACCCAAGGTCTGGCACCCCTGCCAACATCTCAACCTATTCCCCAATCAGCTGCCATTAATGTGCCAAGGGGTGCTTGTAAAAAGGGAGCCTTGTTACTCATTAGGAGGAAACAATGATGTTTGAGAACAGAGGATGGATGGAGTGTGTTGGCTACACTGACATTAGCATCTGTGCATTTTGAAAACTCCCTGTAGGAAAGAAGAGTGAATAAATCAAAGGCAAAGTTCAACAAAGAGCTTTTGTGAAAAGTTTTAGAGGAGGTGATGACGTCATACTTACGTAGACAAGGGTGTTGAGCTCTTTTCTTCACTGAGTTGTAAATGCCATGAATTTGAAGAAGTAGCTCACGCCCAGATTTTGGGCTCTTCCAATCCAGTTGTCACCCCAGGTTGGCGGAGAGGCCGTGTAGATCTTCCCATCTTTCTTGGAGACACACCAAAGGTTGCCGTCAGGAGTAAAGGACATAAACTGGGTTAAACCGCTCCACCCAGCGGCTCCGATGGCCTGGCTTCTTGCAATCCAGTTGTCATTTACACTCGTTGGAGGACTTCCTTTTACAAATCTATCATCAGCAGTCACTGCGTGCAGGATCCCTTGGGGGTCGAAGAAGAGGGCGACAAATCTATCCCATCCGCCATAACCAACTTTTTTACCTAGTGTGTCCTTCCAAACCTGGTTTTCATTGGTCGGCGGGAGGCCCGCGTAGAGCTCACCCTGATGAGTGACGGCATAAAGATCTCCATTGGGGTGAAAGAAAAGGCGCTTGAATGCTCCCCAGCCTGCTATCCCTACGCGCCTTCCTACGAGGCGTCAAAGTGCTTTTTCAGCTAGTAGCTAGAACCCATAAAGGATTAGTGGTGAATTAGTATAGTGAAAATATGAAAGTATCTTGAGTGGTGGATGTGTTAGTCAGTTTCTGGGATTGAGAAGGCTACTGGAGGGATAGAGGGGAAGGATTTAGAATGGTTTGTTTGTTTTGGAGCTCATAGCAGGAGGAAGAGGCTTGGGATGAGCAAAAGGGAGGTGAAGGGGGATGAGCAAAAGGGAGGTGGAGGGGGAAGAGTCAGAGGGAGGGTTCAGAAAGGTTTGTTTTGGGGATCAGAATGGTAAAAAGAGGTATGAGATGATGTAAGGAGGGGTGGAGTAGGGAAGAGTCTCGAAAGGGTTATTTTGAGGATCATAGTAGTGGTATAGGGTCAGGAATGAATGAGAAAGTGGAGGTAATGGATATATTGATAGAGGTATTGGGTGAGAAATATGCTAGTGCATTGGAAAGAGTAGTAGAAAGAGGTTTGAGATGAGTCAGAGTTGAGGTGGAGGATATATTGATAGCGGTATAGGTTGAAAAATAGGGCAGCGCGTTGGATATGCTGAATTAGAGGAAAAGTAGTAAATAAGTAAAAGAAATAAATAGGATTCAGGAAAGGCTGCAGCACGGAAACAGCGATGCTCAACGTCTCTGATGATATTCACAAGGCTTTAGATGAAGGTGATGCCTGCCGACTCATCCTTATTGACCTATCTGCGCCATTCAACACAGTAAATCCTCCAGCGCTTCTAGAGACCTTGTCGAAGCGCTCCGGCATCAATGGCACAGTACTAAAATGGTTCACCTACTTCCTGCAACATTGTTCGCAACAAAATTAAAATCAACTCCTGTCTCTCGAAGCCAACAAAAGTCACACTTTGGGTCCGCAAGGCTCGATCCTCTCCCCGTCCCTCTTCAGTCTCTTCATGGAGCCCCTCACAATCATCTTTAAAAAAGCTGGGGTGAATTACCACCTTTACGCTTATGACACCCAAATCTATTTCAAAATCAAGTCTCCCAGCGACATCCAACACCTCAATGCCACTCTAACCGAGATCCAAACTTGGTTCAACGCTAACCACTTAAAGTTCAACCCAGATTAAACAGAACTAATCCTGTTCTCTCCAAAAAGCAACCATCGACCAATCCAAGAGTGGCTCAAGAATCTGGTCGCCCTAAACTGCCCCATCGTCCTATCCGACTCAGTTAAGTCGGATAGGCATCACCCTTGACAAGAACTTATCTTTGGAGGCCCACATCAAAAACTCTGCAAAAAGTGCCCTTTTCTCTCTAAAACACCTCAAGAAATTGAAACCTTTTCTTCCCCATGATGAACTCAAGACATAGTCCAATCTCTAGTTCTCTCTAAAATAGACTACAGGAACGCCATCCTAACAGGGACTCCAAAAGCTCACCTAGTCCCTCTAAGGGCAGTGCTGAACATGGCCGCTCGACTCGTATCTGGAGTAAAAAGATTTGATCACATCACTCCAGCTCTCAACTTCCTCAACTGGCTCCCCATGGAAGGGAGGTGTATTTACAAACTGGCCTGCATCACACACAAAACCCTTCACTCTCCGGCCCCTAACTACCTGAACAACAAACTGGTAAGAGCAGGTTAATCCAGAACTCTGAGAAGCTCCAACTCGCTCCTTATTCCTCCGAAACTGTAAAATAAAACCACTCAATACCAATCATTTTCTGGCAACGCTCCCAGGATATGGAACGCTCTCCAGAGAGTCCTCAGATGCAACCCCTCCTTCTCCTGTTTCAAAAGGGACCTGAAACTCCATCTCCTTAACAAATACTTTCTTGACCAACGTCAACTAACCTAGACTTCAGTATCCGAGTTTACTCCTCTCTCTAGACATTCTAGGATAGTTGGTGATCGGACTGTGTTAACCACCTTATCTTCCGTACTGTATTTGCCTACCTACTGTGCATTGCAATTTCCATTCTGTTTTTTTTTTTTTTTTTACAGTGTGTATGTAAAGCGCTCTGATCCCTACGGGTTAAGCTAGCGCTATATAAAACTTTTAAAATAAAAAAAATGAAAGGGAATTAGGCCTTATTTGAAGGACAGCTATGGTTCCCTTTCTTATAAATGGGTACCAGGGCCGCAGATCACTAGGAATGGGGAATAACACTGCTAGCTATAGATGCATGAAATACCTTTGTAAGCACTCTGGCCAAAGCTGCAGATCTTCCAGAAAGATCAGTGGCCCTAAATGTGGCCTGGTGCTTTAGGTTTGTTCTTACTGACCTGCGCCTTTTGTACTTCTGGTGGTAAAATGCCCTTCAAGGGATATTTGTATGCTGTTGCTCATCCAATGAGGGCAAATGACTTGTGCTAGGACTTTCACACCTATACAGGTCACTAAAATGCCCCCCACTCCCTGGGACCTCCATGGCCCCCCTCTCTACAGCAGGTACATTAGTCACCAGAGTTATCGTGACCCGTTCATTGTTGCCTGAAAACTGCTGGAAAATAAAGAACTTTGCAGTGCTATTCACCATTAACAAAACAGCCCCCCCCCCTGAAATGCCCGATGCACGGTACCGCCAGTCTGGCCTTGCTACCACCCTCCAATGGTGCCCCTCCTCTTCACATAGAACCTCTCTGTATTTAATTTCTTTTATAGTGCTACTCACCCGAAGTATGTATGGCAGGGTGTCGGAGTCGGTTACATCACGCCATCACACACATTATATAGAGACAATGGCTCTTAAATGTGAATGTATAGGAAATGTCACTTATGACAATGAGGGCTACAAGATGTAAGAGTCAGATGCCATCCATACTGGTAGGCAGGGGTGTAGAGTGGGCGGGTACAACATTTTAAAAGGAAAAAAAGGATTGTGGTGGAATGGACTCGAGTTACATCGGTGCTTTTGTCTGCAAGTGCAGGTTACGTTGTCTTGTCTCTTTCCCCGCAGAAGAGCTGCATGGAGCCATGCTCTCACGCATCTCGTGGCCTTGGGGCAGGTGGACAGCTGCTCGTGCTGCTTCGCGGTGGCATGGGAGCAGTGCCGGCCAGCGGCACAACAGCAAAGGGGTCGATTACGATCCTGTATTTTTTTTTCTGTACGACTCGTATCCGTAATTATTTCCGTACGAATCGTACAAGTCCCGTCCGACCCGTGAAGTACGATTCGTACAGGAAAAATACATACAGATCGGCCCGATCCGTACGAATGGAATCGGGAAAAGTTGTACGAGACGGACCCGGACACTTTTCCGTACGAATCCTAAAAATACAGTCCGACCGTAAAAGTACGATCCGGACCGGCTTTCCGATTTACGATTCGTACGGAAAGCGTCCCGTACACGGGGAATGACTTTACCCGGGTACGAGTCGTACAGGGGTACGAGTCGTACAGGAGTACAACTCGTACCCATGTACGACTCGCACCCATGTACGACTCGCACCCCTGGGAACGTGTCGGAGTACGACTCTTACTACTGCGGAGAACGTAGCGTACCGGGGCTCCGTTTGTACGACTCTGCTTTTACGGCTGTTTTTGGCTCCCGTAAGAAAAGAGCCATACGGAGTGCCGTAGGGACGAATCGTACTTGCTGGGCCAGAAACCACTGCTTAAATACGTCCAGACTCACGTACAGGCTGTTCCGGATCAGAATTGGGTTTCTTTACCCGTACGGTCTTTAGTAGGATTCGTACGGAAAGAAGCTTTCTGTACGAATCTTACTTCCTAGGTTGTAAGGAAAGTTTACCGGGTACGAGTCGTACGGAGAAAACGCTCCGTACAATGATTCGTACAGCCTTTTTCCAGGATTGGAATCGGCCCCTAAATGTCTCTTAAGGTACCACGGCACTGTACAAGGAATTTGTTTCAGCTTTTTGGCAGGCAAAAGGAAAATTTCATGCCAGAGTTCTGCGCTTGCTGCCTGACGTCATGTGTCGGTTTTGGAAGGTGGGTTGAGTCACCCGGGAGTGTGGCATCCATTCATTCTTTAATCCATCATTCAGTCTTTCACTATTTATTCTGTCCTTCCATCTGTGTCCTCATCCATATCCAAACCTATCCAACCATTTCCAAATCTATTCATCATCTATCCTTCCATCCATCATTTCACTCATCCATCCGTCCCTTTCACCCATCCATCCTTTCACTCATCTATCTACACTTCCACCCAATCCATTCACTCATCCATGCAACCATTTACCCTTTCACCCATCCAGCATCCTTTAATTTGCTCATCATCCATCCACCATTTCACTCACCCAGCCATCCTTTCTTCCAGATCTTCACCCTCACTTTCGCTCATCTATGCATTCTTATACTCCTCCATCCTTATATCCTTCTCACTCATCCATACACCCACTCGACCATCCATCCTGTCAAACATCCATCCATACTTTCACTCATCCATCGTCCCTTTCTCTCTCCATCCCCCTTTGTTAGCCATCCATTCACGCATCCATCCACCCACCGATCCATCCAATCATGAACCCATTTATTGACCCCATCCCTCAGCCATCCATCCTCTCTTACGCATCTATCTACCCTTTCTCTAATCCATCCACTCATTTGTCCATCTACCCTCCCTTTCACTCACTCATCCGTCCATCCATTCACCCTTTCACTTATCAATTCATCTACCCATCAATCATTTCCCTCATCCACTTGTTCACTCGCCTATCATTTGCCCTTTCACTCATTCATCCATCCATCCTTTCACACATCCATACACCCTATTACTTATCTAGCCACCATTCCACCCAGACATTCATTTATTTACCCTTTGTCATCCATCCTTCCACTCACTCATCCATCTATCCTTTCTCTCATTATCCAACCAATTCATCCTTTCACTAATCCATCCAGCCATTCACCCACTCCTTCACTTACTCACTCGCCCACCTTTTGGCAGGGGGGGGGGGGGGGAGGATTCCCCATGCCCCTGCACATAGGAAATCTGAAAACGTGGAAGTCATGGGTCATGCATGATGCACAGTGCTGGAACGTGAGGTGACTGTGACATGGTATTGTTTTCAGGGCTTTAAGTGGGTTGAAAAAACTTGGGGTCTCTCCCAAGGGTGTTTCTGATGTAATGAAGGGTGTGGCTTAAAACACGTAATCAAAATATTTGTGCTTAGTGTAGTGTGACACCCGACTGGTATTCTGCTACTTCTGTTATTGCATTCAGACATATAATACATTACACCTACAAGAAGCCAGGACAATCATCAGCGGCATCCAGACTGACCATCATCAGCGGCATCCAGACTGACCATCATCAGCGGCATCCAGACTGACCATCATCAGCGGCATCCAGACTGAGCATCATCAGCGGCATCCAGACTGACCATCATCAGCGGCATCCAGACTGACCATCATCAGCGGCATCCAGACTGACCATCATCAGCGGCATCCAGACTGACCATCATCAGCCGCATCCAGACTGACCATCATCAGCCGCATCCAGGCTGACCATCATCAGCCGCATCCAGGCTGACAATCATCAGCCGCATCCAGACGGACAATCATCAGCCGCATCCAGACTGACAATCATCAGCGGCATCCAGACTGACAATCATCAGCCGCATCCAGGCTGACAATCATCAGCCTCATCCAGACTGACAATAATCAGCCTCATCCAGACTGGCAATCATCAGCGGCATCCAGACTGACAATCATCAGCGGCATCCAGACTGACAATCATCAGCCGCATCCAGGCTGACAATCATCAGCCGCATCCAGGCTGACAATCATCAGCCGCATCCAGACTGACAATCATCAGCCGGAGAGAGAATGACCATCATCAGCCGCATCCAGACTGACAATCATCAGCCGCATCCAGACTGACAATCATCAGCCGCATCCAGACTGACCATCATCAGCCGGAGAGAGAATGACGATGGGCGGGTGCGGCTGCTCTTGTCCTCCGAGGAGGAGTGCGAGGCGCCCCCATCAGGAAGCCGAGGCTTCTCGCAGGGGATCAGCGCCGCTCCCTGCAATGCCCAAATTACTGACAAAAGACACCCTTAAAGGGGTCATCGCGGACAATGGACATGAGGTCCAAATCACAGACGGCTCGTGAAATTTACGGACGGTTGGTCACCCTACATCCTGTGCTGCTCGTTTCTTTGTTCTTACCAGATTTCTATACTTTGTCCTATAGGCTCGCAGGAGCCATTCACTGCCACCTCCTGGTGGCGCTGGGTTCAAGCCTGTAAAACGTTTGTACCTCATGTTACAACATTCCTTGTCGAACCAACCGGGGCTACTGTGCCTGCTTGGACCTTTCCACCCCTTCACGCGACCAAAGGAGTTTCAATCCATGAACCATTAGACCCTACACAATCAATACATTCAGGGCAGCATTGGCTGGGGCATTAAGGGTGCTGGGTCCATATCTTGTCATGATTGTATTTAATAGAGAGATTTAATCCAGATGTGTCCCTTTACTCCATCCAGCACTTATCCTGTTATGTAGGGGTTTCCCACTGCTCTTCACAGTAACACTACATTAGAAATGTGCTGATCAGTACCCCCCCCCCCCCACCATGAACACCCCCCCCCTACCAATCATAACCGTTGGCCTCTGTATCAGGTCACTTACTTCCCATGATGCTCTCGGGTGCTCTGCTTTTGGCGTCTTCTTCCTGTGGGCAAAAGGACAGAGAAATGTCCTTCATTCACTGACGTCATCACACAAGAGTCCAAAGATGGGTTTCTGTGAGGAGGCGCTTTAAGGCTCGGGTATCACTGTGGCACCCCCCGTGGAGAGTACGGATGGCAGCGCGTGACATGGCTTCGTGTGTTGCCTTATATGATGTGTCACTTTCATCGAATCACGTGATATGAACATACATGACTTCATGTGGTGTGGCTCTTTCATTGCATCTCATGACGCGCTGGTGTCACTTTGGTTTCATCACATGGGACAAGAGGATTGTATGACGTGGCGTTGCTCACTTTCATCCCATTGGTCGCTGCCTGGACATGGTGTGAGGGGATTTTTATTGCGACACCTCACATATGACATTAATCCGCTGCGAGAAGTAGCGCCTATCACTAGTTTTGGGGGAATAATATGCAGATTTTGGTGTTTAATGCACAAACTCCACATGGTCTGACAAGTATCATACACTTCTCCCTGTTCGGTTCTGGAAGGTTTTACAGAGGGTGAGATATTTAATGCAACCTGTAATTACTGCTCAGATTTCCAATCCTTGACCAAACAGGGGTTGTCTTGAGACAGCTTCACCCCTACATGTCATGGTGTCGGCACGCGCAGACCAGTCCTCGACCGCAGCGTAGAAGCCGCAAATTTGGGGCGCAGTCGACAAGCTAGCGGGGGCTCGGAGATGGTCGAGCGGATAATTCCATTTATAAAGAACACTTATTTTATTTATTTCTTTATCATTTGAACTGAACACTAAATGGAGTAAACCAAATCTAGGCACGGAAAATCGATGGTTATAGAAGGAAACAACCATCAGAAAACAAGCACTGGCAGAGCTAATAGGTCTGACCTTTGCTGATTTGTTTTTTAAAAGTAAAGGCTATTCCACAAATTCAAACAAGGGAAAATAAACTATAGCCACTTAAACGTGACTGTTTTAGGCTTATGAATGTTTTTTACAAATTAAAGTAACGTTCACTGAGGTGGCCTCTTTAGGAGTGACATATTTTGGTAATACCAATCCTTTCAGTTATGCCTGCATTCTATTATTATTATTTGTGAAGGAGACACGAGTAAATCACCACCGAATATGGCCCTCTGATTGCAAGCAGTTACGCTCTTTAGCTCAGCAGTTTTAAGAAGCAAAGGAACATAGATCACCCTCTAACTGGGCACCCAAGGTGCAGGCTAAATAAATAACCAGCAATTAAAAAGGAGGCGCGCGTTGAACCAGCTTTGTCACTGAAGAGGAACAAACAATTTTAGACAGATGTAAACAAGTGCACTGTCTTTGTGCAATCACTCCAAGGGAAGGGAGCCCGTGGGTAAAGTGCGCTGACCCATTGCACCATAGGTCTCAACGGCCAGACCTAAAAAGAGGGTGTGATCAAAGCAATCAGGGTTTAGGGGCCTATTAATGAAAAACTCATGAAGTTCTGTGCAGCAAGCCACCCTGCCGAGCTGAATGACAGGGAAAGTGTGGCTCAGGGGTTAGAGGCGGCAGACCCGGAAGCTGAGATCGGTCCTGGACCAGGGTTCAATTCCCCGCCTCGGCGGGTCTTGGGCTAAAAATTCCACTGACTCGATAATTCTCGCCCCGGTGCCTCCTCGACTCACGGGGTCACACTCTGCGACTCTGGGCAATAGCTTGCTTAATCTCCACAACGGCCCCTCGCGGCGGGATGCCTGACTTTCACCTTGTGGATACCCTGCTATCTCACAGGGGAATACCAGGACGGGTTCCCTAAGCAAGCGCCGGGAAACCCACAGCGGGTAGCTGTGCGCTATATAAGCTCAACTACATTTACATACAAAGTGTAGGAACGCACTGTATTTAACAATATATGGTGCATTTTCCTAGCACTGCCGCACAGGTGCCGCGTAGCACCAATGCAGGCTCCCTTGCACCTTGGCACCTTGGTGCAAGGGTGCCTGCGTTGTAAATACACAAAAACAATCTTCTGAGGCATTTTCCTCTTCCCATGTCTGCCACAGAGTGCAGCGCACATACAAAGAAAAACAATTGAGGAGAAACAAACTTGTTTCTGCTCGCTATGCCAAACCTGGGGCGGCGTAGCAGTTTTGGCCCCTTCCCAGGTCTACCGCTTCTGGTAAAGCTAGGAGTGCATTAAAATCCATGGGTGTCACGTGGGAGCACCCATGCCCCACCTATGGAACGCTTCCCTGGGGCAGAATAACGCAATACAGTGATTTGCACTGTGTTGTGTAACTCCAGATGCATCAAGCCACTCTGGCTCATGCAAGGTGGCCTTGTGTGGCTTGATAAATCACACTTATTAGTTGTCACAGATACACCCTGTTGCGTGGTGCGAATGCGACGCAACGACATGACCAATGCGGCCCTCAATTTTTTGTAGAGAGCAGATTCCTGATCCTTTGAAGTGATCTGCGTCTTGCTGAATTGGTGGAAAGTGGTCTTGCTTTGATGACCAACGCTCTTGACTCATGAATGTTGCAAAGGTACTTGGGGGGTGCTGGTCAAACTTGCCAAAGCTTATCAGTAGAAAAGGTCCAGTAGAAAGGCAAAACATATGGAATTTGGTGCTTGAATTACCATGCCAAGGTTTGCCTCATTTCCAACTTTGGAATAGGAGGTATTTACACCCAGTAAATATCTCACCCCAGGGTACCTCATTTTCTGGTTGTAGTAATATCTCACTGAGGCTCGAATGTGAAAAACCTTTTCAATGACAGTGAGTATTTAGTCTGTGCTCGATGCAAAGTGACCGATCGGGGAGATGGTCTATGGAATGGATCGCTCATTCCCGCTCACCCGCCCCCCTGGCGGCCTCTTTGTTCCCTCGCCCTCACGCCGATGTAGCTGCTGCTAGAGGTCGCATCGGACCACGAGGTTAGTGTTAGGCGGGCCTGGCCTCACCCCCCTCCTCCCAGGCAAAAGCAGGGACTCCATCACGCGGGCGTCGCCCGTGAGAGGCACTGTCCAAACTCCAGCCTTGGACCATTTACTCAACTATTGAAGCTACCGTGGGTGTTATAGGGCCAGGGCCGGGAAGGTTTGGGGTCCCGCTGGCAGCAGCTACCTCGGTACTCGGCAAGGCCTCAGGGTTAGGACCTTCATTTTCACGGTCTCCCCATCACCCCAAGTGACTAGGTCATGGCTCTCTTGGGGGCATCCCCTACTCCCCCCCCCCCCACCCATTGCCGCAATATGGTTACAGGGTGCAGCAGGCCCCTGCCCACCAGAGGGATGCTGCGGGGTAGCGCGGCTGCCGGTTATGCGGAGGGGCCATCCTCGCTGAGGCTAGGTAGTCATGGAAACCGAGGCCTGAGGGGGTCACGGGGGACATAGAGTTCCATGCGCCTTACACCCAGAGTTGGGGGGGGGAGGACGCATGTCGAGCAGGAAGAGCAGGGCAGTGAGGGAGCAGGCCTGCCCAGGGGCTAGGCAGGGTGGATGTGCGCTTAACGGCGCTCCACGGCGGGCTGACTAGGGTGGAGGTCGGCACGCTCGCCCGCGGCATGGCCGGCGGGTTGCCAGTGTTGGCAACTGCGCTCGTGCCACATGGTGCCGCAGCTTATGCCCGGCCCTCGGGGCCAAATTAAATCATAACAGCTCCCGCTCTGGGAGTAGAGGTCGGCACACTCGCCCGCGTGTGTCAAAGGAGGCCCCCGGGGGAAGTAAGACCAGCGGTCTAGTCTTCCCCCGGGGAGTTCGCGCAAAAGGAAGGACAGGGGAGGAAGGGGTGGGATAAGGGGTGGGGTCGCAGGTAGGGTTAAAAGGGGCAGGAAGAGGAAGTCCTTCCTCTTCCATTCCCCAGCGCCTCAGGGAGGGATAGTTAGTGGACCGTTGGTGCGCGGAGCGGGGCTGTGGAGCGTTGGAGGATCGGCGGGGGAGTGTTCTCGCGTCGGGAGCGGCGCGTGTGGCGAGTTGACGAGCGGGTCTCCGGGCGGCCTCGTTTGGCGACGTTTGGCGGCCTGTGGGTGTCGGGTGGAGTCGGCGGGGGCGGAGCGGCGGTTCGCGCGGGGAACGAGCGCGATGGACTTGGGAGGGGGTCAGACGCCGGATGAGGCGGCGGTGCGGGCGGCGCTACAGCTGTTGGGGCGTGCGGGGAGGGCGGACCTTCTGCGGCCGGGTGTGTTGGAGCAGGCGTGGGTGGGAATGTCCAGGACTCCGCGTTCGGCGTCCGCGGGGGTTGCGGCGGCCGTTGTTGCCTGCATGGAGGAACCGCCTCCCAAGAAACATGCGGTGGGCGCGCGAGGGGGGGGCAAGAAGGCAGGGCCTGGGGGGAAGCCAGGGGATAGGCGTCTGAGCCTCCCGGCGCTGGGTTCGTCCGCTGAGGTGCCTGTGGGGGGGGGGGCGGGGGGGCTGTTGAGGGCAAGGGTGGGGCTGCGGAGGCGTGGTTGGTCCGGGGGGGGGCGGGGGCTGGGGGCAGCGGGGGGGCCTCGTTCCTGGTTGACTATAGTGAGGACAGCGACTTGGCGGAGGACGCAGAGGAGCGGGTTGGGGATGATTTCTCCCTGTATCTTTCGGGGAGTGAGTCCGCGGGGGGCGAGGGCGGTGGGTGGGGGGACCAGGGGCCGGACGTGGGGGGTGGGGGCAAGGGGAAGGGTGGGGGCGGGGGGGTAAAGGCAAGGGCCCGGCGAAGGCTGTGGGGGGCCGGGGGACGGGGCCTGTGACGCCTGGCCCCTCTGGGGGTGCAGGCCGCGGTCGTGGGGCGCGGGCCGCGGGGGAGGGCCGGTGGGACGACCGTTGGGCCGAGATGTCTTTAGAGGAGCGTATCCGGGAGCAGCGGCGGCTGATTGAAGATACGGAGCGGCGCTGGGAGGAGATGTGCGCGGCTAGGGAGAGGGAGGGGGAGCGCGCGGCGGACCGGGTGGTGGCGCGCGGGGGAGGGGTGGTGGCGCGCGGGGGAGGGGCTGGGCCGGCTCGGGGGCGCGGGCGCTGGGTGTGGCTGGTTGAGGCAGGGACGGACTTGACGTCTCAGAGACCTGGTGGCGCTGGGGCCCCCTCGGACTATGCCGGTCACGAGGGGGGGATGGGATCCACGCCAGCGCTGATTGCTGGTAGAGGCCGGGGTGGGCCGGCGGGGCGCACTACGGCCTCCAGACGCCGGGACGAAGCAGTAGGGGGGTCCGCGGCGGCCTGCCCTCCATCGAGGGAGCGCGCATCATCGGCGCCGGAGTATGAGTTTGTCCTTGGAGAGAAAGGAAAAGGAATGAAGCGTGTAGTGCGTGAGGTGCGCATGGAGCCTAGTGAGCCTGTGGTGGTCGAAGAGCTGGATTACGAGTCGGAAAGTGAGGAGTTGGAAGAGGGCGAGGTGCGTGAGGTGACGGGGCCGGTGGCAACGAGGAAGTTTGGTGTTTTCCAGGACAGCAAAGCCAGCTGCAGCAAGGCGCCAGCGGCGAGGGTGTCGGCCCCAGGGCCCGGCGAACGGGCGCAGGAGGTGCCACGCACTTTGACAGGTGAGAGCACATGGTGGGGGGCGTGGGATGAGGGGCTTGGGCGGGGGCGTAAGAAGTCTTGTAGGTCTGTGGGGGTGGGGGATGGGTCGGTGAGGGAGGTGGGAGAGGCGGCGCAGCCGCAGGTGCCGGCTAAGGCGGCGGCCCCAGAGGGGGATGTGAAGCGAATGGTGGGAGCTGGTGTTCAGACGGAGAAGGTGACAGATGGGAAGGCGGAAGGGGGTGAGAAACATAAGAAGAAGCTGCCTTATATGGGGTTGGCGATGCCCCTGGGGTCCCATCTGTCTGAAAAGACAAGGGGCAGGATTTGGAAACACGAATATGTGGATGTCTTTAAATTGTTGCATCGGGAGATTCAGGCGAAAGAGGGGTCTAAAGAGGAGGAGTGGGAATTGACACGGCGGCCTCGGGTGCCGATAACTATGGAGAATTGGACGTCGGCCTTCCTGATTTATGCCAGTATTTATTGCGAGAAGCATCCGGATAGGGCGATTGCGTTGTTCAAATACATGGATATCATCAGAAAAGCGCAGATGCACTTTGGGGGTTTTGCCTGGCTAAGTTATGATGAGGAATTTCGGGCGAGGGTCAGCGTCAACCCGGACAAGCCCTGGGGAGAGGTAGATCAGGAGCTGTGGGTGCAGTGGATGGCCTCCACGCAGTCCTCTGCGGCTACACACACTGCGAGTGGCCTTCCGGTGGCTTATCGGTCTTTTCAGTCCCGTCCCGCCTCGGGGGGGGCGGGAGGGGGCGCCAGTGGAGCTGGGGGTGCGGGTGGGCAGGCTGCCGCTGCCGGCGCAACCGGACAGCCTGCAAAGAGTGGGGGAGCCACCACTGGGGCTTGTTGGAATTTCAACAAGGGATTCTGCACCCGCCACCCCTGCAAATTTAAACATGAGTGTTCTAAGTGTGGTGGCAAGCACCCGGTCACGCAGTGTTTCACCTTGGCCACCCCGTCCGAGCAATGGCGGGTCACGAAAGGAAGGGGGCAGGCTGGGCCAAAGGGCTCCTACACCGGTTAGTGTGGAGGCCATGGGTCCGTGGCTCTCCCGCTACCCTGATCAGGTGGCGGCGCTGCGGCTGTTTTGGGGATTCACGGAAGGTTTTCGAGTAGGGTACCAGGGGCCACGGGAGTGCAGGTGGGCAGAGAATTTGCGGTCAGCAAAGGAGTTGCCGGAAGTCGTGGAGGCTAAATTGCGCAAAGAGGTGTTGGAAGGTCGCGTGGCCGGCCCGTTTGACACGTGGCCGCTGCCCGAACTCATCATATCCCCTTTGGGGGTGGTTCCAAAAAAGGAACCTGGCGAGTTTCGCTTGATCCACCATTTGTCTTGGCCTGAGGGGCGGTCAGTGAATGATTTCATCGCGGAGGAGGATTCCCGGGTGTTGTATGCGTCGGTGGATGATGCGATTGGATTGGTGCGGCTGTGTGGGCGGGGGGCGGAATTGGCCAAGTGTGACATCAAGTCGGCGTTTCGCCTTCTGCCGATTCACCCGGAGGATTTCTCGTTGCTGGGCATGCAGTTCGGTGGGGCCATTTTTGTGGACAAGGTGTTGCCCATGGGGTGCGCGATCTCCTGTGCTCTGTTCGAGACTTTCAGTTCCTTTTTGCAATGGGCCTTCACTGACAGGGCGGGGCACCGGCTGGTGTCCCACTATTTGGATGATTTCTTGTTTGTAGGCCGTGGTCAGACGGGGGAATGTGGGGCGGCTTTGGGCCAGTTTCAGAGGATGGCGGGGGAGTTTGGTGTGCCGTTGGCGCCGGAAAAAACGGCCGGGCCCAGTTGTTGTCTGGCGTTTCTGGGGATTGAATTGGATTCTGTGGAGTGGATGGCGCGCCTCCCCCAGCAGAAGGTTTTGGAGATACAGGACTGTCTGAGCCAAGTGATGGTGCAACGGAAGATTGATATGAGGTCCGTCCAGCGTTTGTTGGGCTTGCTGACCTTTGCGTGCCGAGTGGTGCGGGCGGGCAGGACGTTTTGCAGGCGGCTCGGGTTGGCCATGTCAGGGGCAGTGTTGCCCCATCACAGGGTGCGGATTTCGGTGGGTGTCCGGGCGGATCTGCGAGTGTGGCAGGGGTTCCTGAGTGACTTCAATGGGGTCTCCTTGGACTTTGCAGATGACAACATGGTGTGGCAGGTGCAGATTTTTTCGGATGCGGCTGGGGCGCGCGGCTTTGGTGTGTTCTGGGATGGTCGGTGGTGTGCGGAGCAGTGGCCGGCGCACTGGTTGGCACAGGGCAGGGGCATTGCGTTTCTGGAGTTCTTTCCGCTGTTGGTGGCGCTGCAGGTGTGGGGGCAGGAATTCCGGAACCGATCGGTGCTTTTTCATGTGGACAACATGACGGTGGTGGATCTGGTGAACCATCAGAGGGCGAGGGACCTGCGGGTGCTGCGCTTGCTGCGAAGTTTTATGCTGCTGTGCTTGCGCTTGAATGTGCTGTTTCGCGCGAAACATGTGCCGGGCGTTAGCAATGACATCGCGGATGCATTGTCTCGTTCGCAGTGGCAGCGTTTCCGAAGGTTGGCGCCCGGAGCGGACTTTGCCAAGACCAAGGTGCCGGAGGGTATCTGGAGCTGGGGGGGAGTGAGAGTGGTGAATCTGGTGGAGCAGTCTGTTGCCGAGTCCACGCGGCGGACTTATCGTATGGCATGGGTGGAGTTGGGGGCGTTCTTGGGTTGGTCGCGGGAGGACTGGCGGATGTCTCAGGGTGAGTGTGAAGCGGGTGTCGTGCGCTATGTTTTGCACTGCATGGACAGGGGTTTGTCGTCAGTGACAATTGCAGGGAAATTGGCAGGGATTTCTTTCTATGGGAAGATCTATCTGGGTTTTGATCCGGCCAAGGGTGAGTTGCTGAGCAGGATGCTGAAGGGCTGGACAAGGGAGCGGGGGGGGCGGGAGGGAGCGCCGTTGCGCCAGGCGATCACTTTTGGCCTGTTGGTGGATGTTTTGGGGGAGTTGGGGGTTTTGTGTTACGATCGGTATGAGTTGGCGTTGTTCCGCCTGTGTATGACGTGGATGTTCTTTGGGGCCTTTCGGGTTTCGGAGTTGCTTGGGGGTAGGGGGGGGATGGGGTTGAGGTTCGAGGATGTACGTGTGGACGGGGGGCGCCTGGGGATATGGCTGGGGCGTTCCAAGACGGATCAGGTTGGCAGAGGCACGTGGGTGTGGCTGAATGAGTCGGGGGAGTTGGCAGCGTGCCCGGTGCGGGAGTGGAGCAGTTTTTGCGGGCAGTGTGGCCGTTTGGCGGGGGAAATTTTCTGTCATGCTTCTGGGAAACGGGTCACGGCTTACCAGCTCTTGGCGGTACTGCGCATGGCGTTGCGGCGCTTAGGGAGAGACCCGGCGGGGTTTGGGACTCACTCCTTCCGGATCGGCGCGGCAACGGCGGCGGCACGGCTGGGTTGGTCCTGGGATAAGATCAGGAGGATTGGTAGATGGAGGTCGCGCTGCTGCGAGCGGTACGTGAGGAAGTAGGGCGGAGGGGTACGCGGCGGCTGTGTGAGCGTGTTGTGTGCCCTTTCTCGTTTCTAATGCTCCTTTTTTCTTTGTAGGTTGTGTTGGGGGTCCTGGAGCCAAGACGGTTACCTGGATAGTGGGACATTCATTTGTGCATTGGGCTGCCAAGTTTGCTGACAGGCAGGTGTACGGGCGTAGCCTGGGCCTGAGAAGCTGCAGTCATGAGGTTTTCTGGTGGGGTAGGAGTGGGATGCGATGGGGAGAACTTTTGCCTTGGCTCACGAAGAAGGTCTCGCAGCAGGGCTGTCCGGATCTGCTTGTCATTCACCTGGGAGAGAACGATCTGGTGCGGCAGTCGGCGGTGTCCTTGATCTACTTAATGCAGCGGGACTTGGCAGCGATCAAACGCAATCTGGCTGGCGCTTGTATTGTGTGGACAGAGTTCATTCCCAGAAAGTTTTGGAGGGGGGCGCTGAAGCCCGCTGCGGTGGAACGCGCCCGCAGAAAATTAAATAGGGCAATGAGAGTTTTTTGTGAGGACTGTGGGATCAAGGTGCTGGCGCATCCTGGTCTGCGGCTTGAAGAGCCCTTGCTTTTTAGGGCTGATGGCGTGCACCTTTCGCACATGGGAAACGCCTACTATATGATGGAGATGAGGGATTTTATCAGTGGGCTGTGGAATGAGTCGATCTGGTGTAGGAGGAGGTGAGGGCGAAAGGTGCACTTGTGTGGGGTGGGGCAGGTAACCGCCCTCCGGGGGTTCCCTGGTTGGCGGATTAGGGAGGGGGGAGGAGTCCATGACGGGCATACTCACCCTTCCGGGGAGGGGGATACTGGGGAGAACGTGGGGGTGCGTCAGAACAGTGGACGACGAATGGAGATGGTGTGGAGTTTTGGAAGAGAAGTGAGGAAGCGAAAGGAAGTGAGAAGGTTGCGGTGTGAAGTGGGTATGGAGTAGTTGGAGTCTTGGAGAGTATGGGTAGTGAGGAATGTTGTTGTTGGGGATTGTTGGGGATTTGTGTTATGTTTCTGGTTATGGTTGTCCAACCCTGTCCTAATAAAATGGCCTTTTACGCAAAGTACCTTGCGTGGACTGATTATTGCGCGAGGAGGCCCCCGGGGGAAGTAAGACCAGCGGTCTAGTCTTCCCCCGGGGAGTTCGCGCAAAAGGAAGGACAGGGGAGGAAGGGGTGGGATAAGGGGTGGGGTCGCAGGTAGGGTTAAAAGGGGCAGGAAGAGGAAGTCCTTCCTCTTCCATTCCCCAGCGCCTCAGGGAGGGATAGTTAGTGGACCGTTGGCCACCCGCCCACCCGGCAATTACATGACTAGTTGAGGAGGTCATGTTTTTTCAGCGTGCCAGTTTAGGACGGGTTGTGTGTGTGGGGCGGATTGGGGAGGGGGGAGGAGTCCATGACGGGCATACTCACCCTTCCGGGGAGGGGGATACTGGGGAGAACGTGGGGGTGCGTCAGAACAGTGGACGACGAATGGAGATGGTGTGGAGTTTTGGAAGAGAAGTGAGGAAGCGAAAGGAAGTGAGAAGGTTGCGGTGTGAAGTGGGTATGGAGTAGTTGGAGTCTTGGAGAGTATGGGTAGTGAGGAATGTTGTTGTTGGGGATTGTTGGGGATTTGTGTTATGTTTCTGGTTATGGTTGTCCAACCCTGTCCTAATAAAATGGCCTTTTACGCAAAGTACCTTGCGTGGACTGATTATTGCGCGATGCACGGCGCCGCAGCTCAGGTGTGGGACTCACCTTAATCTACCGGCTCCCCCCGCTTCTGCCCCCAACACCGGGTTTGGTCGGTCAGTGGGGGGTGGACAGCGCAACTGCAGGCACAACTTTCCGGCCATGGCGTGGGCTACCAAACTCCAGCTGTGCTCGGCTGCGGGGCTGTGTCACGTGACACGGTACCACCCCCCAGTGGGGGTTTTGTGAGGCGGGAGATTCTTCTTGCGGCCAGAGCTGCCGTTGTAGAGGTGGGGGCTCCCCGCCTGATTGTGTAATGTAAATACGGTGCTATGTAAGCGCTCCAATACCTTCGGGTCGAGTTCACGCTAGAGAGTTCGCCCCCCCCCCGCCGCTGGGACTCGGCGGAGATGTCCTGGACCACATTGGAACTAGGGATGTGGTTCGCATCGCGGGCCTACAGCAGAAGTCCGAGTGCCCAATATGTGCATATTTATTTCTCTGTTGCCAGATCTGTGGATGTTAGGAGGTTTCTTTATAAATGATATATTTTGGACACCTCTTCTACATTAACAAGCAACCCTAAAGTAATCAAACCGTGGGGCGATTTGTTCAGGCGCTTTGTTGGAACGAACCTTTTCACCTCTGGTGACTTCTGTTCACCCGGCCCAACACTGGGGGGGTTTGGCAGCTCCATCGCTGCAGAGGATAGTGTCAGTCAGGGAGCCTCGCGCACGCAGTCGGCTCCTCAAGAAATTGGACGTTCAGGGTCCAGCTTGGAAGTTAAGCAGGGTCGGGCCTGGTCAGTACTTGGATGGGAGGCCTGGATGGGAACACCAGGATGCTGCAGCCTTTGGAACGAGTTCAGGGCAACTTTTGCGGGCAAAATAGGATCTTAAGGCAGGCAGCGCGGTATTACTGGGGTGGCTCGTGGCGGTTGCCCCCCCCCAACCAAAAAAAAAGAAGCTGCAAATGTACAGCACAAAGGGCCCTCCCGTTTATGGTGCTTTTCAGCTGTGGTACGATCGCTTGAAGGGTTTGGTTCCCTAACTGGGGCATCGTCTGATCGCTACATGCTTTCATCTCCTTTACTTCATTATGCTCACGAAAAAGTGTCTCTCAAATCGATGCATTAACACTTGTTGCACAGAAATTATGGAAATGTCACTTTTTGCAATCCTTTCCTTCGGCAGCTATCTTCAATGTTTGATCCCTTTCCCTGCCAGTGCCACCCACAGTTGAATGACTGACACAGGTAACAGCAGTTACAAATTACACGAGCAGTAAAACGATTATACGAATGTTCAGCAGCAATAGCAGCCAACAATTTGAATCGGGAAGTCGGTGCTCCCCCCCAGTAGCCAAAGGCAAACGCAGCATTGCAGCTTACAATGTAAACGGGTAAAACAATGTTCATGGCAGGTACGATGTACTTGCTGCATCATAAGCAATATTGTCTGTCAGCGCGCTCAAGTGAGAGTTCGCAATATTATTTACAAGCTCAGTTACTGCTTATTTATCTTATGCAACTAACAAACATTGACAAAGCCAACAACCCTGACGTGTCGGGTATGATGTTCTTGCTGGATCATATATCCGCATGCAATGACAAACAGCAAAATACCAGTCTGGAGGCGCATCACCTAGGCACAGAATAGCTCCCTCAAGCACAGAGGGACCCGGGTGCAGGTACTCAGGGGCTGTCACCAGGGCCAGGTTTACACAAGGTTTTATGGTTGCAGCGACACAAGAGGGGACACCGCGTGCATCACTCGTGTGTGGTCACGGTGTGCAAGTACACACACGTTTCCTGGTAATAGGACCAGCAGGACTGGGGCATCTTAAGTTAAAAATAAATAATAAATAATCCAGTAATGCAAGGCATTCATTTTATTTAACAGAAGTGCCAGGGCACTCGTCAAGTGCCATTGACCGTACCCGTGGGTAAGTGCGATGACTCCGTTTTTTCGAGCCCACCCCCCCTCATTATACAACCAGCGCCATCTTGGGCAGCGGTCACAGGTCTCATTTATTTCCAATTATTTTCAGTAGGGGGCAGGGTGCATTGTGCAGTCTGTGTACTGTACTGTGAGAAGTATATCGGCTAAACAACAAGGGGGGACAGAAGGTGCCCCGTGGGCATGGTATCAGTGGGTGGGCACACTGGTCCCTTGGAGGACGTGATGGGTTTGGCGGTCTGGGGCGGGGCCTGCACAGACTTAAACTGGAGGTCAGTCCAGGCTTCCCACTTGACCCAACTGGTTGATCACAGGCACTTTTGCATTTCAACTCGCTTCCTTGTGTTCTTCACACGTGGGAGTGCTCTCATGCGAGTCGATTTAGCAGACTGCAATGTCGCTCTAGACCTCATGTAGGATACAGAGGCAATTAGGTCTCAGTTCACTGGTAGGATGTTCACTATACTGAGGTCCACAACACTGCAAAATGAAATACAGCGGATGATGCAAATGCCCATAGTTACCACATTTACAGATTGGGACGGGTTACTGGGCATGCCTTGCCAGGACAGTGACACACACTTTACACGAACTGGAGCCTCAGTAAAGGTATGATGGAATCACAAACTGGTACAGGGGACACACCTCTCCAAACATGCTGCGGGGGCATTATGTTGGCAGGGCTGTGACTGGCAGGCAAGGGCATCAAGGGGCGGTATTAAGCAACAGGGTCAGTTGCAGGGTGAACTGCGTAGGTTGTCACTAAGCTTAAGGGTGCGGTGGAGCCACAGTGGGCACACTTCATATGATTCCCAAACCAGGTCAGGCGTGCACACTCGTGCACAACAGCACATGCAGTAGTATTAGCAGTTGCCCTTGGTAGAAACTCATTTGGGGGCCCCGGTTTGGATCAGCTCTGAATTTGAGACACTTCAGTCTTGCCCACTTTGGGAAAAGTACTACAGCGCACGGGCAAACTCTTCCAATTTCTAAATGTGTTTCTATACAATATTCGGGGATGGTGATGTGTTTGCAATAGGGTAACAGCAGCAGCTCACTAATAGTAATGAAAATAAAAGGTGAGTCTGCCAACTAAAAGTAACCTTTTAGTGATGTCATAAGGGTGGAACACATGGCCCAAGCGGCGCATGGTGAAGCTTTGCAGGGGGGCGTACTGGGCTCGGTAATCGGAGCACTGTGGGTTGGAAGTGCGACCATTAGTGTTAGTTTTGCTCTCACAGATTGAGAAGAATAATAAGACTTGTACTTGGTTGGTGCCAATTTGATAAGGGACTGTGTTCTCCGCAAGCACATGTGCCACCTGTCCAGAATCGTTGCATTTTCAGTATACTACTACACCAAAGCCATATTAGGGCTGTTCGCCTGGTTGGTGGCCTGTGCTCGAGAAGGGCAGTTTCGGGCCTCCCGTCCCCGGGTGGGGGGGGCAGTGCTCTCTCTAGGTGCAGCTGCTGTTTGGGGGGCCTTTGGGGTGCATCTTGATGATGGCACCATGGGTCAGCGAGTGGCGTGCTCAGTATGAGGCGAAACCGGCACAAGCCAGTTCCCCCCTCAGCGCAAGGTGTGTACATCACGCAAGCCTTGTAGTTTGCAGGCGCCCATCTCCAGTACTTACGGTGCCAGGCTGTCAGACTGACTGTGTATATGTATGATATTCTGCTCAATCTGAGCTACTTCAGTCTCATACCATTCCAGGCACTTTGACTCCCAAAGTATCGTATATATGTAGGCTGTCCAGAATTCGGTTTAAACCGATTATCCCCGACAGTACCCTACCGCCTAAAAATCAGCTGACCTGGTTTAAACCGAGTGTCACTGATTTTCCACATCCTTATACTGCTTGGCCACTTGAGGGAGCCAAAGCAGTACAAAGCTGAACTGTACTGAAAAGGTTGCTCTGGGAAGTTTAGATCAACGGAAACCTCTCAGCTGCCTGCACTGGCTCTTTTTGAGGGATTTCCATTGTTTGTTTCCCTGTGCTGCTCGTTAAATTGTGCGGATTTGGCTCGTGTGCATGTGTGGTCTTTTTTAGTGCACGAGCTCAGGCTGGTGCCCCAAGAGCTGTTAGCATGCCGACTTCTGGAGGGGCACCTTTGTATCTGTGGAGAAGCGCTAATTTTGTGTTCACCCTGAGCGCAAAGGATCAAAGGACTTCAGCCCCCAACCCACCCTCCCACCCCCTCCCTGTGTGTGTCAGCCCGGGCTGAGACAGCTTCCCGGGCATGCACAGAGACAGGTTTTGAGCCGCAACCGAGTACTTCACAGGTCTTTAAAAGACCATTTACGTGTTAATGAGGCTTTGTTGTTTCCTCGCTCCTTCATCTCCACTCTGCCTATTGCTAGAAGAATTAGCCTCCAGCCCCCGAAATGTGGCTCTAGTTGCACCTAAGTCCTCCACAATGGTTATCCCTGCAGCTGCTTACATTTGCATTTTCCATTAATATTCTTAATGCCAACATAATCAGGTTTTTTTATGTTTATGGCAGATAGGAACCAGCCCTCGTTCTGACTAAAAACGTACACAGTTTTAATTTAAACTGTGCAGTGCGTGCTGCACCGGAGTCACGCTGGTGACAGACTGGGGGCTGACTCTGCAATAGACCTCATTAGTAATTGAATGTGACCCATGACGCCAGGGTGCATTTCCTGAAAGCCCATGGAGGAGGGGAGGGGATTCGCCACTGTGGCGGGAGGGGAATATTGAAATGTGCTTAAAAACAGGTGTGAAAAACTTGCCACACCACAGCTCAGTAACTGCTTTCCAGTTACAACTGGATCGAGGGGATAGTGAAAATCATTCACCAAAGCAAGGTCACCTGGCACGTTGTGTTCTAGTCAGCTGGAGACTTACTTAATCGCTTATAAACGTGAAATTCAACCAGCACATAATTTCACGGATGTAAAAATAATCTAGAACGTAGTTTCCTTTAAAGGTTAGTACTTAGTATGGAGACTGTGCCTCATCTGATTTTCAAATCCTGGCCCACTCCCCCTCCGGGCTAATCCCCACCATAACCACAGCCCACGTGTCTCTTTTAATCTTTGTCAGTTTTCATGTGATGTTTAACCTGACAGTCACGAGGTGTATATTGGATTCATACAAGACACCTCTTCCTTTGTTTTTAGTATCGCAGGTTATTTCTGTCGACCAGATTTTATGATTAACTTCCCAGTACTCACTCAGTGTTTAAATCTGTGGCTCAGATTTCTAAGAGGAAGATGCATATTTCAGTATTGCATTTATTAAATTTCCCAGAGATTGTTTCTGCTAAGTGTACATGTGCAACAGAAATGAAAGAATAATTACTGGATGCATTGAAACTATCTCAGAGGCAGAACTTAGACAAGTTCCAATGCTGGCACTGACTAGGAAACTAGGTACCCCTGGCAGCTCAGCAGGTGTTTAGTAGTCTGAAGAGCCACCACCAGAAATGCTGCCCAACTTGTGTCACTCAATCAGTAGGAGGCACTCTTCAATACCAAATAAGTGAAAGCAGGGAACATGCGTGCTTTTAGGCAGATGTGTTCAAGTTTGAGATACTACATATTTTAATTAGCATTTTTCGATACATTCACATGTGCAGCAAACAAAGCAAAAGTAGTTGTGTGGTTTTTCTACTGCAAAAAAATCAATATAAATGTGTAATAAAATTTCCTACAGAATTTAAGTTTCCACCCAATTAAAACACTTCGGTAATGGTTTGCATTGTCAGTAATACATTTTTCTATCCCAATGTTCGCAGATTGTTAATTACGCAAATGCTGGTTACCATAGCACTATTTAATCCTATGTCACAAATGTCTATTTTCAAATCACACAACCACACTGAGAAAGCATACTCCATGTAATGCATATTCACAAAAGACCAATGTCTTCCTTAAAAGTTCTGTTAGGAGAAATGCAATTATTTGTTCAAACCATTTGGTTCAACTGTAAATTGTATTTATATAGCTCTGACTATCCCTAGCAAGGCATTGAAGCAAACAGCACGCTACTTTGGACAATTAAAGTTCACTCATCACAAATAACAAAGATTTACTGTGTCTCTAAATAACATTAGAATCAGAGGCTGATTGGGGGACAATCGCAATCAAATCCATCGTTATCTATTGAACAGAAATGTGATGGAAACAATACAGATAACCCTAATCAGTATATACATTTGTAATCCCTATTTCCCATAAATCTATGACCATAATATTGTAGGACATTTATTGAGGGGGTGAGTACTCATCTCAAGTAATACCCATAACCCTGTCAGGGTGAACTCTTAAAGTCACTAAATTGACCTGAGCTCAAACCCCTGGTAGCTATACTAAACAGCAGATGGGCTTCATTTAGATGCAATGTCTAAAGTATTTGCGCAGCACTAAAACAGCAATAAAGTCAAAACACTACACACAAAAAAAAAAAAAAAACAATTTTGAAAAACAGAGTACATTTTAATAATGAAAATGACAACTGACTCCACAACAACAAAAATCCAATAAGGGAAACTTGGAGTTATGTCAAGTGTGAAAATAGCACTAAAAAGCTTTAAGTGCCAACCATGATCATCTGGTTGCAATTGACTGGTACCTTGGCACAAGCTATGGCAGACCGCAATGGAGTTAAAATGGACGTAAAAAATCCTCAGATGGCAAGGCAACAGGCTGTGGCCGAAGAGGGCCTTAGTGGTTGGATAGCTGCTGGGCGAGGTCTGGGTGAAGTCATTGACATTTGGTTGAAAATCTCTAACTGAGATTGATTTGAATTTCACACCCAAAGTTGGATACTTTTTGCACCTTCGCTAGTGAGGATTTCTACCTCCGGACAGTCACTTTTTTGGACCTCGTATTCTTCCAGTGGGGCAAGGCCGTAGTCTTCGATCGCTCCACAAGGTGAGATACCTTCTACACCAGGTCCAGCTGAATTGGATTTGATGCTGCAGAAAAGCTCAGAACGGGAGCAACCTAATTTTTGGGTCAGTGTCAATGCAATTTCGTCAGATCAGCTTGGCAGGAGGTCTTGAAGATCTAACTGAGATTTGGGCCTTCTCAGCCTGTGGTGGACACTCTTGTTTTAGCAGATGCAGGCTGTCAATCATTGGCACATCTGCAGCACTACAGAGTCTTTGCCTACATACTTGCTACTGGGTTGGCATTGCTGCTCAAAGTGTAGCTGACTGATTATCTGCACAGACAGTTCTGCACCCACACTCATTTCTAAACTAGATAGCACACTTAATCGTGTAGCCCCAGTCTCTCTTTGCCCTATAGAGGCCAGTGAACAAACTATAGAGTAGATATATTACATTCCTTACACATATACCTTCCATGTACCTATGTATCTTTATATTTCTCTCTTTACTCCTAATTCAGCATCTCCAATACACTACCCTATACCACTCATTATATTCTCTACCACTACTCTGACTCATCCCATAGCTCATTCTACTAATCTGCACAAGTTCCAGATCCCTTCCGTAAGGGTGAGTTTTCTCCAGACTTTGATAAGTGCAGCTTCATTTTTGACTACTTCAATAAATCTGAGGGCATATACACCCAGTTCAACGCATTTGTTGTAGCACCTGTCCCAGAGAATCACAATCTTCAGGTGCACCAGTATTGGCATGGAAAGCTGTCAGTGGCCAGAGTTAGCAAATTGTGAACTGGCCGTTTTGACGTTGGCCGTATCAATTGGCAATGTTGAGAGGGCCTTTACACAGATGACAGTTTACATTGGAAGCAAAGAGCGAGTGTGCATGATCAAAGACTCACTGAAGAAGTGTTGTATGTTGTACTACAATAAGTTTGATTTGTAAAAAATAGTTTGGACCCCATAAACACTGAAGTACATTGCCTATATGCTATTCACTATCATTGCAGAAAGCAAGCAAAAATAAAAGCAAAGGTTCCATAAACACCGGGAAAACACTGTTTCTGTGGTTTTTAATGGCACGAAAATGTGTAACCACTGATAACCACTGTTTTTTTAAGGTATTGAAGTCACTGGAAAACACTGAAAAAACCCCGCCAGATGTTACCAAAAATAGAAACTGAAAACAGGAAAGCCTGTATATTTGTTACCGTCTCACACATGCACACTCCAAGCTCTGGAATAGCTCTCAATAGCAGCCTTAAACCTTGGTCGTCTTAGAGTTTGTTGGTCAAATAGGCATAATTACTGATATCGGTATGTCTCCCTCATCCTCAGGGTTTGATTGCTAGCAAGAAAGTGTAATTCATAGTATTTTATATGTCACTCAGTGCACTGGAATGATGGAAATGTCACATATTAGTTGAAACCCTGGCAGCCGTGGATGGGGCGGCTAGCTCTTGGTTGGCAAGGCAAGAAAGCTATATTTGTGGCTTATCTATCTTATGTAACTAAGAAGCATTGTCAAAGCAAACAGATGGGCTTGTTGCAGGGTAGTGCTCCTTTTGTAGTAATATAAGGAGGCAATGACCTAGCGGCTAAATACCAGGCAATATGCAGCAAACTGCCTGAGCAAGCTGAGTAGCCCTGCAGATTAGTTGGGCCTGCACGAGCCACACAAAGATCCTACATTCTGGCCCACGCTGAGACATTTACATAAGTTGCATCACAGCATCGCCAGTTTCTATACTCAGGCCCGTTGGTACTATGGTGATGCATAATCAATTTGCACAGATTTTGGGCCAGCATTAGCCACACATACCTCCTCCAGTCTAACCCCACTAAGACCATTCAGCTCTGGGCAAAATTCACCCGAGATGCCAGGCAATAATGCCATATGGGGGCCTTCGTGGTTTTAGGCAAGTAACCAGAGGCACCAAAGCCAGTAGTACTAGCTTACAGGCTTATGTATTTGGTGGATACATCTGGACAATGGCCACCAGCTCATCTGTGCATCATTCTCCCTCAAGGGAGCAGGCATTATTTGAAGCCCCATCCATCGAAGGCACATATTTAATTTTATGACACTTCTTGATCTGATAAAGTAGCACGGATAGTGAGCAGAGTAGTCAGACAGCGGTTGTGGCTTGACACACAAATCATGGCAGGGCACACATGGGGGGATGCATTGTGGACCAATGTTTCATCGGAAGTGGGAGGGGCTATCCCCTCACCACAACCACTAAGCACCGATTGGCTAAGACCATGATGCAAGTTGGCCCATCAGGTGCCCCCGAGGGGCGGCTTGCCTTTGGATCGCCTGTAAGATAACCCACCATGTTGGCATATTTGGTATGCTAATAAACCTGCAGCAATTTTCTCCACCAAAAAGTTGTCTTGTCTGCTTATTTATGCTACCTGTATGTTGCTGCGGAGGGCTGGTGTGTGTGGCCAATATGGGCACTACTGCAGTTAAGCATTCAGTAAACCTGCTGTGGTGTTGCGCAGATTTTATGATGGATTTCCACAGTGCCCTGGTGATACACCGCTTTCAACAGAACCATCTACTTCACAGAGTACATCTTGTGACATTTACAACGCTGAGGAAAGACAGCCATCAATTGCGAGACCGCAGCAATTACAAGGACAGATGCATAAGTGATCTACACATTCAATCAGTTTTCTTGTAAAGCGCACCTACTCACCCGCTAGGGTCTCAAGGCGCTGGAGTGGTGGGGGGGGTATCTGTGGTTCAGTCCAAGAGCCAGGTCTTAAGGTACTTCTTGAATTGAGGCAGCGACAGCAACACTTTGACCACAACTGTCATGCCAGATTACACACTTCTATTTGCAATGAGTAAGAAGCGTCATAGGTCCGCAGTTCCCTAATCACAGAGTCGGCGAGGAGCTCAGAACATCCAATCTGGAATTGACGCTGGAATTTTACATGTTTAGGTCAGCCTTGAGTGATCTGTTTCGGGAGGTGTCTGGATCCCACAGGAAATAGACCAGTGCCAGATTACTAACCGTGGGCAGAACTGGCATAGTGCCGCTACGCGGTGTACCACAGAGTTGGAACACTCAGTGTAACTCCACTCCGCTCCCTCCCCTCCCCCTCCACGCTCCCTAATATAATTATTTTTTAAAAAGGCACTTACCTACTGGGGCGTCTCCGGGTTGCCGCCTCCATGCCATCGCCTCGCTCTCGTCCACGGAAACCCCTACGTTGTACGTCCAGCCCCCAATGACAACCACCCCTTAACACCTCACAATCTGGAGTCACACACAACCACGGCACAGAGACTCATCAACGCTGCCACAGACGACATCCAGAGGATCATGGATAGGTGACACCTCATCCAACTGGGCCTTTCCACAGCCCTTGACACGGTCGTCTACCTGATCCTTATCCAATTTCTACATGAAGCACTTGCATTTCGCTGTGTGTTCCCTTCCTCACAGGCCACACTCAGTCTGGCACCCGTCACCCCAGACGCAGTCAACCTCATCTGCTGAGCTCCAAAAGGATCTTCACTCCGCCCCACCTTGTTCAATGCATACATGACCTCACCTGCCAGCATCATCCCAGCCCACAGAATCAACATCATATCCTACGCTCGTGACACCCAGCTCCTCCTCTTCCTCTCCTTGAAGACACCAAACACTGGACAAACTTCTCTGCAGGACCAAAGTCATCCGATAGATGAAAACCAACTGCCTCAACCTCGAAACAGACAAGATGGAAGTAATAATCTTTGGCAAAGACCCCTCACTCTTGGGCCCCACCTGGTGGGCTGCTGAACTCGGACTCCAGGGAACCCACTCAAAGGTCCTCAGACTAGCAATCGTCAACCAGCTCACCATGACCAGCAAAATGACCGCAGGCTCCATCTCCTGCTTCCACGCACTCAAGATTACAAGATCTTCAGCTGGATCCCCGCCAGCAAGCAGGACCACGCAACAAACTCCATGCTGAAATCAATGGTCCAATGACCAGAAGACTGAAGAACATACAAGACTGTGGCCAGGCTCCCCCTCAACGTCCGACCCCAGACTCACTTCACCCGCACCTTAAGGAGATCCAATGGCTCCCAATACACAAACGAGCGCGCCTCAAAGTCCTCACCGCACATACAAAGCCTTACACAACATTGGCTATATGTACCCCAACCGCTTAAACTATCACAAACCTACCAGAAACCTCCCCTCAGCCGGACTCCTGCTCACATACACTCATAGGTAGAACAAGATCTGGCCATCGTGCCTTCTCCTGTGTCGCTCCCAAAGCCTGACACAACCTGCCCCTGCACAGTAGAGCAACCTCGAAGTTCTTGAATTCTGCAAGAAACTGAAGACTTCTCTCCACCTTGCCCTGGTCCAGCCCTTAGGGCTCCGGCTTCAGCGCCGGGATACCTGCCTGGGTGAGTTGTGTGCTGTACAAATACACATCAGTAGAATTCAGGCTGAGAGACACGGGGCTGGTGGGCCGGGCTCCCTGCTGAGTGTGGGCGAAATAGAAAGCATGGAAATAAAGTGTTTAAAAGTGACCACTCTGATCAGTCTGCACAGCCACACAGTGTGGATGGGGTCAGGCACCACACCGGTGGGTCAGCTACACACGATTCATCAGAGATCCCATAATGCTTCGGCAGCTCAGTGGCACAGTATTGAGAGAGTACTGAAGGTGAAAACTTTAACCCTGTCCATGTACAGAGTATTGTGAGTCGGCCTCAGTTAACTAATGGGGCGGACACACAAATATGGTCAAAATGTCTTAAATCATTAAAAACAGCCTTTTTAATTCATAATGGAGAAGCAGGCATGCCTCTCCTTTGTTTAACAAGCATTTGCAATGCAATCGGTCTCGCCTTTGGGACCTTATATGTATTTAGCTGTGCAGCACAGTAGCCTGGGTGCTGAAACATCTAATGTTCTTTAACATGGAGGGAAAGTAAGCACCAAACTGCGTGACACACCAGGTATGGGAACACATGGAGAGAAATATTGCCTTTCAGTGGGAAAGGTATAGGCCAAAATCTCGGTTTTTCAATATAAAAGCAGGGTCTTCGGTGGTCATATCACTGAAAATACAAGATTTGAAAAATATATTATTGTCTACGGGTGCTCATGGAAGACCATGTCTATGGACTGGAATCTAGAGAATGCTAAAGTGATTCTGGTATTTTACTGACCTCTGCTGGTCGTTTAATAGAGGCAGTTGCCAGAAAATTTTAAAAAAGAAAGTCCCTCAGCAGAAAGCCATTCTGGTATTTTACTGACCTCTGCTGGGCGTGTTCTATAATGACAGTTAAATAGAGGCAGTTGAACAGAAAAAAAAAGTCCCTAAGCGGAAGCAGACAAGTCCTAGGGCTGATCTCCAGAGCCCACAAAGTACATACGCATGCAAGTATATACTAAAGTGTATATATACTATAGTATATACAAGAGGTCTCGAATGCTCGACCTAAAAAAGGTTGTCTCTGACTTTGTATTGCTTGCTGAGTAAGTACAAGTGTATATGATTTTCCATGGCTAACCAGAGTTTGTACTTTTGTCTACCTCTCACTGTCAACATGTCATCTCAGGGCACTGATGAAAAGCATTGGCAAAGTCAATGAGTCTAGCATCAGACTCCAACCTTTTATATTCGCCAGTGCTTATTTTGTTTTGCCATGATTTTTATAAAGGTTTATTAAAACTATTTGAATTAAAAGCTATAAGAAAATGCATGGACATACATCGGTAAATGTTTTATAACAAACTTAAACCCAAATATTCAAGGATGACGTGAGGTGTGAGGAGGAGGGCCGCAGGAGCAGCAGAGTTTGGTGCTACGAGACCCCACAGCCCTGCCTGGCCCCGACTAGGTCCAGGCCTGCTCCGCGACCCCCTGCTGTGAGGAGCGCGGGCACTGGGGAGCCTGGGCAGTGGGCTGCCTTCGAGCTTCAGTCGAAGGTGCCAGAAGGTGCGTGACTGAGTGCAAACCCCGTGTGGATGAGTGCGGCACCCTTCGGGTAGCACCAGGTGCCGCCTGCGTCCGACTGTCAGGCCCCACTCACCTGGGTTTTAACACCAACACTGACATTGACATTTCCACCTTGTGCTTGCCTCTACTCTGCTCTGCTCTGCCCCACCCTGCTTTAACCTCCTTCACCACTGCAGCGGGGGACTGAGGAAGTCTGCACCCCAGTCCTTATGGCCCAACACCCCACTAAAGACCCCCAGGGGGCAACATTAGGAAAACATTCTAGGACAGCAGCCCCAGGGTAGAGAAGCATGGGACCCAGGTTCAGCCACACGTACAGCGAGGTCACGGGAGACCGAGGTGACACCAAGTAACGCTAGGATAAAGGGGCAAAAGGGATACATTCGGTGACGACTGCCGCAATAACGAAGACAGTCAGACAACTGGGCTAAAGGAAGCCATAAGAAAGGATAAAAGAACAAGCATTTGCAATGCAATAGGTCTGGCATTTGCAAGAGTTTAAGTTAATAGCATTGTAAATATTTAGGTTTTAAAAACCAACATGTAAATAAAAGGCATTATCATTTACAATGTCAACAGCTCAAACTCTCGCAATGCTTGATCCGGTAGAGGAACTGGAAGAGGAAAGGCGTGGTCACAGAGCAGCCCAGAGCAGGAGTGGAGTGGAGGGCAGCGACGGAGGCAGCTGGCCTCCCTGCTTATTTAAACATCATCGCTGCACCACCACTGAGCCGCCAAGCCGCAGCAGCCTCCCGCGGCCCGACATCTCGATAGCGAGAGTGAGAAAAAGTAGCGTGAAAACGAAAGACACTGCCGGCACTGGTGTTGATGCCTCCACAGAGAGTGCGCGTTCTTGGCAGAGCACGGGGGGGGGGCCCCGAATTCACCCGGGAGAAGCCCGTGACCCTACCCCACCCTGAGAGTCCTGTTTATCCCCCTGCCACCGGCCTCCACGAGCCCACTCCCAGACAGCTCACTTCCTGCCATAACGATAGAGCGGTTGCAGCGGAGGCAGGAGTTGGAGTAGGAGTTGGAGCGGGAGCAGGGGTGGGAGCGGGAGCGGGTGACAGACAGAACCAGAACCGGAGCTCCGTCAGGCAGAAAGAAGGCAGAAAACAGGTCGAATGAGGGTGAATCAGGCTTCCTTTCATGTTTATGTTGAATTTGAATTTGAATATGGATTTCTAAAGCGCATAGCTGCCCTTGGGCGTCCCAGCGCTGATACTAGCTGAAAACACCAGTAGGAACGGAAGGGGGAAAGGGTTATACTGGAAAGAGCCAGGTTTTGAGCTGCCTACGGAAGGCAAGCAGGTTGGATTCTGACCTTATGGAGAGTGGTAGGGAGTTCCACAGCTTGGCAGCATTGTAAGAGAACAGTCTCCCTCCTGAGCGGGACCTTTTCACTCTAGGGATGGCTGCAAGATGGAGAGAGTCCATCTGAGTTGTCGGTTTGCTCGGTATGGATTGATAATGGATTTCAGGATAGGGGGGCCTTTGCCTTGCAGTATTTTGTGGGAGATGCATAAGGCTTTGAAGGATATTCTTTCCCTTACTGGGAGCCAATGTAGGCTTTTGATGGCCGGTTTGGCTGAGCATCTCGTTTTTGTTCCGGTCAGTATTCTTGCTGCTGCGTTTTGGGCGCATTGTAGTCTGTTGATGACATTGGCAATGCCCTCTACCTGGGAGCCCCTGCCTTAGTCCAACCTGGCGTTCACCAGGCCTTGCATGAACAGTTTCCTGGACTGGAAGGGAATAAGGTGAAGGATCTTCCGTGCTGTTTTTATTAGACCGAAGCAGATGCCTGTCGTTTTCCTGGCCTGTGATTTAAAGTTGAGGTCTTGGTCCAGCCATATGCCCAGACTCTTGACTTCGGGTTTAGGGGAGGGTGGCGAACCCATGCAGGGGGGCCATAATAGAGTTTGGGGGCGTTTGAGTGGATTACCAAGGAGGAGGATCTCTGATTTTTCTCCGTTCAGTTTTAAGCGGGATTCGCACATCCAGTGATAGATGTCTTCTAGGCAAGCTGCCAGATTGTCCAGACTTTAACTTGACTGGTTGATAGACACCACCAGTTGGGTGTCGTCAGCGTACATGACCGTTTTGATGCCAAATGGGGCGGTAATGTCCTCCAACGGGGACATATACACATTAAAAAGTGTGGGGCTGAGGGAGGATCCCTGGGGGACCCCACACTGAAGCGGGGTGGCTCTAGATGTGGCTAAGCCATCAGTTACCTAATAGGTTCTGCCTTCCAGGAATGATTTAATCCAGGAGAGGGCGGTCCCTGTTACTCCTGTCAGTTTAAGCCGGTGGATTAGTATGTCGTGATCCACAGTGTCGAAGGCTGCGCTTAGATCAAGGAGGATCACTGCCACTGATCCTCCTGCGTCTAAGATAGATCTTGCCTCTTCGACCACGGCTAGAAGTGCAGTGTCTGTTCCCTGCCTCGGTCTGAACCCCGTTTGGGATTGTCTTAGGAGCTCATTGGTTTCCAGGAACAAGGATAGTTGCTGGTTTACCATTCGCTCGGCCACTTCGCTTATGGCCGGGAGTAGGGAAATGGGTCTGTAGTTGGAGAGGTCGGAGGGGTCGAGATGTGGTTTTTTGAGGAGCGCCTTTTACCATGGCTTTTTTCCAGTTGGTTGGGACCGTGCCTAGTCTGATGGAGTCGTTGATTAAGCGGGTAAGTGGCTCAGCTATAATCGGTATGACTAGCTTGAGTTGGCTCATCGGGGCAGGGTCTAATGGAGAGCCACTCTTAACCGCTTGTATAGTAGATAGGAATTGTTCCGTGGTTATCTGTGCGAAAGCGTCAAGACGTGGGGTGTCTGGGTCGGGGAGGGGGGTCTCAGGGGGTTGAGGTGTAGGGGGCGGTGGGAGGGAGTTGAGGATTTTACTGATTTTGGTAGCGAAGAACTCCGCTAGTTGGTTGCATCTATTGCCCGATGGGTCTGGTGTGGGAGGGGACTCGGGGGTTTTGGTGAGGAGACGTACGATACGGTACGTTTCTTTGGCAGAATTGGCTGCGTTCTGTATTTTCTCCTCATAGAAACTTGCTTGTGAGTTTTTTTATACACGATTTGTATTGTTTTATAGCAGATTTATATTCGGACTTGCTGTCCGTCGTATAGTTCTTTCTCCATTGTCGTTCTAATTTTTTGCACTTTTTCCTGATAAGGCGTAGCTCTGGGGTAAACCAAGGGGATTTGAGAGTTCTTTTCCTGGTCGGTAGGTTTTTTTTCGGACAGGATGGTATCGAGAGATTGCTTGATCCAATCCTGTAGTTGAGTGGCTGCTCTAGAAGGGTCTGGGTCCATCATGGGTTCAGTAGAAGCCAGTAATTGAGTCCAGGCGTGGGGGTCCAGTTTGTGCCATGGCCGGGATGGGGGTTGGGGAGGGTGTTTCTCCCTTGTTGCAAGGGACAGTTGTAGTTTGAAGGGGATTAGAAAATGATATGACCAAGGAATGGGTAAAGGGGTGCTCACCGTGAGTCTCGCGAGGTTCGTAAATATAGGGTCTAAAAGGTGGCCCTTCTCATGTGTGGGCAAGGAATTTTTTAGATGAAGATCCAGGGAGACAAGGTCATTTTTTAGCTCGGCGGCGATTGGGTTTGTAGGGTCGTCAAAGTGGAGATTTAAGTCACCTAAGATCGTAAAGTTAGGGGTGAGACAAGCTAGGGCAGAGGTGGCTTCCACTAGCGAGTTGCAGAAGAGTCCATGTTTGCCCGGTGGGCGATATAATAGTATACCCGAAAGGGTAGTGACTGGTGGAAAGTGAATTGAGAACAGGATATTTTCGCAATCGACTACAGGGCTGTCCTTGAACTGACAGGATAGGTGATCACGGTAGATAATAGCGATCCCTCCCCCCGTTCCGGAGGGTCTATCCGCGTGTTTAATGAGGTAGCCTGCTGGGAGTGCTTGAATAATATCCGGGTCGGAGTTATGGTTAATCCATGTTTCGGTAAGGAAAAGGATATCAATCTCCGAATCCTAAAGCAGAATGTGAATTTGTGATTGATGTTTCGGGAGGGATCTGCAATTAAGCAAGGCCATGTTTAGATAATGGAGCGTCGGAGTGACTTGCGGGGTGAGTTTGTAGGTGCAGTTCCTGCAGCATGACTGGCCGTCGGGGGGGGGGGGGAGATGCTGTGGGTGCAAAGAGGTGCGAGGTGGTTCCTGAAGTTAAGTAAGTTTTCCCGTCGTGTACCTAAGGAGAGCCTGGGATGCAGGAGCATGGTTATGTGGCCCTTGGCCCGGTCTGGCGCGGACGGGCGCAGACGGGCTTGCCTTAGGCGCGCCTTCGGCGCGCAAACGGCGCTCCCGCTGCGCTCGTCCGCTGCGCTTCCGGTGGCAGCACATGTTATGGGTGGTGGAAGGGGCATGGCCTGAAAGGGGGCGTGTCCTCTGTCCTCACCGGGGTGGCGTTTCTAGAGGGAATTCCTCTTGGGCTCAGAGTCAGCGATAAGATCCGCTGCCCGCTCAGCTCATCGATCGAGTGAGTGCTTGCAATCCTCTAGCGCGGTGCTTTGCTTTTAAAAACAGTGAAAAAAGTGACAGTTGTACAATTTTAAGTAAAAAATGGCGAGGGGTGTGCTCCCGGCTTTCCGCCTCAGGAGTTCAGCAGTATCTGGCCTGGCGCTTGTGTGGTCAGCGCTTTTATACTCGTGCCGAGGGGCGTGGCCTGAAAGGGGGCGTGTCCTCTGTCCTCGCCGTGGTGGCGTTTCTAGAGGGAATTCCTCTTGGGCTCCGAGTCAGCGATAATATGCGCTTCCCGCTCAGCTCATCGATCGAGTGAGGGAAGATTTATTACGGGTCAAGGGGGCTGAGCACAGAGACCTGGGAGCCTTCACGGAGTGAGCGAGGGAGTGAGTTAGGGACAAAAGGGGCACCTTAATTTGAGCCAGGGAACCTAGGAACACTTGCTCTAAAAATGAAGCAAAGAGACATGTGAGCCATGGAATTAGAGGTAGAATACAATGGCAGTTTAATGAGAAGATGCAACTTCAAAGAAACTGCAAGAAAAGGCATAAAATACAAAAAACAGAATCCAGATGGTCACATGGATTGATTGGTATTCTCTGTATCCAAACTATTGTACAGAGAGACACTAAATCTAATGAACACTTTTATAAATGCACCATGAAAACAGCATAAATGAAGTAAAGTGTCTCAGAATACATAACACCTTTACCTAGGAACACTCACGTTTACCCAAGAGTGAGCAATCCTGCAATTCTAATACAAAACATTTTAAATGCAAAAGTGGAGAGAAAAATGATTAAACATAAAATGACATTTCATATAGGTAAAATAGAACAAAACACTTTAAGCAAAGCAGAGCAAGACACTTTGAGTAAGACAAGACAAGAGCTTCATAGCTCTTGGGGAAAAACCTACACAGCCTGTTACCTACATACAGACAGCAGGGTAGTCCGCCGAGGACTGTGTGGGCTCCCCTTTTATATGATTTTTAGGCTATGAGAGGCACCTACAATAACATCTCACGCCACTTCTACCTACGTCAGTCTACCCCAAAAGCTTGGTCTGCAATTTTTATCAGACGTCTCGTCATTTACCTGCTTAATGCGGACCGTAGACTAGGTGAAAGGTCAGCTTCTCAGGCCAATCGCTGGTTGTAAATTGCATAGAGCAAGTAGAAAAATGGGTATTGTACGGGAATTCAATATATGCTCGTATAAATCTCCTGTGTTCTTTAGCTTGACACATCTGCGGTGGCCACTTCCTTAAAAGTATGTACCAGCCCAGGAAGCATGTACCAGCCCAGGAAGCATGTACCAGCCCAGGATGCAGCCTACTGTATGTCGAAAATTTCACGGGGATGTTGAACTTTGAAACAGTGAACTGAGCACACGGGTAGGGTCACGGGTAGGCTCTTGGTTTGGAGCTGGAGGCCTCGCAGAAAGAGGAGCTGGATATGATTTGGGTCAGACCTGCCTTCAGCCTGCTATACAGTAAAATGGCAGAACTATGGTCAACTTAACAAAGAGGCCTACATATTGAACAGAAGGGTCTACACAGGGGTTTCATGCTGGCTGGGTGGTAGGGATGTTTCAGGATAATTATATGGGAAAATCGGTCCCTTTCTCATTTATCATTATGCCTACCAACACCATGCGGGCACCAAGAAGGAGTTGAATAAGGTGCCTAGAGGGGGCAAACATTACAGAGAACAGCGGAGAACTGCAGAGAGTTTAACTCAGAAATCCATATAGGAAGACCAGGAAAACCAGCCAAAAACACTATCCCAGATCAATTAATCAATCAAATCAACACTAAGCAATCAACCACCCGAGCAGGCGAGCCAGCAAACAGACAATCTAGAATCAATCACCTGGGGGGTGTTAACTACAACTGTAACCCCTGTAACGCCTTGAGAGCGCGATGAGGTCAGGGAAAGTCAGGAAAGCGACAAACAACGTTCCGGCAAGAAGGCGCGTCAGCAGCAAGCCCAAGGCCCCAAACGAAACAAAAAACTTGTTGGTGCAGGAGCTATCTCCGCCAGAAAACCTGATGTGTGAAGAGGCAGACACAGAAACATTAAGTAAACCAGCAACCAAAGGCCATCAACCAAAAATGTACACAATCTTCTCATTCTTGAAAGATCCTGGCTCGCTCCTAAGTACTTCAATCTCTAAGCCAGCCAACAAACAAGGACTCTAACACGCTGGATCAAGCAAGAGCAAATCCAGGACCCAACACTAGCAACCTAGTGACAGCCATCAGCACAGACCAGGCCCAAGTCCAGCCGGCACAATTAGAACATTCCCAAGTGGGTGACGGGAGAGAGCTAGGAAAATCACCAAAAAGAGAGTATATAGAAGAAACAGAAGACAGAAAAAATAGAGTACGACCAAACGGATATTTGGAAACTAGACAAAAACGCCCAGCTTACAACAGAGGAGTGGGAGAGGCTAGTAGCATCATACTCCCCAGTTATCCCACAGGAGGAAGACAGCAAACGAGAACCTGATATAACCCCAAACACAGAAGAGCTTTCAAAAGGACCAGAAATACTATGGTCATCCTTATTAAACACATTACAGCTATCAATAAAGGCCATGCAGTACCATTCGGACAAAATGGACATGCAATTATCCCTCCTAAATTTTCTAGCAATACATGTAGCCAATATCGATAGCAAGCTGACAGACATGAACGACATGATCAAGAGGGTACAAGCAGAAACAAAAATAATGCAGCCAAGTTGCGCCTGCTACACAATTGTGCACAAACTCTCAACAATCCCACAATTACTGGGGGGTATCCTGAATGATTTAAAAAACACAACTGACAATGCAAAAGATGAAGGAAACTCAGGCATGGCGAACGTATCAACAAAGCCACATTACAGCCAGCCAAGAGAACAGCTCGGGAGCTTAAATCTGCTCAACACAACGCACGATCTCCCCAGTAGCCTCAGCAGCAATAAAAGACACAAACGGCATTGGGCAGGGGAAAAAAAAGAGACACGGAGCCTACACAATACACTAAATTCCAAAACCAAGCATGGGCAGAAGGCCTGAAACTCAAGCGGGGATGGGCCAAATAGCCCGAATATCTTGGAGAAAAACAAAGATGAAACCTATGCCGCTGTTGCAGGGAAAGCCACAAAGACGCCTGCAGAATTACAACGAAAGGATTGCTTCGCGCAATCGAATAAACAGGGGAAGGTTCCAGAAATCATCAATCACCACAGCCCTCAAGACAAAAGCTTGGAGAAAGAAAGCCCAGAAAAACTCATGGAACAAAATAGACGAGGACGAAAACAAACAAGGAAAGTGAGAAAAAAGACCAGTAACATAAAAGCATTCTTCAAAGTGGTTAACTCGACTCCAGAAGAAGAAGAAGATGAAGCAGAAACAGATAGGCCAACAGAGACCACAACAACTTCACCGGTTAAGGAGACTGTACAAACCACACAAAGCCAGAACTCCAATCACACAGGCAGAAGCACAAACAACAAGCGTCAAACAGAAACCAGTCAAGGAAAAATTAAGCCCAACAATGGGACAGAGAGGGCAGATAGTACTGATCCACCAAAAACCCAAAGGTTGGGAGCGTCGTTAGCAGACATTAAGGGAGCCTCCGTGGCTCAAGGCCCAGTGCCGGTAGAAGACATGGAGGACTCTGAAGCGCTAGTAGAAGAGCCACTACTCATAAAGAGAGCCGATTGGACACTGGTCAAACCAGCCACGGAAGAACCCAAACAACGGGACTACAAGCAGGAGAGAGCCGAAAGAGGCACAATCCTACTTATCCCGGAGTACAAGTCAAGAGGCAAAGGGATATTCTCAACCGAGGCAACATTTTATGCTTATTATCCACTATCAGCAACCTGACGGATATAAAAAAAACAACCTAGAATCTGTGGAGTTTGCATACTAAAACTACCTGTCAGACCAAGAGGTCACCAAAACATGGGCCACGCAGGAAACAGCTGAAAGAATCATGGAGATGGGACCGCGCTTTCAAGCATGGGGGATTCGCCTAAAAAGACAGGAAAAAACAGGATATCCAGAACCACTGTCAGGCACAAAGAGAGATGATTGCACCTTCCAAAACAAACACAAGTGTCCTGAAGGGGGCTCGAAGTTTATCAATCTCACAGACGGACACCTACTTATTGAGCCCAAGGCAAGCCCAAGGATCACCAGGACAAAATGACTGGAATTGGATAGGAAGGACCATTAACACAAGGCCCTTGAAGACATGACAAAACACGCAACGAAATACTGCAATAAATCACCAATTAAGAATATGTTCTTGGAACATAAACGGTCTAGGGAACAAAGCAGACTAATCTCGGCTTCTACTTTACCTCCAAACATTTGATACAATTGCCCTTCAAGAGACCTGGTCAGATCAACTGTACCAAATACAGGGCTTCAAAGCATATCATCTACCAGCTATAAGAAATGCCAAATACGGCCACTTAAAAGGAGGCCAAACAATATACACCTCAATAAAGAGCATTAATGAAATAAAGAACAAAGATGCCAAACAGTTAGGTAACAGCATAAAAACAATAGAGCTGGACCTAGGGGGAAAAGATCAAAACCAAAAGCTAATATTGCTAAATGTGCACCCTCGAGAGAAAAAAAGCCGGGATGAAACTACTGACTGCAAAAGTGACAAAAATATTGTCAGAGGAGTTAACACCTAACCTCATAGTAACAGGGGATTTCAATATGTATTTAGGAGAGCCCCAGACAAGGGATTCACTTCTGAAAGAACATTTTTGAGTATGGGGCATCCCACAACAGGAGGCAAGCAAATGGGACAAACAAAACAGGATGGCAAGAGACAGCTTAAAGGACTTGGAACACCTTAAACTTGTAGCTCTAAACGGCCGTTTCACAAACGACAGCCCATCGGTAGCCACTTTTCATAATGCGATCGCAAGTTCAACTATAGACTTCACACTTTCATCACTACAATTCTTTGGCAAAGTCTTGGATTTCCAAATAGGAACAATGGCAGCCAGTGACCACTTACCGCGAGAGATCACCTTCAACACCTACGGGGCAGCGGTAACCTTGCCAGCAGCTAACGTGGGATCTTCACATTCGGTCATACAAAAAAGAATAAAATGTAAAATGCATAACTTGACAGGCTTTGAAAAGGAAACAAAAAACTGTGGGAAAAAAAGCACTGCGACTCAGACAGATAACTTAAGCCAATGGGAGCTATTTACCAGTAGCCATTGGAACCGCACAAAGAAAAAAAACGGCCCACACAACAATAAGACCAAAACCAAAAAAGTGTCCTCATAACATGGAAGGTCACGACAAGTTAATAAAACAAAACATCAACCTAAAGCACCTTAAGAGAAATATTAACAAATTACTGCGGCAACTACACCGAGACGGCCCGGACAATGTCGTGCAAAAGGAAATGCAAAAACAAAAAAACATTAAAAAGAAACTAATTTGGAACTTAAAAGGGGAAGCAGATGAAGAGCTATGGGCTAAGTTGCTCCATGACGCAAAAGGAAATAACACCAGCGGAAGATTCTGGAAAATGGTGAACAACCTCCAGAACCCAAGAAGACCCAGCATAAACTCACATTACCGAAGAAGCCTGGTCCAATTACCTTCTGCTTCACTTCAACACAACACCAAAGAAAACAGCTACGACGCTATCAGAACCCGACAGTAAAATCTTACATTGTGCACAACTAACGGAGACAACTACATTGACCTTGATGTATGCAGACGATATTGTGCTTATTAGCCGCACGCCGATAGGGCTACAACACCTAATCGACAACATATATTTACTCGGCTACGAATGACCTCAGCATAAACCTTTAAAAATCAAAAGCCATGAGAATAAACGTGAAGACGTCCACACCCACGTTTTGCTGGCAAATAGGAGGACTAACATTGGAAACCGTGGACGAATACAAATATCTGGGTGTAATTGTTGATAGAAAAGGGAAATTTCAACCTCAGAAAGAAGCAATAATAAGGAGAGTAACCACAATATTGGTTGCATTGAGGAATCTTAAAACGAAAGCAGCTGGCCGTAGTTTCACACCACTACTACAAGTAATCCAAGCAAAATTAATACCGGCCATCACCTATGGAAGCGAATGCCTCCGAGGGAGGGACGCGCAGATACTAGATAATACAACAGCCAGGGCAATGTGAATGATATTCAACCTGCCTAAGTATACCTCGCAGGCACAAATAAGACTTGGATTAGACTTGAGGAATCAAAGAGTTGAACGAATGGGCGCCTATGCCAAAAGTTGGCATAAAATACAGGGAGCTGAAGTCTCAAGCTTGAATCGCCATCTCTGGAAGGAGTTAGAAAGGAAAAATACGAGTGCAGCTGCAACTTATTTAAAGCATTCTATAGACTCCTCAGAACTATAAGTCACCTGGAAGAGCATTGGTCCACATAACACGTTCAAACAACTAAAACAAATCTGTAAGGATTATTTTGCTACACTAGCCAACAGTGCACACTGCTGGACCGTCATCCAAAACTATACCAGCAGCTCCTGCCAAAGCTACTTAGGAGTCATTTACACACGGCCCACAAAGGAGAAGTTTATACGATTACGGTGGGTATCCTTCCATCATAAAACAATCTTCCCCCGTGGAAACGGCCACAAACGATAAATTGCCGTTTATGTGGGGACCCAAAAGAGGACATCCTTCACTTAATATGCATCTGCGAAGGACGCGCAGCCACCAACTAAAACCAAAACTAAAGAAATTGGGAATAAGAACATGCCGGCAGGCGGTCAAAGCATGCTTTAACGGCAAAAACATCCAATTAGCAAGTCATCTCATCAAATATCTGGAAAAAGCAGAAAAGAAGCAGAATGCCAGAAGGGAGCGACCGGACGAAACAAACTTACACGGCATTTAACCCCTTCTGTGCCACACCCTTTCCCCCTCCTGTGCCGGGCGTTTCATTAGTGGGTGGGGTTCATGACGAGATAGTCTCGTCATGGGCACAGCGGGACCGTGCTCCATGACGAGACTATCTCGTCATGGGCACAGAAGAGGTTAAGTCCAACTGCCCTACTCGGCAATGAAAAAGAAACCACCATCTCAACGCTAATGCAAAAAACTTCGGTCTCTTCTAAACTTACACGCTGGTACGAAGGGGTCTTCAGAAAACGTCATAAAATAACAAAAGCTGCACGCCTACACATTCTGGCTGCACCCATCACAAATTTAAAATATCAAATTCTTCCTTTTGAAACAAGCCAGAACACGTCAGTCACTGTGGACTGGTCATAATGTTAAGAAAACGCAGATGCCGCTTGCAACCAACGGTCTTCCTTTTAATCTGTCACGTCCACCTGACGGTGCCGCTCAAAACTGCTCCAAGAACCCGCTGTTGCATGGATCTGAACATAGACTCTTTTGGTCCACATAACGATTCATCCTTTAGTTTATGGAATGCACTAATGATTCCCAATTTGCACCTTTTAGTCTTATGAAATGTTTCGAATATTTTAAAGCAATTTTAACTAAATTGATTGATAGAAAGGTTGCACTAGATAAAATTATATTTTAAATTCGTTTATATGTATATATGCTGATTGCAATGGTTTTAATTAACTGAGCCATAAAGAATTACTTACTCTCGCAAATGCGAGACCTATTGCATTGCAAATGCTTGTTTTTCTTACGGGGAGGCAACACGAACAGTATAGTGGGAGGGAAGCAAAAAACATGGATAATAGGGTTAGAATTAACACCGTCAGCCCAAATACAACACCACATAATGAACACTTCTTAACACTTTAATCAGCCAATAGAGCAACATCAACCCTCATAACTTCTCTCCAAGGTTGAGTCTGGTCTCTGCGGATCTGTATCAAGTGCCCTCCAAAAATAATGGTCTCAAACTGAAAGAACTGAGTGGTGTAGCAACAGCTCCAGACCCATCCAATTCATCTCATGTGTATGCTCTACACAGGGCAACACACATCTTCCAGAATCCTTGCGGAAAGCACCTTTGGGAAGCAGATGAAAATGTCAGATGAACTAGAACTCTTTCATGCACCACTGTGAACGCTCCAGCGTTCATTCCACAATGTTTGGTGTGGGATAGAAGTGAACTCTTTCATGCACCACTGTGAACGCCCCAGCGTTCATTCCACAATGTTTGGTGTGGGATAGAAGTGAACTCTTTCATGCACCACTGTGAACGCCCCAGCGTTCATTCCACAATGTTTGGTGTGGGATAGAAGTGAACTCTTTCATGCACCACTGTGAACGCCCCAGCGTTCATTCCACAATGTTTGGTGTGGGCTAGAAGCGAACTCTTTCATGCACCACTGTGAACGCTCCAGCGTTCCTGCCACAATGTTTGGTGTGGGCTAGAAGTGAACTCTTTCATGCACCACTGTGAACGCTCCAGCGTTCCTTCCACAATGTTTGGTGTGGGCTTGAAGTGAACTCTTTCATGCACCACTGTGGACGCCCCAGCGTTCCTTCCACAATGTTTGGTGTGGGCTAGAAGTGAACTCTTTCATGCACCACTGTGAACGCTCCAGCGTTCCTTCCACAATGTTTGGTGTGGGCTAGAAGTGAACTCTTTCATGCACCACTGTGAACGCCCCAGCGTTCATTCCACAATGTTTGGTGTGGGCTAGAAGTGAACTCTTTCATGCACCAGTGTGAACGCTCCAGCGTTCCTGCCACAATGTTTGGTGTGGGCTTGAAGTGAACTCTTTCATGCACCACTGTGGACGGCCCAGCGTTCCTTCCACAATGTTTGGTGTGGGCTAGAAGTGAACTCTTTCATGCACCACTGTGGACGCTCCAGCGTTCCTGCCACAATGTTTGGTGTGGGCTAGAAGTGAACTCTTTCATGCACCACTGTGGACGGCCCAGCATTCCTTCCACAATGTTTGGTGTGGGCTAGAAGTGAACTCTTTCATGCACCACTGTGGACGCTCCAGCGTTCCTGCCACAATGTTTGGTGTGGGCTAAAAGTGAACTATTTCATGCACCACAGTGAACGCTCCAGCGTTCCTTCCACAATGTTTGGTGTGGGATAGAAGTGAACTCTTTCATGCACCACTGTGAACGCCCCAGCGTTCATTCCACAATGTTTGGTGTGGGATAGAAGTGAACTCTTTCATGCACCACTGTGAACGCCCCAGCGTTCATTCCACAATGTTTGGTGTGGGATAGAAGTGAACTCTTTCATGCACCACTGTGAACGCCCCAGCGTTCATTCCACAATGTTTGGTGTGGGCTAGAAGCGAACTCTTTCATGCACCACTGTGGACGCTCCAGCGTTCCTGCCACAATGTTTGGTGTGGGCTTGAAGTGAACTCTTTCATGCACCACTGTGGACGGCCCAGCGTTCCTTCCACAAGGTTTGGTGTGGGCTAGAAGTGAACTCTGCACTACTAAAACAACTAGCATGATACAAGCGGGTGCAATGGCTGTACAACAAACTCTTAGCGTGAAGCGGTGCTGTGCTTACCAAATGTCTTAGGTAACAGTAGAACGCATGGACTTATAGACAAGTGTTGGCTTTTTCTAAGACACTGATGTCAGAGGCACACTATGAAGATACTTAAGTAGGAACGTGGAAGGTTAGGTAAAAACAAACAAAAAATTTGACAAGGTAGTAAACGGTGTGAGCGTATATTTTGGAACAGACCACAAGGGAAATCAAACCCTGCTAATTAGCAATCACGGCAGTCGTGTGTGCCCTCCATGTAAAAGTATCACTGGAACACCCAATCCCTATACAGAGATTGAAGGGGCAGCTGTGCAAATGGCGGAGAGGGGGCAGGAAGAGACAGGCCCCCAGGTGACTGCAGAGGAACATACGGAGGGCGGGAGTAAATACAGATGCAGTCTAAAAAGCATTAGCAAACTCAGTAGGTTTTGCCTCCGAGAGATCTATTGGCTTTGTTAATTTTTTTTGTGCAAGTTGCACTGCAGTGGAAGCTGCTGTGCAACAGCTGAACGGTAAATAAGCGTAAAGATGTGCCCAGGGTTGACCACATTATAGGGCTCCCCCCCTCCTTTAAGTCATGTTGCACAGTACCTGCAGGAGGCTTCAGCCTGTGGAAGGACACTGGCAGCAGACAGGAAGCTGTATTTGGTCCATGCTCCACGGCAGAGAAACAAGAAGCCAAAAGGAGGCACTGACCAATAAGAAGCAAGGAAACAAGAGTAATGTAGGAGCCAACCAATAGTAAGTAATGGGCCGGCACAAGTCCAAAACTGTTTTAAGATGATTTTTGTTTTGTTTAGAAGAGACTTACAAAGTGCTGTGTAGTCAAAAACTAAAGTGTCTAGCACTTTATCTACCACTGTGGTATAAAACCTGTGAAGAAGTTGCTGACACCAATATGTCATAAATCTTCTTTATTCAGGACATACATCATCCAAGGTCCCATCCACAGAACAGCAGTCTTCAACTGTCACCAACAGAGACATCCACAAGCAGATGTCATTACATTCTATACAGATGTCATTACATTCTACTCCTACGTAACATTCCATGACCAAGCCAATGAATACCTGTAAGCTATATAAACATATGACAACATCAAGGATACCACACACCTTCCCCCGAACCAACAATGAAAATACAATTGTAAAGATGTACATTGTTGTGATCAATATAACACAAAGTCATAGAGAGCAGCAGGAACTCTAACAGCACGTGAACTCCTACGCTTTAACATTCTGATCAATTTAACACAAAATCATGAAGAGCAGCAGGAACTCTAACAGCACGTGAGCTCCTACGCAATAAGGCACTACCATCCCTTTGTATGGACTTACGCACCGGTCTGGAAAGTTTGTCATCACGCTCAGGTAGATTATTAGAAATAAGTGATATCCTATTTAAGTTCCAAATGCGTCCATCATGAAGTTTAACCGCATTATTAAAAAGTTTAACAACTTTAAAAGGAGAGGAGAACTTTGAGCCATCCAATTTATGAGGGAGTCGCACTCTAACACGATCACCAACATTTACACAGGTGCAAGCCACAGCATGTCTAACATCAAACTTACTTTTCCTTTGCAAGGACTTGGCACTTTGTCTTGCTAGCATCTGAGCATTACTTAAATTTTCCGTCTCAGCCCCTTTCTCCCTCATCCAGGACTGGAACAATACACTATTAGGAGTACGACCTCTAAAGAGTTCAAAGGGAATAGCACCGGTAGTGGAGTGAGGTGTGATCCTGTAAACCTTGACTCTCTCATGAATCCCAGCTACCCAGTCTTTCCCTTGCGCCTTGGCTAACTGGATGGACTCCTTCAACACTCGGTTGAATCTCTCCACCATCCCATTACATTCAGGATGATAGAGAGAGCAACGTTTATGTTTAATGCCTTTTTTTGCTAAAAACTCTTCCATATCATTCGAGACAAACTGAACCCCATTGTCAGTTAACAAAGATTCAGGAAACCCTTCTCTACCAAATACCTCCTCCAAGAACTTAGTTACATTACTGGTCTGTATACTCTGCGTAACTTTTATTTCTGGCCATCTAGAGAACATGTCCATCAGAACCAGAACAAAAAACTGGCCACTCTTATTGTACACAGGCCCTAGAATGTCCAATGCTACATCTTGCCAGCATCGTATGGGTGCTTCACGAATAACCATGGGTTGTACCCTGGTTTTGCATACCTTGTCAGATATGTTACAATCAGTGCAATCCCTTATCAGACGTTCCACACTTAAATCCACACCAGGCCACCAGAAATGTAGACGCACTCTTTCTTTTGTCTTTGAAATGCCCTGATGACCTTGATGGGCAAGGTGAACAATTTTTCCCTAATCAAGGACGGAGGAATTAATCTTGTCCCTCTCCACAATAGACCTTTACTCACAGACAGTTCATTCCTCACATTCCAATACCTACGAGCATTTTCGCTCAAATTTCTCAATAAAGGCCAACCATTCGCCATTAAACCACAAATTTCCATCAAATCCACATCCTCAGACATGGCATCCCTCCAATCTTTTTCAGTGACAACACCCTCAACAACTTCACACACCTTAAATTCGTCAACCTCCCATGGGTCCTCAACACCCTCAACACTATCTTCATTTTGTGCTGGAATTAACCGGGACAGACAGTCTGCTACTTTATTGTCAACCCCTGGTATATATTTGACCACAAAATCAAAGTCTTGCAGCGCAATTACCCACTTGCAAATCCGTGATGAGATTGCATCAAGACTTTTCTTGCAAAACACATCTTTTAAAGGCTTGTGATCCGAATGAACAGTAAAAGCATTACCCCAAAGAAATTTTTTTAATTTCTTGATGGCCCAAAAAATGCACAGTGCCTCCTTCTCAATTACAGAATAAAGAAGCTCAGGACCTACCAGAGCTCTTGAGAGGAAAAGTATGGTAACCTCTTTCCCATTCTTGACTTGCTTGAGAACCGCACCCAAACCACGTGAGCTTGCATCTGTTACTAGTATGGAGTTTGATGTGATGTCAAAACTCTGGAGAGAGGGAGCAGAATTAAGGGCCATCTTTATGTCATCAAATTCCAACTGACACTTGGAGGACCAGATAAATTTGACTCCCTTTTTTAAAAGAGATCTCAAATTGGGAGTACGGGAAGCAAACTGCGGTACAAATTTATTATAATACTCCGCCATACCTAGAAAAGTAACCAGCTCATCTCTGGACTCTGGAACCGGCAGTTCACTTATAGTTTTAACCAGGCTCACCTTGGGTTTGACCCCAGTGGACGTTAGACAGTGACCTAAATAATCAATTTCTTTAAGATTAAATTTGCATTTATTTTCTCTCAAGGTCAAACCCCTCTCTGCAAATCGTTGCAAAACAGCTTTCAATCTTTGATCATGTTCCTCTTGAGACGAACCATACACTAGTACATCGTCCTGGTATATTTTAACCCCATGAATCCCATTAAGTACATCCTCCATGACCCTCTGAAACACCGACGCTGCGGAAATCAAACCAAATGGCAGCCGTGTAAATTTGTAAGTTCCAAATGGGGTTATGAAAGAAGTAAGACCCATGGATTTTTCATCAATTTTGACCTGGTGATATGCAGCCCTTAAATCCAAAGACGAGAAAACACACGCATCCCTAAGCTGTGTTAACATGGTTGTGATGTTAGGTAACGGATATTTATCAGGTACAACCTCACGATTGAGAGCGCGCAAGTCCACGCATAAACGAACCTCTCCGGAAGCCTTGCGTGCCAAAACTACCGGAGCCAACCATTCACATGCCTCAGTCTCCACAATAATACCTTCTTTTCTTAACTTCTCTAATTCTAGACGCATTGGTTCTAGCATGGCCAAAGGTACATTACGTACTTTACACGTAACAGGGTTTGCCTCTGCTTTTAGAGTTATACTGTGAGTGAATCCAGTGAGACAACCTAGTTTATCACTGAACACTTTTTTAAATTGGAGCTGCCATACAGTACTTGGTTTATCTTTAAAAGACACAGAGTTCAAAGTACCAGGACCATGAGAATTATCTCTAGCAGAAGTACCCAAGTCTCTTAGAACTATACACGGGTCACAACCAGGAGCTAACGACACTCCTAAATCCGCTTGATGAAACCAACTTATTATGCTGTCGCCTCTGCAGGAGATATAAATTTTGCCTGCAGTTAACCTTCCTTTATATTCAATGTCGCCCAAAAAGTACCCAAATAGTTTTATAGGCTGTCCACCATATGCAAGAGGTTTGATGTCAGGCTTGAATACCTTGACCTTACCACGCAATTCCTTATCAAAAAACACTTTCGTGTAACATTCCATGACCATCCCATCCTCGTCGCCAGTGTGAAGAAGTTGCTGACACCAATATGTCATAAATCTTCTTTATTCAGGACATACATCATCCAAGGTCCCATCCACAGAACAGCAGTCTTCAACTGTCACCAACAGAGACATCCACAAGCAGATGTCATTACATTCTATACAGATGTCATTACATTCTACTCCTACGTAACATTCCATGACCAAGCCAATGAATACCTGTAAGCTATATAAACATATGACAACATCAAGGATACCACACAACCATTGCAAACAGCACATCCCATAACAGCAACTAAGGCCGGAGGGTCGAGACACGAGTCTGCTTCAAGGGCTGGAATCTGTGTACATGACAAAGGAAGGTTGGGAAGTGCATCTTGCAATAGAAAACATGATCCTAACATGCCAGGCTTTTAAAAAAAAAACGCAGCCTGCAAGGAACCACAACCCTTAAACAGTTTTAGAAAAGCAAAAGTGAAAAAAAAGAGATAAATAAAAAAAGGGAAAAACAACTTTCCAAAAAGACCCTCACCTTTGATTTCGAATCCCAGACCAGGGTTTGTGAAAATGAGGTTGCAGCTGAAAGCATGCGTAGTATAAGCAGATACCATTCATCACCATGCATGTCCTTAAAAGTGACAGGTCCCCCGTAGGTCCCCCACCTCTTTGCTGTGTCCTTAAAAGTGACAGGTCTGGCCGCAGAAGTGACATGTCGGTGTGTCCTTAAAAGTGCACAGAAATTATGTGGACATGCTGTATGGGTGACAGCCCTACACGGAACTGGCCTGATGCAGAGGTGTGGCATAGGGTTTGTGTCAGAGGGTGAGCATGTGTTGAAGGTGGTGTTAGGTTTAATAGCAGCATATGGTTAGGGTAGTGTAAATTTGGTGACATGACAGTGTACGCAAAACTGACTGTCTAAGAGGGGCATGCCAGGGTCTGTTCAAGCCATGATAAAAAAAACAAGCATTGGAATAGCCAATAGTTCTCGCCTTTGGGACCTTATAAGTATTTAGTTATGCAGCAGGTCCCAAAGGCGAGACCTATTGGCTATGCCAATGCTTGTTACTGTTGATCCTGCGCCCACAATGTAAGGTTTTACCTTCTTTCGTGAAACGGCCGCGCACGGTCAGCGCATCTTCTACAGGATGTTGAAAACGGACGCATCTGTGACCAAAATCAAGATGGGTGGCAGCATCACTTTTAAAATATTATCGCAGCCAATTAAAAAGTACGTCCAGAGTCGTCGTCCGAAATATGCAGATGTATGCAAGTTCTGAACGGAAACACTTGTGGCTAAAAGAGTTGTGCGGCTCCAAACCCTGCGAGTGCCCCTTCCTAAGGCCCCCTCCTGCTGGTAACCGAGTTTTGACCCAGCCGTGCGGGCCCCTCGGTATAACCTGCACGCGGCCCGTGTGCTTGAGAAAAGACGTGAAGATCCCCCCCACCCACTCCCGATTGCCTCCTCAAGTACCAAAAGAAAGAACTGAAAGAGACAGATATGTTATGGGGCGTGGGTCGCTAACTACCAGTGGCGGTTGGTGACATTTTAAAGCAGAGGGGCGTAAAAGTTGTGAATGAGTTTTAAGTTGTGGGCAGCAAAGCAAGAAAACGCAACTAACATTTAAAAAAAAAAAAAGCAAAGAGGTATATTCAAGCTAATTTCAATAAAGAATTTTGTGGAAAGCTAGATTTATAAATCATTTCTGAACATGTGGTCTTGATATTTTTTAAATGATTAAAGAATGCCCCATATTTTACTACATTAAATATGTTCAACAGATCCTGCCTCAAATGTCTATCTGGGTGAGTTTAGGTGTTTGTGACAGGGCATTGAGATCTCTGGAACAGAGTGCCTGTCAGTGCATTATAGAAGTATTCACACTACAGTCACATCCAATCCTTGGCGTCTCTGCTGAGCTCTTTCAAAATGGTAACATGTGCCACTTTTGTGAAAGCAAATGAAGGAGATCACACCTGTCAACATATATACAGCAACAAAGGAAAATAAAATGCTCTAAAAAGGCCTACTGGGAGCCAGACTTGCTTTTGATTGGGTTTGAGGGAAGATACACAGGCAGTCTTCCTCTGCAGGACAAACCAGCTCTCTCCGATGTCCGGGTCGTGTTTTCTGTCTTCCGACTGTCTGAGAGCCAGCAAGGGAAAGTGAAAAAGGGTGCTGATTAAAACAGACTTTGTGCAAGCACCCCGAAGTATATACAGAGTATGCTTACTAAATGTGACCCGACCTCAGAGTCATAAAGCTGATGACTGGTCACATGCTTACTGGCACGCCCCCTACATAGGGAACTGTGAGGAGGAGTCTTCAATTGATTGCAAGCCCCAGGCAGTATTAGGCTGAAGGCTTAAAGCGCCCGTGGCTGCAATCTAAATTGACGGCTGACCTGCGTCATCTAGGGGGAGGTGCACGGAGCAGGCCAGGGCTAGATCAAGGTAACCCCTGGCTTAGTCAACAAAGTTTCATTTGAGGGCACATGCGCTGTGCGCATGTGTCAGTGAAAAAACAGCCTGACGGGCTAAGGGTGGTAGGCAGCAAACATCACAAGGCGATTCTCCTCGTTAGCGAGTTTTAAACAAAAGCGCGTGCCTCGCACGGCAGCAGTGGGAGAGGGGCCCTGTGTGATTCCCTTGCGGGAGCGAGCAGCAAGGCACGATAATTGATACCACATGGCGCTGCTGGTCGCTCCCGCAAGGGAATCGCCACACACGCACGCGTTGCCATTGAAGGCAATGGAACGCATGCACGTTTTTTGGGCGAAAAGGGGACCCGATGGCTAAAGGTTTCCTCCTATGCAGCGCATGCGCACTGCGTAGGCGAGACCTAAAAACGAGCTGGGCCAGAAATGTCACTGCATGGGGATTTGTGAAAACGCGCAGGCAGCCAGCCCCCAGCCCTTTGTTGACACAGCTCAGAGGGGAGGGTTAAATGTTAAAAAGAAGTTTGTGAAAAGTAATTAAGCACAGATGGAACTGCAAAAGGGTCAAACAAGGAAGCATCTTAAAGTCCTGAAATGTAATTAGCCACAGATGCCGGGTCAAGGGTCAAGCGACCCTAAAAAGGTTACAGTCCTGATTAGCAGATGGTTCGGGATAAGATGAATGCAAAAGGATGACCCCCTAAGACCAGCGAAACGACCTTAAGTGCAGCTGTTGCTACAGCCTAACCCCCCCCCCCCCCGCCAAAAAAAAAAAGATGTTGTGCATGAAAGTAGAGGCCGGTGTACAAGATGGTTCCCAAAGGTAATCCCTCAGGGCAGGGGTTGGGAAATGAAACAGCAAATCAATGCACTATCACCCATTAGGAGCTCACCTCCACAAAGGACGACATGTATAATTAGCATTCCATTCAAAGTATAAAATCCCCACAAGTACATGGCTCAAACACAAAGCACATACAGAGGCCACACTTCTGGAACGGTGTATTGGGGATATCCGGTGGTACAGACCCCGCTCAGGACTTTAAAGGGAATAATGGATCAGAGCAACTTGTCACAGATTGACACCACATGCTATAAATTAATGGAGGTAAATAAGTAAGGGGATTGTTCAATGTTGCCGTCTTATGGCTTATTTAATGTATGGGGGATTGCATTTAAGTGAACAGTTGCATTTTAAAAGGGTTCGAGCTATATAGGACGGTGCTCATAGTGTTTTAAATAATGTTTAAGGCGCTGTGATATGTTGTTTAATGTTAATAATGCTGGCAGTGAAATGTGGTTGTAATTTTAAGTTTGTCGCAAAACGAACAGGGCCTGCATTTAAGGTGAGCAATGGTGTATTTTTAAAGGCTGCTTAACTCAGTGTATGATGTGTTCACGATGGTTTAATTAGTGCTTAATGAGGGTTGGTAGGATGCTTAAGGTGAATAATGCTGCCGTTTCAAATACAGTGTAGAGCGTTTCAGGCGTGCATTTAAGAGTGAATACCACTAATAGCTACGACTATGCACATTGATACAGCCTTAACACTTTAACAAGGTATAGAAACATCTGAGGGGCTCCAGGGTTGTGGGCCATGTGCTGCCAAGGGGCGGTTGTGTGGCATTGGTGGGGGCTCCGGAGGACTTTGGCCGGTGTGGGGCTTGAGGTCCCGTTTAAAAAAAAAAATTTAAGCTCCAGGGGATCGAGGCCCCGTTTTTAAAAAATTGAAGCACCCGGAGCCCACTGTGATCGATGCGGAGCTCCAGGTGGCTTGTGCGGTAGGGGTAGGGGCTCCTGTGGTCTAGGGTCAGTGTGGGACTCGAGGCCCTGTTTGAAAACATTTGAAGCCTCCAGAGCCCACTGTGCTCCATGCAGAACTCCGGGTTGCTTATGCGGCAGGGGTGGGGGCTCCTGCGGTCTTGGGGTCAGTGTGGGGCATGAGGCCCCGTTTTTTAAAATTAAAGGCCCCCGGAGCCCGCTGAGCTCCATACGGTGCTCCAAGTGGCTTATGCGGCAGGGTGGGGGGCTCCTGCGGCCTTGGGATCAGTATGGGTTGCGTGCCCCCCCCCCCGTTTGAAATTAAAGGCCCGCTGAGCTCCATGCGGTGCTCCGGGTGGCTTATGCGGCAGTGGTGGGTGCTCCTGTGCCCATGGAGCAGTGAGAGGCGCGAGGCCCCAAAGCATAAAAAAAATAAGACCCCGGAGCCCGCTTACCGAAGGCGCTGCTCTGGGGTGGTTGGCGGCGTTTACTGGGTCCCCACGAGGGTGGTGATGGCTGCAGCGTCATGGTTGCCGGGAGCTTCCCCCTCGCTTGGGGAAGGAAGGATCCGCCCCTCTGTGACGTTAGGGGTGTCCCCGTGAGGATATCACAGAGGGGAGGGCCTTCCTTCGTTAAACGCTGAGGGGAAGCTCCCGGTAGGGATTCCCCAATGAAGCAATATGCACTGCAGTTATGCAAGGGCTCTAAGATGGGTGAAAGCACAACAAAGCAACGCTAACACGTAGTGGTCGAGCCCAATGGGTATTGCGAGCCTGACCCCTAAGGGTGTGCAACACGGCTTTAAGCAGCAGCATTGGCGTGGCGTTGTGGAAATATGGATTTTTCTGATCAGTTATGTCCCCTATCTTGGACCCCAACGGTTTCTTGTATGAATCACAATTACATGTATGTTCCCTCCAGTTCCAGTTATGAAGACGCAAACACATGTGCGTCCACCGTCAACATGTCCTCTTTCAGATCCGCCATAAATAGGCCGGATATTCCATTCCTAAGTATGAAAGGCCACCGGCTTTATATGGTTCACTTATGCCATTTTACAGTCCAGGCAAGTAGGCCCTGATTCTGTCATCAAACTCTTCTTGCCTTCTGCCTCTGAAAGCTCCAGTCTGAGCCTGCATCTGTGACCATGAACTTTGTCTCATTCTCTGCGCGGCCCACGAAGCCTGACATCAGCTTGCTGCCTGCCAAAAACTGTATTTCACCTTCGAAATTATCTGCTCCGTTCCCTGCCCAATGCATTCCTGTCTAGTAGTTTAAGTAAACATTCTTCCAAGCTACCGAGCAAAGGCCCGGCTTCTCTGTCTTGATGCAAGTAATTCATAGCCCTATTTCTATGGAAGATTTCCGCCCTCGCATCTAGTGTAGACACTTAGACGCTTGTACACGCACTAACAGTCAGTATAGTCAGTATAGAATAAGATTCTACTCTAAGAGACCTCTCTTTTGGATAACATAGTTCTTTAAACATAGGATGTTAGATATGATTTGGGATTAGGTTGACTTGACCCTCCAGACTTCTGTCGCCACATGTAGAGCTAAATGTCAAGTCCCCTTCACCCCCTAGTTGCACGTCAATCACACGTCATGCTGCTGCGCGCGCATTTCTGCCAAGTATTTCTGCTGACATTGCGAAATTCTTTCATGGAACCACCCTATTATGACGTCACACCTGATGACGTTCCCTAGTCACACCCAGTTACGCCTATTTTTGCTACGCATGAATATATTATCCACACTATCAATTGTTACGCCTCTTGTATTTGCTTCACTGTAATGCCTATTGTATAAAAGTAATTGATTGTCAATAACGTATGTACTTCACTTCCTGAACCTTCGTGGTGATGGAACTTGGAGCAACCGATTATAATCGACCATTGGAATAAAGCCCATTCCGAACCTCTAATACCACGGATTCTGCCTCTTATTTACTGAGCTATTTTATTATGTTTCTGTATCAAATTAAGTCCCGGTAATTAAATTATTTACCACATGAATGGCGCCCGAATAGGGACACTTTCTCATCTCACGCGCCGGCGGTGAGTTGCAGGCCCGGTCTCCTGCCACAGCTGGACGGACAACAACGCGTACCAGCAGGATTTCCTGTATCTCCCTCCGGTCAAGCGGGGGCGACTGAGGCTGCGATCACCACCCAGACGAGGCGGTGAGAAGTGCGAAGTATCCCGACCAGAGCCTAGCTGAGAGAGCAAGATCCGAGGTATACAGAGGCCCACCAGTTTCCGAAGTCCCGAGTCGAGTTCAGTTTCCGAAGTGTCCGAGTCGAGTCCAGTCCGGTTCAAGTTCAGTTCAGTTTCCGAGGCCTTCCGTTTCCGAGCTACCCGGTGAGTACCATTACTGGGGAGGCGTTCTGACGTGCACATAGGTTGTGCCGGTCAAGACGGGTTTGGGTACACAAATCCGGTCTGCACTGTTTCAGCAGTGTATCTGTACTGTTTAGCAGTATATCTAGTATATCAAGTATATATATTCAGAATAACCCAGATAATGTCGAGTATTATGTTTAGTGATTAAGTTTTCCTTAGATCGTCATCATCATTGTTGCTCGGTTAAATGTTAAATGTTAAATGTTTTTAAATACGTTCTGCATATTGTGGTATGAATGACTGTTCATTATTGTGTTTACTGTATTAAGTTTGTTCAAAATCAAGTATCAGATCAGTTCTCAATATGCCGCTCTTTTCGAAATTAAGACAGATCACAACAAGAAAAGGGGTACTCGAAGAAGCCGTTCCTATTCCTTCTAGGGACACTCCAGGGTACTTCATGTATCATAAACATGGCTTAGACGCTATATTATTTCTTGATTTATGGGTAGACTACACCAAGGAATTACCAGAAAGTCAGAGGTGGCCCGCAGCTGGTACCTGGGATACAGAGTGCATCATGAAAGTAGAGGAAGAGTTATGGAAAAGGAAAGTCAGACAGTCACAGAAAGACGCCATTGAGTTATGGCGTAAAGAATCTCATAGACGTACAGAAAAAGCACTCCGACAGGAAGAGAAAAATAGAGAGAATTCAAATAAAGTCCGAGAAAATCTATTAATTGAAGAAGGTACACGAGTGAAATCAGAACAAGTAGACAGACAAAGAAATGCCCTTATGAATGGTATGTATCCCCTCCTGGCCGAGGGATTACCTAAGGCTACTCCGGAAATACCAAAAGACTTGCCACCCCCATTGTTCCCAATAAAAATACATCCTAAGGGGCATCCTAGAACCGCAGAAGATGTTTTTCTTTCCTCATATTTAGATGACGCAGTTCCCGAGTACGCAAATCCCGCCCCACATAGACCGCCTGCCAGGGAGGTTCAACGCCAAGACCCAGTATCTGTATCTCTACAGCCACAAATCCTGACACAAGTTCCGGCAAGCACATCTGTTTCTACATCTGTTCCTACAGCTACTTCTATAGCTGTGTCCACACCTATAGTTGCGGTATCGCGTTCAACGAATCCTTTCACACCCGATACCCCAGACGGGGCTACGGGAGGTGCTAGCAACATTTTTTCTACGCCACCCAGAATAAATAAACTTACCTTTCAAGAGTCAGCACATTCACGTACCCCCAAACTCATAAATGCCCGTACGCTTAAGGAACTTCTTTGTAGATATGACCCTGTGCCCGGCAAAGAGGACGAGATGATCATGGCATCATTACGCATCAGACGAGCCGCGGTGTATCTAGGGAAGATACCAGGAATGACTGCACATCTAGATAATATATATCATTTTGTCCAAACAGGGCGAGATTCTGAGTGTATTAACAGAGCTATGGAATACCAGAAAGTGGAGATACAGGGGGAACTGTTACGTTTCCTTGTAAATTGTGTGATCAGAAATCAAGACCGACCGGGGATAGACCCGGAAGCAATGCAAACTCTTACCAGATGGAGCCAGAATATATCAGAAGGGAGACATGATAAGCAAAATTGTATAATAGCCATGTGCCGAAAGATCCGTAAAGAAATAGAACGCCTACACGAAGAAAGATTAGCAGTAGACCAGTTCGAACAAAGCGAGGAGGAAGGATCAGGACTGCCCACAGGACAGTCGGACACCATAGCCTATGTAAGTAGAGGAAGATCTTGTAATAATACTAGATGTCTTATTGACCCGATACGTTCGATATGTCCGGATAATAACAGGAATTTCCAAACACCTATAATAAATATAAGGTCTCACGAGCATTCGTTCCAAGCCGCTGACAAATTACTCCGAGAACGAAGGGGTTATCATTTTTTCGATTCCATGGATGAACAAGAATTAGCCAGGTCAGCCGTTCATTGGGTTGACAGTCCGGGAAAATATGGTGATGATACAGTAGCACACACATTTTTGAACCTCACCCCAGATGAACAGCGTTTAGCTGGGATTTATATGATTCAACAACTCCTTATACTATATCAAAGTCAGCATTCAGATCCTGGTCCCTTACCTGAAATACTGACTGAATTACTCACGAATAGATGGAGAGGTTCAGGTACTAAATTAATTAAACACATACTAGAATCAAGAAAGCAGTACATTCTTTTTGTATGTCCAGAACATGTCTCATTGCCCATCAAGGAAAGAACCACGTATTACATGGACAGACAGAATCCCTTACGAGAAGTACACCCAATAAAAGGCGAGGACAATGAGTTTAAACGCGTATTTGTATATACGCCCATATCGAAAATAGAATTGTTACAAATGAAGAAAGTGGTACCCAGTCATGACAAGGACCCAGCGGGTTTCCACCGAGAAATTAAAGACATGTTACTCATGGGAGAGTATACCTATCCCGACATTATGACAATATTAAAGGTATTAATGCCTGTGGGCATTTATGAAAAACTCAAGGAAAAAGAGTGGGAGGTGGGAGACCAGAAGATAGAATGGTCAGCATTAGAAGCAGAAGAAAAGGCCCGAACTGCAGGAGCAGGACTTGGGGATAAAACTAAAGCACTACCAGGTTTACTAGTACAGGTACTGCCACGTTTATTAACTACAAAAAAGGAAGATTGGGGTACAATTTCAGCCTGTAAACAAAAGCAAGATGAAGACACTAGTGATTTCTATGCCCGATTTGAAAAATGTTTTGGTATAAATAGTGGCATAAAAGCAAGTAGCGAATCATACCCACATCTGTTTGTGACAAAATTGGTTGAAAATTCCTTGCCTCAAGTGAAGAATAGAGTATTAAAATTCGAGAGTACCTGGCAAGGTAACACTCCATCACAAATGTTGCAAATGTTACAGTACCATCACAATAGAATTAGAGAGGAACAAGAACATGAACAAAGACGCATGAAAGACACGAAAATGAAAATGCTAGTCTCCCAGACAGTTCCAGTTGAAGGACATAAAAAGGGTACGACACATTCCGGTGATTCAACGGGACCTGTAAAAGGGACATGCAACTATTGTAAAAAGCCAGGTCATTACGTACACGATTGTCCAGTTTTGAAACATAATATCGCCATAGGTAATACAAAAGAAAGACCACGGCCACCTAGACAGGATCAGAATGAACAAGGAGCCCCGCAGCATGCACAGTCCATGCCAGCTCCACCACAGTCTATACAGTTTGTGCCAGCTGCACCAGCGCTGCCTGTTGCTGCCACACAAACCACGACACGACAGCTGTACCAGACCGCACAGTACGACTATCCTGATTATCAACGATACGCATGAAGCAGCCTAGAGAGGGAAGTTGACTTACCCCTTATCGAGGTCCCTGTAGACCAAGAAGGACCTTATGTACACAGTGAATTATTAGGCCAAGATAGAAAAATTTTACTTGATACAGGGGCAAGTCGAACAACTATAAAACGTAGTGAAGTTCCAGGGGCACCCCTCTCAGGCTCACAGAATATTTCCCTTGGTTTTTCAGGAAAACCTATTGTTAATGAAGTGTCACAGCCTCTTCCACTTACGATAGGACCTTTGACCCGAATTACAGATTTATTGCTTACTAAATCATGTCCAGAAAACTTGTTAGGTATAAAAACACTGAAAGCTCTAGGAGCTATAATATGTTGTTCTCCGGAAGGAGTAAGATTGTTTTTACGTGATTTTAAAGGTCACTATGTGTCTAGAGACATGGATCCCCGACTGCAGACTTTACCTACACATCTATGGGCACAAGCCCCTACTGATGTTGGTTGCATGAATATTACACCATACCGAGTTACACTAAAGGCAGGAGTGGTACTACCACGAATGAGACAATACAAGTTACCACCAGATGCTGTAGTGGCTTTACTGCAAATCATTGACGAGCTCATTGCCCAAGGAGTGGTTGTGGAAACAGACTCCAATGTATGTAATTCACCGATAATTCCGATTCTTAAACGAACAGATCCGAAGGCCCCGCCAGTATATCGACTGGTTATTGATCTGCGCGAATTGAACAAGTGCATTGTGCCACAATTCCCTGTGGTCCCAGATATCTCGTCCTTACTGACAGCTATTGATTCCGAAGCAACATTCTTTACTGTAATTGATCTCAAGAATGCCTTTTTCAGCGTCCCAATAGATCCAGAAAGCCAATACTTGTTCGGATTCAGTTTAAATGGACGCAGCTTTAAATTCTCACGCGCACCTCAAGGATTTACAGAAAGCCCCAGCATCTATAGCCAAGCACTGAAACGAGAACTCGACAGTATCCACATGCCAGTTAACACCGCCTTGCTTCAATATGTCGATGATCTGCTGATCACCGCGAGAAGCGAACACGAATGTGAGAAAGCATCACTGACAGTTTTACAATTTCTAGCCGAAAAGGGGCACAAGGTGTCCCCTTCTAAGCTGCAATTCTGTGTCCAGCAAGTTGTTTATCTTGGACACTCGCTGTCCAAGGAGGGAAGGCAGCTTACACCCGACCGCATTCAGTTAATAGCTAACATGCCAATACCCATGACACAAAAAGAGGTGCGGGCTTTCATAGGCCTCACTTCATATTGTAGGCAGTGGATCCCTCAGTATGCATTTCTAGCAAAACCACTCATTCAATTGACAACACAGGAGGCAGCCACATCGACTGTTCTCCCTTGGACTCAGGAACATACACAAGCTTTTGAAAGCCTAAAGAAAGCTTTATGCCAAGCACCTGTTTTAGCAACACCATGTTACAATAAACAGTTTACACTCTTTATTACAGAGCGCGAAGGTACTGCCTTGTCAGTACTCACACAGGAACAAGCAGGATCACACAAACCATGTGCCTATTTCTCTAGTACATTAGATCCAGTAGCTCAGGCTTTGCCTGCATGCCTAAAATCAGTGGCAGCAACCGCTTTAGCAATCAGACAAAGCGATGCCATAGTGTTAGGACATCCATTGACAGTTCAAGTACCACATGCAGTAGAGGTTCTCGTGAATCGAACGCAAACACAACACTTGACTATAGCGCGACTTACAGGGTACGAATTAACATTGTTCCAACCACATATAGAAATCAGACGTTGTAACACATTGAATCCTGCCACACTTTTACCTATAAACGGAACAGACCCACTAGCCCATGACTGTATTGAAGTTATTACAATCACGACGAAACCCAGACAAGACTTAACCGATGTCCCATTGTCAGACCCAGACCTGACGTTGTATGTAGATGGTTCATGTATGAGAACAAGTACAGGAGAGTTAGTGGCCGCTTACGCAGTCACAACAGATACTGAAATCATTGAAACAAATTGCATAAATACCTTGTCAGCTCAAGCCGCAGAGCTCATCGCTCTGACACAAGCCTGTATTCAAGCCACAAATAAAAAAGTCAACATATACACTGATTCACGTTATGCATTCGGAGTTGTACATGACTTCGGCGTGCTGTGGCGAGAGAGAGGTTATTTAACTTCTCACGGTGCCCACATTCAGCACGGACCCCTCATTCATGCCTTATTAGATGCAATACATCTACCCACTGCAATATCAATTATGAAATGTAAAGCTCATACGAAAGTTACTGATATCATTTCTCAAGGCAATGATCTAGCTGACAGAACAGCTAAACAGACTGCTCAAACTCAAACATCCGACATGACAAAGACAATAGTCCCGATACAAACACATTGTATGACGATTAAAGATCCTACTCTTGATGTAATTGATATACAGACACATGCTACACCAGACGAAATAAAGAAATGGACTGATTTAGGAGGGATCCAAACGGATCAAGGATGGATGATGAAGGAAAAGTCTGTGTGGTTCCTTCCTGATTCAATGGTCCAGGTTATAATTAACACTGTACATAGTCCAGCGCATCTAGGAGAAAAAGCTATGCTAGACAGCATTCAACACATTTGGTTCAATAAACATTTACGAGCAGCAGCTAAACAAAAAGTTCGTACCTGTATGATCTGTTGTCAGTTCAACCCAGGAAAAAGCGTTCCCGTAGAACAGGGTGGATTTCAGCCTCCTGATCATGCTTTTGAAGTCCTCCAGATGGATTATATCCAGATGGAACGATGTCGAGGATTCAAATATGTTCTCGTAGTGGTCTGTGCTCTTTCCCGTTGGACGGAGGCATACCCGGTTTCAGATTACACTGCCCCGACTACTGCCAAACAGTTGGTTCGAGAATTCTTCCCACGGTACGGTTTACCACGTGTCGTCTACTCAGATAACGGCCAGCCGTTCTCATCCGAATTAATGAAACACGTTTCACTTTTGTTAGGCTATCAGTGGAAATTCCACTGTGTCCGACACCCCGAGGCAGCAGGTCTCGTAGAAAGACATAATCAGATCCTGAAAATCAGATTGTCCAAAATATGCAGAGAGAAAGGTGTCGACTGGGTAGTAGCCTTACCCGTTGCACTCTTTTACATGAGAATGGTAGCACACTCTCGAACAGGGCTATCCCCTTATGAGGTGATCTTCGGTAGACCACCAAATATGTGGGGGACGCCCATACCACGCAAAATAACGGATATTGACTGTAATATGCTGACAGATTACTTGGCTTCCTTGATGTCTGCACTACAATCTTGTCGTTCACAGGTAGCTGCAGCTTTTCCTGACAACACTGAGGTGAAACCCCATGACGTAGTTCCGGGAGACCTGGTCCTGGTGAGGAACTTTGATCGAAAGACTCAGCTGGATCCTAGGTGGAAGTCACCGCAGCTGGTCTTGCTCACCACAAGGACAGCCGTGAAGATCGAGGGCAGGAAAGGCTGGATTCATTCAAGTCATATCAAGAAATTTCATGGACTACCATCGGATGTGAATACCACACCTCGTGTGTCTTCACCAATTGACTCAAAACTTTCTTCTGTTGAAAAGAGTAATTCCGAACTTTATAAACTAAAACTCAGGTCTAATCAGTCAAGCAATTTGATTGTTTAAGTCCTCTCCAAGGTGAAGCGGTTGAATTGTCTCTGACATGTATCCCTTAGACCTGAATAGAGAACACACCCGAAAAATGTTGAAACGACATGTGTACTGTAAATCACTGCGTAGTCATTGCACAGTGACGTTATTAATTTTGTTTTTCTTAAGTCTCTTAATAGTTACTGCAAGTACATTGTTGCACATATATTATCCTATTCCTAGACATGTTTATAATATTACTGCTGAACATTCTTTTAGTGAATTACCTCCGCTTGAGTTGTCTTATAGATTTGCGCTGCGCAATAACACGTTTATTAGTATGTTACATCATTCCCATCAGGTTAGCAATGCTACAAATTGTTGGATATGTGGCCGACTCCCTCCCTATCAGAATTATAAAGGAATTCTACCTCTCTTTCCATACCCGTTCACACACAACGGCTCCTGTGGAGCATGGTTTAGTTTAATTAATTCTCTAGATTCGAATTCTGCAGTTTTTCAAGATAACTGGGTATGGGGAAATTTGAACTTAGTTTTACTTCAAGTCTGCTACCCTAACAAGGAGGGACTTCCCCAGAGAACAGGAACTGATCTAGAAAATGAAGTGTATGGATTAGGTGATTTTACGCTTAATCTTATGATCCTAAATGTCGAATCCGAAGCTACTCCAATTTTGCCCGCTATGTCACTATTTCCAGTAAAAGGTGAATTATGTGTAAGAAAGAATGGTTCCATACATATGGGCCATAGTAGATGCACCACTGTAGTAGAATTTAGTGATCAAGGCAAGTCTACATTTAGAGCTTCCCGCCATTCCTATTTCATATGTGGTCAGACGGCCTATGTACGTTTGCCTCTAGATTGGGATGGTACTTGCTACATTGGATTCCTTTTGCCACCTGTTTTCCTAGCTCCTCCTGATTATCACAGAAATACTCATTTAGTATATAATAGAGTAAGGAGAGATCTCCCAATAGTTGATTATACTGAAACAGCATGGGAAAAATACACAGATTTCAATAAAGGTCTCTTTCCCTATATAGGTACCGTTACCAATAGTAAGCTGATACGTAGATTAACTAGAACACTTGAAGCAGTAGTGAACGAAACTATTTCCGCCTTAGGCAATTTAACAGAAGAGCAGTCTGCTATGCGGATTGTTGTGCTTCAAAATCGTCTTGTCCTTGACGTCATCCTGGCCGATAGGGGCGGAGCTTGTAGGGTCATCGGATCAAGCTGTTGCATTTTCATACCAGAAAATTCGCCATCTGTATATAAAGCCATAACTCGCCTTCATAAGATTGTAAGCCAGATACACCAGAACCCAGGCACCTGGACTTGGTCCGGTTGGTTTTGGAGTGTATTATCTACCTTTGGATGGAAGGTCCTATCTTTCCTAGGTATTGGCCTTCTCATACTATTCAGTTGCTGTCTATGTCTGCAATGTGGACCAGCGATCTGTGGTCTGTGTGCCACATCGTGTATTCCACCACCAAGATTTCATTCATCCCGGAAGAAGAAAGAAGAACAAATGATGCTATATGAACAGATCAACGGATTGATGAAGATTGATATCTCTTAACGGGCAAGTAGGGGACAAGGAGGGAATGTGGAAATATGGATTTTTCTGATCAGTTATGTCCCCTATCTTGGACCCCAACGGTTTCTTGTATGAATCACAAGTACATGCATGTTCCCTCCAGTTCCAGTTATGAAGACGCAAACACATGTGCGTCCACCGTCAACATGTCCTCTTTCAGATCCGCCATAAATAGGCCGGATATTCCATTCCTAAGTATGAAAGGCCACCGGCTTTATATGGTTCACTTATGCCATTTTACAGTCCAGGCAAGTAGGCCCTGATTCTGTCATCAAACTCTTCTTGCCTTCTGCCTCTGAAAGCTCCAGTCTGAGCCTGCATCTGTGACCATGAACTTTGTCTCATTCTCTGCGCGGCCCACGAAGCCTGACATCAGCTTGCTGCCTGCCAAAAACTGTATTTCACCTTCGAAATTATCTGCTCCGTTCCCTGCCCAATGCATTCCTGTCTAGTAGTTTAAGTAAACATTCTTCCAAGCTACCGAGCAAAGGCCCGGCTTCTCTGTCTTGATGCAAGTAATTCATAGCCCTATTTCTATGGAAGATTTCCGCCCTCGCATCTAGTGTAGACACTTAGACGCTTGTACACGCACTAACAGTCAGTATAGTCAGTATAGAATAAGATTCTACTCTAAGAGACCTCTCTTTTGGATAACATAGTTCTTTAAACATAGGATGTTAGATATGATTTGGGATTAGGTTGACTTGACCCTCCAGACTTCTGTCGCCACATGTAGAGCTAAATGTCAAGTCCCCTTCACCCCCTAGTTGCACGTCAATCACACGTCATGCTGCTGCGCGCGCATTTCTGCCAAGTATTTCTGCTGACATTGCGAAATTCTTTCATGGAACCACCCTATTATGACGTCACACCTGATGACGTTCCCTAGTCACACCCAGTTACGCCTATTTTTGCTACGCATGAATATATTATCCACACTATCAATTGTTACGCCTCTTGTATTTGCTTCACTGTAATGCCTATTGTATAAAAGTAATTGATTGTCAATAACGTATGTACTTCACTTCCTGAACCTTCGTGGTGATGGAACTTGGAGCAACCGATTATAATCGACCATTGGAATAAAGCCCATTCCGAACCTCTAATACCACGGATTCTGCCTCTTATTTACTGAGCTATTTTATTATGTTTCTGTATCAAATTAAGTCCCGGTAATTAAATTATTTACCACAGCGTCACCAGGGCTTTAAATGGCAGCTTTTTCAATATTATATACCCACCATAGTGCCATAGTTGATGCTTATTGATCTTATGCAACTAACAACCACGGACAAAGCCAATAGTCCTGATGCTGGTTCTTGCTGTATCATATCTGGATATATTGTCAAACATTATATATATATATATATAAATATATATTCACTTAAAAAACAATAGGTTTCACACGTTATAGTTAGCTGTACATTTCACTCGTAAAAAACCAATGAAATTCCACGTTCTAGTTAGATCAGGTAACTATAACTTGCGCGCCCACAATAAACTGCTGATGACGTCACATATTACATCACTCATGACATGGTCAGTGACATCACTCATGACATCAATGATGACATCTGAAATTACACATTGTGGATTGCGGTCGCGCAAGTTATAGTTACCTGATCTAACTATAACGTGGAATTTCATTGGTTTTTTTACGAGTGAAATGTACAGCTAACTATAACATGTGTGAAACCTATGGTTTTTTAAGTGAATTTGCAAGGTTTTGTAAATGATAATTCCTAACTATAACGTGTGTGAAACCTATGGTTTTCAGTGAATTTGTACGTTTTTTTAAACGCTAAGTTAGTATTTATTTTTTATTTTTTTTTCTGGTTTCACTGTGCGCACACCCTGCGCGCACGGTGCGCTTCGCGCACCATGCGCGCACTGTGGGCGCACGGTGCGCTTCGCGCACGGAGCGCCTACGTTGGGCAGTCCATGCCGTGCGCGCCTCGCCTTTTTTTACACATTAATATTTGTTTTTTTCTCCCTTGTGGGTCCTTTAATTTATTTAATAAATGTGATTGATACTTATTTATTTTTTTTTTTTTTTTTTGCCGTGCGCGTACAGTAAGCTTACCGTACGCGCACTCCGCGATTTTTTTTTTTTTTTTAAATTATTAATGTATTTTTCGTACTTTTGTGTCCTTCTTGGACCCCCTGACAAACACTAGGGGGTCTGCAACTCTCTTTGTTGCCCCCTTTTCACGTTCCCCACCTTTGTTTCTCAGTGCGAGAGACAGAAAATGGCGGCCGACACTTCCTGATTTCGACCGATTCGAATGTTTACAGTCATGTAACCACCAATCAGAATTGAGCTCGCGCACGGCACCGTACGCGTACGTTAAGCTTACGGTAAGCGCATGGAGCGCGCTTACAGATATATATATTGATTTAAATGCTATTTTCTCAGGACCTACTGAACAGATTTACACCAGACCTACAAAAGGCACATCCTTGACCTGAGGACTACCTCTCTGCCAAATTTCAAGTAATTCTGTTCAGCCGTTCGGGCTGTAGCTCGGACTAAAGGTCCTATGGGAAAATGCATGGGGAAAACGCGTTTTGGGACCCCCCTTTTTTCTCAGCCCCCGCTTGACGAATCCCCCCCGAGACTTTCAGGGTAGGAGCGGAGCGTAGCGCCCCATTAGTTTTGAAAATTTCGCGAGGATTCGTCGACCGGCGCCAAAGTTATTCAAAATAGAATGTTGCGGATTTCCTATGGAAACACGGTCCTAACTATAACTATCTACTGGCGACCGCCAGCAGATAATATGCCGCCATGCCGAAGCGTCTATTTGCTTGAGCAATAAAAGAAGAAAACCACGCACCTACCTTGGAGTCCGTGTCCCAATTTTTGCCTTTTGAACTGGAGGAAATAGTGGGAACTTTGGTGTTTGTTCATATATATTTTTTTTATTTTAAAAACGTGAATGGATGCCCATAGCTTAAGGGCTTATTTATTATAAAGGTATCAGATACCCCAATTATTGTTTTAGCTGCTTCCAGGGTAAAATAAAATAAATAAATGTCTGGGTAACTCCTGTGATTAATACTCATTCTACAGAGGGATATAGGATTTTGTCTAGCGGCTGCTTTGAGGGTGCAAATACCAATGTTTTATATGCATGCTGTAAAGAATGTGTACAACGCCATAAATGCACGGGTTTTGTTTTCAATTTTGATTTTTATGTTTTCAAAACTTTAGCCAGGACGTTTAGCTGTGGGTCTGAGATGTTGTGCCTATAGTTTGTGCACTCATAACCGTTGTAACATGTTCCTAGATATTGTTTTACGTATACCCGGTGTAAGGATGCGTGTCTCTATGTGCTGCGTATTTGCACTTTCTAGGGTTAATGTATGAAATTGTAATCATGTTTATGAGGTGTGGTTTTAAAGCAGCCGTTTTATTTAATTTAACCCAGACGCAGGACATGCCGCAATTAATCCTCACAGACGATGAAATGCGCGCCCTACAGACTGGTATATGTATTTAGAGGCATATAGTTCTGAATAGTTTTGTACACCTGTATCTTATAAGCTCTGCTTTTCTAATGGGGTTCTCATGTATGTGTGATTTTATAGATATGGATCCCGAACTACAAAGGTTTCTTGATGGTCTACAATGCCACATGGGGGCTCAAGACGCGTTGCTGAGTGTACAGGATAACACCGTTCTTACAGGTAAATCAAGAAGGCCCTGGTTCTTTAAACTGTCTAAGACTTGGGAGTGTCTAGGCCCAAAAACCACCGCTGTGAACTATAGGAACGCTCCTCAGAGGGGCCTGCTAAGGCCTGGTTTATACTACAAATGGGATTATTTTTTTTCTTTACAGGGCCCTCTGAGTCATGCCCGCAAGCCATGATTGTGCAGGAGCAGACTCAGCGACCAAAAGAAAGGCCTGTGATAAGGAAATCTTCAGCATCTAACGATGGACCTGTGACAAAGAAAGGATCTGGGAAAAGGCGGTTAACAGGTGTGTTTTTACAAAAGGGTGTGAAAAACGAACTCTGGGTTTTATTCTCTCAAACAAAGCGGTTCACAGCCATGTAGTACCAGATGTACTACTGGGGGTAGTGTAAACATCTTATACAGGTTCCTTATTGTTTCTAATATATATTTTTATGTTACATTCTAGAAGCCGTTCAAAAGAACCTCTGCGAAGATGTGCATAAGGCTAAGAGGGCTACGAAACCACTGGGGGATATAACAAAGACAGTCCTGAACACCGGGCCTGCGGCAAAAGGTGTGAGTAGGCGTGTACACCAGAACAAGATCTACACATACCACACCCACATACAACAGAGAACCGACGCATCCAAGGCGTATCTGAAACCTCTCCAGACCTCAAAAGGGAATCTCATCTCAAACAAACCCACCCTTAAGAAAAAGCAACTGAACTCGGAACCCCAAACAGGTCCTTTAAACCTCAAGAAGTCGTTGGTCCTGGAGTCCCAAGCAGCACCTTTAGACCTCAGCAAGAAACCGGGGGTCCCTGAACCCCCAACTACTCCTTTAGATCGCTCATTAAAAAATGTTGCTCAGCAGGGGAATGAACCCTCTATCCCCGCTCTCTCCAAGGACGCACCGGCTGTGACGCCGGTTGCTGAAGCTCTGTTACAACCTGTGAGAAGTTGGCCTGGCATATGCTGTCCTCTAGTTATAGGGGACACCTTGCACCAGTCCAATTCGACTCTTAAGGTGATAGGTTAAAAGACAACCTTTAAAGAAAGCTATCCTAGTGGTAGCTGTGGAGAGCAGCCTTCAGGCTAAGTCTTGAAGGAGTGTTAAGCTTATTGTTTAACCATGGATAACCTCTTGAATGACCAAATGAAAGAGTAGTCCACACAGGTATATATATATAAAATATATGTATTTATTCTAAGAATAACCCCACTAGTCTCTTTATGAGGCTGGAGGTAAAGATACAATTCAAGCAAGCATTGATAGTTACAATAAATAGCACTGGAATCATAGGGCCCCAGGGGAAGACCAAACCATATATTAAAAAAGTGGTATAAGAACCACGATAATTCTACAGACAATGCCTAGGGCATTTAGGGTCGCTGGCCCCTTAAGAAACCACCCAAGGTAGTGAGGAAGGGGACCCACGGGAGACGCGGGCAGTGGTATAAGCTACTGTCGGGATCTCCATTAAACCCTATGGAGAATGTTGCGGTTGAAATTTACAAGAATAAAAACACTTCTAGCAGGAGTTCAAGTTCAGGACTTTAAAGTTAGGCTCTTGGAGGGCCCACACCCACGAGAGTACCGAGGTACCCTTGTTACCTGCCCCAGGGAAGCCGGGTGCATAGGTCGTTTTCGATGTCGGGTCGCGGGCTGGTTTTCACTGGGAATACGGGTAGAACTGCTGCTAGCCAAAAGCGGTGTTGATGTCGTGAAGATTGAAGATGTAGATCTTGAAGAGAAGGACCTGAAAGCAGAGGGGACAGAGTCTGGGTCACGGCACAGTGACCAGGGAGCTCAGGAGAAAGAGCCCTTCAATGTCGGGTGCTTCCCGGTGGAAGATGGGTAGCTTGGATCAGCAGCCACGGGCTCTGGGAGGCTTCAAGGAAGGCCAGCTTCTGAAGGGCCACTGCCCCACAAAGGATGAGGGTCGCTGCAGTGTTCGTGTCCAGATTAGATCCACTAAGCTTTGGTAACCGCAACCCATGCAAGAATCACAAAACAGCTACTGGTGCAGACCCACGAGGTCTGAGCGAGGTCTCCAGCAAGGAGACTGAAGAGCAGGCCTGGAGCAACCAGGGGAACTCTTGAAAGTGAAGATTGACCTCTGCCAGGGCCCATCAGTCGAGAGACAAGGGACCGCGGGAGGCAGCTATTTGGCGTGCGTAAAGATGCGCCCACGGGTCGCTGGAGCGGGCTAGAATGTCGATCTTTGGCACAGATAATGCTGAGAGATTGGCTCAATAATGGGCCAAAGCACAACTTTCCCACTCGTTGGGTTCGTGTGCTGTGCAAGAGGTGACTGGTGTCCTGGGGTATTGGGGATCTCAGCACCCACGGGGTCCACCATGCTCAGCCTTGCTGTGCACACTCACTGGCCTCTGGGATGCTTGGAAACCCACCTCAAGGTAGATAGGAGTTGTCTATGTCCGTAGGAGCAGCGAAGTTCCAACAGGGTCACTTGCAGTGGTTCAGGTGCCTGCCAAGCAGGGGGGTAACTCCTTTACCCCAAGGGAGATTTCTTCATTCAGCTGTGCGGCAGCAAGTCGAAGTTCAAGTCTGTAAAGTCCAAGAATAATCTGAGGCTCTGGGAACCCTGCACCCACCTTTATCCAGAGGTATAGGGGTGGCTAAATCAGAGCCCACCAATGAGAGTTCAGGCGGGAAAGGGTGGCTACACCCTCTCCCCTTTGTGTGTTTCCCGCCTGGGCAGGGGACAGGATACCCCTGAAGCGGTCCCAGGCGGTGTATGCAGAATGTAGGCGCTGTAGCAGCCTACGTGCAACTTTGAAAGGCATCCTATGGTGCACCCACCCAGTTCCAATCCACATAGTCTGCCTGGGGAGGTGGGAGCACCTCCCTGCAACAAGATCCCTATTGTCCAGCTGCAGTGGCTAGAGTTCTGCCCAGCAACAGGCAGCCAGAGTCGTGTAGGTGGCGGGTAGCATCCATTTTGTATTACGTGTGCACTTTTAAACTGGTGTCTAAATTCTGCCACTTTTCCCATATCGCCCCTCTAGCAGGGGGGAATCATGCCCTCATGCCCATGGCTAGACTGGGGTTAGGATTCCTACATGTTTGACACCAAACAAGATATGGTTCTGTGCAGCCACTCAAGTTATCATGCTATCGCGATTACTTAGAATGCGGTTAAGAGTATATGGTATGGCTGCACTACAAACAACCTCGCACTAGTTTTAATGAAGGTTGCAGAGGGGCCCTACTCAGGTAGGGGTTCCCCCTCACATCTCAGCACCCTGCCTTGTAGGATTAGCAAGGACTGCTTTAGGGGTGACCTATGAGCATATAGGTGTTGTAATTAAGTGGGATACAGGGTACCTATATCCCTGTAAGGGGTGCAAGCACCACCTTACCCGGACTACAGTAGTGGTCTGGTGGTGTCATTTGGTATTGCTGTCCTAGGGTGGCACAAGTGCTGCAGCCCTGGTAAGCCTCTGAGGGACCCATGCCCCGGATACCATCTACAAGGGGCTGATAAGGTATCCTCAGTATCCAATTGGTTTGTACCTAGGGTACTCGCATCGGTTTAGAGAGGAAGCAGATAGGCTGGGGTCCTGGATAGCAGGACCACAGCCTGGCTAGAGTCCTAAAACAGTCAAAATATCAGCAAAAAGTTGGGGGCAACTATGCAGTCGATGCCACTCCTACACAACCCCAAACCCCTAAAGTCAACAGGCTTTCAAGAAAATATCTTAAGAATAAGCAAGGGGAACAGGTGTTACATGTAGAAACATTGGAAGGGACCTTAATCCCGCTACACCACAGGACCCTTCCCATCCTCTGAAGACCTCTATAGTTTCAAACAAAATCGCGACGTCGGTAGAGGAATGCCCCATAGACCAACCCCCCAAACCTCCTATAGTCGCTCCCGACAGGTTTAGGGACAGCGCGTCTGAAAATGGGCAACCCTTAGGAGGAGCTTATACCAGCAGCAAAGGGTGTCTCGAGACAGTGACAGGTTCTGTAGACAAACTTGACAGACCCTCAGAAGCAGCGACCTGTGGGCCTTCTAACACCTGCAATCGCGTTTTGCAGACCGCTGTTACACTTTCACCAGACCCCCGCCCTGACAATGCCTGATCCTCTAGGAACCTCGATTATTTCGACAGCCATTTACATTCCCCGTTTCTTATGTCCCCTATCACTCCTCAGGGAGCGTACGACCCAACCAGCCCCGTGCCCAGTGTAAGCCCCGCAACACCCCCGACAATATACACCAATAACAGTACGGGCTGGGAGGACTGGTCAAATCATAGTATGGAGGTGTCATTTAGTGAGCACCCTTCCCCAACCGCCCGGGGTGTTCGCACTTGGATCCTGTTTCTATGATCCCCCCCCCCCCCCCCCCCCCCAGGCCCTCAGTTACAGATTGGTGTTGGGGATGAAGGACTGAGAGAGACCCCAGGAGTGTTAAAGGTTGTTATACAACCATGCACGGTATTCATCCCCACCCCTCCACAATATGACTCTGTAAACCCAAAGAGGTACTAGGGACTCAAGTAAAGGATATACTATTAGCTGTCAGAAAGCTAAAACGCCAAGCGAACACCGCAACCTTAAAATTGGGGCTGGCAATTGAAGGGCGTCGGTGGTAGAACACCAACACTACACCAACCGGAATACATAGAGGGGTCGCGGAGTGGGTCTGTAGCAGATGCCTCCACGAGTCCGGCGCACATAGGCACAAACCATACTGTTCAGATAGGCCGGGGGCGGTTACCTAGAAAAGCCTGGTCCCTTAAAAAAACAAAAGTGGGCCAATAGCGCTAAGCAGCGCCGGCTTTTAATAAGTAAACTAAAGTCAGAATATGCGCTACACGAATGCTTAAAAGACACCCAGAGCCCTTAATAAACCGGATCCCCAAAATGATACAGCAGCAAGCTCCCCATCAAGTCAAATCCCTCAAGATGAGGATTCAGAGGTCGTCTTTTTAGAGAGCGTTAGAAGCTACAGGCGTGATGTAGAGAGATTTAGCGCCACAAAGCACTACGAGGAGTTTAGGTTTGCTAACCTTCACCAGATAAGGTCCTCCGATCATGGTGTTTCATCAGGCGGTGCAAACGCTCATAGAAAGGATGTTACGCGATGTGGGTCGTAATGATTTTTTCCAACTGTGCTTCCAGGGGCAAGGTTTTGACAGTCCTTTGTTCACCAAACGGAGGTCCCGAGATGTGTTTGACGCCGTGGCATTTTTAGAAAACCTTTAGAGGCTTTTACAGAGCAAGGCTGAAGTAGTCGCCTATGGCACTTTCCGAGTCATAGCCCTCATTGTACGGGGCCGTGAGGGGGGGTGTTTCCAGACCTTTAAAGAGCGTGCTATAAAGCAAGATCATTGTTAAGAAACAACGTTGGCTGCTCGACTTTAACAATGACCCAACTAACACCTGTCTGGCTGCCAGCATCGTAGGGTTGCTGATGGGGCGCAACACCACCAACGCGGCCATCATGCCTAGAGCGGATGAAGCCCATGAGGTTCTTGAAATACCTCTAGACCGCATGGTCGGCTTTGGCGACAGGTCTTTGAGAACTATCTATGTGAGGGTGAAAGTTCTTTATCACAACGGCTCTTGGAAGTACTTTACAACAGTGGACCATGTGAGAAACAAGACCGTATATGTCCTTCACCACGAAAATCACTTTTACGGTATCTTGAACCTTAAAAGTTTTCTGGGAGTCAAGTACTTGTTCACACATTGTGGCCACATATACAGCAGTAAGGAACGTCGGTGTGAAATGCATTGTAAGATGTGCCGGAGGGATGGTTGCATCGTAGACGCCACCCTGAAGGTGCGGTGTCGCACATGTAAGATGTTTTGTCGCTCTCAAGACTGTTTGAGCATTCATAACAAAGCTGTTAAATGCAGCTCTAAAATGGATTGCTTTGAGTGTGGTTGGTATGTGGCAGATGATCACAAATGCAAAGGCATGAAATGCCCACGGTGCTAGACACCTTTTGAGGTGGGTACCAACCACCGGTGCTACATGGTTAAAGGCAGACCCCAGACCAAAACCGAAGCCTACATAGTGTAGGATATAGAGTGCACACAAGAGATGGGAGTACATCAACCTAACTATATTTACGCACACCATCTAACTTCCTATGACAGCTGGGAGTTTGAAGGCCGAACGTGCGTTGGAGATTTCCTTAACACTTTCATTCAAACCAAATTCAAAGGGTATACCATGCTGGCCCTCAACTCAAAAGCCTACGACTCATTCTTTATTTTACAAAATATGATTCATGAAAAGGTACAAGTAGAACTCATCACTCAGGGTTCCAAGCTGATGTTGTTATCTGACGACCAGTTACAAATAAGATTTAAAGACACGCTGAATTTCCTACCCAAGAAATTGAGCAAGCTGCCAAAAGCCTTTGGTTTCCCCAGGTGTAAAGGTTATTTTCCACACTTTAACACCTGGGCAAACCAGAGATATCTGGGCCCCATGCCACCTCCTGACAGTTACGGGGTTGAATATATGATGCCAGCTGAGAAAGCTTTCTACAATGGTACTCTGAAAACCGTGAAAATGAGTTTCATTTTCAAACAGAGTTGAAAGCTTATGGTCAGGCTGATGTAATGATCCTACGACAAGCGTGCAACCTCTTCAGAGATGTTGTGGTGGAGATTACTAAGAAAGTCCGGATCTTGAAACCCAAGACGCCTCAAATGACAAAAAAAAGTCAGGGTCTTGAAACCCAGGACGCCTCAAATGACAAAGATGGTCGAATACATAGACCCTTTTCAAAACATCATATTGGCCTCTATGTTTATGTCCATCTACAAACACATGTTTTTAAGACCAAAAAGTATCGCTCTAGTGCCGCCAGACCTCTATAACGGCAAACAAACGTTATTCAACCCCCTCCGTGTCTGAGAAGGAAGACATACATATTCAGCATGCCTTACAGGGTGGCGAATACCGCGTGGGTCCCTATTACCTGGATGGGTACGCTGTAATTAAGGGAGTGCCGACAGCCTTTGAATACAACAGCTGTTTTTACCATGGTTGCCCTCAGTGTTACAAGCCCCTCGAGTTTAACAGATTGATGGGTGCCAAATTTGAACACCTACACAGAAGGTCCAGTATGTTGAAAACTGTGGCTTTGCTATGAGGGTCCTATGGGAGCACGAGTGGTTAGAGATGCCAACAACCAACACTGAACTCTGCTCTTTCCTTCAGAGTTGTGACTTCCCACAACCTCTGGAACCCCGCGATGCCTTATTCAGGGGGTGAACAAATGCCATACAACTGTACAGGGCCGCAGGTGAGGGTGAGAAAATACACTATGATGTCACCAGTCTGTACCCCTTTGTAAACAAAATGAAGGTATACCCCTTAGGGCACCCCACCATTATATATAGAGATTTTAATCCCATATCTGAATACTTTGGGCTAGTCAAATGTGAAATCTATCCTCCAAGGCAGCTTTACTTTCCTGTGTTACCATACAGAGTCAATGGTAAACTGATGTTCCCCCTCTGTCGAACATGTGCTGTGTTTAAAGAGGTTGACGGGTGTAGACACACCGAACAACAAAGGATGCTCCCTGGGACCTGGTGCAGCATCGAGGTAGAAGCGGCCTTAGAGAAAGGTTACAGGCTCGGGAGGATACACGAGGTGTGGCATTTTAAGAGGACCACTACACGGCTCTTTGCCCCATACAATAATCTGTTTCTCAGAGACAAGCAGGAGGCCTCAGGGTATCCCGAATGGTGTACTAGTCAGGATGCAAAGCAGAAATACATCAATGACTACTACGCTCACAAGGGTATCCATTTACGCTCCCATTTGATAGAGGTCAACCCAGCCCGTCGACAGTTAGCCAAACTCTGCCTCAACTCCTTATGGGGAAAATTCACACAGTGTACAAACCTGTCAAATACGACCTTAATAACAGATCCTGACGAACTGTTTAAGTACCTATTTGCCCCTTGTTACGAGGTGTCCAGCTGCGAGTTTTATCGATGACGAGACCGCGGCTGTGTGTTGGAAATACACAAAAGCATACCCCACAACGTGTAATAGAAACATCTTCATAGCGTGCTTCACGACTGCCTACGCTCGTCTAGAGCTTTACAGGGTTATGGATAAACTCCAGGAATCTGCTTGTATCATGATGCCGACTGATTTTTCTGAGTAAACCTGGGGATGAAGACCCTCCTCTTGGGGATTATCTGGGTAATTTGACCAGCGAACTTGATAAGGGTGAGCATATAATAGAATATACCTCATCCGGACCCAAGACCTACTCCTACCGCACAAACAAGAACAAAGTGTGTATGAAGGTCAAAGGCATAACATTAAATGTCAGCAACACCATAAAAATCAATTTTGACAGTCTGAAGAATCTGGTACACGAATACGCTACATCAGACGATTGTGAAAATTCTAAAACCATAGTTATGAACCAGCCATGCATAGTCAGATCCAAAAAGAAGAGGGAAATTACAACCCAGCTCTTACATAAAACCTTACGCGTTGTTTTTGATAAAAGGGTCCCGACTGCTGACTATAAAACACATCCGTATGGTTATTAGTCACATTAGAGACAGCCCCCGCACCATGGACATCAGATTACAACATCCGTTTTCCTGTGTGTTAGCAGGGCCCTCAAACTGTGGTAAGAGCTACTTTATAAAAAAGCTCTTAGAAAATGCTGCCGGCGTTTTATCCCAAACCCCTAATAACATTGTGTGGCTTTATTCATGCTGGAAAACTCTTTATACTGACCTGGCCCGTAGTTTCCCCCATATCAGATTTATAGAAGGTATACCTGATAATCTCAACGAGGAGTTACTGCCACCGACCCTTGTAAACATGATAATTGTCGATGGCCTTATGCGTGAAGGTGGTGATCATCCTGAGTTAGAGAGAGCTTTTACTCAATATTCACACCACCGCAATCTAAGCATATGCTACATTGTGCAGAACTTGTTTTACAAGGGTAAGAACAGTCGCTCTATAGCTCTCAATGCCTCATACCTTGTTTTATTTAAAAACCGTGACTAGCAACAAATATGCGTCATAGCTAAACAGATGTACCCTGGAGACACTCACTTCTTCATGGAGGCCTTCAACAACGCTACAGTAAAACCCCACGGTTACCTGCTGGTCGACTTAAAAAATAATACTCTAGAAGACTACAGACTGAGGGCAGATATTTTTCCCCCTGAGCTCCCAGTCGCTTACACCCCAAAGATAAAGTCCCGGGCCTGTTAAAAGCGGCGTTGAAGACATTTAGAGACATTTGTGGGGTGATCCTTATAAAACACAGTGCTAACCATGTCTGAACGCTTAAGCCGTAATTTTGATCTCCTGAAAATGTTGTTTACAGCCAGTCCCCAGCACCGAAAGGCCATCCTCTGCGCGGCTTCTGATGATTTAGTGGCGGCCATTTCAGAAATAGCCCTAAACACCCTAAAAGGTAACGTCCCTATATCAAAGAGGCAGTTACAGGTTTTGAAGAAGCGTCAACTTATCAAGAAGCTCAGTAACAAAAAGGGCCTCACTCATTACCAAGAAGAAACTGGTGAAACAGTCTGGGTTTTCTTTTTTTTAATTACAAGCCTCCTCACGAGCCGGTGATGGAGCACACCTCAAAGATGTATTTGGTTCCTAGACAGCAGCTGGAACATTTGGGCTGTTCTACGGACAACGCCTGGGCTATACGGCGAAATGAGACTATATAATTATATTTATTTTATTTTTTATATTATTAAATTTGAATGGCGCACAGCTACCCGGAGGTTTCCCCGCCTGGGGGCAATGCAAGACAAGAGGCATATGCAAACCGGAATACTCACAGGTTTTACTGATTAAAAAGCCATGTTTTCAGATCTTTGCGAAAGTTGAGGTACTGCCTTTCATGACGTAGGTGCATAAGAAGAGAGTTCCATAGGAGGGAGCTAAAAAGGCAAAAGAGCGTCCTCCCATTCTGGCTCGTTTGATTCTGGGCACCTGAAATTTTATTTGATTCGAGGATCGAAGTGAGCGTGAAGGGCGATAATGTTGGACCAAGGCCCTAAGATAGTGGGGAGCCGAGCCAATGTTTATTCTATGCATATAGCAGAGGGCTTTGAATTTGGCGCGATTGTCAATTCTCAGCCAGTGAAGTTCATGGAGTGCGGCAGAAGTGGGGGCCATTCTAGGAAGTTGGCAAAGCAGTCTAGCAGCGGAATTCTGGAACACCTGCAGTCTGCGGAGCACTTCCTTGCCGGCACCCAGATAGAGCACATTACCGTAGTCCAGTCTGGATGCCACCAAGGCCTGGACAACAGTTTTTTGAGTGGCAGCAGGAAGCATCAACAGGATTTTCCAAAGCCACTTTAGAATAGCTAAGCAAGTTGAAGCAACTTTAATCACTTGCTGCTTCATTATCAGTAAATCGTCAATAAGGACGCCACGGATGCGCGCCGATTGTGATAGGAGCGGAAGATCACCCACCTGTGGAGGCCAATCTTGGGGGCCCCAAAGAGATTTTTTGTTACCAAAGATGGGGAGTTCGTTTTTTCCTCCATTTAGCTTAAGTTTATTTGCATGCATCCAGTCGGCTATCTTTAATAACCATGGTTGAAGAGAGAGCAACTTTAAAGCTTCCTTGGAGAAAAGCGAGAAGATAAGCTTGGTGTCGTCAGCGTAGGAGTAAATAGTTAGGCCTGCTTGCTCTGCTATCATGGCCAACGGACTGACATACATGTTAAAAAGCAATGGGCGGAGAATGGAGCCCTGGGGGACTCCACACGAGGACACATCAGTCCAGGAATGAGCCGTAGAAGAGAAGACCTGAAAGGTCCTGTTTGATAGAAAGCTGGACAGCCACATGAGTCCATTGCAGCCGATGCCCTTAGTATCGAGAATCTTTAAGAGTGAGGAGTGGGAGACGGTATCAAATGCTGCACTTAAATCCAGTAGGATAAGTGCCACCATCTCTCCTTTGTCGACTAATTGACGAATATTTTCGGTAACACCCAGTAATGTCGATTCTGTGGAAAAGCCGGCTCTAAAGCCCGATTGAGAAGCATGTAAGATATTTTGAGCCTCAACAAACTTGGTCAATTGGAGGTTGGTGTGCTTTTCCAAGATCTTAGAGAAGACGAGAAGCAGGGAAATGGGGCGGAAATTAAAGAGAATCTCAGGGTCAGAGTTAGCTTTTTTTAGTAAAGGGTGGAGCATTGCATGTTTCCAGGCTGCAGGAACCCTAGCTTCCTGGAGTGATGTGTTAAGGAGCTCCATGATAGAGGAGAGTATGGGGAGGTCTAGTTTTTGAAGCACAGTAGGGGGGGGGGGAAATCGGGTCCTGAGGGGAGACAGATTTAATACTTGTAAGAATGTTATGGAAGGAGAGAAAGTCCAGGGGAGACCATTCGTTCAGGAAACTGTTGCTACTGACTTTGGCTACTTCCTGAGCGATACAAGGCGATATAGAATAATTAGGTTGAGGTTTTAAAGTGGTAGTGGTGTGTTTGTGAAATTCGGAGTAGATTTTATCAATTTTATCCACAAAAAATGTCGCCAAGTCATTACATTGTTTAGAGTTAAGATCTGGAGGCTCGGGTTGACAGGCATCGCTCGAGAGTCCCTTCACCACTCCAAACAGCACTTAGGGGCAATTTTGTGATTGTAAAATATGGTTGGCGTGCTCAGCCCGAGCAGCATTACACATTGAGTGATAGTTGTTCAAAACTAGTTTGTACGAGGATTTTTCTGGCTCATAGTTTTTCTGCCAACGTCTTTCTAAATTTTTACATTTAGTTTTTTCTGTTTTAAGTTTTTCTGAGAACCATGGAGCTGGAGGGCGATGGTGGCCCCGTTTATTCTTTATTGGACAGAGGAAGGCATGCATCAATGGCAGAGGTATGCCAATTGTGGAAGACTTTATCGTCATCTAAATTAGTTATCGGAGTTATAGGCATAGTATTGTTCAGAAATAGGTTCAAGCTGTTAATGTCTAGATTTTTCCAGTTTCTGCAGTTTCTAGGATTAGTGAAAGAAGCTAAATGCTTCAAGCACCGTTTATGTGGAATCTTAAATTCAACGAGAAATTGGTCAGACCAGGAAATGGGTATGGCTTGTTTGCAAGAGATGGTGGTAAGGTTAGAGAAAATTGGATCCAATAGATGTCCTGCCTTATGAGTGGGGCCTGAGTTATGGAGGAAAACATTCATAGCAGCCAAGTCGGCTGAGAGAGTGGAGCTCGTAATGCAGGAAACTTCATTAAAATGTAGATTCAAATCACCTAAAATCATAACATTGGTGGCCTCAAATAATAAGGAACAATGAGGTCTGGGAGTGCAACTGCCCAGGGACCAGCAGGTCCAGCGGGCGGTAAATTAGGGCCCCAGAAAGAGTGAAGTTGGGGGATAGCAAAAGTTTGAACAGACCGGCTTCACAATCCTTGAAATCCAGATCTTCCCATTTGCACGTACAGGCTGTTTTATAAATTATTGCTATGCCATCACCATTTCTGTCCTCCCGAGATAAGTGTAGTTAGGGGGAAGTGCGTATGCAATATGGGGTCCGGAGCTCTCATTGAGACAGGTCTCTGTCTGTTAGAAAGATGGCATCAGGTTGAGTCGGTAAGAAGATCAAGAATATCTCCCTTATGTTTTGGGAGTGATCGACAATTGAGGCTAAAAAAAAGTAAATTGAGTAGGAGGTTGGTTTTTCTTATTAGCCGTAATTGACGGTAAATCATGTTTGTGGCAGGTAGATCTCAGATAGGGGTACAATGGGAGGGTAAATCCACAGCAGGGGCAGTTAGAAGGAGCTGTGTCAGGGAAGAAAAGTGAACAATGAGGGTTGGGAAGAGGCTGGAGTGCTAAAAGGGTTTTACAGGTAGAGGTTATATGGCCGTTATGGATGCTGAAATTAAAGAAATTTTGAACCGGACAGATCTAAATCCGTACGACAAAGCTAACCTGTACACCAACACCCTTAAAATTTTTCTAAGCTATTACAAGCAGTGGGATGCCGAGAAAAACAGGCTGACTGTATACCCCCCCCCCCCGACTTTGAACAGCAACCCACACCACCGACTGCTCCGCAACCCTAGCAGCCTCAACCGGCCCCTGCAACATCCTCAGATATCTTTGTTGACGACCTCTTAAAAACAATATACGTCAGTGGCACCGGGGGGCAACGCAAATGCTGCCGAGTAAACTATCCACTTCTAAAGACCTACCAGCGTGGAATGAACGAGGAGAATTTCTCTACAAGGGGTAGCCGGTTGTTGGGTCACACATGTACGATCTAGTCAAAGGTCTCACACATCCCAAAATCCTAACACCGCAAAATGCTCCTAGAGGTTGGGAGCAGTGTTAGCGCGCAAGTGCCGAGCTTAACATCCCTTCCACACTCGTGGGTAACAACGAGCACCGCGGCCTGCTTGAAAGTTTGAAGGTACCCCTTCCGCCTGCGCCACCCTCCTCTGATGTTTCACGGCTATCACCCTCTTGGAGCACCACGCCTGCGCTGCCGTGCAGAGAAAAAGGCCACGGACCAAACCCCTTACAAGGATTAATCCTTAAAGTTTCTATAGACTTTTTTTTTTTTTTTTTAACAACTGTACTCATCACGTGTATAACCGTGTATGGTTTTTCTACATATATTTCTACAGTAGAGGTTATCCTTGTAATGCCCAACCTACATAACTGTTTGTAATAAACACTATTAGAACTTTTCACACCGTCTCAGCCGTCTTTTAAAAACATTTTTGAATTATTGTGCATGTGTAAGCATTGAAATACAATGAGTCTGGATGCCTGTTGTATCAAAATGCCTTTATTTTAGACGTTCATCATTAAACATACGTAAGTTACAAGCCCTTACAATTTTTGGAAACATATTCTGTTTTCACAGGTCTGACCGATGCCCTTGTGTTTTCTTTTACATATTTCACAACTAGACTATCATTGCTAACAAGGTCCCTTGAATATAGATTTAAGAAATTTCTAAACGGCACACCATCCGACAGTTTACGGATAAAATAGTGTTCCCCGCATACCATGGCTACCGAATCCTGAACCCTCACCTTATTATACACTACCCGCTATGCGACTTTTTTCACAAACTTGAATATGGGTTGTGTATAGATACTGTGCTTGGCGAACTCTGCTGTACTGTCAAACAGTGTAACCTTGTCACTATCTATAAACACTGCTGCCCAGTGTGTTCCATCCCTGTAATGCTGATCTGTGTTAAAGACTAGGGTGCGTGGTCTTTCTGACCCCATTTCAGGTGGTAGCCCATCGCTAGGGAAAACACCTAAAAAGTATTTTCCTAGCGTAATTATGCCGGCTTAAGAAGTCATGTATCTGCACAGTGTCCATTTCACAAATGTTTTAAAGGTAGTCAAACAAATCTGTCTGGCGTGGTTAATCTGTATGATGCTGTTGAATACCGAAAATACGACCATGTTCACATTCGTAGGCAGCGGATTACTTAATCGTATTTCAGCTTTTAGATTTCCGTTTTTGACCAGGTTGTAGTGATCGCCGTCTTCCATATCAGGTGTCAGGTCGAATGTGAACAGCGTGTATCCGGCCCTATAGCCTTCTCTTGACACGGCTACACCACAGTCCCTTTGATGCTTCCCAGTTATCGAAACCAGCCCCTGATATTCCCTGATGTAGTTGGAGGTTATAAAACTGGGGGTGTAGGGTTTTGCAGGAATCACATTGCCCTCGTGGACCAGCGCCGCGTAGTTGATGTTGTAGTGTCTAAAATTGAAGGGGTTTGAGGTATAGGTGCCGCTAAAAGCTGTATTGTCCACAAAACCGATCATGAGTTTGGGTAGCTGTCCCAGGAATAAATTCTGCTGCTGGGTTAACCGGGTACCTGTGGGGATGCTGAAAACCTTCAGAGCTCCTCTTTCCACTGCGTACTTGTCGTTTGATATTTGTAAAGCGTCGGCGTGCGCTAATCTGACGCTCATGGACACTTTCACACTCTTTACAAACAGGCTCCCGGACAGGATGTCCAGTTTGTACTGGTCTGCATCACCGCTAAGGAGACAGAATGAGTCCTTGTTGCGAGTGAGTTTGATCTTAAGATCAATCCCATTGATGAGCAGTTTATCTTGGAAGAAGAGATCTGAATGTATGCGCCCCAGAAGGTCTAAGTTGACTGCCTGCTGCAAACAGTGCTCTTTTTACAAATCCATGATTGGGACCGTCCAACGCCATGACTTCAAAGTTGCTGTATGTATCCTTGTAGAAGAGCCTTGTTGAAAGCTGCGTGTCAAGGGCATCGCTGCTGTAGTTTAGAATGCTCGAGGTAGGCTCAGTAGGCGTACATGTTAGCGCTCTGTGTGATGAGACGATCGCCCAGGGTGATGTCCACCTGATTAAACATGGTCGCTAGGGGATAAGCGATCGTCGCTAGTCTAGCGGCTGCTGCTGCTATGTCGGACCCATCCGCTTTTACACGTAAGATACAGCAGCATGTTGTTGAGATCCAAATACATATCTGTGGACCCTGACACAAAACTATAGGGGCCAGCGGTGTCAATGCGGCTAAATGCAATACCTCCATGAAGAAGCTGTTTGATGCTCGTCTGCGTGGGTTTTAGAGTAAACAGGTCTAGCTCTGATTTGGCGCATTCGCCAGATGCCCAATGTACGAAGGCCATGGTTTAGTTTAGAGCCGTTTCTCTTCTTCGCAGCTCTATTCCGTCTTGGAGCTCATCTTTTCTGAGGGTGTTTTGAAGAGCTCCTCCTTTTTTTATAGGGGGCTGGTGGTCCCCTGCGTCTCGAAGCACGGCGTTTCCTTTTAACACTCGCGCACAGCTTGACCCAGCCCCGATCCTTCTTGCGATTGTTTGTTCATGCGTTCTGCAACCGCCAAAGTAACAGACCCCACCACGTCTTGGGCAATATCCGTAGCAGCCGCCTTAACATGCGGTTTTGCAATTTCAGAGCCTCTTCTCAAGAACGGCATAGCTCTTCTAAACAGACTACGGAAGAAACCCCCTAAACCAGCCCCGTACATAACAGGCGACCCTTGAAAGTACAGAGGACGTCCATATCAGGCTTGGCTTCTGGAATAGTCCCTGTACATAGCAGGGTCCCCGCATGTTTTCACGATCACCATGATGCCTGCTTAACCACTGTCGCGTCTCGGCCTTAAATGAAGCTTAACAATAACTTTCCCGTATTTAAAGGACACAGGCTCCGACTGATCATCGTAGATCATTGAAATAGTGTCAAAATGGTTTTTAGAAACAGCGACGTAGTCGGGTTTGTTAAATTGAATATTGACCATCGTATTACTTTCGCCCTGTACATGGACCCATCTAAACAACGGCGTGTAACTATCGCCGATCCTCTGGGCCTCGCCAATATCGCTATACACAGAGCGTATAGAACTCACAATTAATATCCGGGCATGTGTGATCCTGCTCAGCCGTACTTCTCACATGCTGCACTGTGCCTAAAACCCTTCTTAATTTACCAGAGTAGTTAAACACGGTATTACGGCTCGGTGCTTTAAGAAACACCTTCCTTCTGACTGTGTCTAGCGACAGGTACATATTCCTATATGTCTCGTTGCTGGCTATGGATTTGTTGATGGCATCGACAACACTTGAAACGTTTGGGTAGTAGCCGTATGGGAAGCCAGCGTGTATGCTCAGGGGGTCCTGCTCCCGTTTTATGTTAAACTGGGCTTCGCTCTGTAAATGTATTCCATGTTCTCGGGTATTGGATTTCTGTTACCCCCCAATCCCCTTTCAGGTCCACCGGCTTAGCCAGTTTCACTGTATAATTAGAAATCTGGTTGTCAGGGAACATGTCCTTAGAGACGTTGGATGGTAAGGTAATATAAAAGGGAGTGGTCTCCATATTATCAGTGGCTTTTAGACAGTCCTTAGCTCACACACCCTTCAGGGAGCTGGCCAAAACCCAACTGTTGACTGTTAGCCCCTCTACCTTTCCTTTTCAGAACCGTTTCAACCCTATACACACGGTTCGGATCATCAGGTACCATTTGAAACACTTCCTTGTAACAGATCCCAGACACCGCTTCCCCATCGTAGTCCTTTAACCTGTAAATATACAGCCCTTCTTTAAGCTCCACACTTTCCACTATAAATATTTTGTCGCTAAAAGTCTGTTGGTAGCCCTTCGTAAAGACCCCTTTTATTTTGAAATCCTCACGTGATCACCTTTTTTAAAAATAGGTTTCTTCACCTTTGTAGCGAAATTACGCCCGTACACCATTCTCCGAACAGCTAAAGAATTACTAGGAGTCAACTCTACGGGGGATGTTTTGATGGTCCGGTGATAACTGGCATTATATACACATCTAAAAAAGCCTATAGAACATCCACGTATTTGTAGGTGTCGTTGGCTATAAAATACCGCCACATCTTAGACATTAAAGTTCTGGTAAACTGTTCTACAACCGCTGCTTTTACCTCCGTGTGTGTTACAAAATGTTGAACACCGTGGTGGTTTAATAATTTCTGAAATGCTTTAAGAATTCTTTACCGGCGTCTGTTTTGTAGTTTGAGGAATTCGGCCCTTCTCGAAGATGGCTTTAAAAGCGGCTGTGACGCTAGCCCCACTTTTATCTCGTAGCGCTTCTATATACATTACAAGCGCCGTTGTTATGTTTTGCTATATCTTGAAGGCTAATTAGGTCTGCCTGCCACTCATAATCTATTTGCACATTAACGGTTGTAGGACGTCTCTTAAAACGTCTTCTGGCCGGTTTATGGAGTGAATACGCCTCCTCTCCTGATATCCATGTCTTGACCAGTTCTCTGCTTACTGCCTCATTTTCATCTGCAGCCCTTCTATATAGAGCTTCGACGCTTCCAAAGCTGCCAAGCCCGCTTGTATCATAATAAAGTTTTCTTAACCTGGCCCCCGACTTGATATCATCCGTTACAGCAAATTAAATGAAATGCGCTTGTTTTGTGTAAGGTCATTTTATAAAAAAATAAACTATACTATCAAGACCTCAGCAAAAGATGCTTTACATTTTCACAGTAAGTGTCATAAGTACGGCTTAACACATACCACCTTGCGGTGTAACATTCCACTCGTTTGTTCTAAATACATGCTATCATGTAACGTTACATAAGACCTTGGTTAAATAGTCTTCTGGGGGGCCAAAGCCCCTATTTTTCTATTTTGTTTATACAGATTACAAATACGTCTTTCTACGAGTCTTTCCATCAAAAGTTGTGCACACCCCCTGCATACCAGGTAGTTTTAAGCTCGGGTCATAGGCATATCGGATCGCATTGAGTGTAGCTATCAAGATCCTCAACATCTCTGGGTGGACATATTTCTTTTCACTGTACAGCCCGTACACCACCCTTAGCAGTTTATACACCTTGTAAGGGTCTAACAAACCACAAATATAGCGTATTGTTCTTGTTCTGTATGATTCGCACAAACATTCGTGAGCCGACAGCTGTGGATCGTTCATTTGGTGTCCGTGACAAAGGCTGTAATAGTCACGCTTGACACAATTCAGTACCACCGCCGCGGCGAAACCCTTAACTTCTTGCCTGTCATAGTAGGACAATCCGGGATCTTCTTTTTCACACGCGCCGCAAGTAGAGCCGCATACACACTTATCGCAGCCATCCCTGTTTTGGCATGTGGAGCTTTCAGCCTGTTTTGAACACCACAGACAATTTAAGATTACGTTGCTCGCTTTTGAAGGCTGCCACTCTGACGCAGGCCGCCACTCTGACGCAGGCCTTTTTGGGGCTTCTCTCTAGGGTTCAAGAGAAGAAAGATTGACCGGCCATTAGTTGAAGAAATAAAATACATTATGTAGCTGACTGCGCATCACATTTTCCTACTAACCTCCGCATTTTCACCACCCTCTGCGGTGGCTCTGAAAACTTGAGTCACTTATGTCCTGCGATGTCCCATCATCTTCGACGCTTGTACTCGGCTGTTGCACAGCGACCTTCTAAGGCACCGTATCCACCTGCAGATCCATGTCTTCATAGACTGGTGTGTTAGGAGGTGCTACAGCTTCTTCATCTTCCTCCATGTCCACGAAACTGAGGCCAGCAAGCACACTGCTACTACACGAGCCCTCACTTTCGCTGCTGTCACCCTTAATCGGGGACATCGGGCATACGCAATCCTTGAAACTGAGTTCTTCCACCCTCCGACAAAGGTTATTGCCCAAACCAGTAACGTCACAGCCCATATCCTTAGATGTTTCTTGTTGAGCATTCTCGTCCATTACCAGAGGTGTTAAGCGGCGGTAATATCTATTGATAGTGGGCTGGGAGCCACCCAACATGGTTCTTTTAACAAGCGGGCTGTATCTCTTCATTTTGCTTTGGAAACCTTTTCGTATTCAGATGGCTGCTTGCTGTATAAGGCTCCTAAGAATGCCTTATATATATATCCTAAACAGATCCTAAGAGGGGCGTGCCCCTCTACACCACAACAAGGACATACAGGCGTCATAGGACTCTGGTTCGCTGATGTCTCCAAAAGCAGCCCTGCCCTATGGCCGCCCCTTGGGACAGATGGTCGCCTACATCCACCCTGAGGGTTTGGGACCTGCCACTTTTAAGGACACCAAAGGGGCGGGGGGACCTGTCACTTTTAAGGACATGCATGGTGATGAATGGTATCTGCTTATACTACTAGCACGTTTAGACTGGACGAAAAAATTCAAAGCAACAGTTCTGTTTTTGTTACAGCACCTCCATTACCTACTGCTGCCTCTTTGCGCTGCCAAGTGCGACGTTTGCAGGCCAATGCCTTCCATATAGGGCCAGTACTCACGACGAGGCCTCTCGAACTCCAGGTAGCGGATTTGGACACAGAATGACCTGTGCCACTTGCCTGTAGACACACAAGCATCCATCAGCCAACACCTGCTCCATCCTGAGCAACTCAATGCTTGGAATTACAAAGGTTTTGTTTTTTGAGAATGGAGAGCCAGAGGCAGTTCTGAGCTGGTGGACATCTCTTTGAAACCATCCTAGGAGCTACCACAATGACAGTGTAGAGGCACAGGGTTAGGTGGGCAACCAAGAAAAAAAAAAGAAATGCCTTAACAGCGATGTGTGATCCATGACCGTAAACCAGTCCTGTACCATCGCAATAACCACACGGTGCAAAGTCAGACCCTGCTTTCTTGAAGGGCGGCAGCTGCAACCACAACAACTTTGGTGAGACCCTACCTCCTGCAAGATTAATGGCCACAAAACATCTGTTTCATCAAGGCACGCATCTATGGAGCTCAAACTCTCGAGCACTAGAAGGGCCGTGGTTAGAAAGTCAACAGTCCTAAGACACAACTTTGGTACATGGGCGACCTCCCACTACGACCCGCATGGGATGTAGCCATCAATAACACAGGAGGACATGCAGTGGCCCCAACGTCACTGGTGCTAGAGGCCAACTCACCACAGGTACGTCTGTATTTTACTCGCAACCAGAGGACTGGACACCAATGTTCTCTGCTGGGATGACCAGGCACCATTTGTGATTTGAGGATTAATGGCGCTCCCCGTCGTGTATTGGTCACTGCATTTGCTTGTTTTTAATGCCTCGGGAAGGGAAGATAACATGCAATATTTTATCACTCACTCGTATGTGTTCGTTGGGTCGAGTGAGAGGGGCCATAAGTAGACCCCTGGGGGGATGCAGGCCTGCCTCAAGAGAGGGATACCTGGATCGGGCGATAGAGGGATGGGGACTCGGAGGATTGCTTAGACCCGACCAGGCAGGATGACAAGGCATGGCGGACGACCCGACAGCGTGGAGCGATGATCCCAAAAGGCAGGCTAAGTGGAAGGGGCAGGTACAAGTACCCTGCCCCCACCTGCAGCGCACCGGAATGGACGCCTGGATCCTGCGTTGGATTGTGGGGACCCCCAGGGGGTCCTGACACTAGACCATGGCTGTGTCTAATCTGCACTAAGGTGGCGGCTCTACCAAGTGGGCACACTGCATGTGCCGCGGGCAGCCTCAGATACCATACATGTTCCGAGGACCCTCCCCTCAGCCGCTGCTCACCTCGTGTCTCCTGGCCACTTCTTGCTTCATGGTCATCAGGGTAGATGCAGTTTGTGGGCTCCGGGGTTCGCTGCTTACAGCCTCTGGCTCCATCGACTCATCCTGCGAATGCCAGGCTGGGCCTCCATGCACCTCCAGCAGGGCACTGCTTGCGCCTTTCAGCTCCCATGGTTGGCATCTTAGCTGCTAGGCCTAGACCACAGTAGAACCCGGACTACCCCCATATCGCCCCCGCTCCACCCCATGAGTACCCACAAACCAATCCTTACTCCAAGGTGTGGGAAAATTAGGCCATGATTAATACAATACAAGTTATTCATAAACATGACAATCAATAACATTGATAAATTACTAGGCTATAAATTCTTGCATAACACATTCGTTTTAATTTCCCAGTGTTCAGAATTCATAACCTAATTTTCTTTTCTTGTCCCTAATACCCTCCAGCACTAAGGGGCCTCCAGGCTCGCATCCCCGCCGCTTGAGAACCACGCAAGGCGCAACCCACCTGCATCCTTGAGTGGTGAGCCCCCCAGCCCTTGGTCCTTATCCGTCTATTTCCGGGGGGCCCACCCCTCGCCACCAGGCTGCCCAAGGAGGCTCGTGTAACCTGTCGCCCTTGCCTCCCCAGCAGCCGGTGTCCCCATTCTCCCTGCGGAGAGCTTACCATCTCTCCCCTCAGTGCTGGCCTCAGGAGTATGCCAGCAGGCCTCCCGTTGTCTTAAAAATCACAACCCTGTGACCTCTATTCTGCAAAACCTTTCCCCCAACCTAACCATCTTAACCCCTAAAACTCAAGGGACGGGTGGGTGGGTGGGAGTTAAGAAAAACGCCGTCGTCCGGGAAAGAAAGAGGAGAGAATGAGTGGAGGCAAGATCCGGGCCTAAATAGCCCCTAAACCCCACCTCTACTCATCCAGGCAGGAAGCCTACGTTACTCCTACGATGCGGTGCCCCGGAAGGACTACCGCCGGCCGCCAACCAATCAGGTTGCCGGCCATGCTAACGCTACCAATGGGTGTGTCCCAGGGGCGGGGGGAGCCGGGTCCTAAGGGCACGCTTTCTGATAGTCGCGCTTGGCATAGAACCCGGCCCCCCCCCCCATATCGCCCCCGCTCCACCCCATGAGTACCCACAAACCAATCCTTACTCCAAGGTGTGGGAAAATTAGGCCATGTTTAATACAACACAAGTGTTGTAAATAAGCACTCCAATCCAGTAGTGTTCAGGAACAGAGGTTTATTGAAGCGGATCCTTCAGCCTCTCGCTCTCAATGCCAACATTCTAACCTGAGCTTTAGCCCCAACATTCTACAGCTGGGCAATCCCATATGGCGAGGAAAGCAGGGGGTGAAAAGGGAGGAAGGAGGGATCGGGACAGATTACAACACATCTCCCTGCTAGAAGGAGAAATTTCAAAAACAGGCATAAGATATTAGGATAAACATTCCCCAAAGCCTACAGGATAAAACAAGGAAATACAGGAGAAAATGCAATCCCAAAACATTACAATTCACAGAGCAAACCCTCCAAAACGATAAAATAAGAGGATAATTGACCAATAAATAGAGTTGGAGTTACATCTTGTAGTCAGCTTGCCAACTTGGGGGTCTACGTACGCTTGCAACTTTGTGCTCCTCACTACTGGACGTTGCGAGGCTTTGATCATCTCCACTGGTGGGCTTGGAACCAGTAGTGCTTGGACAACCAGCTATGTTGTCCATGCTCCACGTGCTTCCATCTTCTAGCACTACTGAATTGTTGTTAACTCGAGCTATCCTCAGTGGATTGGAAAATGAGGAAATCTTGGATTTGGACAGAGAAGGTTTCTTAAAGTTTTTTTCACAATCAGCAACTGTTGTTGGAAGAATAGAACCTCATAATCTTCAGCTGTAATGGAGTATTTTTCCAATACCTAGTTGTCAGGTGGAATATCAAAGATATTGAAGTAAAAGCCTCACTCACATAATCGTGACATGCTTCATCATAGGCAAATACTCCACACCCAGAGTAGATGGTACTTTCTGGGCGGACTCAACCAAAGATATAATGGGAGTGCTTAGATAAATGAGTGACTGGTAAAAATACCTATGAGTATACCCCTGTTTAATCCTTTATTCTAGGGTACTCTTGGTATCATTAAAAACTTTGTTGGGGTTATTTTGAATCTAGTTTAATTCAAATGTACCCTCAATTGTATGCCAACATGTTTCGGCCCATATAGGTAGCCCAATCGGGTCTGGGGGCCTTCGTCAGGGCGATATGTTTCTGTTCTATATCTTGTATGTCCCTGCCGTGTGTCAGTGCATGTGTTACATGCAACCCAGCAGTGAGGCCTAATGCACTCACCTGTACGTATTAGTACTCCGACTCCAGTAGATTTTCTATTAGAGATATCAAAAAAAGACAGTAAAACGTCTATACTTTATGAACATATAAAACATTTCGAAAATGCTACTGTGCCTATATTGTGCTCTTATTTGCTACAGTGAAGGTGGAGTGTAGGTGCACCACCCGACTACGTGCTCACTACTTGTGGCTTAGTGGACTAAATCGTTCAATCCATCATAGGTGCCAGTTCACTGAAATCCAATCACCGCACTACGTGCTCTCTAAAGAGGTTTATCGAACTATAAATGTGGATACCGCAACCATTTCGTTGGTTGAAAAACAACATACGCCGCGATCTCTATTGTCTCGAGAATTGCGCTCACGTGGTGTTGTAGATTCATTCATTCGGATTCTTAAAAGTACTGTGCTATATAGTGCTTGCTTAAAACACCTTTAGACAAGATATATTCATTATTCTCATTTAGGACGAAAAGGGAATTATCTATCTGACCGTATTATTTGATAGAACATCGACATATTGTTTCTCACCTACTGGGAGATGCCTACTCGCACCATGCAGCTCTCATGTGTAAGGGTGATGTCTTATAGTCAAACACTAAATTGAATAAACAATATTAGTCACATACTATCTGAATGTTTAGAAACTCATAACAACTTGTTTGCTATATATCTAACATTCAAGCTGTCAACTTGTATGCAGGGTATTCACTTTATTTTTATTGGTGTGTGTCTCCCCCATAACTCATGATGGTATTACCCAAAACACGTAACGAACATTCGCTCCATTCGCATTCTCTAATATGTTTTGAATTTTGCCATATGTAGAACTGGCTTTAGGTGCAGTTTCTATTTGCAAAATAAATCATGGAGCCTCGCGTCTGCTAGAAAAACTGTAGAGCTGCTCTTATCTATCCCTCAAACATTACTGTGTTCCGAGTGTGCGAAAAACAGGCGTCTTATCCTCCCCCTCAATCTATTGTGACAAAAGCATTGAGGCTGTCTTCCAAATGTCCAGTGTAATTAAGTCAAGGACCTCCGTGATGGGCACGATTCTATCCCCACTTACTTCATCAAAGATATCACCCACTGTTCCACCTCTCGGGACACATCGTCTGCCGTCGGAGAAGTTTCACCGGTACTGTTGCCCTTAAGTAGAGCATATTCCTTGTGTTAATTAATCGCTCTATCCGAACCCGGGTATTCTCTATGGTTAGGTAGGGAGATACTGGGATGTTTGGCGTGTGTCTAATTAATGCGCAGGAATTCTGGGTAATGTAGTTTTTTGTCGCTTGTGAGGTAATCCTTCGTGTCAGTGTGGATCTAATTCTTTTTTATTTCAATGCATGCAACTTTATTAAGCCGCGGGACTTATAAATGTCCGATGGGGATTGCTGAACATCATGGATTTAACTCCTGCATGTAAACCAATACGTGGTAAGTTTGGTTACAGCCAGGGCTCGTGGCGATTGCTTCACTACCCGCGGCTCTCATAACACGCAAATGTGTCATGTATTCATGCGCCCTATTGATGGAGATCTGTACTTACAGCCCCTGATCATGTGTTCAGTAATGTTAATGTTACTCGTGAACCAATTTCTCATTTATATGTATTGATTAACTATTGGTTCCTACAATGTGGGCAAGCATGTTAGTTCCCGGAGTATTCCCATTGTCCCGCGTATGTGTTTGTTTATATCGCAGTCTTATAATTATGTTTATTTTTAACAAATTCAACAATATTGTATGTTGTTGGCCAATGGCTAATGTGCCCGACCTTTGTTCTTATTTGGAAGGGATCTATTTATATTGATGCTTCATTGTATGGTGCATCAATCTATTCTCTTCTCTTGATAGTTGTAGAACTGTCATTTATTTACACGTACTCAAGTGTTGTGCTTTCATCGTGGTATTGCAGACATTTATTTCAGCCATAATACATGGGATTTGTTTTGAGGCTAGTATTTGGAGCATAAGTTATAGTCAATTATGTTAATTTTTGTTTGCTGCATTTCCCAACTACAACACCTAAACATTCATAATGGATGGGCGTTGGTGCATTCTGTTTTGCATTACGTCAGAGAGGTCCACGGAATTTCCTCGTTTAGACACAGCGTTGTACTTGACAAACGGTAGATCCATCTCTGTTTCAGTTTTAGTAGTTGTCTTTCGTTGCAGCTATTGGGTAATTTTTCAATCACAGTCCAAGTGAAGTCATTCTCATTGTGCTTCTGGGTTTGAAAGTGGCGCATCATTTTGGTAATTGTTTTTCCACATCTAAATGTGCTCCGATGTTCATTTATTCTAGTCTTCACTTTCCGTGTGGTCATGACAATATATGTCTTCTTACATATACATGTTATCGAGTAGACTACATTTTGGCTGTTACAATTGCTGAAGGTACGTTGTTGCCAAGGGGTTCTTAGGCCCACGTCAATCTCCTTGCTGGCTGTTGTTAATCTACATACACTGCAGGACCCACATGGGTAGTGTCCTACCACTTCTGGGAGATTCCAAAGAGTATTTTGATGTCCTGTTCTTATTTGCATCTTATTTGGACGGGTATGAACGACAGAGTCCTTGATTGACTTTCCTCTCCTGAAGGCAAATAATGGTTTTTCCAATCTCAGACCCCCAGAGTTTAGAGTTCTCCAATGTCGTAGGGCAATTCCTTTTACTTTATTGGATTCTGTTCCAAAGGTGGTGACACAAACCATTCTTTTATTCTCAGTTTTGGTTCTTGGTTCCAGCAGTCCCTCTCGATTGCTGTTCTTTGCTCTTTTGTAGGCTTGTTTGATCAATCTTTTTGGATAGGATTTTGTCTTTAATTTTTGTACCAGTTGTTCAGCATGGAATTCGTATTTCGCCTTGTCTGTACAATTCCTTCTCAATCTTAGAAATTGACCTACAGGCAAGTTATCTTTTAGAGCCCTGGGGTGAAAGCTGTCATATCTGAGTAAGTTGTTAACATCAGTGGGTTTGTAGAACACTTCTGTGTTTAATACCCCCTCAGTTGGCCAGATCTTTAAATCCAAGAAGGTAATAGAATCTCTTGCCAAGGTCATCGTGAACTTCAGGTACTCGTCCCTGGAGTTCAACCAAGTCAGAAAATCCTGAGCTCTGTCAGCATCTCCTTTCCAGATGACGAATATGTCGTCTATGAAGCGCTTCTACACACCCAGGTTGATTTGATACGGGTTTGTCTCACTATAAATGAAGGTCATTTCGAAGTTGTGGACGTAAAGGCAAGCTATGCTAGGTGCGCAGGTCATGCCCATAGATGTACCATGAGTTTGTAGAAAGTACTCTCCTTCGAATTCGAAATAATTTCTAGTCAGGGCTAATCTTACACAATCAACAACAAACTTTATCGGTGTTATTGATGTCCAATTCTCTGATCTCAGCAATTTCTCTATTACCGTTAGGGAAGCTTCTTGTGGGATGCTGGTGTAAAGTGCTTCCACATCAAGAGTCATCAAATAATCGGTGGTTGGATCAAATCTTAGTGGTTGGAGTTTTAACAAGATGTCCTGTGTATCTTTTAGGTACGAGGGCATTTTTTGTACCATTGGTCTTAGGAAGTGGTCAGCAAATTTTGACAGTGGCTCAAGTGCCGAACCGATCCCTGAAACGATTGGTCTTCCCGGTGGTGGATTTATGTTCTTATGTACTTTCGGGAGAATGTAAAAGTATGGTATCTTTGGGTCCTTCTCTTTTAGAAAATTCTCCTCCGTGGTGGTAATCCATCCCTCTTCTGTTGCTTTCGTTACCATCTCATGTATTTCTGATTTTAGATTTTCCGTTGGATCTCTCTGCAACCGTGAGTAGTTTCGGGAGTCATTTAATAGTTTCAGGCATTCCATGTTGTACATTGCGATGGGTAGGATGACTGTTGCTCCTCCCTTATCCGCTGGTTTAATGATGATGTCCAGCATCTTGTCGAATTCCGCCAGTGTACGCCGTTCCATGGATGTAAAATTGTTGAACGATCTACTGTTACCTTTGAGTTGATCGACTTCCAATGTTACTGCCTTTTCAAAGGCTAGTAGTGCTGATGGCATGGTGTGGTTGGGGGGGGATGAATTTTGATTTCTTCTTTAGGCCAGTGTTTTTATCTCCTGTGTCAACCAGTTCTTCAGATCCCTCTGTTTCCGAAAAGAACACAGATAGTCGAAGTCGACGGAAAAATTCCGCTAGTTCAATTCTTAAATTGAAGAGATTGGTCCTATTAGTCGGGACAAAGCCAAGTCCTTTCTTTAGCACTTCTTCTTGTGTTTTTGAGAGGACTCTGGTGCTCAGGTTTAATATTCACGAGCCCTGGCTGTAACCAAACTTACCACGTATTGGTTACATGCAGGAGTTAAATACATGATGTTCAGCAATCCCCATCGGACATTTATAAGTCCCGCGGCTTAATAAAGTTGCATGCATTGAAATAAAAAAGAATTAGATCCACACTGACACGAAGGATTACCTCACAAGCGACAAAAACCTACATTACCCAGAATTCCTGCGCATTAGACACACGCCAAACATCCCAGTATCCCCCTACCTAACCATGGAGAATACCCGGGTTCGGATAGAGCGATTAATTAACACAATGAATATGCTCTACTTAAGGGCAACAGTACCGGTGAAACTTCTCCGACGGCAGACGATGTGTCCCGAGAGGTGGAACAGTGGGTGATATCTTTGATGAAGTAAGTGGGGATAGAATCGTGCCCATCACGGGGGTCCTTGACTTAATTACACTGGACATTTGGAAGGCAGCCTCAATGCTTTTGTCACAATAGATTGAGGGGGAGGATAAGACGCCTGTTTTTCGCACACTCTGAACACAGTAATGTTTGAGGGATAGATAAGAGCAGCTCTACAGTTTTTCTAGCAGACGCGAGGCTCCATGATTTATTTTGCAAATAGAAACTGCACCTAAAGCCAGTTCTACATATGGCAAAATTCAAAACATATTCGAGAATGCGAATGGAACGAATGTTCGTTACGTGTTTTGGGTAATACCATCATGAGTTACGGGGGAGACACAGATAAAAATAAAGTGAATACCCTGCATACAAGTTGATACCTTGAATGTTAGATATATAGCAAACAAGTCGTTATGAGTTTCTAAACATTCAGATAGTATCAATCAATCAATCAGTGACACTTATAAAGCGCGCTACATACCCGTAGTATGTGACTAATATTGTTTATTCAATTTAGTGTTTGACTACAAGACATCACCTTTACACATGAGAGCTGCATGGTGCAAGTAGGCATCTCCCAGTAGGTGAGAAACAATGTCGATGTTCTATCAAATAATACGGTCGGATAGATAATTCCCTTTTCGTCCTAAATGAGAATAATGAATATATCTTGTCTAAAGGTGTTTTAAGCAAGCACTATATAGCACAGTACTTTTAAGAATCCGAATGAATGAATCTACAACACCACGTGGAGCGCAATTCGAGACAATAGAGATTGCGGCGTATGTTGTTTTTCAACCAACGAAATGGTTGCGGTATCCACATTTATAGTTCGATAAACCTCTTTAGAGAGCACGTAGTGCGGTGATTGGATTTCAGTGAACTGGCACCTATGATGGATTGAACGATTTAGTCCACTAAGCCACAAGTAGTGAGCACGTAGTCAGGTGGTGCACCTACACTCCACCTCCATTGTAGCAAATAAGAGCACAATATAGGTACAGTAGCATTTTCGAAATGTTTTATATGTCCATAAAGTATAGACGTTTTACTGTCTTTTTTTGATGTCTCTAATAGAAAATCTACTGGAGTCGGAGTACTAATACGTACAGGTGAGTGCATTAGGCCTCACTGCTGGGTTGCATGTAACACATGCACTGACACACGGCAGGGACATACAAGATATAGAACAGAAACATATCGCCCTGACGAAGGCCCCCAGACCCGATTGGGCTACCTATATGGGCCGAAACATGTTGGCATACAATTGAGGGTACATTTGAATTAAACTAGATTCAAAATAACCCCAACATAAAGTTTTTAATGATACCAAGAGTACCCTAGAATAAAGGATTAAACAGGGGTATACTCATAGGTATTTTTAATTTTAACCTGGTTCCCTGCTTAACCAGTCACTCATTTATCTAAGCACTCCCATTATATCTTTGGTTGAGTCCGCCCAGAGAGTACCATCTACTCTGGGTGTGGAGTATTTGCCTATGATGAAGCATGTCACTATTATGTGAGTGAGGCTTTTACTTCAATATCTTTGGTATTCCACCTGACAATTGGGTATTGGAAAAATACTCCATTACAGCTGAAGATTATGAGGTTCTATTCTTCCAACAGTTGCTGATTGTGAAAAAAAGTTTATTCCGGGAGAACGCAACTGTGTTGTTATTCTCTCACTCTCCACGTGTGAAAAAACAGGTTTCTTAACGACCACCCATTGGCCTTCTCTCCACCATTTTTTGGATGCTCCCCAACGTCCGTCGTACCGGTGCTTGTACTCTTGTTGATGTTTGAGTTTTCCCCAGCATAGAATCTCTATCCACCCAAACAGGAGATCCTCCATTTAGCCAGTTGGGAGTGAGTTTAGAACCAGGGTTCTTACCTTTGAGTGAAACAAACGGTGAAACTCCTGAGACAGCATTGGGAGTCGTATGATACGACCACAGCATTTTCCTAATGGCCTCCTCCACCGGTACCTGTGAGCTCAATGCAAGCTGAATAGTGTCCTTTAACATCCTGTTAGCCCTTTCTACCAGTCCATTAGCTTTGGGACAGTAGAGCGGGGACCTGAGGTGTGTGATGGACAGTGTTGACATAAACTGCTTCATTTCTTCAGAGGCGAATTGGACCCCGTTGTCCGTTATTATAACGCCATGTATTCCCTCTTTAGAAAAGGTATCTCTCAGAAAATTTAACAATGAAGCTGTAGTGATGGAAGATACCATTCTCGTTACAATCCAATGGGAGTGGTAGTCAATAAGAACGAACATGAACCTATGAGATTGGTTCAGCAGGAGGCAAGATGGCGTCCACGCGACTGACCGCTTCGGACGTGTGAGCTGACCTCTCGCTCTGCTCCACGGGTCCGCGATGCTGCTGCTGTGCTTCGCCGTCATTTAAATACAAGGATTTGGGTGTTTTTCCGGAGCTTACGACGATCTTGGAAAAATAATCTGCCCTTTCACGGACTGTAGATTGGAAACTAGGGCTTTGAGGAGGAAGGAAAGGAAAAGTTTTACGAACGCTGAACGCACGCTGAATGCTGAAAACGCCGATGCTGGAGGCAGTTACGGCGTTAGTGAAGCTCCGCAGAGCCTGGTGGGCGGCCACTTTCACAGGTGCAACGACTTGGCTTCGCAGCGAGCAACATGTGATTACCGACCCTGATCGGGTAGAGAGAAGTGTGCAAGCAGTAATGGCCCCGAAAAATATGCGCAAACAACAACGAGATTATGAAGCGAAGCTGGGGCTTACTACTGCTTTAGCGCTTACTAATGGAGGTGAGAAAGGCTTAAATGATGTTACTATGTTAAAATCTGGAATTGGGGGCTCTTGTGAGAAGACTGGGAGAGCAAAACAGACAATAACTGCCTTGTTCACCTCTGTGGAACCGAAACGAAAAGGGAAGGTGGCTATTGCTCAATCAGTGCTTCAACCAGGTAGCGCTTTAATAGCGCCTCAGAGTTCTATTGTTCCTGCAGTCAATCTGAGCGAAAAGTGAGATGTAGAATGTAGTATCCCACTAGAGCATTCCAATACCCGATTAGAAGGAAGTAGTCTGTTAAACTCTGTGCTTTTAGAAAAATCCGCCGTCGCCTTATCTACAGAGATTGAGTCCGGGGATTTTTACTCGGTCTCGGAGAACTCAGCCTCCTCCTGTGAAGACTTGGCTACACAATACTCCAAACAAATGTGTATAGAGGCTGAGAGTGAATGTGATGATGATTCGTTGCACCTGGCGTATTTGGGGAAGAGGATAGCCCGGTTACAGTGAGAGCCAGAGAGGATACGTCCATGATAGAAGGAGCAACCGGGTTTCAAGGAGACACACCGGCCGATATTACCCTTGGAATGATATATCAGACCATTTTGAGCCACATGGATAAAACAGCATCAGAAAGTCAGAATTCTTGTCGTAAATTACAAGGTTCTATAAGAAGGTTAGTGAAGGCACAATCTGATTTTGGAGATCGATTTACCGAGGTTGAAACTAGAATTTCTCATATCGAGGATGAACTGGTTAAACAGAAAGTGGTTACAGAGACTTTAAGCAGTGATAAAGATGATCTACTATGGAAGATGGCTGATTTTGAAAATCGCACTCGGTGCAACAATTTAAAACTGATGCAAATACCCGAAGGCAAGGAAGGGCATGATCCGCGGAAATTTATTGTGGAACTATTTCAGAAGGCGTTTCCAGCCTTAAATAAATGGGACTGGGAGCGAGAGATTGAACGGGCTCACAGATATCCTTTTACTATTCAACCTCGACAAGGGCAGAATCCCATTAAACCCAGACCGTTTCTTGTGGCCTTCAATAACTTTCGCGTCAGGGAAGATATCTATATGCAAACTCGGCCCAATAGTAAATCAATGGCGGAAGGTTTTACTTTTTTTGCCACACCCGACTACTCTAAATATACGATGGATATTCGCTGGCAACTACGACAGCTGGTTCACCAATTCCAAACGAAAGGCGCTCAAGCATATATCATGAATCCGGCTAAACTTAGTGATATATAAGGAGAAAGTCCGGTTCTTTACTAATGTTGTAGCAGCAAAGGAATATCTGCAGTCTATGAAGGACCTTTAATTTCCAGATTTAAAAAAATTAATTGGACTCTAGTTAAGGCAAGAGTTGATTGTGTGAAGTATTTGATTTATATAACAGTGAGAATAATGCTGGTTGTATTTCTGCTTAGGATTGTAGTGTAACCCGGATAAGCTAGTTTATAAGTCAGCGGAACGACAGTTAAAACCTTTCCTTTTTTTTTTTTTAGTTAGGATGAATATGTAAAGAGAAAGGAAAATTACATAATCTTTTTATATGTGACCTGTGGGGAGGGACAGAGGGGGGTTTGTCGCTCATCACCATCCATAGGACCCGAGTCCTAAAGCCTCGGTAACAGGGGGGGGGGGTGAGGGGTTAAATCAAAGAAAATCCATGGGGATTCTGGTTTGCAATGACGTAATGGAACCTTTCTTTTGGTATAGAGATATTATTAAGTTTGATTTGAGAATCCTGATAGTAAATCAGGTCACGAAATATTAAAATTTGTTCATTTAATGTATCTGGGCTCAATAACGGTAACAAAAGGAGAATAGCTGCTGAAATCCATTTCATTCAACCAGATATTCTTTGCTTACAAGAAACACACCTGGCATGGGATAAAAGGAAACTCACAGCAGAGTTACGTTATATTTTAATCGCTGCCTCCAAACAGACTAACAATACTAGAGGGGTAATGATCCTGTCTAGACCTGGGTTTTGTACTGTTGGTCATAAATTTACTGACAAATGGGGGAGATGGGCAATTCCAAAATTAAAAGTTGGAGGCGGAATGTTTACAATCTGTTCAATATATGGGTCTAATGTAGATTAGGCTGAAGTTTTGGAATCACTAAATTTAGAGCTCGCTAAGTGGAGATACCCTTTAATCATTTGCGGAGATTTGAATATTTAAGCACTACGGAGTTGGAGGCTGGCGTAGAAAATTATAAGGGGCGTAAACCTCGAGTTTTCAAAGCTCTACATAATTTGGTTGATATCTGGAGTAAAAATTATCCTACACTTCCAGGATATACGTACTATTCTGCCCCCCATAGAAAATTTGTCCGGTTGGATTATTTTTTTACATCTAGTGCTATTCATAGCGGGACAAAGATACAGATATTTCCTAGAGTCTCATCGGATCACTCCCCAATTTTAATTGAGTGTCCCATCTTAAAAGAGAAAGGATGTTTAAGGAGCTTTTCATTTGACAGGAAGCTTTGTCTTGATGAATATTATAGAACATATATGATTGAATGGATAACAGAATTTTTCAAGATTAATCTTGATACGGCCAGCACTGAAAATGTATGGGACACATTCAAGGCCTGTTTTAGAGGGGAGGCGCTGAGTTTCGGTTTGTTTCATCAAAAAAAAGTGCGCTCTCAAATGGGGGAGCTATATAATAATTTAAGGGTTGCTGAAGAAGAGCTGATTAAAGAAATTGGGAAAAAGGATAATTTACCGGAAATATCTAAAGTTGAGGCAAAAATTGCACAATGTAGAGCGAATATAATTCGGCTATGGGCTGAGGAGATTGCTCAAAAATATTTAGTAAACCGACGCTATACTTATGAATATGGAGAATCTATAGGTCGCTCCCTAGCTCTAAGATTGAAAATGAAGACTACCTCTCGCTTGATCCCTAAATTGCAGGATCACCATGGAGTAATTCATGAAGACCCAAGGGAAATATTAGATATATTTCATCAATTTTATACGAAATTATATACTCGACAGCCGAACTCTACATTAGATCAGACATGGGAAGAGGGTATGTTTAAGCAATTAAATAATAGTGAATCTGAATTTTTGGATAGTCCTTTCTCCATGGAAGAACTAGAAGCTGCGGTCAGAAGTATACCGAATGGTAAGGCAGCCGGACCGGATCTTATTCCTGGAGAAGTTTATAAATGTTTTTTTGAACCTTTGAAACAGGTTATGTTAGAAACTTTTAGGGTGGCACAAAGGGGAACCGCTCCAACTACATGGAATGATGCTACAATAGTTGTATTCAGTAAGAAAGGGAAACCCCCGGAATTACCAGGATCTTACCGTCCAATATCTTTGCTTAATTGCGATAGCAAGCTTTATTCTAAAATGATTGCGAATCGTTTATCTAAGGTTATAACACCACTTGTAACATTAAATCAACATGGCTTTATCCCAAAAAGAGGTACGGTTACAAATATTAATAGAGTTATAACCTTATTTGATATAGCAGAGGCAGAAAAGAAGGATTTAGCATTGATATTGCTTGATGCGGAGAAGGCCTTCGATCGCGTGGAATGGGTATACTTATAGGAAGTGATGAGAAGGATGGGTTTTGGTAACGTCTTTTTAACTATGATTCAGGTCTTATATAAGACACCTAATGCTAGAATCGCTGCTATGGGTTTAAAATCTGAAAAGATTAATATCACGAGAGGGACACGGCAAGGGTGCCCTTGCTCCCCTTTGCTTTTTGCTTTATTTATTAATCCTTTTATTATTAGTTTACAAAATTCACCTTATATTAAGCCTTTTTTAGTTAAAGGTATTCCATATTCAGTCTTCGCATACGCGGACGATATTGCAATAACAACAACTGATCCAGGAGAAGCAATAGGGGAAATTGAACTATTAGCTAGAGATTTTGGAACCATGTCAGGATACAAATGAAATTCAGCAAAAACTCAAGTCTTATGTACAAAGAATATTCAATTTAATGATTATCGGGTAACAAATGAAGTTACATATTTAGGCATTATAATTAAAACTCAAATGCAAGAGATAGTTGACAGTAACTGGAAAGAGATTATATATCAAGTTAAACAACTATTAGAGAGATGGAGTCGACTGCAATTATCCATAATAGGAAGATGAATATTCTGGCTAAGATTTTATATTTATTTCGGAGCGTCCCACTGGAATTTCCATTTAAATATATACAGCAACTTCAGTTTTTGTGTGGGAAATTTTTTTGGACCCCGGGTAAAACTCGACGAGCTATGAAATGGCTGACGTTACCTGAAGAAAGAGGGGGACACGGTTTACCTGATTTTTTAAATTACTATTATGTTTGTTTTTTACAAAGAATGAGGTTTATGTTGACAGGCGAGCCTCCGGAGGTTGAAGCGGAAGCCCCCTAGATTTTTTTTTTGTTATTAGGAGAACATGCAAAAGGATGTTTATTAAAGGAGCTAGAGGGTAACTACTACAAGCACACCCGCTTCAAAGTATTAATCTCAGCTTTTAAAGTATGGAGAAAAGTCAGAAAGTTGATAAATTTGGGTAAAATTACATATTATACCCCTTTTGGGGCTGATAAAATACTCCCTTCTATTTTTTGGGACAACACGGCAAAGTGCTTATCTAGTAAAGGGATATGCAAAATTGGTGATTTATATGATGCCAATGCTACATTTGTTACGTATGCAAAACTGGAAGACAAATATCAGCTGCCCCACTCTGTTTTTTAAGTATCTCCAAATCCGAGACTTTTGTTTAAAAAATCAGGTCAAGGCTTCATCTAATATATTAATAGAGGGAATTCGCCTCCAAAAAAGGATTGGTTCACTTTATCTGATTTTGATGGAGTTCAAACAGGATGATATTTTAAAATATAATCTTTATTGGCAAGATCAGTTAGGAGATCCTCATGTGGATATTCAAGAAACTTTATGCCTTGCTAAGGAACTATGTCTGGCTGCTAATTTAAAAGCCCAAGTTTATAAGACGGTTTTTAGGTTATATTATACTCCTAAACGGATGGCAACTTGGGGCGATAAATTTGATGTGAAATGTTTTCGCTGTGGGGATCCGGATGCTGATATGGCGCATATTTTTTTCAATTGTATTAAGTTGTTGCATTTTTTAAATAGCATCGAAGTATTCATGGGAATGGTGTTGCAATGCCCTTATAAGATCACTTCTACACTTATGTTATTGGGAACAGACCATTCTATATCAAATGAGCACAAATATTTTTTGTTTCTTGCAATGAATATAGCACGTTTATGTATTGCAACGGAATGGTTATCATCAGAGGCTCCGACATTTGAATTGGAGAGCTAAGCTGTATAATATTTATGAATTAGAATGGAGCTTGTATGCTTTGAAGGGGGTTAGAAAGAAACTAATAGGATTGTTAATTTGGGGTGCTCTCACAAATTATCTTGAGGTGGGATAAGTACAACATTATTTGTTATCTTTTGTAATTACCTTACCATGAATTCAAAGCACATTGATGGGGGATGAGCTCAGTATTTGTTATTTTTTGTAAGTACATCAAATATACAAATTCAAACTCTAATATGTACTGTATGATGTAAGTTTACGAATGTAATTGTTGCTGCCACCTGAACCTCCGTGGAAATAAAAAAAAAAAAAAAAAAAAAAAAGATTGGTTCAGCAGATTTAGGGGACCAATTATATCCAAACCCAATTTTTCCCGAGGTATGGTGGGGACTTCAACTGGGAAAAGTGGTGATCTGCGGACAACTTTGGTTTTGTCACTGGAGCCACAGGCTGCGCAATTCTTTACTTGATCCTCCACTAGTGAATCCATACCGGGAAACCAGTAGTTCTGCCTGATCTTGCTTTTCGTCATGCTCCTACCCGGGTGGCCCTCATGTGCGATCTGAATTATTCTTTCATACATATTTTTCAGACGAATCATCTTACTTCCTCTACAAATTAGGTATTTTACAATGGACAATTCATCTTTCACAGACCATAAATGACAGATAGATTCCGGCACCTCAGACTTATTAACAGGCCATCCTCTGCAAATCATGTTTCTTAATGCAACAAGGTCACTGTCATCTCTTAAGGATTTCTCCCACTCCTCACGATTGATGGCTGGAATTTCAACCAAAAGGATTGTCTCCTCCGGTGGGTTTTGCATCGGATCACCACTGGTCACAGGTAGTCTTGAGAGACAGTCAGCTACCCTATTGTCGATTCCTGGAACATAGATCATGGAGTAGTTGAACCCTTGTAGACTCAGCACCCATTTAGATATGCGTGGAGTAGTACTTTCCAGGCGTTTAGTGGAGAATAACGGAAGTAATGGTTTGTGGTCCGTTCTCAACAAAAATGGGATACCCCATAAGAAATACTTAAAGTGGTTTATGGCCCAATAGCATGCCAAGACTTCTTTTTCTATTGTAGAGTAGTTTAGTTCGGCATCTCTCAATGTTCTAGAAGCGAAAGCTATCACTGTCTCTTGTCCATTTGACCTCTGCGTAAGTGAAGCTCCCAACCCCTTCGTGCTAGCATCTGTGGTGAGAGTGGTTTTGGCATTGGGGTCAAAAGCACTCAGAATAGGTGCATCAACGATGGACTCCTTTATGAGTTGAAAAGCTGATGGACGCTGTTGATTCCACTCAAACTTAGATCCCTTCTTCAGTAACTCTGAGAGGACGCACCTGATCCGCAAAGTTTGACGAACTTGGACATATATTCCGCTAAACCCAGAAATGATTTGAGCTCCTCCTTGTTGCTGGGCGCTGGGGCTAGTTTAACGGAGTCCACCAAATTGGATTTGGGTTTGATTCCCTCACTTGAGATAGTGTGACCGAGATAGACCACAGATTCCACCCAGATTTTGCATTTGTCCTTCTGAGTGGTGAAACCTGCTTTACTGAGTCTGGACATCACTGCTTACAGAGTTTTATTATGCTCTTCTGCTGATGAACCGTGAATCAGGATGTCGTCTTGGAAACAAAGAACTTTTCCAAGACGTATGTGCTGCATGACACGTTGGAATACTGCCGCAGCAGATGCCAGACCAAAAGGCAATCTTGAAAACTGAAGTGAGAGGTTTAGATTCCAGATGGAGAGCGACCTGGTGGTATGCAGAGGATAGGTCTAGAACTGTAAAGACTTTTGCCCCATAGATGGCAGACAGCATTTCGTTAATGTTGGGGAGAGGGTGTCTGTCCACCCAAATATTAGAGTTCAAATCCCTAAGGTCAACACATAGACGGATACCCTTGCTATCACCCTTAGCTGCTACAACGATGGGTGCCAACCATTCTGAACTCTCAATTCTTTCTATGCTATTGCACTCTTCCAATCTGTCCAGCTCCTTCTTGAACGGTTCTCTTATCAAAAGTGGGATGGACCTTGGTTTGTGGAAGATTGGTTTGGCATTAGATTTAAGTTTGATTTTGTGAAGGAAACCCTTTAGGAGTCCCAGTTTGTCTGTAAATACCTCTGGAAATGTATTGCAAATTTCCATCCCAATGTTGGACCTGTCGATCAGGTACACGGGTTCCAGCGCATTAGGGTCTAGTTTGATTCCTAAATCCTTTTGATGTTTCCATCCAAGTAGATTAGAACCATTTTTTGTGATGTAAACTTTCCCCACGGTTGATCTATCTTTAAAGTCAATGTTCATGAGTAGCATCCCCACAAGTGGTATGGGATCTTGATTATATCCCCCTGGTTTGATGTCTGGAGGCAAAAGACTATACACACGTGCCCCAGAATTGGCCAGAAACGTAGCTTCATTTACGAGTGTATATGGGGAACAAGAATCTGCGTAAACCTCATGCTTAATATTATCCAGCAATATTTCGCACTGTGGGTAGGGAGTGCTATTGCATTCAGAAAAGTTGGATACTTGGAAAACTATATCTTCGCTAGGGAGTTGTGGTTCAAGATCACTCCCAATCATGTGGGTGACTTTTTTTTAGCATTATGACACACTTTAGAGAAATGGCCTCTTTTCTTACACTTGCTACACATAACGCCTCTTGCAGGACAATTCACATTGTTGGCCAGATGATTGGGATTTCCGCACCTGTAACATTTAGGTTTGTTACCAGATGCAGTGTGTACCTCAGGATCAGAAAATGGAGGCTTGTGTTTGGTGTCTTTACTGGAGATCTTGTGTACATAGGTTTCCGAAACTCGTTTAACCTCAACAGCTTCCTTCATCTCGTTCATACAATAAGCTGTATGCTCTATGCTTTTGGCAATATCAATTGCGTGTTTCAAATCTGGGGCTTCTGCTAGAAGTCTTTCCTGAATTTTTTTGTTACTAGTACATCTTACCAGTTGATCCCTAATTACAGATTCGGTTAAAATACCAAATTCGCACGTAGAGGCTAAACCCCTCAGAACAGCAATGTAATTTATCACTTTTTCATTTTTCCCTTGAACGTGCAAGAAAAACTTGTGACATTCCAGGACAATATTAATTTTGTCACCAAATTGCGCTTCCAATTTCAATAATGTTAACTGATAAACATCATGCTGGCCATCTCCCTCACCCTCTGCCCCCACATTTACATTTTCAACAATAGAATCAGGTAGGTCATCAAAAATTTCCCTCCCTTGCTTCCCCAGATTATGCAGTAGGACATGTTTGCGTACTGCAGAAAATCTGTCACCCCCAATGGCAATAAGATGGGATTCAAATAGGTTTACCTATTTTTTCCATGGAATGAAAGGATCCCCACTCTCATCAAGGAACGGAGGAGGTTGAGACATTGGAAATGCGGACATAATGGATAGGCGTGAGAAAGGAAGAAAAAAAGGAAATAGGGGAGAAGAGTGAGAAATAGAAAGAAAAGAATGATAAAGTACTGAAATAAGAGAAAAGCAAATCAAAAGAGGAGGTAACTGGCAAAACCGCTAGTAAAACCACTGTGAGAAGTTGGCCTGGTATATGCTGTTCACTAGTTCTAGTGACCACCTTGTACCATGCCAAGCAACCCTTATGGTGTGGTTGTAAGTCAACCTTTTCGGACTAGCTGCCCTAGTGGTAGCGTAGGCTAAGCAGTCTTTGAGGCTAAACTCGTGATGCGTGTTAAGCAAGCTGTTTTACCAATAGTAACCCCCTTTTATACCAATGAAAGGACACCACACAGATATATATTCAAAATATATATGTATTTATTTCTCAAAGTAACCCCTAGTCTCTTTATGAGCACAGGAGCACAAATCGTCAAACAAGATTATCACAGAATACACAGAAGTTGCACTTTATATGGATAGGCCCTGGTGGCCACTCGAACCATATACTAAAATAGTGGTATAAGTACCACGAACAGAAAAGGGAAAAGGCCTAGGGCCTCTAGAATCGCTGGGCCTACAAGGAGCTAACGTCAGTTAGTGACCAGGAGGTCCACGGGTGGCGTGTGCAGAGCAAATAGTCACACGCGTGCTCCCATAGGTTTCAATGGGTGCGTAAAAAGTACAAAGTTACTGCAAAAGGAATCTTCCGGATGACCTAGGAACTTAAGATTTGGAACACAGGCACTAGAGATGTAATACTACACTTGGGCACAGGTGTGCCAGCTTTACCTCACCCACAGGAAGCGGGTGCATAGGCCTCGAAGTGCGTCGGGTTTCTTCTATCTGTTCCGTGGGGCCTGTAGACAAAAGTGCTGCAGGCGGTCGGTCGGGAAGAGATGCAGTGGATCCAAGAGTGGATCGGAGATGTTGAAGACCTGTAAGCAGAGGGGACAGTGTTCACAGTCACTAGCCAGTGACCAGCGTGGCACCAGGTGGGTACCAGGCGATGTCGGGTGCAAACAGGTGATGAGGGGTAGCTTGTCTCCGCAGCCACGTGGTCCCTGAAGGTCGACGACGTCCAGGAGTCGGCTCACGAGCTGTCCCACGCAGGCTCTCGCTGTCGGCGGTGTCGGCGACTTGATCGAAGCAAACAAGCCTTGGCAAAAGCAATTGCAGGAGGATTCGGAAATCAGCTGTTGGTTCTGACCAGCAAGGTCAGAGGGATTGCTCCTTTGGAGGGGAGCAAGGGCCAGTCTGGAGCAACCAGACCAGCGGTGTTTGTCGTAGATTTCGTCGCCAAGATGGCCACTAGCCAGCGGGCCAGCAACCGGTTAGGCGCGTCGAGTGGCAAACTGCAGAAGGGCCCCACGCAGATCGTGGAGATGCTGGAGGGCTCACCTTTGGTGCAGATGCTGCTCGAGGGTTGGGCTTCTCAGGACCCAAAGCACAACTTAGAGGGAGCCTCGGTTGTTGCACTGGTCAGCTTGTCGTAGTCGTTCCAAGATGGCTGGCTCCACGTGTCTCGGTGCCTCCACGGGTCTCCTCTTTTCAGGGACTGTGGATCGGGCGGTGAGAGGTCTGGAGGTCCAGGTCTTGTCAGTCTCTGGGCTCGGGCTCCGGCGGGAGGCGGCGGCAAAGCAGACGTTGATTCGCTGGATGGTGCTTGCGTTAGCAAGGTGGTCACTCCCTGACCACAGGGGAGATTTTCTTCAGTCTTCTGTGCAGCAGAATGTCGAAGTTCCCGTCTTCTTCTTAGTTTCAAGTTGATTCCAGGATGTCTGAAGTCTTAGGACACAGCTCCTACCTTTATTCGGATTCTAGGGGCCGGACTACCTGCTAGGTCCCTCCCTATGGGTGGGACCAGGAAGGGGGGTGGTTACACCCCCAATCCTTTGTCCAGCTCGCCCCAGGCCCGGGACTGGTGTGCCCCAGGACCGGTTTGAACTGGCATATGCACCGAGGCTCCTTGTGAGCCACAGGCATGTCTGGTTTCTTTCAAGCCCTACCTGACCAATACACAAAATCCTGTCTGGGGTGGTGCACGCACCTCCCCTGGCAGGAAACCCTTTGTCCACACCTCCCAAGCTGGAAGGACTCCCAGCAGCAGGAGGGCAGACTTGTGTCTGTGGTGGCAGCATCCATTTTGTGGAGCTGAGGCTATGTCTGATTTTACCCGGGTTTCAGGCACTGTACATGTCGTGTCCCTCTAGAAGGGTGGAATGCTAACCCCGTCGCCAGAATTGGCGAGGGGTTAGTATTCCAATTCGTATGACACCTTACTCGACATGTTTTGATAAAGCCAAACCAAAGATAGCATTTAACCGCGAGGTTCATAATGCACTTAAGAGTATATGGTATGACGATATCTGGAAACAGTAGAAGGAAGTTGTTCCGACCACTGCAGACAGGCTCAGCTCATGCCAGAGCACCATCTCACATGGAACCAAGCACTCTGCCTTCAGGATTGTTAAGGCCTGCTATAGGAGTGACTTATAGGTTACCAGGTGTCCCATTTAAGGTTAGGTATAGGTATACTACACCTAAGTAAGAGGTGATTACACCAACTTACCCCAGCTGAGTGCTCAGCCAGTTGTGTCAAATCGTTAGGCCAAGCCTGGGGTGGCATAATACATGCTGCAGCCCTTGGCAGGCCTTGGGTACCCCAATGCCCTGGGTACCTAGTGTACACTGGTACAGGGGCTGACAGGGTGATCCACTTCCAATTGGTTATGCACCTAGGGTGCATAGTTTTAATTTAGTAGAGAGAACAGCAGGCTGGGGGTCTGATTGGCAGGCCCACAGCCTCAATATGTCAAAAACCAGTGAAGCAAAAAGCAAAAAATTTGGGGTGACCATAGGATAGCAGACCCTACTCTCCTACACAACCCCCCCCCAAACGCTGGGACATTAAACTAGCCTTGACCAGTCTCGTCTTCATGTCCTAAGTGGAAGTACCTGGAGAGACCATCTGCATTCCCATGGTCCGTACCTGGCCGGTGCTCCACTGTAAAGTCCATCCCCTGTAGGGAAATGGACCACCTAAGCAGTTTGGGGTTTTCACCCTTCATCTGATTTAGCCACAAGAGGGGCTTATGGTCGGTCTGAATCTTGAAGTGAGTGCCAAACAAGTATGGCCTCAGCTTCTTCAGGGCCCACACCACAGCAAAGGCCTCCCTCTCAATAGCTGACCAATTCTTCTCTCTGGGGGTCAACCTTCTGCTAATAAAAGCAATGGGTTGGTCTTGACCATCTACATTAAGTTGTGACAGCACAGCTCCCACACCCAACTCAGAAGCATCTGTTTGGACAATAAACTCTTTGGAGTAGTCAGGACTTTTCAGGATAGGTGCAGAGCACATGGCCTCCTTCAGGTCATCAAATGCCTTTTGACAGCTTACTGTCCACTGAACCTTTTTGGGCATCTTCTTGGATGTCAGATCATTAAGAGGAGTCACAATGGACCCATAGTTCTTAACAAACTTCCTGTAATACCCAGTCAAGCCCAAGAAAGCTCGAACTAGAGTCTGGGTGGTTGGAGGGGACCAATCCTTGATGGACTGTATCTTACTCTCCAGTGGTTGAACTTGGCCCCCACCTACAAGGTGGCCCAAATACACAACCTTACTCTGCCCTATCTGGCACTTAGTAGCCTTGATAGTGAGGCCTGCCCTTTGCAGAGCCTCAAGAGCCTTCTTCAGGTGGATCAGGTGATCCTCCCAGGTGGAACTAAAGACAGCAATGTCATCAAGATATGCTGCGCAAAAGTCATCCAACCCAGTAAGGACTTGGTTCACCAGCCTTTTGAAGGTGGCAGGTGCATTCTTCAGACCAAAGGGCATCACCACAAACTGATAATGCCCACCTGGGGTTGAGAATGCTGTTTTGGCCTTAGACTCCTCAGCTAACCTGATTTGCCAATAGCCAGCTGTCAAGTCAAATGTGCTCAAAAACTTTGCAGAAGCTAGTTTGTCTATGAGCTCATCTGCCCTTGGAATAGGGTGTGCATCTGTCCTGGTGACAGCATTGAGTCCTCTGTAGTCCACACAGAACCTCATCTCTCTCTTGCCATCTTTGGTGTGAGGTTTGGGGACCAGAACCACTGGGCTAGCCCAGGGGCTCTCTGAGGGTTCAATGACACCTAATTCCAGCATTTTATGTACCTCAGCCTTTATACAGTCCCTGACGTGGTCAGGTTGTCTGTAAAGTTTGTTCTTTACAGGCAGACTGTCACCAGTGTCCACAACATGGGTACACCAGTCAGTTTGACTAGGTATCAAGGAAAACATATGTGAAAATGATTGTAGAACCTGTCTACATTCAGTCTGCTGATGGGCAGTGAGGTTGCCTCCAAGGGTCACTCCTTCAACTGAGCCATCTTCAGGGTTCTGAGACAACAGGTCTGGGAGAGGGTCACTCTCTTCCTCCTGTCCCTCATCTGTAGCCATGAGCAAGCCCATGTCTGCCCTGTCAACATATGCTTTAAGCCTGTTAACATGGAGTACCCTGTGGGGACTCCTGGGAGTTCCTAGGTCCACCAAGTAGGTGACCTCTCCCTTCTTTTCCAGGATTGTATGGGGTCCAGACCATTTGTCTTGGAGTGCTGCTGGGGCCACTGGCTCCAACACCCATACCTTCTGTCCTGGCTGATACTCAACCAAGACAGCCTTTTGGTCATGCCAAGCTTTCTGTAAGGCCTGGCTTGCCTCAAGGTTTTTAGATGCCTTCTCCATATACTCAGCCATCCTGGAGCGGAGACCAAGTACATAGTCCACTATGTCTAGCTTAGGCTTTTTGAGAGGTAACTCCCATCCTTCCTTCACCAAACACAGTGGGCCTCTCACAGGGTGCCCAAACAACAATTCAAAGGGGCTGTAGCCAACTCCTTTTTGTGGGACCTCTCTGTAAGCAAACAGAAGGCAGGGTAGAAGGATATCCCATCTTCGCCTGAGCTTTTCAGGTAATCCTTTGATCATACCCTTTAGGGTCTTGTTGAGTCTCTCAACAAGCCCATTGCATTGTGGGTGATAAGGGGTGGTGAACTTGTAGTTGACACCACATTCCTTCCACATAGCTGTCAAGTATCCTGACATAAAGTTGGTACCTCTGTCAGATACTACCTCCTTAGGAAACCCCACTCTGGAGAATACTCCCAGCAGGGCCCTGGCCACAACAGGAGCTGTAGTGGTCCTAAGGGGAATTGCCTCTGGATACCTGGTGGCATGATCCACTACCACCAGTATAAATCTGTGCCCAGATGCAGTGGGAGGATCCATGGGACCCACTATGTCTATTCCCACTCTTTCAAAGGGAACCCCCACCACAGGTAGTGGTATCAGGGGGGCCTTTGTTGTGCCACCTGATTTGCCACTGGCTTGGCAGGTAACACAGGAGCGACAAAACTCCTTTGTATCTTCATTCATATGGGGCCAGTGAAAGTGAGGGACAAGCCTGTCCCAAGTCTTGTTCTGGCCTAAGTGTCCTGCTAAAGGAATATCATGGGCCAAGGTAAGAAGGAAGCCCCTAAATTGCAGAGGTATAACCAACCTCCTGGTTGCACCAGGCTTGGGGTCTCTAGCCTCTGAATAAAGGAGCCCTTCATCCCAATACACTTTATGGGTACCTTGAGCATTCCCAGCAGCCTCAGCAGCAGCCAGCTGTCTGAGGGGTTCAAGAGAGGGACAGGATAACTGAGCCTGCCTCAAGTCAGCCCTTGAAGGTCCCCCTGTCCCCAGAAACTCAACCTGATCAGGTTCAAGCTCTTCAGGGACAGTTCCTTCAGGGTCCTCTAGATCAGCTTCCTGGGAAGGCTGATCATCACTCTGAGGCAGGGGGGAAGGCACAGCCTTGACCCTCCTGTTCTTCTTCTTGGTAGGTGCTTGGTCCATTGTTCCAGGATCCAAGACCTGTGGTTCAGTGAGGCACTTTTTGGCCTGTGACCTGGTCACAGCAAGGACATGTGATGATATACCTAACATCTCTGCATGAGTCCTGTACTCCACTTCTGACCATAGAGAACTCTCTAGGTCATTGCCCAACAAACATTCTACTGGGAGGTCTGCACTAACCACAACCCTTTTGAGGCCAGTTACCCCTCCCCATGAGAAGTTAACAACTGCCACACTATGTGAAGTAGTGGCATTGCTGGCATTGGTCACCAGGTAGTTCTCACCTGGTATGTACTGTCCAGGGTCCACAAAGCCTGGTGTCACCATAGTGACACTGGCACATGTGTCCCTGTAAGCTTGAGCCACTTTTTCATTTATTAAAGGAGTCTGTCTGTACTTGCCCAGGTTACTGGGGCTCACAGTCAGGGACAAATCAATGTCCCCATCACAGATCAAGACTGCCTGTGTAAGGGTTCTGTCTAAGTCAGAATCTCCTTCAGTTCCCATAGTGATTCCCACTACACCCTTTGTCTGGGGACCAACACTGCTAACAGTAGTACTGGGAGCAGGTGCCTTAGGGGCAACAGTGTTGGGGGCTCCACCCTTTTTACAATCACTAGTCCAGTGAGTTGTATTTTTACAATGATTGCACCAGGGTTTCTTTTGACCTTCTTTCTTCTTTTTGGACTGTTGTTGGGACCCACCCTCCTTAGCAGTAGTTTGGGGCCCTGTTGAAGACTTCTGGTCTTTAGATTTCTGATCTCCACCCTTTTGGTCTGTTTTCTTCTGATCACCCCCTTGGCCCTGGTTCTGGTTCTTTTGCTTAACCCTGGTTCTGACCCATTTGTCTGCCTTCTTTCCCAATTCTTGGGGAGAGGTCAGATCAGAGTCAACCAAGTGTTGATGCAGTTGCTGGTTTTGACAGTTATTTAAAATCTGTTCTCTCATCATCAAATTATACAATCCTGTAAAATCAGATACCTTACTTCCCAGCAACCAACCCTCCAAAGCCTTAGTGGCACATTCAATGTATTCAGACCAGTCCTGAGTCTGTGTCTTTTGGGTGTCTCTGAACATTAACCTGTACTGCTCAGTGGTTAAGCCTAACCCATCAACTAGAACACTCTTCAGGACTCTGTAGTTTGACATCCTCTTCTCTAACAGTGAGGAGTCTGTCTCTGCCTCTTCCCTCAAAGGAGAGCCAGAGGATTGCTGCCCACTGATCTTCAGGAACCTGCTGTACTTTGCAGGCTCTCTCAAGAGCAGTTATCCACTTGTGGATGTCATCCCCACTTTTGTAGGGGGGCACAACCTTAGACAGGTTTCTATTATCGAAAACCCTATCTTTGTCCTTAGGGACAATGCTGCCACCAGTGGGTATAGACCCACTCTCTCTAGGTTGCCTAGCCTTGTTCAGTTTTTCTTCCATCAGGGCTACTTCTAGCTCCTGCTTCCTGATCCTCAGCTGGGCTTCCTGCATTCTGGCCTCATGTTCCCTCCTCTGAGGGGTGGTCATCCTTTTCCTGGAGTGACCTTGAGAGCCCCTAGAGCCATGAGAAGCATTGGAGTCACCTGAGCGATTCCTTTGCCTCCCAAGCCCTGTGTTAAGTCCACTGGGGAGATCCAATGGGGGGAACCCATTGTCAGTCCCCAATAGCCTTAGTTTAGCTGGGCCAAGTATAATACTTGGCACTGGGCTAGTTCTCCCTTCATCATCACTACTTTCTGTATCCTCACCACTTTCCTCCCCTGTAGTATGGTTCTCATCTAAGGGATGGCTATTGGAACTGGGTACCTCTGTAGTATCTTCAGAAGGGGGGCCTCCTGTTCCTGACCCTAAGGGGGCTAACTGGGAAGCTTTCTTGAGTGCTCTCTGATTCTCATCATTCTGTAAGAGCTCTCTGAGCTCAGCAGAGTTTGGGTTCTTGGGCTGTTTAAGGCCTCTAAGAGTTGCCAAATGCCTGAGCTCATTCTGATTAAGGGTAGCAAAGCTGGATGGTGCCCTCTGGGGGTCACTCTCAACAGAGATGGGTACAGTGGACCCCTCTGCCCCGGCCATTGCTCTTAAGTGTGGGTGGATGTGTTGCAATCTACCTACACTTGGGTTTACCTACTAAACCTATCTAGTAGTTGTAGTCAGGGTGTGCTACTCCCTTTGCTCTACAACAACTAAGTTCAGTAGAACTTAAGTATATCTAATCTTGTTTTATATGTACCTACAGGTACCTATGTGATCTTTCAATTGGTAACCAAGAGATTACAATGGTAAAACACAGCAAGCTCAAATCCAACCGCTGCTCACCAATGTGAGAAGTTGGCCTGGTATATGCTGTTCACTAGTTCTAGTGACCACCTTGTACCATGCCAAGCAACCCTTATGGTGTGGTTGTAAGTCAACCTTTTCGGACTAGCTGCCCTAGTGGTAGCGTAGGCTAAGCAGTCTTTGAGGCTAAACTCGTGATGCGTGTTAAGCAAGCTGTTTTACCAATAGTAACCCCCTTTTATACCAATGAAAGGACACCACACAGATATATATTCAAAATATATATGTATTTATTTCTCAAAGTAACCCCTAGTCTCTTTATGAGCACAGGAGCACAAATCGTCAAACAAGATTATCACAGAATACACAGAAGTTGCACTTTATATGGATAGGCCCTGGTGGCCACTCGAACCATATACTAAAATAGTGGTATAAGTACCACGAACAGAAAAGGGAAAAGGCCTAGGGCCTCTAGAATCGCTGGGCCTACAAGGAGCTAACGTCAGTTAGTGACCAGGAGGTCCACGGGTGGCGTGTGCAGAGCAAATAGTCACACGCGTGCTCCCATAGGTTTCAATGGGTGCGTAAAAAGTACAAAGTTACTGCAAAAGGAATCTTCCGGATGACCTAGGAACTTAAGATTTGGAACACAGGCACTAGAGATGTAATACTACACTTGGGCACAGGTGTGCCAGCTTTACCTCACCCACAGGAAGCGGGTGCATAGGCCTCGAAGTGCGTCGGGTTTCTTCTATCTGTTCCGTGGGGCCTGTAGACAAAAGTGCTGCAGGCGGTCGGTCGGGAAGAGATGCAGTGGATCCAAGAGTGGATCGGAGATGTTGAAGACCTGTAAGCAGAGGGGACAGTGTTCACAGTCACTAGCCAGTGACCAGCGTGGCACCAGGTGGGTACCAGGCGATGTCGGGTGCAAACAGGTGATGAGGGGTAGCTTGTCTCCGCAGCCACGTGGTCCCTGAAGGTCGACGACGTCCAGGAGTCGGCTCACGAGCTGTCCCACGCAGGCTCTCGCTGTCGGCGGTGTCGGCGACTTGATCGAAGCAAACAAGCCTTGGCAAAAGCAATTGCAGGAGGATTCGGAAATCAGCTGTTGGTTCTGACCAGCAAGGTCAGAGGGATTGCTCCTTTGGAGGGGAGCAAGGGCCAGTCTGGAGCAACCAGACCAGCGGTGTTTGTCGTAGATTTCGTCGCCAAGATGGCCACTAGCCAGCGGGCCAGCAACCGGTTAGGCGCGTCGAGTGGCAAACTGCAGAAGGGCCCCACGCAGATCGTGGAGATGCTGGAGGGCTCACCTTTGGTGCAGATGCTGCTCGAGGGTTGGGCTTCTCAGGACCCAAAGCACAACTTGGAGGGAGCCTCGGTTGTTGCACTGGTCAGCTTGTCGTAGTCGTTCCAAGATGGCTGGCTCCACGTGTCTCGGTGCCTCCACGGGTCTCCTCTTTTCAGGGACTGTGGATCGGGCGGTGAGAGGTCTGGAGGTCCAGGTCTTGTCAGTCTCTGGGCTCGGGCTCCGGCGGGAGGCGGCGGCAAAGCAGACGTTGATTCGCTGGATGGTGCTTGCGTTAGCAAGGTGGTCACTCCCTGACCACAGGGGAGATTTTCTTCAGTCTTCTGTGCAGCAGAATGTCGAAGTTCCCGTCTTCTTCTTAGTTTCAAGTTGATTCCAGGATGTCTGAAGTCTTAGGACACAGCTCCTACCTTTATTCGGATTCTAGGGGCCGGACTACCTGCTAGGTCCCTCCCTATGGGTGGGACCAGGAAGGGGGGTGGTTACACCCCCAATCCTTTGTCCAGCTCGCCCCAGGCCCGGGACTGGTGTGCCCCAGGACCGGTTTGAACTGGCATATGCACCGAGGCTCCTTGTGAGCCACAGGCATGTCTGGTTTCTTTCAAGCCCTACCTGACCAATACACAAAATCCTGTCTGGGGTGGTGCACGCACCTCCCCTGGCAGGAAACCCTTTGTCCACACCTCCCAAGCTGGAAGGACTCCCAGCAGCAGGAGGGCAGACTTGTGTCTGTGGTGGCAGCATCCATTTTGTGGAGCTGAGGCTATGTCTGATTTTACCCGGGTTTCAGGCACTGTACACGTCGTGTCCCTCTAGAAGGGTGGAATGCTAACCCCGTCGCCAGAATTGGCGAGGGGTTAGTATTCCAATTCGTATGACACCTTACTCGACATGTTTTGATAAAGCCAAACCAAAGATAGCATTTAACCGCGAGGTTCATAATGCACTTAAGAGTATATGGTATGACGATATCTGGAAACAGTAGAAGGAAGTTGTTCCGACCACTGCAGACAGGCTCAGCTCATGCCAGAGCACCATCTCACATGGAACCAAGCACTCTGCCTTCAGGATTGTTAAGGCCTGCCATAGGAGTGACTTATAGGTTACCAGGTGTCCCATTTAAGGTTAGGTATAGGTATACTACACCTAAGTAAGAGGTGATTACACCAACTTACCCCAGCTGAGTGCTCAGCCAGTTGTGTCAAATCGTTAGGCCAAGCCTGGGGTGGCATAATACATGCTGCAGCCCTTGGCAGGCCTTGGGTACCCCAATGCCCTGGGTACCTAGTGTACACTGGTACAGGGGCTGACAGGGTGATCCACTTCCAATTGGTTATGCACCTAGGGTGCATAGTTTTAATTTAGTAGAGAGAACAGCAGGCTGGGGGTCTGATTGGCAGGCCCACAGCCTCAATATGTCAAAAACCAGTGAAGCAAAAAGCAAAAAATTTGGGGTGACCATAGGATAGCAGACCCTACTCTCCTACAACCACCCAGTCTGGCACAAACTGTGTAATAGCAAACGAAAACAGTAGGTAAAGCAATCAATTACTGTGACCCAGAAACAATACGTGAGCTGAGCCTGTCAGCGATAAATCGAAGCAGTCAGAATGAAATCTGAGGTGAAAATGTAAACTGAGAGTTTCACACGCTGTAGGTAAGGCAATCAATTACTGTGACCCAGAAGCAATGCGTGAGCGGAGCCTGTCAGCGATAAAAATCGAAGCAGGCTGAATGAAATCGGAGGTGAAAATGTAAACGGAGAGTTTCACACGCTGAGGGTGCAATGTTACTTTCCCCCAGCAGGAGGAGCAGTGCTGGTGAAGATGAAAAGCAGTGTCTCGCTTCTGAGCGTCCTCCGTATGTTCAGGTTAATAAGAGGGGCGGAAACCTCAAGAAGTCGGATTTCCTCCAAAGGAGTGGAGAGCAGGAAGCGAACGCCGCCTCAACACCATCCAGCAGTCGCAAAGCACCCACCACCACAAGATTCCAGGCAAAGGAGGTAATAAGGAGCGGAGATCTCAGAAAACCGGTCTTCCCCCTCAGTGGCAGAGAGCATGAAGTGAACGCCACTTCCAGAGCATCCAAGCGGTTACGAAGCAGCCAGCCGCCCAGAGATTCCAGGTAGCGGAAACACTCGCTCCCCCCGCAAATCACCAGCAGACCAACATAACGGGCTCTCGCAATGGGAATGGGCGCACCACGGCAGGCAACAACAACAACAGCGCCAGAACACCTGAGCAGCCAATTCTTGAAGAAAGACTCACCAGTCACGGCATCAGCAGAGTTCCAACGCGACGTGGAAACGATTGCACCAGGAGACACAAGCGGCCAATACAACGTGAACGAGCAATGAGGGCTCGCGACTGGAGAAGGGGAAAGTCACAGTTCCTTGGAAATGACGGACAGCCAGCGACCAGGAGACCGAACCAAAGGCAGAATACAATGGGGAAAGGATCCAGACCGTCCCCAGCACGGTAAGTTGAACTCGTCGCCAAAAAGAATGTTGTAAATAAGCACTCCAATCCAGTAGTGTTCAGGAGAAGAGGTTTATTGAAGCGGATCCTTCAGCCTCTCGCTCTCAATGCCAACATTCTAACCTGAGCTTCAGCCCCAACATTCTACAGCTGGGCAATCCCATATGGCGAGGAAAGGAGGGGGGGGAAAGGGATGAAGGAGGGAACGAGACATATTACAACAACAAGTTATTCATAAACATGACAATCAATAACATTGATAAATTACTAGGCTATAAATTCTTGCACAACACATTCGTTTTAATTTCCCAGTGTTCAGAATTCATAACCTAATTTTCTTTTCTTGTCCCTAATACCCTCCAGCACTAAGGGGTCTCCAGGCTCGCATCCGCGCCGCTTGAGAACCACGCAAGGCGCAACCCACCTGCGTCCTTGAGTGGTGAGCCCCCCAGCCCTTGGTCCTTATCCGTCTATTTCCGGGGGGCCCACCCCTCGCCACCAGGCTGCCCAAGGAGGCTCGTGTGACCTGTCGCCATTGCCTCCCCAGCAGCCGGTGTCCCTATTCTCCCTGCGGAGAGCTTACCATCTCTCCCCTCAGTGCTGGCCTCAGGAGTATGCCAGCAGGCCTCCCGTTGTCTTAAAAATCACAACCCTGTGACCTCTATCCTGCCACTAGGGTGACCAGGGCCCACAGGTCCTTCACCCTCCCCACCAAAGAAAAGGTTCTGCACAAAAGACCAAATCCCCTTGATCCACATGTCCGTGCCAATGTCCGATAGGTGCACTCCGTCGTGGTGAAACATCTGATCGCCTGATATTGGTCTGTGTGGAATATGACACAGGCGGCCCGATACTGAGCACAGCCTGGCCAACTCCCTGTTGAGGCGTCTCACCGATACATTCAGGGCCCGGGATCTGACCCCTCCCGACCAAACCCGGCAGGGGATCATGCATGACCATGCTATCCGGGCTTGTGGGAATGTTTTCTCCAGCCAGGCAAATTCAGTTAGTAAGTCCTCTCTTACTGCCATGCGACCCAACTCCACCATGTCATTTCCTCCCAGGTGCAAGATTATCAAATCCGGGGACGGAAGTCCCTCGCGTTCGAGTCTCCAGCACCAGCTGGCGCAACTGCCAGCAGGCCGCCGACGCCTCGCCATAAAAATTATGTCCTCTTTAACGCCGCTGGTTTCACCACTCGCTTCTGCCGCAGCCGAACCGTGGCGCGCCGCACGAACGAATGACCCAACACCCAGATTACTTTCGTTGACATACTAATAGCGAGGGAGAAGAAAGACAATGTCAGCAAAGACAAATTTATAACCAGAAGTCCTTTCACAACAACTCCGGCCGCACATAGCGCTTAAAACAGGATGATTACCAGCGCCCCACTCTCTTGACCGTCTGCCGGTAAACCCGCTCCCGCAGCGAGTGTTGCCGCCCTTATCCTAAAGGAGTGAGATGAATAACCCCTAGGATCCCGCCCTAAAGCGCTCAATGCCCGTTGAAACACGGCCCTGAACTTGAATTTCGATAAACAGTCCCCCTGCTCGTGATTAAACAGCGCCTGTCCGCCCCAGCTGGGACGCATTAATCGATAAGCTTCCAGATTGGCTATGGGGCAGGCTGTGGCACCTGGAGCTGGAGATAAGTGAATTATGGACCCCTTCCCCAACGGGTCAGTCTTGGAACGCCGCAACACCACCTCTACCCCCCCCCCCCCGGGGACTAACTTAGTGTCCTGCCATTGGAGTTCCCCTGCATGGTCAGCTTTGGATGCTCCTACCAATTCGCCCAGGCGGAAAGCCCCATAGAACGCTAGGGAAAAGGCCGCCCTGAACAGAATGCACTCATAATGCGATGCGCATACGGACTGTAGCACCCCCAGGATGTCCCTTAGTAACTGCACATCAAGAGGCCTTCGTATGTCCTTCGCCCCCTCCAGCCTAGCCCAGCCGGACAGGGCCCTCCTTACCACAAAGGTAGCCCCTGGGTCCTGCATCCCAGCCACTTTAGCAAAGAAGCTTATCGCTGTTACGCGCGCCTTGGCATAAGACGCCAGTCTACCCGGATTCCTCAATGCCATTAGATACTCGCAAAGCGATACTGCTGAAAAAAGGGGGGGAGCGGCTTCCTGAACTGCTGCTGATAAGTTCTTCTTGTGCTTTCACTCAAGGATGCTCCCACCAGCCCTGCTAATCCGGGACTCCAATCCTCCACAAAGATGTTGGGAACACCGTCATCCGCTCGTCCGCCTGCGGGTGATATCTCCTGAACTCCTGTAACTTGAGGCGAGAAAGCGTCAGCAGCCTGGTTATTTACACCGGGGGTATGTGCTGCCTTGAACACCAAATTTAATTAAAACAGGCCAGAACCAGATGCTTCAATAACCTCAACACATGCCTACAAGTGGCCCCTTGCCTATTGATGGCTTCCACTACCGCCATATTGTCAGACCAAAAGATTACAGTTTTGTTCTTGAAAATTGGTGCCCACACTTCCACAGCCACTATGATAGGAAAAAGTTCCAAGAAAGCGATGTTTCTAGACAAACCGCTCTCATGCCATGCTATTGGCCAATCGCCCCTACACCACTGTGTTCCCAAAATTGCCCCAAAACCAATGCTGCCTGCAGAGTCAGTGAGCAAGCCCAAATCAGAACTGGACATCGGGGGCTCAGGCCAAATTACCTTCCCATACAAGTCCTTCAAAAAATTACGCCAAATTCTTAAGTCATCTTTGACCTCTGCCTGTAACCTCACATGGTGGTACTTCTGCGTGAGGCCAGCCATGGCGCGAGCAATGGATCTTGAAAAAGGGCGGCCCATGGGAATCACTCAATGCAAAGTTTAGCTGTCCCACTAAAACCTGAAGCTGATGCAGGGTAACCTTGGGACCTGCTAGGGCACTGTCTATGGCTTGTAAGAAGGCCTTAACTTTGTCTAACGGCAGCCTGCATTCCCCTGCTACAGTATCTATTTCAATCCCCAAGAAGGACAAACTAGTCTAGAGCCCCACCGTCTTGCCCGGGGCCAGAGGCACTCCCATTTCTTCAAACAAGGCTACCAGCTGGCCCAGGGCTCGCCCACAACTTTCAGAGGCGGGCGGGCCCATGATCATGAAATCATCCAAGTAGTGCACGATTTCCCTGTGTCCTGTCCTCTCTACAAATAGCCACTGCAACATTGTGCTAAACATTTCAAAATATTTGCATGACACGGCGCAGCCCATTGGCATGCATCTGTCGTAATAATACCCGGAATCCACCTGAAAACCAAGGAGATGATAGTCTTCTGGATGGACTGGCAAGAGCCGAAAGGCCGACTCTACATCGGTTTTTGCTAGCAAAGCGCCTGGCCCCAAGTCTCGCAGCTTCTGTAAAGCCGCGTCAAAAGAAGAGTACTTCACTGAACACAAGGACGGATCTATGGCGCCATTTACCGATGCACCCAGAGGCGCTGACAAATTCTGTATCATTCTGAACTGCCCTGGCTCCTTCTTGGGCACCACCCCCAAGGGTGAACAAACAAACCCAGGCAATGGTAGCATCCCAAACGGACCAGCCACCCGCCCCAGGGCCTTTTCCTTGTTTACCTTACTTGCCACAACCTCTGGGTGCATCCGCGCTGACAATACATTTTTACAGTAGCCCACTGGCGATACCCCCAGCGCGGGAATGCGGAAGCCTACCGAAAACCCCTCATACAACATTCTGGCTGCCTTCCTGTCAGGGTACTGATTAAGCCAGACCATCAGTCTCCCTAAATTGACCGGAGTGGGTAATTCATTGTGCTGAGGGAGGATAGGGATCCCTCCCTTTTTCTTTAGATTTTTTGAGACATTTAAACTCTGGGTGAGAGGGGTGGCCGCAGTAGGCGCATGAGTGTTTGAACTTGCATGTCCCTGGGGCCCAGGTGCAAGTTTTTCGATTAAAAGCCCAACATGTCCCTTTCTTCTCACCCGCGCCCCCTTGGGATATCCGAAAGGGCTGTCTCACCAGCGTCTTGTTCACACTTTCCAACCATACATTCACCTCCGTCTGGTCCCACCCCATGTCAGATCTTCTACCTTTGCCCACCTGAAATCCCTGTCGTAGTCCACCCATGCCACACCCCCGTATGTGACATGAACCTTTAAGATCTTGTTTGCGTAACATATCAAGGGGATAGCCAACAATGGCTTTTTCTCAAGCATCACAATGGAAAACACATTAAATCCAAACAGCCAATTGGTAATGGATTCCTCTACCTTCGGCTTTCTCTCTCTAAAGAAACCCTCTTTCCTGTCGTTCTCTATTGTCCTCCTCCCTCCGTTTTGGCCTAATAAGTGAGAAAATGTCAACAAAATCACCCTTCCAAATCTTCTCCCTTATGTCCAGCGCAACGTGTGCTGCCAGTTTACCTCTTTTTGACAGGACTGATTCCATGCCGTTCAAAACCTTACATTCGTCACCTCCAACCTTATTCGCGCCATCCACTGCCTTACCTGCAGGGGGCACCTCTGACGCTGGTTGTGCGGGGGCCGCTTGACCCACCGCTGGTCCATTTGCAGTCGCAGCCTTCTCCTGCGCTTTTCCTAAGAGAGACACCTGCTTGCTCAGCTCTGCCAGAACCCTGCCCGTTCCTGGCTGCGAAGCCCATAGGGCAATCGCTGAGTTAACTGTCGCTGGCACCCCCAACTGAGCTAACAATGTTGCTACTGTTGCCAAGATATTAGCGTTAGTTACTTGACCCTCCCCTGCCGGTGTGATGGGAGGCTGCCCTTCTACTGTCTCATCCCGTATCACTGGTGGCACCGCTGGTGTCGCTGTAGAGACTGGGTTCTCTTGAACTATGGTCACAGGGGTGTTCGTAGCTGGCGTCAAGGCCTTAATGGCCCCCCTAATTTCAGCCAAAACTACACTGACTTCATCCCGCTCAATCCCTAACTTGGGCAACTCCTGAGGTACCGCTGGAGCCCCAATGTGCTCAGGTACTGAATTTGTCACCGGTGTGGGAGCCCCCGGTGCCTGAGGTATTAAAGGAGCAGGCGGAAGTCTGGGCGCTACCGGTGCTTGAGGTACCACTGGAGCAAGCGGCGGGGGAAGTATGGGAGCTACCGGTGTAAAAGGTGGCGCAGGTACCGGTATGGGTGTCAGTAAGGGAGTTAAAGGTGATCCGGGCATAACACCCCTCGCTCTCCTCCACCACCTTCCTTTTCTTGCCCCCCCCTTGCTCTTTTCACTAAAGGGGGGAAGGCAGCCTTAGGCGGAACCATTGCCCTCCGTGGGCACTCTGGCGCTACTGGTTCTGTACCCTCCTCACTGTCAGATTCAGGCGCCTCACCCCCAGCATTCCCAGATAACTCGCCCTCGCTATCCTCATCCCTGCTCAATTTCGCTAACACTAATTTCAACAATTGCGCAATTTCAGACTCCCCTTCCTTCCTCTTGTGATTCCTCTTGGGGGGCATGATGGAGCACTTAAAAGTAAACCAAATGACGATGGCCGCCTTGCTAGCCCACAATGATATGCCACCCAAACACGCCCCTTGTCCACGCTTTAGAACAAATGGAATTGAACCTGTAACCTTGAGAACAAGAATCTCCGACCTATACAATTTAATCCCAAAAAATACCCCAGAACACTCACTGGCTTCACACTTATGCCCTGTGTAACTGTCCGTGAAGGTAGGAGTCTCAGACTTTAAACATTAACCTTGTGCAACTTTCTCGAGGCACACCCAAGCGAGCCGCGCTTGTCCTTTAAGCCCACCGGTCCGCTCCCAGCGCTGCTGCCCGCCGCTGACTAACTTTGCCTCGCGCTACGGCCGACGCTTCAAGCAAAAGGTTCCGATCGGCTCTTCCTTTACCCGGCACGCTCCTAACGCCGATGCAAGCCACCTCTCCTGTTACATTCACCGCGCTCCCGGTTCCCGCTTCGGCGCCTCAATCGCAAGGACCAAACCCTACGCAGCGTGGGAAGATCTAACCCACCCCCACGAGGACCTGCGCGCCGCGACCCAGACCCGCCTATCGCGCCTGATGACTCCCGGTGCGGAACGGCAAGGCCACTACGCCACACCCAGAGCCCAGCGGGGACAGCAACAATTTATAAGTATAACGCTGGCCGCTCGCTGAACCCCGGACGCCGCGCCCGTGTCCCCACCACCCCGGCACCTTACCTGGAGATCAGCTACGCCGCCGCACGCTCCGCAGCCCGACCAGCACCCCGACCCAGAGACTCCCGCAGTCCAGCAATCAAATACCCAGCAAGCAGACCTGACGACCAGCAGCCCGACCACGATCCTCGCCGCCACAACCTCGACGACCACGAAGGAGATATCCCAAGTTAAGAAAAACGCCGTCGTCCGGGAAAGAAAGAGGAGAGAATGAGTGGAGGCGAGATCCGGGCCTAAATAGCCCCTAAGCCCCACCTCCACTCATCCAGGCAGGAAGTCTACGTTACTCCTACGATGCGGTGCCCCGGAAGGACTACCGCCAGCCGCCAACCAATCAGGTTGCCGGCCATGCTAACGCTACCAAGGGGTGTGTCCCAGGGGCGGGGGGAGCCGGGTCCTAAGGGCGCGCTTTCTGATAGTCGCGCTTGGCACAACCGGTGTGGGCTGTCCGAGCTCTCTATGTTGTAGGAGCTCACCCTGGTCACCACTGCCTGGGACTACCGAGCCTAATGGCACGCCTGGGGGGGAAGAATTATCAGGATACTCGCCGGGCAATTTAGATTTAAACTATCTACTTTACCAATCAATTTATCTCGGTCTTTGTTTAAACCGAATTATAAATTATTTTCAAAATGTTCCTGGAACCAGAAAAAGGCAAGTATTTCCCTTTCAAAGAATTTAAACTTGTTGGGGTGCAATTGTCTAAGTTGTATATACATCATTCTGCTTTATTTATCTGACACGCATGGTTTGTGTGATTTAGTGCACATCATTTGTTTCTCCTGACTCCAATGCCTACAAAGGTCACCTTAGCTGAGATTTATCCGCACCTTACCTTTAAAAATGGCGGGCGCACGCGCTTATTTTCTTCTGCGCGCGCAGCATTTTATAACCAGCCATAATCCTGTCAGGTGAGTGCCATTTCGTGCTGTCGGGGAAGCCTGGAGCTCTCGTGGCCAAAAGTAGAGAAGAGCTAAGGTAGATGATGTGTGATAACCAACACACTCAAGTCCCCATTGAGACAGTGTGTTGAGGCTCTGCGGAGTGTGTGTGATTACAGGTATGCCCAGGTCCCCCTAAAGATTGTGTGATTATAGGGATGCTGAGATCCGCACCAAGATTGGGCGTGATTACAGTCATGTTCACATCACAGCAGAGACAGTGCGTGATTACAGTCACGTTCACGTCACAGCAGAGACAGTGCGTGATTACAGTCATGTTCACGTCACAGCAGAGACAGTGCGTGATTACATACAGTCCTGTTCTATTCACAACAGATAGCGTGTGATTCTAGGGAAGCCCAGGTACTCCCAGAGATTGTAGGAGATTATGGTTCTTTTTATGTGCCTGTAGCGATAGTCTGATATTTGACATGTCCAGACTAAGCCTGGGCGAAACACTACGCTACGCTCGCGTAGTTTGCGAAGTTAGCGCTACTTCGCACTACGCGAACTGCACATAGCACAGTGCGAACACGCGTAGCGTAGTGTTGCGTAGCGCTGCGGTCATTTTTTGCTTGCTCGCGGTCCTCAACGTCAAGTTAGCGACCGCGAGCAAGCAAAACTACATCCCGGCGAGACTTTCCTTGTTTGCGATCAGCAACATCAAGTTGGCGATCGCGAGCATGGAAAATAAACCTCCCGGCGAGATTCCCAACGCGAGGAGGTCAGGTTTCTCATTGCGAGGGGTCGCGTATGCTTGCGACCGCTCGCGATGAGAAACTACCAGTTCGCGTTGAGAAAGCTGCCGCTCGAGTAAAAATCTACTCGAGCAGCAGAAAACTACAGCTCGCACTGTGCAAGATGCCATTTTCAATGATTGCACAGTGCCGGTTGCTTGTCCGCACTGTGCAGTCATTGAAAACGACATCTTGTACAGGGTACTACGCAGTTCGCGAAGTGCTACGCGTAGCTCGCGTAGTGCGAACTTCACTTTGCGTAGCTTCGCGAAGTGCTACTTCGCGAACTACGCCCACCCTCAAGACCTCTGCAGAGATAATGTGTGACTATAGTCCTGTTCCGATTCCCGCTTCACCTCGTACCAAGGTCAGGGGCCCCGCAGCCCCCGCGGTCAGGGGGGCCCGAGCTCCTAGTCACATGGGGGGCCCACCTGGGTGGTCGTCAAAATGCACCAGAGGCCCAGGGTATTTCTTTCTTTGAACAGGACACAGAATCGCTTCACCTTAGTACGAGGTGAAGCGATTTTACACGTGTCTTGTCTGAAGACCTAAATTATGCCCTATTTTGCATTTTGACAACTGCTGGATGGATGCCCCTGGCATCCGCTTAGGGCCTGGTCGTCGGTCAAAATGCAAAAAGTTAATTTCTTTCGTTAAGCATGCCATGTGGTGTCGCTTTGATTTAGATCCTAAATTGAAGTCTTTCCACGTGCCATGTTTAAAGAAAGAAACTGTTTTTGCATTTCAAGGACTGCTCGGTTTGATCACGTGTGTGTACCTTCCCTCGAGCGGTTCTCAAAATGCGAAAAGAGCATTTGTACGTGTAGTGCCGCGCTCTTCAAGAGGCTGCATTCCTGGGAAGGGTCTTGCTGAGGCCATGTAGGTGAGAAGAGAATGTTACAGAATTAAGTCACTTCCTGGGTCTTTTCCAAGCCAGTTGAATGTTACTTCAAGACACGCTGCCTGTGTGCTCGCATTTCTCATTTCTGTGTCTCAAAGTGTATTTGCCGAAGCTTTGGGGGTGACTGTAGTTCTTTTCAGTGAAGTGCGCCACATCTGTCAAGGCTTCAACATCATTTTAGACCGTAGCCCATGGGCGGGGGTCAGGAGGGCAGTGTATACCTGCGGGCGAATGTTATTTGCTGAAAGTTGAGGTCAGTGAAGTTTCCAGTTTGTTTCCCCCCCTTGAGGCTAAAAAGGTTTTCTCACTGCCATGTGGTGAAGACCAACTGACAAACTATTGGGTTTATATTTTCACGTTTTCGGATAGTAAAAACGTATTTCCCTCCAAAATCCATGCACTGTGCAGGCGGGGATATAACTCAATCCAGGCTCACATTTTTTCACGATCCTTTCAGTAAAAAGCCACGTGACCCTGCATCACGTGAGCGGTGGCAGCCAGAGTAACTTATTAATTAGACCATGTCCTGAGAGGCGCTAAATAGAGAGACAGATGGCTCAGTGAGCTGCACTGCTTCTGTGACTCTCGAGGTGGAGCCCAACCTTTCAACTTCCGAGGTCTGAATTGAATCCTCGCTTGGGTTCTATCAGCGCCCGCGCAGCGCTTGGAAACAGCAGATATGAACCGGTAAATAACAAAAAACGAATTCTGTACGTGACCTCCCTTAAAGCTAGTCGATGTGGAGCACTTCGAAATGTATGTCTGGCACGTCAGTGTTTATTTGTATGTACGAGGGATGGGCACATGACGATTTACTTTGTTGTCCTACTGAAGACACTATGAGGTCACTAGTATCACCCTACAAGGATGCCGCATCCATTACAGAAACCCACTACCACTGGGCTGTGAAGTAACGCTAGATTTGCTGCTCTGTCCTCCCCATGCTTATCTTAGGACAAACGGAAGGGAAACTAGGAATAGTAAATATACTTATATCCCAACAGTGTAGTGGTTGTGAAACTATTCACATGCAGTATACCACACCTGTTATAGTAACCCCCTCCCCCCCCCCGCCTATCTCAACCATGAGCCACAAACGAAGGACAGCACGCTCCGTGTGAGTGCACACGTGTGACCGGCATGCAGTAATGAAGTGTGAGTGCACACGTGTGACCGGCATGCAGTAATCCAGTGTGAGTGCACACGTGTGACCGGCATGCAGTAATCCAGTGTGAGTGCACACGTGTGACCGGCATGCAGTAATCCAGTGTGAGTGACTCACCCGTGCTTGGTCCGCTGAGCCAAGAAATCAATCAATCAATCATAGGCATTTATAAAGCGCACTACTCACCCGGAGGGTCTCAAGGCGCTTGGGGGGGGGGGGGGTCCGCTACTGCTCGAACAACCAGGTCTTGAGCTTCTTCCTGAAGGAGAGGTGGTCTTGGGTCAGGCGTAGGTCGGTCGGGAGGGCGTTCCAGGTCTTGGCGGCCAGGTGGGAGAAGGATCTTCCTCCTGTTGTCGCTCTGTGGATGCGGGGGACGGCGGCGAGGGCGTGACTGGTCGAGCGGAGGTGGCGTTTGGGAGCGTAGAAGTTGAGGCGGCTGTTGAGGTAGGTCGGGCCTTGGTTGTGTAGGGCTTTGTGCGCGTGGGTGAGGAGCCGGAAGGTGATTCTTTTGTTGATCGGGAGCCAGTGCAGGTCTCTCAGGTGTCTGGAGATGTGACTTCGTCTGGGGACATCGAGGATGAGTCTCGCCGAGGCGTTCTGGATCCGCTGGAGTCTCTTCTGGAGCTTGGCGGTGGTACCGGCGTAGAGGGCGTTGCCGTAGTCCAATCGACTGGTGACGAGGGCCTGGGTGACCGTCTTCCTGGTCTCGGTGGGGATCCACCGGAAGATCTTACGTAGCATGCCCAGGATGTTGAAACAGGACGAGGAGACGGCGTTGACTTGTCTGGTCATGGAGAGGGAGGAGTCCAGGATGAAGCCCAGGTTGCGTGCGTGGTCTGTCGGTTTGGGTGCGTTGCCCAGGGCGGGGGGCCACCAGGAGTCGTCCCAGGCGGAGGGTGAGGAGCCCAGGATGAGGACTTCCGTCTTGTCTGTTCAGTTTCAGGCGGCTGGTCGTCATCCACTCGGCCACGTTTTTCATCCCTTCGTGTAGGTTGGCTCTGGCGGTGGCGGGGTCGTTGGTCAGGGAGAGGATCAGCTGGGTGTCATCGGCGTAGGAGATGATGTTCAGGTTGTGTTGGCGTGCGATGGCCGCAAGGGGGCTCATGTAGACATTGAAGAGGGTGGGGCTGAGCGAGGAGCCCTGAGGGACGCCGCAGATGACTTCCGTGGCTTCTGATCTGAACGGGGGCAGGCGGACTCCGAGTCTTTCCGGTGAGGAAGGAGATGATCCATTCCAGTGCCTTCTCCTCGATCCCGACGTTGTTGAGGCGCTGCACTAGGGTGCGGTGGCAGACAGTGTCGAATGCCGCGGAGAGGTCCAGGAGGATGAGGGCCGCTGTTTCTCCGTTGTCCAGCAGGGTTCGGATGTCGTCGGTGGCAGCGATGAGGGCGGTCTCGGTGCTGTGGTTGGCCCGGAAGCCTGACTGGGATGGGTCGAGGGAACCAGTCGTCTCGAGGAAGGCTGCCAGTTGCTTGTTGACGGTCTTCTCGATAACTTTGGCTGGAAACGGGAGGAGCGAGATGGGGCGGTAGTTCTTGAGTTCGGTGGGGTCCGCCGTTGGTTTCTTTAGTAGAGCGCGGAGTTCGGCGTGCTTCCAGCTCTCAGGGAAGGTGGCGGTGTCGAGGGAGGTGTTGATGATGTCCCGCAGGTGGGGTGCGATGACAGCGTCGGCCTTGTTGAAGATGTAGTGAGGGCAGGGGGCGGTTGGGGATCCAGAGTGGATGGAGTTCATCGTGCTGATGGTGTCTTCGAGGTTGATCGGTGTCCAGGCGTTGAGGGTGGTGGTGGGGGGCGTTGGTTTGGTCGTGGGGAGCGTTGGTTGTGTTCTGAAGCTGTTGTGTATGTCAGCGATCTTGTTGTGGAAGTAGGGGTCGAGGGAGTTGCAGAGGTCTTGCGATGGGGTGATGTCGTTGGTTCCGGCGTTGGGGTTGGAGAGCTCTGACGATGTTGAAGAGTTCCTTGCTGTTGTGCGCTGTTGTCCAGCCGGTCCTTGAATGCTGTTTTCTTGGTGGCGTGGATCAGTTGATGGTGCATTCGGGTGGCGAGCTTGAGGGTAGTCATGTTGTCCGGCGTTGGGTCTCTTCTCCAGGCTTTCGAGGGCACGGCAGTTCTTCTTGGAGCTCTTGAGTTCGTCGGTGAACCACGGGGCCTTCTTGCTTCCGGGTCTGCTGGGCGGGGTCCTCAGAGGGGCGAGCTCGTCCGCGCAGGTGGAGATCCATTTCGTGAGGTTGTCGGCGGCTTGGCTGGGGTTCGGTGAGCTGGCGGGAGGGTGCTGGCTCAGGGATGCGGCGAGTTGTTCGGCTGTGATCTTGTTCCAGCTTCTTCGTGCAGCCTGTTGCTGGTGGTGGTGGACCGTGGTTCTTTTGAAGGTGAAGTGGATGCAGCTGTGGTCCGTCCAGTGGAGTCCAGCGGCGTGGCTGAAGGAGATGTCTTTGCTGGACGAGAAGACGGCGTCGAGTGTGTGTCCGGCGAGGTGGGTGGGAGTGGTCACCAGCTGCTAGAGTCCGAGGGTGGCGAGGTTGTCAAGCAGGGTGGTGGTGTTGCGGTCATTGTTCTCCAGGTGGAAGTTGATGTCCCCGAGGAGGATGTAGTCAGCGGAGGGGAGGGCGTGCGGGCTGATGAAGTCGGCGAGGTCTTCGCTGAATTGAGTGCGTGGTCCCGGGGGTCGGTAGATCAAGGTGCCTCTGAGGGTGGTCTTGGGGTCGGTGTGGATCTGGAAGTGCAGGTGTTCGGCGGTTGTCAGGGTGTCGTCGGCGTTGGTCGAGATACGGATGGTGTCCCTGTGGATGATGGCGATGCCTCCTCCAGTCTGGTTGTCGCGGTCTCTCCGGATGATCTTGTAGCCCTCTGGGATGGCGATGGCGATGTCGGGCGCTGAGGAGTCGTTCATCCAGGTTTTCGTGAGGAAGGCAACGTCAGGAGCTGTGGTGTCGAGGAGGTTCCAGAGTTGAACGGCGTGTCTGTGGACGGAGCGGGTGTTGAGCAGGATGCACTTGAGGTGGTTGCTGCTGGTGTTCCGTTTGGTGGGTGCTGAAGCAATGCAGGTCCGGATGCAGGAGAACTTGCAGGACTGGCAGGTGAAGGGTCCGTGGGTGCGTCTCGGGAGTGGCTCGGTAGCACCCGGGGGTTCGGCCGGTGTTGAGTGCGTTGAGGGTGGCGGCATCGTAAGTCCGGCGGGTGGGGTGGCCTCTGCGGGGGCCAGGGGTTCTGGCGCTGGGCGCGGTCCAGGCGCGGACGGGCACAGACGGGCTTACCTTTGGCGCACCTTCGGCGCACCTTCGGCGCTCAATCGGTGCTCCCGCTGCGCGCGTCTGCTGCGCGGTAGCTCTGGGGGCGTCATAAGAGGGGAGCCGGGAGGGAGGGTCTGCGGGGAGGCGGGAGGCGCGGGACCCAATCGGCGGGCGGGGGGCGGGGTCTCGTTGGTAGCGGCGGGAAACCAGGGGGCTCGGCGGCGGCTCTGAGGTGGCTGGGGCGCCGCTCGGCGGCCCTGTGGCGGCTGGGGCGGCGCTCGGCGGCCCTGTGGTGGCTCAGGCAGCAGGTGGCAGCAGGAGGCTCAGCAGGTAAGGAGCAGGCGGGAGGTGTGGGGGCGACCAGGCCGAGGGCGCAGTGGTCACTCCTGGGGCAGTGGTGAGGGTCCCCTTAAGAGGGGAGCCGGGAGGGAGGGTCTGCGGGGAGCGCGGGACCCAATCGGCGGGCGGGGGGGCGGGGTCTCGTTGGTAGCGGCGGGAAACCTGGGTGCTCGGCGGCGGCTCGGAGGTGGCTGGGGCGCCGCTCGGCGGCCCTGTGGCGGCTGGGGCGGCGCTCGGCAGCCCTGTGGTGGCTCAGCCAGCAGGTGGCAGCAGGAGGCTCAGCAGGTAAGGAGCAGGCGGGAGGTGTGGGGGCGACCAGGCCGAGGGCGCAGTGAGCCTCTGATTCGCAATATTGAGACCGCTCCGGCGATGGATTCGTTCAGTCAGTTTGTCTCTTTTAAATGTGTAAAACATACTGCCAGGGGACTACACTGCACTGCCGTTTATACTCAGGGTGGGGTGTATCCTGTCCTCAGCTAGGGTCAAGGTGTTTGTTTTCAGAGGGGAGGGGGAGGGGAGGGGGGGGGGGGGAGGGAGTCTCACAGTACCTCACCAAATTACAGAATTCATGACAGAATTCAAAAAGAACGCGGCAATTCCATAAATGATATGGACTCTAAACACGGGCAGCGCGAGGCTGCGGACAATGAGCTGGAAGGTTCATCTGGGCGTCTCCTTAAGTTCAGGGTGGGGTGGGCCAGTCATAGTCACGCACAGTGTAAGTGCACGTGGAAACACTCACGGGGCGCGAGCACCAGCCCGACCCTCTGCCAGTCTGAGTGCTGTAGAACCATTGTCTCCTTCTCTAGCCTCCACTCCTGTCCGTCCGTCTGTCGATCACATGCACATCATTTCCGGTTCACCGGGAGTTGCAGCAGCGACCCCTGGCTCTGGCTTGCTCTTTGCCACCTCTGCTCTCAGATCTCAAAACCAGTGCCAGGAACTCAGGAGCTGCTGGTTCTTATGGTGTCAGCTGGGCCTTTACTCGCCTGGTTTTCTACTATTTTTTTGTTACACTAATAGTGAATAACATTATGTAATTCACTACAAGTGTAATACAACATGGAGTACAATTAGCTGGAATGAGACCTTCTTGGCAGCTAAGATAGGTAAAATGATTTTACATGTAAGCTGTGTGACTGCTTGTGGGTGAGAGTATTTGTGTGAGGGAGTGTGTGTGTGCCTGTGTGTAATCATTAATGTGAGAGTAAATAAGAGTTAATGACAGGTAGTGTGTGACACTGTGTGAGTGTCTGTGTATGAGTGAAGCAGACTGAGCGCGACTGAGTAAGAGTGACTGCAAGTGAGAGAATGAGTGAGGGAGTGCTAGAGTGAGAATCAATGTGAGTGAGAATGAGGGAGCGAGACAATGAGTGAGTGGGTGTGAAAACTATTTAGAATGCCTGAGGGAAAGCATGACTCAGTCATACAGCGAAAGTAAAATTTGAGTGACTGAATGTGTGTCATAGCGAGTGAAAAGAGAAAGTGAGTGAGAGTTACGAAGTAAGAGTAAGACTGTGCAAGATAGTGAGTGACAATGAATGAGTGAGTGCAATTTGGTCAAAATGAACAAGTGAGTGTGAGTGAGAATGAGTGAGTGGACGTAAATGAGCATGAGAGATTGTGATAATATGCTTGCGAATCTGCTGTTTGCCAAAGCATTGTTGATGGAGCCACCCATGGCAAACGCTGGCACTGGCATACTGGAGGCAGTTCTAAGCATGACCGGCATCTGTGAGAATGAAGTGGCATACTGAGGTAGCTGTTGGCATAACATTAGAATAGCGGTATTTACATGCCAGAGGTAATTTCTGAAGGTGGTTCTTTTTTTTTTTTTTTTTTTGGTATATGTTTATTGAGAAGTACATGTCAGTTTATAAACAATACATAAAAAAGGGAGTATAAACAAATCAAATTATGCCCACACAATAAATACTATAAAAAGGATAATACAGATATCAAAAGATACAATAGTTGAGGTATTCATAAAACCTGGAAAGGAAGAAATAGGAAAGGTGGACTAGGGAGAAGATAGGATGCAGTAAACCATGTATTATAGATAGTTGGAAGATAGTAGCGATAATATCACACAAATATATTATTTCAAGTCAAGATATTCCCACTAACTCAACAATTTCAAATAGGTGAACAGTAAGTCCTAATTCAAATAACAGTGTTCGTGGCAATAGGCCTAATGATAACATCAACAGCATGAATATAAATAATGATGGTAATTAATTAATAAGGAAATGAAAACAGAAGTAATTCACTTATTGTAGTTCTTAACTAGAAGAAAAATCTGAAATATTACCAGAAATAGAACATTTATTAGCTAGAAAGGGGTTCCAAATTTGGATGAAAGTTGCAACATTGTCCTGCAATCTATAAATGAGTTTTTCATATGATGCTATTTTATACATTTCAATCAGCCATTCGTCATATGTGGAGCATTGTGATGCTCTCCAATGTCTTAATATATAATGTTATCCTACAGTGAGTGCAATAGCTGTCAATCGTCTTGTGTGGTTTGTGAGATTTGGGAGATCAGTAACCTCATGTAATAGAACTAATTTTTCTGTTAAAGGAATGGACACTCGTGTAGCTCTGTGTAGAGAGGCAGTCATGGAAGACCAATATTCCTTCAAAATTGGGCATCGGAATAAAATGTGAAGTACATCGCAGTCCTCCTGTGGGCACCTCCAACAGGTAGCTTGGCGCAGTAAACCTGCTGACTTGAGTTTTTGTGGTGACCAGTACCAGTTATGAAGAATTTTGAAAAGAGTAAATTTCATTCTGGCCTCTCTGATACCCTTATCCATGTTCATAATAATATCCTCCCATTCCTCATCGGAATAAGCTACAGTAATTAACCCTTGCCATTTGACGTGAAGTTGTGGTAGTAATGGGTATGAGTGTAATTTATGCACTATGAGATTTTAAAATCCAGAGACTGCGCCTTTGAATTTCCCCCAAATTTGTAAGTATTGTAATACTGGGGAATCCTCAACTATCCAAGGAAATGGTCCTAGTCTACGAAATGGGGCTTGTTTTAGTTGTAAGTATTTCCCCTCTTGGGAGGCAGGGAGTTGAAATTCTATCTTAAGCATTTCAAAAGTTTTAAGCTCACCTTCTAAAGTGAGTAAGTGATCCAACGTTAGAATACCTGCTCTCTCCCATATATCCCAGGATATAGTCCGTTTACCTATTCTAATATCAGTGTTATGCCATATGGGGGCCTTTCCATGCAGTCTTGGGTCACTCTTAAGGAGTTTGTGGGCATGTATCCACATCTTAAGCATAGATTGAATAATAGGGTTGGAAGTTTGTAAAGCAGGTGATTTATGAGTGTAAAACATGTGCAAACCTGAAGTTGCCTGTACAGTTTGTCTTTCAATGACAACCCATAGTGGGGGATCATCCTGTCTGGGCCAAAGATAAACCAATTGAGATAAATGGAGGGCTGTATAGTAATGCTCAATACACGGTAAACTAAGACCCCCATATCGCCTGTGAGCAATCAATTTTGAGATTTTAAGCCTAGGTCTCAGGGATCCCCAAATAAAGGTTTTAATACCTTTGTCAATATCTCGCAATATTGATATTTTAACTGTCAAAGGCAACATACCTAAAACATAAGTGAAACGGGGCACTATAATCATTTTCACTGCCTGTACTCTACCCCAAAAAGACAAGTTAAGATGGGACCATTTTTCATACTCTGACTTCGTTTTGGCAATAAGTGGATCTAAGTTACCTTGAATCATACGTTCTAAACCTGTGTTGATGTAAATACCTAAATACTTCAGGAGGTCCACTTTCCATTGAAAATCATGGGCCAAAATAGCTGCTTTCGTTGAACCCCTGGACAATGGTAGAGCTTCACTCTCATTCCAATTGACTTTGTAGCCAGAAATGATCGAGAAGCGAGAAATGGTAGACATGAGTCTAGGGAGTGAACTAGGCAGATCAGTAAGTGGGAGCAATATGTCATCTGCATATAGAAGCATTTTTGAGATTCCTGTCGGTATTGAAACGCCTGCTATTTGTGAACACTGTCTTATTGCCGCAGCCAGCGGTTCAAGAGCAAGAAGGAACACAAGGGGCGATAAAGGGCAACCCTGGCGGGTTCCTCTTTGCACTAAAAAAGATTTTGAAAGGAAACCCCCACAATTCACTTGTGCGGATGGTGTCTCATATAACCATTTGACCTTAGAGATATACTCATTGCCTAACCCCAGCCTATGTAGTGTACGGAACATATAGCTCCATTCAATACGGTCATAGGCCTTCTCGGCATGTAAGGATAAGGCTACTCTGTCTTCTCCAGCATCCTTGGAAAGCCAGAGTATGTGAGCCAAAGTACGTAGATGGTTACGAGAATTTCTGCCTGGCATGAATCCCACTTGAGAATTATGTATGAGTTTAGCGATAACTTGTTTGAGTCTTTTGGCGAGAATGGTGGCTAATATCTTTGAATCTGTATTCAGAAGGGAAATTGGACAATAGTTACTGCAGTATAATGGATCTTTCTCAGGTTTGGGAAGGACCGTTATGATTGCTTTATTTGTGAGAGAGGAGAGGCTACCAGTTTCCTCTGCTTCTTTATAGGCCTCATAAAGGGCGTCTATTGCTTCGGGTTTTACCCAACGGTAAAATTCCCCGGGAAAACCATCTTCTCCTGGTGCTTTGTTGTATGGAAGATTAGAGATTGCTTGGGCAATTTCATCTTTTGTTATTTCGCCTGCCAGTATAAGCCGATCCTGCTCATTGAGGCGGGGAAGTGTTATTTTATCAAAAAATTCCTGATCTTTGTGGTGATCATCATCAACCTCTGAGCTATATAACTTCTCATAATAATCTGCAAATGTATTAGCTATTTCCTGAGTCTCAGTTATTAGCTTACCTTCAGAATTATAAATAGCTGGAATAGCTGTCATAGCTTCTCTCTGTTTTAATCGTGCCGCTAGTAAACGACCGGCTTTTTCTCCTTGTTCGTAGTTTCGAGCCTTAAGTCTATATAACATATATTCTGCTTTCGAAGTATATAGTGTATTAAGCTCCATTTTAGCCTTTTCCAATCTACATCTGGAAGCTTCGGTTGGATTGGTAAAATGAGCATGTGTCAGGGTTTTGATATCATTTTCTAAAATAGTCTGTTGTTCTGTTCTACGTTTATTGGCTAAGGCAGAATCTCTCATGATTTGCCCGCTAATGGTGGCTTTTGCAGCTGCCCATAAAATTTGTGGAGAAGAAACTGAACCTTTGTTGTCTTTCATATAAGTAGTCAAATGTGATTGTAATTGTGATTTTTCTGTCGGTAGTTTGTATCGGGATATGTTTAAACGCCATGGTTTCCTACAAGGACGTTTCAGACCCAAATCAAGCTGTAGACTGATAGGAGCATGGTCTGAAAGTGCAATTTCTAAAATATCACAATCAAGTACATGTGGTATGATAGAATGTGAAATAAAGAAATAGTCTATTCTAGAATAGGAATCATGTACTGCAGAGTGATATGTAAACCCCTTATCTGAAGGAAGTAATAAACGCCAAATGTCAGTCAACCCATGATCTTCACGGATGTCTCCCAGTATCGCTCTATCTCTGCCATGTGTTGTGTCTAGAGGGCCCGTTCTGTCTAAGATCACATCTGGTGCAAGATTCCAATCACCCCCCAAAGCTATTTTGGAAATTCCCATCTCTGTTAGAATTCTGTTTAGATGAAGGAAAAAAGGAGCTTTGTTTCCAACAGGGGCATAAATGGACCCCACTCCTAATATGGTATTACCGATTTTAAGCTTGGCTAAAACAAACTGACCATCTTCATCTGACCAGGACTGTAGTATCTGACATTGCAGTGTTTTCCGCATCAGAATGGCTACACCACATTTTCTAGTAATAGAGTGGGGCATAGGCTCTCCTGACGTGTGAGACGGAGGTTTGCAGCTGTAAAGAATCTGGCCTACCCAATCTCGTTTTAATTTTTCTGATTCTATACCAGATAGATGTGTCTCTTGAATGAGAGCAATATCTGTATGTTTGGAGGCTAAATAGGAAAGAATTTTCTTCCTTTTAATGTAATTAGTAAGGCCATTGACATTGATAGACAGAATGTGCATAGGACTAGTTGTCATGATGCTGATTGGAAATGTTAGAGTATGTTTGTATTGTGTTAGAGTGTATCAAAGAGGATAAAACGGGAAAGGAAGGTTGATTAATGATGTGGGAATATGGTAATGGAAAATTACTGAAGCGAAGTAGAGAGAAAAGAAAAGGAGAAAAAAAAGTGATGATTAACCTGAAACCAATATGTGCAAATATGATCACAAAATATTGTTAATACTAAACTTCAATTGATGTAAGTACACCTTTCTACCTTCTAGAAAGGAAAAGAACACTACAGATCAAATGTATCTTTCGTCAGTGGGTCTAAACCTCAATGCGAGATGCAGACTCCGCAGGGGAGAAAACCACACGTGGTAAACAGATTATGCAAAGAACCAAGCCATAGAGTCATAAAGTCCATCTAGGAGATTTGTATATACCAATACAGTATGAGCTATACATGGTGTATTGAACAACAATGTAGGAGAAAAGGAAATGAATCATATCCATCAGAGGTAATAACTGGAGTAAAACAGTAATAACATTATATTAATACACAGCGTGCATATAAACTCATCTAGCTGGAAGAAGCAACAGTGGAAGGTTTAGCATCAGATACTTTATCAAGAGACGTGGATGACTTCAGAGGTGATCTCGATTTGTCTCTGGTATGTTCCTGTGTGAGTACTTCTACACAGTGAACCACTTTATCTCTGTCAGACTGTTTCTTAAAGGTACGGACGTGTAATCTACCAGTACGGTGGGTTTGAGGATCATTCTGTAATTGAAGTTGACTGTTCATAGTTGTTTCGGTCAGGGGTGGCGGTGTTAAGTCCATGTGTTGGTCCTCTAGACTGTCCAGGAAGCGTACCAGATCTTCAGGCTCTGTGTAATGTCTTGATTTCCCATCCATTGTGATCCACATTGTAGCAGGTTCTAAAAGACCATATTTAATATCCCATTTCCGAAGTCTTGGCCTAAGTTGCAGGAACGCTTTTCGTTTGGCATTGGTTTCAGTGGAAAAGTCTGCAGCAATAAATACTTTATGGCCTTCTAAGTCATAAGGACCATGTTTACGAGCAGCTGTTAGTATTTGACAGACCTGTTCATGACGCAGAAGACACGCAATTATTGGTCTGGGTCTAGATTCAAGGGTTGAAGTTGAAGTTCTTGACCGAATCCTGTGAGCTCTCTGCAACTCAATGGGATGCTCAAAAGATATGTTCAGTAGCCGCGGTATCAAGGTTAGTAGCAAGCTCCTCACATCATTATTTATTTCCATTTTTTCTGGAATTCCATAAAAGCGAACATTATTTCTTCGGGCCCTATCTTCCAAATCTATTACTTTTTGTTTTAAATGCCAGATATCTGGACCCCAGCACTCTGCATTATCTAATCTTTCTTCCAAAAGGGTGGTTCGTTTATCTAGAGTTTCCACTTTGGTATGAAAAGAGTTTAGGTCCATCCTCATAGACTTCATTTCTGTCGCGAGATCTGAGATTTTGACATCCATAGATCCCAAACGTTGTCCCACAGCAGAGATCTCTTTTAAAATAAGGTCCATAGAAGCAGTATCTTGTGGGGCAGTAGTAGAAGTGCCCGAAGGCAGAGTGTTCCCTACTACCTGTGTAAACAAAGGCTTTCTATTAGGTTTTCCACTGGCCGTACTGGTATACTCCAATGTAAGAGAAAACAAGAAATAAGTGCTGCCTGGTAACCAATATGCTATCCAGTCGCCTCACAAAGCAGTTGGGTAGTAACACTATAAGCACAAATACATATTTGGATATGGACAGACTTCTGGGATTCTCAAAAATGATGGCTGCATATTTTCAAACAAGGGGAGCTGAAAAACAGTCAATGAGAAATGCCACTCTACTTTCCCCTGTTTATCTACGTTCGCTCTGCACCCTTTGCTGGTAGGACTTTCCTTGTCTTCTTAAATGTGTAGCAGAGGCTGAGCTGTCAAATGAAGAGAAATACCTTAGGTTTGAAAGTTCTCATATGCCTCCCCTGCGCCCTGTGAGAAGTACGAGACTAATGCAGAAACACACGGCAGCCTTTCCACTTCAAGAAAGGGAATTCCACTTAACTCTTCAGAAACAGGTTGTGTTTCCTGACAGAATGAGTAATTTTTCACAGACTTTTTGGGATTCTAACAAATTATGACTGCATGTCTTTAAAACAGGGGTTACCGGGCAATCAGAAATGTCACACAGCTTCTGGGATTCTCAGAGTTGAAAGTACTTATATGCTTCTCCTGTGTCATGTGAGCAATTCAAAAACAATTCAAAAACAGGCAGCAGCCTTACCACTTCAAGAAAGGGAATTTCTCTTTAGAATCAGACTGTTTCCTGACAGAATGAGTCTTTTTTTCACAGAATTCTGGGATTCTAAAAATTATGGCTGCATGTTGTCAAACAGGGGTTGCTGTCATAAATGCCACACAGCTTTCCCCCTTTTAGCCAAATTCCCTCTACACACTCTGCTGACAGGAATTCCCATGTTATGTAACAGAGTCTATGCTTCTCCTGTGTCTGTGAGAAATACAACTGCAATTTGAAGATGATTCAAAAACAGACAGCAGTCTTTCCACTTCAAGAAAGGGAATTTCTTTTAAATCTTTAGAATCAAGCTGTTTCCTGATAGAAAGAGTTGTTTTTCACAGACTCTTAGCTACAGAAATGGTGCTCTCATTTTCCCTCCACACGCTCCACTCCCCTGACAGGAAAACACCTGCCCTTCCCCTCTGCCAGTGTGAAGAGGTCAACCAAAGTTCAAGAGTAATTAAATTCCACTGAAGTTGCCTCTGTGTTTAAAAGCAAGGAAAGTCACTTATCTCTTGAGCAGCCGACTGTTTCCTGACAGAATGATTTGTTCAGCTGAAGGAAAGACGGACTTCAGGATTTCAGTTTCATCGAAGAGCTGGTTAACTGAAATTTCTCATGTGAAAAATAGCCTCAAAGTTATGGTACTGTTGTCCCATTCATGTTGCTTTCATTCTGGCTCCAAGGACACCTGTTGACAGCTGAATTGAAGAATTCTCCCCTCCGGAGCCCGGGACCTCTACACAGAGGCGGCCATTTCAGTCGGTGGCCAGACTCCGCCCCCGCCTACACAGAGGCGGCCATTTCAGTCGGTGGCCAGACTCCGCCCCCGCCTACACAGAGGCGGCCATTTCAGTCGGTGGCCAGACTCCGCCCCCTGAAGGTGGTTCTTGAATTGATAAAATACTGGTACTGGCATATGAGAGGTAATTGGTGGCATATAGGGCACGGAGGGAAAAAGACTGTAGCTGGCATACTTGAGGAAACGTCTGGCATGGGAGCATCTGTGTCAAAATGCTTGGACTGTCACATTGGAGGTAATTATTGTCATAAGTGACGGCAACAGGGGTGCATGAAAGGGGGAACCACTGCAAAATGCTGGCCCTGACATACCGAGGTAAATGTTGACGTGAGTGTCACTCATGGTATAGGGATGGCATTCATAGCAAACATTCTGGCTCTGGCATATTGTTTGTAATGTTTGGCCTAAGAGCGCACCCATCACAAAATGCTGGTCCTGGCACAATTGAGGTATTTTTTATACACAAGGCACCCATGGCACATTTTGAAAGAATGGTGTCAACTCCGGGGAGTGCCCGCTTCCGTTGGCTGGGCACACCATTCGAGGACTTGGATATTTAACGTGTCCTGTCAGAGACTATTGCTTTGTAGCAAAGTTATGTGAAAGTTTCCTGTAAAATGCATGCTTTGACCCCAATCTCTTCAAAATGGTCTCAGCCCGCCGAACCCTATTAGGAGATGTCTGGCTCGCATGCTTCACTCACTACAATTTAGGGCTAATATGCCCCACAACTTTCAAAGATCCTGTGCCACCCTAATATATGTGGCATCGAAAATAGAGGTGTGCGTGTTACGCTGTGATATAACCAGACGGCAATTATGTAACTTCAGTGATGTCACCAGAGTTAAGGTCATGTGACATGATCTCATCTAAAACAATTCAGAGTCAAAGGTCATATGATGTCACTACCTGTGCTTTCATTAAGGCCAACAAGCACCTCTTACGCAGGGTGACCGAGCGCTTTACCTCACACACATTATACAAAGACAATAAATCATACAAGTGTGTACATTCAACATAAAGGAAATGCCAAATAACACAAGGAGGTCTAAAAGATGTAGGCGCCAGCCACGTGTTTGTCATCGACACCAATAGATATCATATGTTAAGAGTCCTTGGTCTAGAGAAAAACAAAATCAGGCGTCAACACTCAGGATTCAAAACATAACATGGCGGCTGTTGAAGTCTGTACCAATGAGAATTTGTAGACTACTTTGAGGGGCATATCAACAACAACCGGCGATAATTATCGCAAAGCGCACTTAGCGCTTGGATAATTATCGCCGGCTAGCGTGAATTTTTATCGCTGAAATAGCGTGCTATTAGCAACGCTTATCTCATTAGCGATAAAAATCCTCACGCTAACAGGCTAACGTGAGATTATCGCTGGAAACCCAGCGATAATCTCATGTTAGCTTGTTGATAGGGACAGACAAACTTAGCCATGATATCCTCCTTCCATAGAATATCATGGCTAAGTCAGAAAAATACCAGACGTAAAAAAGCAGCGTTAACCGCGGTTAGCGCTGCTTTTTTTGTCTCTAACAGGGTTAGCGACATTCTTGATAATAGGAGAAATGTCGGTTAGCGACATTTCTCCTATTATTTTACTCTGGAACGCCCCCTTTGCATCTCATTAGAGATGCAAGGGGAAGCGTGGAGTAAAAGGGTGCTAACATGCAAATTTGCATGTTAGCACCCTGTTGTTGATATGGCGCTAGTTTTAGCTCTCCTTTTTTGGCTTTTAAAGCCAAAAAAGCAGAGATAAAGCCCTTGTTGATATGCCCCCAAGAGAGTAGGGAAGGATTTACAAAACAACAGTGCATTTCTAAGCCCGTGCATTCAGTTCTCACATGCCTCTGTCATGGCGCTTCATAGCTGCGTCAGCACTGACTGGGTGCCCCCACCATGTACTTTTCAGGGGGCCCCCCCATCAGGTTGTTACGCCCCTAAGGTGAAGCGATTCTGTGTGTCATGTTCAAAGAAAGGTCTCTGGTGCATTTTGACGACCACGGGGGGGAGGGGGGTGGGGGAGAATGAGACTAGGAGCTCAGGGCCCCCCCGCACCGCAGGGCCTTACTCAGTTTCATTAAACCCCATGATAATTATTTGAAATATATAACGGGCAGTCCAGTCCTCTTTCTACAACAGGGTGGCATCCCACTGGCGTAAATCGTATCTGCAGGAATGTATTATAGAATTTCAAAGTCAGAAAACCTGGCTTTTATCTCAATATGAAACGAAACAAAGATGGCACAGTGTCAGAAAAATCGTGACTCGAGCCATTCACGTGGTTAAACTAAGACGGAGGATGGAGCGGGGAAGTCACGATAATTATTTTTAAAGCGATAAAATCAAAATAACACCCCGTATTCCTAGCTCCTCACCTTTATGTTTTAGTGCAGTGAATTTGCAGTGTGATCACCGATAGTTATTTTTAAAGCGCTAGGGTCAAAGTGATACCCCATACGTGTAGCGCCTCGCCGTTCAATTTTAGAGTCCCCCCTGCGTAGTTCTTCCTCCGAGTCTGCTTTGCGTTACAAAACCGGAAGGATCTACCTCACGTGGGTTTATATATGCGCATTTAGCCGTCATAGGGTACCCACCTGACGTTTCACCCAACGTCATCAGGGTGCGACGAGGTGCTGTATTTATGTATTAAGAAGTCGCTCAAAGCGCTAACACCATATAGCGAGCCCCATAAAAAATGGGCCTGTATTTTTCAAAAGTGTTGACGTGGACAACATATCTACATAGGGATTTGCTGGTAAAAATACGGTTCTCTATGTAAATATGCGCGTAAATAAAACCACATGAGAGACCCGTCTCACAATCGGGCACCGCCCTTCTATTAAATCCTAGGTGAGGTATGAGCTATACAACAGTAATATCCCAGATGGTAAATTATCCAAAATGGAACAAAGGTGGTACCTTATTATGGTAATGCCCTGATGGTTACCCCAAGGTTTAGCCAACACGAGTACGCCCAAAGTACATGGGGGTCCCCACTGTATGATGACGTGTTCTCGAACCAGCGGAGGCCTAGGGTGCGAAACCCCTCATCAATGGTTTTAACACAGTACCACATTATTTGTGTTACTGTTCAAAACGGAGATTGTAAAACAACACAGCTCTACTCTGGCTAATGAATCCCATCCAGGCTTCTTCTGAATTGAGCCCTGTCCTATCAGTGTCTAAAATGGAAAGTGCCACGCTTTGTGGTGAGGTCACCCCCTCTCATGCTGCCCTTAATGCTTTCAGTAATGAACCTTTTGAAACCCGCACAGGTATGGCCAGCTTTTTTGTAATGATCCACTTAAAGGAGCATTAACTTTATTATACTTGATGGCTGATTCATGTTCTAAAAGTCGAGTTTGTAATTCCCTCGCCTAGGTTAGGTTACATGGGCACAGGAGTAAGTAAACAATGTTACTACTTCTGCAGCTGTTAGGTCCTTAGCCACCATGGCATGTTTCTTGTATGTCACATTCTTACCTATTATGCACTGATCGCAAATCACATTTGTGGTTGCCCATGACTTTGCTACCTGTGATTGTGCGTTGTCCTGTTTTTGAACTGTCTCTATAAGTGTGCACCAGTTCTCTCCTTAGATTATTGTTATGTTTAAACGCAAAAAGCTGATTTTTATTTGTCACTTGTCTTTGTCTCTTGTATGTACTGGATGAATATTCTCTTTTTTTCATGCCATACAAAAGAAATACGTATATGTATGTTGAACTGTTTTTATCTATTTTTAAACGGTACTTTTTAATTCAATGAACATACCTGAATTTTATTTTTGGTTCTTGTTGAATTTATAATGGGTTTATGGGTTCCTTTGAATACTTTCCTATATAGTTGGTATTGAGTGAAGTGTGAATGACCTTGAGGTATTGACCAAGAGAAATCTCCTTTTTACATGTTCACAACATTTTAAATACACTGAAACCTGCCTTATGGTCTGTTTAGGGCCTACCCCAGGGGTGACTTATGTATACTAAAAAGGAGGAGTTAGGCCTGGCATAAGGTTTTTTTTGCCAGGTCGAAATGGCAGCTTAAAACTGCACACACAAGCTGCCAGGGCAGACCTGGGATGTCTTAAAGGGCTTCTTAAGTCGGATATCACAATCAATACTGCAGGCCCACTGGTGGCATTTAACTTACAGGCCCTGGATACATGTAATAGCACTCTGACAGGGAATTACAACTAAATTAATTGTGCTGATTGTGTGTAAACCAGTGTTACCAAGTTCGTACGCAGTGAGCACAAGCCCTGTAGCACTGGTTTGCAGTCCTAAGACCACCAAAAACAAAATCAGCAAAAATGAGAGGATAAAGGCAAAATATTTGAGGGACGCCCACCTTAAGGCTGTTAGGGCTAATACATATACCCCTGCTGAAAGCGGGTAGAAATACCCAGCCTGTTAGAGTTCTCATCACTAAGGCAGAAGAACTTGGAGAGACCATTAGCATTGGGTGGTCCTACCCAGGACAGTGTTCTACCGCAAAGTCCATTCCCTGTAGGGAGATGGACCACCTCAACAGTTTTGGAATCTCACCCCTCATTTGCATGACCCACCTGAGTGGCCTGTACTGTGTCTAAACCCAGAAGTAGTCCCAAACAGGTGCGGCGTCAGCTTCTTCAGCACCCAGACCACAGCTGAGGCTTCCCGCTCAATAGCACTCTACCTCTGTTCTCAGGAAGTAATCTCCTACGGTTACAGGTTGGTCCAAGCCCTCCGCCTTCAGCTCTGAAAACACTGCACCCATGCTGTGCTCCGAGGCATCAGTTTGTATGATGAGCTCCTGGGGAAAGTCTGGGGCCCTGAGTGAGGGGATATACACACGGCCTGTTTGAGAGAGTCAAAGGCTTTCTGACAGGCCTTTGACAGATCACATTTTTATGCTATTTCTTCTAGCGCAGCTCCGTCAAGGGGGCAACACGGTGCCATATCTCTAAACAAAGCTCCTGTGTGAGAAGTTGGCCTGGTATATGATGCTCACTAGTTAAAGTGATCACCTTGTACCATGCCAAGCAACCCTTATGGTGTGGTTGTAAGTCAACCTTTTCGGACTAGCTGCCCTAGTGGTAGCGTAGGCTAAGCAGTCTTTGAGGCTAAACTCGTGAAGCGTGTTAAGCCAGCTGTTTTACCAAATGCAACCCCCTTTTATACCAATGAAAGGACACCACACAGATATATATTCAAAATATATATGTATTTATTTCTCAAAGTAACCCCTAGTCTCTTTATGAGCACAGGAGCACAAATCGTCAAACAAGATTATCACAGAATACACAGAAGTTGCACGTTATATGGATAGGCCCTGGTGGCCACTCAAACCATATACTAAAATAGTGGTATAAGTACCACGAACAGAAAAGGGAAAAGGCCTAGGGCCTCTAGAATCGCTGGGCCTACAAGGAGCTAACGTCAGTTAGTGACCAGGAGGTCCACGGGTGGCGTGTGCAGAGCAAATAGTCACACGCGTGCTCCCATAGGTTTCAATGGGTGCGTAAAAAGTACAAAGTTACTGCAAAGAGGATCTTCCGGATGGACTAGGAACTCAAGATTTGGAACACAGGCACTAGAGATGTAATACTACACTTGGGCACAGGTGTGCCAGCTTTACCTCACCCACAGGAAGCGGGTGCATAGGCCTCGAAGTGCGTCGGGTTTCTTCTATCTGTTCCGTGGAGCTTGAAGACAAAGATGCTGCAGGCGGTCGGTCCGGGAGAAATGCAGTGGATCCCAGAGTGGATCGGAGATGTTGAAGACCTGAAAGCAGAGGGGACAGTGTTCACAGTCACTAGCCAGTGACCGGCGTGGCACCAGGTAGGTACCAGGCGATGTCGGGTGCAAACAGGTGGTGAGGGGTAGCTTGTCTCCGCAGCCACGTGGTCCCTGAAGGTCGACGACGTCCAGGAGTCGGCTCACGAGCTGTCCCACGCAGGCTCTCGCTGTCGGCGGTGTCGGCGACTTGGTCGAAGCAAACAAGCCTTGGCAAAAGCAATTGCAGGAGGATTCGGAAATCAGCTGTTGGTTCTGACCAGCAAGGTCAGAGGGATTGCTCCTTTGGAGGGGAGCAAGGGCCAGTCTGGAGCAACCAGACCAGCAGTGTATTTCGTAGAGTTCGTCGCCAAGATGGCCACTAGCCAGCGGGCCAGCAACCGGTTAGGCGCGTCGAGTGGCAAAATGCAGAAGGGCCCCACGCAGATCGTGGAGATGCTGGAGGGCTCACCTTTGGTGCAGATGCTGCTCGGGGGTTGGGCTTCTCAGATCCCAAAGCACAACTTGGAGGGAGCCTCGGTTGTTGCACTTGTCAGCTTGTCGTAGTCGTTCCAAGATGGCTGGCTCCACGTGTCTCGGTGCCTCCACGGGTCTCCTCTTTTCAGGGACTGTGGATCGGGCGGTGAGAGGTCTGGAGGTCCAGGTCTTGTCAGTCTCTGGGCTCGGGCTCCGGCGGGAGGCGGCGGCAAAGCAGACGTTGATTCGCTGGATGGTGCTTGCGTTAGCAAGGTGGTCACTCCCTGACCACAGGGGAGATTTTCTTCAGTCTTCTGTGCAGCAGAATGTCGAAGTTCCCGTCTTCTTCTTAGTTTCAAGTTGATTCCAGGATGTCTGAAGTCCTAGGACACAGCTCCTACCTTTAAGCGGATTCTAGGGGCCGGACTACCTGCTAGGTCCCTCCCTAAGGGTGGGACCAGGAAGGGGGGTGGTTACACCCCCAATCCTTTGTCCAGCTCGCCCCAGGCCCGGGACTGGTGTGCCCCAGGACCGGTTTGAACTGGCATATGCACCGAGGCTCCTTGTGAGCCACAGGCATGTCTGGTTTCTTTCAAGCCCTACCTGACCAATACACAAAATCCTGTCTGGGGTGGTGCACGCACCTCCCCTGGCAGGAAACCCTTTGTCCACACCTCCCAAGCTGGAAGGACTCCCAGCAGCAGGAGGGCAGACTTGTGTCTGTGGTGGCAGCATCCATTTTGTGGAGCTGAGGCTATGTCTGATTTTACCCGGGTTTCAGGTACTGTACATGTCGTGTCCCTCTAGAAGGGTGGAATGCTAACCCCGTCGCCAGAATTGGCGAGGGGTTAGTATTCCAATTCGTATGACACCTTACTCGACATGTTTTGATAAAGCCAAACCAAAGATAGCATTTAACCGCGAGGTTCATAATGCACTTAAGAGTATATGGTATGACGATATCTGGAAACAGTAGAAGGAAGTTGTTCCGACCACTGCAGACAGGCTCAGCTCATGCCAGAGCACCATCTCACATGGAACCAAGCACTCTGCCTTCAGGATTGTTAAGGCCTGCCATAGGAGTGACTTATAGGTTACCAGGTGTCCCATTTAAGGTTAGGTATAGGTATACTACACCTAAGTAAGAGGTGATTACACCAACTTACCCCAGCTGAGTGATCAGCCAGTTGTGTCAGATTGTTAGGCCAAGCCTGGGGTGGCATAATACATGCTGCAGCCCTTGGCAGGCCTTGGGTACACCAATGCCCTGGGTACCTAGTGTACACTGGTACAGGGGCTGACAGGGTGATCCACTTCCAATTGGTTATGCACCTAGGGTGCATAGTTGTAATTTAGTAGAGAGAACAGCAGGCTGGGGGTCTGATTGGCAGGCCCACAGCCTCAATATGTCAAAAACCAGTGAAGCAAAAAGCAAAAATTTGGGGTGACCATAGGATAGCAGACCCTACTCTCCTACACAACCCCCCCCCAAACGCTGGGACATTAAACTAGCCTTGACCAGTCTCGTCTTCATGTCCTAAGTGGAAGTACCTGGAGAGACCATCTGCATTCCCATGGTCAGTACCTGGCCGGTGCTCCACTGTAAAGTCCATCCCCTGTAGGGAAATGGACCACCTAAGCAGTTTGGGGTTTTCACCCTTCATCTGATTTAGCCACAAGAGGGGCTTATGGTCGGTCTGAATCTTGAAGTGAGTGCCAAACAAGTATGGCCTCAGCTTCTTCAGGGCCCACACCACAGCAAAGGCCTCCCTCTCAATAGCTGACCAATTCTTCTCTCTGGGGGTCAACCTTCTGCTAATAAAAGCAATGGGTTGGTCTTGACCATCTACATTAAGTTGTGACAGCACAGCTCCCACACCCAACTCAGAAGCATCTGTTTGGACAATAAACTCTTTGGAGTAGTCAGGACTTTTCAGGATAGGTGCAGAGCACATGGCCTCCTTCAGGTCATCAAATGCCTTTTGACAGCTTACTGTCCACTGAACCTTTTTGGGCATCTTCTTGGATGTCAGATCATTAAGAGGAGTCACAATGGACCCATAGTTCTTAACAAACTTCCTGTAGTACCCAGTCAAGCCCAAGAAAGCTCGAACTTGAGTCTGGGTGGTTGGAGGGGACCAGTCCTTGATGGATTGTATCTTACTCTCCAGTGGTTGAACTTGGCCTCCACCTACAAGGTGGCCCAAATACACAACCTTACTCTGCCCTATCTGGCACTTAGTAGCCTTGATAGTGAGGCCTGCCCTCTGCAGGGCCTCCAGAGCCTTCTTCAGGTGGATCAGGTGATCCTCCCAGGTGGAGCTAAAGACAGCAATGTCATCAAGATATGCTGCACAAAAGTCATCCAACCCAGTAAGGACTTGGTTCACCAGCCTTTGGAAGGTGGCAGGTGCATTCTTCAGACCAAAGGGCATCACCACAAACTGATAATGCCCACCTGGGGTTGAGAATGCTGTTTTGGCCTTAGACTCCTCAGCTAATCTGATTTGCCAATAGCCAGCTGTTAAGTCAAATGTGCTCAAAAACTTTGCAGAAGCTAGTTTGTCTATGAGCTCATCTGCCCTTGGAATAGGGTGTGCATCTGTCCTGGTGACAGCATTGAGTCCTCTGTAATCCACACAGAACCTCATCTCTCTCTTGCCATCTTTGGTGTGAGGTTTGGGGACCAGAACCACTGGGCTAGCCCAGGGGCTCTCTGAGGGTTCAATGACACCTAATTCCAGCATTTTATGTACCTCAGCCTTTATACAGTCCCTGACGTGGTCAGGTTGTCTGTAAAGTTTGTTCTTTACAGGCAGACTGTCACCAGTGTCCACAACATGGGTACACCAGTCAGTTTGACTAGGTATCAAGGAAAACATATGTGAAAATGATTGTAGAACCTGTCTACATTCAGTCTGCTGATGGGCAGTGAGGTTGCCTCCAAGGGTCACTCCTTCAACTGAGCCATCTTCAGGGTTCTGAGACAACAGGTCTGGGAGAGGGTCACTCTCTTCCTCCTGTCCCTCATCTGTAGCCATGAGCAAGCCCATGTCTGCCCTGTCAACATATGCTTTAAGCCTGTTAACATGGAGTACCCTGTGGGGACTCCTGGGAGTTCCTAGGTCCACCAAGTAGGTGACCTCTCCCTTCTTTTCCAGGATTGTATGGGGTCCAGACCATTTGTCTTGGAGTGCTGCTGGGGCCACTGGCTCCAACACCCATACCTTCTGTCCTGGCTGATACTCAACCAAGACAGCCTTTTGGTCATGCCAAGCTTTCTGTAAGGCCTGGCTTGCCTCAAGGTTTTTGGATGCCTTCTCCATATACTCAGCCATCCTGGAGCGGAGACCAAGTACATAGTCCACTATGTCTAGCTTAGGCTTTTTGAGAGGTAACTCCCATCCTTCCTTCACCAAACACAGTGGGCCTCTCACAGGGTGCCCAAACAACAATTCAAAGGGGCTGTAGCCAACTCCTTTTTGTGGGACCTCTCTGTAAGCAAACAGAAGGCAGGGTAGAAGGATGTCCCATCTTCGCCTGAGCTTTTCAGGTAATCCTTTGATCATACCCTTTAGGGTCTTGTTGAATCTCTCAACAAGCCCATTGCATTGTGGGTGATAAGGGGTGGTGAACTTGTAGTTGACACCACATTCCTTCCACATAGCTGTCAAGTATCCTGACATAAAGTTGGTACCTCTGTCAGATACTACCTCCTTAGGAAACCCCACTCTGGAGAATACTCCCAGCAGGGCCCTGGCCACAACAGGTGCTGTAGTGGTCCTAAGGGGAATTGCCTCTGGATACCTGGTGGCATGATCCACTACCACCAGTATAAATCTGTGCCCAGATGCAGTGGGAGGATCCATGGGACCCACTATGTCTATTCCCACTCTTTCAAAGGGGACCCCCACCACAGGTAGTGGTATTAGGGGGGCCTTTGTTGTGCCACCTGATTTGCCACTGGCTTGGCAGGTAACACAGGAGCGACAAAACTCCTTTGTATCTTCATTCATATGAGGCCAGTGAAAGTGAGGGACAAGCCTGTCCCAAGTCTTGTTCTGGCCTAAGTGTCCTGCTAAAGGAATGTCATGGGCCAAGGTAAGAAGGAAGCCCCTAAATTGCAGAGGTATGACCAACCTCCTGGTAGCACCAGGCTTGGGGTCTCTAGCCTCTGAATAAAGGAGCCCTTCATCCCAATACACTTTATGGGTACCTTGAGCATTCCCAGCAGCCTCAGCAGCAGCCAGCTGTCTGAGGGGTTCAAGAGAGGGACAGGATAACTGAGCCTGCCTCAAGTCAGCCCTTGAAGGTCCCCCTGTCCCCAGAAACTCAACCTGATCAGGTTCAAGCTCTTCAGGGACAGTTCCTTCAGGGTCCTCTAGATCAGCTTCCTGGGAAGGCTGATCATCACTCTGAGGCAGGGGGGAAGGCACAGCCTTGACCCTCCTGTTCTTCTTCTTGGTAGGTGCTTGGTCCATTGTTCCAGGATCCAAGACCTGAGGTTCAGTGAGGCACTTTTTGGCCTGTGACCTGGTCACAGCAAGGACATGTGATGATATACCTAACATCTCTGCATGAGTCCTGTACTCCACTTCTGACCATAGAGAACTCTCTAGGTCATTGCCCAACAAACATTCTACTGGGAGGTCTGCACTAACCACAACCCTTTTGAGGCCAGTTACCCCTCCCCATGAGAAGTTAACAACTGCCACACTGTGTGAAGTAGTGGCATTGCTGGCATTGGTCACCAGGTAGTTCTCACCTGGTATGTACTGTCCAGGGTCCACAAAGCCTGGTGTCACCATAGTGACACTGGCACATGTGTCCCTGTAGGCTTGAGCCACTTTGTCATTAATTAAAGGAGTCTGTCTGTACTTGCCCAGGTTACTGGGGCTCACAGTCAGGGACAAATCAATGTCCCCATCACAGATCAAGACTGCCTGTGTAAGGGTTCTGTCTAAGTCAGAATCTCCTTCAGTTCCCATAGTGATTCCCACTACACCCTTTGTCTGGGGACCAACACTGCTAACAGTAGTACTGGGAGCAGGTGCCTTAGGGGCAACAGTGTTGGGGGCTCCACCCTTTTTGCAATCACTAGTCCAGTGAGTTGTATTTTTACAATGATTGCACCAGGGTTTCTTCTGACCTTCTTTCTTCTTCTTGGACTGTTGGGACCCACCCTCCTTAGCAGTAGTTTGGGGCCCTGTTGAAGACTTCTGGTCTTTAGGTTTCTGATCTCCACCCTTTTGGTCTGTTTTCTTCTGATCACCCCCTTGGCCCTGGTTCTGGTTCTTTTGCTTAACCCTGGTTCTGACCCATTTGTCTGCCTTCTTTCCCAATTCTTGGGGAGAGGTCAGATCAGAGTCAACCAAGTGTTGATGCAGTTGCTGGTTTTGACAGTTATTTAAAATCTGTTCTCTCATCATCAAATTATACAATCCTGTAAAATCAGATACCTTACTTCCCAGCAACCAACCCTCCAAAGCCTTAGTGGCACATTCAATGTATTCAGACCAGTCCTGAGTCTGTGTCTTTTGGGTGTCTCTGAACATTAACCTGTACTGTTCAGTGGTTAAGCCTAACCCATCAACTAGAACACTCTTCAGGACTCTGTAATTTCTGACATCCTCTTCTCTAACAGTGAGGAGTCTGTCTCTGCCTCTTCCTTCAAAGGAGAGCCAGAGGATTGCTGCCCACTGGTCTTCAGGAACCTGCTGTACTTTGCAGGCTCTCTCAAGAGCAGTTATCCATTTGTGGATGTCATCCCCACTTTTGTAGGGGGGCACAACCTTAGACAGGTTCCTATTATCAAAGACCCTATCTTTGTCCTTAGGGACAATGCTGCCACCAGTGGGTATAGACCCACTCTCTCTAGGTTGCCTAGCCTTGTTCAGTTTTTCTTCCATCAGGGCTACTTCTAGCTCCTGCTTCCTGATCCTCAGCTGGGCTTCCTGCATTCTGGCCTCATGTTCCCTCCTCTGAGGGGTGGTCATCCTTTTCCTGGAGTGACCTTGAGAGCCTCTAGAGCCATGAGAAGCATTGGAGTCACCTGAGCGATTCCTTTGCCTCCCAAGCCCTGTGTTAAGTCCACTGGGGAGATCCAATGGGGTGAACCCATTGTCAGTCCCCAATAGCCTTAGTTTAGCTGGGCCAAGTATAATACTTGGCACTGGGCTAGTTCTCCCTTCATCATCACTACTTTCTGTATCCTCACCACTTTCCTCCCCTGTAGTATGGTTCTCATCTAAGGGATGGCTATTGGAACTGGGTACCTCTGTAGTATCTTCAGAAGGGGGGCCTCCTGTTCCTGACCCTAAGGGGGCTAACTGGGAAGCTTTCTTGAGTGCTCTCTGATTCTCATCATTCTGTAAGAGCTGTCTGAGTTCAGCAGAGTTTGGGTTCTTGGGCTGTTTAAGGCCTCTAAGAGTTTCCAAATGCCTGAGCTCATTCTGATTAAGGGTAGCAAAGCTGGATGTTGCCCTCTGGGGGTCACTCTCAACAGAGATGGGTACAGTGGACCCCTCTGCCCCGGCCATTGCTCTTAAGTGTGGGTGGATGTGTTGCAATCTACCTACACTTGTGTTTACCTACTAAACCTATCTAGTAGTTGTAGTCAGGGTGTGCTACTCCCTTTGCTCTACAACAACTAAGTTCAGTAGAACTTATGTATATCTAATCTTGTTTTATATGTACCTACAGGTACCTATGTGATCTTTCAATTGGTAACCAAGAGATTACAATGGTAAAACACAGCAAGCTCAAATCCAACCGCTGCTCACCAATGTGAGAAGTTGGCCTGGTATATGATGCTCACTAGTTAAAGTGATCACCTTGTACCATGCCAAGCAACCCTTATGGTGTGGTTGTAAGTCAACCTTTTCGGACTAGCTGCCCTAGTGGTAGCGTAGGCTAAGCAGTCTTTGAGGCTAAACTCGTGAAGCGTGTTAAGCCAGCTGTTTTACCAAATGCAACCCCCTTTTATACCAATGAAAGGACACCACACAGATATATATTCAAAATATATATGTATTTATTTCTCAAAGTAACCCCTAGTCTCTTTATGAGCACAGGAGCACAAATCGTCAAACAAGATTATCACAGAATACACAGAAGTTGCACGTTATATGGATAGGCCCTGGTGGCCACTCAAACCATATACTAAAATAGTGGTATAAGTACCACGAACAGAAAAGGGAAAAGGTCTAGGGCCTCTAGAATCGCTGGGCCTACAAGGAGATAACGTCAGTTAGTGACCAGGAGGTCCACGGGTGGCGTGTGCAGAGCAAATAGTCACACGCGTGCTCCCATAGGTTTCAATGGGTGCGTAAAAAGTACAAAGTTACTGCAAAGAGGATCTTCCGGATGGACTAGGAACTCAAGATTTGGAACACAGGCACTAGAGATGTAATACTACACTTGGGCACAGGTGTGCCAGCTTTACCTCACCCACAGGAAGCGGGTGCATAGGCCTCGAAGTGCGTCGGGTTTCTTCTATCTGTTCCGTGGAGCTTGAAGACAAAGATGCTGCAGGCGGTCGGTCCGGGAGAGATGCAGTGGATCCCAGAGTGGATCGGAGATGTTGAAGACCTGAAAGCAGAGGGGACAGTGTTCACAGTCACTAGCCAGTGACCGGCGTGGCACCAGGTAGGTACCAGGCGATGTCGGGTGCAAACAGGTGGTGAGGGGTAGCTTGTCTCCGCAGCCACGTGGTCCCTGAAGGTCGACGACGTCCAGGAGTCGGCTCACGAGCTGTCCCACGCAGGCTCTCGCTGTCGGCGGTGTCGGCGACTTGGTCGAAGCAAACAAGCCTTGGCAAAAGCAATTGCAGGAGGATTCGGAAATCAGCTGTTGGTTCTGACCAGCAAGGTCAGAGGGATTGATCCTTTGGAGGGAAGCAAGGGCCAGTCTGGAGCAACCAGACCAGCAGTGTATTTCGTAGAGTTCGTCGCCAAGATGGCCACTAGCCAGCGGGCCAGCAACCGGTTAGGCGCGTCGAGTGGCAAAATGCAGAAGGGCCCCACGCAGATCGTGGAGATGCTGGAGGGCTCACCTTTGGTGCAGATGCTGCTCGGGGGTTGGGCTTCTCAGATCCCAAAGCACAACTTGGAGGGAGCCTCGGTTGTTGCACTTGTCAGCTTGTCGTAGTCGTTCCAAGATGGCTGGCTCCACGTGTCTCGGTGCCTCCACGGGTCTCCTCTTTTCAGGGACTGTGGATCGGGCGGTGAGAGGTCTGGAGGTCCAGGTCTTGTCAGTCTCTGGGCTCGGGCTCCGGCGGGAGGCGGCGGCAAAGCAGACGTTGATTCGCTGGATGGTGCTTGCGTTAGCAAGGTGGTCACTCCCTGACCACAGGGGAGATTTTCTTCAGTCTTCTGTGCAGCAGAATGTCGAAGTTCCCGTCTTCTTCTTAGTTTCAAGTTGATTCCAGGATGTCTGAAGTCCTAGGACACAGCTCCTACCTTTAAGCGGATTCTAGGGGCCGGACTACCTGCTAGGTCCCTCCCTAAGGGTGGGACCAGGAAGGGGGGTGGTTACACCCCCAATCCTTTGTCCAGCTCGCCCCAGGCCCGGGACTGGTGTGCCCCAGGACCGGTTTGAACTGGCATATGCACCGAGGCTCCTTGTGAGCCACAGGCATGTCTGGTTTCTTTCAAGCCCTACCTGACCAATACACAAAATCCTGTCTGGGGTGGTGCACGCACCTCCCCTGGCAGGAAACCCTTTGTCCACACCTCCCAAGCTGGAAGGACTCCCAGCAGCAGGAGGGCAGACTTGTGTCTGTGGTGGCAGCATCCATTTTGTGGAGCTGAGGCTATGTCTGATTTTACCCGGGTTTCAGGTACTGTACATGTCGTGTCCCTCTAGAAGGGTGGAATGCTAACCCCGTCGCCAGAATTGGCGAGGGGTTAGTATTCCAATTCGTATGACACCTTACTCGACATGTTTTGATAAAGCCAAACCAAAGATAGCATTTAACCGCGAGGTTCATAATGCACTTAAGAGTATATGGTATGACGATATCTGGAAACAGTAGAAGGAAGTTGTTCCGACCACTGCAGACAGGCTCAGCTCATGCCAGAGCACCATCTCACATGGAACCAAGCACTCTGCCTTCAGGATTGTTAAGGCCTGCCATAGGAGTGACTTATAGGTTACCAGGTGTCCCATTTAAGGTTAGGTATAGGTATACTACACCTAAGTAAGAGGTGATTACACCAACTTACCCCAGCTGAGTGATCAGCCAGTTGTGTCAGATTGTTAGGCCAAGCCTGGGGTGGCATAATACATGCTGCAGCCCTTGGCAGGCCTTGGGTACACCAATGCCCTGGGTACCCAGTGTACACTGGTACAGGGGCTGACAGGGTGATCCACTTCCAATTGGTTATGCACCTAGGGTGCATAGTTGTAATTTAGTAGAGAGAACAGCAGGCTGGGGGTCTGATTGGCAGGCCCACAGCCTCAATATGTCAAAAACCAGTGAAGCAAAAAGCAAAAATTTGGGGTGACCATAGGATAGCAGACTTTACTCTCCTACATCCTGTAATATCCAGTGAGGCAGAGGGAGGCCCTCACTTCTGTCCGAATGTTTTTGGGGCGTGCCCCAGACCAGGATAGTTTCTATTTTGACCTGACAGAGATGCACCTTGCCCCCGCTCAAAAGATGTCCCAAGTACACCACAGGAGCCTGCCCTATTTGGCACTTGCTGGCCTTGATAGTCAGCCCTGCCTGGTGCAGAGCCTGAAGCACTTCCTGGAGGTGAAGCTGGTGGTCCCCGTAGCTTCTACTGAAGACAAAAATGTCATCCAGGTACGCAGCAGTGAAGGCCTCCATCCAAGCAAGGACCTGTTTCACCAACTGCTGGAAGGTAGCAGGGGCATTCTTGAGTTTATAGGTGCATGTAAGTGATACGGCACATGGAAGATCCTGGGTTGAAAGGGTGCTCTTTGATTTAGCGAGAGGTCACTGGAAAGCGCCCTGGGCACATCTCAGGGAGGAGATGGGGCTGATCAGAGAATCATCAAGAGTAGGGCTGGGGCCCTGGGGTTTCCTTCTGATGCACATATCAGTGTGGCTGGCATTCGGGTGTGAACCTCTAGACCCTCCCATGGCCTGTGTTGAAGGCAATCAGATTTAGAATCGCTCCAGCTGTGACAGTCAGCGTTCAGAGGGAAGGGCAGAGGAGTGGGCACACCCAAAAGAAGCCTTCCCCACCACAGACGCCAAAGACTCAGACTCTAAATCATATTTTGTGTCTGGAAATGGGCTATAAGAAAAGGAGCTTGAGGCCGCAAATGTGTCACCTGTTAAGCAAGCCAGCTGGGCTGTACGTGGAGGAGCACGCCTCCGCAAGGCTTCAACTGTAATCAGGAATGGGAGCTAAGGCCTGCCAGTCACCCAACTGGAAGAGGGGACATCACCCAGGGAAATCGAAGAGCACCGGTCCCTGGAGCCTGGAACAACAGTGCCTGCCTGCTTGTCAGGATCAGTGTGCCCTTTGAAGAAGAGCAGAGCACCTGAAGGGAGCGAGGTTTAGTGGGGAACCCCGGTGAGGGGATCCCTGGAGTGAGGTGTGAGGAGACGGCTGCGCCACAGATTGGGTCATTGCCCCTGTTCAAGTTAAATTTGAAGACTCTGTATATCAGGGCGGACCATCTGACGCTAGCCATGGCTGGCATCACTGCCGTGCCGACCAGGCCGTAGCCCTTGTGCAGAGTGAAGTTAGTGACACTGCATACCGAAGAGGGCCGCCAGAGAGTACAAGTACGGTTTCCTGGCTTAAGCCTTCTTCAGGAGGAGAGCCTGCTGGGGTGATGGGTGTGGGCTCAAGCCCCGACTGAGGATCGGAGCCAAAGCAATCAATCTCCCCACCGTGGATGATTTTGGTTCCACACTAGTTAATGTAATTCAGATATTTAGCTGCCTTTTTCACAACAAAACCAAATTGTGACTCCTCTACAGAATACTGACGCGCCCAAACAGGAAAATCTATTCCCAGCATCATATCCAAACAACACTTCTTTCAGGTGTGCAAGTGAAGCCGCGCCTGATTCAAGAGGAGGGAACAGGTTACCTCCCTTACTTGCTTCATCTTCCTGCATTTCCAACAACAAAGGGCACTTGAGTTTGAATCAGATCCACATAAAGTCAGGGTATTCTGCATAGATTGCTGAGTCCTAATCTTTGCTCTTACCAGGAAACAAATCTCTTTGACAAAAGACGGAGGTCCAGATTATGGAAGTGTCACCCAACGCAGCGCAGCAGCCAAACATGCTGTGCTGCGCTGCGCGATACAGAGAAAGCAGGCGAGTGCCATACCTCCAGGGATGGGGCACTCTCCTTCCCTCTTCCTAATGCAGGCGCAGAATACTGCTGCCGAGCGCCACGCACACACCATGGCTCCGTAGTGCAAGGGTGTGTGCCTGAGTCTAGCATAGATTCCCTTCCAGTACACAATACTGTACTTGGACTAACTTTGAAACTTTCCCTCCTCCTTATCTGTGTGTTGTACTGTGCAGCACACATGCAAAGTGGGAAAAACAAGGAGAAATGAAAACATTTCTCCTTTTAATGCCTGCTTTGAAGTGGTGTTCATTTTTGACTCAAAACCCTGTCTGCTACTGATAGTAGGTAGCGTTTTGCATCAAAAAGCATAGGTAGTTGCATGGTAATGCCTATGTACCACCCATGCAAGGCTCTGTTGACGCTGAGTAACGCAAGGCAGTGTTTCATGCTGCTTTTCATTACATCTAAGCACTTTCAAGTGCAAAAGGGTTGGAGCGTATCTGGAGGCGGGACTACGATTTACTGGCCAAAAACCAATATAGGTCAGCTATAAAGGAGTACCAGAGAAGGATCCAGGTAGTTTGGGCCTCCTTTTATGCAGAACAATTGAAAAACACCGAGAATAAGGCAAAGTGTATCTTTTTATTGGTCGCCTCATTGACGGAGGCCACTAGCGAGTCAGCTATTCAGTCCAATAAACAATGCGATGATTTGGCTGAACACTTCATCGCTAAGGTGTATAAGATATACAAAGCCTTCCCGGTGTTAGTACATTCATCAGAGCAGGTACGATCGTCCACTTCCTTCCTGAGTATGATCCCACAGATTACTAACTCAGAACTGGAAGCTCTTTGCGTAAAAATAAAATCTGGGTCGCCGTTGGATCCCCTGAAGCTAGCTCATTTTCTTAAATTGCTGCTGGTCCTTTTACAGCCGTTGGGGCAAGTACTGAACGCGTCTCTTGCCTCAGGTTCTGTCCCCAACTCCTGGAAACAGGCTAAGGTTCTACCACTGCTAAAGAAACCTAATTTAGACTCTGCCAGTGTTGAGAATTATAGACCTATTTCAAGACTCCCTTGGGCAGCAAAAATTTTGGAGGCACATGTCAACGCCACTCTTTCCGAATTCCTTTCTATCAATAATATCCTTGACTCCTCGCAAAATGGATTTCGTCCTGGCCGTAGTACGGAGTCCGCACTGTTGGCGGTGACTGAACATTTATGGGCCGCCCTCGATGGCGGCACCACATCTGCACTTTTATTACTTGATTTGAGTGCAGCTTTCGATACGGTGTCCCATTCTATTCTTTTGCGACAGCTGTAGGAAGTGGGGATCCGGGGCTTGGCGTTGAGTTGGCTGACCTCTTTCTTGGAGGAGCGGACTTTTCAAGTGGATGTGCCCCCATTCTCCTCTAATACCTTCAAGGTCAGCCAAGGTGTGCCGCAGGGCTCTTCTCTGAGTCCCCTGCTTTTTAATCTTTACATTTTGCCGCTGGCTTTGCTAGCAAGGAGCAGAGATTTGACCTTGGTTTCGTACGCAGACGATACGCAGCTGGTGGTAGCTCTTTCCAGTACTAATAGCTGTGACACTGCCCCAGCTGCAGCGGATTTTCAAAACAGCTTGGCTTCTGCGGTGGACTGGTTGTCCACAAACTGTCTGCAGTGAAACGCATCCAAAACCGAGGTCCTGATAGTAGGTAAAGATAAGGGCTCCTGGAGTGATCGTTGGTGGCCTACTAATCTTGGCGCTGCCCCTACCTCTAGGACTGTGGTGAAGAATTTAGGGGTTTGTATGGACGAGGCTCTCAACTTTCAAATTCAAACAAAGAAAGTGGCAGGAACCTGCTTTGGGCTATTGCGGAAGCTTAAGCCCACTTTCAGATTTTTTGATGCTTCTACGCGTCAAATCATTGTCCAGGCGACAATTTTGTCTCGCCTGGACTATGGCTCGGTTCTGTATTTGGGAGCCAATAAGTCACACATCAATCGGCTCCAGAGGGTTCAGAACCTGGCGGCTAGAATACTTTTAAGTTCAGCCAGGACTGCCCTACGGCGTCTACACTGGCTGCCCATGCAGAGGCGCATTGAGTTCAAGGCCCTCTGTGTGGTTTTTAAAGCATGGAGGCTGACTTCACCAGAGATCCTGAAAGATCTAGTCACGCCCTATGAGCCTATGCGCCAACTTCGATCCTCTGGCCAAAATTTGTTGTTGGTTTCCCGGATAAAGAAAATCAGGGCGGGAGGTAGAGCCTTTAGATTGAAGGCTGCCAGACTTTGGAATTCTCTGCCATCTCATATTCGAAGTATCAGCAGCTACTTACACTTTAGGAAGGCAATCAAGGCATACCTTTTCCCTAGGGATTAGGCCGTAAGCTGTTCCACCTGGTAGCGGTTCCTTTTACTCTTTAGGTTAGCGCCGGGACACCCCCGTGCTGGGGTAACTGTAGCGCTATATAAATTGTTTAACATAAAAACATAACATAACATAACATAAAAAACAAGTTTTACGCTAGAAAATATATAACAAAAGTATAATCCTTTGTCGGGAAAGCCTCAGATTTATTTTGCTGCTTAAACTGGCTTCGCAACCAGCATCACCGGTGCCAAGACGGGCGCTGACAGTCAGGACCGGCGCCAACTTGGAAGTCAAAGGATCCACTGACACCAAAGAAATGAATGCCGAAGTAGGCTTCAATGTTCCATTGGTCATTGACTCCACTACTACATACGTAGCTCCCTCGACTGGGGAACAATAAGGGCCTTTACCAAAGATCTCCAACGAGGCCTGTTTGCAAAACAGTTTCTGCTCATAAGACATGCTAAGAGCTGGGAAAGCTCACTGTGACATGGGCTCTAATACTGCACCAGCTCGGGAGAGGAGAATTGTCCTGGTCAGGTCTCTTCCAGTTCACACCATGATGTTGAAAAAATCTTCATTTTTATGTCTCCGACAAGCTGTGTCAGCCGTGGTGTGAGAGCTTGTTCTAGGCCTTCCTCTGGAGTGAGATCTATATTTGCTCTTCATGGAGTCCACTATAGGGTTTGTTTCCCTCTCCTGAACACCTTCAAAGGACATACAGAGCAAGAAGCCACCTCGTGCAAATGTCACAGACACCACAAGCACCCATTAGGGATCCAAGGCCGGCATTGGTCGACAGCATTTAAAATGCTTCAGAGGTGAGAAACCTGAAAAGACTCAAAAGACTTTCTGCATCAACTAAGGAAAATTCAGATGTTCATTCTCCTCCTGAATCCCAGGTGGTCCTATCCTTGCCCGCAGAGAGATCCAGAATTTGCACCTTGCACGGAGAAAGAGGTGCCAGCCATAGTTTTTTTTCTTAAGTGGTACATGTAGTCCTAGAACCAGTTTGCATTAAAGTGTCATGTACTCTAAGACTATCGCTTAAGCTTTACTTGTAGAAATGCTAGACCGTTTCCATTTGTGGCCTTATGTGCAATGCAGAGTGTCTTAAAAATAGATCGTCGTGATTGGAAGAAAGTAGAGGGCTTTTTAAAGAAGGGGAGATGTGGTCTCCTAGATTTATGTGTACGTGTTTCCTTTCTATTTCACTTTGAATTCTTGTTGGGAGTCCTGCAACTGAAAGTTCGTTTGCTGAATCCATTTGTGACATAATCAGGGAGGTGGTGAAATAAAAAACTGTCATTCAGAAAAGTGCACACAGTAGTAGAATTACTAATATGTGTGCCTATATTTCCACGCAAAAATTCCCATTTCTGAATCAGGGTACTTCAGAGGATATCGGATTTTACACTCCTCATTATTAAGGTTTGTAAGTTGGACAGAGTTCTGCATCCTCATACCAATGCAAAGAGCAGACTGCACCTTTAAGAGTGACATAGCAAGACCAGGACTGAAAGAATGGCTGCTGGGATGATGGGCCACTATGCTCAAGGTACATGGCTGCAATAAAAGTTAAAATATCAAAAAAACAGTATCCTAGCTACTGAAATTTAAAAATGAATTAAAAGCAATGAATGCAATTTGAGAAAACTGAAATGTAGAAATATGTATGCTAAATTAAGGTGTACATTTTAAAAAACAGTAGATATATTTAACAGAATGGACATATTTGCATGATGGAATTTACAGAACTGCTCTGGACTTCAAGTCAGATGTACTAAATGTGAATGATTTCTTCATAAAGGATGTGGAAAGGAGCAGTCCAGGGCCCTCCATATTCCAGAAACCTTGGCGTACAGCTTTTGGGGGACATGACCCCAAGGAACACCATAAGGCAAGGTTTAAGTTAAAATAGGGAGTTTATCCTCCTTGAATTATTACACAATATTTTCTTTGATCACGCGCTACATTACTTTACGGCAACAAATACATTCGTCATGAGTGGGACTTGAAACTGGACTTCTGAAACTGGTGCAGTCTCTCGCATTAGCCCCAGAAGCACACACTCACAAAGCGAATGCACTTTATTTACTTTCCTACAAGTCTTTGTAAGGGAGTGTTGGTGCCAAAAATGGATCCAGGCTCATGTTCTCTGTTGCATTCTCTTCGCCTTTGGCTGTGCCTTATTCCCCTTTGGCTGGGCATGTGCCGCATTCTGCAATGAAAATGGTGACTGCTGTCCAAGCCCCTGTCAAGGACTAGATGCTATGAAACTCTTTCAAGTTTCCTTTGTGAGGGCCTTAGGAAAGGTCTCCTGGCAGAAGCCATGGTGCTATCCTGCACATATAATGTACATGAAAAAGGTGTCAATTACTGTGAGAAGTTGGCCTGATATATGCTGTCCACTAGTTATACTGGGCCCCTTGCACCAGTACAAATGACCCTTATTGATGATTAGGTTTAAAGACAACCTTTATTGAAAGCTATCCTAGTGGTAGCTATGGAGAGCAGCCTACAGGCTAAGTCTCGAAGAAATGTAAAGCAGCTTGTTTTACCAGTCTATAATCTCCTGAATGACCAAACGAAAGGAGAACCACACAAGAAATATATAAGATATATGTATTTATTGCTAAACTCTCTCTACCAACCTCTTTATGAGATTAGAGCACAAAGCGCACAATATTAAATCACTAGAACAACAATAAATAGCACAATACACAGCGGGCTCCAGGGGGAGAGTGAGAACACAGGAGCGAGCTCCGTACAACCCTATGGGAAAGTCGCGGTTGGAAAATTACAGTTTAAGGACACTTCGGAGAAGACTTCAAGCAAACCCTTTGGAACATAGAAGGTTCTAAGGCCAGCACCCTTGTGAGCACTGAGGTACCCGTTTTACCTGTCCCAGAGGAGCCGGTGCATAGGGGTCAAGTGGTGTCGGAAACCCTCGTCGTTTTCAATGGCATGATGCGAACAAGTGCTGCTGCCGGGAAGATGAAAAGTGTCCAGTGGAATCCAAGCTGGGGGAGACCGAGCCATATACTAAGAAAGTGGTCTAACAACCCTGACTTGACTAGACACAGTGCCGAGAGCACCTAGAATAACTGGGACCCCAAAGAACCACCCAAAGTAGTGACACAGGGGACCCACAGAGGACAGGTGCAGCGTGAGAACACAGCAGCGAGCTCCGTACAATCCTATGAGAAAGTCGTGGTTGGAATTTAAAAGATTAAGGACACTTTGGAGAGGACTTTAAGCAAACCCAGTTAAACACAGAAGGTTCTAAGGCCAGCACCCATGTGAGTACCGAGATACCCGTGTTACCTATCCCAGAGGAGCCGGGTGCATAGGGGTCAAGTGATGCCGGGAACCTTCGTCGTTTTCAATGGTGTGATGTGGAAAAGTGCTGCTGCCGGGAAGATGAAAAGTGTCCGGTGGGATCCAAGCCTGGATCTAAGGCGAGAAGAACCTGAAAGCAGAGGGGACAGAGTCTGGGTCATTTGCCAGTGACCAGGGGCACAATAGACAAATGCCCACCGATGTCGGGGGTTTCAGGTGAGAAGAGGTGAAGCTTGACTCTGCAGCTACGGGGACCAGGAGATGTCGACGATGACCAAAGTCTGGAGGTGAGCTGTCCTACAAAGGATGTCGAGTGCTGGGGGGTCAGTGTCCGGATTGAGCACCAACAAGCCTTGGCAGCTGCAACCCATGAGGGCAGAGGAAAGATGCTTTGGGGAGGACCAGCAAGGTCCTGGGGACTTTACAAGCTATCGAGAGTCAGGACACGTCTTGAAAAACCAAGAAAGCCCACAGAAAGTCAAAGTTACCTTCACAGGGACCCACAGGCCAACGCACCAGGGATTGCGAAGGGACCTCGAGATGAATCACGAAATACCAGCCCACGGAACACTCGTGGAGTGTAGGCCAGAAATCTTCAGTGGAATTACTGCTTGGGGTCAGGACTATAAGTACCCAAAGCACAGCCTCAGGGATTGCCAAAAAGCATATGCTGCTGCAAAAGTAAATGGTGCACAGGGGTTGGGGTTGCACGGTCCCCACGAGGGATAGGGGCCTCAGAATTGCTGAGAGCTCACATCAACCTCAGAGACCTCAGGAGGGGAACAACCTTTACAACGCAACTGTTACAACGCACTACACTTACAACGCATTTTTTACAACGCATAATCCATTACAACGCACTACACTTACAACGCATGACACTACAACGCATTTTTAAAAAATACCTTTACAACGCATACCATTACAACGCCTACCATTACAACGCATAATATTACACTACACTATCCAACACTTACCCTACTGTTGCACCCCCTGGAGTTAGAATAGTAATTTTTACCCCTATACTATCCAACACTTACCCTACTGTTGCACCCCTGGAGTTAGAATAGTAATTTATACCCCTATACTATCCAACACTTACCCTACTGTTGCACCCCCTGGAGTTAGAATAGTAATTTTTACCCCTATACTATCCAACACTTACCCTACTGTTGCACCCCCTGGAGTTAGAATAGTAATTTTTACCCCTATACTGTCCAACACTTACCCTACTGTTGCACCCCCTGGAGTTAGAATAGTAATTTTTACCCCTATACTATCCAACACTTACCCTACTGTTGCACCCCCTGGAGTTAGAATAGCAATTTTTACCCCTATACTATCCAACACTTACCCTACTGTTGCACCCCCTGGAGTTAGAATAGTAATTTTTACCCCTATACTATCCAACATTTACCCTACTGTTGCACCCCCTGGAGTTAGAATAGTAATTTTTACCCCTATACTATCCAACACTTACCCTACTGTTGCACCCCCTGGAGTTAGAATAGTAATTTTTACCCCTATACTATCCAACACTTACCCTGCTGTTGCACCCCCTGGAGTTAGAATAGTAATTTTTACCCCTATACTATCCAACACTTACCCTACTGTTGCACCCCCTGGAGTTAGAATAGCAATTTTTACCCCTATACTATCCAACACTTACCCTACTGTTGCACCCCCTGGAGTTAGAAAAGTAATTTTTACCCCTATACTATCTAATACTTACCTTAAATGCAATTAAATATTATGCATTGTAATGGTATGCGTTGTAATGGTAGTTTTTTAAAATGCGTTGTAGTGTCATGCGTTGTAAGTGTAGTGCGTTGTAATGGATTATGCATTGTAAAAAATGCGTTGTAAGTGCATGCGTTGTAAAAGTGTGCATTGTAACGTCATACATCCCCTCAGGAACCCACCACCTGCATTGCAGAAATCTTCGGAGTCCTCAGGAACTCGGGAGATGCAAACCGGTCAGATGCGTGAAAGGTGCCTGCCTTGCACGGGAGGAACTCCTTTACTCCAAGGGAGATTCTTCTGTCGTCCAGCAAAGTGTAGATCGTCAAAGTACTTGGTTTCTGTAGCAGAGTTTAGTCCAGGTAAAATCTAAAGTCCTGTAGCCAGGGGTTCCTACTTTATACCCAAGGAAGGGGTGGGACAAACTCTGGTGACCCACCTATGGGAGGGTCAGCACAGAGGGGTGGCTACACCCATGTCCTTTGTCCAATTTCATGCCAGAGCAGGAGCCAATGGCTCCTGCAACCGGTTTGAGCTGGACTATGCACAGGGACACCAAATGTGCCCCCAGTGCAAACTTCAAAGCACTCTCAGAGTGCACCCACCCATCCCCAATACACTAAATCCTGTCTGAGAGGTGGTCACATCCTCCCTGTGACAGGAAATCTATTGTCAAGCCTTCCCCTGTTCGAGCTTGGCTCAGCAGCAGGAGGGCAGACTCGTGTCTGTGGCTGGCAGCATCCATTTTGTGATGCCCAGGTCGAGAAAGCTGGTACTGGGTGTACCGGTGTGTTGCATATGTCCTTTTAGGAGGGTGGAATCATACCTCCCCACCAGTTACTGGTGGGGAGGTATGATTTCAAGGTGTTTGACACCAAACATGACATGTTTCTATGCAGCCGTTTTAAAGTTAGAATATACCACGAGGTTATAATGCACTGAAATATATTTGGTTGGCTGCATCACAAACAACCCTGGAAAATAGGTTCTGAAGGCTGCAGAGGGGCTCTGCTCATGCAGGTGCACCCTCACATAAAACCTAGCACCCTGCTATCAGTATTGATAAGGCCGGCCATAGGAGTGACTGATAGGTTTATGCATGCAAGCACCAGCTTACACAGGCTGCTGTAGCAGACCTGTGGTGTCAATTTGAATGGTCTCTCAGGGGTGGCACAATACATGCTTCAGCCCCTGGGAGGCCTCTGAGGTACCTAGGCCCTGGGTACATAGTATACCATATACTAGGGACTTATAAGGGTACCCCAGAATCCAATCTGGAGTGTACCTAAAGTACATGCAATCAATTTAGAAGGGAAAGCAGCTAGACTGTGGTCCTGGATAGCAGTATCAGAGTCAGACTAAGTCAAAAACAGTGATACATCAGCAAAAAGTGGGGGTAACTATAGGAAGCAGATCCTACTCTCCTACACCCCCCTCCAAACATAAGGACATTAAACTAACCATGACCAGTTGAGTCTTAATGTTCTAAGTGGAAATATCTGGAGAGTCCATCTGCATTGGCATGGTCACTCCCAGGTCTATGTTCCACTGTATAGTCCATCCCCTGTAGGGAAATGGACCACCTCAAAAGTTTGGGGGTTTCACCCCTCATCTGTGTTAGCCATAAAAGGGGCTTATGGTCTGTCTGGACAATGAAGTGAGTGTCAAACAAGTATGACCTCAGCTTCTTCAGAGCCCAAACCACAGCAAAGGCCTCCCTCTCAAAGCTGACCAACGTTTCTCTCTTGGGGTCAGCCTCTGCTAATAAAAGCTACTGGTTGATCCTGACCCTCATCATTCAGTTGTGATAACAGCCCCTACCCCCAACTCAGATGCATCAGTTTGAACACTATATTGTTTGGAATAGTCAGGACTTTGCAGAATGGGAGCAGTGCACATGGCCTGCTTCAGGTCATCAAATGCCTTTTGACAGCTGACTGTCCACTGAACTTTCTCAGGCATTTTCTTGGAAGTTAAGTCATTCAAAGGGGTCACTATGGATCCATAACCTTTAACAAACCTCCTATAGTACCCAGTCAGGCCCAAGAAATCTCTGACCTGAGTCTGGGTGGTTGCAGCAACCCAGTCCATGATGGTCTGGATTTTGCTCTGCAATGGCTGAACCTAGCCTCCACCCACAAGGTGGCCCAGATACACAACCTGACTCTGCCCTATCTGGCACTTGGTGGCCTTGATAGTTAGGCCTGCTTTCTGCAGGGCCTACAAAACATTTCTCAGGTGGACCAGGTGATCCTCCCAGGTGGAGCTAAAGACAGCAATATCAACTAGATAAGCTGCACTATAGACTTCCAGGCCTGTAAGGACTTTATTCACCAACCTTTGAAAAGTGGCAGGTGCATTCTTCAATCCAAAGGGCATCACCACTAATTAGTAGTGCCCACTAGGGGTTGAGAATGCTGTTTTTGGCTTAGCATCCTCAGCTAGTCTGATCTGCCAGTAGCCAGCGGTCAGGTCAAATGTGCTCAGAAACTTGGCTGAGGCCTGTAGGAGAGTAGGATCTGCTTCACATGGGTACCCCCACTTTTTGCTGGTGTTTCACTGTTTTTCGACTTTAGTCTGGCTGTGGCCCTGCTTATCAGGACCACAGCCTAGCTGTTTCCTTTCTAAAATGGTTTCCACGTACATTAGGTACATATCTAATTGGATTCTGGAGTGCCTTATAAGCCCCTAGTGTATGGTATACTATGTACCTGGGGCATAGGTACCTCAGAGGCCTACAAGGGGTTGCAGCATATATTATGCCACCCCTGGGAGGCACTCCAAAATGACACCACAGGTCTGCTACTGCAACCTGGGTAAGGGTGTGCTTGCACCCCTTACGGTGGTATAGGCTACCTATATCACTACCTTATGCAGACACATATAAACCTATAAGCCACTCCTATGGCAGGCCTTGACAATCCTGAAGGCAGAGTGCTTGGTTTTATGTGAGAGGGTGCCCAAGCATGAGCTGAGCCCCTCTGCAGCATTCGGAAATACTTCCTTATGGTTGTTCTGTGACACAACCATACCAAATACTCTTAAATGCATTATAACCTCGCGGTAAATGCTAACTTTGGAATGGCTGCATCAAAACATGTCGTGTTTGGTGTCAAACGCTTTGGAATACTACCCGGGTAAATCCTTTCAAAGCCCTGGCATCACAAAATGGATGCCACTGTCACAGACACGGGTCTGGCCTCCTGCTGCTGACCGAAACTCCGGCAGGGGAGGCCTGGACAATAGGTTTCCTGTCACAGGGAGGTGTAACCACCTCCCCAGACAGGCAGATGTGTATTGGGGCAGGGTGGGTGCATTCACAGAATGCTTTTGTGACACTGCCTGGGGCACACAAGGTGTCCCTGTGCATAGCCCGGTTCAAACTGGTTGCAGGGGCACTCATCCCCTGCTCTGGTGTGAAACTGGACAAAGGGGAAGGGGTGTAACCACCCCCACCCCAGGCCCACCCATAGGTGGGGCCTTAGAGTTAGTCCATCCCCTACACTTAGTATAAGTATAGGAACCCAGTCCCTAGGACTTTAGATTACCCTGGACGAACCTCTGAAACATATATCCTGGACCTTCGACTTTCTATCTCGACTAGAAGATGGAAGAAATCTCCCTTGGGGTCAAGGAGTGACTCCCCTGCTTGGCAGGCACCAAAGAAGCAACTGACCGGTCTGCATTGCTGAAGCTCCTGTCGGATGCTGAAGTCTCTGCATCACCAGAGGTGGATTTCCAGACTTCCCCGAGGCTACCCTGAGTCCACAGCAAAGCTGAGGCCCATGGCTATCGTGGGCAATGTGGAACCGTGACCCCTGGACACCGTGATCTTTTGCAGCAACAACACCTTCCTGGTCATCCTCGAAGTTGTGCTTTGGGCTCCGAGTAGCCCCAGCCTTGAGTACCTCCTCCTGCACCGAAGATTGTTGGCCTCCACTCCACGAGTGACCCGTGGGCCAGCTCCAAGTGCAACCGCTCGTGGCTCCTTCGCGATCACTAGCCCGTTGGCTAGCAGGTCTCCACGAAGGCAACTCCACTTCTAACTGTGCTTTTCTGGTTGCTCCAGACTTGTGCTTACTTAACCTCGCTGGGTGAGTCCATCAGACCTTGCTGGTCTGCACCGCAGTTCTTTCTCTGATTTCCTGAAACTTGCCGTTGCCAAGGCTTGTTGGGTCCTTCCTGGTCGCTGACACCACAGCACTCGACAGACTTTGTGGGACAGCTCGAATCCAGCTCGTGGACTTCGTCGACGGCTCCTGGACCTTGTGGCTGAAGAGTCAAGACACTCGACAACTCACCTGAAGCACCCGACATCTGTGGGCATCGGTCCATCCTGCCCTAGGTCACTGGCAAGTCAATCGATCAATCAATCAAGTGACCCAGACTCTGTCCCCACTGCTTTCAGGTTCCTTACATCCCATATCCAGGCTTGGATCTCTCCGGACACTTCTCCTCTTCTCGGCAGCAGCAGTTCTTTGCAGGCTTCCATTGGAATCGACGACGCGACCCGACACCAAAAGGCACCTTTGCACCCGGCTTCCCTGGGTGAGGTAACTCAAGTACTCCGGTACTCTCGAGGGTGCTAGCCCTAGAACTGTCTAAGTCCAAGAGGGTTTGGTCCTAGGTCGATTTGAAGTGTCCCTAATCCTTAAAATTCCAACCGCGACATTCCCCATAGAAAGTAATAGGAACCCGCGGTTGTGTTTCCACACTGCATACGGCTCCCGTGGGTCCCCGACATCCCTACCTTGGGTGGTTCCTTGGGGTCCCAGCGATTTTAGAGGTGATAGGCACCTTGCCTATATCAGTCTTGGTTCTTATACCACTTTCTTAGTATATGGTTTGGTACGCCCCTAAGGCCCAAACGTGTATTTGTGCTTTTACTGATGCTTAAACACTTGTAACTGAAGTACTTCGAACTCCAGTCTCATAAAGAGACTAGAGAGGTGTGATTTATCTTAAATATGTTATGTTATGTTATGTTAATTAATCTTATAAATACCCTAAGGTGTCCTGGCGCTGAAATGTTGCCTACGAGGTCAGAGAAGAGGTTCAAATTAGGAAAAGAGCCACGTTTTCAAGCCCCTCCTAAACTCTCGGAGCCCGTCAGCTCCTCTAAGCTGCAGGGGGAGGCCATTCCAGGCCTTTGCGGCGCAGCAGAAAAAGCTCCTGCCCCCCAACTAGCAGTTTCAACGCGTGGAACTTTTACCAACTTTGCCTTGGTTGAACGTAAGGCCCTGGGGGGGTGGTGTACCATTGAAGATAATGTCTCATAAAGGCAGGGCCATGCCCCTCAACGGTTTTAAAAACCAGGCATAGGGCCTTAAATTCTATACGTTGTTTCATTGGGAGCCAATGAAGGTCCCGAAGTCCCTCCTTGGCAGAAACAAACCTAGGGATACCCAGCAGGACCCTAGCGGCTGCATTTTGCACTACTTGCAGTCGATTGAGCTGCCTTTTATGGATGTTGAGATATAGGGCATTGCAATAATCTAGGCGAGACAGAATAAGCACAGTTATTACTGTCCTAAGGCTATCCTTCGGGAGAAAACGCTTGATTTTCCTCATAATCCTAAAGAGATGAAAACAGGAGGATACCACTCTGCCAATCTGGTCCCCAAAAGACAGTCTAGAGTCCACCATCACTCCCAAATTGTTTGCCTTACCAGTGGGGGCTGAGGGTGAACTCAGTGACTCTGGCCACCAGTCGGTTGACCAGAGATTTGAGGGATTACCAAAGATAATCACCTCAGTCTTCCCTGCATTCAGTTTGAGGCCATTTGCTGACATCCAGCCTGCAATAGACTGCATACAATTGTAGCAGTCTCGGCCAATCTCAGCCTCTTTGCCTTCTTGTATAGATAACACTATTTGTGTGTCATCTGCATAGAAGGTCTGCAGGAAGCCGAATGATCGTATGAGGGCTGCCAGAGGAGACACATATATGTTAAACAGCGTGGGGCTGAGCGCTGACCTCCGTGGAACCCCACAGGGCAGAGAAAATGGCTTTGAGCAATCTTTACCCATGTCAACTGTTTGAGTTCTGTTGGTGAGGAAGGATTTTAGAAGGGCGAGGGCCTTGCCTGTAACCCCCCTTTCACCTAGTCGGTCCAACAATACATCATGGTGGACCGTGTCAAAGGCCGCCGAAAGGTCCAACATAATCAGAATCGCAGCTCCACCCTGATCTAGGACTTCTCTAATTTCCTCAGTTGACTTAATCAGCGCCAGCTCTGTGCTGTGTTCTGTGCGGAAGCCAAACTTAACATAACATAACATAAGGTTGTCTTTAACCTATCACCATAAGGGGTTGTTTGGACTGATACAAGGTGCCCACTAGAACTAGTGGACAGCATATATCAGGCCACCTTCTCACATTGGTGTGCAGCGTGTGGGATTTCAGCTTGCTATTGTTTTACCAGATAATCTCAATTGAATTGATCAACTGAAAACCACTAAAGGTACCTGAGGTACATATAATATCAAGTTTAGCTAAAGTAAGTTCTACTGAATTTAGAGTTGTGTGTCAAGGGATAGCACACCCTTTCTACAACTCAAGAGAGTTTAGTAGGCCACACTGGTGTAGGCAGTGCAATACACCACACCACATTAGTAATGTCTAACCAGCCAGGAACCACTGATTCCCTACCAGGGACCAGAGGGCTCCTTCCCTACAAGTATGAGGATCTCTCCTTTGCTAGACTTAGGGCCTTATGCGCCATTAGGAAGCTGAAGACAGGCAAAAGTCCATCCACACAGTATCTTATAGAGATACTGAAACTGGATGACATTACAAGTCCTAGTAGATGGAAACAGTGTGGGTGGGGCAGCACCTGAGACTGGGTCATGGGGTCCTAACTCTGATGCTGACCAGACTGGTGACCATGACCAGACTCTGGTGGACACAGACCATCAGGATGAGGATGATGACAATAATGCCACTTCCTTCATTCCTCCTGGTAGGCCTGAAAACCGGGCTAGAAGGGATAGCTCTCTGTCAAGGGGATCTATTCAGTCTAACTCCTCTATTGGAACCTCTATTTCTTCTCATAGAGGGAGAGAAAACTCCCAGGAGAGGAGAGAGAGAGACTGCTGAAGTATGAGCAAGACAAGTTCAAACTTAGAAAGCAGCAGATGGCCTTAGATAGGGAAGCCCTGGAGCTCTACAGAGCTACACAAAAGGAGGGACTAGAGTCCCTTGGTGGCAGCAATTTCCCTAGAGATAGGGAGAGGTCTTATGACCATAGAAACCTAAGTAAGAGTGTCCCTCCCAACCAGAGTGGGGATGACATCCACAAACGGATTACTGCCTTGGAGAGGGCCTGTAAAGTACAGAAGGTCCCTCAAGGTCAGTGGGCAGCAATTTTATGGCTCTCCTTTGCAGACAAGGTAGAGACAAGCTCCTCACTGTGAGAGAAGAGGTTGCTGATGACTACAAAGTCTTGAAAAGTGCTCTGATAGATGGGTTTGGCCTAACCACTGAACAATACAGGTTAAAGTTCAGAGATACCCAAAAGGCACAGAATCAGGACTGGGTTGACTTTGTTGACTGTGCTGCTAAGGCTCTGGAAGGTTGGTCATTGGGCAGTAAAGTGTGTGACTTCAAAGGATTGTATAATCTGAAAATGAGGGAGCAGATTCTTAATAACTGTCAAAATCAGCTGTTGCACCAGTACCTGGTAGACTCTGATCTGACCTCTCCCCAAGAATTGGGAAAGAAGGCAGACAAAAAACTCTGATAAGGGCGGGGACAAGGGTAAAGACCAGAAGTCTTCACAAGGGCCCCAAAAATCTTCTTCAGGGGGTGATTCCCAGTCAGGAAAGGGAAAAGGCCAAAAGAAGCCCTGGTACAAAATCTGTAAGCAGAAAACGCACTGGACTAGTGACTGCACCAAGGCTAAAGAAATACTCCAACCACCACCAATGCCCCTAAGGCACCTGTTCCCCCTAGTACAGTTACAACTGGTGGTGGGAATACACAGGATAAGGGTGTAGTAGTGTTGAACCTGGTTTCTGCGATGGACTCTGGCCTAGTCAGAGTACCAACTCAGGCTGTGCTTGTCAGTGATGGGGGTATGGATATGTCCCCCTTTGTGAGTCCTAGTAACCTGGGCAAATACAGACAGCAGCCTTTAATTAATGGAGTAGAAGCTTGGGCATTCAGGGACACAGGAGCAAGTGTCACTATGGTCACAAAAGATCTTGTGGATCCTGGGCAGATTATACTTGGTGAAATGTACCAAGTGACCAATGCTAGCAACGTCAGAACAGACCATTCTCTGGCAGTTGTTAACTTCTCCTGGGGAGGGGTAACTGGCCTTAAGAAGGTTGTGGTAAGTGCAGACCTACCAGTACAATGCTTGCTTGACAATGATCTGGAAACTTCAGCTTGGGCTGAAGTGGAGCTCAGGACACATGCAGAAATGTTAGGGATCCCTGCACATGTCTTTGCTGTGACTAGGTCACAGGCTAAAATGTCTAAAGCTGGACAGGCCCTGGATTCTGGAATAATGGACCAGGTGCCTCACAAGAGGAGGAGCAGTAGGGTTAAGGCAGAGCCTTCCCACCTGACTCAGGAAACTTATCAGTCTCCTCAGGGAGATGATCTTGAGCCTGCAGAAGGAACTGTCCCAGAAGAGCTTGAACCTGACCAGGTTGAGGTCTTGGGGACAGGGTGCCCTTCCAGGTCTGATCTGAGCCAGGAGCAGAAAACCTGCCCCTCTCTTGAAACCCTCAGACAGCAAGATGCTGATGAGGCTGCTGGGAATGCTAGTGGCACCCATAAAGTTTATTGGGATGATGGACTCCTTTACTCAGAGAGTAGAGACCCCACGCCTGGTGCATCCAGGAGGTTGGTTATACCTCTGAAGTGTAGGGGTTTCCTATTGACACTAGCCCATGATATTCCTCTAGCAGGATACTTAGGCCAGAACTAGGCCTGGGCGAAAATTTCGTTCCGTTCACGGAAATTGCGATAATTTGACATTTTCGCGTTCCGCGGAAAGCCCGAAAATGTAAAAATTTCCGCATTCCGCAGCTTAGCGATAATTTGGTTCTTGCTCGCGCTGTAAAATAATACATTCTCGCGCGCGATCGCCTTTTTTTGATCCGGTCGCGTTCTCCATGAGATGTTGTATTGTTTTTAGCCATTTGCGCTGTCTCGCGACAGTTCGCGCCCGCAGTGACGTCATGCGTCGCGCGATCACGTCTTTCTTCTTGCGATCATGCACCGCGAGACAACTGAAAACAAGATGGCCGCGCCCGCGAGCAACCACATGGGTAAGTTGGCGAGCCGCAACCATGCAGAAAATCTCGTGAACATGTGGGAAAAAATCTTCCGTATCTTCGCGATATTTCCGCGTGTTTGCGATAATTTTTAACATTTTCGCGATAATTTGCGAAAGTGGATTTCGCAAATTCCGCCCACCCCTAGCCAGAACAAGACTTGGGACAGAATTGTTCCTCATTTTCACTGGCCACACATGTCTGAAGACACAAAGGAGTTTTGTCGCTCCTGTGTAACCTGCAAAGCCAGTGGCAAAGCAGGTGGCACTACAAAGGCTCCCCTAATACCACTACCTGTGGTGGGGGTTCCCTTTGAGAGGGTAGGGATTGACATTTTTGGTCCCATGGATCCTCAAACAGCATATGGGCACAGGTTTATACTGGTGGTAGTGGATCATGCCACCAGGTATCCAGAAGATATACCCCTAAGGACCACTACAGCACCTGTAGTGGCAAGAGCTCTCTTGAGTGTGTTCTCAAGAGTAGGTTTTCCAAAGGAGGTTGTATCTGACAGTGGTGCAAACTTTACGTCAAGTTACTTAACTGCTATGTGGAAGGAGTGTGGAGTGAATTACAAATTCACCACACCCTATCACCCACAATGCAATGGTTTAGTTAAAAGGTTCAACAAAACATTAAAGGGCATGATTAAAGGACTCCCAGAGAAGCTTAGGAGAAAATGGGACCTTCTCTTGCCCTGCTTTTTATTTGCATACAGGGAGGTGCCTCAGAAGAGGGTTGGCTACAGCCCTTTTGAACTTCTCTTTGGTCACCCTGTCAGGGGTCCATTGTGTTTGGTGAAGGAAGGATGGGAGTTACCTCTCAAGCCCCCAAAGCAAGACATAGTGGACTATGTACTTGGTCTCTGCTCCAGGATGGCTGAGTATATGAAAAAGGCAAACAAAAACTTCGAGGCTAGCCAGGAACTGCAAAAAGCCTGGCATGACCAAAAGGCTGTACTGACTGTTTATCAGCTAGGACAGAAAGTGTGGCTGTTGGAGCCTGTGGCCCTAGCAGCTCTCCAGGACAAGTGGAGTGGACCTCACACTATTTTTGAACAGAAAGGGGAGGTTACCTACTTGGTAGACCTTGGAACCCCTAGGAGTCCCCATAGGGTTCTCCATGTCAACAGGCTGAAGCCATATGTGGACAGGGCTGACGTGGGCTTGCTCATGGCAACCGATGAGGGACAGGAGGAAGAAAGTGACCCACTCCCTGACCTCCTCTCACAGAACCCTGATGATGGGTCAGTTGATGGTGTAGCCTTGGCAGACAGCCTCACTGTCCAGCAGCAAACTGATTGCAGATATTTTCTCAATCAGTACAGACACATGTTTTCACTGACTCCAAGTCTGACTACCTGGTGCACTCATGAAGTGGACATTGGGGACAGTCTGCCTATTAAAAATAAGATTTATAGGCAACCTGACCATGTCAGGGGCTGTATCAGGACAGAAGTCCAGAAAATGTTGGATCTGGGTGTGATTGAGCCCTCAGATAGCCCTTGGGCTAGTCCAGTAGTCCTTGTGCCAAAACCTCACACCAGTGGTGGAAAAAGAGAGATGAGGTTTTATGTGGACTACAGGGGTCTCAATGCAGTCACTAGGACTGATGCCCATCCAATACCAAGGGCAGATGAGCTTATAGATACTTTGGCCTCAGCCAAGTACCTTAGCACATTTGACTTGACAGCTGGCTACTGGCAGATCAGACTAGCTGATGATGCAAAGCCAAAAACTGCATTTTTTACCCCTAGTGGGCATTATCAGTTTGTGGTGATGCCCTTTGGTTTGAAGAATGCACCTGCCACTTTCCAAAGGTTGGTGAATACAGTTCTCACAGGTATGGAAGCCTTTAGTGCAGCAGTGTGGCTCAATGATTAAAGCGGCAGACCCTGATGCAGAGGTCTAGCCTGGGACCAGGGTTCAATTCCCCGCCTCGGCGGGTCTTGGGCTCAAAATTTCCACGGACCTGATAATTCTCACCTCGGTGCCATTCCAATCATGGAGTCCAACTCTGGGCAATAGCTTGCTTAATCTCCACAACGGCCCCCACAACGCTAAGGATGCCTGGCCTCCACCTTGGGGGTGCCCAGGAGTGGATGCCTCAATGGGAAAGCCAGGATGGGTTCCACAGTGGTATTCGTACAAGCGCCTTGAGACCCTTGCGGGTGAGTAGTGCGCTATACAAGTATCAATTTACATTTACATATCTAGATGATATTGCTGTCTTTAGCTCCACCTGGGAGGATCACCTGGTCCACCTAAGGAATGTTTTGGAGGCCCTGCAAAAAGCAGGCCTAACTATCAAGGCTACTAAGTGCCAGATAGGGCAGAGTCAGGTTGTGTACCTGGGCCACCTTGTAGGTGGAGGCCAGGTTCAGCCTATGCAGAGCAAAATTCAGACCATAATGGAATGGACTGCTCCAACTACCCAAACTCAGGTGAGAGACTTCTTAGGCCTGACTGGGTACTATAGGAGATTTGTCAAAGGGAATGGATCAATAGTGACACCCTTGAATGACTTAACTTCTAAGAAAATGCCCAAAAAGGTTCAGTGGACAGCAAGTTGTCAAAAGGCATTTGATGACCTGAAGGCCATGTGTACTGCTCCCATTCTGCAGAGTCCTGACTACTCCAAAAAGTTCATTGTTCAAACTGATGGAGGATCACGCTTTACCATCTGATTACCAAAAAGAGCATTTTGATCGACCTTGGCAGCATGAAGGTCTCTATATAGGCCCTGCCAGAGAAAATCTGAAAATATGCTAAAGTGACCATTTTTCGCCATTCACAATCAATAAATGAAGGCCCACAGGTCCCGTGGACCCCCTGCATACAGGCCTGAGCCAAAAGGGCAAAGGCCACCGCCTCATGATAATAAAATCCACTTGGCCCTAAAATGATTTTTAACATGCATTTCTGTTTGTACTGGACACAACGAGGTAGCTTGGGCAACCATGTACAGTACAGTAACTTTCCACAGCACAATTGCAAGACACCCACAAACGCATGTACACCAGCTGGTACAAGTTGGTACATCTTGGTACATTTTGAAATATAGCTTGTGCAAGTGAAACCACAGCCGCAGCCTTGCGATAGGAGCACCTGTCTTAAATTCCGCTCTCACATATTTTTAGAGATATGTACGTGACAAGATGTTCTTTGTTTATATTTTGCGGTCAAGCATGGCCACCCACCCGTTTCAACCACCTGACCATTTCCGTGTCCTAAGGCTTCAACCACCTCACATCCTGTCTAAGGTCAATTGTTCCCTCTTGATTCTGAGTTTGATTCTCTCATACACTTCTTCTCATAAGAGGAGTCCCTTTTATGAGAAGCAGAGGTCCCTACAGATGTACCAGAATTATTAGATTCCTGAGCAGGAGATCTTGATCTTCTTGGTAAACTGTCAACTTTTCCAGGTGGCGTAAAGAGAGGGCCTGAAGAAAATGAGTTTTTACTAGGTTCTATTAATTTCCTTACATTCCTCCATTCCTTGCCATCTCGTGACAAAACCCTGCCTACAGCCTCCATTTCTGCTGATGCTCAAAACTATCGCACACCCAAGTCCCCCTGTTCTTTGCAGTTAGCCAATTCATCAACAGAAAGCCATGAGACACCTACGCCCTGTGTAAACAAGCTTGTTTTCATCTTCTGCTTCCTGCTTGGTAAACATCCTTGACACCTTGATCAGGTTATCTGGACAATGGTCTGATTGACCGAGCCTTGATCAAGCTGATTGAACAATGGTCTGAATGCCGAGCCTTGATCAGGTCATCAACTACAAACACCGCCTTGATCAGGTCATCAACTACAAACATCGCCTTGATCAGGTCATCAACTACAAACATCGCCTTGATCAGGTTATCAACTGCAAACACCGCCTTGATCAGGTCATCAACTACAAACATCGCCTTGATCAGGTCATCAACTACAAACATCGCCTTGATCAGGTTATCAACTGCAAACACCGCCTTGATCAGGTCATCAACTACAAACATCGCCTTGATCAGGTCATCAACTACAAACATCGCCTTGATCAGGTCATCGACTACAAACACCGCCTTGATCAGGTTATCAACTACAAACATCGCCTTGATCAGGTTATCAACTGCAAACACCGCCTTGATCAGGTCATCGACTACAAACACCGCCTTGATCAGGTCATCAACTACAAACATCGCCTTGATCAGGTCATCAACTGCAAACACCGCCTTGATCAGGTCATCAACTACAAACATCGCCTTGATCAGGTCATCAACTGCAAACACCGCCTTGATCAGGTCATCAACTACAAACATCGCCTTGATCAGGTCATCAACTGCAAACATCGCCTTGATCAGGTCATCAACTGCAAACACCGCCTTGATCAGGTCATCGACTACAAACACCGCCTTGATCAGGTCATCAACTGCAAACATCGCCTTGATCAGGTCATCAACTGCAAACACCGCCTTGATCAGGTCATCGACTACAAACACCGCCTTGATCAGGTCATCAACTACAAACATCGCCTTGATCAGGTTTTCAACTGCAAACACCGTCCTGATTGAACAATGGACTGAATGCCAAAAGAGTGGAGTAAAAATGTATATAAGGCTTGTTCGCTGTGGAGTAAAGCAGCAGCCTCCTGGGTTTTGTCTCTGACTAGCTTGGGACTCTGTTCCATAGCCCGGGCTATTGTAATAAAGGTGGTTCTCTCTGCAGACGAAGGTTTCCGGGTCCACTTTATTATATAAGGAGGGTAAGAGTAGACTCGGGCGATTCCTGCACCGCCAAGCCCCCACTCCTCCTTGAGGTGGGCTTTTCTTGGTTCTACAGGCCACTGGGGCCTTCTCTCCCACCTGAGGGAAGAGTTGGATTGTCCAGGATAGAAGCTTCTTGCTCCTCCTGGTCAGCATCCGAGTCCAGGTCATAGAAGTTTTCACTCCCTGGTCTTTACTCATCTTCTGTCCCGCCCAACGTGCCTGCCTCATCAGACCCTAGGGTCTTTCTGAGGTCATCTAAAAGCAAAGTCTCTATGAGACGTTGAGTGCTTGTCTCAGTTTCCTAGATGAACACATATTTCTCAATTCCTGAAATGAGAGATGGTCATACTTAGTTGGCAAGGAGCCACTGGCTTCAGGCCTAGAAGACATACTAGAGTTATGTGGTGTAGGCACCTACCTAACCATAGAAAAGCTGATTCTGCTCTAACATCCACACACTGCTAGCTAGCTGGCTGTTCATCACACACATACATCTGCTGATTCTGTGCTAACACTCACACACTGCCTGCGAACTGACTGCTCATCACACAGACTCCGCTACACATACATCTGCTGATTCTGTATTTAAACTCACACACTGCAAGCTAGCCGGCTGCTCATCACACATACTGCCGCTACACATACATCTGCTAATTCTATGCTAACATCCACACACTGCTAGCTAGCCGGCTGTTCATCACACACATGCCTGTGCACATACATCTGCTGATTCTGTGCTAACACTCACACCCTGCCTGCTAGCTGGCTGCTCATCACACAGACTCTGCTACACATACATCTGCTGATTCTGTATTTAATTTTAAACTCACACACTGCAAGCTAGTCAGCTGCTCATCACACATACTGCTACTACACATACTTCTGCTGATTCTGTGCTAATATCCACACGCTGCTTGCTAGCTGCCTCCTCATCACACAGATGCCTCTACTCATGCATCTGCTGATTCTGTGCTAACACCCACACATTGCAAGCTTGCTAGCTTCTCACCACACAGATGCCTCTCCACATGCATCTGTTATTCTGCGTAAATGTCCACACACTGCTAGCTAGCTGGCTGATTATCACACAGACTCCACTACACATGCATCTGCTATTTCAGGTCTAATGACCGTACACTGCTAGCTAGCTAACTGCTCATTACACAGACTCCCTCTACACATACATTGGATAGATAGCTGGCTGCTCATGACACAGATTCCACTATACATACAGCTGTTGATTATGTGCTAACACCCATACACTGTGAATTAGCCGGCTGCTCATCACACAGACTGCCTCTACACCTACATCTGCTGATTCTGTGCTAACATCGGTACACTGCTAACTACCCAGCTGCTTATTTCACAGACTCCGCTACACATAAATCTGCTGAGTTTGTGCTACCACCCACACACTGCTAGCTAGCTGGCTGCTCATCACACAGGCTCTGCTGCACCCATATCTGCTATTTCTGTGCTACCACCCACACACTGCTAGCTAGACTAGACGGCAGCTCATCACAAACTCCGCCACACACACATATGCTGATTCTGTGCTTACACCCACACACTGCTAGCTAGCTGGCGGATCACCACACAGACACCTCTACACAGACATCTGCTATTCATTTGATAACACCACACACTGCTAGCTAGCTGCTTGTTCATCATACAGACACCGATACACATACACCTGCTGATTCTGTGCTAACTCCCACACACTGCGAGCTAGCTGGCTGCTCATCACACAGGCTCTGCTACACATACATCTGCTGTTCCTGTGCTAATACAACACCCACACACAGATAGCTAGCGAGCTGCTCATCACACAGACTGCCTCTACACACACATATACCGATTAAATAGTGTTCTCTGATATTTAGCTGACAATTAGGATCTTCACCCCTACCAGCACTGTGTCACCCCACATAACATCTGTTCTCTGCTATTGGTCGTGCTGACGACAGTCACAAAGATGTATGTTAATTTTGCTGCTTTAATAACAGCACATATTTTAATCTATGTGTATGAGATGCAGAAAAGGGAAGTTGCACACTCTTTGGCAGTTTATTTATTTTCTGGATCCTCGTGAGATCTTTAAGATGATGGTTGTAGGAGAGTAGGGTCTGCTTTCTATGTTCACCCCCACTTTTTGCTTTTGCTTTACTGGTTTTCGACTGAGATGTGGCTGTGGGCCTGCTAATCAGACCCACAGCCCTGCTGTTCTCTCTCTAAATTAATACCATGTACTTTAGGTGCATAACCCATTTGGATAGGATCACCTTATTGGCCCCTGTACAGTGTACCTTAGGTACCCAGGGCTTAGGTGTACCCTAGGCCTACCAGGGACTGCAGCATGTATTGTGCCACCCCTGGCCTGGCCTTCCATTATGACACAACTGGCTGATCACTCAGCTGGGGCAAGGCCGTGTAATCACCCCTTGCTTAGGTGTAGTATTCCTAAACCTAACTTACATATAGACACATGTGTACCTATCAGCCACTCCTATGGCAGGCCTTAAGAATCCTGGAGGCAGAGTGCTTGGTAACATGTGAGATGGTGCACTAGCATGAGCTGAGCCTATCTGCAGCTTTCGGAACCATGTCCTTATAGCTGTTCTATGATATAGCCTACCATATACTCTTAAAGTGCCTTATAATCTTAAACGGTTATGGTAACTATGGTTTGGCTTTATCAAAACATGTCGTGTAAGGTGTCTAACACTTTGGAATAATACCCCCATCCCATTTTTGGGGATGAGGATATTATCCCTCCCTTCTAGAGGGAGAAGACATGTTGAAACCTACTTACCCGGTTAAAGTTAACCAGAGCCCCGGCATCACAAAATGGATGCTGCTGCCACGACACAAGTCTGACCTCCTGCTGCTGGGAGTGATCCCGGCACGGGAGGCTTGGACAATAGGTTTCCTGCCTTGGGAGGTGCAAGCACCACCCCAGACAGGCCTTAGTGTATTGGGGCAGGGAGGGATGAAAGAAACGAGACACTGCCTGGGGCACACAAGGTGTCCCATGCATAGTCCAGTTCAAACCGGTGCTGGGGCACTCCAGCCCCAGTCCTGGCGTGAAACTGGACAAAGGGAAGGGGGTGTAACCACCCCCCTCCCAGGTCCCACCCATAAGGCGTGACCTAGCAGGCAACCCAGCCCCCCAGATTAGTATAAGTGTGGTAGCTGGGCCCCAGGAGAGTAGATTATCCTGAACCTGCAACTTGAACAGAAACTCTGGACCTTCGACATTCGACGAAAAAGAAGACTGAAGAATCTCCCTTGTGGCCAAGGAGTGGTCACCCTGTGCAAACAGGCACCATCAAGAGACTTACCCTTTGCTTTGCTGAAGTTCTACGAGGGACCGACTGCAGAGCCCGACCAGAGCCTTGACTTCCAGACTTCTCCGACCCTGATCCACATCCACAGCCGAGCTGAGATCCGTGGAGGCGACGAGAGACGTGGGACCGGCTACCTGGGAAAAGTAGCGAGTATCTTCCAGCGCAGCTTCTGAGGCACCCTCGAAGTTGTGCACCAGGGATTGAGAAGCCCCAACCCCAAGCACCATCTGCACCGAAGATCAGCCCCCCACACTCCACGAGTCCTGCGTGGGGCCCTTCTGCATTTTCCTGCTTGCCGCGTCTGTCCGGTTACTTGCCCGTTGGCCAGTAACCTTTGTGACGACACACCTTTAACTTTCCACTGCTGGTTTGGCTCCTCCAGACTGGCTCCCGCTTCCTTGCAAAAGAGAAGCACCCCAGACCTTCCTGGTCTGCACCAGAAGCAAGTCCTCCGTTCTTTGTGGGTTCCGCTTGCCAAGGCTTGGTGAGTCCTAGTTCGACTTCGACACCGCCGACAGCAAGAGCCTTCGTGGGACAGCTCGCCTCCTGGTCCTGGTCATCCACGACGTCTCCTGGTACCCGTGGCTGCTGCGACAAGCTTCACCTCTTCACCTGCAATCTCCCGACGTCGCCTGGTTCCTTCCTGGTTCCACGTGGTCACTGGCTAGTGACCCAGACTCTGTCCCTTCTGCTTGCAGGTATCCTTCCTTCTTGATCCCAGCCATGGGATCCACCGTACACTCTTCACTGACTGCCTGTCAGCATCTTTCCTTCAGGCATCCATAGGAGTCGACGACGAAACCCGACGCAACTTCACACCTATGCACCCGCAGCACGTGGGCTAGGTAACTTGGGTACTCCGGTGCTCATTAGGGTATTGACTATCCTAGTGTCTAGTTCTCAAGTCTCGACTTCCTAGTTACTCCAGAAGTGTCCTAAATCTTAATATTTCTAAACATTACTATTTCTATCGATTATACGCATTACGCGTGAGTGTTTCCACTCTGCACCTGAATCCCGTGGGCCTCCCACTTCCTAACCTTTGGTAGTATAGTGTAGCCCCAGCGATTCCCTAGGCCTAGGCCTATCCCATTTCCGTGACAGTGGTCCTTATACCACTTACTTAGTATATGGTTTGCGTGGCCCCTAGGGCCTAACTGTATTACTTACCTGTGTGACTTAATGTATGCTTGAATAAGACTGTGTTGTACTTACCTCGAATCTCATAAAGAGTGCTGAGGGTTTGACTAGAATAAATACACTTTATTTTATATATATATCTGTTGTGGTGTCCTTTCATTTGGTATTCAAGGGGTTACAAATGGTATAACAGCTGGCTTCACATGCCATTCAGAGTTTAGCCTAAGACTGCTCTTGTCCATGCTACCACTAGGATAGCTGGTCTATAAGGTTGACTTTACAACCAATCACCATAAGGGTTGTTTGGACTGATATAAGGTGTACACTAGAACTAGTGACATCATACATCAGACCAACTTCTCACAATGGTTAACTATGCTTTGTGGACAGTCCATGTACATTTTCTCATGTGATTCCTTCTTAAGCTTTGCACCTAAACTGTTCTCCGCATGTAAGAAAGACACCATAAATTTGTTCTGTTTGAAAATGACAGAAACAATATCTCTTTATTAAAATTTTGAAGTAGCTTGAAAGAGATTTGTGGTATTATGCACAGAGGTCATATACATTAGTACATCTCAAACCATCTGCGTTTTTAGGTCGAGCCTGAGCCAGCGCGCATGCGCTGCTCTGGCGATCTGCTGTAGTAGAGTATGTAAGAGAAGCCTCGCCCACTCTCTGCCCATATTTGTCATTGGCTTCTGTGTTTGTCATTTGTAAATGCAGGCTTCTGATTAAGAAATCGGTTTGTTAGTCCCTCCTTAGAACCGCCTTTTCTTCATTTGTAACCTCCCATGGCTACTGGCCCCTTTACTTTGGTTGTTACACGGTATGTACGTGTAATTTTAGTCTTGTAAGCACTATTTTCTTCATTGAGTTTCTCTTCCTGCGAACACGACGTGCTTTGGTTACATTCAGCACGCCATTCGCCATTTATTTTTACACATCCTGTTTCTCTCTGGTGCCACGACGTGCTTTGCTTACACTCATCACGCCATGCTGGCTTTCAGTTTTCAAGCAGCCGCGGACAATGGCTGCCACGCCATAGCATTGCAAATATTAATTTTTTCAAGCAAACTAGCGACGTTTCTTAAATTGCCTGCAGTTTGAAAAAGCAGGTTTGGAGTGACATTTCAGAGGTCAGGGTGAGAAACAAATAAGGTAATGTACTTTTGCCTCGTCTTTAACTCCTGGAGCGCCACAGATAGGAATGGGAGTGGGGGAGAGGTTATGTGCTGAAACCACCAAAATTCTCACTGCTGTGGGCCCGAGGTCTCCATTGCATTGGTTAAATCTGGAAAGTAGAGGCTTTCCCCAACAGTGAAAGAGGGGGTTTGATGTAATAAAAACACTGCATGTAGAAAGAACACTGTCTAACGATAGAAACCCACAGATGATATTGCAAACAGAATTTAGGGGCATATTATCAAGGTCCGGTGATAAACATCACAAAGCGCGCTTAGCGCTTGCATATTTATCACCGGCTATCTCTGGAATTTATCGCCTGGTTAGCGCGTTATCAACAATGCGCATCGCCGAGGCAATACAAATTCCAGAGATTGTGTGGATATCGCCGTTTTCCATGGTGGAAAACGGCGATATCCTCGATGATAGGGCATGTGGTCTTAGCCACACAATCCACCCCCCATGTTAGGTATGCCTTAGTCAGGAATTTAACAGACGTTAAATTCTTGCGTTAAGGCATACTTAACGTGATTTTAAATATCGCTAACCCTCGTTGTCAATATGATGAAGCTGGGTTAGCGGTATTTTCCCAAGGCTCCTTTGCATCTCATTAACGATGCGATGGGAGGCGTGCTGACATGGGGCGCTATTGCCAGTCAACTGTCGCTAACAGCTGTTATCGACAGCTTGCTGATAGGGCGATAAAAATATCGCCGCTTTACCGGCAAAAAGTGCCGCTAAAGTGGCGATATTGCCCTTGATGATATGCCCCTAAGTCCGCTGCTTCCTGTCAATGCATCGGTAACTGCGTCCTGCCTGTCCAATTGCACCAAGCACGTGATAATATAAAGGCAGGGAGCTCATTTAGGGTGCTGGCCTGGTGCGGACTGTAAGCGATGCTCTCTCCGCATGCCTCTTTTATACTAAGGGGTTTATTTACAAGGCCCTTGCGCTGCCGGTGCGTCACTTTTAATATAGGAACAAATGATGCACCGGCGGCGCAAGGAGCTTGTAAATAAGCTCCCAAGAGAGCAAGGCACGCGAACTGTGTGCAGCAGCATGAGGGGCATGAAAGAAACAGAGGGGCATATCAGCAACAACCGGCAATAATTATCGTTAAGCGCACTTAGCGCTAGGATAATTATCGCCGGCTAGCGTGGATTTTTATCGCTGAGATAGCGTGCTATTAGCAACGCCAATCTCAAAAGTGATAAAAATCCTAGCGCTAACTGCCAAACGTGAGATTATCGCCGGAAACCCAGCGATAATCCCATGAAGTTTGACGATAGCTTGCTGCTAGGGCCTCACATACTTAGCCATGATATCCACCTTCCATAGGATATCATGGCTAAGTCAGTTTCAAAGCAGGCGTAAGGAAAGTAGCGATAACAGAGGTCATCGCTACTTTTCTTGTTGCTATGCTGCTTTGCGTGAGGCTTGATAATAAGAGAAATGTCGCTTAGCGACATCTCTCCCGTTATCCCGGGGAGGAACGCCCACTTTGTATCTCATTAGAGATGCAAAGATGGGCGTTAGGAATTCAGGCACTAAGGCAAGGTTTTACCCGATAGCGTGAGCTTGCTGATATAGCGATGAAATTATCGCCGATTTTCGGCCGAAAACTGCCGCAAAAGTGGCGATAATTTTAGATTGCCGCCTTGTAGATATGCCTCAGCTTTCGGTGTCCAGTCTGTGATTGCACTAAGCCCACGATACAAATTGGGCTTACAAACATGCAAGAAACCATGGTTGGTCGAAATGACTGTCAACACTGGGTATCTCTCAATCCCTCTCACAGAAGTGGACGCCTTCTATGTGCCAGTGTGTACACCCAGGTGTTAAAGCCGCCGCTGCCCCAGTCCCTCTCCTAGGCCAACTCCCCTAAGAAGCACACAGAGGGACTCCCCACTCGTAGGCAGCAGCACCGAGGCTTAGGGGTGGGTCCAATGTAGTGCTCAGAGGCATGCTTCCCAGGGTCAGCCACAGTGCCAGACCGTCCTTCCATTGCTCCCTTGAAGTCTTGTTTCACCTGGAAGTACTGAGCGCTTCAAGGGTGAACGGGTCACGCCATGCGGCAGCATGCCGCAGATCACAGGGTGTGGCGCTGACTCCTCAACTCACGCAGCCACCCACCCACGTGGACGGCGTTCCGCTCTCTTTTGCCCACGTCACGGTGGAATGGATAAATAGAAACCCCTTACAACGTCACGCCTCGTGGAAAGATATTTCACAAGCACGAGCACTGTGTCAAGCGGTGTCCGAATTGCTAGATATAGTTCAGGAGGCTGATATGCTCTGACCCACCTTCAGGGCGGCGCTCCCTCGTGGGGATACCGGCCCTCGCTCACCGTACCTACATGATGTTTGAGGCAACAACTCCTTCAGCCCCAAAGTGCAGTTGGCTCAGACTGGCCTTTCGCACTTGCACACAGCGACACAGGCAATGACCACCTATGGGATGGGCCACTAGAATTATGCGGCAGGGGATGACCAAATTATGTGGTAAGGAATTACATTATGCGGCTTAATGCGGCATATTATGTGATTGTATTTTTTTTAAAATCAATGGCATTTTTACACGCTAGCAATTTGTGGGCGAAAGTTTCACTTCATTAGTATCAGTTCCACATCCATAGCACCCACCCCGCCACAAAGCATGCATGTTCTACGCATAAATAAAACACAGCACACAATTTTGTTTGGGTAAAAACTGCTGCAGGTTTATTACATACACCGTTATGTAAAATGGTGGGTTATATTACGGGCGATCCAAGGGCAGGCAACCAACTGGGCCGCCTGCCCGCCTGATGAGCCAAGCAGCACTGGGGCGAACCCCCTCTGTGCTTCCCGGATCACGGTCCCTTATTACTCACGCCCCTTTCAGGGCGGAGCGTAGCAAGCAAGCCCCCGGTTGTTCAGGCCCACAACCGCACGAAAGGACTAACGGGGCGCTGACACGGTTTTCCAGGAACCTCCCATGAGGCTCCTGGGCTCTGGCTCTGGCACCCCCTATGGTGCCGCGCAGAGGTACCCTTCGGTACCCATTTGCTTCCAGATCACCCTGTAACTCCGCCACAGCTCTGGAGGCGGCCACCGTCGCCGCCAGAGCCCCCCACCAAAACAGCTATAGTCTTGCCCGTTAACTCTCCTGTCTAGCGCCTCCTGCAAATCTACATGACAGAGAACATCCCTACTGGTTATCGATGCCTCATCTATATCCCAATAGCCCTAGACGTTAGCTTGGATCAGCTAGTGTCTGATGAAACAAAAACACCCTTTATGCCTGTGAAGTTGTGCCAAGCACTATTCACCTCACGCCGCACAGTTCCACTGCGTCACATGACTCAGCCCCGTCCCACTCTGGGTGGGACAGTTTCAGACACCCTGGCACACGATGCCCCACCTATTTGCTGATCACACTAGCAGCCGCCCATCTAGCACCGTGTGCGACTGGACACATGTGTCTCCCATCTCTGGGACAGCAGCTCACATGTTAGAAGACCGTTCCTACCCCCGCTTGCCAGCTTAGGCTATACGGGCGAGGGGGACTATGCTTAACCCTGGCACGGTCCCTTTACTTGCTAAATCCATGCGCACAGGGAAGTCCATAACAGGCATATGAGACAATGAGCGCGACTGCCCTCCCGCACTTGCCCTGCATCCTTATTCCTTATGGGAATTTCGAACGCTCAGCTCCCTCTGGTGAAGACCCCTAGGCATACCGGCTCAGAGAATCTGTCTGATTCAATTCAGGGCACACTGTCTGTACTCCAGTGCCCAACACTTGATGTGGGAGATGCCACACACTGCCTAGGTCATGGGAACCTTAAGGAGCACACCATTTTCACTCAGGCGTAGCACTAAATGGGACTGGCTCCACCCAGCTGTAACGCTCCTACTGGGCTGAGTAAATGCAGCCCAGGATGACCCTTAAACAATCCGCGTGGTGTGCTGCTACAAACCGTATTGGTAATAAGAACCTAAAGAAGCACACAATTACCACCTGGGCGTACCCCTCAATGAGACCGGCTCCACACAGCTGTAGGCCAGAGAGACACGATGTTCAGCCTATTTACTGGATTCTGCCACTTGGTACCCTACTGGTTGCAGCTCTGTGTTTATGTGAAGTGCGCGTGCCCCCGGGGCATGGGGTCGCTCTTAACCGGGTATGTTATCCACTCGCTGGTGTACCGCTAACGGCCCTTATTTGGATAGAAGGAAAGCTGGATGATTCCTAAGGACTGTGGACTTTATACTCCAACACAGTTTGACCCCAAAACTTGGGACAGGCCAAGAAGTAATCATGGCCTTCAAGGTACATCTACCCCAGCAATGACTATCAACATATTTGGGACACCGGTCGCAGAAGATGCCCCTTCTAGTCTCAGGTTCTCGCCCCTGGAAGGATTACCAGGGAGCGGCCAAGTCTGTGGGGGCTGGGGGGGGGGGACAACTGTGCAAAAACCTGCCCTTTCCTGAATATTGGGACGCCAAAAGGTCTATGATACCCTGTCGCCCTTTGGCACTAACGCAGTGCTAACCAAACTTTACTGCGCCACAGCACACTTGTTAGCTGACAACTACCACCACCCGCCTGCTGCCCTGGTTAAAGCGCGGGTGAATATGTCATAACTGAGGCGACCTGATACCTGCCCTTGGCTGCAGACGAATGCCCACCCCGTGAGCATGGTACCTGATTCTATAAGGTGCCCACAGGTGTTCCCCATGAAGGCCCTCGTAGCCAATTGCACAATGCAGTCATTATTTTGTAAGTGCCTCTCTCTGAGTTGAAATTTCCTGAGTAAGTGTAAAACTATACTTTCCCACCATTGGGCAGGAAACCGGTGGCAAAGGCAGACTGTTCATTTGTGGCTTCTGACATAGCCGCTGTGTAACTACTACAAAACCACAGTACACCTACAACAAGCCAGTATCATTGGCTTTAACAATGCTTGTTGGTTGCATAAGATAACTGAAGTCACAATACCGGCTTCGCTGCATAGCATATTGAACATGCCTCCATTCAGAACTGGTGGCACTGTCACGTTAACGTGTTGCACAAGCATGGATTGTCTCCCTACGATGCGTAGTGAGCTTACCCGCAATTGGGACCATTCCACTAATCGACTTCCGCAACAGCCAGACAGGTCACCAGGCCGTGAGCCAGGTACCGAAAGCGGGAGCCCTTTGGAAACGGAATTGCGGCGCACATTCCCCACGTAGAAGACAAAAATTGACCTCGTTGTACTGCGAAAGAGGCACATGCGGCGACAAAATAACTATTCTTAGCAAAACAGAGCCTGTCCGTATCTTTTGCCTATATAGGGACAAAAGATGAACCATGCTATTATTACTGACCAAGTCTGTGATCTCCTCTTCACTACCTCTGTCATATTCCTCATAATTCGCCATATAAGACTGACACCGCACTCTCAGCCTGTGCTTTGTGTGATCTTGGTCCACTTTGGTGTGGCCAGAGCCCCGTGCTGTATACTTGGGTTCTAGGCCGATAATCCCCGAGTGTTAGGTGAGGAAGATGAAACCATACTTACCGAGCCCCGGCCAGAACCGACAACCATTCTGCCATTTGTCATCCGTAGCACATTCATCAATGGGACATTGAGAAGGGCCACATGCATAACTCCTGGTGGCCAAAGGACCTTGCTGGCCAAGCGGCTAAATCTTCGCTCAATGCAATAATACAAAACAGACTTCTCATGGCGCATGCCACCCAGGTGCCGAACAGGACACCGAGGTTTACACCTAACATCACAACTCCAAAGAAAAGGCACCCCAAACCCCTGTGCGAGTCACTGCTGAAGGATCCACCCCTGAACAACGCCTTCGATGAATATCAATCTCAACCGCAAATGGGACCATTACACTAAGCAACACCACCAACCAACGGAAATCAACCATACACCCCTGTAAAACAGGTCAAATGTGTGTGAAACCCAGCCATAGCCAGACGAAACCATAGACGTAGTTTATCTGGGGCATTGAAGAGACGTAACCGATACTAGACAACCTGTCCCTTCTATCTGAAACTCGATAATCATTAACAGAATGCCTAGTGTCTTAAAAGAGGCATCTCACTGTAACAGCTCCCCGCGGTGCAAAGGCTCCTGCTATAAGAGGAACCCTCAAATTAGGTGCTTTCTTTATCTGCCTTTGTATAATCTGCGGTCATGCGACCCTGGCTGGTGGCGTGCTATACCTGAACCTAACGGAAAATGAAAACTCTGGACCTGCAGCCACGAAACCTAAATAAATGAATTAGTCCCACCCCGGGCACTCTGTCCAATATTGCCAATGAAGACGCACCGCAAAGCCAACTGAAGGCAGAGTTGGACTTTATACAGAGAAATGTGTTTGTTTCATGCAACATCCATCAATATATATTTTTTTTTTTATCAAAACAGGACCTCACATTTGAAAAATAGGAGGGTGTCGAAGAATTTATTTGCAGTAATATTAGTGTGCTGCGGCCACCCTCTGGGCAACTGGCAGGTCCATCCAGCAAGTGGGCCGCCCGCAACGTCAGGTTAGCTGAGGGTGGGTTGTGCTGGTTTTCCGTCTCAAAAGAAAGGCTGCCGCCCTACTAAGTTCCTTTCGGCATTGCAATCTAACTTCAACATAGTTGTACACATTGGTACCGCTGCTGGTGCCTGTTGCAAGAGCCTCACTGACAACGGCCTTGGTAGTGACTATAGGTAACCCATCAGGCAAGCACACTTCCTAGCAACCCACGGCGCAGCCATTGCCCCACTCGCAGCAAGCCAGACACAATGACTGTGCCGTTCACCAACTATAAACCAACGTTGCAAAATAATGTAACTGAACTCGCAGTACATGTGTTACCTGCTATGGTTGGCAAGCCCTCCGATGCCTTCGTGCCAAGTCCGCACTATATAAATGTAATTAAAATAATACGCGATCCATCGCGAGCACAGCGCCCGCCGCGGAAAGTGGTCACCAACCCTACAGTGGATGCGTAACCCGTATCCATGGCTGAACCATTTTAGCGCACAAAACAAAAGACGCCCGGACTGCCAACGAACCTGCGTGCCCATATTTAATGGTTGATTACCTTGTGACTTGGCCCTTCTACCATCAAACGTGTAACCAAAACAGTCTCCTGTCCCAACAGACAAAACCTCGAGGAGGTTGTCGTGTTAGCACATAAATGTGCTACACCGAATAGGCCGGTTTACAGGATACCAACTAATCATAGTCTAAACGAGGGATACGTTACACCCTTGGCCTCAGAATTCCATAGCTCACCTCATCAGTCACTCCTGCAATCTTTAATCTACTGGAGATAGACACGGGGAGAATGGTACAGTTTATAGCACAGTTGCCTAGGCAACCAGGAGCTAGCCGCCCCCATCCGTAGCTGCCAAGCTTTCAGCTTGCAAAGTGTGACATGTTCACCATTACAGTGCATCTGTGAGTGACATTTAAAGGACTATGACTGACACTTTCTTGCGATCAAAATCAAACAATGAAGATGAGGGAGACAAATCGATATCAGTAATAACCCCCATTAGACCAACGAGAAACTCTAAGACCACCAAGGTGAAAGGCTACCTTTGTGTGCATTACTGGGCTTAGGGGCGCCTTGAGCAATGTACACATATTACATAAGCCCTGGTGGCACAAGGACCTTGTTGGCCAAACAAAGCCAGCGCGTGACATCGCCAAACATTGCCCTAGAATAGCCCGTGGGCCCGCGCAACCTTCCTCTTCCCCCTCCTATTGTTTGTTGCGACGGTCTAAGCAGCCCCCTGCTAGGCACACATGCCATTCGCTGTGTATGACAGACACATTAACCCATATGCCACCGTGGCTGTTAAATATCCTTTAGGTACCTTGTGCAGCATGTAAGCAACCGTGACCCCTTCCTGATGAAAGGAGATAGTGAGGTCCTTGTAAGTAGGGACCTTTTAATATCATTGACCAGTCCCTCAACCCAGACGAGAGGGCACAACAAACTACCCCGAGTCACTACCTCAGCAATGAACTAGACATGGAGCACCGGAGGGGCTGTGATACCTGGAGCCTCCGAAGGTGGGGGTGCCGGTGTGATGTGTCCCTTCCGGTGGCTGGAGGCAGGACGGTCGATCTCAAAGCTGCCACTGTGGGGACCAATTCATTAACAAACCTTGCAAGCACACCGGGGCGCAACCAAACAGCATCGCATTTCCATGTATGTTACTATTAGAGAAGGGGCGTGCGCACTACAGGATCCGAATGCGCCACTAACCTGAAATACGCTGAGCAGAGCAAAGTGTGTATAGGAACACCACTATGCTGCGAGGTCTCCTATTCTGCCACGCAACAGATTCCATGCCCGTACTTCTGCCCGTCTTAGCGATGGCCCCTTATGCCTAGGAGCTTACGGTGATAGGGCTGGGACCCACACGCATCAACACTATGCACCCCAACTTCCCCATGTGCAGAATGACTCCGGTAACCCCTGCGGTCCCAGCAGCCAAAGACATTCCAAGGGGCCCATGCAGCTGCGGCAGTGAAGGGGGCTGACTCGAGAGACGCTGGCAGCGGCTTCCCCCATAAGTGCGGTGCGGACCCTGTGCACAACACTACATACGGCCGGACCATATCTCCTGGTCCCCATCCAGGGCTCGAGTCGGGGTACCACGCGGGTGGACGGCGTCCCCCCACTTATTTTACCAGGTTTTTCCAGGTGGACGCCGTCCCCCCTGCCCAAAAGCTGGACAGCATTGTGTGAGCAGAGAGCCCGGGTGGGAGGGAAGTTTACCGTAAATTGCCAAAGATATGCTAATATTTGTAATTGGAGACTTTAAGAGGCACCGGTGGTGTGTGCAGGCTGGAGTGATTGGGAGGCGGAGCGAGCAGGCGTTGGCGGTTAACGCTTGGAATGTGTGTCCTTCTGAATCGATTCTTGTGCACTTTTGAGCACTTCGTTGTGCAACTGGGGCACCCCCTCGGGGGAGTGGGGGGAGGGGGGGTTGCAAAGGACATCGAGGAACAGACCAGGGGTAGCAGTGCTGTGAAATGCCCCGTCATCTAAAGGCATATGAATACTCATGAGATTCCTGTTGTGACGTCACTTCCGGTGACAGCGTCCCCCCACTTTTCATGAGAGTCCTGTTGTGACGTCACTTCCGGTGACAGCGTCCCCCCACTTCTTTTCATGAGATTCCTGTTGTGACGTCACTTCCGGTGACAGCGTCCCCCCACTTCTTTTTTTAGGACTTGTGCCCTGTCCCCATCGAAGTGGGTGGGTTCCTAAAACCACCTAAGGACTCCCCCATATGTGAATCTGCAAACATACACCGTCCTGGGAAATCACACTCATCGTCGGGAAACTATACAAACCCTGCCCTCCCCGGAACAAAACCGACAGCACCCTTCACCACCGCATGCTCACAGCGTGCCTCACCGGCCCGAAGGTTAGGACCACCAGGCAGAAGGCATGCTGTCTGGACAATCCTCAAAACAATTGGCGAGGTGCCATCCTCCCGATGGCTAACACCAAACACCTTCAAACTGAGAAAACAAAAGTCTGCAATTAGCAGAAAGCGATATATAACAGCATTATCCATCCTAACTGCATGTACACCGGGGCGCAACCAATCAGCAACGCATGTTCATGTATGTTACTAAGCGGGTTGGGGCAAGTAACTGCTCTACTGTCATCTTAACCCTTGATGCGGCTTACGTGGTGCTTCACCCCGTGTCAATGCGGCCCAAGGACTGCGGCTTTGAGCCCGGACCCTCCTGCCAGGCCCGCCCCCGCGCTTGTACACAGCCTGACAAGTTAATAACATATGGCACGAATTTTGAAGCAAATTCCCAGCTCAGTCCCTCTGAGCAAAAGATGACGAAGGAAATTATTTGAGATGTTGATCAGTAAACGGTCGATTACTAAATCCCTGAAAGCGGCAAAACGGCACTAGGCCAGATGGAAAGATGACGCACTTCCGGAAAGATAGAGGGGTGACCGCAGTAAGGGGACACACGATGAGCAGGTGTAATAAAGGAACGTGCACTCCTGTAACATGCTCAAGAGCAGTGATGGGAAGCGAGCTGGGAGATGCGGTGTAATGTTGCACCGACTGCGCGCCAGACTTTCCGTTGGCTGAAGAAAGCTTAAGCAGTCGACAGCCAGAATAATGCACACGCGGCAGAACTGGAAGGATGCGCCAAGCACACGCTTTAAACCACGGGCCCACCAGAAAGATCACTCGCGGCTGCAACACTGGGCCGTGCCAGGAGAGGAGTGCCGGCAAGAGCGCAGAAAATGAAATGCCGCATTCTAGCACCACGCGTGGCCCCAAGATAAGTGCTGCTGTGGCCTACCGGTCTTGAAGTCCACCGGTACCAAAGGTCAAACTCACCAATCCGCCCAGTCTCACCGCCCGAGCAGGTCGACGTCACGTAGAGGGCTAAAGAAATGATCCTAAAGGGGCCCCGGACTCGCCGCCTACAACACCAGCGCTGCCTACAGCCGCAAGGGTGCAATGCGGTGCGGAGAGGTCAGCGTGTCCACAAACCCTCCTCCCATCAGCCGCATAACCTCTGCCCCTCCAGGGGCACCGGCTGATCGTCCGCTCGACAGGCCGACCGGTCCTCTAGCCAACGCGTCGGGCCCGACCGACAGCATGTCCAGACGGCTTGGTCAGCGGTGAGTACACAATTGGAACACATGGAGGGGATGGGCATCTAGCCCGAAAAGATCGTGCTGCGATCAAACAGCCTGCCCCCCCCCCCCCCCACACACACACACACCCACCCCGGGCATCCTAGAGTAAGAACGGCGAGGAGGAGGTGCGCAGCGATGAACAGCGATTACAACGCCTGGCGGAGGCGGAGGAATCCAGCCCCCGCCATACGGCCTCCGGGCTTAAACAACTTTCCCCCAGGCTCCCGCAAGAAAGCCCCGACTCTGCCTCTCGATCACAGTCAACACGCGGAGCCATCTGTGACAACCGACCCCACCATGAGGCAGATAACACTGCCCCTCAAAGAGCGGGGGGGGGGGGGGGGCAGACGCCTCAGACACTACCAATCTGAGCAGGACAAAGCACATTGGCGAGACCGCAACGACGACCAAGTCAAGACGGCATGTCCAGGGTGCAAAAGAGGAAGAAAATAAAAATAAAGCAATTCTTTGCCAACAAAACACAGGATCCTGTTTCTGTGTTTTGCGCTGATTCACGTTGTCCCTCACAATGTTGTCCTTCAGGTTCCAGTGTGGGTCCGGAGGTTGCAGTGCTGGAGAGTAAAGTTCTTGAAGAAATGAATAATTTGGAAAACATTGTTCTTAATCATACTTTTAATAACATGAGCAAAGATGACTGGCGGGCGGTCAGGAGTCTTCAGGACAACCCCCGTGTCACTATAAAATCAGCAGACAAGGGGGGTGCCATAATTGTCAGGAACACGGAGGATTATGAAAAGGAAGTCCTTAGGCTTCTGGGTAAACGTGACAATTACCAACCCCTGGCATGTGATCCTGTGAATGAATTACTGGATATTATTAAATCTATGGTATCTGTAGCTAAAGAAAAGAAATGGATTACTGTAAAAGAAGCCGAGTTCCTTATTAATTCCAAACCTAAGACTCTGGCCTTTTACATTTTACCAAAAATTCATGAAGGTCACACGACCTCCCCCTGGGTGCCCCATTGTTTCGGGGGTTCAGTCAGTGCTTGAACCCCTGTCAAAATTTGCGGATTTTTTTCTCAGGGAATCGGTCATTAAACAGACCTCATTTGTACAGGACACCAGAGATGTTCTCAATGTACTGGGGAACACCTGTTTTGATACACAACATGAGTTTTTAGTGACTATTGACGTCGAGTCATTATACACTTGCATACCCCAGGAAGCCACGCTGGTGGCAGCGGCGCGTGCACTTGGGGAGCAAGAATGGTTTTACGACACACCACAGTCGTTTGTGTTACAGTGCAATGAAATTGCACACACAAGGAACTATTTCTGCTATAAAAATGACCTGTTTTTACAAGTCTCAGGTACTTCGAAGGGCGCAACCTTTGCGCCCAGCCTGGCCTGCATCTACATGGGCCAGTTTGAGGATCATCATATTTTCCATCCACGCAATCTCTTCCAGAGGAATATCCGCCTCTGGAAGCGGTATATTGACGATGTTCTATGTATTTGGTCGGGCACTGAGGAAGGTTTGTTGTCGTTCCTTAACCGTTTAAACACCTTGGATGACAGCCTCAGATTCACGTGGACGTACAGCAAACAGTTTGTTGTTTATTTGGATCTTGACATCTACGCTGAGCAGGGTCAATTGAGGACCACAGTACGTCAAAAGGCAACTGATAAGAACTCCTTGTTGCATTTTAACTCGTTCCATCACCGGGCACTCAGGGATAACTTACCGGTAGGGCAGTTTCTCCGGTACCGGAGAACCTGCTCGTCCACGGGTGATTTCCTGCAGCAGTCTGAAGCCCTTTGTGAGAAGTTGGTCCAGAGACAATACCCGAGGCTAGTGGTGAAAAACACAAGAAAAAGAGCTTTGAATACACCCCGTAGTGTTTTATTGGAAAAGAACAGGAGACCAAAGAGTGAATGTTTGCCAGTTGTCATGACATACGACCCTCTGGCCAGTAAATTACGTCAAGTGATGCGTAAACACTGGCCTTTATTGTCCACAGCAGACTTTAAGATGCCCCCTCCGAGATTTGCCTTCAGGAGAGCATGCAATTTGAAGGATAAATTGGTTCATTCACGTTCTAAAATAGACACAAAAATGTCCAATTTACCTGCGGGTCACTATCCATGCGGATCCTGTTCCGTATGTGAATTGACTTCCAAAACCAACAAAGTGACACTGATGGATGGTAAAGTTTGGCACCGTACCCAATTTACCAATTGCAATACAACCAATGTAATTTATCGCATTACGTGTCAATGTGGATTACATTATATTGGATTAACATCTAGGAAAGTAAAGGTCCGCATACAGGAACATCTCAGTACTATTAGCATAGGAAAGCTGACGACTAGATCAGTACAACACTTTACAACTGAGAGGCATGATGTTAGATCTTTGACATGGACAATATTGGCGAAAGTAAGAGGTGATGTCTTCAATATAGACAGACTTTTAGCGAGTAGGGAAGCTTGTTGGATTTTTTCAGAGAAAGCAGATCAAGTTGGGCTCATCGACTGCATTGAATGGAACAGAATTAGCTTATGAGGTGGACCAGGTTGCACCTGGGCGTAGGTGATTGTTCCTTTGTGTTCAGCAAGTGTGTTAGGCGTACATAACTGTACAATTGGACTGGAATTTTGCCCCAGTGAGACTCCTGTGGCTATGTGGGTAGTGATGTATCATGAGAATTCATTTTAACTGATAAGACCCACGTTGAATTACTATTTTGTTGTGATGTACGTACAGTGGGATATATGGCCTGTTTTGTAAAAACTACTGTCTTTCCCTGGCGGTCGGTGTGTGCGTACTAGAGTCACTGCACTTGAACTTGTAGTAGGCCTATAAATAGCAAAATGTACTGCCGCTAAATCATAGAATTTTTGACATAGAAGGTTGTCGATTGCTTGCCTTTTTTAAATAAAATGGTTTGTCTCTCCCTGTTTCTTTCTCTTTTTACAAAAAATTCGCCGATACGAGTACGATCTAGTATGATTTTGATGGGCTTGTAACCATTCCAAGATGGCGCCTGTCATTCAGCACGGGTCACGTGATACGTAATGACACGTGACCCTTAGGAAATTCATCATTTTAATATGTGACGCACGCATAGTGAGTCGCGCAGAATGAGACGAAGCTCCTCTCGCCAGTAATAAGCGGTAAGATCGGGGCAATTCTGTGATGGGGGAGACGCTTAAAATAATATAGCGTCAGGCATAGAGGAAGGTTTTAAGTTGGCAAGATGTGTTGTGTGATACTCAGAACCGCTTGACGAAATTTGGCAAACATGTGTGATTAATGGAGAGAGCTATGAGTTAAGTTTCACCGGGGTCACACACACATTTAAAAGATGACTTAAGAACGCTTTGTTGAAGTGAGAACAATGCATTAAACAACTAATATAGAAGGGGCTGCACTTATGGCATAAAGGATTACTTCTTGGAGATGTAGAGAGTTGAAGGTTTGTTAAGTCACTTGTGAGAAGTTGGCCTGATATGTAGTGCTCACTATTCTAGTGATCACTGTGTATCATTCCAAACGACCCTTATTGATGATTGGTTGTAAGTCAACCTTTTAGACCAGCTATCCTAGTAGCGTGGATACGAGCAGTCTTAGGCTAAACTCTAGAGGGCGTGTTAAGCCAGCTGTTTACCATCACATATACCCCTTGAACACCAAGTGAAAGGACACCACACAAGTTGTTATGCAAATAAAAGGATATTTATTTATAACAGGACTACCCTGGCTCTTTATGAGTCAGGGAGCTAAGCACACTACAAAACTCTTAGGAAAATACTTCAGTTGCACAATTTACACAAATGCCCGAGGGGCACGAGAAACCACCTACACTAACAGTGAAATGCGAATGGTTAGAGTCTGGAGATACGGATCCCGGAGTGATCCGATCAGTGGGACTAAACGAAAAAGGAACTGGACACTTGTAGAGCGAACCTGCGATGGAGCACCGAGATGCTCGAGTTACCTAGCCCGGAGGCTGCGGCTGCGTGAAGTTCGTCAAGATGTCGGGAGTCCTCGTGTAGTCTCAGGAGCCTGAAAGAAGAAGTTGCTGGCAGGCGACCAGTGACGATGTTCAGAGCGATCCAAGCCTGGATCGGTGGTGAAGGAAAACCTGAAAGCAGAGGGGACTCAGTTCTCAACCGCTAGCCAGCGATCGTGTGGGTACCAGGAGGGTACCGGCGGAAGTCACCTCGACCAGGTGAGTGGGTGACGTCGGACTCGGCTGTTCCTCGGACCAGGAGGCGCGGCGGCGACCAGGATGGAGGGCGAGCTGTCCCACGAAGGTGTCTGCTGTCGATGATGCTGGGCCCAGGAAGGGGCAGCGGATCTTGGCAGTGGCCACCCAAGCGGGGGAGTCAAGATGGCGTCGGGAGTGGACCAGGAGGGTCCGGGGTACTCCTCTGTTGAAGGGGAGCAAGAGCCAGTCTGGAGCAACCAGACTAGTGATGAAACAAAACGTGGTGCGTCGTGAAGCGGGCCACAAGCCGGTCGGCAAGTGGTCGGACAACGCGGTGAACAGCAAGGAGCGGAAGGGCCCCCACGCAGATCTCGTGGATGCTGGGGAGACAGACTTCGATGCTGGAGCTGCTCAGGGTTTAGGGTTTCTCAAACCCTAGGTGCACTCACTCGAGGGTCCCTCGGTGGGCGTGCTAGATAAGCGTCGTGCAGGTCCTGAAGATAGCCGGTCCCGCAGGTCTCGTCACACCTACGACTCTCAGCTGAGCTGATGAGGGAGGTAAAAGGTCAGAGATGGCAGGGAACTCGGGTCTCGTCGAGCTGGGCAGTCTTGATCCGTAGGAGAGACTTACAGCAAACCGCAAGCGCTTAGGTGGTGCCTGCTGGTGCAGGGTGGCTACTCCTTAGCCACAAGGGAGAGTCTTCAGAAATAGTCAAGAGTTCCTTTCGTGGAAAGTGGTTCGTGATTCGGAGGTATCCGATTATCTGATTATCCAATTTGGGAAGGGGACTCGCTCCTACCTTTATTCTAAGAAAAGGGGCTGGCCCGTGACTAGGTTCTACCTATGGGTGGAGCCAGGAGGGGGGTGGTTACACCCCTATCCTTTGTCCGGCTTCGCGCCAGCTCAGGGGCCGGTGTGCCCCCGAAACTGGTTTGAGCCGGGCTATGCACAGTGAGCACCGGGGTGCCACTTGCAGTCACCTTCCTTTCAGCCCTGCCCACCTGGGATACACAAACCCTGTCTGGGACGGTGCTAACACCGCCCTCGACGGGAAACCCTTTGTCCAAGCTCCCTTTGCTGGAAGGTCCCCCAGCAGCGGGAGGTCAGACTTGTGTCTGGTGGCAGCATCCATTTTGTGATGCTGAGGCTTGAGTCAACTTTAACCGGGTTCAAGGTTACTTCCATGTCGTGTCCCTCTAAAAGGGGGGGAATGCCAACCCCGTCACCCGGACTGGCGAGGGGTTCGTATTCCCATTCGTATGACACCTTACTCGACATGTGTAGGTGATGCGAGGCCAAAGTTAGCAAATAACCGCTAGGATTATAAGGCATTAAAAGTAGTTGGCCCGCGTCACCATGGAACGGCTATTAGGACTTGGTTCCACAAGCCGTCGACGGGCTCAGCTCGCGCCAGAGCACCGTCCCACATGATCCCCTGCACTCTGCCTTCAGGATTGATAAGGCCTGCCATAGGAGTGACTGATAGGAACCCATGTGTCCATGTTAGGGTTTAGGTGTAGGAATACTACACCTACAGCAACGGGTGATTACACCACGTGGCCCCAGCTGTCGTGCAGCCAGTTGTGTCAGATTTGGGCGGCCATTCCAGGGGTGGCATAATACATGCTTCAGCCCCTGGTAGGCCCTGGGTACACCGATGCCCTGGATACCTGTGGTATGCTGAGACAGGGACTGACAAGGCGGCCCAGTTCCAATTAGTGGATGCACCTAACGTACATGTGTGTTAATTTCGAGAGAGAACAGCTAGGCTGTGGGTCTGATTGGCAGGCCCACAGCCGGAGAAAGTCGTAAACCAATGAAGCAAAAGCAAAAAATCTGGGTGATCATAGGATTGCAGACCCTACTCTCCTACATGACCCCCCCCCAAACTTTGGGACAATAAGCTAACCTTGACCAGGTGAGTCTTCTTGCTCTAAGTGGAAATACCTGGAGAGCCCATCTGCATTGCCATGATCAGTGCCAGGTCTATGCTCCACTGTGAAGTCCATCCCCTGTAGGGAAATGGACCACCTAAGTAGTTTGGGGTTTTCACCCTTCATTTGATTTAGCCACAAGAGGGGCTTATGGTCGGTCTGAATCTTGAAGTGAGTGCCAAACAAGTATGGCCTCAACTTCTTCAGGGCCCAAACCACAGCAAAGGCCTCCCTCTCAATAGCTGACCAATTCTTCTATCTGGGGGTCAGCCTCCTGCTAATAAAAGCTATGGGCTGGTCATGACCATCAAAATTCAGTTGCGATAGAACAGCTCCCACACCCAGCTCCGAAGCGTCTGTTTGGACAATGAATGGTTTGGAGTAGTCTGGACTCTTTAGGATAGGTGCTGTGCACATGGCCTGCTTTAGGTCATCGAATGCCTTCTGACAGCTCGCTGTCCACTGAACTTTTTTTGGCATCTTTTTACTTGTCAGGTCGTTTAGCGGGGTCACAATGGATCCATAATTTCTGACAAATTTCCGGTAATAACCAGTCAGGCCCAAGAAAGCTCGAACCTGAGTCTGGGTGGTTGGAGGAGCCCAGTCCTGGATGGCCTGTATTTTGCTCTCCAACGGTTGAACCTGGCCTCCACCTACAAGGTGGCCCAGGTATACAACCTGTGTCTGCCCTATCTGGCACTTGGTGGCCTTGATAGTGAGGCCTGCCTTCTGCAGGGCCTCTAACACTTTCCTCAGGTGGACCAGGTGATCCTCCCAGGTGGAGCTAAAGACAGCGATATCGTCCAGATACGCCGCACAGAAGTCGTCCAACCCAGTGAGAACTCGATTCACCAGCCTTTGGAAGGTGGCAGGTGCATTTTTCAACCCAAAGGGCATTACCACGAACTGATAGTGCCCACCCGGGGTAGAAAATGCTGTTTTGGGCTTGGCCTCCTCAGCTAACCTGATTTGCCAATACCCAGCTGTCAGGTCAAACGTACTTAAGTAGCTGGCCGAGGCCAACCGGTCGATAAGTTCGTCTGCTCTTGGTATCGGGTGGGCGTCAGTCTTAGTGACTGCATTGAGACCTCTGTAGTCCACGCAGAACCTCATCTCTTTCTTACCGCCCTGGGTGTGAGGTTTCGGCACGAGCACTACGGGACTAGCCCAGGGGCTGTCCGAGGGTTCAATGACTCCCAGCTCCAACATTTTCTGCACCTCTGTCTTGATGCAGTCTCTGACATGATCAGGTTGCCGATAGATTTTACTCTTGACGGGCAGACTGTCCCCAGTGTCGACCTCATGGGTACACCACTTGGTCTGACTGGGTGTCAGAGAGAACATATGTCGAAAGGATTGAAGAACCTGTTTACAATCCTCTTGTTGATGTCCAGAGAGGCTGCCACAAAAGACAACACCATCTACTGATCCATCGTCAGGGTTCTGAGAGAGCAGGTCTGGGAGAGGGTCACTCTCCTCCCCCTGTCCCTCATCTGTGGCCATGAGCAAGCCCATGCCCTCCCTGTCGACATATGCCTTGAGCCTGTTTACATGGAGCACCCTGTGGGGGCTCCGAGGAGTTCCCAGGTCTACCAAGTAGGTGACCTCTCCCTTTTGCTCAATGATCGTGTGGGGCCCAGACCATTTGTCTTTGAGTGCTGCTGGGGCCACTGGCTCCAGCACCCACACCTTCTGTCCAGGCTGGTACACAGTCAGGACAGCCTTTTGGTCGTGCCAAGCTTTCTGTAATTCTTGGCTCGCCTCCAGGTTTTTAGACGCCTTTTCCATGTACTCCGCCATCCGCGAGCGGAGACCGAGCACATAGTCCACAATGTTTGATGCCGGCTTTCTGAGAGGTCTCTCCCATCCTTCCTTTACCAAACAAAGGGGTCCCCTTACAGGATGTCCGAACAGAAGCTCGAAAGGGCTGTAGCCAACCCCCTTCTGTGGGACCTCTCTGTAGGCGAACAAGAGGCAGGGTATCAGGACATCCCATCTCCGCCGAAGCTTTTCAGGTAGTCCGTGAATCATCCCTTTTAGGGTCCGGTTGAATCTCTCAACCAGCCCATTGCATTGTGGGTGATAGGGTGTGGTGAACTTGTAGTTGACCCCACATTCCTTCCACATAGCAGTCAGATATCCCGACATGAAGTTTGCACCTCTGTCTGAGACGACCTCCTTAGGGAAGCCCACTCTGGAGAACACTCCAAGTAGGGCCCGTGCCACCACAGGTGCTGTAGTGGTCCTAAGGGGAATAGCTTCAGGATACCTGGTGGCGTGGTCCACCACCACCAGTATGAACTTGTGCCCTGATGCTGTCTGGGGTTCCATTGGTCCGACAATGTCGATCCCCACTCGTTCAAAGGGTACCCCCACCACTGGCAGTGGTATGAGGGGGGCCTTTGTCGTGCCACCTGACTTACCACTGGCTTGGCAAGTGACACAGGAGCGGCAAAACTCCTTCGTATCTTCGGACATGTGGGGCCAGTGAAAGTGTGGAACAAGTCTGTCCCAAGTCTTATTCTGGCCTAAGTGACCTGCAAGGGGAATCTCGTGGGCCAAGGTGAGAAGGAAACCTCTCAGAGACAAGGGGATGACCAACCTCCTGGTCGCACCAGGTTTGGGGTCTCTTGCCTCGGAGTACAGGAGTCCATCGTCCCAGTACACTTTGTGGGTACCTGTGGCGTTCCCTGCAGCCTCAGCAGCGGCCTGCTGTCTGAGGGGTTCAAGGGAGGGGCAGTCTAACTGTGCCTTCCCCAGGTCTTCCCTGGAGGGTCCCCCTGAGCCCAGAAACTCAACCTGACCAGGTTCAAGCTCTTGCGGCTCAGTTTCCCTCAGTTCTTTAAGGTCAGCCTCCTCGGAGACTTGATCCACGACCTGGGGCAAGGGGGAAGGCGAAGCCTTACCCTTACTGCTCCTTTTCTTGGAAGGTGCCTGGTCCGTTCTTCCAGGATCCAGCACCTGTTCAGTGGGGCATCTTTTGGCCTGTGACCTGGTCACAGCAAGGACATGTGCTGGCAAGCCTAACATCTCCATGTGAGTCCTCTGCTCCACCTCTGACCATTGTGACGTTTCCAAATCATTGCCCAACAGACATTCTACGGGGAGGTCTGAACTAACCACAACCTTTTTCGGGCCACTTACCCCTCCCCAGGAGAAATCAACAACTGCCATACTGTGATTGGTAGTGACGTTGCTGGCATTGGTCACTAGGTAACTGGTACCTAGCATGATCTGTCCAGGGTCCACGAAGTTAGGCGTCACCATGGTGACACTGGCACACGTGTCCCTGTAGGCCTGAGCCACTCTTCCATTTATCAAAGGTGTCTGTCTGTATTTGCCCAAAGTATTGGGACTGGCGTCAGGGGACATATCCATATCCCCGGTACAGACAAGGACGGCCTGAGTGAGCGTGCCGACTAAGTCGTCACTCCCCTCGGTTCCCAAGGTTAACCCAACTAATGCCTTGGGAGGCGCACTACCACTGCTGACTGTACTAGGGGGTGCAGGTGCCTTAGGGGCTGCAGTGGCAGGAGTTTGCCCTCCTTTCTTGGTGCACTCACTAAACCAGTGAGTCTTACTTTTACAGTATTGGCACCACCTTTTTGACTGGCCTTCTTGAGTCTTCTTCTTCTGCGAAGCCTGACCCCCACCCTCTTTGGTTTGTTGGGGACCTGTCGAAGACTTCTGGTCATTTTGTTCGTTCTTGTTACCCTTCTGGTCTGCTTTCTTCTGACCACCCTGGTTCTGATTCTGGTTCTGCTTGACCCTTGTTCTGACCCATCTGTCCGCCTTCTTTCCCAATTCTTGGGGAGAGGTCAGATCCGAGTCGACAAGGTGCTGATGCAACAATTGGTTCTGACAGTTGTTTAAAATCTGTTCTCGCATGATAAGATTGTACAATCCTGTGTAATCAGTAACCTTGCTACCCAGCAACCAGCCTTCCAAAGCCTTAGTGGCACAATCGACAAAGTCAGCCCAATCCTGAGACTGAATTTTCTGGGTGTCCCGGAACAGCACCCGGTACTGTTCCGTGGTTAAGCCGAACCCATCAATCAGTGTGTTCTTCAGGACCTGGTAGTTGTTAGCATCCTCAGCTCTTGTAGTGAGGAGCTTGTCCCTTCCTTTACCTTCAAAGGAAAGCCACAGTATAGCTGCCCACTGACTTGGGGGGACGCACTGGACAGTGCAGGCCCTCTCCAAGGCAGTTATCCACTTGTGGATGTCGTCCCCTTGTTTAAAGGGGGGCACGATTTTACTCAGGTGTCTAGTGTCTATACCCCTGTCTTTCTCTCTAAGGAGAATGCTGCCACCAGTGGGATCTAACCCACTTAATTTCTGTTCTCGGGCCAAGGCAAGTCTTTCTTTGGCGAGGGCAAGTTCTTCCCGCTCGATCCTCAGATTGACCTCCCGCATCTTCGCTTCATGCTCCCTCCTCTGAGGGGAAGTCATTCCTCTCTGAGAGGATGCCTGAGAGACATGTGTATGAACCGATCTGCCAGAGCCTCTGGAGAGAGACCTAGCTCGTCCGTTCCCAAGGTTAAGCCTGCTTGAGCGTGGGCCCGGGGCTCCCCCAGTTCCATTCTCATGCCTGCTTAAGTTGGTCCTTGTAAGCCTGCCGACTACCGCTGGACCTTTGTCTGCCTCGTCTCCCGATAACTCGTCCTCGTCCTCCTCCTCTGTGTGAGGGTCGAGGTCCGGGTCACCGAGGGTTCCCTCTAAGGGCGGCATGTTCCCATCTGCACTGGGGGGACCTGTGTTAGAGGACCTCCTAGCATCGTACGCCTCTAAGAGACCTATCAGTATTGCGATGGTAGGGTTAGAACCCTGGTTTAGCTTCCTGGAGGCACACAGTTGTCGCATCTCCTTGAAGCTAAGAGTTGCATATCGTGACACGACCTGTGGAGGGTCACTGACCACTAAGGGAGTCTGCGAAGACTCTCCGTGGATCGACATGCTTTTCTAGTGAGGTGTAAGTGTTGCACCTACCTACACTATGGGTTTACCTACTGATCCCTTGCTAGGAGTGGTAGTCAGGGTGTGCTAAGCCCTGTTACACTACAACAGCCGGTTCAGTAGAACTCGGAGTATTCTAAGTTAAGTTATATGTACCTGGGTACTTATGTGATCTTTCACTGCGATATTCTTAGGATACGTGTGTGGTAAAACAACAGCAAGCTCAAATCCCAACCGCTGCTCACCAATGTGAGAAGTTGGCCTGATATGTAGTGCTCACTATTCTAGTGATCACTGTGTATCATTCCAAACGACCCTTATTGATGATTGGTTGTAAGTCAACCTTTTAGACCAGCTATCCTAGTAGCGTGGATACGAGCAGTCTTAGGCTAAACTCTAGAGGGCGTGTTAAGCCAGCTGTTTACCATCACATATACCCCTTGAACACCAAGTGAAAGGACACCACACAAGTTGTTATGAAAATAAAAGGATATTTATTTATAACAGGACTACCCTGGCTCTTTATGAGTCAGGGAGCTAAGCACACTACAAAACTCTTAGGAAAATACTTCAGTTGCACAATTTACACAAATGCCCGAGGGGCACGAGAAACCACCTACACTAACAGTGAAATGCGAATGGTTAGAGTCTGGAGATACGGATCCCGGAGTGATCCGATCAGTGGGACTAAACGAAAAAGGAACTGGACACTTGTAGAGCGAACCTGCGATGGAGCACCGAGATGCTCGAGTTACCTAGCCCGGAGGCTGCGGCTGCGTGAAGTTCGTCAAGATGTCGGGAGTCCTCGTGTAGTCTCAGGAGCCTGAAAGAAGAAGTTGCTGGCAGGCGACCAGTGACGATGTTCAGAGCGATCCAAGCCTGGATCGGTGGTGAAGGAAAACCTGAAAGCAGAGGGGACTCAGTTCTCAACCGCTAGCCAGCGATCGTGTGGGTACCAGGAGGGTACCGGCGGAAGTCACCTCGACCAGGTGAGTGGGTGACGTCGGACTCGGCTGTTCCTCGGACCAGGAGGCGCGGCGGCGACCAGGATGGAGGGCGAGCTGTCCCACGAAGGTGTCTGCTGTCGATGATGCTGGGCCCAGGAAGGGGCAGCGGATCTTGGCAGTGGCCACCCAAGCGGGGGAGTCAAGATGGCGTCGGGAGTGGACCAGGAGGGTCCGGGGTACTCCTCTGTTGAAGGGGAGCAAGAGCCAGTCTGGAGCAACCAGACTAGTGATGAAACAAAACGTGGTGCGTCGTGAAGCGGGCCACAAGCCGGTCGGCAAGTGGTCGGACAACGCGGTGAACAGCAAGGAGCGGAAGGGCCCCCACGCAGATCTCGTGGATGCTGGGGAGACAGACTTCGATGCTGGAGCTGCTCAGGGTTTAGGGTTTCTCAAACCCTAGGTGCACTCACTCGAGGGTCCCTCGGTGGGCGTGCTAGATAAGCGTCGTGCAGGTCCTGAAGATAGCCGGTCCCGCAGGTCTCGTCACACCTACGACTCTCAGCTGAGCTGATGAGGGAGGTAAAAGGTCAGAGATGGCAGGGAACTCGGGTCTCGTCGAGCTGGGCAGTCTTGATCCGTAGGAGAGACTTACAGCAAACCGCAAGCGCTTAGGTGGTGCCTGCTGGTGCAGGGTGGCTACTCCTTAGCCACAAGGGAGAGTCTTCAGAAATAGTCAAGAGTTCCTTTCGTGGAAAGTGGTTCGTGATTCGGAGGTATCCGATTATCTGATTATCCAATTTGGGAAGGGGACTCACTCCTACCTTTATTCTAAGAAAAGGGGCTGGCCCGTGACTAGGTTCTACCTATGGGTGGAGCCAGGAGGGGGGTGGTTACACCCCTATCCTTTGTCCGGCTTCGCGCCAGCTCAGGGGCCGGTGTGCCCCCGAAACTGGTTTGAGCCGGGCTATGCACAGTGAGCACCGGGGTGCCACTTGCAGTCACCTTCCTTTCAGCCCTGCCCACCTGGGATACACAAACCCTGTCTGGGACGGTGCTAACACCGCCCTCGACGGGAAACCCTTTGTCCAAGCTCCCTTTGCTGGAAGGTCCCCCAGCAGCGGGAGGTCAGACTTGTGTCTGGTGGCAGCATCCATTTTGTGATGCTGAGGCTTGAGTCAACTTTAACCGGGTTCAAGGTTACTTCCATGTCGTGTCCCTCTAAAAGGGGGGGAATGCCAACCCCGTCACCCGGACTGGCGAGGGGTTCGTATTCCCATTCGTATGACACCTTACTCGACATGTGTAGGTGATGCGAGGCCAAAGTTAGCAAATAACCGCTAGGATTATAAGGCATTAAAAGTAGTTGGCCCGCGTCACCATGGAACGGCTATTAGGACTTGGTTCCACAAGCCGTCGACGGGCTCAGCTCGCGCCAGAGCACCGTCCCACATGATCCCCTGCACTCTGCCTTCAGGATTGATAAGGCCTGCCATAGGAGTGACTGATAGGAACCCATGTGTCCATGTTAGGGTTTAGGTGTAGGAATACTACACCTACAGCAACGGGTGATTACACCACGTGGCCCCAGCTGTCGTGCAGCCAGTTGTGTCAGATTTGGGCGGCCATTCCAGGGGTGGCATAATACATGCTTCAGCCCCTGGTAGGCCCTGGGTACACCGATGCCCTGGATACCTGTGGTATGCTGAGACAGGGACTGACAAGGCGGCCCAGTTCCAATTAGTGGATGCACCTAACGTACATGTGTGTTAATTTCGAGAGAGAACAGCTAGGCTGTGGGTCTGATTGGCAGGCCCACAGCCGGAGAAAGTCGTAAACCAATGAAGCAAAAGCAAAAAAATCTGGGTGATCATAGGATTGCAGACCCTACTCTCCTACATCACTTTTTTTAATTGTTTGCCTTCACAGAACTATGACAACACAAGTGTCTGTTTGAGATACAGGATCACTGTGAAAAAGCACTGCCTGGGTGACGCGGTTCTTAGCTGGTACGAGTGGCCTTGGCTAACACCGGGTAATTTGTTTTTTTGCATATTCAAGGAAAGACAGATTGAATTCAATGAATGTATGAAATGTGTGTTTTCTGTCCTGGCTATCAGTGCATAATGTCAGGAACCTTTTCTTTTGTCTATACAGTCACTGATAGTTCGTAACAAGTGTCCAGATAAGGTGGAGGAAGTCCTGGTGCCCGGAAGAAATTGCCATGAGAGAAAGGCAATGAAACATGTCGGCCCAACGTCAATTGGTCTGTTAATATGCAGCGCGTTTTTATTTTGAATTGATCGACGAGCTGAGAATAAAGTATGGTTGCTGTGGATTTATCTCAATTTTCATCGGGGCTGAAGTGTGTGATGTTTTCACATATGTTCACCTAGTCCACTATTTTTTCTGGCACACCTTTTTTGGTTTCACATTTTTTGTTTCACAAGGTGGCAACCTATGATGATAAACGTGGCATAACTGGCGATACTTCACCAGCAAAGCCCGCTCTGCTGTTGCTCACGTGAGGTGTTACCTTGTTTTGCACATTTTTTTCACTGAGTACCATACAGTTGTGGTCTTTCTACATCTGTGATTTCACAGGGCATTTTTAAGAATCTGTTTTGGAACACAGTAACTGTTGACTTTGGATATGGTTCTTGTGGTTTTTATTTATTTACGGTGTCTTGTGAGTTTGGGACCACTCTCGTATATGTAATTGATGGAGAGTGAGATAGAAGAAGGAAAAATATTACCTCTCATTCCCATACACAAAGTTCTTAATGAATTCCGTACCATCAGATTGGGCCATGTTTGTTGTAGCACGCAAAAGAGGAAAGCCAGTGGTTGGGGGAGGCCTATATATCCCCCCCTGCCCGTTCCTCGTGCCCCAAAAATGACGTGCCCTGCGCGCCGCAGCACCCTGGCTGCCAGGGTAGGGGGACTCCTCCCCGAGGGGTCCCCACACCAAGAAGAGGGGGGGTGGGCTGGTGCCTTGCTGGCACTATAGGCCCGCCCTCCTTAGGGCACCCTGCGGACGCCTCGGGCAGCTGCAAATGCACCAATAAGCAACTGAAAGGTGACCAGTCAGTCTTTGAGAAGGACTGCGCAGCAGTTCGCGTTGCAGCGTTGTTTTTAGTAACTCCTGATCCATTTGTCCTAAAAACATTATGTTAAAATCTGCTGTTTATGTTTCAGATGAAGGGTTATGTAGCGAATGCAGAAATTTCACAATGATGTGGAAAGCACAGTTGCCACAGAAACGCAAAATTCCAGTGCCCCAGCTATGGCCCTGGCTCAAAATGCCATCTTTGACGCCTTCAGGGGTTGTTAAGCCCATTTGTTGCCAGTCTTTATCATAGCATGAGGATGGAAACGCACACTGGCTCTCAGGGGCAAAACACAAGCCTGATGGTATATAATGTTTGTAGTTGGCACAATCACAGGCTCAGACTGGTATTAAGTGTGGCTCTTATCCAGTGCTGGATGCATGGGCCCACAGGGCTGCCCCACCCAACCGCAAAGTACCCGCAGCTCTGTGTAAGAAGTTCATTACCACTTGGACCTACCTTAAGCAACAGGAAGTCAGAAACTTTTCGTTGAGGAAGTTGGCAGTGAAAGAGGCGAACACATCCTTGTTGTGCTGACAGGCTGGTAAGTGCGCACAGCAAAGGCATGGCGCGATCCCGCTGAGCTGGGAGGGGTTGTGGGGATGTGGCATAAGCCCTCGAAATGCCACAACAGTGTCTGTGTGAGATTAATACAAGCATTGCACCCATCACTTTGATACACTTTAAAAAAACTACAGGCCGAATGGGAGGGCAGGGGCAGCCGGGCCACAAAAGGGCAGAAGCACATGGCTCTTTATTTGACCCCCCTCCCTCCCCCCCCAGTCCGTTAAGGTGTGACACGTCAGACACATTCAGTTCATGCCCTCTCTCCGGCACCGGCAGAGAGGGGCCCGGCAGAGTGGGGCCCCTTCATTTCTTCTACACAAAAGTCAACATAGCACATCTGATAGTTGTTGTGCACTTAATATTGCCGTGTCTGCCCATCCCAAACATGGGCGTCCGCAGAAAAATATCCCTGGGGGGGGGGGGCCAAATGTTAACATCGGGCCCGATTCGCAGAACTAACTTAAGACAAAATCCTAAACTTGCTACCATTTTGGTATTCACAGAAGGCACTTACTCATTTCAGTATTCACAGAAGTTAGGAGTCCTAACTTTAGGACTCCTAAATGCCTTCTGTGAATACCAAAAGTCTTAAAATTAGGATTGTTCTCAGTTTATTAGTAGTAAAGTTAGGACTCCTAACTTTACTACTGAGAAAAACAGGCCGTATATGATCTCATACACCATAGGGTTGTTGTGCCACAGCCTTCTCTTCCTTTAATAAAGTAAGATTTCTCTGGTGGTTAATGCAAAGGTCTGTGTTTTGTCTACACCCAGTTAAGAATCATGAAGTTTAACATGCACATTTAAAATGTGTGTTTTATGTATCAAGGTAAGCGGGTTACTGCTTTTGACATCCTCTTGTTACTTGCTGTTCATAACTTGCAATAATTCTAATATATCACAGAGAGCTATTGTTGGAGGGAGGACCACCGGGGAGTCGGGGGGACTACTCCGGGGCACCTTCCTACCGCAAAGTTATAGCCGAGCGCCGCTGAGAAGCCTCCTAGGAGAGGTCCTTCTCCTATGATCGTACTAGGCCCAGTAACACCACCACACAGGACGCTGTATCAGTTGCTTATCTTGGTTCTTTATCAATAGTAGCACATTCAATATTTACAGTGGGATCGAGTGATCCAGTAAGAGTCTCAATGTCCTTGGAGGGATAGGGTAGCGGGACAGTCTTAGTACCAGCCAGGTACGGGAAGGCTCTGCGCCAGACCTTGAGTGCTGGTCTCAGAGCGGCTCGGACGTGGAGAGCCGCGACGGCGTCAGCAGGGCTCGGGTGGTAGTTCTGCTTGAGTCGAGCCGCGACACAGTCAGCAGGGCTCCGGTGGTAGGTCCGCTTCGGTCGAGCCGCGACGAGGTCAGCTGGGCTCTGATGGTACGTTTCAACAAGGTCGGGCCGCGACAGCGTCAGCAGGGCCCCAAAGGTTCGTGAAGGTCTTTAAGCACGGTGGAGCCGCGACGTCGTCAGCAGGGCTCAGAGTGTAGTTTCAGGAAGAGTCTTTCTCCGTAGGGTCAGCCGCGATCCGATCAGCAGGGCTCTTGACTCCGGGATACAACTGTCGTCTTGTTGCCGGGTCGCCCCAGATATAGGTCTGGAGCCCTTTGATGTTCGGACCCTTGCGCCCAGGAGGGCGCAGAGGCCGGGTAGGGCGCGGCCAGACGCCCAGCAGGAGAGGCGCCAGGCCCCAGAGAGCTGTGGGGCGATCGCACCTAGGTGTGGAAGGACGGTTGGTGGTCCCATCGATACTGCCCTCCGCCGGGAGTGGGAAGGGCTCACGTGGTATCCCCCGGGCCAGGGGTTGGCGCCTCGATGTCGGGCCTCGCTGGGACCGAGGCCGGGTGGAGCGGGGTCACGTAGGTGGTTACGTAGAGTCACGTACAATCCAAAATGGAGGAGCCCCGAGGTGCATGGGACCTCGTGCGGCTTTGCGAGGGGGAACAGGACCACGCCACGAGGCCAGCTCCAACACACGTCCCCCCCCCAGCTGAAGGCAGGGAGAGTCACCCATCTCCTTGGGGGTTCTCCTCGCCGAGGCGGAAGAATCAGGACAGGCCGTCAGCATTGGCGTGGTCGTTGCCGGGCCGGTGTTCCACGGTGAAGTCCATCCCTTGCAGCGAGATGGACCATCGCAACAACTTGGGGTTCTCGCCCCGCATTTGCATGAGCCACCGCAAGGGCCGGTGGTCAGTCTGGACCCTGAAGTGGGTGCCGAAAAGGTAGGGCTGGAGCTTCTTGAGAGCCCATACCACAGCGAAGGCCTCCCGCTCGATGGTGCTCCACCTCTGTTCTCGTGGCAGCAGTCGGCGGCTGATAAAGGCCACAGGTCGGTCGAGGCCCTCGGCGTCCATCTGGGAGAGGACCGCCCGACCCCGTACTCCGAGGCATCGGTCTGAACCACAAATTCCTTGCTGTAGTCAGGGGCCTGTAGCACAGGGGCAGCACACATGGCCGCCTTGAGGGCTTCAAAAGCGGTCTGACAGCGGGGCGTCCAGTGCACCGCCTTGTGCTGTTTCTTGGAAGTGAGCTCCGTAAGGGGGCCCACAATGCTGCCATAATCCTTAATAAATCGCCGGTAGTAGCCTGTGAGGCCTAAGAAGGCCCGGACAGCGGTTTGGGTTGCGGGGGGCTCCCACGCCTGGATGGCATCGACCTTTAACTGGAGGGGCGCCACCTTGCCACTCCCCACCTGGTGGCCCAGATAGGTCACAGATCCTTGACCGATCTGGCACTTGCTGGCCTTAATTGTGAGCCCGGCCCTTTGGAGAGAGGCCAGGACTTCTCCGAGGTGTCCTAGGTGCGCGGCCCAATGGTCGCTGAAGATTGCAATGTCGTCGAGGTAGGCCGCGCTGAAGGCTTCTAGCCCGGCCAGGACCTTGTTCACCAGCCTCTGAAAGGTCGCTGGGGCGTTCTTCATACCGAAGGGCATCACCCAAAAGTGGTAGTGCCCATCGGGGGTGGAAAAGGCAGATCGTTCCTGGGCGCCGGGAGTGAGCTTGATCTGCCAGTACCCAGCGGTGAGATCAAAGGTGCTTAGGTAGCGGGCAGCCCCTAAGCGATCGATCAGCTCGTCTGCCCGTGGCAGGGGGTGGGCATCGGTCTTGGTGACTGCGTTCAGGCCCCGGTAGTCTACACAAAATCTGAGTTCCGGGGGGGTGCCGGGGGCGGCGGCCTTCGGCACCAAGACCACCGGGCTGGCCCACGGGCTGTCTGAGGGCTCGATGACTCCGAGGGCGAGCATCTTGGCGACCTCGGTCTGTATGCAGGCTCGGACTCGGTCAGGTACTCTGTAGGTGCGGTGTTGCACAGGGGGGCTGTCCCCGGTATCCACGTCGTGGACGCACCAGGGGGTCACCCCGGGCGTGAGCGAGAAGAGGGCAGCGAAGGGTTGCAGCAGCTTCCGGCAGTCATGGCGCTGTTCTGGGGTCAGGGTGGCGGAGAGGTGGACGCCCTCCAAGGAGCCGTCTTGGCCCGAGGACCCCAGGAGGTCTGGTAGGGGCTCGGAGTCGCTTTCGCCCCCATCGTCAGTAGCCAGCAGCAGGCTTAATTCAGTTCGGGCAAAGTGGGGCTTGAGCCGGTTGGCGTGTAGGACCCGGAGGGGGTTCCTCGGGGCCTCCATGTCGACCAGGTAGGTGACGGGGCTCTTCCTCTCAACCACCTTGAAGGGTCCGGTCCACTTGTCCTGCAGGGCGCAGGGGTCCACGTGTGACATGACCCAGACTTGCTGGCCCGGCTCGAATTCGATGGTCGAGGCATTTTCGTCATACCAGCGCTTCATGTCTTCTTGGCTGGCTTCGAGGTTGGCTTCTGCCAGGGCCCGGAACTTCCGAGTCTGGTTCCGCAGGGTCAGGAGGTACCGGTAGACGTCGGGGGGGGCATCTTGGACGTTCGCCTCCCAGCCCTCCTTGACCAGGCTGAGGGGCCCTCGGACGGGGTGCCCATACAATAGTTCGAAGGGGCTGAAGCCCAGGGATTTCTGTGGTAACTCTCGATAGGCGAACAGGAGGCAGGGCAGCAGGACATCCCACCTCCTCCTCAGGGGCTCTTCCAGGCCCTTGATCATCCCCTTCAGGGTTCTGTTGAACCGCTCGACCAGTCCGTTCCCCTGGGGGTGGTAAGGGGTGGTGAATTTGTAGGTGACCCAACATTGTTGCCAGAGGGATCTCATGTACTTTGAAATAAAGTTCGTACCCCTGTCGCTCACCACTTCTCGGGGGAACCCCACCCTGGAGAAGATGCCCATCAGGGCCCGGCCCACCACTGGAGCTGTCACAGTGCGGAGTGGGATGGCCTCGGGGTATCGGGTGGCGTGGTCGACCAGTACCAGGATGAAGCGGTGTCCCAGGGCGGTTCGGGGGTCGAGGGGCCCCACGATGTCGATCCCCACTCGTTCGAACGGGGTGTGGACAGCTGGAAATGGTTGGAGGGGGGCTTTAACTCGACCCCCAGTCTTTCCGCTAGCCTGGCAGGTCGGGCAGGACCGGCAGTGATGGTCCACGTCTCTCCGCATTCGGGGCCAATAGAAATGGGTCACTAGGCGGCTGTAAGTTTTGTCCCGCCCGAGGTGTCCGGCGAGGGGCACGTCATGCGCCAGGTTCAGGAGGAACTCTCGGAATCGGAGGGGAACCACCAACACCCGGCCGGCTCCCAGTTCGGCGACTTTCTGCTCGCTATACAATAAGTCATTGTCCCAATAGACCCAGTGGGTTCCCGTGGGGTCCCCCGAGGCCTGGGCGGCCGCTTGCTGTCGGGCCCCCTCGAGGGACGGGCAGGCCTTCTGCTCTTGCTGGAATTGTTCGCGGGTGGGGCCCCCGTCGTGGCGCCACTGGGCCAGCTCGGGGAACTCGCTGAGGGAGGCGGCCTCGTCGGGAGAAAGTTCGGATGGCCCGGCCTCATCGTCAGGTTCCTCCGTGCCGGAGGAGGGTGGTAGTTCTGGGCCCGTAGGCTTGTCGGGGGCCGCGGCAGCGGCTGGTTGGGCGGCCATGGACCGGGTAGTGGCGCAGGCCCACTCGGGCAGCCCTAGCATCCCCAGATGCTCTCGGCGCTCCACCTGGGCCCAGGGGGAGCTCTCTAGGTCATTCCCCAGGAGGCAGTCCACTGGGGCGTCGTCGCGGACAGTCACTTTTAGGGTGCCGGACACTCCTCCCCACTCGAAGGGGATCTTGGCCATCCGGCACATGCTTTCGGTGTTGTCCGCGGTCCGGACAGGGCATAGGACATGTGGCAGGATTTGTTCGGGGGTCACTAGGTGGCAGCGGACAGCGGTCACACTGGCCCCAGTGTCCCGGAGGGCTTCGGCCCGTCGTCCATTGATGGTGACCCACTGCTGGTACTTGTGGGTGTTGCTTGGGATGGCAGCTCGGGGCACCATTTCTCGGGAGCCCAGGCATACGAGCGACATGGCAGCTGGTTCTCACTCGGGGGACCCGTCGTCGCGGTTTTCCTCCTCGTCCTCTCCTTCCCCCAGGGCTGCGGCGGCTATTTGTCGGGGAGGGGGCCCAGCGGTCCCGTTCCGTCGGTTCACGGGGCAGACCGGGTCGCTCGCATAGTGGCCGGTCTGCTGGCAGCCAAAGCAGGTCACTGTTGGTCGGGGTCCAGGACGGGCGATGAGGGTTCCCCTTCGGCCCAGGGTCGGGGACGTGTGGTTGGCGGCTTGGCCTCGTGGCGGGCTTCTGGGCGGCCCGGCCGGGAATTCTCGACTGCGGTGGGACCCCCCTCCTCCGCCCCGCTGGCGAGGAGGTCCCGTGGTACTCCGTTGGTAGTCCCCCACGGGGTTCCGGGGGACCCGGGTGTTGACCCATCGGTCGGCTTTGGCGGCGAGCTTCCGGGGCTCGGTCAGTTTACTGTCCAGGAGGTGTTGCCTTAGTTCAACAAAGCAGTTGTTGGCGAGGTGCTCCCAGACAATGAGGTCGAACAGTTCATTGTACGAGGTGACCTTGCTCCCTTTTATCCACCCTTCAAAGGCCCGGCTGAAGAAGTCCACGTATTCGACCCATGTGGTACCGGGGAGCTTCTTGCAGTCCCGGAAGCGCTGCCGGTACATCTCGGCTGATAGTCCGTAGCGGGTGAGTAGGGCTTTTTCATGTGGTCGTATGAGGTCATCACCGCATCGGGGAGTTGCAGCAGGGTATCACGGCCCTCGCTGAGGAACCTCCCCCATAGGCCGGCACCCCAATCCTTCCGGGGTACCCTATGGGAGGTCATGGCTACCTCGTAGGCTCGGAACCACTGTTGGATGTCGTCGTTTTTGTAGTATTCCTTGACGACATCCTTGGGGATATGAACCTTTGGCTCGGTCAGTGGCAGAGCGTCCCGGGCCCCGGGGGTGCTGGTCTCCCCCGTTTTGGATTTCAGTTCGAGTTCCTTGAGGCTCCTCTCGTGCTCGAGGGTTAGCCATCTCTCTTCTAGTTCCCGATGCCGTTTCTTTTCTTCGATTTCCTCTTGCAGCCGTAGTTGCTCCAAGGCTATTTACTTCTCCGCCAGTAGGAGCTCACCATCCAGCCGGAGTCGGGCGAGGTCCATTTCGTGTGTCCGGACCCTCTCCCGTTCTCGCATTTCTTCGTGGGACAGGCTGGCTTCCGGGATGCTTCGCCCCCCATCTGTCGGGGTTATGGTCGGTGGCAGGTTTCCGTCCCGGGCCGAGGTCCCTTCGGTTCGGGGTGGAGTGGCCTCGTCTTCTGCCCAGTCTTTCAGGGCTTTCTGCATTTCTTCCTTGGTGCCCAATCCTGTGGTTGGGATCCCTTTGTCCTTGCAGAATTGTTTGAGTTCTTTGTGGGTGTATTCTTCCAGCTTTTCCAGCTGGAAGGTTGCGGCCACGGTTGCTTCTTGGCCGTCCATGGTTCCCTTTTTCTTTTTCCGTCTGGGTAGGTAGTGGGTGCGTTACTTGCCTGTACGATTGCGTCTGGCTCGGATCCCGTCGCTGCCACCAAATGTTGGAGGGAGGACCACCGGGGAGTCGGGGGGACTACTCCGGGGCACCTTCCTACCGCAAAGTTATAGCCGAGCGCCGCTGAGAAGCCTCCTAGGAGAGGTCCTTCTCCTATGATCGTACTAGGCCCAGTAACACCACCACACAGGACGCTGTATCAGTTGCTTATCTTGGTTCTTTATCAATAGTAGCACATTCAATATATACAGTCGGATCGAGTGATCCAGTAAGAGTCTCAATGTCCTTGGAGGGATAGGGTAGCGGGACAGTCTTAGTACCAGCCAGGTACGGGAAGGCTCTGCGCCAGACCTTGAGTGCTGGTCTCAGAGCGGCTCGGACGTGGAGAGCCGCGACGGCGTCAGCAGCGCTCGGGTGGTAGTTCCGCTTGAGTCGAGCCGCAACACAGTCAGCAGGGCTCCGGTGGTAGGTCCGCTTCGGTCGAGCCGCGACGAGGTCAGCTGGGCTCTGATGGTACGTTTCAACAAGGTCGGGCCGCGACAGCGTCAGCAGGGCCCCAAAGGTTCGTGAAGGTCTTTAAGCACGGTGGAGCCGCGACGTCGTCAGCAGGGCTCAGAGTGTAGTTTCAGGAAGAGTCTTTCTCCGTAGGGTCAGCCGCGATCCGATCAGCAGGGCTCTTGACTCCGGGATACAACTGTCGTCTTGTTGCCGGGTCGCCCCAGATATAGGTCTGGAGCCCTTTGATGTCCGGACCCTTGCGCCCAGGAGGGCGGAGAGGCCGGGTAGGGCGCGGCCAGACGCCCAGCAGGAGAGGCGCCAGGCCCCAGAGAGCTGTGGGGCGATCGCACCTAGGTGTGGAAGGACGGTTGGGGGTCCCATCGATACTGTCCTCCGCCGGGAGTGGGAAGGGCTCACGTGGTATCCCCCGGGCCAGGGGTTGGCGCCTCGATGTCGGGCCTCGCTGGGACCGAGGCCGGGTGGAGCGGGGTCACGTAGGTGGTTACGTAGAGTCACGTACAATCCAAAATGGAGGAGCCCCGAGGTGCATGGGACCTCGTGCGGCTTTGCGAGGGGGAACAGGACCACGCCACGAGGCCGGCTCCAACAGCTATGGATTGGCATCAAGGAGTTACATGCAAGTGTCAAGGCATGGGTTTAGAACCTTATTGCTATTTTCAAAATCTGTCTGTTAGCAAGATTGCCAAAAGAGGTCATTCAAGTAAGAAAGTCTAACGGGGTTTTAAATCATGACTTTGTGTTTCTCCCGACCAGGCACGCTTGACAATTTGTAATCCTCATTGTTTTATGTAACATACTGTAGATACTTATGATTTATTGTCTTTTTTTAACGTGTGTGTGTGATGTAACATACTCTAACACCCTACACTGGGATGAGAAATGCTATGAAACAATTAAATAAAAAAATTAGAACATTTTAAAAATCATAATTTGTGTAATTACCCAGATCTGACATACTTACGGTGTGTGCTCATCTCTTATACACAGAGGTTGAGCAACATCAAAAACCTGCCTCCAAATCAAATTTTCCTTGTACAGATCGCAAGCTGTGTGTCTTAGTTTCCTTCGATTGCATTAGCATTTAGGTGTTAGGCTCCAGGTAGTTACCACCATGGTGATACTCAAACAAAAGGAGTGCTGATGGCCCTTTAAATGAGGCCCTTGTTTTGGGGTTCCACCAGGTGATACTCGAACAAAAGGAGGGCTGATGACCATTTAAAGTAGTCCATTGTTTTGGGTCCACCTAAACAAAAAAAGCCCCTCCATCGCCTGCAGGTTGATGCTGTAGGAGAGTAGAATCTGCTTCTTATGGTTACCCCCACTTTTTGTTGATGTTTCACTGTTTTTTTACTTTAATCTGGCTGGGGCCCTGCTATTCAGGACCCCAGCCTAGCTGCTTCCTATCTAAAATGGATTCCAGGTACCTTAGGTACCCTACAGATTTGATTCTGGAGTGCCCTTTTAAGTCCCTAGTATATGGTATACTATGTACCCAGGGCATAGGTACCCTAGAGGCCTACCAGGGGCTGAAGCATGTATTATGTCACCCCTGGGAAGCCCTACAAAATGCCACCACTGGACTGCTACTGCAGCCTGAGTAAGGTGGTGCATGCACCCCTTACTGTGATATAGGTTACCTGTATTACTACCCATACACACACATATAAACCTATAAGTCACTCCTACGGTAGGCCTTATCAATCCTGAAGGCAGAGTGCTTGGTTTTCATGTGAGAGGGTGCCCCTGCATGAGCAGAGCCCCTCTGAAGCATTCGGAGTCTATTCTCTGACTCTGTTTGTGGTGCAGCCTGACCATATACTCTTAAGTACATTATAACCTCGCTGTAAATACTAACTTTGGGATGGCTGCATCAAAACATGTCGTGTTTGGTGTCAAACACTTTGGAATCCTACCCCCACACCAGTAGCTGGTGTGGGAGTAGGATCCCACCCTTCTAGAGGGAGAGACTTGACAGCACCGGTACACCCGGTACAAACTTAACAGAGCCCTGGCATCACAAAATGGATGCTGCAGCCACAGACACAAGTCTGGCCTCCTGCTGCTGACCGAAACTCCGGCAGGGGAGGCCTGGACAATAGATTTTCTGTCACAGGAAGGTGTAACCACCTCCCGGACAGGCTGATGTGTATTGGGGCTGGGCGGGAGCACTCCCAGAGTGCTTTGAAGTCCTGCACTGGGGGCACATTTGGTGTCCCTGTGCATAGTTCAGCTCAAACCGGTTGTAGGGGCTACCAGCCCCTGCTCTGGTTGCGAAACTGGACAAAGGAAATGGGTGTAGCCACCTCTCTTTCCAAGCCCTCCCATAGGTGGGTCCTCTGAGTTAGTCCAACTCCTTCCCTAGGTATAAGTAAGAAACCTCTGTAACCAGAACTTTAGATATCCCTGGACAAAACTCTGAATCTGAATCCTGGAACTTCGACTTTCTACTCAAGACTAGAAGACCAACGACGCATCTGTCCGGTCTGCATCTCCGAAGCTCCCGCCGGACGGCAAAGACTTTGCAACACCAGAGGTGGATTTCCAGACTTCCCCGAGGCTGACCTGAGTCCCCAGCAAAGCTGAGACCCGTTGCTGTCGTGGGTAACGTGGAACTGGAACCCCTGGACGCCGTTCACATTTGTAAGTGCATCACCTTCCGGACGACTCTCGAAGCTGTGCTTTGGGTTACTTGTAGCCCAGACCTCGAGCAGAAAATCCACCGAAGATTGCTGGCCTACCCACTTCGAGTGACCCGTGGGCCACCATTTTGTGATACAGCTCGAGGTACCTTCGCGATCCCTTGTCCTTCAACTTGTGGGTCCCCAAGAAGGCAACTCTGATTTTCCTTGGGCTTTCCTGGTTGCTCCAGATGTGCCCTCACTTGCCCTCGTTGGGTGAGTTCCTCGGACCTTGCTGGTCCTCACCGAAGCCATTGTTCTCTTTCTGCGTGGGCTGCTGTTGCCGAGCCTTGGTGTGTCCAATCTGGACCCCGACACTGCAGCACTCGACATCCTTTGTGGGACATCTCAAATCCAGCTCCTGGTTGTCCTCAACGCCTCCTGGTTCTCGTGGCTGAAGAGTCAAGCTTCCCATCAACTCACCTGAAGCACCTGACATCGGTGGGCATTCGACTATCGTGCCCCTGGTCACTGGCAAGTGACCCAGACTCTGTCCCCACTGCTTTCAGGTTCTTCTCATCTTTGACCCAGGCTTGGGTCACTTCGGACACTGCGCATCTTCCTGGCAGCAGCACTTCTTCGCCAGCTTCCATTGAAAACGACGACGCGACCCGACACCATTTGACACCTATGCACCCGGCTCCCCTGGGTTAGGTAACTCAAGTACTCCGGTGCTCCCATGGGTGTTGGCCCTAGACACCTCTAAGTCCAAAAGGGTTTGCTTCTAGTCATCTCCTAAGTGTCCTTAAACTTTAAAATTCCAACCGTGACTTTCCCCATAGAAGCTAACGGCGCTCGCGGCTGTCTTCCCACACTGCACGCGTCCCCGTGGGTCCCCTGTGTCACTTTCTTGGTTGGTTCTGAAGGGGCCCAGCGATTCTACAGGCTCTAGACCTTGTATCTAGTCAAGTCGTGGTTCTTACACCACTATTTTAGTATATGGTTTGGTACGCCCCTAGGGCTAACTATATATTGTGCTAGTTACTGTTGATATTTGTAACTTGTGTAGATCGACTTCTAGCCTCATAAAGAGACTAGAGGGGTGTGTTTTAGAATAAATACATAGATTTTATATATACCTGGTGTGGTTCTCCTTTCATTTGGTCATTCAAGAGATTATAGACTGGTAAAAAAAGCTGCTTTACATTTCTTCGAGACTCAGCCTGAAGGCTGCTCTCCATAGCTACCACTAGGATACCTTTCAATAAAGGTTGTCTTTAACCTATCATCAATAAGGAGTTGTTTGGACTGGTACAAGGTGCCAACTAGAACTAGTGGACAGCATATACCAGGCCAACTTCTCACAGATGCTCAGAATAAAGAGCTGTCAGTGGCGGGTGCTGCTCAATGTCTCATGGTGTTGGCAAATTACGCCAGGCCAAAATCAGCACACTTTTTTGTAATTACCTGTGCCCTGATGAAGGTGTAGCCCCCTGTGGGCCCAACACCGAAACGTGCGTTGGCTTGCATTATCTCGTGCCTATCTGGAGACCTTGTCTATTCTATACGACCGGGAGAGCACGAGTCCACTGGAACTGATTATCCTCTGGAATGGATTTTCCCAAATATTGTTGGTTTTAACCCCTGTATGAATTGATTTGTCCTTGAATTATGTGTTTGTTGAATAAATGAGTATGTTGTGGGAATGAATGTGTGTATGATTGACTACTGTGGAACCTATATAATTCTGTCTATGTTAATTGTTATTTATTCTGTTTTATATTGATAAATATCCTGATCATTTATATTTAAATAAATTAATTCTGAAAATTATTTTTTTTTAAATCCCTGTTCCCTGTGTCAGTCGCGGTAATTGGTTGCTTACTTTATCAAAGACCCAAAATTGGGCTTAGTTATATCCTTTTGTAAACAGGCAGTAGGTAACTTCTTATTGTATTTTGGTTTCATTTTCCCCTGCTCCTTCTGCCTACCTATCGTTTTTTCCAGGGGTCCCCCTTATTTTGGACAAAATCAGCATTACCTCATGGAGGGCACCCTGGATCCTGGACCATGCTTAATAACAGCCCCGGGATCTGGCAGGGGCACCCTCATGTTCTGCACTGTACTGAGCACATGTATTACCCCACATGAGGTCATTCTCAATATACTGTAAAGGTGTGTGGTAAATCACCCGTTTTAAAGTGCACCAATCTCTGAAGGGCGTGGGTTTACCTCAAATAAATAACGCTCACAAGCAAGTGGTAAATGCTTTCCACCCTCTATTAACAATGTGTGCCAGGACAGGTTGCCCAACAAATACGCAATTACACAAACAGTTACATTAGTTCGGTCTGGTTCTTATGCCGAGGGTGTAAGAGGAAACAGCACCTTACAGGCCTAATTCTGAGGTGGGTGGAGAGAACAAAGGCAAATGGTTATATTTTTTGTTCTTACTCCTGTTATGAGCTGATCGTACATGCCGTTTGCTCCTGTGTTCGCTCATGCAATTGTTAAAGGGTCCTACCTGGAGGATGTTTGATGTACAAATCTATACGCTAGGAGTAATAACATTCAAAACTTGCCACAGGAAACGTTTACTCATGTTATTCCTTATTTCAGGGCACATATAATTGGGTGCAAATACACACCCCATTGCTGGCACCCAAAACATAATGCTTTATCAGGTGCAAATGAGAGTTTGTGCCTGAATTGTTATCGCCAGCAAAGCTGCCATCGGAGACTAAACTACCAACAAACACATTCACAGATTTTAGCACCAAGAGTGTAAGTCAGGCGCGCAATGCACCTTTGCGCTTTAAGGGCTTCAGCAGCCCCTGTCCCCCCCCCCCCCCCCCCCCCCCCCCCAACGTGTGTGTCAGCCCGGGCTGAGACAGCTTCCCGGGCACACACACAGCCTCACGCGAGCACTTCACACAAGTCTTTAAAAGACCATTTACTTGTTAATGAGGCTTTGTTGTGTTTTCACGCCTTCTTAAAGCCCCTGCATCTCCACTCTGCATATGGCTGGATGAATTAGCCCCCCTCCACCTCCCCGAAATGTGACTCTAGTTGCGCCTCTGTTTAAAGTCGAGGTAGGAGAGAGATGAGTTGGCGTGAGGTCTAAAAGAGGGGTGAACGAGGGATTGAAGACGCCGCCTGGTGATGGTCATGGGCATCTGCAGGGAGGGCAAGGAGGGGCGCTTCAGGGGGGGCAAGCACCCCTCCTTGCCTCCCCCCCGCCCCTGCGGACGCCCATGACCACAAACATGCACATTAACGGAAGTGGACAATCCCACACCAACGAGTGTCCTTAGACATGTTAGGACTGGGGTTCGACCAGTAGATTCAACCTGCGCTTTGTACAGAGCGGCAAACAAGTAGTTAAGTGGTTTTCACAACAACGCTCACAGGTGGGTTCTGACAGCCATATATCAAGGGTGCACTGACCTCAACGTAGTTCAATTATTTTGTACTGAGGGGCATTCATTGTGTTGCCGAGGGCTCGGGGGCGGGGCCGGATCTCAACCAGGAACTCCGGGAGAGCCAGTGTTGCAAGGCCGGCTGGGAACAGACTCCCTGGCGCCTAGAAACCTTTCTTCTGTCTGCCTAGGAGCAGGGAATCCGTGGTCTGCATCTAAGGTAATCAGGAGAGAACACAGGCCGTGCGACTACAAGCAGTCAATGTAGGGTAACCCACGGCTGCTCCTCGGCCAACCAATGCACCTCAATCCAGACTCAAGCACGCCTTCTATTCCAGTATTGAGAGCTTCCTATAGGATCTGCCGATGCACCTCGATCCAGACTCAAACACGCCTTCTATTCCAGTATTGAGAGCTTCCTATAGGATCTGCCGATGCACCTCGATCCAGACTCAAGCACGCCTTCTATTCCAGTATTGAGACCTTTCTATAGGATCTGCCGATGCACCTCGATCCAGACTCAAGCACGCCTTCTATTCCAGTATTGAGACCTCCCTATAGGATCTGCTGATGCACCTCGATCCAGACTCAAGCACGCCTTCTATTCCAGTATTGAGACCTCCCTATAGGATCTGCCGATGCACCTCGATCCAGACTCAAGCATGCCTTCTATTCCAGTATTGAGACCTCCCTATAGGATCTGCCGATGCACCTCGATCCAGACTCAAGCATGCCTTCTATTCCAGTATTGAGACCTCCCTATAGGATCTGCCGATGCACCTCGATCCAGACTCAAGCACGCCTTCTATTCCAGGATTGAGACCCCCCTATAGTATCTGCTGATGCACCTCGATCCACACTCCAGCACACCCTCTATTCCAGTATTGAGACCTCCCTATAGTATCTGCCGAAGCACCTCGATCCAGACTAAAGCACGCCTTCTATTCCAGTATTGAAACCTCCCTATAGGATCTGCAGATGCACCTCGATCCAGACTCAAGCACGCCTTCTATTCCAGTATTGAGACCTCCCTATAGGATCTGCCGATGCACCTCGATCCAGACTCAAGCACGCCTTCTATTCCAGTATTGAGACCGCCCTATAGGATCTGCCGATGCACCTCGATCCAGACTCAAGCATGCCTTCTATTCCAGTATTGAGACCTCCCTATAGGATCTGCCGATGCACCTCGATCCAGACTCAAGCATGCCTTCTATTCCAGTATTGAGACCTCCCTATAGGATCTGCTGATACACCTCGATCCAGACTCAAGCATGCCTTCTATTCCAGTATTGAAACCTCCCTATAGGATCTGCCGATGCACCTCGATCCAGACTCAAGCACGCCTTCTATTCCAGTATTGAGAGCTTCCTATAGGATCTGCCGATGCACCTCGATCCAGACTCAAGCACGCCTTCTATTCCAGTATTGAGACCTCCCTATAGGATCTGCCGATGCACCTCGATCCAGACTCAAGCACGCCTTCTATTCCAGTATTGAGACCGCCCTATAGGATCTGCCGATGCACCTCGATCCAGACTCAAGCATGCCTTCTATTCCAGTATTGAGACCTCCCTATAGGATCTGCCGATGCACCTCGATCCAGACTCAAGCATGCCTTCTATTCCAGTATTGAGACCTCCCTATAGGATCTGCCGATGCACCTCGATCCAGACTCAAGCACGCCTTCTATTCCAGGATTGAGACCCCCCTATAGTATCTGCTGATGCACCTCGATCCACACTCCAGCACACCCTCTATTCCAGTATTGAGACCTCCCTATAGTATCTGCCGAAGCACCTCGATCCAGACTAAAGCACGCCTTCTATTCCAGTATTGAAACCTCCCTATAGGATCTGCCGATGCACCTCGATCCAGACTCAAGCACGCCTTCTATTCCAGTATTGAGACCTTTCTATAGGATCTGCCGATGCACCTCGATCCAGACTCAAGCACGCCTTCTATTCCAGTATTGAGACCGCCCTATAGGATCTGCCGATGCACCTCGATCCAGACTCAAGCATGCCTTCTATTCCAGTATTGAGACCTCCCTATAGGATCTGCCGATGCACCTCGATCCAGACTCAAGCATGCCTTCTATTCCAGTATTGAGACCTCCCTATAGGATCTGCTGATACACCTCGATCCAGACTCAAGCATGCCTTCTATTCCAGTATTGAAACCTCCCTATAGGATCTGCCGATGCACCTCGATCCAGACTCAAGCACGCCTTCTATTCCAGTATTGAGAGCTTCCTATAGGATCTGCCGATGCACCTCGATCCAGACTCAAGCACGCCTTCTATTCCAGTATTGAGACCTCCCTATAGGATCTGCCGATGCACCTCGATCCAGACTCAAGCACGCCTTCTATTCCAGTATTGAGACCGCCCTATAGGATCTGCCGATGCACCTCGATCCAGACTCAAGCATGCCTTCTATTCCAGTATTGAGACCTCCCTATAGGATCTGCCGATGCACCTCGATCCAGACTCAAGCATGCCTTCTATTCCAGTATTGAGACCTCCCTATAGGATCTGCTGATACACCTCGATCCAGACTCAAGCATGCCTTCTATTCCAGTATTGAGAGCTTTCTATAGGATCTGCTGATGTACTTCGATCCAGACTCAAGCACGCCTTCTATTCCAGTATTGAGAGCTTCCTATAGGATCTGCCGATGCACCTCGATCCAGACTCAAGCACGCCTTCTATTCCAGTATTGAGACCTCCCTATAGGATCTGCTGATGCACCTCGATCCAGACTGAAGAACGCCTTCTATTCCTGTATTGAGACCTCCTTATAGTATCTACCGATGCACCTCGATCCAGACTCAAGCACACCTTCTATTCCAGTATTGAGACCTCCCTATAGGATCTGCCAATGCACCTCAATCCAGACTCAAGCATGCCTTCTACTCCAGTATTGAGACCTCCCTATAGGATCTCCTGATGCACCTCGATCTATACTCAAGAGCACACCTTGCTACTCCAGTATTGAGACCTCCCTGTAGTATCTGCAGATGCACCTCGATCCAGACTCAAGCCCGCCTTCAATTCCAATATTGTGACCTCCCTATAGGATCTGTCGAAACACCTCGATCCAGACTCAAGCACACCTTCTATTCCAGTATTTTGACCTCCCTATAGTACGGTGAGTTGGTTGAGGATTGCTAGTCCGAGGTTCTTTGAGTGAGTTCCCTGGAGTCTGAGTTCAGCAGCCCACCAGGCGGGGCCCAAGAGTAAGGGGTCTTTGCCAAATATTATTACTTCCATCTTGTCTGTTCTGAGGCTGAGGCAGTTGGTTTTCATCTATCGGACGACTTTGGTCATGTGAGAAGAGAAGTTTGACCAGTGTTTGGTGTCTTCAAGGAGAGGAAGAGGAGGAGCTGGGTGTCACGAGCGTAGGATATGATGTTGATTCTGAGGGCTGGGATGATGCTGGCAGGTGGGGTCATGTATGCATTGAACAAAGTGGGGCAGAGTGAAGATCCTTATGGAACTCGGCAGATGAGGTTGACTATGTCTGAGGTGACAGGGGCCAGACTGAGTGTGGCCTGTGAGGAAGGGAACACCCAGCGAAATGCAAATGCTTCATGTAGACATTGGATAAGGATCAGGTGGACGACCGTGTCAAGGGCTGTGGAAAGGCCCAGTCGGATGAGGTGTCACCTCTGTCCATGATCCTCTGGATGTCATCTGTGGCAGCGTTGATGATGGTCTCTGCGCCATGGCTGTGCTTGATTCAGATTGTGTGGTGATAAGGGGTGGTTGTCATTGGGGTATGTGTCTATCATCTGTTCCATGACTTTTGAAAGGTAGGGTAGCAGGGAGATCGGTTATGATAGTACTGAAATTGAGCTGGAAGGCATACCAACAGAGAAGGTTGGGGGCCACCACTCAGTGCTTGTATGCCTTCCCTTCTGGAACCCAGTGCCAAGGCTGGGGGTGTCTCCCTTTGTCAAAGGAAGTAAGCCAAAAAAAGCGAACAATGAAACAAACTGTTGGCTTCTCTGGAACAAAGCTGCCCTCTGTGTCGCCAAACCATCAGGGAAGTGTATAGGGCCTCTTACTGGCAATCTGACACTGGTCTATTTCCGGTGGGATCCAGACCCCTCCTGAAACGGATCACTCAAGGCTGACCTAAAAATGTCATATTCCAGGGTGAACTCCAGATTGGATGTTCTGAGTTCCTCGCTGACTCCGTGGTCTGATTAGGGAACAGCGGCCCTAGGACGCTTCTTACTCATTGCAAATAGAAGTGTGTAATCTGGCATGACAGTTGTGGTCAAAGTGTTGCTGTCGCTGCCTCAATTCAGGAAGGACCTCAAGACCTGGCTCTTCGACTGAACCACAAATACCACCCCCCACCACTCCAGCGCCTTGAGACCCTGACGGGTGAGTAGGCCCTATTTACAAGAAACTTGATTGAATGTGTAGATCGCTTTCGCACCTGTCCTTGTAATTGCTGCTTTCTCGCAATTGATGGCTGTGTTTCCTCAGCGTTGTAAATGTCACAAGATGTACTCTGTGAAGTAGATGGATCTGTTGAAAGCGGTGTATCACCAGGGCGCTGTGGAAATGCATCATAAAATCTGTGCAACACCACAGCAGGGTTACTGAATGCTTAACTGCACTTCTTCGCACCGCCCTCGTGCTAATGTAACAGAGACGCAGTGTTACTCCACCTACTGGTGTAGGTACGGTATTACAACACTACTCTCCACATAACACCAGACTCCGACGCCTACAACATGCTGCACGGTGTAGGCCTACAACCAGGGCTGGGCAAGGCATGGGCAGTGTGGGCAGGTGTCCAGTGCCTCGTGCTCAGCTACAGGGGCCCGCCACACTCTCACAGTTAGCCCACCTGCCCCTCCAGGGCCCCCTGCCCCACACAAGCACATTACAAATGTGAGATGTCTTGACCTTGCTGGTCAGGGCGTGGTGGCATTCCTGGGGGTGCAGGGGTGGGGGGAAGGGACACACAGAATGGGGTTGGCTCACAGTGTCAGGGGTGGGGCAGCGCCTCTGTTAAGTACCGGCCATACCAGGCGCCCTTTCTGAATTTTGTTTCTTGGCGACAGAAGGCCCCATTGTTTCCAGGACCAGCCAGACACAGGTAAGAAGAGGTGGGTGAGGGGAGGAGGGAGCAGCCAGATCAACTGTCTATTGTTAACCTTTGCATCACCCATAACAAAGTTTTTTGTTATGTGAATGTGCATTTAAAATGTATGTAGAAGTGTTTTGCTAAATGCCTCCTTAGTGCTTCGAGGCCCAGGGGAGGGGGCCCCTTCCCTGGGCCTCGAAGCACTGGATCAAGCTGCAGGGTCCAGGTGAAGGGGGCCCCTTCCCTGGCCCTTGTAGCCATTGCCCCCTCTTTCCTCTCCTTTCGTTTATTTGTTCCTCCGTGAAATGGATCTAAAAAAAAACACTTTTGCGGGTATTGTCTTTTTTGAAACTTTTTCTTTTCCAAAGTGCATCCTCGGGACAGAGACAAATAAAAGGTTCAAAATGTGAAAAATAACTAAATAAAGCAAGACAGAGTGGGTCGCAAAGTGGCCAGATTGGTTTTATTCACACCCAAAACACATTAGCGCCACTTTACAGAGTTTGCCAGTGAAGCGCTACTTTTGTTTTCTCGTCTTTCTCTGAACAACATTGTTTTCCCCGGGTGGGAAAGTGCACCATTCCTGGAGGTACCGCAATACCTGGTTGATGTATGGATTGGAAAATAAAATGTGTACCGCGGCTCTGTGTTCATGACGTGGTCTTTTTAAATCGTACTGCTTACGTCTTGTAAGGATATAAGTAATGGACATTAAAACGAGTCCCTTCAAGTACTTAACTTTTCAGGTGAAAGCACTCACTAATTTCTTAATAATAAGTGTAAAAGCGTTAAGGTACCATGTTGTTCCTGCTTACATTTCACCTGCGTTACTTCATCTTGCATTCCCTTGAGTGTCTGCTTTTTCCGGAACTTTGTTACTTTTTTTTTTCAGGCAGCATATTACACTTGTCTAGAGCGTAATTTGAACTGAGCCACATTAAGGGGTTTATAGCGGGCACAATTGGGTTGTAGTTGAAGGCAGTGCGAGTTTCTCTCAGTAGGATGTGGCACTATCGTCAGAGCTGACGAATTTGGGACTGGGGAGCCAGGTTCAGCCTTCATGACCAGTCCACCAGACCACTGTCCTAAGGGGGCACATTCCTGTGCTAGACCTTAGAAGCCCTGGTGTCTTGGCACCAGCAGGTGAACCCTAGTGGTGGCAAGTGTGGGTTAACCTTGAAGGCCTGTCCACCACAATCCATACCATACTGAAGTTCACCTCCAGTCTTGCGGGCAGACCTATGAAGCAGCAGACCCTAGAGTGAGGTCTCAGGACCCTTGAGCAGGGCGGCTCTAGGGCGGTGCGATCGCACTGGGCGCTGACTTCGGGTGGGAGCGTCACGTTTGCAAGTATGTTATGTTTTTAAAAGCACTTGCTGCCTCCTTCCTGGCCTCCAGCAATTTTCGGAAACAATAAAAATGCCACGATAACTCCGGTGATTAATGTTCTCCCTAGAGAGAGATAGAGTTTTGTCAAGTGAAAGTTTTGACTCGTGAAAAGGTACCAGATGGTTAATGTGCCTGCTGCAAAGAACACATACCATGCAGGTCACAAAGTGCACATTCTGTAAATAGATCGGTGAGTTACTGCTTTTGTCAGTGGATCCTTTTGTTACTTGCAGTTTATAAATCAAAATCCCAAACTACAACAGTGAGCGATTAACTGTCATTCTAGAGCTGATGCGAACTGCAAGATATAAATTACAGCGTTATGGTTTTTTCCCCAGTCTCCGATTATCCTAATGTTGCACAAAGGGTTCATTTGGACATAAATCAATTCTGGTTATTAAAGAGAACCCCCTACCGTGGTATTACGCTCTAATTTCTAAATTTGTGTTTCTCTAGACCAATCACTCTTAAACTATATTGCCTACCATTATCGATGATATGTCACTCCTACACATTGTAGTCCTTTGTCTTATGTAACATTTCCTATACGCTGAGTTACACACATATTGATTGTCTCTGTGTAATCTGTGTGATATAAAGTGCTCTGACACCCTACACTGGTATCAGTGGCGCTTTTAAATCAAATTAAATGCATTTGAGCCGGGGGGCACTGTTAAAGGGTGGTAGTGAGGGAGTCCGTGGCAGAGGGAGTCATTGTGGGGCACCAAAAAACATTGTTGCACAGGGCGCCACCAGCGCTAAATCCAGCCAAACCACTTCCTACAGTTCTAACACCAAATCAAAAACGTTGATTTGAAAACCCCTTGAATCTGCAGCATCCCTTCAAGTCAATGTATGATTTAGCAGTGGTCTAAGTCTTTTTTTAATTAAGTAAAATCTTTATTTGTTTGCAATGGTGTCTTGTATTTTTGTATTATATGTTTTGTATTTTTGTACTTAACATAATTCTGGCGAGTAAAGAGCTGGTGCGAGGATTTACGTTAAAACAAATTACTAGGTATTAATTTCATTCTAAGATGGCACAATAATGGCACGGAAAGATAAGGGAGCCTTTTGAAATTTGCGGTTATATCAATGGTGTGAGGGGGTCTCTCTTGTTTAATTTTATATTTTGAATGATCCCGCCCCTCATTACCTCAACAGGATCTCCCCCCTGTATGAGACAACTGGAATCTTTATCCTGCACTCAACTGGAAACAATCAGTTAACATGGAGTAAAACATATGCATCTTTGTGAGACCTGCACCCAGATTTTCCATCCAATGCGACCAATGTAGTCCATTTAATACAGTTTTAAAATATATGGACTTATTTCATTTGTATAGTCATCTTTTTGTCCCTGTTACTGATATCCACGTTAGGTCTCTTCAGTGATGCCAAATAAGATCAACAGCCCTTGATGTCACTTTCTGTGATGTCACTTCTTGTGATGTTACATGCAAATTAGAGGGGCCTCACAGCTTCCCATTCGTCTGGGGCCCCAGAATTCTAGGATCGGCCCTCCCTGCAACATGGGAGTCTGCATCTTGTGTAGCGCACACTGCGGTGCTTTAAATGGGCCGGTACTGAGTACCGGCACTTATTTCCATTATAGGCACAAGACCCCACCCACACCACAACAGAGTATGCATGCATAAATAAATACACAGCACAACTTTTGTTTGGAGAAAATATTGCTGCAGGTTTATTCCATACAAAAGTATGCAAATATGGTGGGTTATCTTACAGGCGATCCAAGGGCGGGCAGCGGTAACTGACCTATGCTGCCCCGCCCGCCTGATGAGCCACGCACTGTGGAAACCCCAATCAGCGCTACCCTTATAGAGGTGATCCCCTTACTGGATCACGTGACACATTGGTCCCTTATTACTCACGCCCCTTTCAGGGCGGAGCGTAGCAAGGCACGCCCCCGGTTGTTCAGGCCCACAACCGCCCGATGGACTAATGGGGCGCCGACGTTATTGTTCCAGGACCCTCCCATGAGGCTCCTGGGATTTGGCTCTGGCACCCCTGTTGGGCTCTTGCAGAGGTATCCTTCTGTACCCAAGCTGCTTCCAGATTGCCCTGTAACTCCGCCACAGCTCTGGAGGTGGCCCCTGTCGCCTAAAGAGCCCCCCACCAACACAGCTGTATTCTCACTTGCCACCTGCAATTTCCTGGGCCTCATTCATGTCCAGTAAGAAAAGATTCATGCCCACCTGTGCCAGGTGCCAGGTGCACCCCAACTTTGTCAAATAACCTTTGGTGTTCGCCCAGCATAGTCTATGCCTGCTGAAGCCAAAGCCCCTTGCTCAGCGAACTTGCGCATGGAGCGGGTTATCCTTCCCTGGGAATGTACCAGTGCCTCACATGACCTGCAAGACGGTGATGGCTTCCCAGGAGGGAGCTCTCTCTTAAACACCGCTATATTACCCTGCAAGCTGATGTGGCTCCCACCGCCTGCAACCTGTAGTTGCAGCCCTGATAGCATTTTGTGCTCCCTAACGCATGTTTCCCCAATTTATGGAACAGCAGCGCACTTGCAAAGAAGACCGCTTCCACAACCAGCCTATACACTCTGGCTATGCAGACGAGGCATGTCGTGCATCACTGAAGCAGCCCGTAACCTGCCCTGGGAGCAGAGGGCACCTACTTTGTTGGGGTTGACCAGACATGTGCACAAACCTTTGCGCTTAATAAACCATGGCGAGCAAGACTGTTCGCATAGCGCACACTATAGCAGTCACAGCAACCATATGGAGTGACAACTTATGCCAACTACCAGGCTTGCTTAACTAAAGCTCGATCACAGATACCCACATACCTGCTAACCAGCTGTGACCCTTAATGCTCTATAGGTCTTGCCCCCACTCTACCTTTACCCTTCTGCCCCTGTATGGGCGGGAAAATACCTGTAACATTGCAAATCCCACTGCACTCACATTCTCAGGCAGTCTAGTGGGGGAGGAGGGGTCCTTAGCATTGGTTCTGCTACATTGCCTGGCCTCCTAGCCCGCAAGCACCCTCGTCTGACAGCAGACTATCTGCTGTGTCGCCCGTGCATTGACCGCAGCCTGGCGCAAGACGTCCCGTTCTACACCTCTGCTAACAGACTACCTTCCGTGAGGCTGGAGTGAAGGGTTGTATGTTGTGCATCCGACCCTGAGAATTCCCAGTGTCAATTGGTGAGTATCCCGCCGTGGAATATGTGACTCAAGCAAGGGAGTCTTTGTGCACTTGCCATTATCCCCCCTGTCGTACGGTAAATTTGCCTTTACAGTTTAATCTGAGGTATTCGCCCTCAGACCTCCCAGGCTGCGTACTGCTGGTCACGTGCGCAGTTGCTGCCATAATAAGGGAAACTCCTGTTGCAACTTGCAATAAAACAACGCCAGCTTGAATGTGCTATGTTATATGCAATTAAGTGCCTAACATATATCTTTCCCTCGAAAAGATACCACAAACCGCACTGTTCACTAGAACCTTAAGCAGCTCACAATTTTCCCTGGGCATACCTCTAACTGAGAATGGCTCTACACCGCCGTAAGTCCAGAAACACCCATCTTTTACGTATTTTCTGGGTTTGCCACTTGGCACCCTTCTGGTTGGTGATACTGAACCTCCTACCCAGCATACGCTGACATCCTCCTGTGCAATAGTCATACTGCTAAGTGGGCACTCGATTCAACATCCCTCCTTTCCTGCCAAGCTGTTGCCTGTTCAGTTTAATCTGTGGTGACGGCACCCAGACCTCCCGGGCAGCTTCATTGCTGACAACGTGACCAGTTGCTGAACTTGAGGGAATCTCACGCTTACCACTTGCAACTAAAGCGATTATTTAAATTAATATGATATGGTGTATCTGTGAGAACTATGCACAGGTAACTGAGTCTCCCACGTGCAGTTGCTGTGAAACCTTTTGGACTAGTCCATGAAATTCAGCCAGCCACCCCCCTAGGTGGAGTTTTGCACTCCCAAGCTTCTGCTAGTGTAAACCACGGTCACACCTCTTGTTCAGTTGAATTTAGTAATTCACGACGTTGACAAACCCAGGGGCCTAATACTGGGCTGTGTATCATGAGGCCCAAGCTGACCTTAAAGAATCTGCTTGGAGTGGCTGGGTGTTAACATTGCCTGGCTGAAGTGCAATACCTTTGACTCCTGACAAGATGTGCCAATGCAGGGAGGAGTATAAATCATCCAGCCGCCTTACTTCCTTCCCCAGCTATCTGTGCTTGTTGGAGCATGACGCTTGTGTATGTTTGAAGTGCAAGTGTTCCCGCAGGCATGTTGCCGCTGGATCAGAGATCTTTCTTACGCCGCTACTGATATTCATTTTAACAACCACAGAAGGAAGGAAGGTTGATTGAAACCCGAAAGTGGCCAATGGGATGACACCCCAGCGGGACCTGGCAGTCGTATTAAACTTTATATCCTTATGGCATGGCAACACTCACCACTGCAAGATGCCTTGGCGCGTGAACGCACTACTCAATCAGTGATTATTTAAATTAATAATACTGTGCATATGAATAAAACTATGCACAGGCAGCTGAAAACTTTCACACGTTAGTAAATGTGAAACATTTGGATTTGTCCATTGAATTTAACCAGTCACCCCCCTAGTGAAGTCTTGCCCTCCAAAACTTCGTCTCGTACACCAGGGAGCAGACAAGACAGTGGGTACAGGAGGGGAACAACATGTATCGATACCTGCCCTTTCTTGAATACTGGGAATGCCAAATGTTCTTCAATACATTGTGGCCTATTTGTGTCTTAACTGATTGCTTCCACACAGTTTGACCACAAAACATTGGAACTACTTTAGTAGCAACATGCCCTTAATGGTGACAGACTACAAGCACTGCGCAGACATCCCCCTTTGACCTGCTCGAACCTTTGGCCATTCTGCTGAAAGCCCTGTGGGCCTGGGGGAGGGGAGTGCTACTAACCCTCAAGTCCTAGGAAATCAGGACACATCCCTCCTGCTGCAGGTGCCCCAAAGCATTTATTATAAAAACATTTAATAGGCAACAACCTGGTTTGTGCCCACCTGTGCCAGGCTGTGAGCAATGAAATACCCCACATATCTCTTCCCTACGAAGAGATGAAACAAACCGGCCAAAGCACGATGCACAGGCCGTGAGTGTGCCCAATGAGACACCACCAGCTCTGTGTGATACAAACCCTAACGCACCGTGTGCCAGTTTGTGCATATCCTTTTGTGGTGACCAAACCCTATTGTGCCCCCTTACCTGGATGATCCCCAGTACGAGGGTACAGACTCATGACCAAGTGCTGCGCCAGTCACTAAAATGTAGACATGGAGTGAATTTACGCTATCTCATGCCCTACAAGGCCGCTCGGTGGCCACCTCACCTAAACCAGACAAGGTTGGATCACCATGTCCATATTGCCTGCAAACCCCTCCCTCATCTTCATGAAGTTGCTGTGTCGCCATGCTAGCGTCCCTTGCCCAGCATATGTGTTAGAAAGGATAGACGGACCGGGAGGGTCGGCCGGGGTCAGGAGGAGAGGTCTCCGGGGAGAGCCGTCTCCAGCGATCGTACAGACAAGTAACTTCCCCCCCACAGACAGATACCACACACGGATAAGGTTCAGTGTTCTTTATAAGCACTTCTTAAGGTACGGTTGAATGGTACAAGGAGGTCTGGACTCAGGGGTCCCCTCGATTCAAGTCTCTCAAAGCAGGGTAAGGGGTAGCGGGACAGTCTGTCTACCAGTCAGGTAGGTTGGATGAGATGATGATTAGCTCACAATCCTCGAGCTTAGTTGGTACGGGCCGCGGCAGCGCCAGCAGGTCCCGGAAAGATGGTCGATGTACGGTCCGCGGCAGCGCCAGCAGGTCCTGGTGAGGATGGTTGTTACAATGGGCCGCGGCAGCGCCAGCAGGTCCCGACGAGGATGGAGGTTGTAGAGGGCCGCGGCAGCGCCAGCAGGCAGGACGATGGTTCACAAGAGCGGGCTACGGCAGCGCCAGTAGTCCGTCAAGGCTGAGTTCTCTCGGTGTCTCTCGACTCCAGGATACAACTGCCTTCCTGCTCCGGAGTTGCCCCAGTTATAGGGCAGACGCCCTTTGATGTCCGGACCCTCGCACTTGGAGGTCGGAGGGCCCGGGATGAAGGTGTCCAGACACCCAGCAGGGGGTGGAGCCAGCGCCTGGGGGGGGCTGGAGGCGATCGGCACCTGGCGGGGGAAGAGCTCTTGACACTTCGTCCTCCTATTGACCTGCCAAGTGGTCCGCTCACCTCCCGGGTGGATGGTGGTGCCGGGATGTCGGGGCCGGCCAGGCCCGGGGTTAGGGTCGGGGCGAGGCCACGCGGCCTCGTGGTGCAGGGCCCAAGATGGCGGCTTGAACCGGCCGGGGGAGCCGGTGGGGCTGGGCCCCGTGATGAGTAGAGGTCCGAGGGCAGAAGATCCGTCGGGAGACGGGGTACAGGTGCTTCTCGTGGATTATGCCTGGTGGACCGGAGCTCGGGCCCTGTCGTGTGGGGAGGGAGCAAGCCCTTCGTGTGGCCTGTCCAACATGCGTCCCCCCCAGCTGAAGGCGGGGAGAGTCACCCATCTCCTTGGGGACTCTCTTCGTCGAGGCGGAAAAAGCGGGACAGGCCATCCGCGTTGGCGTGGTCTTGGCCTGGTCGGTGCTCTACAGTGAAGTCCATTCCCTGCAGGGAAATGGACCAGCGCAAGAGTTTTGGGTTCTCCCCCCGCATCTGCATCAGCCACTGCAGGGGTCGATGGTCGGTCTGTACCCGGAAGTGGGTGCCGAAGAGATAGGGCCGGAGCTTTTTGAGGGCCCACACCACTGCGAAGGCCTCCCTCTCGATGGTGCTCCAGCGCTGTTCTCGGGCCAGGAGACGTCGACTGATGAAGGCCACCGGCTGGTCATGACCTTCGGGGTTTAACTGAGAAAGGACGGCTCCGATGCCGTGGTCGGAGGCATCGGTCTGTACCACGAATTCCCGACCATAATCGGGGGCCTGGAGCACAGGGGCGGTGCACAGGGCGGCCTTCAGCTTCTCGAAGGCCGCTTGACAATCGGGGGTCCAGTTAATCCGCTTCGGTTGGTTCTTGGACGTGAGACCCGTGAGGGGCCCCACGATGCTGCCGTAGTCCTTCACGAACCGCCGGTAGTAGCCGGTGAGCCCCAAGAAGGCTCGGACCTCGGTCTGGGTGACGGGGGGCTGCCAGGACTGGATGGCAGCAATCTTAAGTTGTAGCAGGGCCACCAGCCCGCTTCCCACTTGGTGTCCCAGGTAGGTCACAGACCCTTGGCCAATTTGGCACTTGCCGGCCTTAATTGTGAGGCCGGCCCGCTGGAGGGCCTGCAGGACCTCTTGGAGGTGACGGAGGTGGTCGGGCCAGTGGCGGCTGTATACAGCGATATCGTCCAGGTAGGCAGCGCTGAACTCTTCGAGCCCCGCCAAGACCTGGTTCACGAGGCGTTGAAACGTGGCGGGGGCATTCTTCATGCCGAAGGGCATGACCTTGAATTGGTAGTGGCCATCGGGGGTAGAGAAGGCTGACCGTTCCTGAGCCCTGGGTGTGAGGCCGATCTGCCAGTAGCCCGCTGTTAGGTCGAAGATACTGAGGTAGCGGGCGGCCCCCAGCCGGTCGATCAGCTCGTCTGCTCGGGGGATCGGATGAGCGTCGGTCCGGGTGACAGCGTTCAAGCCCCGGTAGTCGACGCAGAATCTTAGTTCAGGTGCGGTGCCGGGGGCAGCGGCTTTGGGGACCAATACAACCGGACTGGCCCAGGGACTGTCCGAGGGCTCGATGACCCCGATTGTGAGCATCTTGGCCACCTCCTCCTGTATGCAGGCCCGTACCCGATCTGGTACGCGGTAGGCCCGGTGTCGGACAGGGGGACTGTCCCCGGTGTCCACGTCGTGCACACACCAAGGGGTGACCCCGGGGGTGAGGGAGAACAGGGTAGCGAACTGCAGCAGGAGGTTCCGGCAGCCCTGGCGTTGCTCCGAAGTGAGGGCGTCAGAGAGCCGGACCCCGTCCACGGAGCCGTCAATCTCCCGAGTCTTCAGAAGATCCGGGAGGGGTTCGGAGTCTTCCTCTGCCCCACTGTCCGTAGCCATCAGGAGGCTGAGTTCTGAGCGCACAAAGTGTGGTTTGAGTCGGTTGGTGTGGAGGACCCGAAGGGGGTTCCGGGAGGTCCCCAGGTCGATGAGGTAAGTGACGGGGCTTTTGCGCTCGACCACTTTGAAGGGCCCCGTCCACTTATCTTGCAAGGCACATGGTTCGGTGGGGGACATCACCCATACTTGTTGTCCAGGCTCGAACTCAACGGAGGAGGCATTGTGATCATACCACTTCTTCATGTCCTCCTGGCTGGCCTCGAGGTTCGCCTTGGCCATCTCTCTGAAGCGCCGGGTCTGATTGCGTAGGGCCAGGAGGTATTTGAAGACGTCTGGAGGGGTCTTTAGGGGGGCCATCTCCCAACCTTCTTTTACTAGGCTGAGGGGCCCTCGCACAGGGTGCCCGTACAGGAGTTCGAAAGGGCTAAAACCGAGGGACTTCTGGGGAACTTCGCGGTAGGCGAAGAGGAGGCACGGGAGTAGTACATCCCACTGGCGACGGAGGGGCTCTTCCAATCCCCCAATCATCCCCTTGAGGGTGCGGTTAAAACGCTCCACTAGTCCGTTCCCTTGGGGGTGATAGGGGGTCGTGAATCTGTAGGTGACCCCGCATTGTTGCCAGAGGGACTTCATGTATTTGGATATAAAGTTTGTGCCTCGGTCGCTGACGACTTCTCGGGGGAAGCCTACCCGGGAGAAGATCCCCATTAGGGCCCGGCCAACCACCGGAGCTGTCACGGTCCGTAGGGGCACCGCCTCGGGGTAGCGGGTGGCATGGTCCACCAGTACTAAGATGAACCTGTGTCCTTGTGCCGTGCGGGGGTCCAGAGGCCCCACGATGTCTATCCCCACCCTCTCGAACGGGGTGGTGACCACCGGGAAGGGTTGCAGAGGGGCTTTCAGCTTCCGACCACTCTTCCCGCTGGCTTGGCATGTGGGGCACGATCGGCAGTGGTTCAGGACGTCGTTCCTCATCTTCGGCCAGAAAAAGTGGGTCACTAGGCGGCTGTACGTTTTATCTTGGCCCAGGTGTCCAGCCAGGGGGACATCGTGGGCCAGGTTGAGCAGAAAGTCTCTGAAGCGGAGAGGTACCACCAGTACTCGACCGGCCCCCAGCTCGGCGATTCTTTGCTCGCTGTATAGCAGGTCGTTATCCCAGTAGACCCAGTGAGTTCCGGTGGAGTCCCCTGCGTTCTGGGCGCTGGCTTGTTGGCGGAGTCCCTCGAGGGAGGGACAGGTCTTTTGTTCCTGGCGGAACTGTGCTTGGGTGGGCCCCCCCTCTTGACGCCACTGAGCCAGGTCCGGAAGGTCCTGGGGTTGCGCGTCCCCTTCGGCCGTCGGGTCTGGGAGGCTGGCCTCGTCGTTGTCGTCTACTGGGGCGACTGGGGGCGGAGGTGCTGGCCACTCTGGTTCTTCTGATCGAGGGACGGCACGGGCGGCCATGGACCGGGTGGTTATGCAGGCCCAGTCCGGGAGGCCCAGCATCCCCAGGTGCTCTCTTCTCTCAACGGTGGCCCACGGGGAACTCTCGAGGTCATTCCCCAGGAGGCAGTCCACGGGGGCATCGTCCCGGACCGTCACCTTCAACAGGCCGGAGACCCCTCCCCATTCGAATGGAACGCAGGCCATTTGACACATACTTTCAGAGTTGTCTGCCGAGCGGACGGGGCAGAGAATGTTCGGCAGGATCTGCTCGGGCTTCACCAGGTGACAGCGGACGGCCGTCACACTGGCGCCTGTGTCACGCAAGGCCTCGGCTCGCTGTCCATTAATGGTCACCCACTGACCGTATTTCCTGGTGTTAGCGGGTAGGGGAGCCCGCGGAACCATGTCTCTTCCCCCTAAGCACGCCAGGACCATGGCGGCCGGTTCCCACTCTTGCTGGGCCGGCTCATACTCCTCTGGTTCCTCCAATGATCGCTCTTCCCCCAGGGCGGCGGCAGCTACCTGGCGGGGCTTGGGTGTTTGGTTCTGCGGGCAGCCCGGGTCATTGGCGTAGTGGCCGACTCGTTGGCATCGGTGGCACGTGACGTTGGCTCGGACCCGCGGACGCCACGGGGGGTTGCCCCGACCGGCCGGAGCCGGGGTGCTGGCCACGGGTGTTGCGGGCAAGGCGTCTCTCCCTCGCCCCTGGCCCCCTCCTCCTCCCCGAGGACGGTGCTGGCCTTGGTTGTTTCTGTTCTGTTCGTGTGGCCCCCTCCGGCCCACTCGGGTGCTTTCCCATCGGTCAGCTTCGGCGGCGAGCTGCCGGGGGTCAGTCAGCTTACTGTCGAGGAGGTGCTGCCTGAGCTCGACGAAGCAGTTATTCGACAGGTGCTCCCATACCATCAGGTTAAAGAGTTGTTCGTAGGTGGTGACCTGGCTCCCCTTTATCCACCCCTCGAAGGCACGGCTGAAATAGTTCACGTATTCTACCCAAGTTGTACCTGGGATCCGGGTGCAATCTCTGAACCTCTGGCGGTACATCTCGGGTGTGAGGCCGTAGCGGGTGAGGAGGGCAGCCTTCATGTGGTCGTAGGACGACATTTGGTGATCTGGGAGCTGCAGTAGGGCATCGCGCCCCTCGTTGATAAACCTCCCCCAGAGTCCGGCTCCCCAATCACTCCGGTCGATCCGGTGGGAGGTCATGGCGATCTCGTAGGCTTTAAACCACTGTTGTATGTCGTCTTCTCGGACATACTCGCGGACAACATCCTTGGGGATGTGGACTTTTTTCTCGATCGGCCCCGGGGTGTGTGGTCGCTCGGGCACCCCCAGTTCTTTATTCTGTTTCCGAAGTTCTATTTCCGCCAGTTTGCGCTCGTGCTCGAGCGTTATTTTTTTTTCCTCCAGCTCTCTCTGTCTCTGCTTCTCTTCTCGTTCATCTCGGAGCCGCATGTGCTCGAGGTTGAGTTTCTGTTCAGCTAACTTGAGTTCCCCATCCATCTTGAGTCGTGCCATTTCCAACTCGTGCAATCTGGTTCTTTCTCTTTCTCGGATCTCCTCCTGCGAGAGGCCCGTTCCCCGCTCCTCGGGAGCCGTGGCGTTCCCCTCTGGTGTGATGCTGCTTTGGTCGGAGGGTCCGGCGACCCCAGTTTCTGTCCACGACTCTAGGGCGTGCGTTAGATCCTCTTTGGTACTCAGGCCGGTGGTAGCAATGCCAAGTTCTATGCAGAATTGTCTCAGTTCGCGGTGGTTGTATTCTTCTAATTTATCCATTTGGAATTTCTCGGTGGAGTTGCTATCTTTGGCTGACATCGTGTTGTTGTCGTGGGGTGAGCTACTTTCTGTACGATTACGCGTTGATTCGGATCGCGCCGCTGGCCACCAATGTTAGAAAGGATAGACGGACCGGGAGGGTCGGCCGGGGTCAGGAGGAGAGGTCTCCGGGGAGAGCCGTCTCCAGCGATCGTACAGACAAGTAACTTCCCCCCCACAGACAGATACCACACACGGATAAGGTTCAGTGTTCTTTATAAGCACTTCTTAAGGTACGGTTGAATGGTACAAGGAGGTCTGGACTCAGGGGTCCCCTCGATTCAAGTCTCTCAAAGCAGGGTAAGGGGTAGCGGGACAGTCTGTCTACCAGTCAGGTAGGTTGGATGAGATGATGATTAGCTCACAATCCTCGAGCTTAGTTGGTACGGGCCGCGGCAGCGCCAGCAGGTCCCAGAAAGATGGTCTATGTACGGTCCGCGGCAGCGCCAGCAGGTCCCGGTGAGGATGGTCGTTACAACGGGCCGCGGCAGCGCCAGCAGGTCCCGACGAGGATGGAGGTTGTAGAGGGCCGCGGCAGCGCCAGCAGGCAGGACGATGGTTCACAAGAGCGGGCTACGGCAGCGCCAGTAGTCCGTCAAGGCTGAGTTCTCTCGGTGTCTCTCGACTCCAGGATACAACTGCCTTCCTGCTCCGGAGTTGCCCCAGTTATAGGGCAGACGCCCTTTGATGTCCGGACCCTCGCACTTGGAGGTCGGAGGGCCCGGGATGAAGGTGTCCAGACACCCAGCAGGGGGTGGAGCCAGCGCCTGGGGGGGGCTGGAGGCGATCGGCACCTGGCGGGGGAAGAGCTCTTGACACTTCGTCCTCCTATTGACCTGCCAAGTGGTCCGCTCACCTCCCGGGTGGATGGTGGTGCCGGGATGTCGGGGCCGGCCAGGCCCGGGGTTAGGGTCGGGGCGAGGCCACGCGGCCTCGTGGTGCAGGGCCCAAGATGGCGGCTTGAACCGGCCGGGGGAGCCGGTGGGGCTGGGCCCCGTGATGAGTAGAGGTCCGAGGGCAGAAGATCCGTCGGGAGACGGGGTACAGGTGCTTCTCGTGGATTATGCCTGGTGGACCGGAGCTCGGGCCCTGTCGTGCGGGGAGGGAGCAAGCCCTTCGTGTGGCCTGTCCAACAATATGTATCCCATGACAACTTTTGCTAAGGTATCCCAGCGTGCTAAAATGTTAGCCAATGTATTTGCATATGAGGACAGGGAGTAAAACATAAGCAACGATACCTGCCCCTTCTGAAATAAAATGCCACTGTCCGGGTAATTGTCGGCAATTGTGCTCCGACCACATCTTCCCAGACTGCGGAAAGACGGCACCCTTCCATAAAGCTCCTGGGATGGTGAGAACAAAACCTTTCAACTTTCCATTTCGGACTAATTGTGAATACCTTCACCCCATGGTATCTTGGCGCTGAATAACATGGTTATTGTTACCACTCACTGGTACTTGTTTTATCGACTTCTGAAGGATGAAATGCTAAGCGGACCTACCAGGCTCTGAACCTGTGACCAGATGGTTGAACACCAGCCCATTTACGTTCTTCCGCTCCCCAGACCTGTGAAATTGTATCCAAGTGCTGACGTCTGGCACTTGAACCCTTACTTGGACAGGCCCGAGCTAGAAATCTTCATCTAGACGGCCTGCCGGCTGTCCGACCACTTCCCACACCAGAGTGTCACTCAGCCACCCCTTAGCCTGGATATTCAACCAGGTATCGCCACTAATTCCGCTGCATGTCCTAGTCTGTTAAAACCAGGAGCAGGGTAGCCTGCAAAGCTAAGCCCCTGAAGAAACCGCACGCCCCTGCGAGCAAGCCCAGCATCCCCGGCCGATGAAACTTACATGCCACATATAGCAGCTAGGCCCTTGCCCCACTCTGCTTGAACTGGACATGGCCCAATCTCCAATCACAGAATAGTCGGCAATGGCATGATCGCACTGGGCCCTTCCTAATAAGAGATTCAATATCGTATCCTTAAATTAAATTGCGGGAAGCTCTAATTCCAGTGCCAGGATGCAACTGAGGATCGCTGTGGACCCCATCTCCGGACATAAGGCCGTTTTCTTCCAGAAATCCCGGTCATAGTTACATCACCCAATTGTTATGCGGGCACCACCTGACAAACTTGTTTAGCTTAATATCTGACCTTTTAAGAGCATTTTAAGCCGGGTTATGCAGGGATAGTTTGATTGCATTGCTAGGAGCGTTCTATCACTAATGCAAACACATCTGACCGGGGAGGGCACTATGGTTTGCGGTGCTTGGGTAAGGGCCCTGACTGATTTACCATGTCAATTCTCTAGACCCAATCGCCCAAGCAAGGCTCGACAAGGAGGGATCCTTGTCCCGCCATTCTCCTTGCAGTACCGCCCCTGTGTCACCAGCCCGCAAGCTGCGAGTGTGTGTGTGCGTACCTAAGCTCTCCCTCACTGAGCGCACGTGTCCACGATCCGAGATGGAGTCCTGCTCATGTTTTGAGCTCTCACCTCCGGGAGTCCAGCCTCAACCAGTCCCCTTGCCTAACTGCTGGCCTTCGACAAGCCACTACTATGGGTTTGTTGTAAAATGCTGAAAACGCTTCCATTCCTGAGATGATAGGGTTGTGCCTGATCTATGATGAGTCCCTTTGACGTTAGATAACAGTTCCAACCCTCCCACTTTCACGCCCCCCAAGGGGCCGGCTCCCTAGCTTGCATTGGAGACCAGCAGCGGCAGGGGATACCCCACTAGGGAAGTCTGACCTGGGCATCCACATAACATGATCACCCCAATGCGCTTTTGCATCTGTGCGCTGTAGGATGCGACAATGAGGCGTTCCCCATGCACCGTTACAATTGGACGATGCTTCAGAAGCATTTTAAAGAGATCTTTCTTGATGTCCGCGCAAGAGAGCCTTTTAACCTGGAGTTATGTATCGATAGCATGATTTATATTACCTGCTATTTTAAATGATACACATGAACATTTGTAAATGTTCCACTAGCACCCGCGCTGAAGGATAAACCCTCTTGCTTGCTGCATCTTTGCCGCTGACCGCGGCCCCCGCAGGGGGCCACTCGGCGGTCGGCGCCTTAGTGGCCCCGGGGCCCCGGTCACCCCTCCCCACTCCCTCCTTCGGGGGGGGGGCAGGGACACAGACTGGTGCCCCCCTCCCCCTCCGTGTCAGGGCCGGAAGTGACGCGCAATGCGCGTCACTTCCGGGCCCAGGTGTGAGGGGGAGGCTATTTAGCCTTCCCCCACCCTCACTGGCGACCTCTTTTGTCGCCCACCTCGCCTTTTCCTTACCTCGTATCGGTCCGTCGTCCGCGCCGTCCACGTGCTCCTCCGGCTCCCACGGCACCTGAACTTCGTCTTTAGCACGCTTTGTTCTGGTAAGTCTTGCAGCACCAACTCCGCCCCGGCCCTGTCCCTGGGCAGTACCAGGTCGACGGGGCCCTGTGGCGAGGATCGCCACGGGCGGAGGGGAGGCAAGATGGGGGCTTGGGGGTTTTGGGGAGGTGGGGTTTCTTTGGGCCTAAGAGCGCGCGGTTGGTTTTCGCCGTCGGTGGATGTGGCTAATTATCTGTGCACTCGCGTTCGGCCTGGGAGACCAGGTTTCGAACATCGGCGCAGGCGGGAAAAAACAAATATTAAATTGAATTGGCTGAAGTAGGTCAATAGGGAGAGCGTTGGCCTAACGAACTTAAGTCCCTTGTTCGATCCCCGGTTTCGGACCAACTTGAAAAACAAAATACATATTTATCAATGTTCATTTTGCATAATGGTTGTGCGGTATTTTGCGGGCGAGTAGAACGCTGTGGTCCAGCGCTCCACATGGCGCATTCTTATTAACTGTGTCGGGGGCGAGGTCGCAAGTGTGCGGGCTCAGTTGCCGGGTTTGTCGTAGATGGTACAACCCCCCCCACCCCCCCCCCCCGTCAACCTAACCACGACCAGTAGCGAAAGTGGGCGGTTGCGATGCGTTTGAGGTTATCCGCTCTGCCTCTTTCACAAAAGCACCTTTTTGCAGCGTCATATCGGACACAGCGCGTAGACGCACTGCGACCACGGTACAAGGCCACTGTCTTAACATTTGCCCCAAGTGCCCTGGAATCAATTAATTGTGAAGCTAACGTCGGGGAGTATTGTCGGCCTTGGTTTTCAATCGCAATGTACACGCGGTGCCTATGTAAAGCGCTCCAATGCCTCGATGTGGGGGGGGGGAGCATGGTGCTCAAGATGTGGGACATTCAAGAGGGTAAGTGGCTACTGAGCTCCCCGTGCCGGGCGTAATACTAATACGGGCTCATGTAGCGCGCCCGAGGTCGGTTGCGCGATATAGTACCCGGAGCAAGCCAATTAATCTTTCTGTGCCCTGAAAGGGGTTTTAGAACTAACTTTCAGCCGTGCAAACACTTTCCTGCGACATAAAACAACATGTCACAGGATGCAAGGTGTTAGCGGCTTAAAAAGAATGACGCGCATGGTGCATAGCGACGGCAACCGGCAGCTATGCCGCTGACCGCGGCCCCCGTAGGGGCCCACTCGGCGGGGTGAATCATGTGACGGGGTGAATCGTGTAGTTGGGTTACGGGCTCAGGCGGTCATTATAGAATGGGGGGACCCGGTTGCAAGCGTCGGCAATGGCGCTGTACAACCCAGTGATCCTGGGCAAATTACTTAATCTCCCTGTGCCGGATATAAAAGGAATGGTGTCCGCAACTGGGCTCCGCCTCGCTATGATACCCGATGTTCCTCCAAGCGCCTGAGCATATAGGTACAATCGGGGCTCATGCACAGTGCCCTAATACCTTCGGGTGAGTTCGTGCGGTGTTTCGGGCAAAGCACTTTGCTTCCCCGCGCCCGGAATTAAGGTTTTAACGGTAACGGGCTGCGGGCCGAGGCCGGAACATATACGTAGATACTGTGCCCAGGCCCGGGCCAAAGTACTTTTCGGGCGAGATCGCGCTGGGATCCTGGGGTTGAAGAGTTGCATCTTACTGCGGCTTGAGGTGTATTAAAACAGGGGCACGCGTAGCGGCCGATTAGTTTCGGGTCGCACCACGCAGCGACGCCGAGAAGCACTCACGCCCCGTGCCTGGACAGTTACGTCAAGACGGTGCAATGTAGTCGAAGAGCGCGGTGTCTAAGGGCATACAAGTTAACCCCAAGTTCGCAATGTGTCCCTGCGCACGTCACAAATCTGCAATGAAGGGATAAGGCACCCGACGTGCGTGTAAAGCGCCGCCATAAATTAATAAAATCATAGCAACGCTTAGAGCAGCGCTCGCGGCAAGCGCTCCCATTACTTTTGGGTTAGCCCAACGCTACTTAGGGAGGCGCCTCTACGGCGGGGGCAGCATGTTAGATGTGTAAATTTAGACGGTGATTATGACATTCGAGCACCTGTGTGGCCCTGTGATCAAAGGCATATCATTTGGTTTGAATTACGCGCCTAGTGCCTGGTTGTGTAATGTAATTAGGGCACTCAGGTAAAGCGCTCAAATACCTTCGGGGCGATGGCGCGCTGCATAAATATGCAACAGGTTGCTCCTGACACTCGCTCACGCAAGATGGTACTTGGGAGCGAAGCGCCCAGTGCTTAGATTTAGAAGTTTAAATACGGCACTCATGTGAAGCGCAGCACCACCTTCGGTCGAGCGCGCGCATCGAGATTGGTGACGGGGCGGCCGGGGTCCAACAGGAATTGGGGGCAGCCTAGAGTGCATAATCACAGAGTTTTGGTCTTGTCATGTAAGCGCTCCAATACACTTTGTGCTATGCAGCCGGCGCTCTTGCAAGCGCTTCGATGCGTTCGTGTGGAGCTCGCGTGATCTGGGGCATTAAAGCATGTTAATATTGTACTGCGAGACTTGAATAAGGTGCCACAATACCTCGTGTCGATTTTGCGTTCGAACGCGATTGAGGTACTGAGTTACCAGTGAATGAATGGGGGTTCGGCGGCAAAGAAGCCGCACACCCTGTGCCGGGGGAGCCTTTTACGAGATTAGCGTCGGTTCACGGCCCTGATACACCAGCACTGCAAGGCTGGGAGCTGCCTGGGTCCCCGCTGATCGCGGGCGGTGCAACACCTGTGGCGCTCCCTGGTTAAGGTTATCTCCCCCCCCTCTCGCTGCAGTTGGGGGTGGGGGGGGCATGCAGTGGGCTGCGGCAGGCGCAATGGACCTGGCGCGGGGATCGTTTAGTATGGTACGAATCTTGTAAGCTCCCCGTCCTTGAATGTGTAATGTAATAAGGTTCTCAGGTTAAGCGCTCCAACACCTTCAGGCCGCGTTCGCGCTATATAATTATGCAACATGTATTGCTGGCTTCCTATGAGGCAGATAAATGATACAAGTGCATGCATTGTTCACATACGCGATTTCGGGCATTATTAAACCCCCCGCACTTCAATGGATAATCTGGTGCGGTACTCGCATGATCTGGTTCGGGGAGCTGGTAATATGGTATGAATGTCTTAAGCACCCCCTGCGTGAAGATGTGATGTAAATACGGTGTTCATGTTAAGTGCTCCAATGCCTTCCGGTCGAGTTCGCGCTATATAAATATTCATCATGTAATTGCAGGCTTCCTATAAGGCAGATACATGATACCAGTACAGGCACTGTCCACATCACGCGATTACGGGTATTACGAATCCCCCCCCCCCCCACCTCAAGGGTTAATCTGGTGCGGTGCTCGCGTGACCTGCCACGGGGGTCGTGCTATGGGTACTAATCTCCTTCGCTCCCCGTGCCGGTTTGTGTAATGTAGATACGGTGCTCATATAAAGCGCTCCAATACCTTTGGCGTCGATTTCGCGCTATACAAATATGCAACATGTATGTGCTGGCTTCCTATAAGGCAGATACTTGATACAAGTGCAGGCATTGTTCACAAGATTTTGCTCCAATACCTTCCGGTCGAGTTCACGCTAGATAAATATGCAACATGTAGTGGCTGGCTTCCTATAATGCAGACACATGTTTCAAGTGCATGTATTACTCACAAGAATTTGCTCGTGCCCACATTCGCGCGCATTAGGTGATTCCGGGCATTATGACGACTCCTGCACATGAATGGTATTTGGTCGGTGCTTGTGTCCAGCGCTCTAATAATTTTGCGCGCATTACGGTTTGAGCTAATCACTAATCGCTAATCGACCGTGCCCTAATAGGTATGTAAATACGGGGCTCATGCATGTGGCGGTCCGCGTGGTCCTGGGCAATGGATGCGCTGCCACCGAATGCGTGAATATTTGTTAATATAAACACTGTATCGATCGTGTGTCCGTCGGCCTTTCGCCCACGGGGTATACTTCTCAATGGCGGCGGCCCTCACGAGCAAAGCAAATGAATGGGGGTGTGACGGCAAAGAAGCTGCACACCCTACGCCGGGGGAGCCGTTAGGAGATTAGCGTCGGTTCACGGCCCCAATACACCAGCACTGCAAGGCTGGGAGCGGCCGGGGTCCCCGCGGATCGCGGGCGGTGCAACCCCCGTGGCGCTCCCTGGATGAGGTTATCGCCCCCCCTCCCGTCGGCTATGCTGCCGTTGAGGGCAGGGAGGGGGCATGCAGTGGGCTGCGTGCGGTAGGCGTGTTGTCCTACAGATGTGGGGTGGTCCGACGACTGCGAGCTGGACACTGGTTTAGGGAAGTGAGGTTCCGCCCCTTGAGGTCGCGTCCGCATTATGCGTTTGCGGGCATTACTGAACCCCGCACATCAGTGGATAATTGGTACGAATCTTGTAAGCTCCCCGTGCTTAAATGTGTAATGTAAATAAGGTGCTCATGTAAAGCGCTCCAATACCTTCGGGTCGAGTTCGCGCCATATATTTATGCAACATGTATTGCTGGCTTCCTATAAGGCGGATACATGATAGAAGTGCATGCATTGTTCACATTACGCGATTGCGGGCATTACTAAACCCCCGCACCTCAATGGATAATCTGGTGCGGTGCTCGCGTGATCCAGTACGGGGAGCGTGTAATATGGTACGATTCTCTTAAGCACCCCCTGCTTGAAGGTGTAATGTAATTACGGTGCTCAGTTAAAGGCATCCAATACCTTCGGGTCGAGTTCGCGCATATAAAGTGCTATTCACAGCTAGGGTCGCGCTGTCCAATCCTGACCACACGTGACCACGTGTCCCTCGTCTCCAACCTTTTGCTGAAGGGGGGCTTGGTTCGGGTGTCGTTGTTGTCAGCAACAGAGAAAGTATCAGCGTGTGGGTAACAGGCTTCTGCTCTCCAGCAGCTCCGTGCCCTGGGAGCCCGCGCGTTGCCCCAAATTCTGAGGCCTACCCATAAAGGGGCCGAGTAGCAAAACAAGTAAATAGGCTCCTTAGGCGGGCCTCTGGCCTTACAGCTGGGTGAAACCACCATCATTTGGAGATAGGCCCAGGTAAAATTAGGGCCTTTTCTGGATGTCTAGAGAACCATTGCGGTTGGAGGGTATCCCCCACCGGACTCACTGGTCGCGTACTGCAGCTGTGGGAGACTGGGATCGGGGGTTACGGCCACGTTTACTGCGTTAGGGGCGCTGCCAGCCATACATAGGGTGCTGCTGTCCCAATAACTGGGGTGCCAGCGGGGCAAACACAAGGGGACATTATGTCAATAGTACATTTGTCACGCCCAGGGTGCACTAAATCTCTACTTCAATGGAGCAGGAATTTGGTTCCGCTGGGGATGCTCTGGGTTGGTGGGGGGGGTACCCCCGCCACCCTCCTACTGGGAAGCATGTTGGGAGGGGCGTAGTAGGACTTACTCAATCCTCAAGGCTTGAACTTTACCGACAGCGCGCAATGCTTAAAGCCAGACAGATTCCCGTAGCTGGTATACCTAAGGGGTTTCATCACTGAGGGATCTGTAGAGGCATAATTCCCATAAGGAATAAGGGATGGTGGGCAAGGGCAAGAGTCGCCCCTTGCCCATGGTCACGCGCTGGCAGCCAGGAGCACTCCTGTGCTCCAGGTTGAGCAATCAGAGGGGACTGGCCAAAGGTTAAGTAAAACCCTCCCCGCCTTCATAGCCAAAGAGGGCAGGCCCAGAATTGTGAAGAGGGTAACCTGCCCGCATGGGGCGCGTATAGTTCTTGACGCACCTCCCCAGGCCCACCGGGTCCCTCTTGCAGCGGACCCTATCCGGTTAGGATAGCGACTGGGGCCTTGGGGACCTAGATGGGGCCATCTACAACACCAGGAGCTATAGCTCACTGGTAAGTCTTGGGCCTGTGGACATAAGGGATCCCACAGGGTTTGAGTCCCGCTAGCGCTGTCACTCTGTCTATGAGGTGGCAGAATTTCAAACTCTTCTTTCTGCTAGGATGGTTCCCTTCCAGCTAGTTGCAGGAAGCAAAAAAAAAACAACAAAAAAAAAACAATAAGTCTTGTGCCTACGGTTGTAATGGTCTCACAGGACAAGGGTTTGAGTCCTGCGAGCACTGTCAAACTGTCATGAGGTGGCAGAATGTCAAACTCTTCTGTCTGCAGGGATGGTTCCCTTCCAGCTAGTTGCAGGAAGCCCTAGATAGGAGAGGTGCAGGTAAGACTATAGCGGGTTGGTGGGGGGCCCTGGCTGCGACGGTTAGCCGCCTCCAGGGCTGTGGCGGAGTTACAGGGCGATCTGGAAGCAGGCCGGTACAAAGGGTACCTCTGCGCGGCACCACGTGGTGCCTGAGCCAAAACGAGGAGCCTCCAGAGAGGTCCCGGAAGCCGGTCGGCGCCCCGCTAGGCCTGCGGGCGGTTGTGGGCCTGAACAACCGGGGGCTTGCTATGCGACGCTCCGCCCCGAGAGGGGGGGTGTGAGTAGAATTTCAACGGCACGTGATCGTAAAAAAGAATCACTTGGGGGGCAGCACTTGCGGGTCGTTCCCGTGCTGCCCGGCTCATCAGGCGGGCAGGTGAAGTAGATGGCCGCCTGCCCTTGGATCGCCCGTAAGATAACCCACCTATTACATATACTGGAATTATGTAATAAACCTGCAGCATTTGTTACCCACTTACAACTGTTTCTTGTGTTTTCATTGGGTAACCTAATTTGGGGGAGGGGGGAAAGCGGGGTGCCCCTGGGGGTACTATGCCGCTGACCGCGGCCCCCGCAGGGGGCCACTCGGCGGTCGGCGCCTTAGTGGCCCCGGGGCCCCGGTCACCCCTCCCCACTCCCTCCTTCGGGGGGGGCAGGGACACAGACTGGTGCCCCCCTCCCCCTCCGTGTCAGGGCCGGAAGTGACGCGCAATGCGCGTCACTTCCGGGCCCAGGTGTGAGGGGGAGGCTATTTAGCCTTCCCCCACCCTCACTGGCGACCTCTTTTGTCGCCCACCTCGCCTTTTCCCTCCCTACCGCTTACCCGGCGTAGGTGTGGTTGGGGGGGGGTTTTCTGAGCGTTGTAATGTTTTCCTTTTCGTTGCAGGCGGAGTTACAGGGCGATCTGGAAGCAGGCCGGTACAAAGGGTACCTCTGCGCGGCACCACGTGGTGCCTGAGCCAAAACGAGGAGCCTCCAGAGAGGTCCCGGAAGCCGGTCGGCGCCCCGCTAGGCCTGCGGGCGGTTGTGGGCCTGAACAACCGGGGGCTTGCTATGCGACGCTCCGCCCCGAGAGGGGGGGTGTGAGTAGAATTTCAACGGCATGTGATCGTAAAAAAGAATCACTTGGGGGGCAGCACTTGCGGGTCGTTCCCGTGCTGCCCGGCTCATCAGGCGGGCAGGTGAAGTAGATGGCCGCCTGCCCTTGGATCGCCCGTAAGATAACCCACCTATTACATATACTGGAATTATGTAATAAACCTGCAGCATTTGTTACCCACTTACAACTGTTTCTTGTGTTTTCATTGGGTAACCTAATTTGGGGGAGGGGGGAAAGCGGGGTGCCCCTGGGGGTACTATACCTTCTGCATGGGGACCCTTGGGCACTGTTAGTCCAATGCGCACCCTGATTATACATTTATACATTTTTTATTCTTTTTTAAATATAAAGTGCATATTTTATTGTCCACCCGACCGAGCTTAAACACGTTCTTGCCATGCCCAAAGCACACACGCCGCGATGTGCCCTCTAGGAGAGCGCGCAATGAAGGTCAAACCCGGAAACAAGTCCATGGTTACCCCACGGGAGTCCCCACCGTCCTCACATTCAATAAACTATTGTGGAACATGTAGTGCCTGGCAAAACACTTTGAACCAAAACCAGAAAGCCTCACTCCATGCCGCGTTTGGGCCCCGAGAGACAGACTCATATATTGGTTGACCCCGATCCTGGGTAGTCAGGACCGCCAAGTCTGGGGTGCCTCTGTTCCTCGAGTATTCTATAAAACACCTGGCAAGACGGGACACGGGGTTCAGAATGATCAGGTGTGATGCGTTGCAACCCTGTTGAGGTCCTAGGGGGACCGCACCTGGCCCTATGCCCCCTTAGGCCCACCTGCATGTCGAGAGCACTGCCTTCCCCTCCCAGAGGACAGGGGTTCCGAATCCGCCCCTCTCGAGCGCAGGACACCGACCAGTTAAACTGAGGCACAACCTATAGTGCATAGCCCCCCACCAAAACAGGCTGCACCCATCGCTCCCCCCTTGATGGTGCCGGGCCGCGAAACCTTGCATTCTAGATAAAACCAAGTGTTTCTGGGCTCTAACCTGTGACCGTATTTTGCATCCTGCCAATCCAAAATAAAATGTATATACCCTCCCTTCGACAAGTACAAGCATGGTACTAAGGGCGAGGCACTTCCAATACTCTAGCTAGGAAGGAGAAACTACAACAGCGGGACAGTGCCACCCAATGGCATACACACCTCATTACACTCTGGAAATACATGAACAAACCACTGGTCCCTGCGCCTCCCGATGTTCCCTGATCGTTCAAGGGCTGTGAGGTTCAGTTAGTAAACCCTGTAATGGTCACCTTTTCGTGCCTGCCTTTTGTTTTAAACAGTCGCCAGTTATGCCATCCAGCACAAACAACGTTTACCATAGGCATGGCACAATCAAATGCAAGGAAAACCTTTAAGGCACGGGCCCTCGCCCAAGACAGCATCTGGGGGCCACATGGGAGGAGTCTGGCGAAGGTACCTCACATGGTGGGACAGGAGGGGCCATCTTGTCGGAGTGAGACATGATCTTGGTGCCCTCGTCCCGCTCAGACCGAGCTTCACTACCATCAGCTGCTGTATCCCGCCTGATGCGCATGACCTCCCGGAGGGGTAAATTACCCTATCACATGCTTCACAAAGCTGAGCGATCAAGTTTGTGTGTCAGCCTAGATGCTTTATTTACACGGTGATCACACATAACCTCACCTTTTGGTACCTCTGTGTAAGCGACAGTTGCTTGAGGTTAGGGGAACGATGTAGCATGAGGGTTTTTGGAGCCTGCCGAGTCAGGGGTGGGAATACCGGCGGGATCCCGACACTCCTGTTAGGCCGCCGCTCTCTGACTGAGACCGCAACTCTGGCCGTCAGGCCACAATCTCTCCAACGAGCCCATATCCCCCGGACAGTGCAATCGTCTGGCGACTATAGCCACCGGCATGGCACCAACTCCGTGTGTCGCCCGCGGCACAACCCACGCTGCAAACACACCGACCCCACTCACAGAGCACCCCGGACAGCCTCAGGCTCCCAGACCGGCAACGATTGGCAGCGCAGCCCCAATGCCCACCTAAGGACACTGGGCACCGTAGGGTCAAGGCAGCCATGGCTCAAACCTCCACCTCGCTGTGCACCCCCCAATGCCCACCTAAGGACACTGGGCACTGTAGGGTCAAGGCACCCATGGCTCAAACCTCCACCTCGCTGTGCACCCCCTATGCCCACCTAAGGACACTGGGCACCATAGGGGCAAGGCACCCATGGCTCAAACCTCCACCTCGCTGTGCACCCCCTATGCCCACCTAAGGACACTGGGCACCGTAGGGTCAAGGCACCCATGGCTCAAACCTCCACCTCGCTGTGCACCCCCTATGCCCACCTAAGGACACTAGGCACCATAGGGGCAAGGCACCCATGGCTCAAACCTCGATCCTCGCTGTGCACCCCCAATGCCCACCTAAGGACACTGGGCACCGTAAAATCACCACCACAGCTCCCTGACAAACGGCGCGGCAAGGCACAGCGAGGGGGGGCACCCATGGCTGCAAAGAGAACCCAAAATGGAGGGGGGAAGCCTAAGTACCCTCCCCAACCCACAGCGTGCCGGACATGACTTGTCTGGTGCGCCCTGAGTCCCGCAGTAGTGAGTGGGGGTGAAGAGGTGTCCAAATGGATCTAGGGGGGACGCCCTCTGAGGTGGCCCCCTGCGGGGGCAGTGGGCAGCTGCATTTCCGTTACCAATGAGAGTTCTAGCAGTACTCCTTCCATCAGGTCTACGAACCCGCTCTTGCGAGCATGCGTCACATTTTTAGACTGTGCCACGGACACGTGCTCACATGATGGCGATTTCACACCGGATTCACACTGGGGGTGAGGAGGCACAGCCGAGCAACGTCTGACGTCACCCCAAGTAGCTGCTCGGACGTCTGACGTCGCCCCCAGGTAGCTGCTCGGACGTCTGACGTCACCCCAGGTAGCTGCGGGGCGGTAAAGGACAGAAGCCCTTTAAAAGGGCCCCTTTGGACTGGTTTCTCCATCTTTTTTCCCAGCTCAGAAGGATCACGAGGGTGAAGCACAGAAGGGCACTGTCGCCAGAGAGGGGCCTTCTGCATCAACTCAGGTATGTGCCCTGCGCCCCCCCCCCCCCAATCCACCCATGCTGGAAACAAATGAGTGTGCTTGGGTCACGCAGGGGCGGCGGCAGCGCTTCACCCCGGTGCCCTGCTTGGCATCTCTCCAAGAGGCTCTCACCCCTCCTGGGTCCCTGCAGAGGCGGGAACACGACGAAAGGAGTCCACTGAATACAATCCGTTCCTGCTCTCCCGGCCTCAGCGGCTGCGTTTCCCTCTGGTGCTCGCTGCTGGCCCGGCTCCTGTCCCCAGGGGCGCATCTTCAGGGGGGATCGTATAGGGTTTTCCTTTTTGAAGGCCCCTGGAGTGTTCTACACTTTTTGGCGGAGATCAGTCTTTAGTATTTGCAGTTTTGAGGGTCTTCTGTGTAGTTTATGCAACTCTCAAATTTACACCAGAAGGGTTTCGATTTTTGTGGACTCAATTGTGCTTTGTGTGCTCTACCCCCCCCCCCCCCCCCCTTTTATCGCGAGGCGCGCGCGCTGTTTTTCAAGTGCTGGCGTTTCTGGTAGGAGGCTTAATTTGTGGCCGTCCGAGGCGGGTTTCTTTCCTTTGTCTGCCTTGTTTGGTGGCCGCTGCTGTGATCTGATCAGGGCGTCTATTGTTTGCACAAGGCGGCCCCCCCGGCTCTTTGGGGGAGATTGGTCGAGTGGGTGCAAGTATGAGGATTCAAGTTCTGGCCTGGTTTTGGTATCTACTTTGGGGGGGGGGGGCGGAGGGGGGACCCTTAAGCATGGCGAGTGGTCTTGCTAGTTTACTTTTCAGTCTGCGGCTCCCTCGCCAGTCTGGGTGGAAGCAGCGCGACCGACCTGACTCTCGCGGCGGCGGCAGCTTCGTAACTCTTCATGGCTTTGCTTTATTTGTAAGAGTGGAGCCGGGACGCTTTGCATTTGCTGCGGAGGAATGTTTTATGTGCATCACAGCACACTCCTGCAGCGGGCACCGGGCTCATTCCTGGTGGGCCGGAAGGGCAGGGGTCGGTTTTGTTACTGGGGGCCAACGGTGCTGCAATATGGGCCCCGGGCCCCTGTACCAAAGCGGCAGCGGCGCTTGACACTAGTATTCATTCCTCCCATCCTTCACGGCCGCAGCTTCCCAGTATCCATCCCGGGGGTCTCTTCCCAGTATCCGTCCCGGGGGACTCTTCCCAGTATCCATCTCGGGGGTCTCTTCCCAGTATCCATCTCGGGGGTCTCTTCCCAGTATCCGTCCCGGGGGTCTCTTCCCAGTATCCATCTCGGGGCGGTCTCTTCCCAGTATCCATCCCTGGGCGGTCTCTTCCCAGTCCGGTGGGAGTGTTTCTATAGCGCCCTTATGGTATTGTATAGGTTGTCGGGGCCTTTTCTAGTGTTGTAAAAAAAGATACATATATCTATAGATATCTCTGTCCTCGTTGTGTAGTCTTAAGTTTGCGTAAATCCGTTTTAAACCGCAGGGTGTTTTTCATTCCTTGCCCGCAGTTCGTTGCTCCTGTATTTCATTGGCTCCGCTTCCTGCACTTCTTACATTGCTGCCTTTTAAATGCGGTGTGAGCAGTGTCTCTGGTTGTGTTTGCAGTTATGGAACCGTGTTTTCCTGTCTTAACATCTTCATACAAGATGCCAACACAACTTCATTATACCCCCCGAAAATGTTACCTGTCTCCAACCACCAGGTGTTTTTTGGGGGCACCTGATTTTATTCTCTCCACCCCCTTTCCTATAAAATGCCACCCCTGACGAAACGAGGCCCCGTTTCTTTTTCTCCCCTCCAACGGGCTGTAGAAAGCCAGAGCGGCGCGTGCATGTCCAGAGTCCCTGGAAACCTCTGAGTGCTCTGAGAGTTTTCACAAACACCACATCTTTTACGCCAAGATGGATCCCGCCTGAGGGGTGGGAGAGAGGGTCAGCTTCACTGACCAAAAGGCTGGCCTTTGGAGCCGGGGTCTGTTGTGTCTGTGAAACGTGGGCGACAATTTCCGTTCCGCTCGCGGAAATTGCGAACTTTCGGCATTTTCGCGGTCTGCGCGGAACGCGAGAATGTCGAAACTTTCGCGATCCACGGCGGGACGGAAATATGCAGGGCAGGATTCATTCTGGCACCATGCTCCTGTCATTAAACCAGAAATGCTTACAGATATAAATAAAGCAGGTGCCCGAGTTGAGGCTCAAATTCAGTAACGCATTAATCAGCACAAAAGATTCGTGAGCACGGTGGAGGCTAGGCAGGTGTGCTTTCTCCCCATATCTACCGTCAACAATTTGCTGTAGTCCTTGATGGAGCTCTGTGCATCCATGAGTTTCTCGAGCGCAATCCCCGTGTAGTTCCTGACACTAGGAGGTTCTGTCTCCTCATCTGCTGCTCTGATTGGTCTCTGGCCCTTTATAAACAGGAGGCATGTGCCCCGCCCGTTTGACCCCAGCCCACACATCAGCGGTGTGCAACGTCTTCCCGCCCTTTCTCCCACTTTGATGGACAGCTCACTCGAGGGACCCCGACGCCCGTCGGCGTGGTGGCAACGTTACAGACACATAAGGTCACGGGAGACAACTCTTCTGGCCCTTTACGCAGCTGTAGTGTAGGAAAAGCACTTTACATTTACCCACCGAGGTAGCACTTACTGATTAGCCAGTAGAAAGTACTCCATTTGTAGAGATATTGCACAAAACGGTGGCATCTTCTTGGATAAATATGCAGGGCAGGAGTCATTCTGGCACGATGCTCCTGTCATTAAACCAGAAGCACTTACAGATATAAATAAAGCAGGTGCACGAGTTGAAGGTCAAATTCAGTAACGCATTAATCAGCCCAAAATCTCCGCGAGCACGCGAAAGTTCGCGTGTTCGCGGAGATTTTTGCCGTTTCGCGATATTTTGCGAAAGGCAATTTCGCAAATTCCGCCCACCCTTTGTCGGCATTGGCACCTTTGAAGAAGGGGAGGAATTGGTATGTTTAAGGAAGGGATTGCCCCACCTCCTCCCCCTTCTCGTGCCTGTTCATGCTGGAATGTCTGCTGGGCACCAACCCGGTCTGTGGAAGAGTTTTGAGAACAGTGTCGTCGATGGCTCTTGGCTGGGAGAAGGGAATATTTACTTTTTGGGCTACCTCGGAATTCAAATACTGTCACTCCGCTTGTGTGATTCTGATGAGAAGTGATTCACAACTTTATCGTCTGCTTTCCACAAATGTAAGCACTTGCTGCCATGTTTGACGAGAGTAGCCTGAACTTGGCGCATATGTCCATTACATCCTTGTGATCCGAGGCAGCAAACTCTCTGTAATTTAAATTATACTACCGGGATCTGGAGTTATTGAAAGACGGCGGTATAATTATTCAGTGTTTTTGCCTTTTACCTTACAATACATTAAGACCGAAATCAGTACTCAAACACACGCACCTTAAATGCAATAACAGGCTGATAAGGCAACCAGCAGTATATAGCACATGCGTGTATGTGCCGGAAAAAGAGCCCCTGTACAACCGATGGGATGGTAAGCACTTTGGCACAGCTCTTGCCATCGTCCGGAAAAACCTAACTTGAAACTGGCAAACACGGACTTCTTCCTGCCACAAAACGGAGTCGCGCTCTGCAGTGGCGTAACAACTCGGGGGCGCTGTAAAGTGCCTGGAGGGGGGCTCCCCGTCCTGGCCACCCTCTTTGCTGAGGGGGTGCCCTTGAAGCTCGCCCCCCGGGGCTTAGGTTACGTCACTGGGGCCCCGGTCTGCGTTGGAGACGTGTACTGCACCACCACAAGACCCACGCGGCTGTAACCTACTAATTAATGAAACTGCACAAACGTACTAACCAAGAACAAATGTTCCACAATTAACACATATTTCTTAGTCTCTCGGAGGCAGTAGAAGACGGGAGAAGGTGGAGGAGACAGCAGTGTAGGGGTGTGTAGGAGGTGTGTGCAAGAGTATATTTTGGCTTGCTGCCATACCCTTTTGCATTGGGTTTGTTTCTTCTTGTGGTGAGCCCTTGTACCCCTATGAATTTCTTTCTTGGTGTCAGTTACCCATTGTTTTGAAAAGCACTTCATTTGAGTTCCCTTTACCAACTTTCAATCAAATGTTATTTGTAGAGCGCCACTGATCACCCGGGAGGCATCCAGGCGCTGTGCTGAGTGGTCATTCAAAGACCCAGGTGTTGAGGTGTGTTATGTTTTTGTTTTAGCACTTGCTCGTCACCTCCTTGGTGTCTCAGAGCAGCATCTCTCCTCAACCAGTCACGTGCAAGTGCACATTTGACACTGCTGCGGACTGGGTTACATAGCCATTACAGGGGCGTAACACAGCCCCCGCAGCCCCTCCAGTGCGGGGGCCCCCTCGGCACTGCACTCTGACCAGAGCACTCCTGATTGAGCCTGGAGGGAGCCCCTCTTCATACCGTGCAGGGAGGCCCCCTCACTTTTCGTTCCGCCAGTGAGCCTTTAAGGTGTTTTTACGAGTGTTTCTTCACCTGTAGAGCAATTTCTCAAGGCTTTGGGTCGGGCGCGTTCTTGTGGTGGGTGAATCAGAAGGGTATTTTGAGCCAAACACTGATTTACTGTTGTTGTGTAGGGGTGAAATTCAGTTGGTAGGGAATTGTGGTATGGAGTCTGGTGTCTGCTCCGTATCAATGCTTAATTTGTAAAAAAAAAAAAAAAAAAGAAATCTCATGGCAGTCCTCATGCCCTAGGTACTCGGGAACCATTTTGGGGAAGTTTTAGGGAAAGAACACTAGTACTGGGAACGTGGACAACAGGGACACAGTACTCTACAGTGAAAATTGCAGAAAAAAATCCAGGCAAGGAGTGTGTGTGGGGGGGGGGGGTGAGGGGGTGTCCTGCAACAGAACGCCATTTTAGCACCCCTGTCACTTACAATTGGCTGCCTCCCACTCACTCAAGGTTTCCTTACGGGCCAACGCTTCCTCCTCGCTTTCACTTTCCTCCTGGGCTTCAAGTCTTTTTCCTGCTGTAGAGTCTGGACCAAGTACTGCTTCCGGCAGGGACGTGGCACAGGCCCCTGCGGTGTGGGGGCCGCCAAGCTCCAGGAGGCCCCCTCAGCACAGCACTCCTGTGCAGAGCTCCTGATCGAGCCTGGAGGGGGCCCCTCCACATGCCTTGCAGGGAGGCCCCCTCCGGTTTCGTTACACCAGTGGCTTCCGGTGGCCAGTGTCCTTCTACTGCATGTTCCTGCAGGAACTTTTGAACAAGCACTGGCATAGCCAATAGGTCTCGCCTTTGGGACCTTATAAGTGTTTAGCCATGCAACAGTTGGTGTTGTTGCACCAAGGATATTGTGCTGCATAACTAAACACTTATAAGGTCCCAAAGGCGAGACCTATTGGCTATGTCAATGCTTCTTTAATTTGTAAGATACTTTATTTAATCTTTACACTTTTGCTGCAAGATGTGTATAAAAATGGGAGTTTAGCCATGCAACAGTTGATGTTGTTGCACCAAGGATATTGTGCTGGATAACTAAACACTTATAAGGTCCCACCTCTCCTTTTTAGACGGATGCTCAATGACGCTTATTGGGAAATCTCAGGCTCACACCCCCCTAATATTATTCACTAAGCTGCTCTCCTGCCCCTCCCCATCCATCCAGCACAGGATAGCCGTTTCCTATCAGCTCAGCGAGACAGCTGTCTGTAGGGGGATTCAACTGACTGAGCAGGTTAATCAATCAATCAATCACAGAATTTGTAAAGCACACTACTTACCCGTGAGGGTCTCAAGGCGCTGGGGAAGAAGAAGGGGGTGAGCGGCGCTACTGGTCGAACAGCCAGGTCTTGAGTTTCCTCCTGAAGGTCAGCAGGTCTTGGGCCTGTCGTAGGCTGAGTGGGCGGGTGTTCCAGGTTTTGGCAGCGAGGTGGGAGAAGGATCTGCCGCTGGTGGTAGTTCTTCGGATGCATGGGACGGTGGCCAGGGAGAGGTCGGCAGAGCGGAGCTGGCGGTTGGTAGCATAGAAGGAGTCGTCTGTTGAGATAGGCTGGTCTAGTCTTGTGGAGTGCCTTGTGTGCGTGGATGAGGAGTTTGAAGGAGATTCTCCTGTCGATTGGGGAGCCAGTGCAGGCTTCTCAGGTGGGGGGGTGATGTGGCTGTGCCGTGGTTAACCCTGGGAGTAGTTCGCGTAGCCGCGCTTCGCGAAGCTTCGCGAAGATGTACTTGCACTACGCGACCATCGCGCAGCTTCGCGAGCTTGCGTAGTTGCTTGGTGCGCCCATTCGCGATGGCTTTTTCTTGTTTGGGAGCACGGTGAGCGTGTTCGGGGAGCTGTGTGCATGCTCGGGGGATATATCTCGCGAACTTACCCACGCGGTCGCGAATGGGCGCAGCCATCTTGTTTTTCACTCTGCTATGGTTCTGGGCCTACTTTTGTATCCTCCCTTTATCTTTGCAATCCTTTGTCTTTAAAGCGTTTTTTCTGACTTTTTTTTAGTTATTATCTATCTCTCTCTTTGCCTAAGTTTATATTTTGCATTTTATTTCTACTTTTACTGTGTTTTTGTTACTTTTATAAAGTTCTTTCTATCTTCTTCCCCCTAACTTTTTTTTCCCCTTCTAACTTTTCTTTTCCTTCTCCCACCCACCCCAGAACCATGGCCAAGGGCACACCGAGTGTCAAGGGCAAGGGACCTGCAGGAGCAGAGAAGGGCCGCCTGCCTTGCGGCAGAATGCGTCCTGCAGGGGTACAGGCCCGGCAACTGTTTGGGGAGGAGGAGGTGGCCGCCCTTGTTTTCTTTATCCAGCGCCACCTCCCCTTGACCTTGGCAGCAGGCGGCAGGCCCGGCTCCGGGTACGCTACCCAGGAGCGGCACCGTCGGTGGGCGAAGGTGCGCCGGGCCATGTTCCGGTGCTCTGGGGTCCGGCGCTCCCACTATCAGCTAGCCCACCGGTGGTCTGACATCTTGGACCGGGAGCAGGACCTGTTGGACCTGCTAGGTGTCGAGGTCGTCGGGCTTGGTGAGTAACTTATTGTGTATATTAAATTTGATGAACAACAAGATTACTGCTGCGTGCCAAGCGTTGCTGGTAAATTACATTCCAAAAAGCAAAATGTTCTTTGATTTAAGGACCCAGGTGCCCGGTGGTACTCTTACTTGTTTGCAACTTAGTTTGCGCTAGCTTGTGCTGATGCTGATTATGTAAGAGTTTAGTTTACAGAACTGAAGTTATGTAATGCGATTTGCTAGAGAGACTCTAGTCCTTCCATTGTCCTACTGTGAAATAGTGGTGGATGGATATTGGATACTAGGTTTAGTTTGTTAGTATTAGTTAATAATTGTTTTATGCGGTCTGCGTGATGCGCGCCTCCTCTGTCACTGAGTGCTGCTTACCCCAGTCCTCCGTCGAACCTTTTGTACTTTGTTTAGTGAGTGGTAGGCTTAGCATGGTCAGTCGGTAGCAGAACTAGATCAGAATCATGCAACCAACCCACAATTTGTTGTATGTATGCACAAATGTATGCATGTGTCCTCCATCTCATCTATGCATTTGATGGCTGAAAAAAATGGAAATGCAGACTTAGTCAACAATTGGCCCGTCTGGAATAGGTGGTGTAGGTCAGGTGGTACTTCCTAGGCTTCGTATTGTCATCAGAATGATTATGGAACACTGGAGTGTTCATAAATAAGTAGACGATCCGTGAATGCAGGAAGAAGCCAGTAGTCGATCCATCTGATTAGATAGGTCAATTTTATTGCAATTGTTGTTCCTAAAATGTTGTTTGACTTATTTTTCCAAATGATTTATTATTATTTGTTTCACAGCACTCCTTAATGTTTGTCTCTTTCTTTATTATATTTTACATGATCATCAGCACCACCCAGGGGCAAGAAGACGGGGTCGGAGTCGGCGGGGGAACCACAGGACCGCTCCTCTACCGAGGCTCCTGCTGCTGGCCCCAGTAAGTCCTCCAGTGGTTATATTGACATTTATATTTCCCTAACTTTTACTGCATCTTTTTTTTCCGAACTATAAATTATGGTTCCACTTTCTAATTCTATTTTTTACAAAAGCTTACTTCTTTGAACTTGACTATCTGTTTCCAAATTCTGTTTATCCCTGCCTCTAACTAAGTTGCTTCTAACTGCCTCTGCTATGACTCTCTGTACTACTACTACTACTACTATTACTATTATTACTCTGTGTGTAGCGAAGCTTGCACAGTTGCCCACTCTTTATAGAAGGTTTTCTTTGGAATAATAAAACTCTGATTGACCAATAGCTCTAGCCACTGTGTCCTGTCCTTTGGGTTGTCCTCTTCAAGTCTTCTCAATGTTGAGGCTTTGACAATTACCACAAACAAAATGGCCAACCAGATATTTGACTAGTATTTTTGATCGGATAGTACATGATACTACTATTGTCTAGTGAGTCTGCAGAGCCACATACAGAACTATGCACAACAAAATAGGATGTTGCTGATGGGAGGTTGGACCTTACTGATCACACCTCAGTCTGAAGAACCCAGGATCCCCTGACCGACTAGCTATAGTGTCTCACATTAGGGTCCCACTCCCGAACCCCCCCCCTCCACGAAGAAGATACACAATGTTGATGATGACTGAGACAGACAACCCAGAACATAATAACACCATTTTGCTCACTCACTTGTGTAAGTCCACCCCACCACACCAAATACCACAGAGTCTATGTGTAAGCTCAAAAGGTTTATTTGAAACAAGTATCAAACTCTGTACATCGTTAATATGAAATTTAATTTACTACAGCCATAGTCAATAAGCCAGCAAAAAGCCTAAGATTAAAACAGTAAACATTTACAAGTGCATGACAACAAGAACAAGAGCCAAGATCTTTAGAATTCTGGAAGACCCCTCACCGTAGAACGTAGAAATACTGGTTACATCATCTTGCATCATAATATGTTCTGTAAATCTCTGGTTTGTAGAAGGGAGTCTTCCGCCTATTATATGAGAAAAATGCTGCGAGTTAGCCGTTAGATAGTATACTGGTGAATGCAAGCATTTTGCAGTCATGACAAAAAGTGTAACATGTATGTGATGGCTAAGCAATATGAACTAAACAAACTCAATAAGTGTTTTTTTTTTCGGCCTCTTCACTTGTACTGCACATGTCAATAAGCTGGCAGGTATAATTAAATATGCGAATCTAAAAGGGTTACACATGGCTCAGGCTAACTTTCAAAAGAGGAGAGTAGGACTAGATGACCCTAGGAACCATATCACTACTAGTGTCTGTCTACTGACTGTACTTACTGTCTAGTGCTGATGTATGTTGCATTAACTTTTTTTTCAATGTTGCAAGTGAACACTTAACATGGGGGAGGTTTCCAGGCATCTAAAAATTTGTGATGTTTTTTTCTAGGCACACTACCATCCACCAGTGCCGGCGGGGCCTGCGGCGATGAGGCCATTCCGGAGGGGGCAGGCAAACTGGCGGCACCTGCAGGAGAGACAGGGGGGGATCCAGCAGCAGTGGCTGGCGGCGGTAAGTTATATTCATTACTTCTTGACATTACAGCTAGAGGGAAGTGTGTTCACTATTTCACTGTACTGTGCGACTTATTATTATACAACGGTTGAAGAAGACACCCTTTACTTAGCATTAGCAGCGTGAGTAGAGTAACCAATGGCCTCTTCTATTTGACTCCAAAATCAGCTGTGAAGGTTTTATGGAGAAGACAAACTCAGATCAGATGACCTTGATGGATGTGTTGAACAAAGAGGGAAAGAAGGGTGGAAGGACGGGCGAAATAAATAATATGACTGACTGGCAGAGAAGGATATGTTGTTGGAAGCATGCATAGGTGGCTGATAGTAATCAGATCAGATGCATGGGTTGTTGAAGGATGGGTGGAAGATGAAAGAATGCCTGCCTGGGTGGGCGACACAGTATGGGTGGATAGTGCTAGATAGCAAGAATCAGCGGTGTTTGGTTCAAATTCAAACTCAAAGCGAAGGCAAGCAAGGAAGTACGGAAGCATGGGTGGTTGTTGGTGAAACCAACTAAGTATGAGAGATATAAAAAAGAAGGATAAACGTTTACTTTAATGGATGTATGCCTGGATGTACTATCATCAATAGACAGTATAGGTGGAAAGTGTCACTGCAGATTCTTACTTTGAAGAAAATGTAAAAGAAACTGCGCGACAGTAGCAAAGCCTAGGGGAATATAGGTAGTATTATCAGAATACAGTACACTTGCAGTAGTTTGCAAGCACGTCATATATATTTATATATATCTATATTATCAAGCAGAAGCCCCTTCCTCCCACTCTGGGGACCACTCCCTACCTATTATTATTAATGTATTTTCGATTGGGGCAGCCAGCCTGCAAAGGGTGGGCTATCTGTTGTTTATGGTTATTGGTTACACAATCAATGAAAGCAAAGTACCCTCTGCAGTAGCGGTTGGTGGTGGGAGTGTTGGCGGGCGGTGACATGGGGAGGGGACGGGTGGGTGGCACTGGTGAGTAAACTGTGTATTACGGCCAAATACAGGTGATCAACATAAAAATAAATAAAATTATTTTCAATGTGCGCACTGCACCGCCGAATGCGATGCAGTGCGTGCAACAATTTTTTTTATGTATTGTTTAATTACCTGTGATTGTCCTTAATCCATAGTTTACTATCCCCACCCTGCACCTTCCCACGTCACCGACTCACCGCCCGGCAGCACTCCCACCACCGACTGCTACCGACCTGATGTCGTATCGTATTAGCATCTATAATATGAATATAAGCAATGATCATTGGGTCAGATAAATAATCAGCCTTTTTGTAGTACCCATGGCAGGGTGTAAGTGAAATTGTGCATTCCATTTGCCCTCATGTAACAGAGTATGACCAGTGTCAACGGCCGTAAGGCGTCATACAAAAATATGAGCTTCCCCACCTGCAGACAGTAGTAGTAAATAAAACTAACGTGAGTCTGCATTATGTGGCTCATATCTGTTTCTCTTGGGTGCAAGCTTAGCTGACGGAGCTGGCATGCCGGCTACAACAAGGTTATGTAATTGGGTTAAACTACAGATAAGAACAGCACGACTGGTGTACCGGAGTACATAGTACGATTATATTTATAATGTCGGAACCTCCCACAAATGTTAGAGTCCGAGGAAGTTGGATTAGAGATACTTACCACCAAATCACAAATGTTATGAACTGTGCTTGCTAGTGATACTGTGACACTATGTGTTGAATGATTTTAGTGTTTCTGTTCTGCTAAGAGTATTGGCTACAACATGTTCTTTTTCTTTCTTGATATAGATACTCCTTCCACATCCACTAAACCATCAAGGAAGGAGTTGGCCGCTAGGGCCCGGCGCCGGAAACTGGAGGCCATCTGCGAACATTATCGCCGGCTGGTGGCTCAGGCGGAGGAGGAGGAGGAGGAGGCGGCTGCAGCTGCAGCCTCCTCCAATGCCCCGGACCCCAGTCAGGCCCTGCCTCCACTTTCACGGCGCCGTGGTCCGGCATCCACCCGCCGCCTCGCCTCGATTTCAAGCACTGCTGCCCCCCACCCTGCATGTAACTGCAGGGCATTTCGCCGCCAGCTGCTCCGCTGGATGGCCCGCTTAGAGGAGAACCTGGAGGAGCGGGTAAAGATAATGGTGGACAAACACCTTAAGGCCCGCCGACAATAGAGGACCTCGTCTTTTGCCCCTTTTTTAATTACTTTTGTTGGTTGGTGGGTGGGTTTTTGGGTGTTGGGAATTCTTTCGGACATTGGGACTCTTCAACTTTCGTTTTGGACATTGGTTGGGGTTAGGTAGGGGGGTGGGTTAGGTCAGAGTGGGATAGTTTATTTTTGTTAGGGGATATTAAATTATATACTATTTACTATTTACTTATACGAAGTTAATGTTTTGTGGTGGGTTACAGTTTTCCGAATTAAATCTAAGTTACATGGTTTGTTACTTTGTTTCCGTGCTGCTGCATGCCCACAGCCAGTGTTTGATTTAAAAGTTCTGCCGATTTTGTAACACACAAACCGATAGATGCAGTACCCCTCACTGAGTTATTTTTAATTGTCATAATAGTACTGTCTGTCTCTCCTCCTAGTCCATACCTCCCACCAAACTTATCTTACCTGTGATTGATGATGAAGTTCGGCACACTGATGGCAACATGGTTGGTTTCCCAAATTAACGGACAAGATGCCATTATTGTGGTGGTAGTAGTAGACATTGGCAATAGCATTTGAAAAAAGAAATAGAAAGTCACTTGACTGAGAGACTGTGGGAGTAGTAGTAGAACAGAGTAAACTACAGCATGGGTGGGCAAGCAGAAGAAGATCCTTGCCCTGCCTTAGTTGAAATTCAATTAGTGTTGCTTTCACCACATCTGCCCCAGCAAGCGTGTGATCAATTGGTGTACATTTAATGTAGTCATCACATCACACCTCAATATAAATCACACAGCCCGGGGGAAGAGGGTTAGGGATTGATGAATGGATGGGAAGTGGGGTTTTGGGAAAGGTTTGAGAAAGAAAAACAGACAGTATGCATGGACACAACAAAAGTAAAACACAATCTTGTAAGACAACCATGATCCATCATCCATTATCAAAGAAATCAAAGTATAAAGTGAGAAAAAGCAAATGCATGCATGCTGAGGAAGAGAACTTGATGGTTAATGATAATGAGTTATACTTACAATAACTACTATTACTCAATGAGCCAGTACAGTCAGGGAAGAAATTGAAATTTGCCTTGCCTGTCTGCCGCCCTCAGAGCTCAGACCGAACACAATTACATGCTGTACCGGGCTTTCTTTTATTTTCCAAGCTAGCAAAGGAAATTAAAAAATAGTTGTAGGGATCAATTACCAAACAAACCACAACACACAGTCGTAATAATTGAAGAGAAAAAAGCAATCAAATAAATTTAAAGACGAATGATGAATGATACTAAAGTTACTGGGCCCGATTCACAGAACTAACTTAAGACAAAATCCTAAACTTTCTACCATTTTCGTATTCACAGAAGGCACTTACTCATTTTGGTATTCACAGAAGACACTTACTCACTTCGGTATTCACAGAAGTTAGGAGTCCTAACTTTAGGACTCCTAAATGCCTTCTGTGAATAGCGAAAGTCTTAAAATTAGGATTTTTCTCAGTTTAGGAGTCCTAAAATTAGGACTCCTAACTTTACTACTACTAAACTGAGAAAAATCCTAATTTTAAGGCTTTCAGTATTCACAGAAGGCATTTAGGTGTCCTAAAGTTAGGAGTCCTAACTATACTACTACTAAACTGAGAAAAATCCTAATTTTAAGACTTTCGGTATTCACAGAAGGCATTTAGGAGTCCTAAAGTTAGGACTCCTAACTTCTGTGAATACCGTAATGAGTAAGTGTCTTCTGTGAATATCAAAATGAGTAAGTGCCTTCTGTGAATACCAAAATGGTAGTAACTTTAGGATTTTGTCTTAAGTTAGTTCTGTGAATCGGGCCCACTGTATTTTCCTGGTCCAAATGTGGAGTTGCATCATTCTCGTCATTCCTCTTGGTCCTCCATTCCATGGACACTCCGCACATCAATCTTGGGTACCACTGCCTGCCTGATGCGGATTGGTAAGGTAAGTGTGAGTCGTTTCTCCCACTATGGCACAGGTTAAAGGCCGGCCTGTAAGTGTAGATGGAAAAACAAACGGGGTATTGAAAAATTACTGCATTTAAAACAATAAACTCAATTACAGTGGAGTGCAAGACGAGAAGACAACACTCTGGAGAGAACACTTTCAGACTGAGGCAGCTTGGATAGGATACATAGTGTCTACTCTACAGCATTAAGGTACAACAACAACGGGACAGGACTCAGGAGCCAGCACAGCCACAGAACCGGAGAACCGCGGCACAGGCCAGGCACCCTACCCCTTACTTACATTTTGACCGAGCCAGAGAAATGTCATATGCACTGCATCAACCTAGCATTTTCCAAATGAAGTGACTAAATCAATGCGCCACTGTCCCTCATACCACTACACTCTACTCCAGTCCACACCACTACACGGACATCTAGCCTAGGTCTGCTGTGGTTCTTGTTCAAACTGTTTACCTTTTAAGTCAGCCCATGAAACGCAGTTATTCCATCAATTTTCTCCGATCCAACTGACTGTGCAAAGATAGTATGCTCAGCAGCATCATGATGATGACCGTGTGGTACGTATTCTCCAACACCAACTCAGTCTGTAGTGACTGATTAAGTTTATAATATATTCCATAATACAAAATTGCAACGGATATTGGCCGGCACCTGCAGTGGTAGGAGTACAATGTGGTTATTATTAAACAACAAGGAAACATTAGCTGTCACCACACCTGAGTCACTTTTACTGTGTCGATAAACTAGTATAGTTCTACTTCATGCACAATTATTCGTAGTCAGCCAGCATCCAATGCAATGCATGCCACCATCATTCACTATAATCACTCATTACCTGTCTTGGTGTTCTCTTTGGCTGTCTGATCTGATGCCTGCCTAGCCTTCTGGCAGTCAGTGATGAGTTTCTTTTGGCTTGGAAACAAAATGGAATATAGCTGGAGTCACGTTTCACTTCTTATGGAGGGACTGTTAGAGGCAACATGTATTGTACTATTCTCCATCTCCATCCAATGTCTGGCTTGCTTGAAATGTACTTAGGGAGAGTAAGGAAGATGGAGCAGGACCCTGAGGAGTGGAGTGGACAGTTATGCACAGACGTGCAACTCCAATAGGGAAATAAAAAGAGGAGACTGTTGATGGATGTGTTGTGATTAGATTTTGAACCAGAAAAACATACACAGTCACACACAAATAAAGGAAGGGAGAACAATTTGAAAGCCTAGTTGTCAGGGAAGAGGAGCTCGTCCTCAAACTCTGGTGGTTCGGACAGAAGTACGTCTAACAACCCACTACTTATGTCATCGAAGTCGCTCTCCTCTTCCTGCTGTGATTCACGTATTTTGTACTGCGGTGGTATAAAGTGTTGATTCATCTTGATCATGGTTAACCTCTCAACGCTTTTGGGTGAGATACTGGTCCTTTTGACAGTAACAATGGCACCAGCAGCACTGAAAACACGCTCTGAAGAGACACTTGCAACAGGGCAAGCCACATACTTTATCGCCAGCCTGCTGAGCATTGGCCATTGGCTTCTTTTCCCATACCAATACACCAATGGGCTTTGCTCCACGAAGACCTCTGTTATGTCATCTAGATAGGCCTGAACCATCCGCTCAATGTTCAGGGGTGCTCCGATTTCCTGGGCCTCTTTGCATCAGTCATGGACGTACAAAACCCTTTCCGTAGAAACCAATCACCTGCCATTTTTTTAAATGTGCCTGATGATCCTGTTGGTGCTGTTGATGTTAATGCTGGCAGTGTTGTTGACTGCTGGGAGGCAAACGCACTGCTCTCGGCCTCTAAAGTAGAACTTGACTTTGGGTGCCCTGCAGTACTTTTTCTGCCCTGGGGGGGCGGGCCTCTAATTAAGATCCTTTCGTTTTCAAAGTCAGTGGCTTCCTCAGCTATCAAAGTTTTGTACAGGGCAACATCCACTTCTGAAAAAGGAATTACTTCATTACTGCGCAGCAATAATTTGTAACGTGGATCCAAAATTGAGGCAGTAATGTAATGTGGATGTGACACAATGTTATTTTGAATCCTTGTATTGTCAGATAAGCGAGCGACTAAGGTGTCTGCCAAATAATATGCGTCTACTTTGTCATCCACACCTGTGTACATTTCTGACACCTCCTTCAGCTCTTGCTCTAGCATGTACAACAATGGGATAGCTTGGCCCATAGTACAGTCCTCCCTGCTCACTTCACGTGTGAAGACCTCAAAAGGAAGTAGCATCTCTGTCAGGAACTTGACGAGGTCCCATTGGGCCATCTCAACTCTCATGCCTTTCACAGTAGGATCCCCTGACCTTTTCATGACATAAGCATTAAGTGGTATGTACGGCTCAAACAGACGCTCAAGCATGTAATACGTTGAGTTCCAACGTGTTGGCACCTCCTGGATGAGTGCTTTGACTGGCATTTTATGCTCACGTTGAATAACCCTCAGCTGCTTCCGGGCTTTAAAAGAATGGTTGAAATGTGTGCATATTCTTCTGCAGGTGGTCAGTAAGCTGCTGACTTTGCTTTAATTTTTCAGAAAGTCTTGAACAACAATGTTAATGCAGTGTGCCAAACATGGGACCCTGAAATAGCCACCATCTTTCATGGCCCTAACTACATTACTGCCATTGTCCGTGGCAACAAAACCAATGGTAAGCCCTCTTGGTCGCAGCCACTCAAACACCTTGCTGTTAAACTCATCCAAAATGTTTGCAGCAGTGTGAGATTTCTCCATGGCAAACATGGCTACAGTTGCATGTTTGCGAGTGTCTTTAAAAATCTCAGCGGTGTCAACAAGACCGTCAGCTATCTTATCTTTAACACCCAAAAAAGAGACCCAGTGTGCAGTGATGCACATGTAAATCAGTGGCTTGGCAACTGGTCCACATGTCTGTTGTCAGGTGTATACTCTGAACAGCACACTTTTCCAAGCAATTCCAGCATGTCGTGATGTAGTGCTGGAACAGCAACTCTTGCGAAATAGTAGCGGCTGGGAACTTTCCATTTTGGGCAGATGGTGGTCACAAATTCAAGAAAACCCACCCCTTCAACAAAAGAAAAAGGGAGAAGGTCCAGTGCTAACATTTTAGCCAGCTTCGCATTGTACAAACGTGCTATTGGGTGGTTGCGTTCGTACTGCCCCTCCGGCCTACTAAACATGCTAAGAATGGTAGGCTGCATGGTATTCCTTCCTGTGGTCAACATCGCACTTTTTGGGCCAGCAGTACTCCTTGGTGTCTCAGGCTGACTCTTACTCTTGTGCCAATGAGATGTGGCTGAGGATGTGGGCGTTACCACTACAGTGCTGGGGACAGGGCTACTCTGTGTACCACTAGCACAGAGAATGTCTCCCTCTTCTTCCTGTTCCACCGTGAGCGGACTTTCTACTCGTTTATACCCAACAGCAATGGTTCCAGTCTTTTTCATGCGACTAAGGTGCTCCTCCCACTGGATTGCGTGGTGTTTTTTCAGATGGGTCTTTTGGCCTCCGGTACCATAGTTTGTACCAAGCTTACCACGACTAACAGAGGTGTGACAAACGGAGCATATAGCAATGTTCTCCTCCTTTCCGCTAACCGTAAAGAAGTCCCACACTGGGGAGCTTAACTTTTGTCTCCTGCTGGAGGTGCCACTCCCACTTCCAATGCCGGATGAACTGGAGGGTGTGTGTTGAATTTGACTCTGTGCAGTACCACTACCTACTTCTGCTGAGGTGGTGCTTGTGCTGGATGTAGGACGCTGCTGGCCCTTTGCTAATGTAAATATGGAAGCTGGAGGTCGTGTTGGTGTTACTAGGCCTGGGCGAAAATATCATTCCGTTTGCGGAAATTGCGATAATTTGACATTTTCGCGTTCCGCGGAGAGCGCTAAAATGTCAAAATTTCCGCATTCCGCAGCTTGGCGATAATTTGTTTCTTGCTCGAGCTGTAAAATAATACATTCTTGCGCGCGCGCGATCGCCTTACCTGAATCCCTGCGTTCGCCGACAAGTTTTCTTGATCCGGTCGCGTTCTCCATGAGATGTTGTATTGTTTTTAGCCATTTGCGCTGTCTCGCGACAGTTCGCGCCCGCAGTGACGTCATGCGTCATGCGATCACGTCTTTCTTCTCGCGATCATGCACCGCGAGACAACTGAAAACAAGATGGCCGCGCCCGCGAGCAACCACATGGGTAAGTTGGCGAGCCGCAACCATGCAGAAAATCTCGCGAACATGCGGGGAAAAAAACGTTTGCATCTTCGCGATATTTCCGCGTGTTTGCGATAATTTTTAAAATTTTTGCGATAATTTGCGAAAGTGGATTTCGCAAATTCCGCCCACCCCTAGGTGTTACCTGTGTTGGAGGTATGCGTGCTACATCCCTCGCAGCCATTTTGGATAGTGTAAAAATGTTGGTCTCCATCTCCTCAGGCCTGGGAGTGATGTTCGTGATGACTGGCTCATCATCATCATCCTCCTGCTCTTCTACATCAACCTCCATAAGTGTAAGGCTTTCTGGAACCTTCCTTTTCCCATGCCTGCTCTTGTGACGTGTTTCCCTCTCAGACTCAATTTGTGGCTTCCAAGTGGCATCTAGATCATCAGAAGGGGGGCTTGGTGAAGAACTTGATGTACTAACCCTCCTTTTCCTTGCTGGTGATTTGGAAGCCAATGGAACTTCTCAAGGAGTGGCTTCCTCTTCTTCCTCTGCATGAGGCTCAATTTCCTGAACTGCCCCTACTTCGGGAGGAACTACAGGTACTATTGCAGGCAGTGGTTGCGGCTGTTGACCACTTATCTGCTGTGTCCCCTCCTGCTTTGATTGTGTACTACTTTGAGATAGCGATAAATTTAGTTCAGGCTCAACATCACTGCTTTCCACCATAAGGCTGGCTACCTCTCCCACACTCATCTGCTTGGGCCTGGGTTGGTGGGTTGGGCCCACTGATGTGGAGGTGCTGCCCCCAGCTTGGCCACCCGACACCGCTGCTGCAGGCGTCATTTTCGGTGTTCCAAAAAAGGTTTTGGGAGGCACACCAGACTTAAGTAACACTTCCTTCTTCTTCTGTTCCTTCTTCTCCATGGCAACTTTCTTGGTACCGGAGGACCTGCTACCTGCTTTCTTTGGGGGCATCTTCTTCAGATGTCAAAACAGCACTCAGTTGCACAAGTTGCAGAGATGCCTGGTCAGGTCACTCACACGTCATGTCGTGTGACTCGTGTACAGCAGCAGGACGTCGGTCTGGCACCACAACGATCGGTGATGATGACACACCTCCTCTGTCTTTTGTGCACCTAAAAGCAAAAAAGCCAGAAGAACATCAGTCAAAAGATCAATAATATAATATATAACTTCTTAGGGGCAGATTTATGAGCCCCTTGCGCCACTTATGCGTCACTTTTCCCATGTTAAATGTGACGCAAAAGTGGTGCAAGGGGCTCATAAATCTGCCCCTTAGTGTCTGGTGGGTGGTCACAATTAGTAAATTTTATGAAGTCAGTGAACAACAACAGTATAGCCAGCCATTAAAGAGACTGACAAGGCCAGGGATCCTGGTGTATTTGTACTGTGTACACTCAGGAAGAAGAATAGCAAAGAACAAAAACATAAATGTAGTCTAGCCTGTTTGCCCTAAATAAAAATGTGTGCATCTTATGGGATGGATGCAGCATCAGGGAGCAACGACAACGAACATATACACATAAAAACTAAAGGCATTTATTTACAACAAGTGAAATCTACCCCCGAAAAAAAGTAAAGGCCACATTTTACAATTCCATCCAAAGCCATACATGATGTTGAAATTTGACGCACAACACAAAAACAGTTGTTTAAATTCCATGCACCCATGATTGATAGTACCCCTGGGCACTAGGCCACAAGCTTGGAGGCCTATGGAAAAAGCACAGTGGCTGGTACCACAAAATGGCCGCCACCACATGGCCAGGCCACTCACAAAAACAAGAAAAGGTCAGGAATACAAGACAGACAATGCAGGCCTATTGCAAAAGCACAATGCCTGCTTCCACAAAATGGCCGCCACACATGCTCAGGCCACCCACCACAATAATAACCAAAAAGTGATTACAAAGGACAGGAACAGGAAGTTGTAGTGTCAGTGGAACTTACTCTCATAAAAAATATTTAAAAAAAAATAAAAGCTTCTCCGTGCTCCAAAACTACAGCTGAATGACAACCTGAGGAGTTTTTTTAGCAAAATGCACAAAATCAGTGTTTTCGAGAGGGATTTATGTTGCTCGTGAGATATTGTTTGCCAGATTGCAAATGCTGCGTGTTCGAGATCGCGAACTGTACAAAAATGCTTTATCGCGTGCGTGAACACGCATATTGAGAGCGCGAAAATGCCGAAAACTGTAAGTCCGCGTTGTCGCGCTGTGCAGAGTTACAGAAAGTACGCGAGCTGAATCCCTAGGGTTACCTACTGGCTGACAAGCCCTATTTATTTAACACACACCCAAAAACTGCTATCCCACCCCAAAAAAAACCTTTTGCAATGAAACCCAAAGCCATACACGGTGTAAAAAAATAATTCAACACACAACACAAAATGTAAGTTGAAATAATGCACCAAAGATTTGAGGAGGACTACCTCTGGGCGTACTGGCAGACTAGGCCACCAGCTTGGAACTGAATGGCAAAAGCAAGCACTCTGCTTGGATGGCTCCACAAAATGGCCGCCACACACCCACAACAACAAGAAATGGAAGACAGTCAATGTACGCCTATGGCAAAAGCACAATGCCTGCCTTCCTAAAATGGCCGCCACACACATGCTCAGGCCACCCACCACAATAATAACCAAGAAGTGATTACAAAGGACAGGAACAGGAAGTTGTAGTGTCAGTGGAACTTACTTACTCTCATAAAAAATATTTTTAAAAAAATAAAAGCTTCTCCGTGCTCCAAAACTACAGCTCAATGACAACCTGAGGAGTTTTTTTAGCAAAATGCACAAAATCAGCGTTTTCGAGATGGATTTATGTTGCTCGCGAGATATTGTTTGCCAGATTGCAAATGCTGCGTGTTCGGGATCGCGAACTGTACAAAAATGCTTTATCGCGTGCGCGAACACGCATATTGAGAGCGCGAAAATGCCGAAAACTGTAAGTCCGCGCTGTGCAGAGTTATCGAAAGTACGCGAGCTGAAGCCCTAGGGTTACCTACTGGCTGAAAAGCTCTATTTATTTAACACACACCCAAAAACTGCTATCCCACCCCAAAAAACACCTTTTGCAATAAAATCCAAAGCCATCCATGGTGTAAAAAAAAATCAACAGACAACACAAACTGTAAATTTAAATAACGAACCAAAGATTTGAGGCTGACTAACTCTGGGCCTACTGGCAGACTAGGCCACAAGCTTGGAACAGTCAATGTAAGCCTATGGCAAAAGCACAATGCCTGCCTTCACAAAATGGCCGCCACACACATGGCCAGGAGGACACAACAACAACAAGCATAAGCCAAGGGGAACAAAGAAAAGAAATGCAGGCCTTTATGGAAAAAGAAGCACACACTACTAAACTACCACCACAAAATTGCCACAAGCCACATGGGCACTCACAGTCACAACAGGCCATGGACAAAAATGAACTGAAGCAGGCCTATAATAGATGACAGGACAAAGGAGGCCTGCTAAACAACACAGCTTTGATCCAAAAATGAAAATCAACAGGGCTACGAAAGGATTGGAAAGAAGTTACACATCAAGCACACACATCCAACAAAGGTATTTCGCACACACACACACACACACACCAACAGTGAAATACACCACAGCCACATTTAGCATTTCAATCCTATGCCATCCATGCCCTACATGATGTTGAAAATTCTACAGACACCATGAAACATGGACCCATGGGAACCCTACTGGCAGAAATTGCAGAGAAAAACAACTATGCCCCTATTGAAAGTACAGGCCACCCGCCACAACAATAATTTTAAAAAACAATGAATATCCCAGAAAAATGTAGGTACACAAACAAGCCCCAATGAAACAAACACACCAATTCTCCAACTTACTTGTAGTAAATTAAATCTCAAATCAAAAAGTCCTCAAATAAATCCAATCCAATGGTATGATGCAGCAGACAGACACAAAAAGTGAACCTTCCAGCTCCAAATCCAAATAAAAGTGAACAGCACATGCACAAAGCACTGGGAGGAGCCTGCTGGATAGGAACAGGAAGTTGTAGACTCAGGGGCACTTCCTTTCTCTTGAAAAAAAGAGTTTAAAAAAGTAAAGGACTCCTCCTTACACAAAAGACTACAGCAAAATCACAATCTGAGGAGTTTTTCTGAGCAAAAGGATCATTTTAGAGAAGATTTTATGAAGCTCGCGAGATATTCTTCACCAGATTGTAGTTTTTGCATTTTCGGGATCGCAATCTAACCAAGACAGCCGCCGGAAGCCAGCTCGCGCGCCCGAATGACGTGTTCGCGATCGCACACTCTTGCGGGCTTGGGCAGCCATATTACAAATCTCGTGGCGCTCGCGAACGGACAGAAAAGCAAGTTGGCGATCGCAGAATCACAGTAAAACGTTACCGCACGCGAGAATGAATATTGAGCGCGCGAGGAAGCAAAACTACTACGCTACGCGCTAGATTGCGTAGCAATCTGCAACTTCGCGCTCTACGCGAATCCGAAGTTACCTAAACTACGCAAGCTCCGCGAACGGAGCATAGTTCAACCCCCAGGCTTAGCTGTGGTAAGTCGAGGATGAGGCGTTTGATGAGCTCGGTAAGGGGCTCCCACGTAGAGGGTGTTTCCGTAGTAGAGTCTGCTGCTGACGAGGGCCTGGGTGACTGTTCTTCTTGTATCTGTCGGGATCCATCTGTAGATCATGCAGAGGGTGTTGAAGCAGGAGGAGTAGACGGCGTTGACTTGCTTGGTCATAGAGAGTCAAGGATGATTCCCAGGTTGCGTGCGTGGTCGGTGGGTGTCGGGGCTGCCCCCAGTGCCGTCGGCCAACAGGAGTCGTCCCAGGCTAAAGGGTTGGAGCCGAGGATGAGGACCTCCGTCTTGTCCGACTTCAGCTTCAGTCGGCTGATCTTCATCCAGTCGGCGACGGCCTTCATTCCTTCGTAGAGGTTGGATTTGGCGGTGAGGGGGTCCTTGGTGAGGGAGAGGATCAGTTGAATGTCGTCGGCGTAGAAGATTATGTTGAGGTTGTGCTGTCGGGCGATGCGTGCGAGTGGGGCCATGTCTATGTTGAACAGTGTCGGGCTGAGGGAGGTTTCTGATCGGAATGGTGGGAGGCGGACGCTCTGGGTTCTGCCGGATAGGAAGGAGGTGGTCCATTCCAGGCCTTTCTCTCGGATCCCTGCGTTGTGGAGGCGTGCACGTAGTGTGCGGTGGCAGGCCGTGTCGAAGGTGGTGGAGAGGTCCAGGAGGATGAGGGCCGTGGTTAGACTGCTCCAGGAATCTACACCAGATGGAGAGACAGAAAAGAGGGGAGGAACAGCGTTTACTAAATTATGTGTACTGAAGAACCAGGGCCTTATCTGCTGCTCTGATTGGTCTCTGGCCCTTTATAAACAAGAGGCATGTGCCCCGCCCGTTAGACCGCAGCCCACACACCAGCGGTGTGCAACGTCTTCCCGCCCTTTCTCCCACTATGATGGACAGCTCACTAGAGGGACCCCGACGCTCGTCGGCGCGGTGGCAACGTTACAGACACATATGGTCACGGGAGACAACTCTTCTGGCCCTTTACGCAGCTGTAGTGTAGGAAAAGCACTTTACGTTTACCCACCGAGGTAGCACTTACTGATTAGCCAGTAGAAAGTACTCCAGTTGTAGAGGTATTGCACAAAACGGTGGCATCTTCTTGGATAAATATGCAGGGCAGGAGTCATTCTGGCACGATGCTCCTGTCATTATACCAGAAGCACTTACAGATATAAATAAAGCAGGTGCACGAGTTGAAGGTCAAATTCAGTAACGTATTAATCAGCTCAAAATCTCCGCGAGCACGCAAAAGTTCGCGTGTTCGCAGAGATTTTTGCATTTCGCGAGATTTTGCGAAAGGCAATTTCGCAAATTCCGCCCACCCTTTGTCGGCATTGGCACCTTTGAAGAAGGGGAGGAATTGGTATGTTTAAGGAAGGGATTGCCCCACCTCCTCCCTCTTCTCGTGCCTGTTCATGCTGGAATGTCTGCTGGGCACCAACCCGGTCTGTGGAAGAGTTTTGAGAACAGTGTCGTCGAGGGCTCTTGGCTGGGAGAAGGGAATATTTACTTTTTGGGCTACCTCGGAATTCAAATACTGTCACTCCGCTTGTGTGATTCTGATGAGAAGTGATTCACAAGTTTATCGTCTGCTTTCCACAAATGTAAGCACTTGCTGCCATGTTTGACGAGAGTAGCCTGAACTTGGCGCACATGTCCATTACATCCTTGTGATCCAAGGCAGCAAACTCTCTAATTTAAATTATACTACCGGGATCTGGAGTTATTGAAAGACGGCGGTATAATTATTCAGGGGCTCATTTATGAGCCCCTGCGTCACTTTTGCGCCACCGGTGCGTCACTTTTTGTGACGCACCAGTGGGTAAAACATGCGCCATGATGCGCCAAATTTACAAAGTGACGCATCTACCTAGATGCGTCACTTTGTAAACCCCTGCGCTAGATTATACCTGCGTCAGGTATAATGTATGCAGGGTGGGCGTTCCCACGTAAGTAAGCATCGTAAAAGTGACGCAGTGAAATCTACGAGATTTCACTGCGCCACTTCTAGGGTGCAAATGCGTCAATATCTTGCGCCTGCCTCACAGCAGGCGTAGGACTGACGCAGGCCCTTTCACATGGGGCTTGCCCCATGTGAAAGGACACATTGCTGGAGTTGCGTCACTTTTGTGACACACTCCAGCAATGCGTCACTTTTGCGCCTACAGATACGTCAGAAATACTGACGTATCTGTGACTCCTTGCGACATGATGCGTCATACTGTAAATATGACGCATCATTGGAGTCGCAGGGAGGGCGCAGTGAAAAGTGACGCATCACTGTTTTCACGCAGTGATGCGTCACTTTTCATAAATGAGGCCCTCAGTATTTTTGCCTTTTACCTTACAATACATTAAGACCGAAATCGGTACTCAAACACACGCAACTTAAATGCAATAACAGGCTGTTAAGGCAACCAGCAGTATATAGCACATGCGTGTATGTGCCGGAAAAAGAGCCCCTGTACAACCGATGGGATGGTAAGCACTTTGGCACAGCTCTTGCCATCGTCCTGAAAAACCTAACTTGAAACTGGCAAACACGGACTTCTTCCTGCCACAAAACGGAGTCGCGCTCCGCAGTGGCGTAACAACTCGGGGGCGCTGTAAAGTGCCTGGAGTGGGGCTCCCCATCCTGGCCACCCTCTTTGCTGAGGGGGTGCCCTTGAAGCTCGCCCCCCGGGGCTTAGGTTACGTCACTGGGGCCCCGGTCTGCGTTGGAGACGTGTACTGCACCACCACAAGACCCACGCGGCTGTAACCTACTAATTAATGAAACTGCACAAACGTACTAACCAAGAACAAATGTTCCACAATTAACACATATTTCTTAGTCTCTCGGAGGCAGTAGAAGACGGGAGAAGGTGGAGGAGACAGCAGTGTAGGGGTGTGTAGGAGGTGTGTGCAAGAGTATATTTTGGCTTGCTGCCATACCCTTTTGCATTGGGTTTGTTTCTTCTTGTGGTGAGCCCTTGTACCCCTATGAATTTCTTTCTTGGTGTCAGTTACCCATTGTTTTGAAAAGCGCTTCATTTGAGTTCCCTTTACCAACTTTCAATCAAACGTTATTTGTAGAGCGCCACTGATCACCGGGAGGCATCCAGGCGCTGTGCTGAGGGGTCATTCAAAGACCCAGGTGTTGAGGTGTGTTATGTTTTTGTTTTAGCACTTGCTCGTCACCTCCTTGGTGTCTCAGAGCAACATCTCTCCTCAACCAGTCACGTGCAAGTGCACATTTGACACTGCTGCGGACTGGGTTACATAGCCATTACAGGGGCGTAACACAGCCCCCGCAGCCCCTCCAGTGCGGGGGCCCCCTCGGCACTGCACTCTGACCAGAGCACTCCTGATTGAGCCTGAAGGGAGCCCCTCTTCATACCGTGCAGGGAGGCCCCCTCACTTTTCGTTCCGCCAGTGAGCCTTTAAGGTGTTTTTACGAGTGTTTCTTCACCTGTAGAGCAATTTCTCAAGGCTTTGGGTCGGGCGCGTTCTTGTGGTGGGTGAATCAGAAGGGTATTTTGAGCCAAACACTGATTTACTGTTGTTGTGTAGGGGGTGAAATTCAGTTGGTAGGGAATTGTGGTGTGGAGTCTGGTGTCTGCTCCTTATCAATGCTTAATTTGTAAAAAAAAAAAAAAACAAAGAACCCAGAAATCTCATGGCAGTCCTCATGCCCTAGGTACTCAGGAACCATTTTGGGGAAGTTTTAGGGAAAGAACACTAGTACTGGGAACGTGGACAACAGGGACACAGTACTCTACAGTTAAAATTGCATAAAAAATCCAGGCAAGGAGTGTGTGTGGGGGGGGGTGAGGGGGGGTCCTGCAACAGAACGCCATTTTAGCTCCCCTGTCACTTTACTTACAATTGGCTGCCTCCCACACACTCAAGGTTTCCTTACTGGCCAACGCTTCCTCCTCGCTTTCGCTTTCCTCCTGGGCTTCAAGTCTTTTTCCTGCTGTAGAGTCTGGACCAAGTACTGCTTCCGGCAGGGACGTGGCACAGGCCCCTGCAGTGCGGGAGCCCTCAAGCTCCAGGAGGCCCCCTCAGCACAGCACTCTGGCTGCAGAGTTCCTGATCGAGCCTGGAGGGGGCCCCTCTACATGCCTTGCAGGGAGGCCCCCTCAGGTTTTCCGGTGGCCAGTGTCCTTCTACTGCATGTTCCTGCAGGAACTTTTTAACAAGCTGTTAACATAGCCAATAGGTTTTCGCCTTTGGAACCTTATAAGTGTTTAGCCATGCAACAGTTGATGTTGTTGCACCAAGGATATTATGCTGGATAAGTAGGCCTGGGCGAAAACTTCGTTCCGTTTGCGGAAATTGCGATAATTTGACATTTTCGCATTCCGCGGAGAGCGCGAAAATGTCAAAAATTCCGGTTTCCGCAGCTTGGCGATAATTTGTTTCTTGCTCGCGCTGTAAAATAATACATTCTCGCGCGCGCGCGATCGCCTTACCTGAATCCCTGCGTTCGCCGACAAGTTTTCTTGATCCGGTCGCGTTCTCCATGAGATGTTGTATTGTTTTTAGCCATTTGCGCTGTCTCGCGACAGTTCGCACCCGCAGTGACGTCATGCGTCGCGTGATCACGTCTTTCTTCTCGCGATCATGCACCGCGAGACAACTCAAAACAAGATGGCCGCGCCTGCAAGCAACCACATGGGTAAGTTGGCGACCCGCAACCATGCAGAAAATCTCACGAACATGCGGGAAAAAAACTTCCGCATCTTTGCGATATTTCCGCTTGCTTGCGATAATTTTAAACATTTTCGCGATAATTTGCGAAAGTTAATTTCGCAAATTCCGCCCACCCCTATGGATAACTAAACACTTATAAGGTCCAAAAGGCGAGACCTATTGGCTATGCCAACAATGCTTGTTTAATTTGCAAGAGACTTTATTTAATGTTTACACTTTTGCTGCAAGATGTGTTTAAAAATGAGAGTTGGTAAAGTTAAGAGGTGCAGGACACCCTAGTTACTCTCTCTCTTTAACCCCATCCACGCGGGAGATCAACCGCGCGTGGGCAGGCCGCGACGGTTTTGATGAGCCCAGCTTAACCTTTAAATAAATGCGTGCATGTTTATTTAACATCTTTTTGATGTCCGTTCTTAGTTGAGTAGGGTGCAGCCCAGTGCTGCTGCTGATGAGAGACCGCACCTAAAGGCCAGTGCTGTATACTATTCTGTTAGTCCATAACCAGAAAGATAAAGCATACTAAAGACAGTGATCCTGGTGGCCCTTGTTGTGGGTCAGTCGTGTGCCGTAGACTCTTGCCTCTCCCTCACACTGCCAGAGCTGTGCACGCAGCAGACTCTTTTCACAGTCGTGCTTCTCGTGTCGGGACTCAGGAAAGACACTGATGCGGGCAGAGATAGGGTCAAACCAGTTAGGCTGGATGTGTTCCACAGCTGCACTGATTCTCCTCTACCCGCCCTCACCACCCGAATGGGCACCTGCTAGCAGCAAGGCACAGCAATGAACGCAGGCCTGCCCGGATTTAGCTGGTACACGCTAGATGTTCAAGAAGTATGGTGGGGGTTGGTGTTGCGTATACTCAGTGGCCTAATGCATCAAAGGATGTGTGTTTGACCTCTTGGTCTCCGCTTTAAATCTCAGGAGGTTCACTCAGCCTTTCATCCTTCTGAGGTCGATAAAGTAACATTGACTTGGGTAATAATATACATCTTTCAGAAAGCACCAAAATACCTCAAGGGATAAATGTACACTTTACTAATAAGTTCTCTTCCAACATTTCCTCCTGTTGTGTGTGTGTGTGTGCGTGCGTGTGTGCGCGTGGTTCTACTGCCAGTTGCCACTGATCTTATTGGAACCCCTTTCTTTAATTTAGAGCACCTCCACTTGCTTTGCTACTATGTAAGGGTCCCTTTACTATAGTGCAAGCAATGGGGTTTCTTGGTTTGGGGTCTTCCACCATTTCGCCTCGCCCCGCCCTTGTTTCATCAGTATCCCTTTACATCAATGCCTTTGTCCACCACCTCTCCTTTTTAGACGGATGCTCAATGGCGCTTGTTGGGAAATCTCAGGCTCACACCCCCCTAATATTATTCACTAAGCTGCTCTCCTGCCCCTCCCCATCCATCCAGCACAGGATAGCCGTTTCCTATCAGCTCAGCGAGACAGCTGTATGTAGGGGGATTCAACTGACTGAGCAGGTTAATCAATCAATCAATCACAGAATTTGTAAAGCACACTACTTACCCGTGAGGGTCTCAAGGCGCTGGGGAAGAAGAAGGGGGGGAGTGCCGCTACTGGTCGAACAGCCAGGTCTTGAGTAGCCCCCTGAAGGTCAGCAGGTCTTGGGTCTGTCGTAGGCTGAGTGGAAGGGTGTTCCAGGTTTTGGCAGCGAGGTGGGAGAAGGATCTGCCGCTTGTGGTAGTTCTTCGGATGCACTGGCGGTGGCCAGGGAGAGGTCGGCAGAGCGGAGCTGGCAGTTGGTAGCGTAGAAGGAGAGTCGTCTGTTGAGATAGGCTGGTCCGGTCTGGTGGAATGCCTTGTGTGCGTGGATGAGGAGTTTGAAGGAGATTCTCCTGTCGACGGGGAGCCAGTGCAGGCTTCTCAGGTGGGGGGGTGATGTGGCTGTGCTGTGGTAAGTCGCCGATGAGGCGTTTGATGAGCTCGGTTGGGGCTCCCGCGTAGAGGGTGTTTCCGTAGTAGAGTCTGCTGCTGACAAGGGCCTGGGTGACTGTTCTTCTTGTATCTGTCGGGATCCATCTGTAGATCATGCAGAGGGTGTTGAGGCAGGAGGAGCAGATGGCGTTGACTTGCTTGGTCATAGAGAGGCAAGGATGATTCCCAGGTTGCGTGGGTGGTCGGTGGGTGTCGGGGCTGCCCCCAGTGCCGTCGGCCACCAGGAGTCATCCCAGGCTGAAGGGTTGGAGCCGAGGATGAGGACCTCCATTTTGTCTGTGTTCAGCTTCAGTCGGCTGATCTTCATCCAGTCGGCGACGGCCTTCATTCCTTCGTAGAGGTTGGATTTGGCGGTGAGGGGGTCCTTGGTGAGGGAGAGGATCAGTTGAATGTCGTCGGCGTAGAAGATTATGTTGAGGTTGTGCTGTCGGGCGATGCATGCGAGCGGGGCCATGTCTATGTTGAACAGTGTCGGGCTGAGGGAGGATCCCTGGGGTACGCCACAGATGATCTTGGAGGCTTCTGATCGGAATGGCGGGAGGCGGACGCTCTGGGTTCTGCCGGATAGGAAGGAGGTGGTCCATTCCAGGCCTTTCTCTCGGATCCCTGCGTTGTGGAGGCGTGCGCATAGTGTGCGGTGGCAGGCCGCGTCGAAGGTGGTGGAGAGGTCCAGGAGGATGAGGGCCGCGGTTAGACTGCTCCAGAAATCTACACCAGATGGAGAGACAGAAAAGAGGGGAGGAACAGCGTTTACTAAATTATGTGTACCCAGGGCAGTCGGGATGTGTAATTTAATCATTACAGCAATATTACGCCAAAGGCACATTGATTAAACACCTAAAGGTAGCTCTGTAACCTCCGCCTCATCCAGTCAGAAACCCTCTTTAGAAAGTCCCTTAAAACCTGGATTTTCACCTATTCGGATGCCCGACGCAGAGCCTTGACCTAACTCGTTCAATCCTGTTCTCAGTAGCTGTTGCACTATACCTCCAACTCCGTCATCTATAGCGCCATGATGCTCCTCGGAGCCACAGCTGCGCTCTATAAATTCCACATAACATAACAGAGATTTGCCCAATGACCTTGAATAATGGTTTAACCAGATCGTTTGAATTAGCATTTTCGTTGAATTTACTTTTAATGTGGGTAAAGTGTGAGAGTTTAATACAGACATTTTGCAGAGAAATTTTGTGTTTGTTTCATGGAACATCCATTAAAGTTTCTTTCAGATCAAAATAGGACCTCGCTTGTGAGAAATGGGGGGTGTCATAGATTATTTGCAGACATTGGTGAGCTGCCGCTACAATATTTAAAACATGTCACTTTCCATTAATATTAGATGTAAAAACATTTAGGGCCCGATTCACAGAAGAAATTTAAGACTAAATCCTAAACTTAGTACCATTCTGGTATTCACAGAATGCACCTAGTACTTCTGGTATTCACAGAATGAACTTACTACTTTTGCTATTCACAGAATGAACTTAGTACTTTTGCTATTCACAGAATGCATTTACGACTACTAAACTTACGTCCGCACTCGGGCCGGAAACTCCGGCCCGGAGGCGGGGCTTCCGGGCCGGAGGCGGAGCTTCCGGCCGATTTAGCTATGGCCGAAATCTCCACCTCCGGGCCAGAAGCTCCGCCTCCGGGCCGGAAGCCCCGCCTCCGGGCCGGAAGCTCCGCCTCCGGGCCGGAAGCTCCGCCCCCGGGCCGGAATTTCCGGCCCGAGTGCGGACGTAAGTTTAGTAGTCGTAAATCCATTCTGTGAATAGCAAAAGTACTAAGTTCATTCTGTGAATAGCAAAAGTAGTAAGTTCATTCTGTGAATACCAGAAGTACTAGGTGCATTCTGTGAATACCAGAATGGTACTAAGTTTAGGATTTAGTCTTAAGTTTATTCTGTGAATCGGGCCCACAGGATTTAGACGAGTGCACCTGTGCACTTTGAGCGACCTGTCCAAAGAGGGCAGCAAAGAGCTGACATTGGATCAGAAATTCAATGCGGTTTCAGACAGGGGCCCACAAAATACATTGGGCCCAGGACCCCCTAAATACATTTCACCCAGGGCCACAAAAATCCTTCCAATCTCTCTATCCTACACACACAGCGTGTTTAGGGCAAGCAGCCTTCTGGCCCCGGTTTGTAAAGCGGCTCACTTGTGAGTTGTAGTAATGAATGTCATATGTCCTTAAACCACACAGGTGATGTCACTGCACTGTGCAGTGTTATTCAATGAGGGTACAGAGGGTAGACTGGCACAGGAACCAGAGGGTGCAGAGGTAACAGGCGGTAGTGCTGCAGTACACTGAGGGTACAGAGGGGGATTTACCAGTGCCTTGAGACGCTCACAGGTGAGCAGCCACGCTTATCACGCACTGATTGATTGATTGACCAGAGGGTAGAGATGCAGTGTACCGCCGGGACAAAGATATCAGAGTGCAGAGATGCAGTGCCCTGAGGGTGCAGAGACAGATGTTACAGTGTAGAGATGCAGTGCCCTGAGGGTACAAAGACAGCGATATTACAGTGTAGAGATGCAGTGCCCTGAGGGTGTGGAGACAGAGATGTTACAGTGTAGAGATGCAGTGCCCTGAGGGTGCGGAGGCAGAGGGCAGAGAAGCAGTGCCCTGAGGGTGCAGAGACAGACGTTACATTGTAGAGATGCAGTGCCCTTAGGGGGGAAGAGACAGATGTTACAGTGTAGAGTTGCAGTGCCCTGAGGGTGCGGAGGCAGAGATGTTACAGTGTACAGATGCAGTGCCCTGACGGTGTGGAGGCAGATGTTACAGTGTAGAGATGCAGTGCCCTGAGAGTGTGGAGTGTTGGACAGGCCTCACAGACGGCTTGCTCCCTCCCCGCTCGACAGGGCCCGAACTCCGGCCCACCTGGCATATCCCCACGACAAGCACCTGTACTCCGTCTCCCGACGGACCCTCTGCCCTCGGACCCCTACTCATCACGGGGTCCAGCCCCACCGGCTTCCCCGGCCGGGTCAAGCCGCCATCGGGGGCCCTGCACCACGCGGCCGCATGGCCTCCCCTCGACCCTAACCCCGGGCCTGGCCGGCCCCGACATCCCGGCACCACCATCCACCCAGGAGGTGAGCGGACCACTTGGCAAGTCAATGGGAGAACGAACTGTCAAGGGCTCTCCCCCGCCAGGTGCCGATCGCCCCCAGCTCCCCCAGGCACTGGCTCCACCCCCTGCTGGGTGTCTGGGCACCTTCATCCCGGACCCTCCGACCTCCAAGTGCGAGGGTCCGGACATCAAAGGGCACCAGCCCTATAACTGAGGCAGCTCCGGAGCAGGAAGGCAGTTGTATCCTGGAGTCGAGAGACACCGAGTGAACTCAACCTTGACGGTCTACTGGCGCTGCCGTAGCCCGCTCTTGTGAACCATCGTCCTGCCTGCTGGCGCTGCCGCGGCCTTCTGCAACAGTCATCTTCCTGGGACCTGCTGGCGCTGCCGCGGCCCGTTGTAACGACCATCCTCACCGGGACCTGCTGGCGCTGCCGCGGACCGTATATCTCCCGGGGACCTGCTGGCGCTGCCGCGGCCCGTTGTAACGACCATCCTCACCGGGACCTGCTGGCGCTGCCGCGGACCGTATATCTTCCGGGGACCTGCTGGCGCTGCCGCGGCCCGTTGTATCGACCATCCACACCGGGACCTGCTGGCGCTGCCGCGGCCCGTACCACCTAACCACCAAGCTCGAGGATTGTGAGCTCATCATCATCTCATCAGAACTACCTGATTGGTAAATAGACTGCCCCGCTACCCCCTTCCCTACCTTGCGAGACTCTAATCGAGGGGACCCCTGAGTCCAGACCTCCTTGTACCATTCAACCGTACCTTAAATAAGTGCTTATAAAGAACGCTGAACCTTATCCGTGTGTGATATCTGTCTGTGGGGGGGGAAGTTACTTGTCTGTACGATCGCTGGAGACGGCTCTCCCCGGAGACCTCTCCTCCTGACCCCGGCCGACCCTCCCGGTCCGTCTACCTTTTCTAACATTGGTGGCCAGCGGCGCGATCCGAATCAACGCGTAATCGTACAGAGAGTAGCTCACCCCACGACAAAACACGATGTCGACCAAAGATAGCAGCTCCACCGAGAAGTTCCAAATGGAGAAATTAGAAGAATACAACCACCGCGAACTGAGACAATTTTGCATAGAACTTGGCATTGCTACCACCGGCCTGAGTACCAAGGATGATCTAAAGCGCGCTCTTGAGTCATGGACAGAAACTGGGGTCGCAGGACCCTCCGACCAAAGCAGCGTCACACCAGACCAAAACAGCATCACACCAGAGGGGAACGCCACGGCTCCCGAGGAACGGGGAACGGGCCTCTCGCAGGAGGAGATACGAGAAAGAGACAGAGTCAGATTACACGAATTAGAGATGGCACGACTCAAGATGGATGGGGAACTCAAGTTAGCTGAACAGAAACTCAACCTCGAGCATATGCGGCTTCGAGAGGAACGAGAAGAAAAGCAGAGACAGAGAGAGCTGGAAGAGAAAAAAATAACGCTCGAGCATGAGCGCCGACTGGCGGAAATAGAACTGCGCAAACAGAATAAGGAACTGGGGGTGCCTGAGCGACCACACACCCCGGGGCCAATTGAGAAAAAAGTTCACATCCCCAAGGATGTGGTCCGCGAGTATGTCCGAGAAGACGACATACAACAGTGGTTTAAAGCCTATGAGATCGCAATGACCTCCCACCGGATCGACCGGAGTGATTGGGGAGCCGGACATTGGGGGAGATTTATCAACGAGGGTCGCGATGCCCTACTACAGCTCCCCGATCACCAAATGTCGTCCTACGACCACATTAAGGCTGCCCTCCTCGCCCGCTACGGCCTCACGCCCGAGATGTACCGCCAGAGGTTCCGAGACTGCACCCGGATCCCAGGTACAACTTGGGTAGAATACGTGAACTATTTCAGCCGGGCCTTCGAGGGTTGGATCAAGGGAAGTCAGGTCACCACCTACGAACAACTCTTCAACCTTATGGTATGGGAGCACCTGTCAAACAACTGTTTCGTCGAGCTCAGGCAGCACCTACTCGACAGTAAGCTGACTGACCCCCGGCAGCTCGCCGCCGAAGCTGACCGATGGGAAAGCACCCGAGTGGGCCGGAGAGGGCCACACGAGCAGAATCGAAGCAACCAAAGCCAGCACCGTCCTCGGGGTGGAGGAGGAGGCCAGGGGCGAGGGAGAGACGCCTTGCCGGCAACCCCCGTGGCCAGCACCCCGCCTCCGGCCGGCCGGAGCAACCCCCCGTTGCGTCCTGGGTTCCGGGCCAACGTCACGTGCCACCGATGCCAGCGAGTCGGCCACTACGCCAATGACCCGAGCTGCCCGCACAACCAAACACCCAAGCCCCGCCAGGTAGCTGCCGCTGCCCTCGGGGAAGAGCAATCATCGGAGGGACCCGAAGAGTATGAGCCGGCCCAGCAAGGGTGGGAACCGGCCGCCATGGTCCTGGCATGCTTAGGGGGAAGAGACATGGTTCCGCGGGCTCCCCTACCCGCCAACACCAGAAAATACGGTCAGTGGGTGACCATTAATGGACAGAGAGCCGAGGCCTTGCGTGACACCGGCGCCAGCGTGACGGCCGTCCGCTGTCACCTGGTAAAGCCCGAGCAGATCCTGCCAAACATTCTCTGCCCCGTCCGCTCGGCGGATAACTCTGAGAGCATGTGTAAGATGGCCTGCGTCCCGTTTGAATGGGGAGGGGTCTCCGGCCTACTGAAGGTGACGGTCCGGGACGATGCCCCCGTGGACTGCCTCCTGGGGAATGACCTCGAGAGTTCCCCGTGGGCCACCGTCGAGAAAAGAGAGCACTTGGGGATGCTGGGCCTCCCGTACTGGGCCTGCGTAACCACCCGATCCATGGCCGCCCGTGCCGCCCCCCGATCAGAAGAAACCGAATGGCCAGCACCTCCGCCCCCGGTTGCCCCCGTAGAGGACAACGGCGAGTCCGACCTCCCGGACCCGACTACCGAAGAAGACGCGCAACACCAGGACCTCCCGGATCTGGCTCAGTGGCGGCAAGAAGGTGGGCCCACCCAAGAACAGTTCCGCCAGGAACAAAAGACCTGTCCCTCCCTCGAGGGACTCCGCCAACAAACCAGCACCCAAAACGCCGGGGACACCACCGGAACCCACTGGGTCTACTGGGATAACGACCTGCTCTACAGCGAGCAAAGAATCGCCGAGCTGGGGGCCGGTCGAGTTCTGGTGGTACCGCTCCGCTTCCGAGACTTTCTGCTCAACCTGGCCCACGACGTCCCCCTGGCTGGACACCTGGGCCAGGACAAAACGTACAGTCGCCTGGTGACCCACTTTTTCTGGCCGAAAATGAGGAATGACGTCCTGAACCACTGCCGATCTTGCCCCACGTGCCAAGCCAGCGGGAAGAGTGGTCGGAAGCTGAAAGCCCCTCTGCAACCCTTCCCTGTGGTCACCACCCCGTTCGAGAGGGTGGGGATAGACATTGTGGGACCTCTGGACCCCCGCACGGCGCAAGGACACAGGTTCATCTTGGTACTAGTGGACCATGCCACCCGCTACCCCGAGGCGGTGCCCCTACGGACAGTGACCGCTCCGGTGGTTGGCCGGGCCCTGATGGGGATCTTCTCCCGGGTAGGCTTCCCCCGAGAAGTCGTCAGCGACCGAGGTACGAATTTCATATCCAAATACATGAAGTCCCTCTGGCAACAATGCGGGGTCACCTACAGATTCACGACCCCCTATCACCCCCAAGGGAACGGACTAGTGGAGCGTTTTAACCGCACTCTCAAAGGGATGATTGGGGGATTGGAAGAGCCTCTCCGTCGCCAGTGGGATGTACTGCTCCCGTGCCTCCTCTTCGCCTACCGAGAAGTTCCCCAGAAGTCCCTCGGTTTTAGCCCCTTTGAACTCCTCTACGGGCACCCTGTGCGAGGGCCCCTCAGCCTAGTCAAGGAAGGTTGGGAGATGGCCCCCCTCACGACCCCTCCAGACGTCTTCAAATACATCCTGGCCTTACGAAACCAGACCCGGCGCTTCAGGGAGATGGCCAAGGCGAACCTCGAGGCCAGCCAGGAGGACATGAAGAGGTGGTATGATCACAATGCCTCCTCCGTTGAATTCGAGCCTGGGCAGCAAGTATGGGTGATGTCCCCCACCGAACCATGTGCCTTGCAGGATAAGTGGACGGGGCCCTTCAAAGTGGTCGAGCGCAAAAGCCCCGTCACTTACCTCATCGACATGGGGTCTTCCCGGAACCCCCTTCGGGTCCTCCACACCAACCGGCTCAAACCACACTTTGTGCGATCCGAACTAAGCCTCTTGATGGCTACAGACAGTGGCACGGAAGAAGACTCCGAGCCCCTCCCGGATCTCCTGAAGACTCAGGAGAAGGACGGCTCCGTGGACGGGGTCCGGCTCTCTGACGCCCTCACTTCGGAGCAACGCCAGGACTGCCGGGACCTCCTGCTGCAGTTCGCTGCCCTGTTCTCCCTCACCCCCGGGGTCACCCCCTGGTGTCTGCACGACGTAGACACCGGGGACAGTCCCCCTGTCCGGCACCGGGCCTACCGCGTACCAGATCGGGTACGGGCCTGCATACAGGAGGAAGTGGCCAAGATGCTCACGATCGGGGTCATCAAGCCCTCGGACAGTCCCTGGGCCAGTCCGGTCGTATTAGTTCCCAAGGCCGCTGCCCCCGGCTCCGTCCCTGAACTGAGATTCTGCGTCGACTACCGGGGCTTGAACGCTGTCACCCGGACCGACGCTCATCCCATCCCCCGAGCAGACGAGCTGATCGACCGGCTGGGTGCCGCCCGCTACCTTAGTATCTTCGACCTAACGGCGGGCTACTGGCAGATCGGCCTCACACCCAGGGCCCAGGAACGGTCAGCCTTCTCTACCCCCGATGGCCACTATCAATTTAAGGTCATGCCCTTTGGCATGAAGAATGCCCCCGCCACGTTCCAACGCCTTGTGAACCAGGTCTTGGCGGGACTTGAAGAATTCAGCGCTGCCTACCTGGACGATATCGCTGTATACAGCCGCCACTGGTCCGACCACCTCCGTCACCTCCAGGAGGTCCTACACGCCCTCCAGCGGGCCGGCCTCACCATTAAGGCCGGCAAGTGCCAGATTGGCCAAGGGTCTGTGACCTACCTTGGGCACCAAGTGGGGAGCGGGCTGGTGGCCCCACTACAACTTAAGATTGCTGCCATCCAGTCCTGGCAGCCCCCCGTTACCCAGACCGAAGTCCGAGCCTTCCTGGGGCTCACCGGCTACTACCGGCGGTTCGTGAAGGACTACGGCAGCATCGTGGGGCCCCTCACGGGTCTCACATCCAAGAACCAACCGAAGCGGGTCAACTGGACTCCTGATTGTCAAGCGGCCTTCGAGGAGCTGAAGGCCGCCCTGTGCACCGCCCCGGTGCTCCAGGCCCCCGATTACAGTCGGGAATTTGTGGTGCAGACCGACGCCTCCGACCACGGCATCGGAGCCGTCCTCTCTCAGTTGAACCCCGAAGGTCATGACCAGCCGGTGGCCTTCATCAGTCGACGTCTCCTGGCCCGAGAACAGCGTTGGAGCACCATCGAGAGGGAGGCATTTGCAGTAGTGTGGGCCCTCAAAAAGCTCCGACCCTATCTCTTCGGTACCCACTTCCGGGTACAAACCGACCATCGACCCCTGCAATGGCTGATGCAGATGCGGGGGGAAAACCCAAAACTCTTGCGCTGGTCCATTTCCCTGCAGGGAATGGACTTCACCGTGGAGCACCGACCAGGCCAAGACCACGCCAACGCGGATGGCCTGTCCCGCTTTTTCCGCCTCGACGAAGAGAGTCCCCAAGGAGATGGGTGACTCTCCCCGCCTTCAGCTGGGGGGGACGCATGTTGGACAGGCCTCACAGACGGCTTGCTCCCTCCCCGCTCGACAGGGCCCGAACTCCGGCCCACCTGGCATATCCCCACGACAAGCACCTGTACTCCGTCTCCCGACGGACCCTCTGCCCTCGGACCCCTACTCATCACGGGGTCCAGCCCCACCGGCTTCCCCGGCCGGGTCAAGCCGCCATCGGGGGCCCTGCACCACGCGGCCGCATGGCCTCCCCTCGACCCTAACCCCGGGCCTGGCCAGCCCCGACATCCCGGCACCACCATCCACCCAGGAGGTGAGCGGACCACTTGGCAAGTCAATGGGAGAACGAACTGTCAAGGGCTCTCCCCCGCCAGGTGCCGATCGCCCCCAGCTCCCCCAGGCACTGGCTCCACCCCCTGCTGGGTGTCTGGGCACCTTCATCCCGGACCCTCCGACCTCCAAGTGCGAGGGTCCGGACATCAAAGGGCACCAGCCCTATAACTGAGGCAGCTCCGGAGCAGGAAGGCAGTTGTATCCTGGAGTCGAGAGACACCGAGTGAACTCAACCTTGACGGTCTACTGGCGCTGCCGTAGCCCGCTCTTGTGAACCATCGTCCTGCCTGCTGGCGCTGCCGCGGCCTTCTGCAACAGTCATCTTCCTGGGACCTGCTGGCGCTGCCGCGGCCCGTTGTAACGACCATCCTCACCGGGACCTGCTGGCGCTGCCGCGGACCGTATATCTCCCGGGGACCTGCTGGCGCTGCCGCGGCCCGTTGTAACGACCATCCTCACCGGGACCTGCTGGCGCTGCCGCGGACCGTATATCTTCCGGGGACCTGCTGGCGCTGCCGCGGCCCGTTGTATCGACCATCCACACCGGGACCTGCTGGCGCTGCCGCGGCCCGTACCACCTAACCACCAAGCTCGAGGATTGTGAGCTCATCATCATCTCATCAGAACTACCTGATTGGTAAATAGACTGCCCCGCTACCCCCTTCCCTACCTTGCGAGACTCTAATCGAGGGGACCCCTGAGTCCAGACCTCCTTGTACCATTCAACCGTACCTTAAATAAGTGCTTATAAAGAACGCTGAACCTTATCCGTGTGTGATATCTGTCTGTGGGGGGGGGAAGTTACTTGTCTGTACGATCGCTGGAGACGGCTCTCCCCGGAGACCTCTCCTCCTGACCCCGGCCGACCCTCCCGGTCCGTCTACCTTTTCTAACATGGAGGAAGAGGACCGAGATGCAGTTCCCTGAGGGTGCAGAGACAGATGTTACAGTGTAGAGATGTAGAGCATTAAGTGTGCAGAGGCAGCTGTTACAGTGTAGAGATGCAGTGCCCTGAGGGTGCAGAGACAGATGTTACAGTGTAGAGATGCAGTGCCCTGAGGGTGCGGAGGCAGAGATGTTACAGTGTAGAGATGCAGTGGTCTGAGGGTGTGGAGGCAGACATGTTACAGTGTAGAGATGCAGTACCCTGAGAGTGGAGAGATGGATGTTACAGTGTAGAGATGCAGTGCATTGAGGGTACAGAGATAGATGTTACATTGTAGAGATGTAGTGCCTTGAGGGTGCAGAGACAGATGTTAGTGTAGAGATGCCGTGCCCTGAGGATGTGGAGGCAGAGATGTTACAGTGTAGAGATGCAGTGCCCTGAGGGTGCAGAGGCAGAGATGCAGTGCCCTGAGGGTGCATAGACAGATGTTAGTGTAGAGACGCAGTGCCCTGAGGGTGCAGAGACAGATGTTACTGTAGAGATGCAGTGCCCTAGGGTGCTGAGACAGATGTTACAATGTAGAGATTCAGTGCCCTGAGGGTGCGGAGGCAGAGGGCAGAGATGCAGTGCCCTGAGTTGCTGAGGCAGAGATGTTACAGTGTAGAGATGCAGTGCCCTGAGGGTGTGGAGGAAGAGGGCAGAGATGCAGAGCCCTGAGGGTGTGGAGGCAGATATGTTAGTGTAGAAATGCAGTGCCCTGAAGGTGTGGAGGCAGAGAGAGATGCTGTGCCCTGGGGGCGGGGGGGGTCGGAGGAGGAGGGCAGAGATGCTGTACCCTGAGGGTGCACAGACATATCTTACAGTGTAGAGATGCAGTGCATTGAGGGTGCAGACGCAGCTGTTACAGTGTAGAGATCCAGTCAATTGAGGGTGCAAACGCAGATGTTGCAGTGTGAGATGCAGTGCATTGAGGGTGCAGAGATAGATGTTATAGTGTCGAGATGCAGTGCATTGAGGGTGCAGAGACAGATGTGACAGTGTAGAAATGCAGTGCCCTGACGGTGCGGAGGCAGAGGGCAGGGATGCAGTGCCCTGAGGGTGCAGAGACAGATGTTACAGTGTGGAGATGCAGAGATCCGAGATGCAGTGCATTGAGGATGCAGAGGCAGATGTTACAATTTAGAGATGCAGTGCATTGAGGGTGTAGAGACAGATAAGACAGTGTAGAAATGCAGTGCCCTGAGGGTGCGGAGGCAGAGTGCAGAGATGCAGTACCCTGAGGGAGCAGAGACAGATGTTACAGTGCCCTGAGGGTGTGGAGGCAGAGATGTTACAGTCTAGAGATGCTTTGCCCTGAGGGTGCAGAGATAGATGTTACAGTGTAGAGATGCAGTGCATTGAGGGTGCAGAGGCAGAGGGCAGAGATGCAGTGCATTGAGGGTGCAGAGACAGATGTTACAGTGTAGAGATGCAGTGCCCTGAGGGTGTGGAGGCATAGATGTTACAGTGTAGAGATGCAGTGCCCTGAGGGTGTGGAGGCAGAGATGTTACAGTGTAGAGATGCAGTGCCCTGAGGGTGCGGAGGCAGAGGGCAGAGATGCAGTGCATTGAGGGTGCAGAGACAGATGTTACAGTGTAGAGATGCAGTGCCCTGAGGGTGTGGAGGCATAGATGTTACAGTGTAGAGATGCAGTGCCCTGAGGGTGTGGAGGCAGAGATGTTACAGTCTAAAGATGCAGTGCCCTGAGGGTGCGGAGGCAGAGGGCAGAGAAGCAGTGCCCTGAGGGTGCAGAGACAGATGTTACATTGTAGAGATGCTGTGCATTGAGGGCGCAGAGACATGTTACATTGTAGAGATGCAGTGCCCTTAGGGGGGAAGAGACAGATGTTACAGTGTAGAGTTGCAGTGCCCTGAGGGTGCGGAGGCAGAGATGTTACAGTGTACAGATGCAGTGCCCTGATGGTGTGGAGGCAGATGTTACAGTGTAGAGATGCAGTGCCCTGAGAGTGTGGAGGAAGAGGACAGAGATGCAGTTCCCTGAGGGTGCAGAGACAGATGTTACAGTGTAGAGATGCAGAGCATTAAGTGTGCAGAGGCAGCTGTTACAGTGTAGAGATGCAGTGCCCCGAGGGTGCAGAGACAGATGTTACAGTGTAGAGATGCAGTGCCCTGAGGGTGGGGAGGCAGAGATGTTACAGTGTAGAGATGCAGTGGTCTGAGGGTGTGGAGGAAGACATGTTACAGTGTAGAGATGCAGTACCCTGAGAGTGGAGAGATGGATGTTACAGTGTAGAGATGCAGTGCATTGAGGGTGCAGAGATAGATGTTACATTGTAGACATGTAGTGCCTTGAGGGTACAGAGACAGATGTTAGTGTAGAGATGCCGTGCCCTGAGGGTGTGGAGGCAGAGATGTTACAGTGTAGAGATGCAGTGCCCTGAGGGTGCAGAGGCAGAGATACAGTGCCCTGAGGGTGCATAGACAGATGTTAGTGTAGAGACGCAGTGCCCTGAGGGTGCAGAGACAGATGTTACTGTAGAGATGCAGTGCCCTAGGGTGCAGAGACAGATGTTACAATGTAGAGATTCAGTGCCCTGAGGGTGTGGAGGAAGAGGGCAGAGATGCAGTGCCCTGAGGGTGTGGAGGCAGATATGTTAGTGTAGAAATTCAGTGCCCTGAAGGTGTGGAGGCAGAGAGAGATGCTGTGCCCTGGGAGGGGGGGGGGCTCGGAGGAGGAGGGCAGAGATGCAGTACCCTGAGGGTGCAGAGACATATCTTACAGTGTAGAGATGCAGTGCATTGAGGGTGCAGAGGCAGCTGTTACAGTGTAGAGATCCAGTCAATTGAGGGTGCAAACGCAGATGTTGCAGTGTGAGATGCAGTGCATTGAGGGTGCAGAGACAGATGTTATAGTGTCGAGATGCAGTGCATTGAGGGTGCAGAGACAGATGTGACAGTGTAGAAATGCAGTGCCCTGATGGTGCGGAGGCAGAGGGCAGTGATGCAGTGCCCTGAGGGTGCAGAGACAGATGTTACAGTGTGGAGATGCAGAGGGCAGAGATGCAGTGCATTGAGGGTGCAGAGGCAGATGTTACAATTTAGAGATGCAGTGCATTGAGGGTGCAGAGACAGATAAGACAGTGTAGAAATGCAGTGCCCTGAGGGTGCGGAGGCAGAGTGCAGAGATGCAGTACCCTGAGGGAGCAGAGACAGATGTTACAGTGTGGAGATACAGTGCCCTGAGGGTGTGGAGGCAGAGATGTTACAGTCTAGAGATGCTTTGCCCTGAGGGTCCAGAGACAGATGTTACAGTGTAGAGATGCAGTGCATTGAGGGTGCAGAGGCAGATGTTACAGTGTAGAGATGCAGTGGCCTGAGGGTGCAGAGACAGATGTTACAGTGTAGGGATGCAGTACCCTGAGGGTCTAGAGACAGATGTTACACTGTAGAGATGCAGTGCCCTGAGGGTGTGGAGGCAGATGTTGCAGTGTAGAGATGCAGTGCCCTGAGGATGTGGAGGCAGCGATGAAGTGCCCTGAGGGTGAAGAGACAGTTGTTACAGTGTAGAGATGCAGTGCATTGAGGGTGCAGAGGCAGATGTTAGTGTAGAGATGCAGTGCCCTGAGGATGTGGAGGCAGCAATCTGAGGGTGCAGAGACATATGTTACAGTATAGAGATGCAGTGCCCTGAGGGTGTGGAGGAAGAGATGTTGCAGTGCCCTGAGGGTGCGGAGGCAGAGGGCAGAGATGCAGTGCATTGAGGGCGCAGAGACAGATGTTACATTGTAGAGATGCAGTGCCCTGCGGGTGCAGAGGCAGTGATGTTACAATGTACAGATGCAGTGCCCTGAGGGTGTGGAGGCAGAGATGTTACAGTGTAGAGATGCAGTGCCCTGAGGGTGTGGAGGCAGAGGGCAGAGATGCAGTGCATTGAGGGTGCAGAGACAGATGTTACAGTGTAGAGATGCAGTGCCCTGAGGGTGTGGAGGCAGAGATGTTACAGTGTAGAGATGCAGTGCCCTGAGGGTGTGGAGGCAGAGATGTTACAGTGTAGAGATGCAGTGCCCTGAGGGTGTGGAGGCAGAGGGCAGAGATGCAGTGCATTGAGGGTGCAGAGACAGATGTTACAGTGTAGAGATGCAGTGCCCTGAGGGTGTGGAGGCAGAGATGTTACAGTGTAGAGATGCAGTGCCCTGAGGGTGTGGAGGCAGAGATGTTACAGTGTAGAGATGCAGTGCCCTGAGGGTGTGGAGGCAGAGGGCAGAGATGCAGTGCATTTAGGGTGCAGAGACAGATGTTACAGTGTAGAGATGCAGTGCCCTGACGGTGTGGAGGCAGAGATGTTACAGTGTAGAGATGCAGTGCCCTGAGGGTGCGGAGGCAAAGGGCAGAGATGCAGTGCATTAAGGGTGCAGAGGCGTTGTGTTGTTGTTGTGCAAGAGGGAGGCGGTCCATGAGTGGAGCATGGGTGTTCCCATGGATTTTAACGCACTCTCATATTTACCGGAAGCGATAGACCTGGGAATGGGCCAATACTGCTACACCTCCCCGGGTGAGGTGTAGCAAGCAGAAATATATTTCTCCTCAATTTTTCCTCTTTCTATGTGTGCTGAATTCTGTGGCACAAATGGAAAGAGGAAAAGGCCTCGGAGGATTGTTTTTGTGCAGGAAGGATCCCCCTTCCTGCACAAAGACAATCCTGCTTACAACGCAGGCCCTTTTGCACCAAGGTGCAAGGGTGCCTGCATTGGTGCGAGGCGGCCCATTGTGCGCCAGTGCTAGGAAAAGAGGGAAAATGCACTTTATATTGTTAAATACGGTGCATTCCTGCCCTGTGATGCAGCGCAGCAAAGTGATTGCTGCACAGCACTGCATGACTTTTTGATTAAAAGGCCCCTAAAAGTCTGGTTGCTTTGATCACACCCTCCTTTTAGGTCTGGCCTTTGAGACCCACTTGCAGCTTGTTTATGGTGCAATGGGTCAGCGCACTTTACCCACTGGTTGCTTTACCCCCCCTCCCCCGCTAACTTGTTGAGTGCACCCCAAATGTGCGGCTTATACGCTACCGTCAAGGACTGTTCTGCGCGTACCGACACCATGACATGTAGGGGTGAAACTGTGGCTTTCACGAGAACTCTCACGACAACCCCTGTTTGGTCAAGAATCGGAAATCTGAGCAGGGGGTGTTTACCGGATCCTGTAATTACCGGGTGCATTAAATATCTCAGCCTTTGTAAAACCTGCCAGAATTTAACAGGGAGAAGTGTATGATATTTGCCAGACCATGTGGGATTTGAGCATTAAACACCAAAATCTGCATATTATTCCCCCAAAACTAGTGATAGGCGCTACTTATCACAGCGGGTGAATATTATATGCGAGGGTGTCACTACTTATCTGATGCGATAAAATCACTGGACTCTGAGAAGCTTGAATCGCAGGATTAGAAAGTTTGATCTGTAATTTCTGCGCCTTGTCTCACTTCACATGTCCATGTCACAGTTTTTAAAAATCAACAAACATGGACCCGTTTCCTCTTATGCTAATGTTCTTATGTAGTGTCTTCACACTAGGCCTGGGTGTAGTTCGCAGGGTTTCGCTACGCAGAACTCCGCGAAGTGACAAAAAAACACTGGAGTTCGGTTAACGGCGAAGTGCAGTCAGTGAGTGACAGACATTTTTCTCTTTTCCCCACAGGAAGAAGACGCCGGTAGCGGAGCACCCCGAGACCATCATGGGGTTCAGAGCACTCCTTCTCACCCTTGGGTTCATGTTTGCCATCTTGGTAAATGCCAGTTCCGGCTTCAGTAAGTGACCTGATACAGAGGCCGATGGTGGGGGGTACTGATCAGCACATTTCTAATGTAGTGTCACTGTGACGAGCAGTAGGAGACCCTTCATAACAGGAGAAGCACTGGATGGAGTAAAGGGACATATCTCAGTGAAATGCCTCTATTGAATGCAATCATGACAAGATATGGACCAAGCACCCTTCATGCCCCAGAGGACGCTGACCTGAAATTATTGCTTATGTAGGATTTACCGGTTCATGGATTGAACATCCTGTGGTCGCAGCCAGTATTAACAGTGAAGGGGGTCCAAGCGGGCACAGTTGCCACCGCTGGTAAGATAAGGAATGCCGTAACATGATGCACAAAGTTTTACAGGCTTTTATCCAGCGCCACCAGGGAGTGGCAGTCAATGGCTCCTGCAAACCTATAGGAGAGAGTATAGACATCTGGTAAGAACAAAGAAGAGAACAGCACAGGATGTAGGGTGACCAACCGTCCATAAATTTCACGAGCAGTCTGTGATTTGGACCTCGTGTCCATTGTCCTTGATGACCCCTTTTACGGGTGCCTTTTGTCAGTAATTTGGGCATTGCAGGGAGCGGCGCTGATCCCCTGCGAGAAGCCTCGGCTTCCTGATGGGGGCGCCTCGCACTCCTCCTCGGAGGACAAGAGCAGCCGCACCCGCCCATTGTCATCCTGTGTGGGCTGATGATTGTCATCCTGTATGGGCTGATGATTGTCATCCTGTATGGGCTGATGATTGTCCTCCTGTATGGGCTGATGATTGTCCTCCTGTATGGGCTGATGATTGTCATCCTTTATGGGCTGATGATTGTCATCCTGTATGGGCTGATGATTGTCATCCTGTATGGGCTGATGATTGTCATCCTGTATGGGCTGATGGTTGTCATTCTGTATGGGCTGATGGTTGTCATCCTGTATGGGCTGATGATTGTCATTCTGTGTGGGCTGATGATTGTCATCCTGTATGGGCTGATGATTGTCATCCTGTATGGGCTGATGATTGTCATCCTGTATGGGCTGATGAATGTCATCCTGTATGGGCTGATGATTGTCATCCTGTATGGGCTGATGATTGTCCTCCTGTGTGGGCTGATGATTGTCATCCTGTAGGGCTGATGATTGTCATCCTGTATGGGCTGATTATTGTCATCCTGTATGGGCTGATGATTGTCCTCCTGTATGGGCTGATGATTGTCCTCCTGTATGGGCTGATGATTGTCATCCTGTATGGGCTGATGATTGTCATCCTGTGTGGGCTGATGATTGTCATCCTGTGTGGGCTGATGATTGTCATCCTGTGTGGGCTGATGAATGTCATCCTGTATGGGCTGATGATTGTCATCCTGTGTGGGCTGATGATTGTCCTCCTGTATGGGCTGATGATTGTCATCCTGTGCAGTATTTCTCTCTGCTCTTCTTTTAAGATATCTCTTGTATTTCCTTTGTCCATTTTCTCACCCTCTCCATTGCCTACCTCTGTTTTGTCTCTTCCTCTTTTATACCCCACCCTCTCTTCCTTATCACATTTCCAGTTGACCTGGTCCTTATAGCACCTTGTGACTTCTTTCCTACATACTTTCTCACTGTGCCCCTCGATTAGCGCTTCCAGTGCTTTCTCATCTATCACTATGCTCTCCATCAATCCTGTGCGGACCTGCTCCACGGGTGAAAGGCCTCCCGGATTCACAGCTGTATTGTAGACTACGAATGACATGGAGTCTGGATCTCCCGTCTTGAGCTCTTACCCACCAAAAGCACTTGTTTTGGACCATGTATCATCACCTTGTTCAATCATCCCTGACAAAGCTGTGGACCCTAATGCAAACATGGCTGCTTGGCACTTAGTGTAGTTTTCCTAATGTAATTGACAATTTAATAACAAATGTGTTCAGTATTATGTGGTGCCCTTATGAATGTGTTCATGTTTGCTGAGAACAGATATCAGGTGCAAATAACTCTCTCTGTTGCTTCTCAGGTGTGACCTTTTTCACTGTGGACAATCAGGGCGTCTGCAGGGAGGGACCGCCTCCCCCAAATAATGGCTATGATTACACTTCCAACGCTCGTGTTGTGGGGAGGCTGAGCGGTGTAAACCATGTGCTCTTCGGCCGATATAAATTTCTGTATGTCGTGAGAGGTTCTGAGCTGTATGGCGGTCCCATGCCGTCAGATCCATCCAGGGACTGGTTCAAAGGTCCTGGAAGGCGCGTAGGGAAAGCAGGCTGGGATCTATTCAGGCGCCTTTTCTTCAACCCAATTACAAGAGATCTTTATGCCGTCACTCATGGAGGTGAGCTCTACGCAGGCCCACCGCCGACCAATGAAGACCAGGTTTGGAAGGACACACTAGGTAAAAAAGTTGGTTATGGCGGATGGGATAGATTTGTCGCCCTCTTCTTCGACCCCCAAGGGATCCTGCATGGAGTGACTGCTGAGGATAGATTTGTAAAAGGAAGTCCTCCAACGGGTGTAAATGACAACTGGATTGCAAGAAGCCAGGCCATCGGAGCAGGTGGATGGATCAATTTAAGCCGATTTATGTCCTTTACTCCTGACGGCAACCTTTGGGGTGTCTCCATTTCAAACGGGAAGATCTACACGGCCTCTCCGCCAACCTGGGGCGACAACTGGATTGGAAGAGCCCAAAATCGGGGTGATAGTAACTTGTTTAAATTCATGGACTTCACAGCTCAGTGACGAGAACACCCCACCACCCTTGTCTATGTAAGTATGACGTCATGTCCTCGCCCGTCTCTAACACTTTCCACAAAAGCTCTTATTTCAGCTTTGCCTTTGAGTTATTCACTCAACTTTCCTACAGGTAGTTTTCGAAATGCACAGATGCTAATGTCAGTGTAGCCAACACACTCCATCCATCCTCTGTTCTCAAACATCATCGTTTCCTCCTAATGAGTAACAAGGCTCCCTTTTTACAAGCACCCCTTTGCACCATTATTGGCAGCTTATTGATAAAAGGTTGAGATGTTGGCAGGGGTGCCAGACCTTGGGTGACAGTTTCTCTTACAAGGCAGGAGCAGTATGTAATTAAAACAGCACTTGCCACAGTCTTTATTTTTTGATTTTCACAAATAAAACACCAAAGCGGGGTTTACTTTTGAAACACTAGACATAGATGTCCTGGAAGAGTTGTGGGTATCCTGTTTGTGACCACTAAGTCTTGCATTACAGACATTAAACTACCAATCAAGGGTGGGAGCCCCTCCCTAAGTGACTGATGCAACAAGAACGATTGGTGGACAGAATGTTGAACAATGTCAGCATCCTGGGACCAGTTTTGGGGTTTCACCCCTCAACAGCCAGGCTAGCTTGACTCCAGTGGCATGGAGAGCACGGGACTCACGTCTGAGCATACCCGTCCCACTCGGAGTGACAAATGCAAAAAGAACAATTGATTGACAGATGTTAGAATCCGGGTTCTCTGGTTGGCACAGGTAGGTACTTGTGTCAAGCAGGGAACCTTTCCTCTAGTCAGGGTAGGGGGATACACTCCAATAATAACCCCTGCTCACCCTCTAGGTAGCTTGGCGCGAGCAGACAAGGCGTTATCTCAGGGCGTTTAGGTTAAGCATTTGTGAACACACACACAGTAACACAGTGACCCTCCACAAATGGACTCCTCACAGGATATATATCAAAAATACTTTATATAGAATAATCAGGCTTAGCACAAAACCAAATAACGTTTCAGCAGGCCACAATACTTATTTTCAAAGAGTTCTTAAGTTTAGCGTACTTTTACAGTTCTGTGCGCATCGTCCCTTTTCGTACGCGTCGCACACGGTAGACAAAGGCTTTGTGACGGGTCGTACACGCGCTGCAGGTGCTTCAGGTGAAGCGTATGCCCTACGGTGCGAACGGGCACAGTACCTTGATGCTTGGTGAGTTTGTCACGGACACTTCCTTGACAGCAGGCGTACAGTACGGTGCGAAGTCCTCCGGGCGGCGCGTACTACGGTACGGGAGACCTTGGCCGTGCGCGGCTCAGGGGACGGGGCGAAAGTACGGTCCGTACTGCCAGACGTTCGGGTACGCGACGTACCGGATCGCTGATCTTCACTTGGACTGCTCAGACAGGCGAACAGTACGCTCCGGACGGGAGACATACGCGACCACCACACGTACTATGGCCTTTCCCAAAGCAGGGGAGAGGTGCGTACAGTGATAGTACGGTCCGTAGGGGGGTGCGAGCTGGTACGGTGATGTCCTTCAATTACGGTGCGAGTTACGGCTCGTAGGGGCAATAACTCATGTTGCTTGGGCTGGTAGTACCTTCCTTCGCGGTGCGAGCTACGGCTCGTAGAGGGGCCAAAGACGCATTGTTCGTGCCGGATAGCGGGATATCAGCTCACAGGGAGTACGCCGCGATCAGCGCGGGGCGTACACAGCAGTTCGACGCGAAGATGTGAGGAAAACGGTCCGTTTTCCACGGCGATTCCACGGCGGTGAAGTCCACTGTTCCTGGGACTTCGTTCAGAGGGCAAGCTCACTCACAAGCCCTTGGAGATCTTCAGCACAAGTCAGATAAAAGTCTCTTTAGTCTTTGTTCCTCTTCTTCAGCAGCAAGGCAACCACTGCAGGCCAATCCCCCAGGTCAGGGACAGTACTCCTCCATGCAGCTTTTCCAGTTCCTTCAGGTCGGACAGAGGTTTCTTCTTGGCAGGACAGGATCTGATTTCTTGGGAGCAGGGCTCCTACATTTATACAGCAATTCTTTTGTTCTGCCAGGCCAGGGGGGCCATTGCCTAGTCCAGTCCGGTTTCTGAGCACTTTGTTTTTGCGATGCAGGCTGTTTCTTTCAGGGTGCAGGGCAGAGCCATCAGACACTCCACAGGGGGTGGAGCCAGCATTGTGGTGGCAGAGCACAGCCCTATTCAGAGTCCAGGTGTACTCCTCCCACCCATCTATCTGCCAATCTTCCTATTCACCACCAGGCTACCTAGCCCTGCCCATCTGGGTTTCCCCAGCCCTGTCACTCACACAAGCCAGACAGCAGATACACATCACGCAGAGGCGGGCTGAAATGGTTAGGCAAGCAAAGGCCAACTTTCTAAAAGTGGCATTTGCAAACGCAGAATATTAAAATAACCTTACTAAAAGACGTACCTTATTATTCTGAGTTCAGGCATACTAAACTCGATTTTCTACCATGTTCCCTGGACATGTTAGGATCATAGGATGTAACAATCTTAACAGCCCATTCTGGCCTATGAGAACAGGTAGCCTCACAATAGTGAAAAACGAGAATGGCTGTAATTCACTATTAGGACATGCCACACACATCAGGGCTTGTCCTACCTTATGCTTACAATGCACCCTGCCCTTGGGCCTACCATAGGGGTGACTAATATGAAGTTAAGGGAAGGTTTAGGGACTGGCAAGTGTGTGCACTTGCGCAGTCAGCATGACAGTACCAGACTGCACGCAGGTTCTGCAATGGAAGACCTTAGACATATTTTACCAGGCCGCTTCTGGGGGTGGCACAACCAGTGCTGCAAGCCCACCAGCGGCATTTGTATTTACACGCCCTGGTACTCCTGGTGCACTTTACTGGGGTCTGATAGTAAACCAAATAATCCAATCATGGAATCCAACCAACATATACATTTTACATAGGGAGAGCATATGCACTTTAGCACTGAATAGCAGTGTTAAAGTGCCCAGAGTCATAAAACAGCCAACAACAGGTCAGAAAAAATGCAGGAGGAAGGCAAAAAGTTTAGGGATGACCCTGCAAAAAGGGCCAAGTCCAACAACAGAATGCAGAACAATGTCATACATTCACCCCAGGACAGAGATCTGGGCCTAAAACCATTGTTTCTTTGCTCCCCATACCTCCCAAGGTTAGACCCAGCCATATGTAAATCAGTCTTGACCCTGTTCCCCATGGGTACAGTGCAGCCCGAATGGGCAGGCCAGGTCCTTCTTGGACCAGAAACAAGCATCTTTGGACCGATTTCGGGGTTTCACCCCTCACCAGCCAAGCTAGCTAGACTCCAGTGACATGGAGAGCACGGAACCCACATCTAGGCATACCCGTCCCCGTCGGGTTGACAAATGTAAAAAGAACATATGGTGGTCAAAATGTTAAACAATGTCAAATATTCCCCCCAGTTACAGGGATCTGGGCTTAAATTCAACGTTTTTTTGCTCCACACTATTCCATTTTAAAACCAGCCATATGCAAGTCAGTCTTGACCCTGCTTCCTATGGGAACAGTCCAGCCCGAAATGCCAGACCAGGACCTCCCTGGACCAGAAACAAGCATCCTAGGACCGGTTTTGGGGTTTCACCCCACATCAGTCAGTCAGGCTAGTAGACTCCAGTGGCATGGAATCACGGGACCCACGTCTGGGCTTCCCTGTCCAACTTTGGATGACAGATGCAAAAAGAACAATTGATGGACAGAATGTTTAACAATATCAAACATTCACCCCAGTACAGAGATCTGGGCTTAAATCCATTGTGGAGGTGCTTTCCATGCCTTTCCAGTTTAAACCCAGCCATGTGTAAATAAGTCTTAACCCTGTTGCCCATGGGTACAGTCCAGCCCGAACTGCCAAGCCAGGTCTTCCCTGCAGTGGAAACAAGCATGCTGGTGTTTCATCCCTCATTAGCCAGGCTAGCTGGAGTCCAGTGGCATGGAGAGCACGGAACCCACGTCTCAGCATACCCATCCCAATTGGGGTGACAAATGCAAAAAGAACATTTGATGGACAGAATATTGAACACTGTCAAACATTCACCCCCATTCAGAGATGAAGGTTTGCATTGTTAAGCGTTCCATCCATCATTTGTTCCTTTTGCTTTTGTCGCCCTAAGTGGGAAGGGTATGTACAGACGTGGGTCCCGTGCTAACTGTGCCACTTGATTCAAGCTAGCCTAGCTGATGCCCCAAAACAAGTCCCAGGATGCTTGTTTCCAGTCCAGGGAGGACCTGGCTTCGCAGTTCGGGCTGGACTGTTCCCATGAGGCACAAGGTCAAGACTGATTTGCATATGGCTGGGTTCAAACTGGAATGGCATGGTGTGCAAAAAAACGATGGATTTAGGCCCAGATCTCTGTACTGGGGTGAATGTATGACATTGTTCTGCATTCTATCCATCAACTGTTGTTTTTGCATTTGTCACCCCGAATGGGACGGGTATGCTCAGACGTGAGTCCCGTGCTCTCCATGCCACTGGAATCAAGCTATCCTGGCTGACGAGGGCTGAAAGCCCGAAAACGGTCCTAGGATGCTTGTTTCCAGTCCAGGGACGACCTGGCTTGGCAGTTCGGGCTGGACTGTTCCCATGGGGCACAGGGTCAAGACTGATTTGCATATGGCTGGGTTCAAACTGGAATGGCATGGTGAGCAAAAAAACGATGGATTTAGCTTGATTACAGTGGCATGGAGAGCACGAGACTCACGTCTGAGTATACCCGTCCCACTCGGGGTGACAAATGCAAAAACAACAGTTGATGGATAGAATGCAGAACAATGTCATACATTCACCCCAGTACATAGATCTGGGCCTAAATCCATCGTTTTTTTGCACACCATGCCATTCCAGTTTGAACCCAGCCATATGCAAATCAGTCTTGACCCTGTGCCCCATGGGAACAGTCCAGCCCGAACTGCCAAGCTAGGTCCTCCCTGGACTGGAAACAAGCATCCTATGACCGGTTTCGGGCTTTCAGCCCTCGTCAGCCAGGATAGCTTGATTCCAGTGGCATGGAGAGCACGGGACTCACGTCTGAGTATACCCGTCCCACTCGGGGTGACAAATGCAAAAACAACAGTTGATGGATAGAATGCAGAACAATGTCATACATTCACCCCAGTACAGAGATCTGGGCCTAAATACATCGTTTTTTTGCTCACCATGCCATTCCAGTTTGAACCCAGCCATATGCAAATCAGTCTTGACCCTGTGCCCCATGGGAACAGTCCAGCCCGAACAGCCAAGCCAGGTCCTCCCTGGACTGGAAACAAGCATCCTAGGACCGGTTTCGGGCTTTCAGCCCTCGTCAGCCAGGATAGCTTGATTACAGTGGCATGGAGAGCACGGGACTCACGTCTGAGTATACCCGTCCCACTCGGGGTGACAAATGCAAAAACAACAGTTGATGGATAGAATGCAGAACAATGTCATACATTCACCCCAGTACAGAGATCTGGGCCTAAATCCATCGTTTTTTTGCTCACCATGCCATTCCAGTTTGAACCCAGCCATATGCAAATCAGTCTTGACCCTGTGCCCCATGGGAACAGTCCAGCCCGAACTGCCAAGCCAGGTCCTCCCTGGACTGGAAACAAGCATCCTATGACCGGTTTCGGGGTTTCACCTCTCTTCAGCCAGGATAGCTTGACTCCAGTGGCATGGAGAGCACGGGACTCGCGTCTGAGCATACCTGGCTCACTCAGGGTGACAAATGCAAAAACAATTGATGGACAGAATGCAGAACAAGGTCATACATTCACCTCAGTACAGAGATCTGGGACTAAATCCATAGTTTTTGCTCACCATGCCATTCCAGTCTGAACCCAGCCACATGCAAATCAGTCTTGACCCAGTTCTGCATGGGAACAGTCCAGCCCGAACTGCCAAGCCAGGTCCTCCCTGCAGTGGATACAAATATCCTGGGACTGTTTTTGAGGTTTCATCCCTCATTAGCCAGGCTAGCTGGAGTCCAGTGGCATGGAGACCACAGAATCCACGTCTCGGCATACCCATCCCACTTGGGGTGGCAAATGCAAAAAGAACATGTCAAACATTCACCCCCGTACAGAGATGAATGTTTGCATTGTTAAGCATTCCATCCATCATTTGTTCCTTTTGCTTTTGTCGCCCTAAGTGGGAAGGGTATGTACAGACGTGGGTCCCGTGCCAACTGTGCCACTTGATTCAAGCTAGCCTAGCTGATGCCCCAAAACAAGTCCCGGATGCTTGTTTCCAGTCAAGGGTGGACCTTGCTTCGCAGGTTGGGCTGGACTGTTCCCATGAGGCACAGGGTGAAGACTGATTTGCATATGGCTAGGTTCAAACTGGAATGGCATGGTGAGCAAAAGAACGATGGATTAAACCCAGATCCTTGTGACTGGGGGTGGTTGTTGGCATTGCTCAGGATTCCGTCCATCATTTGTTCCTTTTGCTTTTGTCTCCCTAAGTGAGGCGGCCTGTCCCATGCTGTGGAGGAGCCGGTCTTCCAGGCGCTAGAAAACTAGCACATGATTTCCAACAACTGAGCCACCTGAGGCTGCGCTGCCAGAAACTGAGCAACCTTCAAGGTGAAGAAACCATGAGTGGGGCTTTCCGTTACCACCCCCCTGCAAATAAAGCCCTTTGTATTGAGTGGAACCACCTATCCCCGAATGAAAATATCCAGTGAAAGTGCTCTCCATAAACAATGCTGCAGTCAGCCAAACACAGGGGCATATTTAACAAATAATTATGCAGTGCAATGCAGTGCAGCGCAGCGCAGCAAGTCACCCTCTCAGCTAGAAACAATAGCTTCTTTCACCCCACTTTTTGCAGAGCAGCTGCTCAGCTTGATCACGTCTAAAAAATTAGGCCCTCCTTTGGACCCATGTCCTCCGCAAATACAGCTGGGGCCAGATGTCCAACGCACTTTACTGGTCTCAAACTGCCCATCGGGCCATTTGCGACTGGTAAAATGCATTTTCCTATGTACCAACCATATTTTATGAGCCGGTAATCAATCACGTACTCGGAAAATAGGGTTTGCACGTCGCTTTTAGGAAGGGGTGTGTAAATGGTGTCCCTTCCAAATAACGAGTCTCACTGGGATGTCTGAATGTTTTGCAAACGAGAATGTGGGACAAAACATTCACAGATTACCATCAATTTAAAACTGGTGTTATTGTATTCACAAATGGAATGGGGTCCCCAAGGAACCCCTTCCCCTTTGTGAATGGGGACGCCAACTTTTTTTCAGAGCATGCAGTGTTCCCACGGACTGACCCTACCCTTACAGACTCTAGCACCTATCGGCCCATATCACACCTGCCTTTCCCTTCCAAGATAGTTGAAAAAGCCATGCATCAGGAGCTGGCCTTCTCAGTTCAGGTTTAGGAGCAAGCATAGCACCAAATCCACCCTGATTGTGGCATAGTTGGCTGGTGCCCTGTTCTCTTAGAGGTTTCAGGGATATCAAAGATCCCATACGAGGGGCCCACACAATTTACCAGTGACATCTGGAGAGCTGTGCCCTCTAGGTGCGCATATCGCCTGCTGAAAGCTGGAGAGTGCGGTGTGAGCTTGGAAATACAGAATCATGCCTGGAGTCTGAAGTGCCGAGTGCGGAGCTCATGAAGTTGCCTACAATTGCTATGAAGTGGCTCCTGTAGTGCAGGGACCTCTGCACGCATAAGTGTCTTGTTGGTGGTGAGCGGAGTCATGGTTGTGGGATCCAAAGTGGTCCGCTTCATTGACTGCTGTATTTCTCTCGTGCACCAATCCGACTGCATGCTCATTGAGTGCGGTGTCCGATTCTCAAGTTGTGCACCTCAGATGTGGTGGGTGCACCCATTGCAGAATCTCATTATACCTTGTGGAACTTGCGCCTGTGTGTGTGACCAGAATCATCTAGTGCAACCAACATCAAGGTGTGTCAGACGTAGTACTTGATTTCCAGGGAGGAACGGAATTACAACTCTACTTTGTGTCTGTGCGACTGATCTCGCTGTGTGGACATTAGATCTACCCTCATTTGACAAGTTTCACTCATGATCTCTATTAACCGTCTCCACTCCAAGGGAATCCAGGGAGCGACACTCGCTCTCTTAAAATTATTGCTGTCGGAACAGGAACAATTTGTCGCAGTTGGAACTGGAACTGTCTGGATGGCAGAATGGATGACCTAGCCAGGCAGAAGGCACCGCGCCCGCAAAGGGCAGGCGATTATACACACTGTACAACCTGTGCTTGCCCTTGGGTAGCTTGACACTGAGCTGTCACGTGTCCTTCAGAAACAATGTGTAAATCAAGAGCACTGTACGCGCTCACAATAAATGCTCCGCACAACACAAAAGAGGGACTTCACACTTGACGTCGAGAAATGCTGTTTATTTTCAACACACACACACCAACAATTCAACATGAATATCATGGAATCTGGCGCATAAATAACACGTAGCAATATTACAAGCAGTACCCGGCCCAATCCGTATTGATCAGATCTCAATAGTGTGCACACATGAGAAAAGTCCTTTTCGAATCCCCACACAGCACCCTTATGCCGTGTGACACGTTGTCAGCCTCTGGCCCACCCTTATATTCCTAATAATGCAATTTCACACAGCTATAGGTTGCACCCTGGGCTACCACGATATCAGTAATATGTGCATCCACGAATTATAACACTTTTAGCAGTACTACGGGACGAGGCCACACGCGTAAAACACTGTTGAGAGGTAACGTGCTTTTGGCACTAGAACCACATATAAATCAACACAGCCGACCAGTGTCATGTAGCACAGGCAGTCCACAGATGGTCACTCCTGCACAGTTAGGCTCACTTTCCACCACTACTCGAAGTCACAGGTCAGCCTGGTCTGTATGGGCACTTTCACACTCATACGCACCCGACACCCTAGTGTGGTGCCACTGATACCAAGCAGGTCAATAGATAGTACCCTGCAGACCCATGGCTTCAAGTCTCCTGCCACCTTCCAGTTCACCCCCAATGTCCCCGACACCCACATGGAAGTTCACCAGCCCATCCCTCCTTCGGACACCAGGCCACTCGTGGCTGAGGTCACACCTCATCTGGGTCCCTGGAAAGCAGGTAGGGATAGGGAGTAAGCATAAACAAGAGGTAGATGCAAACATAGGGGGTCTTGGCACCACTCAGGAAGCTCACCAACAAGTTGTGAACCAGAAACCTGCCACAAGCAACAATTCATTACACATAGGGGTCCACCAGAGCCTTCTGGCAAAAGCCCAGTTCAAGCGAAGCACAGGGAGGTCATGCAGTCTCTTGACCTGCTCCCGAATCTTCTCAGAAGTGTCTATCTGGCCTATTCAATTCCTTTCTCTCCTACCCTGTGCCACAAAGTCTTTGGAAAGGCCAGATGGGGAGAGGGCAGTTGGTCCACCATGATGGGGCCAGTGAGGGCCCACGCAGTGAATGGAAAGCAACACACAGGGAAGCCTATCAGCTTGAGGAGGCATCCCATCAGTTACACTTTGATTCGGGCTATGCCCTGGCAATCTGGGCACAGGATCTGGCACACAACGAGATGAGTTGCACAGACACCTTAGGGCACACAAAGTACAGTTGCAATTCCGTTCCTCCCTGGAAATCATGCACTACGTCTGACACACCTGGTGATTCTGGTCACATACACAGGCGCAAGTTCCGCAAAGCCTCACAAGGTATAATGAGATTCTGCAATGGGTACATCCGCCACATCCTAGAGTCGCCATTTGAGAATTGGACACCGCACGCAATGACCATGTAGTCGGTGTGGCACATGAGAAATTCAGCACAGTTAATGAAGCGGACCACTTTGGATCCCACAACCATGATTTAGCTCACCACCAACAAGACAATTATGCGTGCAGAGGTCCCAGGAACCACTTCATAGAAAATGTAGGCAACTTCTTGAGCTCCATGGTCGGCACTTCAGACTCCAGGCATGATTCTGTAGTTCCAAGCTCACAACGTGCCAGCTTTCAGCAGGTGATGCGGGCTCTTAAAGGGCACCACTCTCCAGATGTCACCGGTAGATGGTGTGGGCCCCTCGTATGAGATCTGATATCCCTGAAAACCTCTATGAGAACAGGACAAGCCAACTGGTCCTTGTGAGCCCACTTCAGGTTGCCACACATCAACAGGTTGTCGGCCCAGACCAACCACTATTCAGGAAGGCACGTGGTCCTTTCCACAAGCAGTTTTCCTCCATGTGCACAACAGAGTCCTTTGGCAATGTGCACCACGCAGACCAGATTCTCCGGTCCTGCGTCCCCACAAGTGGATCTCTCCTCTTGGTGAGGTGGCACTGAGTAGCAGCTATAAACGGGAGATTAAAGAGGCATTTTCTTTAACCATCAAAGAGGCATTAGAGGACGAGCTTGACCAACCTGCCTCCCCCCTAACCACTGACACATAAGGAGAGCAGTATATATGTATATATATATATATATATATATATATATATATATATATATATATATATATATATATATAGTACTAAGGGATACAGATGAGCTATAGTGAACATCAGTCGGTTGGGATGGTTCTGCACATACTAGATGACAGAATAATAGCGGTGCACAATCCTGGCGCACAGACTATAGCAACCTTTAAGAAGCGACTTGATAGCCAAAGCGTGGAAGTTGCTGGGAGTCACACTAGCACAGGGCACTGAGGTAAAAGTATCTTCACTGCACCTAGTGCAGCTGCGCCTCACAGTGTCAACCTGTAGACCCACTACTCTGAGCCCAGACCCTACACTTGAGGGGCCACGAAGCACCCCCTCTGTGGGAGACACTCCAGATACTCCACTGCAGTCGCCACTAGTGTCCCCATCAACGCCATGTGCTGCTAGAGACTCCTCCACGGAATTAACCCAGCTGGGGAGCCCTGATCTCGCTCACCAACTACTACTTACACCATTCCCTCTATTCACACCGTCTCCTCCAGGCACCAGCCGCCTGGAACAACAGGAAGGTTCACAAATCACTAGCGACGCATTAGGCTGTGAACAGCACGCGCTACTGCTGCAGGCACTCAACGACCCCAACTTGCCCCTGGTTTGTGAGCATCACTCCCAGCAGCTACATGAGCAGCTGCAGCAGCAGCCCTCATTAAGTATCGTAGAGCAGTTACAAGGACACCTTTCTTTAACGCACTACCCATTGTTGTGGGGATACTTACAAAACCGCCTGTTACTAAGAGAATAACATTGTTAATTTGCTGTCATAAATAAGCCAACCCACACAAAATACCCTAGGTTATAAATAACTTTGATACCGAGCACAGAGCACTCGGGTAGCGTGGGGGCTACTAGTTTGGAGCAGGAGGCCTCGCAGAAAGAGGAACTGAATATGAGTTGGGTCAGACCTGCCATCAGCCTGTAATACACTAAAACGGCAGAGCTATGGTCAATTTAACAAAGGCCTATATTTCGAATAAAAGGGCCTACACAGCACGGTCAAGTAGGAGGGATGTCTTAGGACAATTATATGGGACAATCAAATTGGGCCTTTGAAGCTGGGGGAAGGATCAAAGGGTATTCCTTTGGACCACAGATGTGTCCCCTAAATTCCCGTCCTGTCTGCCATGAGGTTACAGAATGCAGATCTCTATCTTTATGGGGCTGTCCTCTGGCCCCAGAGGCCGGGTGTTACAATCTCTGCCCTCCCATATATTCCGTCAGACCCACAAATGGCAGAGGTCGGCTATCTCAATTGCATGCCCAATGCTTTATGACTGTCACTGGGGAATGTCCAGATGTGTTTCCCCGGACTCCAGTGCTAATCAGCGCCAACTACCGTGGCACACAAAGAGTTTGATGCATAGAAATGTCTAATTTGCATAAGTGGTATTTCCACGCAATAAATGCCAAGCCCACTCTTACCATTGGAACGGGTTTGGCCTAGCGAAGCCATTGATAGTAAGCCTCACGAGGCTGCGTCACTACAATCCATTATTGCAGCTTAAAATCCAGGCGACCCCTTTCCCATGCTCGTTTAAGGGAAAAGAAAGACTCCTCGGTAGGGGAACCCTCGTGGGTCTTTTTAATTACCTGGGTCGTGAATACCCATAGGTGCCTGCCCAGCCCCTCACCTTCCATCCTAGTAGAGGCCAAAGCCTCTTCTGGATGAACCGTGCCAAGCAGCTTCTAAACTCAATAAAAATCCCTTTGTTCATCTCTAACCACAATGGACACTATACCCGCAGCATTAACCCTAAACTTATCATACCCTACCCACATCTCCCACCTTGAAACTGACCCTAGCCCTTAAAGGTTCCTTCCGGTGGAGACAAAATGTGGTTCTCTCATAGAGAATTTCCATTTATAGTCATAAGCACTGAATAGTACCGCCCACGTGCGGGGACCTCAGAGCACTTTTTCACAATACATCTTAAGTGTAGATGTTCGCCTTTCTTCCGGAAGGACAGCAGAATCACTTAAATGACAAATTATGCAGCCTGTAGGGGTAGGCACCAATGGCCCAGTTCTTAAGAAAGGGGCCAGGAGAAGAATTAAATATGCATTTAATTTCATGATTATTTAATATAACAGCATAAATCTCTTTCTTAAACCCTTTTTTGATAGAGCATAGAAATGAAGGAGAGCAGGACAGTGTAGCCCCGTAGGCTGTCATAATATGAGTTAAAAATAGATGCTGTGCCTTTAAGAACTCAGAGACCACCAGTATCCCATCATGCTCAGCAGTCACTCCAAGACCCAGATCTCGTTCCAGGTCTCGCTATCATTCTTGATGCCATCGTCATTGCCCACGGCACACTTCTACCTCTTCCAGGTGCTTCCGCCATCTTCATCATCATTCACGATCTCGGTCACATCATACGGACATGTCCTCCACTTCTACTGGACGATACTCCCCAACGCTTTGTTAGAAAATATTCTCCCATAAATTAGGCATCTCTACTACTAAAGACAGGGTTCATTTTCTTACGCAGGGGAATTTCAGAAAAAATCCCATCTAAGTTAGAATAATAATATTGTAACTTTCCAGTTGTATAAAATAAACTAGCTAAGATACTACATGAAATACCGTATATCAGGGGTAAATGATGATATGTCACTCCTTCCGCTACTGATGTCGCTAATTTCATACATACAGAACAATCACTAACTTCAATAGTTTCTACATAGTGTACTAACAGGTTAGCAAACATTCAGATCTGCCCCATTCCTATTCGTACTGTGGTGTAATTCTATCTCATCTGGTGCTTCTAATTCTACTCTGCCTTGTTTAAGGTTAGCTACCTTTCCACGTGTACTAGTGTCATTCTGTTTCTTTGCAGACATTAAATAGGGTACGTCTATTGTCAGTCCTTAACATGCTATAAGCGCTATCAAAATACTACATATGCATATTCCACAACATGTCTTTATACTGTTTTGTTTCGATTTTTCAGCCGCTCTATTATCAGCCATTTCTGACTATTGGAGATTTAATCCCCTCTTTGTGACCTTTACACAGAATATAAAGTGTGATATTATTTCTCAAGTTGGTCTCACTTCTTAGTCAATTTGATCAGCACTCAATTCTTCATCACTGTCTCCACTTAATTCCAAATTCTCGAAATCCTCAAGAATTACATATGTCCATTCAGGACCCTTGAATTTATTATTCAGTCTTTTTAAACGTGGACTTCTCCTTCTTGGGTTACTTGTCGAGGGTCCAGATTGACTGGTTACTTCGTCTACTTGTTCTGGTTCCTCACTTATTGTTTTGAGGCGATATTTCAGTCTTTTGATAAAACTCGGCCAAGTATCATCCTTTCTGAGCCTTTTAGCTGGCACTGTGCTTTCGCCTTCTCCAATTGTTCTTTTATTTTCGTTGACTGGTGACACACTTTGATTATTTTCGTCGTCAGGATTCCTCTCTATCTGACCTTGTCCAGGGCTTATTACCTTTGCCGTTTCTGCCTGGATGCGTTCTTCTACCCTATTCTGACCCTGCTCAGGAGTTTGTTTATTTTGGCCTTGTTCTTTCTCTTCTTCCTGAACTTGACCTAACTGGTCCTGCTCAGGTCTTATCATTTCTTGATTGTCTTCTGCCTGTGCGTTATCTCGAATGCCTATCTGTCGGTCCTCAGACCCAGCAGCGCTGTTTTGGGTTGCTTCTGCCTGAGCTTATTGCTCTTTCCTTATCAGGTCCTCCTCAGATTGGTTAGGCGCTTTGTTTTCTGTAATCTGAGTGTGTTCTTCTATTCCTGTCTCATCCTCATTATCACTCTGTCTGTCTAAATAAGTTTGGCTTCTTGTTCTCACGGTTACTTCAGGTATGTCTGCTACTGGAATCCAATCATCCTGACTGGTGCTAGGTCGGTCTTCATCCGCTACTTCAGGATCTATTTCTTGTGATCCTTCAGCTGTACAGCCTTCAGCCTCTGCTTCGTCGGGTTCTGTTACCCTTTTGGTATGGCTGGCATGAATCCAGTTAGGCAAACCTGCACACTTCACAGCTGTGGTGGTAACCAGTATTGCTTGATGTGGTTTCCCCACCTTGGTGCTAGGCCCGATTCTCGGGTGTGATCTTTTATCACTACCCAATCACTTGGATCCAGATCATGTGCTTTAGTCGACTGTCTGGTCGCAGCGTCTTCCCCAACCTGGTGAGAGATAGAACGCACTTGATCAGCCGTCTCTTTGCAATACTCCAATGCTAAATCATCAGATATATTGAACAGCTTGTGTCCAGGTACACATGCTTGCCTCATTGCCCTTCCCATGAGTATCTCATGGGGACTCAAGCCGGTATTTTTATCTAGTATGCTTCTGAGTCCCATCAGGGCAAGAGGTGAAGCATCAGGCCACTTCAGTGGGGTGGATTCACACACCTTTCCCAGTCTTGCTTTTATTGTACCATTCAGTTGTTCTACCACTCCAGAAGCCTCTGGGCCGTGTGCACAGTGCCGCTTTTGCTCAATTTTGAATGCTTCACGAATTAATAAAATTATTTCATTAGAAAAATGAGACCCTCGGTCTGATTAAATCGTTACTGGAAACCCGAACCAGGAATGAATTCTCTCAACAGGAGTTTGGCCACAGTTAAAGTGTCATTCCTTCTGGTGGGGTAGGCCTCCACCCACTTGGAAAATAAACAAACGATGACAAGGACATATTTTAATCCCCGACAAACAGGTAACTGAATTAAATCAATTTGGAGTCTTAAGAATGGGCCTTCAGCTTTTCCAATCTATCCAGGACAAACTATAGTTTTCCTGCCTCAGTTAATTTGTTGACAAATTAAGCATCTCTGGCAAAAACTCTCTGCTACGCTCCTGAACCTTGCGTTAAACCAATCCTGTCTAAACAGTCTTATCGCATCTCTGCCTATGCGTCTATCTCCATGATACATGCTAGCCATGGGTGCAAGCCTACAATCAGATAACACGGGTCTCCCATCTAGGTAAATTATTACACCATCGTCAGCTCTTCTTTGACACCCTATTTTCTCCCATTCTGCCTTTTCTTTTATTTCCGCTTCATTCTGTAACTCTCTCACTTCCTCCCAGGTTCCTACACCCCCAAGCAGCATAAGTTGGCAGCTTATTCCAAATGCATCAATTTGCTTGTTTACTGCCATTTTGTATTTGGCACAATGTTGGGCAACTTGGTCGGCATAATGATTACCAGCTGTCACTTTGTCGTTTCCAGATTGGTGAGCAGCACACTTGACCACGCCACTTCTTTTGGTAATTGAATTGCTTCAAGTAACTCTTTTACAAAATGTCCATTTTTAATAGGGGTTCCTGAAGAAGTCAAGATATCCCTTTGCATCCAGAGTTGGCCAAAGTCATGCACAACCCCGAAACCATACTGACTGTCTGTGTATATGGTCACTTTCCAATTTTTCACAATTTTGCATTCTTTAATTAAAGCTATCAATTCTGCTACTTGTGCAGACTTGACTCCTGGTAAATAGGATGCTTCGACTACTCCACCCAATGTGCACACAGCGTAAGCAGCCCTGAAACCTCCTTCCTCAGGACACATACACGAACGTTAGCGAGATCTAAGTGCTTTGTTCTCACAAACCATATACAGTCTTCCACTCATGTTAATCAAAGAATCTCCTTGCCAACATTCTTTCAGAACCTCTCTACTCCAGCTGAAAGATCTCTTCATCCTCTGAATATGAGGAGAGTTTTGAAATTCTATCTCGATAAGGCAAGGGACATTTGCAGAAAGTACCAATTATTTATCAACTAAGGTCCGGTCCGTACGGGTTTAGTCACTTCCACACAATCCATCTCCCGATGGATAATTTCCTGCATCCTTTTGTGCTACCAAAAAGCTGACAAGACGCTAGCAGCTAAACCTAAAGCGCACTCCACTAGAGCTTATGCGGCTACCGCTGCTTTCTTGAGGAATATCCCTATTCCGGATATTTGCAAAGCAGCAACGTGGAGATCTGTCCATACATTTACCAAACTTTACTGCCTAGAGTTGGAGGCTAGAGCAGACGCTCAAGTAGAACAGACCTCTCTCAGAATTCTAGTTCCTTAAATGGCTACCTTAGTTCACTCTGTCTTCTCCACCGCGTTCTGTGGAGATGGGCTTGCTACTCTATTCAGTGCTCATGACTATAAAATGAAATCCCCCACCAGAGAAGGAATCGTTTCTTACCTGTAACTCCAGTTCTCTATTAAGGGAACTTCCGTTCTAGTCTTAAGCAACCCTCCCTCCTCCCTGCTGGAGTAACCATGGGACCTCAATATCATCACTCATCACTTTTAAAAGGAACTGAAGCAACTGCCAAAAGCTGAGCATGATGGGATACTGGTGCTCTCTGGGTTCTTAAAGGTGCAGTTCATATAATGACAGCCTATGGGGCTACTCTGCCCTGTTTCCCTTACTCTTTATCTCTATCAAAACAGAGTTTGTGAAAGAGATTTATGCTGTTGTATTAAAACATCATGAAGTTATACGCATATATTATTCTCCTGGCCCCTTTTTTAAGGACAAGATGAAGAATTGGGCCATTGTACCCAGTCCTGTAGCCTCGTCTTAATATTGGTCATTCCTAAGTGACTCTCTGGCCTTCCTGAAGAAACGTGAACATCTACACTTAGGAAGATATATCGTGAAAAAGTGCACCTGGGTCCCCGCATGTGGGTGGGACTGTTCTGTGGTTATGACTATAAATGGAAATTCCCTACGAGAGAACTGGAGTTACAGGTAAGAAACTATTCCTTCTAGACTGTCCCTTTGTATGATGATGTCATTTAGGGTTTTGAGGTGCTTTGTGACATCGTTCTCTGGGTCACCCCTTTTATTTATTTAGGCGTCTCAGGATTCGTGTTATGGATTAAACTTTGTTGAGGGTTAGAGTTTGCATTGTTTGAAGGAGTCTATCCTGTGAATACAGGTCAACCCAAAATCCCAGGTGATGTCATCAAACAAACATTCATCCATGTCTCTTCTTGGTGATTGTTAGAGGTGGGGGGCTGAGGAAAGTGAACCCTTTTCTTCCTCTTCACTGGATGATTCTTTTAATAACAACAAAATGACTTTATATGATGTTTCTTTATTATTATTCCATGTAAGACGTCTTCACGATCAGAGAGCTCTGCTCAGGGGGAGCAGCTGAAGGTCAATGAAATATATAAACGTGTGTTTGTGTTGTGGTTTGTTGTATCTGCTGCCTGACTGGGGGCGTAAAGTTAGTTTACAGCTGACACCTGTTTCTTTTATTCATTTTACTAGAATGCCACAACAATAGGACAGATGTTTAAAGGGTCTGGATGAAAGCCACGCCTCAGGAAGTTCAACGCTGGACACCACTCTATCCGGAAATGTTACAGACCCTCTAAGACACCCAGTTCCTGGTTGGAGGACTGATTTTTACAAACCGACTGAGACCCTCTGGGAGAAAGCTCCTGTTCTGCTGCTCGCTGTATATGCACGAATACTCTGCAGCTGTACAACCTATCCATAATCCGTTTCAAATAAAGGGTGCTTGAAGTGTCAACATTTGTCCTGGTAACAGACATCCTGTGCTATGTGCGAGCCTATAACTTTAAAATGGCTTTGAATTACAGTGGGCCCTGTATCCAGCGTCTAATATTGGTGAAATATTCGCAGGTAAAACAGATTTTCGCGCTGCTTGTCCTCTCCCTATCCTCGAAGCGCCAGCCCGTTCCCTCTCTGATAGACAAAAGGGAGAGCGCTTTGAAAGGCTGTGCGTCATCACTGCAAGGCGCGCTACATTTTGTGTGAAATGGCCGGACACACCGGCGAGTGACCCATAAAAACGGAAATACATTTCTTTGAAATCCTTCTCGGTAACAGACCTTCCTCCGGTTATTTGGGTTGCGTGTCATTATTGTTTCCTCTGAAGTAAAGATATGGCGTAGGAGCATGATACAGAAACATTAATCGTCACCTTTGCTTCACCTCCTCACGCGCTGTTTTTGCTTAACCGACCATTTCTTTATTAGCTCCTAATGGCGAGGTCTGTGGGGTTACAACACCTGAGAGAAGCCTGCGAGACAGCCCTACTCTTTAATCCCTGAGATGGCTCAGATGACCGGCTATTTGAGTGCACTGAGGAACAAATAGTCGATTGCACCATAGTGTATGTATATTACTATGCAGAAAATAGTAAATAAACGCATTGATAGAATAGTGGGGTATGGCCTCTCCTTCGATGTGTCTGTAAAACTCATCTTTTGTCCTGAGTTTTTGTCCTGAATTTTGACCCTTTGTCCTGAAGTCTTGTCCTGAATTTTGACCCTTTGTCCTGAACTTTTTACAGCCATGTCCAGAATTTGCCTCCATGTCAGTTGGTCACCCTACTGGTGAGGTGACAGGAGGCCATAAACAGAAGCAGCTTGCCATGCCATGGGCTCTGGAGGGAGGAGGCCCAGCCAATGCTGTCACTGCGCAGAGAGGCCCATTATCATTCGGTATGTGATAATGAGGCCGACATACAGCATGATGATGGGCGGATAGCAGCCTGTGCCAGGTGGGGGAGGGGCAGCTGCAGGGCACTGATCACAGCAGGAGCACGAGCTGCCCCCGCAGGGAGAGTTACAGGACTCTCAGACTGCTTGAAGTGGACAGCGCCCCAATGTCCAGATGATAATGGGCTGATAGCAGCCTGTGCCAGGTGGGGGAGGGGCAGCTGCAGGGCACTGATCACAGCAGGAGCGCGAGCTGCCCCCGCAGGGAGAGTTACAGGACTCTCAGACTGCTTGAAGTGGACAGCGCCCCAATAGCAGCCTGTGGGTGGAGGCTGCTCATGTTTGACACCCACAGTAAACGTGATCGCTGCACCTCCTCTACCTCTCACCGCTGCATCCCTGTTGGACTTGGCCCTTCTGGCCGGTTCACCCCAAGACTTTTTGCTTTTCATTGATGACTTGGTTTAGTGATTTTATTGACTTCTGCGCACTTTGCCGCTGTGTCCCAGGGTAAAGTGCGTGCGTGTGTGTTGAGGTTGGCCTGCCCTCCCATAGGAATGCATGGGGGAATGTATGTGTCCTGGTAGTTCCTGATGCGTGGGGAGTGCAGGCCCGAGTTTGGTATGTGCGGACTCGTGTGAGTGAATGCTGCGCGATGATGTGTGCGGCGTGCATGTACCTAGTGTGGAAGTGCCACTTCTAGAAGTGGGCACTTCAGTGTGCAGTATGAAATGTGTGGCTTGTCTGGCGATTGGCTGGTGGAGGTCATGTGACGGGCTAGGGATTCCCCAGAGTCAGGAGGAGTCACCCAGTGGTGAATGAGAGTTTAGCATACTGATGGCTGGGGAGGAGTACACCTGGGTCCTGAATAGGACAGGGCTTTCCCCACACACTGCTGGCTCCGGCCCCTGTGGTGCGTTTGATGACCCTGGCCTGCCAGTGAATAGGGAGAGGGGCTGAGCAAAAGAAAGCGCTCAGGAACCTGTTGGAACTGGTTCGCCCCATCCCTGCACCTTCAGACAAAGACTTTTTACTGTATAAAAAGGGGCTGTGTTCCCTTACAATTTGTTCTCTTGCAGGATCCACTTGAGGGGGGGCCTGCTGCTGCTGGGCGCCAGGAGAGACCGCCACTGGGGACTGCCTCCCTGCTGGAGGGCCCTGTGAGCTGGCTCTGGGCCCAGTCTTTGCCCCCCTGCTCTTTGAAAGACCTTTTGGCTGGACTTGGTATCTCTAAGCACCTGGGAGCGCTTGTATTTACTTGTAGCGCCTGGGAGCGCTTTTTGGGCTTTATAGCGCTGGGAGCGCTGTGCGTCGCTTTGTAGCGCTGTGAGCACTTTGATTCTGCTTACGGGTGCCCACCCCGCTTATTTGAGTACTCTTACGGCGGGTGCCCACCCCGCCGTACATCGCACCTATCGAGGGAGCTCACCCCTCGTATCGCCGGGAAGATCACCGCCACGGCCCCGGCAAAACAGGAAGTCAGGCGGCCGAGGGCGGGCCTCCGGGACAGCCGGAACTCAGAGAAGGAGGGCGGGAGCCTACCCCGCCTCCTACCGAGCGCCGCGGCTGCAGCCTGTTCGGAGAAGTCAAGATCCAGGCGGGAGCCCACCCCGCGCTGGACCGTGAGGAGGAGGGTGGCCAGAACTTGTGCGGAGGGGGCGCGAGGCACATTGTCGGTGCCTGCCCCTCCGCGAGGAAGCCTCGGAGTCCTTCACGCCCCCCCCCCCCCGAGAACGGAGAGAGGGAAGACGACGCGGGAGTTCCCCGAGCAGCCCGGTGAATGTTTAGAAGGGCTGGGGGACTCCGCGCATGTGTTGGGGGTGCGGGGGCAGTGTCAGAGCCCCGTGAAGGCTCCAACGTGGGGGACATGGTAAAGTTCTGAGCGCGTGGCGCTCCAACAACAGGGGCAGTATTTTGTAGAGTCCAGAGGGACTCCCACGAGTCACAGTGTGTATAGAGCCCCGTGGCTCCAACGTGGTGGCAGTGTCCACGAGCCTGTGAGGCTCCAACGAGGTGCATTCTGGTGATCAGAGCCCCGAGGCTCCAACGTTGGGGGCGCATTGGTTGTGCAGAGCCGGTTGAGGCTCTAGGGGACATTCTTTTGGCAAGAGCCCAGAGAGGCTCCCCACGAGAGCGACAGATTTGTGTTTGAAAGGGCACAGTGGTGCCCACGCTCCTTCCTACAGCTGCCCAGCACTTAGTGGGCAGCTGCAACGTTTAGGTTGGGGATAATTACGTTTTGCTTTGCGTAGCTGGCGCAGCCTGACTTGAACACAGGGCGTCCTAGCCCCTACAAGGCCAGTTGGCCTAGGGACTGCCACAGGTGGTGGCATATGAGTTCGTGCGCAACTGTTCCTTTCCTTACACCTCTGAATGTGTTTTTATGCGTCATGTGCCATTGCTTTACACCTCTGAATGTGTTTTTATGCATCATGTGTTTTCCTTCCCTACACCTCTGAATGTGATGCATCATGTGTAACGTCCTATTACCCCTACAGGTATTGTGACACTTAGGTGGTTGTTTGCTTTCTCCTAGTACAGGTGGTGCTAGTGAGGTTCTAGTTCCCTGCGTGACAGTTTCCTAAGGTAGTTAGGGTCGCGTAGGTGGTACTTACCTGATACCAGTAAGTACTGGTTGTGTGCTATACATATTATTTTTGTGCTACAGTAATTTTATATATTTTATAGAATACCTTGTGTGGAGTTTCCTTTGTGGTGGGCCTTGGGTGTTGTTGCTGGGTGCGCGCGCAAACGCTTTACACATCGCCTCAGAGATAAGCCTGACTGCTCGTGCCAAGCTACCAAGGGGGTGAGCAGGGGTTATCTTTGGCGTGTAACTCCCCAGCCCTGACTAGAGTGGTGGTTTCTGCCTGACTTTGGCACAAGCCCTAGCCAACCAGAAATCCCATTTCTAACAATCCCACACGGTGCTCATGTTTGACACCAACAGTAAACGTGATCACTGCACCTCCTCTACCTCTCACCGCTCCATCCCATACGGTGCTCGTGTTTGACACCCATAGTAAACGTGATCACTGCACTTCCTCTACCTCTCACCGCTCCATCCCACACGGTGCTCATGTTTGACACCCATAGTAAACGTGATCGCTGCACCTCCTCTGCTCTCATCGCTCCATCCCACACGGTGCTCATGTTTGACACCCACAGTAAATGTGATCACTGCACCTCCTCTACCTCTCACTACTCCATCCAACGCGGTGCTCATGTTTGACACTCATAGTAAACGTGATCACTGCACCTCCTCTACCTCTCACCGCTCCATCCCACACGGTGCTCGTGTTTGACACCCATAGTAAACGTGATCACTGCACTTCCTCTACCTCTCACCGCTCCATCCCACACGGTGCTCATGTTTGACACCCATAGAAAACGTGATCGCTGCACCTCCTCTGCTCTCATCGCTCCATCCCACACGGTGCTCATGTTTGACACCCACAGTAAACGTGATCACTGCACCTCCTCTACCTCTCACTGCTCCATCCCGCACGGCGCTCATGTTTGACGCCCATAGTAAACGTGATCGCTGCACCTCCTCTGCCTCCCACCGCTTCATCCCACACGGTGGCCATGTTTGACACCCATAGTAAACGTGATCGCTGCACCTCCTCTGCCTCTCATCGCTCCATCCCACACGGTGGTCATGTTTGACACCCATAGTAAACGTGATCGCTGCACCTCCTCTACCTCTCACCGCTCCATCCCACACGGTGCTCATGTTTGACACCCATAGTAAACGGGATCGCTGCACCTCGTCTGCCTCTCACCGCTCCATCCCGCACGGTGCTCGTGTTTGACACCCATAGTAAACATGATCGCTGCACCTCCTCTACCTCACACCGCTCCATCCCACACGACGCTCATGTTTGACACCCATAGTAAACGTGATCACTGCACCCCCTCTACCCGCTCCATCCCACACGGTGCTCATGTTTGACACCCATAGTAAACGTGATCGCTGCACCTCCTCTACCTCTCACCGCTCCATCCCACACGGCGCTTGTGTTTGACACCCATAGTAAACGTGATCACTGCACCTCCTCTACCCCTCACCCCTCCATCCCACACAACGCTCATGTTTGACACCCATAGTAAACGTGATCACTGCACCCCCTCTACCCGCTCCATCCCACACGGTGCTCATGTTTGACACCCATAGTAAACTTGATCACTGCACCTCCTCTACCTCTCACCGCTCCATCCCACACGGTGCTCATGTTTGACACCCATAGTAAACGGGATCGCTGCACCTCCTCTACCTCTCACCGCTCCATCCCACATGGTGCTCATGTGTGACACCCATAGTACACGTAATCGCTGCACCTCCTCTACCTCTCACGCTCCATCCCACACGGTGCTCATGTTTGACACCCATAGTAAATGTGATCGCTGCAGTTCCTCCACCTCTCACCGCTCCATCCCACACGGTGCTCCTGCTTGACACCCATAGTAAACGTGATCACTGCACCTCCACTACCTCTCACCGCTCCATCCCACGCGGTGCTCATGTTTGACACCCATAGTAAACGTGATCACTGCACCTCCTCTACCTCTCGACGCTCCATCCCACACGGTGCTCATGTTTGACACTCATGGGTGATCACTGCACCTCCTCTACCTCTCACCGCTCCATCCCACGCGGTGCTCATGTTCGACACCCACGGTAAACGTGATCACTGCACCTCCTCTACCTCTCACCGCTCCATCCCACGCGGTGCTCATGTTTGACACCCACAGTAAACGTGATCACTGCACCTCCTCTACCTCTCACCGCTCCATCCCACACGGTGCTCATGTTTGACACCCATGGTAAACGTGATCACTGCACCTCCTCTACCTCTCACCGCTCCATCCCACGCGGTGCTCATGTTTGACACCCATGGTAAACGTGATCGCTGCACCTCCTCTACCTCTCACTGCTTCATCCCGCACGGTGCTCATGTTTGACACCCATAGTAAACGTGATCGCTGCACCTCCTCTACCTCTCACCGCTCCATCCCGCACGGTGCTCATGTTTGACGCCCGTAGTAAACGTGATCGCTGCACCTCGTCTGCCTCTCAGCGCTCCATCCCGCACGGTGCTCGTCTTTGACACCCATAGTAAACGTGATCGCTGCACCTCCTCTACCTCTCACCGCTCCATCCCACACAACGCTCATGTTTGACACCCATAGTAAACATGATCACTGCACCCCCTCTACCCGCTCCATCCCACACGGTGCTCATGTTTGACACCCATAGTAAACGTGATCGCTGCACCTCCTCTACCTCTCACCGCTCCATCCCACACGGCGCTCGTGTTTGACACCCATAGTAAACGTGATCACTGCACCTCCTCTACCTCTCACCGCTCCATCCCACACAACGCTCACGTTTGACACCCATAGTAAACGTGATCACTGCACCCCCTCTACCCGCTCCATCCCACACGGTGCTCATGTTTGACACCCATAGTAAACGTGATCGCTGCACCTCCTCTACCTCTCACCGCTCCATCCCACACGGCATTCGTGTTTGCCACCCATAGTAAACGTGATCACTGCACCTCCTCTACCTCTCACCGCTCCATCCCACACGGTGCTCATGTTTGACACCCATAGTAAACGTGATCGCTGCACCTCCTCTACCTCTCACCGCTCCATCCCACACGGCGTTCGTGTTTGACACCCATAGTAAACGTGATCACTGCACCTCCTCTACCTCTTACCGCTCCATCCCACGCGGTGCTCATGTTTGACACCCATAGTACTGCAATGTTGCTGGTGATAAGTCACCAGTATACCGAGTGCACTGCGGAGAAAAGTAACAATTGCAATAATCTTTAACAACTTGAACAAAGTTATCAGAAGATGTAAATGTGTTTGAACTGCGACTTAATGAACAATCAACACTTAATTTGTTTCTATTTCATTGTATTGAAAAAATGAGAAACACAGTGACTGTACTATTTACAAACAGTAAAGTAATTGAAACAAAGTGATACAGTCAACGATGAACTGCTCTGAGGCAGTGAATTGTATCGTCAATTCTGAAGACAATCAAAAACGAGCCCAATGCATTTCGGGATGATTCACATCCCTTCTTCAGGGGCGGCTAGAAAACATGAAAACAAGGAAAAAACAACATTGAAAAACATTGCTATGCAAATACGTAATTATTTTGTAATCCTACATATACATGATGCAGCGTGTCAAGGCACAAAGGGTTCTGGACTGGCCTGAATCAAACTCTAGCAATTCAATGTAAACATAAATTATTGTGGAGGAGAGGGAAGAGACTGGTCAATCTGATTTGTGAATGAAGCTGAATAGGTTATGCAAAAGTACCCAAAGATCACCAATGTTGGAATCGTTTATAATAGAAGACACCCGTGAAACAAAGCTGAAGGAAACGAGCGATGCTCTGGTTCTTACTGATTAGCGAATTGACGATGACTTTCAATACGGGGCTAACCGGAAGCGCCGAAGGCTGCAGGACACTGGGATAAACAACGGATGTGATTTAAGACCAACACATGGTGAAGTGAAAAATGTGGCATTGACAAGACCGCTAAGCGACTTACTTTTATGCAGTGTTTGAGAAATGCTGTATGAATGTAGCTCAGTCGATAGCTGGGTTCACAATTGTGAAGCTGCTCAGGCTGGCTGTGGGATGAACGAAAAAAAGGACTAATGTAGCGGAAAACCGTAAATGGCAAGAGTTCAGGATCAGAACAAAAAAAGGGGAGGGAAGGAACAAGGGCTTACCCATGAGCCGTGTTAAACACTGTGAAGAAGTATAGAGTCCTGGACTGCTGTGTTGAGGCGAAAATCAATACGGCCGACGGGCTGCTAACTGTGTAAACCTCCGGGAAGAACGGCGGTCAGAAAACTGACTAGCCAAATGTTTAAATGAAGCTGTGTGCGTGAGAACGCCCACTCGGACGTAATGAAGCTCGAAAGTGGACTAAACACTGGACCTCTATCTGAAGTGTGACTGTTGCTAATGTGATGTGGAATAAAGTTAACACAAAAGAGAAAAGGGAGAAAAAAAGAAAAAGTGAAACGATGTCCGTACGGTGGTGTGAATAACGTGAATGCGCTTGTCGTGGAACACGAAAAACGCTAAGATGTTAAAAAAGTAATTGAAAAGCCTGACAAGTGTGGGGCTTGCCGAAATGTGGGTGGAAGCAGAGCGTGGGTATGTGGTAAATGAAGAATCACTGCTGGAGAAGGGTAATTTAAGTCCCGGAAATACCTGAGCTGAAAGAATGCCTGGTGTGGGCTGGTTGCAAAATAGGGAAAGAAATGTGATGATATTCAATGAGACCATTGAAACGAGAGGAAAGCTGTAAAGGAAGACTTATGTGTGAAGTACTAAACATGATGAAGTGCCTGAACAAAAATAACAACGTGAGATAGTAAAATATATTGAATTGCTTGGTCTGAAACAAACGTACAATCTAATGATAATGCTGAATACATAATGCTCGTCAACAATAAAACTGGGGCAATAATGAGTCAAGATGGACACAGTATAAATTTTAGAAGAAGAAGGTGTAACTTTATAAAAAACATTGCATCTCTAATCTGTCATTGAGCCCAGACGGTGTTAAGGTCTGTAAATACTTGATCCACCAAACTTCTCTCTGTGAGAGTCGTTTTTCTGTGTTGATTTGAGTGTTGCGGGGCATCATCTCTAGTATGGTGAATCTAAGTTGTGCGATAGTGTGGTGATGTTCTGACCAATGTGAAAACAAAGGGGATTTGAGGTTTTTGGTGCGGATGGAACTTTTGTGTTCTGAAATTCTGGTTTTAATTTTTCGGGAAGTTTTGCCAACATACATTGAACCGCAGGGACATTTGATGATGTAGATGACGTTTGTGCTGTCACAGGTGCCAGTATATCGGAGTTTAATGGCTTTGCCTGAACGTGGATGATGAATGACGCTGCCAGTGATTACGTTGTGGCAATTGACACAGTTGTGGCATTTTTGCATGCCCTTGAATTCTTCTTGCTCAGTTGTAGATGGTGTTGATAGAATGTCTTTAATGTTTTTACTGCGGGTGAAGGCAAAGATGGGTTCAATTGAATAAAGATCTTTAAAATCTGGTTCCTGTTTTAACACCTCCCATCTTTTCCTAATGATCTGGCGAATGCGCCTGGAGCTCGTGGAGAATGTGGAAACAAACACGTGTCGGTTGTGGGGATTTTTCTCTGTGGGAACGAGAAGTTCAGCTCGCGTTTTTGTGGAGGTTCTGGAAACGGCTGCCTCCAGAACTGATGCTGGATAACCGCGCTGTTGAAATTTCTCAACTTGTCTTTGAAGTGATGGTCCCAAAAGCTGGCTGTCAGAAATGATTCTTTTTGTTCTGATCAACTGTGAATACGGAAGATTGCGAATCAATGACGGAGGATGGAAACTGGAGTGGAGAAGAAGATTGTTCCTGTCTGTGGGTTTGGAGTAAATTGTCGTGACCAGAGAATTGGATTCTTTCTTGATTAGTACATCCAGGAAAGGTAGTTGTTCTTTGCTGATATTGTATGTGAACTGAATTCGCGGATTCTTTTGGTTTAGTTGACTGATTTGTTCTGTCAATAAGTCTTCAGAATTTTTCCAAATTAAAAAGATGTCATCAATAAACCTGGCAAAGAATGCCAAGTTGTCCGTCCAAATGCTGTCAGAAAAAATGTAGTCATCTTCAAATTTGGCCATAAACGTGTTGGCGTAAGCGGGAGCGCCAGGAAAACCCATAGATGTGCCACTTATCTGCAAATAAAAATCACTCTTCCATTCGAGGTAACTATGTTGGAGACAGAAGGTAAGTAGCTCCATGATGAAGACTTTGTCTACGGCGGTTTCTTCTAGCTGAAGTAGCGCCCATTCGCTGGCTTCTAGGCCTTCCAACAGTGGTATTGATGTGTATAAGGCTGTGACATCTATTGAACAAAGAAGCCATGAATCTGAGAAGTTGTTGACTTGATTGAGAAGGGATAGAAAATGAGTGGTATCCTTGATGTAGCTTTTCCATGATTGTACAAACTTCTGTAGAAAGTGATCCACTAATTGGCCTGCTGGCATGAAGATCGAATCGCACCCAGACACGATGGGTCTGAACGGTGGATTTTGTAAATTTTTGTGTATCTTGGGTAGCATGTATAGCTTGGGTCGTCTGGGGTGTGATACTGTAAGAAAAGTACGGATTTTGTTTGTTATCCAAGACATTTCCTCAGCATGATCCAAGATCTGTGTCAAAAGTGATTGGAGTGATGATGTTGGGTCCTCTTCAAGTTTGATGTAGGTATTAGTATCTTGTAAGTGGATGAGAACATTGTTTTCGTAAAATGATCGATCCATAATCACCAAGGCGCCACCTTTATCCGCTGGCTTGATTGTCAATCTGTTATCTTTGGCTAGATTCTTGATAATGGCCAGTTCATGTTTTTTCAAATTGGTTGGAACTTGCTGTTTCAAATTCAATTTAGACAAATCGTTGCGGACAAGCGTTTCAAACGTGTCCAGAGTTTTGTGAGACATGGGTGGCATGAACGTAGATTTCGGTTTAAATTGATGTAGATCTGGGTTGCTTTCCTCAATTTGTTCCTCAGAAAAATCTTGTGAAGGTACAATATTTGAAAAAAAGTGTTTCAATCTGAGGTTCCTCATGAATTTGAACAAGGAGATTTCTACCTCTAGGGGGTTAGTGTGGTAAACAGGAACAAAAGACAAGCCTTTGTTCAAAACTTGTTCCTGACAAGGAGTTAAGGCGATGGATGAAATGTTTATGGCAAGGGTTTGCCTTTGCTCCTGAGGTTCCGGGCTTCCAAATCCTTTTCCTTTTCTTTTGCTCCTCCTGGTTTTTTTGGATCTGGTGGTCGGCTGGATGGTGGGCCCTTGGACAAAAAAGAAGAAGAGGAAGAGGAAGTGGTTGGTTGGACATTCGTGTCTTTGTCAGTGGGTAAAGCGCTCGTTGTTGGTGAATCTTCCGCTAGTGATACCGGTGTGCGAGAAGCGTCAAGTTCACGGTCTGAGACAACAGACTCTTGAGATGAAGTATTGGGTCTCTGGAATGGTCTTCTCCGGGCGTACACTTCTGCCCATGTATAAACTTCGTTGAGTTTATAATCTATAGTATCTCGACGAAATTTCCGTAGTTTGCGTTCTTGTAACTCTTTCCCGTAAGACTCAAGCTTATTGTTGATATCGTCTAAGGTGAGTTTCCAATAGTCAGCTTCACACCGAGTGGACAGTTCTGATTTGAGAGAGTCTATTTCCTCATCTAATTCACGAATTGTTCTGGCTAGTTCTTCAATTAGTAATAGAATAAGGTCCAGTGAACATTTGTTTAATACTGCTTGCCACTTGTCCATGAAAGTTTTATTGAATTGAAACTTGTAAAGTAGCGGTTTAATAGGAAGGCGTAATCCCCGTGGAATCCGTTGAACTTTGTGGTATTGTATGAGTGTTGATGCATGAATTCTCTGGCTTAATGCCCTGCGGGTGACAAATTCAAGTTGGCGTATTTGTTGTGATACTGACCCACTTTGTGCGTTGAAAGACGGTGCATCTCGGATGAGTGAGTAAATTTCATTAACTTGTGATGATGTGTATGTTAAAGTATCAGCTCGATTGTCAGTTAAATTGGAAATGCTTTCAAAAGACATAATGAAAGGGATTTTTAAAAAACAGAAAGGTGCTGCTAACTAAAGCGGGCTGACTGAATGTAATTAACAATGGATTTGAAGTTAGCGCACACAGAAAGTGAACATACGAATCATATTTTCTACGAATGAAGAAATTGTGGCGTGCTACTCAGAAACGAGGAAGCCCACCTCGCTACTATGAACTGCAATGTTGCTGGTGATAAGTCACCAGTATACCGAGTGCACTGCGGAGAAAAGTAACAATTGCAATAATCTTTAACAACTTGAACAAAGTTATCAGAAGATGTAAATGTGTTTGAACTGCGACTTAATGAACAATCAACACTTAATTTGTTTCTATTTCATTGTATTGAAAAAATGAGAAACACAGTGACTGTACTATTTACAAACAGTAAAGTAATTGAAACAAAGTGATACAGTCAACGATGAACTGCTCTGAGGCAGTGAATTGTATCGTCAATTCTGAAGACAATCAAAAACGAGCCCAATGCATTTCGGGATGATTCACATCCCTTCTTCAGGGGCGGCTAGAAAACATGAAAACAAGGAAAAAACAACATTGAAAAACATTGCTATGCAAATACGTAATTATTTTGTAATCCTACATATACATGATGCAGCGTGTCAAGGCACAAAGGGTTCTGGACTGGCCTGAATCAAACTCTAGCAATTCAATGTAAACATAAATTATTGTGGAGGAGAGGGAAGAGACTGGTCAATCTGATTTGTGAATGAAGCTGAATAGGTTATGCAAAAGTACCCAAAGATCACCAATGTTGGAATCGTTTATAATAGAAGACACCCGTGAAACAAAGCTGAAGGAAACGAGCGATGCTCTGGTTCTTACTGATTAGCGAATTGACGATGACTTTCAATACGGGGCTAACCGGAAGCGCCGAAGGCTGCAGGACACTGGGATAAACAACGGATGTGATTTAAGACCAACACATGGTGAAGTGAAAAATGTGGCATTGACAAGACCGCTAAGCGACTTACTTTTATGCAGTGTTTGAGAAATGCTGTATGAATGTAGCTCAGTCGATAGCTGGGTTCACAATTGTGAAGCTGCTCAGGCTGGCTGTGGGATGAACGAAAAAAAGGACTAATGTAGCGGAAAACCGTAAATGGCAAGAGTTCAGGATCAGAACAAAAAAAGGGGAGGGAAGGAACAAGGGCTTACCCATGAGCCGTGTTAAACACTGTGAAGAAGTATAGAGTCCTGGACTGCTGTGTTGAGGCGAAAATCAATACGGCCGACGGGCTGCTAACTGTGTAAACCTCCGGGAAGAACGGCGGTCAGAAAACTGACTAGCCAAATGTTTAAATGAAGCTGTGTGCGTGAGAACGCCCACTCGGACGTAATGAAGCTCGAAAGTGGACTAAACACTGGACCTCTATCTGAAGTGTGACTGTTGCTAATGTGATGTGGAATAAAGTTAACACAAAAGAGAAAAGGGAGAAAAAAAGAAAAAGTGAAACGATGTCCGTACGGTGGTGTGAATAACGTGAATGCGCTTGTCGTGGAACACGAGAAAAACGCTAAGATGTTAAAAAAGTAATTGAAAAGCCTGACAAGTGTGGGGCTTGCCGAAATGTGGGTGGAAACAGAGCGTGGGTATGTGGTAAATGAAGAATCACTGCTGGAGAAGGGTAATTTAAGTCCCGGAAATACCTGAGCTGAAAGAATGCCTGGTGTGGGCTGGTTGCAAAATAGGGAAAGAAATGTGATGATATTCAATGAGACCATTGAAACGAGAGGAAAGCTGTAAAGGAAGACTTATGTGTGAAGTACTAAACATGATGAAGTGCCTGAACAAAAATAACAACGTGAGATAGTAAAATATATTGAATTGCTTGGTCTGAAACAAACGTACAATCTAATGATAATGCTGAATACATAATGCTCGTCAACATGTATCATGTGAATCATCCCGAAATGCATTGGGCTCGTTTTTGATTGTCTTCAGAATTGACGATACAATTCACTGCCTCAGAGCAGTTCATCGTTGACTGTATCACTTTGTTTCAATTACTTTACTGTTTGTAAATAGTACAGTCACTGTGTTTCTCATTTTTTCAATACAATGAAATAGAAACAAATTAAGTGTTGATTGTTCATTAAGTCGTAGTTCAAACACATTTACATCTTCTGATAACTTTGTTCAAGTTGTTAAAGATTATTGCAATTGTTACTTTTCTCCGCAGTGCACTCGGTATACTGGTGACTTATCACCAGCAACATTGCAGTTCATAGTAGCGAGGTGGGCTTCCTCGTTTCTGAGTAGCACGCCACAATTTCTTCATTCGTAGAAAATATGATTCGTATGTTCACTTTCTGTGTGCGCTAACTTCAAATCCATTGTTAATTACATTCAGTCAGCCCGCTTTAGTTAGCAGCACCTTTCTGTTTTTTAAAAATCCCTTTCATTATGTCTTTTGAAAGCATTTCCAATTTAACTGACAATCGAGCTGATACTTTAACATACACATCATCACAAGTTAATGAAATTTACTCACTCATCCGAGATGCACCGTCTTTCAACGCACAAAGTGGGTCAGTATCACAACAAATACGCCAACTTGAATTTGTCACCCGCAGGGCATTAAGCCAGAGACTTCATGCATCAACACTCATACAATACCACAAAGTTCAACGGATTCCACGGGGATTACGCCTTCCTATTAAACCGCTACTTTACAAGTTTCAATTCAATAAAACTTTCATGGACAAGTGGCAAGCAGTATTAAACAAATGTTCACTGGACCTTATTCTATTACTAATTGAAGAACTAGCCAGAACAATTCGTGAATTAGATGAGGAAATAGACTCTCTCAAATCAGAACTGTCCACTCGGTGTGAAGCTGACTATTGGAAACTCACCTTAGACGATATCAACAATAAGCTCGAGTCTTACGGGAAAGAGTTACAAGAACGCAAACTACGGAAATTTCGTCGAGATACTATAGATTATAAACTCAACGAAGTTTATACATGGGCAGAAGTGTACGCCCGGAGAAGACCATTCCAGAGACCCAATACTTCATCTCAAGAGTCTGTTGTCTCAGACCGTGAACTTGACGCTTCTCGCACACCGGTATCACTAGCGGAAGATTCACCAACAACGAGCGCTTTACCCACTGACAAAGACACGAATGTCCAACCAACCACTTCCTCTTCCTCTTCTTCTTTTTTGTCCAAGGGCCCACCATCCAGCCGACCACCAGATCCAAAAAAACCAGGAGGAGCAAAAGAAAAGGAAAAGGATTTGGAAGCCCGGAACCTCAGGAGCAAAGGCAAACCCTTGCCATAAACATTTCATCCATCGCCTTAACTCCTTGTCAGGAACAAGTTTTGAACAAAGGCTTGTCTTTTGTTCCTGTTTACCACACTAACCCCCTAGAGGTAGAAATCTCCTTGTTCAAATTCATGAGGAACCTCAGATTGAAACACTTTTTTTCAAATATTGTACCTTCACAAGATTTTTCTGAGGAACAAATTGAGGAAAGCAACCCAGATCTACATCAATTTAAACCGAAATCTACGTTCATGCCACCCATGTCTCACAAAACTCTGGACACGTTTGAAACGCTTGTCCGCAACGATTTGTCTAAATTGAATTTGAAACAGCAAGTTCCAACCAATTTGAAAAAACATGAACTGGCCATTATCAAGAATCTAGCCAAAGATAACAGATTGACAATCAAGCCAGCGGATAAAGGTGGCGCCTTGGTGATTATGGATCGATCATTTTACGAAAACAATGTTCTCATCCACTTACAAGATACTAATACCTACATCAAACTTGAAGAGGACCCAACATCATCACTCCAATCACTTTTGACACAGATCTTGGATCATGCTGAGGAAATGTCTTGGATAACAAACAAAATCCGTACTTTTCTTACAGTATCACACCCCAGACGACCCAAGCTATACATGCTACCCAAGATACACAAAAATTTACAAAATCCACCGTTCAGACCCATCGTGTCTGGGTGCGATTCGATCTTCATGCCAGCAGGCCAATTAGTGGATCACTTTCTACAGAAGTTTGTACAATCATGGAAAAGCTACATCAAGGATACCACTCATTTTCTATCCCTTCTCAATCAAGTCAACAACTTCTCAGATTCATGGCTTCTTTGTTCAATAGATGTCACAGCCTTATACACATCAATACCACTGTTGGAAGGCCTAGAAGCCAGCGAATGGGCGCTACTTCAGCTAGAAGAAACCGCCGTAGACAAAGTCTTCATCATGGAGCTACTTACCTTCTGTCTCCAACATAGTTACCTCGAATGGAAGAGTGATTTTTATTTGCAGATAAGTGGCACATCTATGGGTTTTCCTGGCGCTCCCGCTTACGCCAACACGTTTATGGCCAAATTTGAAGATGACTACATTTTTTCTGACAGCATTTGGACGGACAACTTGGCATTCTTTGCCAGGTTTATTGATGACATCTTTTTAATTTGGAAAAATTCTGAAGACTTATTGACAGAACAAATCAGTCAACTAAACCAAAAGAATCCGCGAATTCAGTTCACATACAATATCAGCAAAGAACAACTACCTTTCCTGGATGTACTAATCAAGAAAGAATCCAATTCTCTGGTCACGACAATTTACTCCAAACCCACAGACAGGAACAATCTTCTTCTCCACTCCAGTTTCCATCCTCCGTCATTGATTCGCAATCTTCCGTATTCACAGTTGATCAGAACAAAAAGAATCATTTCTGACAGCCAGCTTTTGGGACCATCACTTCAAAGACAAGTTGAGAAATTTCAACAGCGCGGTTATCCAGCATCAGTTCTGGAGGCAGCCGTTTCCAGAACCTCCACAAAAACGCGAGCTGAACTTCTCGTTCCCACAGAGAAAAATCCCCACAACCGACACGTGTTTGTTTCCACATTCTCCACGAGCTCCAGGCGCATTCGCCAGATCATTAGGAAAAGATGGGAGGTGTTAAAACAGGAACCAGATTTTAAAGATCTTTATTCAATTGAACCCATCTTTGCCTTCACCCGCAGTAAAAACATTAAAGACATTCTATCAACACCATCTACAACTGAGCAAGAAGAATTCAAGGGCATGCAAAAATGCCACAACTGTGTCAATTGCCACAACGTAATCACTGGCAGCGTCATTCATCATCCACGTTCAGGCAAAGCCATTAAACTCCGATATACTGGCACCTGTGACAGCACAAACGTCATCTACATCATCAAATGTCCCTGCGGTTCAATGTATGTTGGCAAAACTTCCCGAAAAATTAAAACCAGAATTTCAGAACACAAAAGTTCCATCCGCACCAAAAACCTCAAATCCCCTTTGTTTTCACATTGGTCAGAACATCACCACACTATCGCACAACTTAGATTCACCATACTAGAGATGATGCCCCGCAACACTCAAATCAACACAGAAAAACGACTCTCACAGAGAGAAGTTTGGTGGATCAAGTATTTACAGACCTTAACACCGTCTGGGCTCAATGACAGATTAGAGATGCAATGTTTTTTATAAAGTTACACCTTCTTCTTCTAAAATTTATACTGTGTCCATCTTGACTCATTATTGCCCCAGTTTTATTGTTGACGAGCATTATGTATTCAGCATTATCATTAGATTGTACGTTTGTTTCAGACCAAGCAATTCAATATATTTTACTATCTCACGTTGTTATTTTTGTTCAGGCACTTCATCATGTTTAGTACTTCACACATAAGTCTTCCTTTACAGCTTTCCTCTCGTTTCAATGGTCTCATTGAATATCATCACATTTCTTTCCCTATTTTGCAACCAGCCCACACCAGGCATTCTTTCAGCTCAGGTATTTCCGGGACTTAAATTACCCTTCTCCAGCAGTGATTCTTCATTTACCACATACCCACGCTCTGTTTCCACCCACATTTCGGCAAGCCCCACACTTGTCAGGCTTTTCAATTACTTTTTTAACATCTTAGCGTTTTTCTCGTGTTCCACGACAAGCGCATTCACGTTATTCACACCACCGTACGGACATCGTTTCACTTTTTCTTTTTTTCTCCCTTTTCTCTTTTGTGTTAACTTTATTCCACATCACATTAGCAACAGTCACACTTCAGATAGAGGTCCAGTGTTTAGTCCACTTTCGAGCTTCATTACGTCCGAGTGGGCGTTCTCACGCACACAGCTTCATTTAAACATTTGGCTAGTCAGTTTTCTGACCGCCGTTCTTCCCGGAGGTTTACACAGTTAGCAGCCCGTCGGCCGTATTGATTTTCGCCTCAACACAGCAGTCCAGGACTCTATACTTCTTCACAGTGTTTAACACGGCTCATGGGTAAGCCCTTGTTCCTTCCCTCCCCTTTTTTTGTTCTGATCCTGAACTCTTGCCATTTACGGTTTTCCGCTACATTAGTCCTTTTTTTCGTTCATCCCACAGCCAGCCTGAGCAGCTTCACAATTGTGAACCCAGCTATCGACTGAGCTACATTCATACAGCATTTCTCAAACACTGCATAAAAGTAAGTCGCTTAGCGGTCTTGTCAATGCCACATTTTTCACTTCACCATGTGTTGGTCTTAAATCACATCCGTTGTTTATCCCAGTGTCCTGCAGCCTTCGGCGCTTCCGGTTAGCCCCGTATTGAAAGTCATCGTCAATTCGCTAATCAGTAAGAACCAGAGCATCGCTCGTTTCCTTCAGCTTTGTTTCACGGGTGTCTTCTATTATAAACGATTCCAACATTGGTGATCTTTGGGTACTTTTGCATAACCTATTCAGCTTCATTCACAAATCAGATTGACCAGTCTCTTCCCTCTCCTCCACAATAATTTATGTTTACATTGAATTGCTAGAGTTTGATTCAGGCCAGTCCAGAACCCTTTGTGCCTTGACACGCTGCATCATGTATATGTAGGATTACAAAATAATTACGTATTTGCATAGCAATGTTTTTCAATGTTGTTTTTTCCTTGTTTTCATGTTTTCTAGCCGCCCCTGAAGAAGGGATGTGAATCATCCCGAAATGCATTGGGCTCGTTTTTGATTGTCTTCAGAATTGACGATACAATTCACTGCCTCAGAGCAGTTCATCGTTGACTGTATCACTTTGTTTCAATTACTTTACTGTTTGTAAATAGTACAGTCACTGTGTTTCTCATTTTTTCAATACAATGAAATAGAAACAAATTAAGTGTTGATTGTTCATTAAGTCGCAGTTCAAACACATTTACATCTTCTGATAACTTTGTTCAAGTTGTTAAAGATTATTGCAATTGTTACTTTTCTCCGCAGTGCACTCGGTATACTGGTGACTTATCACCAGCAACATTGCAGTTCATAGTAGCGAGGTGGGCTTCCTCGTTTCTGAGTAGCACGCCACAATTTCTTCATTCGTAGAAAATATGATTCGTATGTTCACTTTCTGTGTGCGCTAACTTCAAATCCATTGTTAATGACACCCATAGTAAATGTGATCACTGCGCCTCCTCTACCTCTCGACGCTCCATCCCACACGGTGCTCATGTTTGACACTCATGGGTGATCACTGCACCTCCTCTACCTCTCACCGCTCCATCCCACGCGGTGCTCGTGTTTGACACCCATAGTAAACGTGATCGCTGCACCTCCTCTACCTCTCACCGCTCCATCCCACACGGCACTCGTGTTTGACACCCATAGTAAACGTGATTACTGCACCTCCTCTACCTCTCACCGCTCCATCCCACACACTGCTCGTGTTTGACACCCATAGCTATGGGTGTCAAACATGAGCACCGTGTGGGATGGAGCGGTGAGAGGTAGAGGAGGTGCAGTGATCACGTTTACTATGGGTGTCAAACACGAGCACCACGTGGGATGGAGCGGTGAGAGGTAGAGGAGGTGCAGTGATCACGTTTACTATGGACGTCAAACATGAGCACCATGTGGGATGGAGCGGTGAGAGGTAGAGGGGGTGCAGCGATCACGGTTACTATGGGTGTCAAACATGAGCACCGTGTGGGATGGAGCGGTGAGAGGGAGAGGAGGTGCAGTGATCACGTTTACTATGGGTGTCAAACACAAGCACCGCAAGGGATGGAGCGGTGAGAGGTAGAGGAGGTGCAGTGATCACCTGATCGCTGCACCCCCTCTACCTCTCACCGCTTGTTAGAAATGGCGATTTCTGGTTGGCTAGGGCTTGCGCCAAGTACCACCTACGCAACCCTAACCACCTTAGGAAAATATTGCGCAGGGAATCAGGACCTCACTAGCACCACCTGTACTAGGGAGAAAAACAACCACCTAAGCATCACAATACCTGTAGGGGTCTAAGCACATAAACACATGATGCATAACATTCAGAGGTGTAAAACAAAGCACATGACGCATAAAAATACATTCAGAGGTGCAGTTTAGGAACAATAGCGCAAAACTCATAAGCCACCACCTGTGGCAGTCCCTAGGCCAACTGGCCTGGAAGGGGCCAGGACGCCCTGTGTCCAGCAGAGTCAGGGCGCGCCTGCACAGGCTGCGCAAACCAGGGTGCACACAGCACAACCTACACGTAGCAGTTGCCCACTAAGTGCTGGGCGACTGGAGAGATGCTGGGGCACCACTGTGCCTTCCTAAACAAATATGGCGGGGGTTGGAGCCTCTCCTGGACTCTAAATATGCACTTGTGGCCCCCTGAGCCTCGCAGGCTCTAAACAACTCTGTGGGGCAAGGTGGGAGTGGCCCGCTGCCATCTGGGGCCACTCAATCACAAAAGAAATGCCCCCGTATGCGTGGGAGCGGCCCGCTGCCTTCCGGGGCCGCTCTGAGTGCCAAAGAAATGCCCCCGACGTTGGAGTCCCTACGGACTCTGAATCAAGCAGTGTCTCAAGTTGGAGCGCCTCGCGCTCTAAACACTCATGCCAGCAATGTTCCAAGTTGGAGCGCCTCGCGCTCTCAAAGAAGAATGTCCCCAAACGCTGGAGAGCTGAGCGAGGCTCTCTGTAAGGCAGGGGCCGCTTGAAGAATCAGCCGGTCTGGGACCGGCACCCACAGTACCCGTACGGAGTCCCCCAGCCCTTCCTACTTACCGGGCTATCCTCGGGGGGACTCCCGCGTCGTCTCCGCTTCGGGACCAGTGGCCGCTAGCCCTCCTGCAGGGCAGCAGCGACGCTGCTGCGTAGAGACTCGCGGAATCTTCCTCCTTCCGGGGAAGCGCGGGGTGGGCTCCCATCAGCTTCCCTTCCTCACGACGCGGCTTCTTCCTGGAGGCCCCGATCACGTGGGCCACACTCCCTCCCGCTGGACCAATCCCAGCGCGGCAGGGGGATGACGCGGCCGGGACTCCGGGCTGCGGCGGTGATTTGCGATGCCGGTTTTCTCCGAAGCGCGGGGTGAGCTCCCGCCTTCGGATTTCAGTCTTAGGTGGCGGAAACAAGCGGCAAGGTCCCTGGTGGGGTGGGCACCCGCTAGGGGTATTGATTTTCCAATAAAGCGGGGTAGGCTCCCGCTCGAGTTCCACAATGCGGGGTGGGCACCCGCTTTACTACTAGGCGGACTAGCAGGGAATCCCTACGTCGGGGTTCCCTCGCTAACAATTGCACCTCAGCGCTGCTGGCCACGCATAAAGCGCTCCTCGCGCTATAAGTAAATGGCAAGCGCTTCCAGGCGCTTAGGGGTGCCAGTAAACACAAAAGTCCAGCAAAGTCCTTAGGAAGGTGGGCAGGGGGCAAGGCTGGGCCAGGGGCCAGCTCAATGGGCCCTCCAGGCAGGAAGGCAGTCCTAAGTGGCGGTTCCTCCTGGGCTCCAGCAGCAGCAGCCCCCCCTCAGATAGGATCCTGGAAGAGAACAGTTTCTGTGGGGACACAGCCCCATTTTTATACAGTAAAACCCTTTGTTCTGGGTTCAGGGTGAAGGGGAAAACCAGTCGCAGCTGGTTGGGGAGCACCCTTGATGTGCTCAGCCCCTCACTCTATTCACTGGCAGGGCTAGGGTCGTCAGTCGCACCACAGGGGGCGGAGCCAGCATTGTGTGGGGAAAACACCTGCCCTATTCAGGTCCAAGGTGCACTCCTCCCCAGCCATCAGCATTCTAATCTCACACTCACCACTGGGGCAGACCCAACCAGACTCCTGGAGCCAGATTCACCAGCCAGCTCCAGCCAATCACACGCCAGACACACTGCACACAGAAGTGCCCACTTCTAGAAGTGGCACTTCCACACTAGGTACATGCACGCCGCACACATCATCGTGCAGCATTCAATCACACGAGTCCGCACATACCAAACTCGGGCCTGCACACCCCACGCATCAGGAACTACTAGGGACACATACATTCCCCATGCATTCCTATGGGAGGGCAGGCCTATCTCACCACATGCACTCAGAGCACGCACGCACTTTACCCTGGGACACAGGGAAAGAGCGCAGAAACCAAAAACCACTATCACCAAGTCACCAGTAAAAAGCAAAAAGTTCAGGGGTGAACCTGCCAGAAGGGCCAAGTCCAACACCGCTCCATCCCACACGGTGCTCATGTTTGACACCCATATGATCACTGCACCTCCTTTACCTCTCACCGCTCCATCCCACGCGGTGCTCGTGTTTGACACCCATAGTAAACGTGATCACTGCACCTCCTCTACCTCTCACCGCTCCATCCCACACGATGCTCATGTTTGACACCCATAGTAAACGTGATCACTGCACCTCCTCTACCTCTCACCGCTCCATCCCACACGGTGCTCATGTTTGACACCCATGGTAAACGTGATCGCTGCACCTCCTCTACCTCTCACCGCTCCATCCCACACAGTGCTCGTGTTTGACACCCATAGTAAAGGTGATCACTGCACCTCCTCTACCTCTCGCCGCTCCATCGCACACGGTGCTCATGTTTGACACCCATGGTAAACGTGATCGCTGCACCTCCTCTACCTCTCACCGCTCCATCCCACACAGTGCTCGTGTTTGACACCCATAGTAAAGGTGATCACTGCACCTCCTCTACCTCTCACTGCTCCATCCCACGCGGTGCTCGTGTTTGACACCCATAGTAAACGTGATCACTGCACCTCCTCTACCTCTCACCGCTCCATCCCACACGGTTCTTCTGTTTGACACCCATAGTAAACGTGATCGCTGCACCTCCTCTACCTCTCACAGCTCCGTCCCACACGGTGCTCATGTTTGACACCCATAGCAAATGTGATCACTGCACCTCCTCTACCTCTCGCCGCTCCATCCCACACGGTGCTCATGTTTGACACCCATGGTAAACGTGATCGCTGCACCTCCTCTACCTCTCACCGCTCCGTCCCACACAGTGCTCATGTTTGACACCCATAGCAAACGTGATCACTGCACCCCCTCTACCTCTCGCCGCTCCATCGCACACGGTGCTCATGTTTGACACCCATAGTAAACGTGATCGCTGCACCTCCTCTACCTCTCACCGCTCCATCCCACACGGTGCTCGTGTTTGACACCCATAGTAACGGTGATCACTGCACCTCCTCTACCTCTCACCGCTCCATCCCACGCGATGCTCGTGTTTGACACCCATAGTAAACGTGATCACTGCACTTCCTCTACCTCTCACCTTTCCATCCCACACGATGCTCATGTTTGACACCCATAGTAAACGTGATCACTGCACCTCCTCTAGCTCTCACCACTCTATCCCACACGGTGCTTATGTTTGACACCCATAGTAAACGTGATCGCTGCACCTCCTCTACCTCTCGCCGCTCCGTCCCACACGGTGCTCATGTTTGACACCCATAGCAAACGTGATCGCTGCACCTCCTCTACCTCTCGCCGCTCCATCCCACACGGTGCTCATGTTTGACACCCATAGTAAACGTGATCGCTGCACCTCCTCTACCTCTTACCGCTCCATCCCACACAGTGCTCGTGTTTGACACCCATAGTAAACGTGATCGCTGCACCTCCTCTACCTCTCACCGCTCCATCCCACACGGCGCTCATGTTTGGCGCCCATAGTAAACGTGATCGCTGCACCTCCTCTGCCTCCCGGTGCTCCATCCCACACGGCGGTCATGTTTGACACCCATAGTAAACGTGATCGCTGCTCCTCCTCTACCTCTCACCGATCCATCCCACACGGTGCTCATGTGTGACACCCATAGTACACGTGATCGCTGCACCTCCTCTAGCTCTCACCGCTCCATCCCACACGGTGCTCATGTTTGACACCCATAGTAAACGTGATCGCTGCAGCTCCTCCACCTCTCACCGCTCCATCCCACGCGGTTCTCCTGCTTGACACCCATAGTAAACGTGATCACTGTGCCTCCACTACCTCTCACCGCTCCATCCCACGCGGTACTCATGTTTGACACCCATAGTAAACGTGATCACTGCGCCTCCTCTACCTCTCGCCGCTCCATCCCACACGGTGCTCATGTTTGACACTCATGGTAAACGTGATCACTGCACCTCCTCTACCTCTCACCGCTCCATCCCACGCGGTGCTCATGTTTGACACCCACGGTAAACGTGATCACTGCACCTCCTCTACCTCTCACCGCTCCATCCCACGCGGTGCTCATGTTTGACACCCACAGTAAACGTGATCACTGCACCTCCTCTACCTCTCACCACTCCATCCCACACGGTGCTCATGTTTGACACCCATGGTAAACGTGATCACTGCACCTCCTCTACCTCTCACCACTCCATCCCACGCGGTGCTCATGTTTGACACCCACAGTAAATGTGATCGCTGCACCTCCTCTACCTCTCACCGCTCCATCCCACACAGTGCTCCTGTTTGACACCCATAGTAAACGTGATCACTGCACCTCTTCGACATCTTACCGCTCCATCCCACACAGTGCTCATGTTTGACACCCATAGTAAACGTGATCACTGCACCTCCTCTACCTCTCACCGCTCCATCCCACACGGTGCTCCTGTTTGACACCCACAGTAAACGTGATCACTGCACCCCCTCTACCTCTCACCGCTCCATCCCACGCGGTGCTCATGTTTGACACCCACAGTAAACGTGATCACTGCACTTCCTCTACCTTTCACCGCTCCATCCCACGCGGTGCTCATGATTGACACCCACAGTAAATGGGATCGCTGCACCTCCTCTACCTCTCACCGCTCCATCCCACAAGGTGCTCCTGTTTGACACCCACAGTAAACGTGATCACTAGGGGTGGGCGGAATTTGCGAAATCCACTTTCGCAAATTATCGCAAAAATGTTTAAAATTATCGCAAACAAGCGGAAATATCGCGAAGATGCGGAATTTTTTTTCCCGCATGTTCGCGAGATTTTCTGCATGGTTGCGGGTCGCCAACTTACCCATTTGGTTGCTGGCGGGCACGGCCATCTTGTTTTGAGTTGTCTCGCGGTGCATGATCGCGAGAAGAAAGACGTGATCGCGCGACGCATGACGTCACTGCGGGCGTGAACTGTCGCGAGACAGCGCAAATGGCTAAAAACAATCCAACATCACATGGAAGACGCGACCGGATCAATAAAACTTGTCGGCGAACGCAGGGATTCAGGTAAGGCGATCGCGCGCGCGAGAATGTATTATTTTACAGTGCGAGCAAGAAACAAATTATCGCCAAGCTGCGGAAAACGCAAATTTTGACATTTTCGCGCTCTCCGCGGAACGCGAAAATGTCAAATTCTCGCAATTTCCGCGAACGGAACAGAAATTTAGCCCAGGCCTAGTGATCACTGCACCTCCTCTACCTCTCACCGCTCCATCCCACGTGGTGCTCATGTATGACACCCATAGTAAACGTGATCACTGCACCTCCTCTACCTCTCACCGCTCCATCCCACGCGGTGCTCGTGTTTGACACCCATAGTAAACGTGATCACTGCACCTCCTCTACCTCTCACTGCCCCATCCCACACAGTGCTCGTGTTTGACACCCTTAGTAAAGGTGATCACTGCTCCTCCTCTACCTCTCACCGCTCCATCCCACGCGGTGCTCGTGTTTGACACCCATAGTAAACGTGATCACTGCACCTCCTCTATCTCTCACCGCTCCATCCCACACGATGCTCATGTTTGACAGCCATAGTAAACGTGATCACTGCACCTCCTCTACCTCTCACCGCTCCATCCCACACGGTGCTCATGTTTGACACCCATAGTAAACGTGATCGCTGCACCTCCTCTACCTCTCACCGCTCCGTCCCACACGGTGCTCATGTTTGACACCCATAGCAAACGTGATCACTGCACCTCCTCTACCTCTCGCTGCTCCATCGCACACGGTGCTCATGTTTGACACCCATAGTAAACGTGATCGTTGCACCTCCTCTACCTCTCACCGCTCCATCCCACACAGTGCTCGTGTTTGACACCCATAGTAAACGTGATCGCTGCACCTCCTCTACCTCTCACCGCTCCGTCCCACACGGTGCTCATGTTTGACACCCATAGCAAACGTGATCACTGCACCTCCTCTACCTCTCACCGCTCCATCCCACACGATGCTCATGCTTGACACCCATAGTAAACGTGATCACTGCACCTCCTCTACCTCTCACCGCTCCATCCCACACGGTGCTCATGTTTGACACCCATAGTAAACGTGATCGCTGCACCTCCTCTACCTCTCACCGCTCCATCCCACACGGTGCTCGTGTTTGACACCCATAGTAAACGTGATCACTGCACCTCCTCTACCTCTCACCGCTCCATCTCTCACGATGCTCATGTTTGACACCCATAGTAAACGTGATCACTGCAACTCCTCTACCTCTCACCGCTCCATCCCACACGGTGCTTATGTTTGACACCCATAGTAAACGTGATCGCTGCACCTCCTCTACCTCTTACCGCTCCATCCCACACGGTGCTTATGTTTGACACCCATAGTAAACGTGATCGCTGCACCTCTTCTACCTCTCGCCGCTCCGTCCCACACGGTGCTCATGTTTGACACCCATAGCAAACGTGATCGCTGCACCTCCTCTACCTCTCGCAGCTCCATCCCACACGGTGCTCATGTTTGACACCCATAGTAAACGTGATCGCTGCACCTCCTCTACCTCTTACCGCTCCATCCCACACGGTGCTCGTGTTTGACACCCATAGTAAACGTGATCGCTGCACCTCCTCTACCTCTCACCGCTCCATCCCACACGGCGCTCATGTTTGACGCCCATAGTAAACGTGATCGCTGCACCTCCTCTGCCTCCCACCGCTCCATCCCACACGGCGGTCATGTTTGACACCCATAGTAAACGTGATCGCTGCACCTCCTCTGCCTCTCACCGCTCCATCCCACACGGTGGTCATGTTTGACACCCATAGTAAACGTGATTGCTGCACCTCCTCTGCCTCTCACAGCTCCATCTCACAAGGTGCTCATGTTTGACACCCATAGTAAACGTGATCGCTGCACCTCCTCTACCTCTCACCGCTCCATCCCACACGGTGCTCACGTTTGACACCCATACGTGATCGCTGCACCTCTTCTACCTCTCGCCGCTCCGTCCCACACGGTGCTCATGTTTGACACCCATAGCAAACGTGATCGCTGCACCTCCTCTACCTCTCGCAGCTCCATCCCACACGGTGCTCATGTTTGACACCCATAGTAAACGTGATCGCTGCACCTCCTCTACCTCTTACCGCTCCATCCCACACGGTGCTCGTGTTTGACACCCATAGTAAACGTGATCGCTGCACCTCCTCTACCTCTCACCGCTCCATCCCACACGGCGCTCATGTTTGACGCCCATAGTAAACGTGATCGCTGCACCTCCTCTGCCTCCCACCGCTCCATCCCACACGGCGGTCATGTTTGACACCCATAGTAAACGTGATCGCTGCACCTCCTCTGCCTCTCACCGCTCCATCCCACACGGTGGTCATGTTTGACACCCATAGTAAACGTGATTGCTGCACCTCCTCTGCATCTCACAGCTCCATCTCACAAGGTGCTCATGTTTGACACCCATAGTAAACGTGATCGCTGCACCTCCTCTACCTCTCACAGCTCCGTCCCACACGGTGCTCATGTTTGACACCCATGGTAAACGTGATCGCTGCACCTCCTCTACCTCTCACCGCTCCGTCCCACACGGTGCTCATGTTTGACACCCATAGCAAACGTGATCACTGCACCTCCTCTACCTCTCACTGCTCCATCCCACGCGGTGCTCGTGTTTGACACCCATAGTAAACGTGATCACTGCACCTCCTCTACCTCTCACCGCTCCATCCCACACGGTTCTTCTGTTTGACACCCATAGCAAATGTGATCACTGCACCTCCTCTACCTCTCGCCGCTCCATCCCACACGGTGCTCATGTTTGACACCCATGGTAAACGTGATTGCTGCACCTCCTCTACCTCTCACCGCTCCGTCCCACACGGTGCTCATGTTTGACACCCATAGCAAACGTGATCACTGCACCTCCTCTACCTCTCGCCGCTCCATCGCACACGGTGCTCATGTTTGACACCCATAGTAAACGTGATCGCTGCACCTCCTCTACCTCTCACCGCTCCATCCCACACGGTGCTCGTGTTTAACACCCATAGTAAAGGTGATCACTGCACCTCCTCTACCTCTCAGCGCTCCATCCCACGCGATGCTCGTGTTTGACACCCATAGTAAACGTGATCACTGCACTTCCTCTACCTCTCACCTTTCCATCCCACACGATGCTCATGTTTGACACCCATAGTAAACGTGATCACTGCACCTCCTCTACCTCTCACCACTCCATCCCACACGGTGCTTATGTTTGACACCCATAGTAAACGTGATCGCTGCACCTCCTCTACCTCTCGCCGCTCCGTCCCACACGGTGCTCATGTTTGACACCCATAGCAAACGTGATCGCTGCACCTCCTCTACCTCTCGCCGCTCCATCCCACACGGTGCTCATGTTTGACACCCATAGTAAACGTGATCGCTGCACCTCCTCTACCTCTTACCGCTCCATCCCACACAGTGCTCGTGTTTGACACCCATAGTAAACGTGATCGCTGCACCTCCTCTACCTCTCACCGCTCCATCCCACACGGCGCTCATGTTTGGCGCCCATAGTTAACGTGATCGCTGCACCTCCTCTGCCTCCCACCGCTCCATCCCACACGGCGGTCATGTTTGACACCCATAGTAAACGTGATCGCTGCTCCTCCTCTACCTCTCACCGATCCATCCCACACGGTGCTCATGTGTGACACCCATAGTAAATGTGATCGCTGCAGCTCCTCCACCTCTCACCGCTCCATCCCACGCGGTGCTCCTGCTTGACATCCATAGTAAACGTGATCACTGTGCCTCCACTACCTCTCACCGCTCCATCCCACGCGGTACTCATGTTTGACACCCATAGTAAACATGATCACTGCGCCTCCTCTACCTCTCGCCGCTCCATCCCACACGGTGCTCATGTTTGACACTCATGGTAAACGTGATCACTGCACCTCCTCTACCTCTCACCGCTCCATCCCACGCGGTGCTCATGTTTGACACCCACGGTAAACGTGATCACTGCACCTCCTCTACCTCTCACCGCTCCATCCCACGCGGTGCTCATGTTTGACACCCACAGTAAACGTGATCACTGCACCTCCTCTACCTTTCACCGCTCCATCCCACACGGTGCTCATGTTTGACACCCATGGTAAACGTGATCACTGCACCTCCTCTTCCTCTCACCACTCCATCCCACGCGGTGCTCATGTTTGACACCCACAGTAAATGTGATCGCTGCACCTCCTCTACCTCTCACCGCTCCATCCCACACAGTGCTCCTGTTTGACACCCATAGTAAACGTGATCACTGCACCTCTTCGACATCTTACCGCTCCATCCCACACAGTGCTCATGTTTGACACCCATAGTAAACGTGATCACTGCACCTCCTCTACCTCTCACCGCTCCATCCCACACGGTGCTCCTGTTTGACACCCACAGTAAACGTGATCACTGCACCCCCTCTACCTCTCACCGCTCCATCCCACGCGGTGCTCATGTTTGACACCCACAGTAAACGTATCACTGCACTTCCTCTACCTTTCACCGCTCCATCCCACGCGGTGCTCATGATTGACACCCACAGTAAATGTGATCACTGCACCTCCTCTACCTCTCAGCGCTCCATCCCACGCGATGCTCGTGTTTGACACCCATAGTAAACGTGATCACTGCACCTCCTCTACCTCTCACCACTCCATCCCACACGGTGCTTATGTTTGACACCCATAGTAAACGTGATCGCTGCACCTCCTCTACCTCTCGCCGCTCCGTCCCACACGGTGCTCGTGTTTGACACCCATAGTAAACGTGATCGCTGCACCTCCTCTACCTCTCACCGCTCCATCCCACACGGTGCTCATGTTTGACACCCATAGTAAACGTGATCGCTGCACCTCCTCTACCTCTTACCGCTCCATCCCACACAGTGCTCGTGTTTGACACCCATAGTAAACGTGATCGCTGCACCTCCTCTACCTCTCACCGCTCCATCCCACACGGCGCTCATGTTTGGCGCCCATAGTTAACGTGATCGCTGCACCTCCTCTGCCTCCCACCGCTCCATCCCACACGGCGGTCATGTTTGACACCCATAGTAAACGTGATCGCTGCTCCTCCTCTACCTCTCACCGATCCATCCCACACGGTGCTCATGTGTGACACCCATAGTAAATGTGATCGCTGCAGCTCCTCCACCTCTCACCGCTCCATCCCACGCGGTGCTCCTGCTTGACATCCATAGTAAACGTGATCACTGTGCCTCCACTACCTCTCACCGCTCCATCCCACGCGGTACTCATGTTTGACACCCATAGTAAACATGATCACTGCGCCTCCTCTACCTCTCGCCGCTCCATCCCACACGGTGCTCATGTTTGACACTCATGGTAAACGTGATCACTGCACCTCCTCTACCTCTCACCGCTCCATCCCACGCGGTGCTCATGTTTGACACCCACGGTAAACGTGATCACTGCACCTCCTCTACCTCTCACCGCTCCATCCCACGCGGTGCTCATGTTTGACACCCACAGTAAACGTGATCACTGCACCTCCTCTACCTTTCACCGCTCCATCCCACACGGTGCTCATGTTTGACACCCATGGTAAACGTGATCACTGCACCTCCTCTTCCTCTCACCACTCCATCCCACGCGGTGCTCATGTTTGACACCCACAGTAAATGTGATCGCTGCACCTCCTCTACCTCTCACCGCTCCATCCCACACAGTGCTCCTGTTTGACACCCATAGTAAACGTGATCACTGCACCTCTTCGACATCTTACCGCTCCATCCCACACAGTGCTCATGTTTGACACCCATAGTAAACGTGATCACTGCACCTCCTCTACCTCTCACCGCTCCATCCCACACGGTGCTCCTGTTTGACACCCACAGTAAACGTGATCACTGCACCCCCTCTACCTCTCACCGCTCCATCCCACGCGGTGCTCATGTTTGACACCCACAGTAAACGTATCACTGCACTTCCTCTACCTTTCACCGCTCCATCCCACGCGGTGCTCATGATTGACACCCACAGTAAATGTGATCGCTGCACCTCCTCTACCTCTCACCGCTCCATCCCACAAGGTGCTCCTGTTTGACACCCACAGTAAACGTGATCACTAGGGGTGGGCGGAATTTGCGAAATCCACTTTCGCAAATTATCGCAAAAATGTTTAAAATTATCGCAAACAAGCGGAAATATCGCGAAGATGCGGAATTTTTTTTCCCGCATGTTCGCGAGATTTTCGGCATGGTTGCGGGTCGCCAACTTACCCATTTGGTTGCTGGCGGGCACGGCCATCTTGTTTTGAGTTGTCTCGCGGTGCATGATCGCGAGAAGAAAGACGTGATCGCGCAACGCATGACGTCACTGCGGGCGTGAACTGTCGCGAGACAGCGCAAATGGCTAAAAACAATCCAACATCACATGGAGAACGCGACCGGATCAATAAAACTTGTCGGCGAACGCAGGGATTCAGGTAAGGCGATCGCGCGCGCGAGAATGTATTATTTTACAGCGCGAGCAAGAAACAAATTATCGCCAAGCTGCGGAAAACGCAAATTTTGACATTTTCGCGCTCTCCGCGGAACGCGAAAATGTCAAATTCTCGCAATTTCCGCGAACGGAACAGAAATTTAGCCCAGGCCTAGTGATCACTGCACCTCCTCTACCTCTCACCGCTCCATCCCACGTGGTGCTCATGTATGACACCCATAGTAAACGTGATCACTGCACCTCCTCTATCTCTCACCGCTCCATCCCACACGATGCTCATGTTTGACACCCATAGTAAACGTGATCACTGCACCTCCTCTACCTCTCACCGCTCCATCCCACACGATGCTCATGTTTGACACCCATAGTAAACGTGATCGCTGCACCTCCTCTACCTCTCACCGCTCCGTCCCACACGGTGCTCATGTTTGACACCCATAGCAAACGTGATCACTGCACCTCCTCTACCTCTCGCTGCTCCATCGCACACGGTGCTCATGTTTGACACCCATAGTAAACGTGATCGTTGCACCTCCTCTACCTCTCACCGCTCCATCCCACACAGTGCTCGTGTTTGACACCCATAGTAAACGTGATCGCTGCACCTCCTCTACCTCTTACCGCTCCGTCCCACACGGTGCTCATGTTTGACACCCATAGCAAACGTGATCACTGCACCTCCTCTACCTCTCACCGCTCCATCCCACACGATGCTCATGCTTGACACCCATAGTAAACGTGATCACTGCACCTCCTCTACCTCTCACCGCTCCATCCCACACGGTGCTTCTGTTTGACACCCATAGTAAACGTGATCGCTGCACCTCCTCTACCTCTCACCACTCCCTCCCACACGGTGCTAATGTTTGACACCCATACGTGATCACTGCACCTCCTCTACCTCTCACCGCTCCATCCCACACGGTGCTCATGTTTGACACCCATGGAAACGTGATCGCTGCACCTCCTCTACCTCTCGCCGCTCCATCGCACACGGTGCTCATGTTTGACACCCATAGTCCCATAGTAAACGTGATCGCTGCACCTCCTCTACCTCTCACCGCTCCATCCCACACGGTGCTTATGTTTGACACCCATAGTAAACGTGATCGCTGCACCTCCTCTACCTCTTACCGCTCCATCCCACACGGTGCTTATGTTTGACACCCATAGTAAACGTGATCGCTGCACCTCTTCTACCTCTCGCCGCTCCGTCCCACACGGTGCTCATGTTTGACACCCATAGCAAACGTGATCGCTGCACCTCCTCTACCTCTCGCAGCTCCATCCCACACGGTGCTCACGTTTGACACCCATAGTAAACGTGATCGCTGCACCTCCTCTGCCTCCCACCGCTCCATCCCACACGGCGGTCATGTTTGACACCCATAGTAAACGTGATCGCTGCACCTCCTCTGCCTCTCACCGCTCCATCCCACACGGTGGTCATGTTTGACACCCATAGTAAACGTGATTGCTGCACCTCCTCTGCCTCTCACAGCTCCATCTCACAAGGTGCTCATGTTTGACACCCATAGTAAATGTGATCGCTGCACCTCCTCTACCTCTCACCGCTCCATCCCACACGGTGCTCACGTTTGACACCCATAGTAAACATGATCGCTGCACCTCCTCTACCTCTCACCGCTCCATCCCACACGGTGCTCATGTTTGACACCCATAGTAAACGTGATCACTGCACCTCCTCATGACCTCTTACTCACTAATGAGAAGTCGTAAAACAACACTTCAACTAAAGCACAAGAAGAAGTTTATCATAATGGGGTAGGATATATGGCCCTTGTGGCGACCCAATTTGTTAATCTGCTACCAAGCCTTCGAACGGAGACAGCCTTTTACCATCAACCTTGCTGCGACTGTGCTTCTCAGCCAAGGTGGTTTCCAATCGGCAATCTTTCTCTTACCACTTTTTGCCATCCAGTGATACTCCTGCAATGATATACTGGGATGGTAAAACAGAGTAAGATCCAGAGAATGCATTGTATTGTAATTGCATTTATATAGCGCTAACTATCCTTGATAAGGCGTCGAAGTGCTTTTCCGGTGAGTAGCACGCTGCTCCAGAACCCAAAAGGATTAGTGTTGAATTAGTATAGTGAAGTATGAAATTAATTTGAGTGGTGCACATGTTAGTCTGTTCTTGGGATTGAGGAGGATAGTGGAGGGATAGAAGAGGGAAAGGTTTGCATTTATATAGCGCTTGCTACCCCTGATGAAGTGTTGAAGCGCTTTTCGGCAAGTAGCGTGCTACTCCATACCCAAAAAAGGATTTGTGGTAAATTAGTCTATGGAAATATGAGACTAATTTGTTTGCTAACGGCCAGAACTAGTCCAGCTCTGCAGCCTACATACACCGAGCACGTGACAGACTTATGAGAGACTTTAGGTGTCCTTGGATTCCAGCAATTATCGCCAGGTCCTACACACCGCCAGCAACGGTTTAAATGCAATTTTCACAGACCTAGTAATGTAAATCCAGCTTGCGGGGCCACTCTGTGATCACCTTTTAATTCACAACTATCTTACAAGGCCCCCCTCTTGGAAATTCATTCCTATCAGGTCCCACCCTAATCAGGCAAAGCAAAATAGATTAAAAGCCACGGATAGGATAAAGCCAGCAGTGATGTCGGAAGCTGTGGTGGACGAGGAGGTGTAAAGAAAGAAAAAAGTAAACGACGAAGCAAACCAGAAATAAACAGAAAAATGCAAGCGTTCATACAGAAAGAAAATAATCAAGTAAAAAAAAAGAAGAGGCGAGGAAAGAGAAAGGAGTAATGGATGCTTGGAAGATGAGATGGAAGGAGGGAAGTGTGATAAGAAAAAAGAAAGAGCAACACCAGGAGGGCGGAGCCACAGAGGCCCCAAAAGGGTGAAAATAGGAGGGAGGATGTTTGAACCCGGCGATGGCCCTTCCGGCCCGACTCAAAACTGAAGTTGAACCCGATAACGATACCGGCGGGACTGGGCAGCGTGCCCACTGGGGCACTGTCCGACGCAACTCAACGCCTGACGACCCAGCCACTGGAAAGTGTAACCAACCAGCGTTCTGCCCGTGACTTGGCAATTGGGTGTTTTATGTCGACGTTTTGGGGTATGGAGACAGACCCAAACTGTTCCTATTTACCCCTACCCTTGCCCTTTCAAGGGTCGGTGGCACGATAAAGTCATATGGCGCCTCCCCCATTGTGTACATGGCCAGGCATAGGGGACCACGCGAAGTACCACGACCGGCTCGTCAGCCTTAAAGGCAGCAACTCAAGGCCCCACATGCTAATTGCCCCCCCTCATGCGGAACCGCACTCTCGCTTCCACCTGAAAACGAACCCCCTTAACCACACTGCCTGGACCTCCACCGGACAGTGCTCCTTTACGTCTTGGACTGCAGCTCATAAAGGCCAATGCGCCCATCATTTAAATCCGCTTGCCTTCAGTATATAACGTAAGCGGTGAAGGGGGGCCGTACATTCACCAATGTCTTCCATGGGCGTAGGAAGTGTGGGGGACGCGGGGGATATATCCCCCCCAGATTTTTGAGTGGGGGGACACGGGGGACAAGGGTGGGGGGGACGAGGGGACAAAGGAATTTCCCCTCTCCCTTCTGTTATCGCAGGACCATTAGCACGCGAAAGCGCTCCCTAATGGCCCTGCACTTGACCTGCCTGCAGTCAGAGGCCACCCGCCCTCTGCCTTAGTGCCAATATCGGCAACAGTTATCACAAAGCACATAAGTACATAAGTACATAAATAAAACACACAACACTGTAATGTAAGTGGCGAAATATTGCTGCAGGTTTATTAGCATAACCAATATGCAAACATGGTGGGTTATGTTACGGGCGATCCCAGGGCAGGCCAGCCCCTATGCCGCCTGCCCGTCTGATAAGCCTAGAGTCACCATGGCAACGCCGAATGGTGTATACCAACTATTGGGAGGGTCCACCCCTCCCATCCGTGGACCACCAGTCCACTTGCTTCACACGCCCCCCCGTGATGGGTGGGCGGAGCATACATGGCAGCCCCCGGTTGCTCAGACCCACAACCGCCTGTCGGCTAACGGGGCGCCGTCGTTCTTCCAGGGGACACGCTAAAACATCCCTGGGTATCCTGGCTTAGCACCCCGCGGTGCTGCTGCATGTTGTACCCCTTGGTATGTGCAGACCCTGGATCGCCCTGTAACTCCTCCACAGCCTTGGGAGTGGCCACCGTCACTACCAGGGCCCCCCACCAAGGTAGACCTGTTTACTTACAACCTGCTGCAGCCAAAGCTTCCCCTAGGTCCAGTAGGAAAATGTCCATGCCTAAACTAGAGAGGTGCACCCCATCTCCCTCCAGGCACCCTGTGGACTCGGCGTGTGTAAGACCATGCCTGATGAAGCCAAGACCTCTTTGGTCTGCGCAACTGCGCATGGCTCCAGGTAGGCCTTTTTACCTACAGCATGCTGATACCGGGCTTCTCCCAGGTCCAGCTAAAACAAGTCTACGCCCAACCGGACCGGCAGCCAGCATGCACCATCAGGACAGGTGCCCCCATCCTTTCTAAACTCCCGACGATTTTTGACTGAAATGACCTTAAACCTAAAACTAGGCGTTGGTCCAATGTTGCCTTTGCATGGCTGAAGAACAATCCCTTTGACAAGACACTCCTGCCTGGCGGTGCCAATGCGGGAGGAGGTAAGAGTTGACAAGCCCACCTTACTACCTCTTTCACTCCGTTGGAGTACACCCATCGTATTCCATCAGTCACCACCAAATGTAAAGCCTAGCCCTCCCAAAATTCTGCTAGTATACCAGGGAGAGACAGGACAGAGTCACCACAGAGGAGAACAACGTGTAAAATTCTTCTCTATTTAAATACTGGGAAAGCCAATTGTTCTCCGCTGATTTATAGCCCAAAAAGTGTTACCCAGGTGTTTCCCTTAATCATATGGACCATAAGCCCCCGTTGGAAGGCCACTTCCACAACCTGCATAGCTGCCAGCCAGTGCTGGAGGGCGGGGGAAGTTACCCGGTACCGATACCCGCATCAAAGGTACCTGTTTCGTCGAACTCAAGGGCGGGCTACTAAGTGAGCAACCAGGCTCCGCCCTAGTATTCAGAGGTCAAACCCAAGCCCCTCCAAGTTCTGCTGCTTCCCCTGCCTGTTACAGGAATCCCAGGGCAGACCACCGGCCTATAACCCATGCTTGGCCATGCCTGAGCTAAAATACCTCTGAACAGCATGACAACAGGCTAACCACCAGCATTGCGTTCTGAATGTTTCTGACACTGCCAAGAAACATGCGCATAACTAAAGCAACTGGCACCATGCCGTAAAAGTAACAATTCAGCCTTCTATGAAACAAGACGTGCCCTTGTGGCGATCAGAGTAGTGCTCCCTCCAAGCCAGAAGCCCTACCCAGGCAACCCGCACCCTCTTGGCACTGGCACGCCCCCGACCCAGCTGCCCTCGAGTGCCTGGTCGTGTGTGGCCACAACCTACGTTTCATCACTGCGTCATACCGGGGTATGATGACATCTAACTCTACTGCTGAGTGCCCGTTGCACCATCGCAAGTATGCCTTTGCTTTGCCTGCTCAGAGTCTGGCTGCAAAGTTGGATGACATTGACACCCCAGCCCAGGGCGAAAATGGCAGCTTTACAGTATCTGGGGCTATAGACGGTCCCCGTACCCTGATGGAACAGAATGCAATTCCCTTGCTCCTGTTGAGCACGAACCCAGAAGCACTTGCTCACCATGGTTCAATACCTTCCTGCTACTAATCATCACCTAGCTGAATGTTGACAAATCCATGTTCTGTGAAGGCACTACTTCGCAGCCTGCACCATTCTGCCAGTGCCGAAAAGACCTTTGTCATGCTGCCTGGCCAATCAATCTTGCCCTGTTCTAGAAGCGCCCGCTTCAGCCGCAGAGCAAACAACTCGCCAGTAACCCCAAACTGGCCCTGATGTGAGACAAACCTGGCCAAGGCACAACAGTGAGTGTACTAACTAATAGCAGGTCTAACAGCATCAACAGGCATCCTCAGCTTACAATAGGCGTGATGGAGTGAGGGTTTCCAGTGAAAATCAAGATGACAACTTCCCATCTGACCGCCCGTGGTGGGAACCACTCCTGTATATTCTAGTACACCTGGTCCCAGTTCACCTGTCACTGCCTGATCGACGTGACCTAGGTACATGGTCCCCTTGCATGGCGGCATGCCATTGAGACCAACATCCAGTCCCAGAAGGTACCACTATCTGCCTACGCTACAATCTTGCCTGGTGTTCCTTCATGCCCAGATATACCACGCAATGATTGCTCTCCTCGGTCACTTGACCCGACCACACCTAGAAGAACAAACACAGCGAGAGGAAGCAGCCTGTGACCTGCCCCAAAAACCACCATCCCGCAACAAACCGACCCAATGGAAAGACAAGCGCCTAACGCTCTACATCCGCGGATGACCCAGAAAATAGCCCATCGTTTAACAATCGAGTAAATAACAACGAACATCCTTTCAGCGTCTGAAGGCCTAGCCCTTCAGAAGTAACCTGGGAGCCCAACGCCAGGCATCAAGACAGGCCTCGGCACCTGTGGCGTGTGTGATCTTTCCCCACTACCGTGTGAGCCGGGCCCCCGTTGCATTTTTTTTTTGGACACTGAAGCACACGAAAACCACCCTAGCTGTTCCTTGCCGCTAGGACATCCTACCCTCAGGAGGCCAAGAACGACCAGGTAACATTAACGCTCACTCAACACTAGGCGTAACTCTTTGCTTCGCCTAGGTGCTGGATGCAAAGTGACACCTCCCCCTGCTCCCGACCATAGTGGTGGGGAGCAGCTCCAGTTACATGACATACTGCGCCCTAGCATCGCATCTCTATATTTTCAACGCGAAGAGCACTACCTACCCAAACCCATCTATCGGCTGGTCAGTGCTTTTCGTTGCATATAGTGAAATAATTCACCATCAAGCTTTGTTGCAAGGCCCACCAAGAGCTATTCTACCTCATGTCAGCCTGCCTGCGTGTACGACAGCTGGGCCCACACCAGTAAACAGCCAATTCTTTAGGAAAGACACCAACAGCGCAAGCTACAAGTATTGGATAAGAATTAAAAACTGGTCTGCAGGGCTCCCCAACTGGCTCAGGTTTCCGAAGTAGGGAGACGCGGTAAGTCCTGCAGGCCACTTGTAGCATTAATTTACAGGTCCTCGGTACAACTAGCACATATAATCAGTACTTAATAGTAAATTAAGTGTGCGAAATAGGTGTTTGGAATTCACCAGGTTTAAGTGGGAGAGCACAAGCCTTATACTATGGTAGCAGGAGTTGAAGTGTACAGAGCCCTGTGGCCGACTGAAACAGGTTCTGTCACAGAGGCAAACATTTAGAGGATGCCAAAATACCCATACACATGTCCAACATTTCAAATGTCGCTGTGCTAAGATGCAACATCCTGATAAAGAAAAGGGGCACTGCCTTCAAATGGCACAGGGTATGAAGCCATGGATATTAGAGGTATTCCAAAGTCAATCATTAAGGGGAAATTAGGCAGGAAGCCAGGGAAATGCAGTTCAAAGAATCCTGCGATACGAATAAGAGTATGAACATAGTTCAGGTATTTTAATGATGAGATAAATCACCTCATTGAGTGACCATTCCAATCAATGCTATATGCAGTGTGCAATACATAAGATAGTCTTACCACCAGCACAATATTTTAGAATAGAGGAACCGTGGACTTAATCAGTTCCTTCATTATGGAAAGTGGTTAGGGCATAATAGTTGACGTTTAAATCCCTAGAGCATCTGGCCATCCTCCACCTGCAAGTAGAAGTAGCAGTGCATCAAGCTTGCCAAGAGGTCAGGTGATTCACTAAAGGGCCCAAAAGAGACAGTACTAGGCCATGTTTAGTAATTCATTGAGTGCAACTGTTAGCTCTCTTTGCCGCTATTGCTGCATATAAACCAGTTCCTCCCCTACTTCTTTCTCCACTCTCCCAGTAGTAAGGATTTTATGGAAGTGTGTACAAAGGTTCCCTCTCCAAATATGTTCGGTTCTCCCAGGGATCTGAACAGTGAGCTATTTAAACGAATGCCTTCCACTACAAAGCCCCTGCATATAGCTGCAGGTCACCGTTTGTGCTGAGTTGCTACTACTTCAGCACATGATTAGTGTGATGGAGCCCCTATGTCAAACCGGGTCACAGCGCGCGTGTCCGAACTGGAAAGCAGCAGCCATAATGGAGCCGGACTGGCGATGTGCACCTAGCGCTGGCGATGAAGCCGACCACCTTTTAGCCGGCTGACGCTAAGAGACCTTTCTATGCCTGGGCGACCCTGAAGCACCGCCTTCCTTACACCACAATGATCCAGACTGGCTGTGCGTTACTGCACACCATATGTATATCGCACGAACTCAACCCAAAGTTATTGGAGCGCTAAACATAGATCCATCATTAGATTACACACTCATGCACGGGGAGAAAAGGTGATTTGCCCAGACTCACGGGATGTGGACGCGAGCTCGAGGCTCGAACCCTGGTTTCCTGCACCAGGAGCGACAGCGCCGACGGACCACCTCCTCTCTCAATTACGGCCGCCTAAATTAGTCAAAACAGAGGAGCACTCGAGGCCCAAGTAATGTTCCTAGTGCTCCACAACCTGCAGTTTTAATAGAGTCAAGCAGGGCAGCGCTACCTCCCAGTGACCTACCCTAGTGCCGTGCTTGCATAGGCAAGCTGCCTGGGGCCGCCAAAATGCCCTACACCATGCGAGTTGAAATAAACATTGGCATTAGAGAACTCATTGTGCCTGTTGAGCAGCACTGCCAACCCTCCCACTCGGGATATGCAGTTGGCCAATGGTACAGCGCCAATAGCTTGTAACGTGACGCCGCATGCTCTGCCCTACCTAGTAAATAGGCAAGGCAATTACCTCCGTTCACTTACAATCGGAGTGCTAGACGACATATGATCAACTCGTCCCTCCAACCACGTGCTACGACTCATTCAAGCAGCGGTCGGCAGCATTTAACACGTGGCCCAATCTAGCGCTCAATGTATCCCAATAAGTACCTAGCCTTGAAAACCCGCTGCTCACTTCATAGCTCCCGTGAACATCAACAGAAGCACCCAATACGCCATGTACTCGGGACAGCCTTGCGACCAGCTGTCCTGAACACCGCATTATGCCTTTGCTCAGATGTGCGATACTTATGCCAATTATCGTCGCACCCCAGGCCCTTCAGGGTCGGACCACCTCGTGAACCTGGGTTCCTAAACTCTACGAGCTTGGGCTATATCACCAATGAGACAACAAAACTTCATATGGGCACAAATAACTTACCCGCCTCCCTAACTGCTCATCTATGGCGTCACAATAGCCGTTAGCGCATGAAAACAATGCAACCTACGGGCAAAGCGAATTGCCTGCCTGCCAGCAGATCATATATGCAGGCACAATAGCCTGGGCACCCAGCACGCAAATCTAATTGTTCTCAGCCCCGATGCTGACTGCGGTGATGCACGTTTCCCCCTCGTGCTGATACCAGCGCAGGTTCTACAGGAGACCTACCACGACCTGCATGCACTCACATCATGGACAGTGCAGCAAGTCCACGTTGGTGGACTGTCCCAATTATATTGCTCGTACTCGCCCCGAACGAGATGACATTTTTGACCCTTTGACCCATACGGGGATCGAACACGCGCCCGTGATGTCATTAGCCCCACGTTTTAACAAACAGCGCTAACCAGTCTCTGCTCAACATGGCGCCAGAAATGCGTCGCACCGGCATGCGGAGGTTAAGTGAGTTGCCCAGGATCACCGGCTGAAGACGCGACCTCGCGGCTCGACCCTGGTTGCCCGCACCGTGTGCGGAAGCGCAGCCGGTGGGCTCCGAGCCGGAACAGTGTTGCACCGGCATACGAAGGAAGAGATTGAAATCGACAGGCACAAGACAGAGCAAGCTCCTGATAGACGTAAGAGATTAGTCCAGGATCACCGGGTGAAGACGCGGCCTGGCATCGGTGGCGGACAATAGTGATATGCCCAGGTTCACGGGGGAAGATGCGGCCTCGCGACTCGAGCCCTCGATTCCCGCACCCTAGGCGGCAGCGCAACCTGCGGCATCGGGCCGGAACTAAGAATCACTTTTTTAATAATCACGCGGTCGGGCAAATAACGCTGGGGGGGGACGAGAACCTTGCCCGAACCCCATGGGATCCATCGCCCCCGACGTGGGCACGACAGTCCTCGCCGCCAGACCATGGGCCCCCCAATGCGTGAGGCAGGGGCCCGACTTACCGCAATACAGAAGAGGCCGGCCATCAACCACGAGACAGGCCAGCAACCTGCACGGCGCCGACGCATGACCACACAAGGCGAGACAGAGGAGTAGTGGCCATAATTTAATAAGCATCTTGGAAAATTAACTTGTATTGCCAGCAACACTGGATGTGGACCTATTTACCTCAGACGCACTCTGTAACCTACTTGACACACGTTCTTTGCAGCAGGCATATTAACCCTCTGCACAAACTTCACAGAAGTCAAAACCTCACATACAAAACCTGCTCGCTCTCCAGGAAGATAAAGGATCACACGGGAGGCCCCCGCCGCTCACGCCGGAATTCCGCCCGCACAACCATGTCTTCCCCGCCGTCCCAAGCTCCCCCTCACAACAGCCCGTGGAGGAGGCAGGCCAGCGCGCGTTGGCTGTGGTCCGGCGCGCCCCAATAGTTGGCACATGGTAACAGCCTGAGGGTCACATGATACCCAAAGGTATTGTAGCACTTTGCATAGCACCGTAATAACATTGCACATACATACACAGGGACATTAAGTGATTTGACCAAGAAACACAGAATGTGGACGCGACCCCGAGGCCCCTCCTCCCCAATGCACCGTGACCCGCAGAATAATTAAAACCCTACCGCTAAGTTTCGGCCCGTTCCGCGGGAGGAGCGGATATCTCTAGTTCCCGCTGCCACCAGCAAGGCCTGGTCTCGATACTAGGAGCTCCGGACAGGACCGTATGCTCTCTCCTGGCGCGTAGCCCGCGACGAACCAAAGGGGATGGGAGGACAGGGAGTAACCAGCCCGAGGCCTAAGATAGAAAGGTCACCATGCCTACCTCCCGAAACAGGCCCGATGCTGATCGAACGATGGGGCAAACCACCAACAACGTAGTAACGCACCCAAACCGTGTGCGACCGGGTCAAGTCTCCACCACGCAGTTCCCCTGCTGCCCCCATAACGCAGAACACAACCAGCCCTCCGCGCACGGCCCTCCCCCCCGCCCGTGGTACACCGACCACAGGGCCCCGTCTCCTGGAGCTGCCCAGGGACAGGGCCGGGGCGAGTGGAAGGTAGCCGGCAGGACTCACCGGGAGATGAAGAAGGAGGGAGCACGACTACGCGGATCCGCGACCACCGACTAGCCAAGGCGAACGAGCGGACAAGAGGACGAGGAGGGGGCGGAGACAGTATATGTACCCCTGTCTCCTCCCCGCCCTCGCCGGAAACAGCTATCTGTTGGGGTCTCCCCCGGACTAGCCCAGGGACTCGACCTCCCACCCCTGTGCCTTCCTGTGGCACTAAGGCGGCCGCCCTTCAAGGGGCGGGCCGCTGCGCAACCCCCCCCCCGGGCAGCCTTACATTTGTTATGCTGCAGGAAGGCTCAGCCGTTCTGGGAAGGGCAGAGAAGGAAAAATAAACGCTGTCTCTTTTCCTTCATGGCAAGGACCGTGTCCACTACTCCTGATCTGCCTCTGGCGGCTGCCCTCCTCTCTTTATTCCTCCATCTCTTTCTGTCTCTGTCTCGCTCCTGCTTACGTGCTGATTTCAAGAGGCAGCTCTTAAGGTACTCTCTCTTGCCTCTCCTTTTCTTTATTTGTTCCCCTGTGAAATTGATCCAAACAAGGCTGAACACTTTGGCTGTAAATGTCCTCATTTTACGACCGTTTTCTATTGAAAAGAAAAACCTCGGATTGTAGAGAAAAAATAGTTAAATACCTAAATAAAGCAATACAGAGTGGACAGCAGACAGGCCAGACTGTTATTTACACCCACACACATTAGCGCCACTTTACAGAGTTTGCCAGTGAAAGCGCTACTTTCTTTTTATCTTCTTTTTTTGAACAACATTGTTTTCCCAGGGTGGGTAAGTGCGCCATTCCTAAAGGGACTGCAATACCTGGTTGATGGGTAGAGTGGAAACGTTTAATATGATCGTTTTCAACTTTTTAATTATTTTAGCTTATAAAATGCGGCTCTGTGTTTGGGGATGTGGTCTTTTTAAACCAAACTGCATACATTTTGAAAGGATATAAGCAATGGACATTGAAAGGGGTCCCTTCCTGGTCCTGTACCCATGTCTTGAACTTTTCAGGCAAAATCACTTACTGATTTCTGAATAATGAGTTTAAAACCTTTAAGGTAACCATGTTTTTTTCTGATTACAGTTCACATGTTTTGCTTATTCTTGCATTCCCTATGAGTGTTTGCTTTTTCCAGGGTGTTATTCATTTTTTACAGGCAGCATTTTACTGTTGTCTAGTGCATAATTTGAATTTAGTCACAGCACAATTGAGTTGGGCTGAAGGCAGTGCGAGTTTCTCTCAGTGGGGCAGTATGGTGTTCAGTGTGGGAGAGAATGTGGCACTCTGGCCAGAGCTGCTGAATTTGGAACTGGAGAACCATGTTCAGACCTTCATGACCAGTTCTCCATACCACTCTCCTGACAGAGCTTATTCCGATGCTACACCTTAGAAGGCCCGATAGACCTTAGAAGCCCAGGTGTCTTAGCACCCGCAGGTGGACCTGTCCACCACAATCCATACTGCAGTTCACTTCCAGTCTTACGGGCAGGCATATGAGGAAGCACATCCTAGATCGACAGTGAATCTGTCACTGAGGTCACAAGACCCTTGAGGCCTGTCCACCTCACCCATTGGTACCTCCATTGGCCTTTTTTCAACACTAGCAGTGCAACTTGCCAGGTTGGCAATGTAGGATTTGCATGCACACCAAACTTAGAGGGTGATTATAATGGCAGTGGGACCGCCACGTCACCCCGTCGGTGGCGGTCCCACCGCCGTTGGTGAGTGCATCACAGCCCGCCATATTACAATGGCGGGTGGTTACCTGGCGGTCGGAAAGACCAACCACCACGCACCCGACGGGCTTCTTGAGCCCGCCGGTGTGGTGGAGGGGCTCGTGGTTCCTACAATGCTGGCGGTGCCTACCATGCACCGCAGCAGGGATTACGATGTCCCTTACCCGCCAGCTTATCAATGGCGGTTCACCTGCCATGGAAATGCTGGCGAAAGGGACATTGGGGGCCCGTAGCAGGCCCCTTTACCCCTGGCCCTCAGACATGGGTCCTGGGGGGCATCTATGATGCCCCACAACATATCACTGCACCATGTGGCAGGCACCGATATATTTAACATGTTCCTTTTTTTTTACTTTGCGGCGGATGATGCAGCCAGCAGCACCTGCTGCAATGTAAAAGATAGGCACTGCGAACACCGTAGTGGCAGTCGCATTGTAATGCCTTTCATGGGGCCTCCCCCTTGAAGGCCAGCGGTCCCATTCCCCGATTCGATGGCGGTGGTACTGAAGTCCGCCTGCCATCGTAGTCAGCCCCTAAGTTTGCATTTCATGAATATGATTCAGCGGGAAATAAATTGATGTTTGCAATTTAATTGACTTTGGTTGGCCTCTTATCTATGAGATTTCCCTGTTGAATGTGCCTTTACATTATACATTTTCGGTTGTATGAATTGATTGCATACTACACTCTCCTACAGGTATTAATTTGAGTGTCATTAGGAGTGTCTGGGACCAATTGTTTTCTTAGGAATTGTTTTCTTTACTAACCTTTGCAAAGGGCCCTAAACTTCACAGCAACACAAGTCACATTTCTTTTAGTAATTTGGGATCCGTTTGAGCTACAAAATTGTTTTGGAGGAAACTGACCTCAGGCTTCAGCAGTGAACACATGCAAGCGCAGAAGGGGCTGCTGGCCTCTAAACTGCCATGCCTTATTATATTCTAGGGACTTAAAAGTAGTTCTAATCCCCCTGCCCTATTATGTACTAGGGCCTTATAGGAGAGGTCATGGCAATCATAGGGGTACCCTAACCCATAGTGCACCCTAGTGTGTGTAGGTGTTTTCACTGTATTTTTAAGTGCCTCTTTCAGAATAGCACTGGCAGTTTAGGCAGAGACCAGGGTCAGTCAGTCAGGTACCACCAGTACCAGTCAGCAAAAAGTTGGGGAGTGCCCAGGGCGGCTTTGCAACACTAGAGAAACACAAACTCAGAATGTAAAACATAACACCATGGTTGGGGGGTTCTCTTCAATAATCAGAATTGATTTCTATCCTAATGAACCCATTTTCCAACATTAGGATAGGGAAAGACTGGGGAAAAACCGTAACGTTCTAATCTATACATTGAAGTTTTTATGCAGCTCTTTGATGACGGTTAATAGCTCACTGTTCAGTGTTAGGATTTTAACTTATAAACTTCAAATACCAAAAAAATATCTCAGACAAAAGCAGTAACTCACTGACCTATTGAATTAAAACTTTCACTAGACAAGCCTTCGATCTCTCTCAAAAAAAGAACATTAATCACCAAAGTTATCTTCACATTTTTATTGTTGCCTGAAAATTGCTGGAGACCAGGAATGCAGCAGCAGGTACTTTTCAAACCCTAATGCACTTGCAAACACGACGCCCCCACCCTAAGCCAGCGGCCTTTGTTTGCTTTGTGCATTAAGATGCAAAATTCATATATATGTTTTTTTTAAACATTTGGTCTCATTACTATATGAATGTAAATAACAATAAAGCATACATGCAAACTGTGACTACATGCCAGCTTTTCTCAATATTTCACTTCGAAAGTATGCGATTGTATCTGTTTAACGGGCGGTGATTTGTATAGGATCACTGGAAAGTGCACAAGGTTGTCCCCGCCCCCCCCAGAATTTTAGTGTCTCCTACGCCCCTGATGTCTTCCCTTTCACGACGTCTTCACTTCTGCGGGGCACGAGAGATGCAGCGCAGCTCTTTGCTCGGGGAAGGCCTCCCTAACGCAGGTTACTATGCCCCCGCACTCATCGAAGCACCGACGCCAGACCAAGGACACGCAGCGTGTCCAGCGGAAGCAAGGCACCCATGGCTCCACCCTGCTGTGCACACCCAATGCCCACCTAAGGACACTGGGCACTGTAGGGGCAAGGCACCCATGGCTTAAACCACCACCGTGCTGTGCACTCCCGATGCCCGATATAAACTAATGAGCCACCTAAGGACACTGGGCACCGTAGGGGCAAGACACCCATGGCTCAAACCTCCACCTCGCTGTGCACCCCCAATGCCCACCTAAGGACACTGGGCACTGTAGGGGCAAGGCAGCCATGGCTCAAACCTCCACCTCGCTGTGCACCCCCAATGCCCACCTAAGGACACTGGGCACCGTAGGGGAAAGGCAGCCATGGCTCAAACCTCCACCTCGCTGTGCACCCCCAATGCCCACCTAAGGATACTGGGCACCATACGGGCAAGGCACCCATGGCTCAAACCTCCACCTCGCTCTGCACCCCCTGGACCACCTAAGGACACTGGGCACCGTAGGGGCAAGGCAGCCATGGCTCAAACCACCACCTCGCTGTGCACCCCCAGTGCCCGATATAAACCAATGAGCCACCTAAGGACACTGGGCACCGTAGGGGCAAGGCACCCATGGCTCAAACCTCCACTTCGCTGTGCACCCCCAATGCCCACCTAAGGACACTGGGCACCGTAGGGGCAAGGCACCCATGGCTCAAACCTCCACTTCGCTGAGCACCCCCAATGCCCACCTAAGGACACTGGGCACCATAGGGGTAAGGCACCCATGGCTCAAACCTCCACCTCGCTATGCACCCCCAATGCCCGCCTAAGGACACTGGGCACCGTAAAATCACCGACGCAATTCCCTGACAAATGGCCCGACGAGGCACAGCGAGGGAGGGCACCCATGGCTGCAAAGAGGACCCAAAATGGAGGGGGGATGCCTAAGTACCCTCCCCAACCCACAGCGTGCCGGACATGACGTGTCTGGCACGCCCTGAGTCCCGCTGTAGTGAGTGGGGGTGGGGAAGTGCCCAAAGGGATCTAAGGGGGGCCGCCCTCTGAGGTGGCCCCCTGTGGGGGCCGTGGGCAGCCATATTTCCGTTACCAATGAGCGTACTAATACTCCTTCCATCAGGTCCACGTACCCGCTCTTGTGAGCATGCGTCACATTTTTAGGTCTCGCCTGGCGTAAGACTGCGCATACATGCACAGTCTTGCTGGCGAGAATTTGTGATTTGAAGAGATTTCTCTAGTGGGCTTTAAGCCCCGCCCCTCTTTTCCATTGGCTGGCGTCACCGTTTATGCTAAACGGTGGCCAGCCATTGGAAAAGAGTGTCTAGTGACGTACACTTTTCTCTTTTAGAGCCGTCCCAGTTGGACTGGCTCTGTTGCTTTACGTTTGTAGCAAAGCCTTTTCTTATCTTTACGGGGCCATGTGTTTCAAACATATGGCCCCATAAAGGCAAGAGATTGGCCCAAACTTGCCTTTTGCTCTGCCTTGTTTTTTTTTTACTTTTAGCGCGTGCGCTTGTTTCAATTTGGTGCGAGCTTTGGCAGGAGGCGGCTCCAGTCAGGTTGTTGTCAGGCGTGTGGTGACAGCTGAGCGGGAGCCGCAAGTCTGTTCCCGAAGGACAGCCTGTGCGACAGGCGCCATAGCACCGCCACCGCCTGAGCAGGCTGAGTCACTCCACTGCTACAAGAGGGAGACCCGTGCCTACAACCAGCACCAGCTTACTGCCGCCACTTCGCCTCCCCAGGCCGAGCAACCCGCCGCCGACATGCATGTCATCAAGAGAGGTGAGCCGGCCCCTAACCCCCCTGTTGTAACCCAACCCCGGTAGGGGCAGCGCAGAAACAGCCTCCACCCTGCCGCAGCTGCGGGGTTTCCCGCCCTTTCAGTTGTTCCTGTACCCGGACTGGGTTCCAATAAAGGCACAGAAGGCTTGCACAGCGAGGCACACAGGCGGCTGTCTGCGGGGCTGGGCGGGGGCAGGCGCGTCCTCACTGTAGGAATACTCCTTTGTAGCCCACCCTGAGGACGAGGGATGCACATACAGGCACAAACACAGCCACAGTGTTGGACAGGCCACACAAAGGGCTTGCTCCCTCCCCGCACGACAGGGCCCGAGCTCCGGCCCACCAGGCATAACCCACGAAAAGCACCTGTACCCCGTCTCCCGACGGCTCTTCTGCCCTCGGACCTCTACTCATCACGGGGCCCAGCCCCACCGGCTCCCCCGGCCGGTTCAAGCCGCCATCTTGGGCCCTGCACCACGAGGCCGCGTGGCCTCGCCCCGACCCTAACCCCGGGCCTGACCGGCCCCGACATCCCGGCACCACCATCCACCCGGGAGGTGAGCGGACCACTTGGCAGGTCAATGGGAGGACGAAGTGTCAAGAGCTCTTCCCCCGCCAGGTGCCGATCGCCTCCAGCTCCCCCAGGCGCTGGCTCCACCCCCTGCTGGGTGTCTGGACACCTTCATCCCGAGCCCTCCGACCTCCAAGTGCGAGGGTCCAGACATCAAAGAGCGCCTGCCCTATAACTGGGGCAACTCCGGAGCAGGAAGGCAGTTGTATCCTGGAGTCGAGAGACACCGAGAGAACTCAGCCTTGACGGACTACTGGCGCTGCCGTAGCCCGCTCTTGTGAACCATCGTCCTGCCTGCTGGCGCTGCCGCGGCCTTCTGCACCATCCATCCACGTCGGGACCTGCTGGCGCTGCCGCGGCCCGTTGTAACGACCATCCTCACCGGGACCTGCTGGCGCTGCCGCGGACCGTACATCGACCATCTTTCCGGGACCTGCTGGCGCTGCCGCGGACCGTGTGCCGACCATCTCGACCGGGACCTGCTGGCGCTGCCGCGGCCCGTACCAACTAACCCACCAAGCTCGAGGATTGTGAGCTAGTCATCACCTCATCCGAACTACCTGACTGGTAACCAGACTGTCCCGCTCCCCCTTACCCTGCATTGAGAGACTTGAATCGAGGGGACCCCTGAGTCCAGACCTCCTTGTACCATTCAACCGTACCTTAAGAAGTGCTTATAAAGAACACTGAACCTTATCCGTGTGTGGTATCTGTCTGTGGGGGGGAAGTTACTTGTCTGTACGATCGCTGGAGACGGCTCTCCCCGGAGGCCTCTCCTCCTGACCCCGGCCGACCCTCCCGGTCCGTCTACCCTTTCTAACATTGGTGGCCAGCGGCGCGATCCGAATCAACGCGTAATCGTACAGAGAGTAGCTCACCCCACGACAAAAACACGATGTCAGCCAAAGATAGCAGCTCCACCGAGAAATTCCAAATGGATAAGTTAGAAGAATATAGCCACCGCGAACTGAGACAATTCTGCATAGAACTTGGCATTGCTACCACCGGCCTGAGCACCAAGGATGATCTAAAGCACGCCCTAGAGTCGTGGACAGAAACTGGGGTCGCCGGACCCTCCGACCAAAGCAGCATCACACCAGAGAGGAACGCCACGGCTCCCGAGGAGCGGGGAACGGGCCTCTCGCAGGAGGAGATCCGAGAAAGAGAAAGAACCAGATTGCACGAGTTGGAAATGGCACGACTCAAGATGGATGGGGAACTCAAGTTAGCTGAACAGAAACTCAACCTCGAGCATATGCGGCTCCGAGAAGAACGAGAAGAGAAGCAGAGACAGAGAGAGCTGGAGGAGAAAAAAATAACGCTCGAGCACGAGCGCCAACTAGCGGAGATAGAACTTCGGAAACAGAATAAAGAACTGGGGGTGCCTGAGCGACCACACACCCCGGGGCCAATCGAGAAAAAAGTCCACATCCCCAAGGATGTTGTCCGCGAGTATGTCCGAGAAGACGACATACAACAGTGGATTAAAGCCTACGAGATCGCCATGACCTCCCACCGGATCGACCGGAGTGATTGGGGAGCCGGACTTTGGGGGAGGTTTGTCAACGAGGGTCGCGATGCCCTACTGCAGCTCCCCGATCACCAAATGTCGTCCTACGACCACATGAAGGCTGCCCTCCTCACCCGCTACGGCCTCACACCCGAGATGTACCGCCAGAGGTTCAGAGATTGCACCCGGATCCCAGGTACAACTTGGGTAGAATACGTGAACTATTTTAGCCGTGCCTTCGAGGGTTGGATCAAGGGGAGCCATGTCACCACCTACGAACAACTCTTTAACCTTATGGTATGGGAGCACCTGTCGAACAACTGTTTCGTCGAGCTCAGGCAGCACCTCCTCGACAGTAAGCTAACTGACCCCGGCAGCTCGCCGCCGAAGCTGACCGATGGGAAAGCACCCGAGTGGGCCGGAGGGGGCCACACGAACAGAACAGAAGCAACCCAGGCCAGCACCGTCCTCGGGGAGGAGGAGGGGGCCAGGGGCGAGGGAGAGACGCCTTGCCAGCAACACCCGTGGCCAGCACCCCGCCTACGGCCGGCCGGGGCAACCCCCCGTGGCGTCCTGGGTTCCGAGCCAACGTCACGTGCCACCGATGCCAGCGAGTCGGCCACTACGCCAATGACCCGAGCTGCCCGCAGAACCAAACACCCAAGCCCCGCCAGGTAGCGGCCGCCGCCCTGGGGGAAGAGCGATTATCGGAGGAACAGGAAGAGTATGAGCCGGCCCAGCAAGAGTGGGAACCGGCCGCCATGGTCCTGGCGTGCCTAGGGGGAAGAGACATGGTCCCGCGGGCCCCCCTACCCGCTAACACCAGGAAATACGGTCAGTGGGTGACCATTAATGGACATCGGGCCGAGGCCTTGCGTGACACAGGCGCCAGTGTGACGGCCGTCCGCTGTCACCTGGTGAAGCCCGAGCAGATCCTGCCGAACATTCTCTGCCCCGTCCGCTCGGCAGACAACTCTGAGAGTATGTGTCAAATGGCCTGCGTCCCGTTCGAATGGGGAGGGGTCTCCGGCCTGTTGAAGGTGACGGTCCGGGACGACGCCCCCGTGGACTGCCTCCTGGGGAATGACCTCGAGAGTTCCCCGTGGGCCACCGTTGAGAGAAGAGAGCACCTGGGGATGCTGGGCCTCCCGGACTGGGCCTGCGTAACCACCCGGTCCATGGCTGCCCGTGCCGTCCCCCGATCAGAAGAACCGGAATGGCCAGCACCTCCGCCCCCGGTCGCCCCAGTAGAAGACAACGACGAGGCCAGCCTCCCAGACCCGACGACCGAAGGGGACGCGCAACCCCAGAACCTTCCTGACCTGGCTCAGTGGCGTCAAGAAGGGGGGCCCACCCAAGAACAGTTCCGCCAGGAACAAAAGACCTGTCCCTCCCTCGAGGGACTCCGCCAACAAGCCAGCGCCCAGAACGCAGGAGACTCCACCGGAACTCACTGGGTCTACTGGGATAACGACCTGCTATACAGCGAGCAAAGAATCGCCGAGCTGGGGGCCGGTCGAGTACTGGTGGTACCTCTCCGCTTCAGGGACTTCCTGCTCAACCTGGCCCACGATGTCCCCCTGGCTGGACACCTGGGCCAGGACAAAACGTACAGCCGCCTAGTGACCCACTTTTTCTGGCCGAAAATGAGGAACGACGTCCTGAACCACTGCCGATCTTGCCCCACATGCCAAGCCAGCGGGAAGAGTAGTCGGAAGCTGAAAGCCCCTCTGCAACCCTTCCCTGTGGTCACCACCCCGTTCGAGAGGGTGGGGATAGACATTGTGGGGCCTCTGGACCCCCGCACGGCGCAAGGACACAGGTTCATCTTAGTACTGGTGGACCATGCCACCCGCTACCCCGAGGCGGTGCCCCTACGGACCGTGACAGCTCCGGTGGTTGGCCGGGCCCTAATGGGGATCTTCTCCCGGGTAGGCTTCCCCCGAGAAGTCGTCAGCGACCGAGGCACGAACTTTATATCCAAATACATGAAGTCCCTCTGGCAACAATGCGGGGTCACCTACAGATTCACGACCCCCTATCACCCCCAAGGGAACGGACTAGTGGAGCGTTTTAACCGCACTCTCAAGGGGATGATTGGGGGATTGGAAGAGCCCCTCCGTCGCCAGTGGGATGTACTACTCCCGTGCCTCCTCTTCGCCTACCGAGAAGTTCCCCAGAAGTCCCTCGGTTTTAGCCCTTTCGAACTCCTGTACGGGCACCCTGTGCGAGGGCCCCTCAGCCTAGTAAAAGAAGGTTGGGAGATGGCCCCCCTAAAGACCCCCCCAGACGTCTTCAAATACCTCCTGGCCCTACGCAATCAGACCCGGCGCTTCAGAGAGATGGCCAAGGCGAACCTCGAGGCCAGCCAGGAGGACATGAAGAGGTGGTATGATCACAATGCCTCCTCCGTTGAGTTCGAGCCTAGACAACAAGTATGGGTGATGTCCCCCACCGAACCATGTGCCTTGCAAGATAAGTGGACGGGGCCCTTCAAAGTGGTCGAGCGCAAAAGCCCCGTCACTTACCTCATCGACCTGGGGACCTCCCGGAACCCCCTTCGGGTCCTCCACACCAACCGACTCAAACCACACTTTGTGCGCTCAGAACTCAGCCTCCTGATGGCTACGGACAGTGGGGCAGAGGAAGACTCCGAACCCCTCCCGGATCTTCTGAAGACTCAGGAGAATGACGGCTCCGTGGACGGGGTCCGGCTCTCTGACGCCCTCACTTCGGAGCAACGCCAGGGCTGCCGGAACCTCCTGCTGCAGTTCGCTACCCTGTTCTCCCTCACCCCCGGGGTCACCCCTTGGTGTTTGCACGACGTGGACACCGGGGACAGTCCCCCTGTCCGACACCGGGCCTACCGCGTACCAGATCGGGTACGGGCCTGCATACAGGAGGAAGTGGCCAAGATGCTCACAATCGGGGTCATCGAGCCCTCGGACAGTCCCTGGGCCAGTCCGGTTGTATTGGTCCCCAAAGCCGCTGCCCCCGGCACCGCACCTGAACTGAGATTCTGCGTCGACTACCGGGGCTTGAACGCTGTCACCCGGACCGACGCTCATCCGATCCCCCGAGCAGACGAGCTGATCGACCGGCTGGGGGCCGCCCGCTACCTCAGTATCTTCGACCTAACAGCGGGCTACTGGCAGATCGGCCTCACACCCAGGGCTCAGGAACGGTCAGCCTTCTCTACCCCCGATGGCCACTACCAATTCAAGGTCATGCCCTTCGGCATGAAGAATGCCCCCGCCACGTTTCAACGCCTCGTGAACCAGGTCTTGGCGGGGCTCGAAGAGTTCAGCGCTGCCTACCTGGACGATATCGCTGTATACAGCCGCCACTGGCCCGACCACCTCCGTCACCTCCAAGAGGTCCTACAGGCCCTCCAGCGGGCCGGCCTCACAATTAAGGCCGGCAAGTGCCAACTTGGCCAAGGGTCTGTGACCTACCTTGGGCACCAAGTGGGAAGCGGGCTGGTGGCCCCGCTACAACTTAAGATTGCTGCCATCCAGTCCTGGCAGCCCCCCGTCACCCAGACCGAGGTCCGAGCCTTCTTGGGGCTCACCGGCTACTACCGGTGGTTCGTGAAGGACTACGGCAGCATCGTGGGGCCCCTCACGGGTCTCACGTCCAAGAACCAACCGAAGCGGATTAACTGGACCCCCGATTGTCAAGCGGCCTTCGAGAAGCTGAAGGCCGCTCTATGCACCGCCCCTGTGCTCCAGGCCCCCGATTACAGTCGGGAATTCGTGGTACAGACCGACGCCTCCGACCACGGCATCGGAGCCGTCCTTTCTCAGTTAAACCCCGAAGGTCATGACCAGCCGGTGGCCTTCATCAGTCGACGTCTCCTGGCCCGAGAACAGCGCTGGAGCACCATCGAGAGGGAGGCCTTCGCAGTGTAGTGGGCCCTCAAAAAGCTCCGGCCCTATCTCTTCGGTACCCACTTCCGGGTACAAACCGACCATCGACCCCTGCAGTAGCTGATGCAGATGCGGGGGGAGAACCCAAAACTCTTGCGCTGGTCCATTTCCCTGCAGGGAATGGACTTCACTGTGGAGCACCGACCAGGCCAAGACCACGCCAACGCGGATGGCCTGTCCCGCTTTTTCCGCCTCGACGAAGAGAGTCCCCAAGGAGATGGGTGACTCTCCCCGCCTTCAGCTGGGGGGGACGCATGTTGGACAGGCCACACGAAGGGCTTGCTCCCTCCCCGCACGACAGGGCCCGAGCTCCGGCCCACCAGGCATAACCCACGAAAAGCACCTGTACCCCGTCTCCCGACGGCTCTTCTGCCCTCGGACCTCTACTCATCACGGGGCCCAGCCCCACCGGCTCCCCCGGCCGGTTCAAGCCGCCATCTTGGGCCCTGCACCACGAGGCCGCATGGCCTCGCCCCGACCCTAACCCCGGGCCTGACCGGCCCCGACATCCCGGCACCACCATCCACCCGGGAGGTGAGCGGACCACTTGGCAGGTCAATGGGAGGACGAAGTGTCAAGAGCTCTTCCCCCGCCAGGTGCCGATCGCCTCCAGCTCCCCCAGGCGCTGGCTCCACCCCCTGCTGGGTGTCTGGACACCTTCATCCCGGGCCCTCCGACCTCCAAGTGCGAGGGTCCAGACATCAAAGAGCGCCTGCCCTATAACTGGGGCAACTCCGGAGCAGGAAGGCAGTTGTATCCTGGAGTCGAGAGACACCGAGAGAACTCAGCCTTGACGGACTACTGGCGCTGCCGTAGCCCGCTCTTGTGAACCATCGTCCTGCCTGCTGGCGCTGCCGCAGCCTTCTGCACCATCCATCCACGTCGGGACCTGCTGGCGCTGCCGCGGCCCGTTGTAACGACCATCCTCACCGGGACCTGCTGGCGCTGCCGCGGACCGTACATCGTCCATCTTTCCGGGACCTGCTGGCGCTGCCGCGGACCGTGTGCCGACCATCTCGACCGGGACCTGCTGGCGCTGCCGCGGCCCGTACCAACTAACCCACCAAGCTCGAGGATTGTGAGCTAGTCATCACCTCATCCGAACTACCTGACTGGTAACCAGACTGTCCCGCTCCCCCTTACCCTGCATTGAGAGACTTGAATCGAGGGGACCCCTGAGTCCAGACCTCCTTGTACCATTCAACCGTACCTTAAGAAGTGCTTATAAAGAACACTGAACCTTATCCGTGTGTGGTATCTGTCTGTGGGGGGGAAGTTACTTGTCTGTACGATCGCTGGAGACGGCTCTCCCCGGAGGCCTCTCCTCCTGACCCCGGCCGACCCTCCCGGTCCGTCTACCCTTTCTAACACACAGACAGACACGACCAGAGAGATATACATGCACAAACTCGCGAACGCAGAGACACGCATTAAGACTCATACCCCCACAAACTTAAGCGCGGATAAGCACATGCACGATGCATACACAAACACAGGCACACTCACACACACACCGGCGTACACTTACCACACGCACCGACAAACGCTCACACAAACACAACCACGATGCATACACTGACCTTAACATGGAAAGAAGGCAACTAAGAGCTGCAGAAAGAATTTGGCGCAATGACCCTTCAACAACCCACCTTGAGCAACTCAAAAAGGAACGTAGGAACTATAAAAAGCACATCATAATTGAAAAATCCACCTTCTTCTGTGATGCTCTCAAAAATGCTAAAAATCACCCCAAAGAACTATTCAACATCATTAGACAACAAACATCCAAACCACCACCTCCTACAAGTCTGACCTCCAAAGATCTTTGTAACAAATTTGCCAATTTCTTCAAGGAAAAAATAACAAAGATCAAGCTCTCACTCAAAGACCACCTCCGTCCTCCCAATGAAGACCCGCTACTCTACATAGCTGACATGATCCCACTCAGACAATCCACAAAATACTGGATAACATTCGAACCCATCAATGAAGCCGAAATTATTGAACTGACTACTGGATCCAAACCTTCTTCTCACACTGAGCACCCCCTCCCCGCCCAACTGGCGAAAAATCTCAAGCTCTCCCTAGTCCCACGCTGGTCGGAGATCATTAACAGCTCCCTAGAAACAGGAATCATGCCTGACTGCCTGAAAATCGGCCGGGTAACACCTTTACTGAAGAGAGCAAATGCTGAACCTAGTGATCTCAACAACTCCAGGCCTGTCTCCAATCTCCCATTCCTAGCAAAACTACTAGAAAAATGTGCCCTCCGTCAACTCACCCATTACATGGACATCAACGCTCTCCTCGACCCTCACCAATCGGGCTTCAGAAAAGGATGCAGCACAGAGACTGCCATCCTAAATGTCATCGATGACATCCATAAATCACTGGACATGGATCGCTGTTGTATACTCATACTCCTCGACCTTTCAGCGGCCTTTGATACGGTTAACCACAATCTACTCATCAACATACTCAGAGAAAGGATAGGAGCAGAGGGGCTGGTCTTACAATGGTTCACCTCCTTCCTGCAAAACCGCTCCCAAAGAATAAAAATCAGAGACTTCACGTCCGACCTACACCCTATAACTAGAGGCGTCCCCCAAGGCTCAGTTCTCTCACCCGCCCTGTTCATCATCTACATGGAGCCACTCACCACCATCCTCAAAAAAGCCAACATACCTTTCCACCTCTACGCCGATGACACCCAGATTTACCTAGAAACCTCTTCCATAGCAGACATGCAAAGACTCAATGACACCCTGAGAGAAGTCCAAAACTGGCTGTCCCAAAACTATCTGAAACTTAACCAGGACAAAACGGAAATCCTACTCATAGCTAACAAAGAACAGACCCCTCAAATCACGGAATGGATAAAGTCTATTGATGCTTTCAACTACTCTCTCACCCCGGCAGACTCCGTGCAATCACTGGGAATAACTTTAGACCCCAACCTTGACATGATCAAGCACATCAAAAACACCGCAAGATGTGCCTTCTTCAAATTAAAATTACGAAACAAAATCAAACCGTTCATCCCTCCAAAAGACCTGAAGCAAGTCCCACAATCCCTAGTGCTATCCAGGCTAGACTACGGGAACGCCACCCTCACAGGCACGGCTAAGCTACACCTTGCTCCGCTTAGATCTACCTTAAATGCAGCTGCCAGATTGGTGACGGATAAAAAAATACGATCACATCTCCCCTGCTCTGAAAGAGCTCAACTGGCTCCCGATTAAATTGCGTGCCAACTTCAGGACTGCCTGTCTCACCCACAAAGCTCTCCACACTGGCCAGCCCTCCGATCTAGCCGCCAAACTCTACAAAGCGGGACAGACAAGAAATCTCAGGAGCACCAACACTATGCTACTCATCCCCCCGAAAAACCCGGAAACAAAAGACCATATCTCGATCTTTCTCTGGAAATGCACCCAGAATTTGGAACGCCATCCCTGCACATATCAAGATAAACCCTTCCTTCAAAGATTTCAAATGCCAGCTCAAAGTGGTCTTCCTCAATCGAGCGCCACCAAAATGACAAAGGTCCTTCAATTTACCGATCCGACATCAACTGGGGATCCAGTCACTACGATAAGACCAACTCCTTACAGCATCTTACTCCTACCCCTCACATTACCCGCCAAGACTATTACCACCTACACTGCTATTCTGCATTCCATCTATATTTGACTTATACTGAATAATTGACTGTTAGACGGCGACCTCAGAGGAGCCCGGAAAGGGGTCCTGACTACCCTGAGACCCACCCTCAAAGTATCGTAGCCGGGCACTGGCGGGAGATTCCCCCGGGGGGAGGACTCTCGCAACCAGGATCGTACTTCTGGTACCACACGACACAGGGGGACCACACTGGGTATTCTCAGAACAAACTTTATCAAACAGGTATCACTGCAAATATGTACAAAGTGAGCACGGGCTCAAGAGTCTCGGAAAGGTAGGGGGTAGCGGGACTGTCTCTGGTAACGGTTCAAAGCAGGGACGTACCCGGCGCACAGCTCACAATCCTTGAGCTGGGGGATACGTGGTCGGAGTTGGGGTCCGGCGGGACCGTGAGAGTCTGGGGGAGCCGCGAGTCACTCAGCAGGGCTCAGGTACAAGTTCGGAGGTCTTACGATCTTCAGGGAGCCGCGAGTCACTCAGCAGGGCTCAGGTACAAGTTCGGAGGTCTTACGATCTTCAGGGAGCTGCGAGTCACTCAGCAGGGCTCAGGTACAAGTTCGGAGGTCTTACGATCTTCAGGGAGCCGCGAGTCACTCAGCAGGGCTCAGGTACAAGTTCGGAGGTCTTACGATCTTCAGGGAGCCGCGAGTCACTCAGCAGGGCTCGGGTGAGTTCCAGTTCCAGGAGCCGCGACCACGTCAGCAGGCTCTCGTTGTTCCAGCGTCGAATCTGCCGGACAGCCCCAGAGCACCCCTTGTTATAGTTCGACCCCTCTTTGATGTCCGGAGTCTGTGCAGGCAGGGGTCTTGTCACCTGGGGGTCGCTTGTCGGGATTTCCTGCTATAGTCTTTTGATCCTTTCAGGGCCGGGTCGGGAGGAGTCCCAGACACCCAGCCGGCGTGGAGCCAGCCCTCAGGGAGGCCGGAGGGCCGATCGAAACCCATCGTCCCAGGGGAGTTCAGAGGTGCGATAGAAACTGCTCCTCCCTCTCTCATCCCCGGGAAGCGTGATGTCCTCCAGCCGGAGTGGCGCCTCTAGGCCCGGGTCGCGCTGGGGCCGGGCGGCCATCTTGGTGCATGAAGTGGGCACGCGGGCCCGGGGTGGCCGAAAGGGGAGAGGCCAGGGACGGGGATGTCCGGGTCGGTGCGTGTGTCCTGGTGGGGAGGTTCGGCTGGGCCGGGGGCTTGGGCTGTAGGTACCAGGTTTCGGTGGTGCGGGGGCACGGAGGGCCATTCTACGAGGCCGGGTCCAACACGCGTCCCCCCCAGCTGAAAGCCGGAGAGGACTGCCCATCAGCTTGGGGGGTTCTCTTCGCTGAGGCGGAAGAACCGGGAGAGGCCGTCAGCATTGGCGTGGTCCGTACCAGGGCGGTGTTCCACGGTGAAATCCATCCCCTGGAGGGAGATTGACCACCGCAGTAGCTTGGGGTTTTCTCCTCGCATCTGCATGAGCCAACGTAAGGGCCGATGGTCAGTTTGGACTCTGAAATGGGTGCCAAACAGGTAGGGTCGTAGCTTTTTGAGTGCCCAGACCACGGCAAAGGCTTCGCGCTCTATGGTGCTCCATCTTTGTTCTCGGGGCAACAGCCGCCGACTGAGGAAGGCGACGGGCTGGTCTAGGCCTTGGTCATTTACTTGGGACAGGACGGCCCCAATGCCATGCTCGGAGGCATCGGTTTGGACTATGAACTCCTTGGCGTAGTCGGGAGCCTGGAGGACGGGGGCGGTACACATGGCCCTTTTTAGGGCATCGAAAGCTTCCTGGCAGGCAGCCGTCCACTGCACTTTCTTTGGCTGTTTTTTAGATGTGAGTTCTGTGAGAGGGCCGACAAGGCTGCCATACCCCCGAATGAATCTTCGGTAGTAGCCCGTGAGTCCCAGAAAGGCTCGGACCTCCGTCTGGGTGATGGGTGGTTCCCAGGCCAGGATGGCGTCGATCTTTGGCTGTAGCGGGGCGACCTGGCCACTCCCGACCTGGTGCCCCAAGTAGACCACGGATCCTTGCCCGATCTGGCACTTGCTGGCTTTTACTGTGAGGCCTGCCTGGCGCAGGGCGATTAGCACCCTTCGGAGGTGCTGGAGGTGCTCACTCCACTCTGAACTGAAGACAGCGATGTCGTCCAGGTATGCCGCGCTGAACTGTTCTAGCCCGGCCAGGACTCTATTCACCAGTCGCTGGAAAGTGGCCGGGGCATTTTTCATCCCGAAGGGCATTACGCGGAAGCGGTAGTGCCCATCGGGGGTGGAGAAAGCGGACCGCTCTTTGGCCCCTTCGGTGAGCGCAATCTGCCAGTATCCGCAGGTGAGGTCGAAGGTGCTGAGGAACCGGGCTGCCCCTAGTCGGTCAATGAGTTCGTCGGCTCGTGGAATGGGGTGGGCATCGGCTCGGGTAACGTCATTGAGCCCCCGGTAGTCCACGCAGAATCGGAGCTCGGGGGCGACACCGGGGGCCGCTGCCTTCGGGACCAGGACCACGGGGCTGGCCCAGGGACTGTCAGAGGGCTCGATCACCCCCAGGGTCAACATCTTCGAGACTTCCGCTTGAATGCAGGACCGGACCCGGTCAGGAACCCGGTAGGCTCGGTGTCTCACCGGCGGGCTGTCCCCGGTGTCCACATCATGAACACACCAGTTGGTGACCCGGGGGGTCAGGGAGAAGAGGTCAGAAAATTGTCTTAGGAGCTGGCGGCAGTCCGCTTGTTGCTGGGCAGTGAGGGCTGGGGAGAGGTTCACTCCTTCCACGGAGCCATCCTGCTCCTTGATACACAGGAGGTCCGGGAGGGGATCCGACTCATCTTCGGCCCCATCATCGGTGGCCAGCAGGAGGCTCAGTTCTGTCCGCTGGAAGTGAGGCTTGAGGCGGTTCACGTGCAGGACCCGGAGGGGATCCCGAGGCGACTGGACGTCCACCAAGTAGGTGACTTGGCTCTTCTTCTCGACCACCTTGTAGGGCCCAGTCCATCGGTCCTGGAGAGCGCCAGGCTTTACGGGGGCCATGACCCACACCTGCTGGCCCGGCTGGAACTCGACCAGAGTAGCATTTTGGTCGTACCAGCGCTTCATTTCTTCTTGACTCGCCTCCAGGTTGGCCTCGGCCAGTTCCCGGAACCTCCTGGTCTGGTTCCGGAGGGCCAGGACATATTGGAACACATCTCGGGGGGTGGTCTGGGGTGCTGCCTCCCACCCTTCCTTAACTAAACTGAGGGGACCTCGGACGGGGTGCCCATAGAGTAATTCAAACGGGCTGAACCCTAAGGACTTCTGGGGGACCTCCCGGTAAGCGAACAAGAGGCAGGGGAGCAGGACGTCCCACTTACGCCGGAGGGGCTCTTCTAGGCCAGCGATCATCCCTTTCAAAGTCCTATTAAACCTCTCTACTAGGCCGTTCCCTTGGGGATGGTACGGGGTGGTGAACTTATAGGACACCCCACATTGTTGCCACAGGGACGTCATATACCTGGATATAAAATTAGTGCCGCGATCGCTCACGACCTCGCGGGGGAAACCCACCCTGGAGAAGATCCCCATCAGGGCCCGGCCCACCACGGGGGCCGTAATGGTGCGTAGGGGAATAGCCTCTGGGTAGCGGGTGGCGTGGTCCACTAGGACCAAGATGAAACGGTGTCCTTGGGAGGTGGGGGGGTCCAGTGGCCCCACGATGTCGATCCCGACTCGTTCGAAGGGGGTACTGACGACCGGGAAGGGTTGGAGGGGAGCCTTGCGCTTCCCCCCACTCTTCCCACTGGCTTGGCACGTGGGGCAGGACTTGCAGTGGGCCTCTACCGCTGCTTTCATCTTAGGCCAATAAAAATGGGTCACGAGACGGCTGTAGGTCTTGTCCTGACCCAGGTGACCGGCGAGGGGGACATCGTGGGCTAAGCCCAGGAGGAAATCCCGGAAGCGGAGAGGTACCACCAGTACCCGTCCGGATCCCAGCTCCACTGATTTCTGCTCACTATACAGGACGTTATTCTCCCAATAGATTCGGTGCGTTCCGGTCTGGTCACCTGCGGCTTGGCCCTCGGCCTGGCGCCGCAGCCCGACCAGGGAAGGACAGGTGGCTTGCTCCTGGCAAAATTCTTCTCGGGTGGGCCCGCCCTCGTGGCGCCAATGTGCCAACTCGGGTAGATCCCCCAACTCGGGGACCGGGGCGGGGTCGGATGGTGCGGGTTCGTCGCTGGCGACGGACCCTTCCGATGGGGGAACGGGAGGACCCTCGGTGGGGACGGTGCTGGCTACTTCGACCGGGGTGCTCTCGATTTCTCTCCGGGGAGTGAGTCGGGCTGTCATAGATCGGGTGGTGGCGCACACCCACTCGGGGAGTCCCATCATTCCTAGGTGGGCCTTGCGCTCTACGTGCTTCCAGGGAGAACTCTCCAGGTCGTTCCCTAAGAGGCAGTCGACCGGCTGGGAGGTTCTTACGGCCACCTTGAGTTTACCTATCACCCCTCCCCACTCAAATGGCACCAGGGCCACCTGACACATACTTTCGCTATTGTCTGCAGATATTACGGGGCAAAAGACATTGGGGAGGATCTGCTCCTCGGGAACTAGGTGCCTGAGGACACCGGTGATACTGGCCCCGGTGTCCCGCAGGGCCTCTACCTGGTGGCCATTGATCTTGACGAGCTGCCCATATTTCTGTGTGTTGGACGGTAGGAGGCTACCAGGGATCATTTCCCTATCTCCCAGGGATACTAGGGCCATCGCGGCGGGTTCCCACTCCTCGGCTCCCTCAACCTCCTCCCCTAGGGCTACGTTGGCTATCTGTCTCGCAGGGGTGACTTGGGTGGCCATGGGGCACTCTGGGTCATTGGCGTAGTGCCCGGGTTTCTGGCAGCGGAAACATGTGACGGTCACCCGGTGTCCCCGTCTCCCAGGGGGCCCTGTTACTGGTGGGGGGGGCGCCGGGAAAGGTGGAGGTGGTGTCTTCGGGGGGCTAGGCTGAGACTCCCTCGGCCCTCCCTGGTTCCCTCCCCCTCTCTGGCGGGGTGGTCCCTGACTGGTTCGGGGGTACTCTCCTACCATGCCCCGGGAGACCCGGGTGTTGGTCCAGCGGTCGGCCTCCACGGCCAGCTTCCGGGGATCTGTGAGCTTGCTATCCAGCAGATGTTGACGTAGCTCTACGAAGCAGTTCGCAGCCAGATGTTCCCATAACATGAGGTCAGTGAGTTCGGCAAGGGTGGTGACTTTGCTGCCCTTGACCCACCCATCGAAGGCCCGACTAAAAAAGTTTACATACTCCACCCAGGTGGTGCCCGGGATCTTCCTGCAGTCCCGGAACCGTTGGCGGTACATTTCTGGGGTGAGGCCGTATCTTGTGAGGAGAGCCTCTTTCATGTGGCTGTAGGAGGTCTGCAGGGAGAGGGGTAGGTCGAGCAGGGTGTCCCTTCCTTCGCTCAGAAACCGCCCCCACAACCCCACCCCCCAGTCCTTCTGTGGATTCCGATGGGAGGTCATGGCGACCTCGTAGGCCCGAAACCATTGCTGAATGTCATCGTTTTTATAATATTCTTTGACCACATCCTTGGGGATGTGGACCTTCTGTTCCGCTGGGGGGGCCGTCTCTCGGTTCCCCGAGGGCCTTCCGTCCTCATTTCGGGCCTTGAGCTCGAGTTCCTTTAAGCTCCGTTCGTGCTCCAGTTGGAGCTTTCTTCCTTCGTGCTCCCGTTGGAGCTTCTTTTCTTCCAGTTCGCCTTGTACACGCATTTGCTCTACTGCTAGCTTCTTCTCTGCTAACTTCAATTCGCCCTCGATTTTGAGTTTGGCTAACTCGAGTTCATGACTGCGGCTTCTCTCTCTGTCCGCGAGCTCTTCCGGGGACAGGCCCCCGTCTGGTACGATGCCTCGCACCTGATTGCTACTGCTTTCACTTTGGGGGGGTTCGGCTTCGTCGGGGCGCTCCCCCGTGCCTTCCGGGCGGGAGGCCCCGGTCTCCACCCAAGTTTTCAGTGCTTTCTGCAAGTCTTCCTTAGTGTTGAGGCCAGTGGTAGCGATTTTGAGTTCTTTGCAAAATTGTTTTAGCTCTTTGTGTGTGTATTCTTCCAGATGCTCCACCTGGAACACTCTGTTGGCGTTGGTTTCTGCGGAGCTCGTGGCGCTTCCTTCTGCCATCTTTGTTGGTCGTGCGTCCGTCGTTTACTGTACGATCTCTAGGTGATGGGCCCGAATCCCGTCGCTTGCCACCAATGTTAGACGGCGACCTCAGAGGAGCCCGGAAAGGGGTCCTGACTACCCTGAGACCCACCCTCAAAGTATCGTAGCCGGGCACTGGCGGGAGATTCCCCCGGGGGGAGGACTCTCGCAACCAGGATCGTACTTCTGGTACCACACGACACAGGGGGACCACACTGGGTATTCTCAGAACAAACTTTATCAAACAGGTATCACTGCAAATATGTACAAAGTGAGCACGGGCTCAAGAGTCTCGGAAAGGTAGGGGGTAGCGGGACTGTCTCTGGTAACGGTTCAAAGCAGGGACGTACCCGGCGCACAGCTCACAATCCTCGAGCTGGGGGATACGTGGTCGGAGTTGGGGTCCGGCGGGACCGTGAGAGTCTGGGGGAGCCGCGAGTCACTCAGCAGGGCTCAGGTACAAGTTCCGAGGTCTTACGATCTTCAGGGAGCCGCGAGTCACTCAGCAGGGCTCAGGTACAAGTTCGGAGGTCTTACGATCTTCAGGGAGCCGCGAGTCACTCAGCAGGGCTCAGGTACAAGTTCGGAGGTCTTACGATCTTCAGGGAGCCGCGAGTCACTCAGCAGGGCTCGGGTGAGTTCCAGTTCCAGGAGCCGCGACCACGTCAGCAGGCTCTCGTTGTTCCAGCGTCGAATCTGCCGGACAGCCCCAGAGCACCCCTTGTTATAGTTCGACCCCTCTTTGATGTCCGGAGTCTGTGCAGGCAGGGGTCTTGTCACCTGGGGGTCGCTTGTCGGGATTTCCTGCTATAGTCTTTTGATCCTTTCAGGGCCGGGTCGGGAGGAGTCCCAGACACCCAGCCGGCGTGGAGCCAGCCCTCAGGGAGGCCGGAGGGCCGATCGAAACCCATCGTCCCAGGGGAGTTCAGAGGTGCGATAGAAACTGCTCCTCCCTCTCTCATCCCCGGGAAGCGTGATGTCCTCCAGCCGGAGTGGCGCCTCTAGGCCCGGGTCGCGCTGGGGCCGGGCGGCCATCTTGGTGCATGAAGTGGGCACGCGGGCCCGGGGTGGCCGAAAGGGGAGAGGCCAGGGACGGGGATGTCCGGGTCGGTGCGTGTGTCCTGGTGGGGAGGTTCGGCTGGGCCGGGGGCTTGGGCTGTAGGTACCAGGTTTCGGTGGTGCGGGGGCACGGAGGGCCATTCTACGAGGCCGGGTCCAACATTGACCTATCTTTGAACACTGTATGTATATTACTTCACAAAATGTTATTTAACAAATGTTGTAAAGCGCTCCGATACCTTCGGGTCTGGCTAGCGCTATATAAAACTCCGAAATAAATAAATAAATAAATATAAACACAGGCTTACACAGGCACAGACACCCACCAACAGGCACATACACACTCTGGCAGTCACACAGGCACACACACATACCGGCGTACACTTATCACACGCACCGACAAACGCTCACACAAACACAACCACGATGCATATATAAACACAGGCTTACACAGGCACATACACCCATCAACAGGCACATACACACTCTGGCAGTCACACGTTTACACATACAAACACATAGATCACACACAAGCATACATGCAAGAATAAAAACACACAAACTTTGCAACAGATTTTGCAAACAGGCACTTACACTCACACTTGCGCATCCATGATAAACAACTAACAGGCACTGACAGCCATATTCACAAAACACGGACAGAAATACACACGCATAGGCACATTAACCCTCTCGCGAAAACCAATACGCGAAACAACACAGACACATTCACACACAAAGACTCAAAGGCAAGCACCCAATATATCACGTTCCAAAGTGCTTTTGAGACAGACGTACTTCTTACTGTTCACTCACCATTTGACTGCAAATAAACAACGTTGAAAAGACATTCACATGGCGTCTCTTTTCATATATGATGAATCCGACACAGTTTCCACTGGGAAGTCCAGTTCACAGCACCCTGGGGCCCAAGCGACTGCTCTCTTGTCATGTGTGCGCGTGACGACATCAACGAAGGGAGTCCTGATTCTGGGGAGAAGGACTCAGACAAAGACAATAAAGTCATAGACATCAGTTCATGGCCATAGACATGTCTATGTATGTACCGCACGTAACATGAACAGGTACACATACATGCATGTATACATGTGCTGGTATCTGAAAGCATGCCAGCATAGTCATTCGCACGTACACGCAGACACTTTTACATGCGAATGTGTATAAAACCCACAGACATTGATATAAACACAGACATATACATATATATAATATTTCCCCGCGCGTGTCCACGTATGATTATACAATGTCCAATTAAGATTTATGTTTATGTGTACATTGATGTACTTGTGAATACATATATAGATATATATATAACACCTGCACATAGCTCTAATAATGAAAAAGTACATATTCGTCTGTGTATACACTTTATTGATAACATTTAGAATAAGACAAGAATCTTGCCATTGCTCATACATTTGTGCTCGCATCTATTTATTCACTCAGCAAATGAAGGAAGATAAGGCTAGCTTATGTTCCAATTTGTGAATAATTGTGTATTTTACCCAAAACACGCATATGGACATACATACAGTATGGGCGCATTTGTACTCGTAACATGTTACGTGTTTCATGAAGTGAAATATTTAACCTTGCAGGGCCTTTTTGGCGCTAACATCAAATGTGGACATCCTTTTCTAACTCGTTTTCTTGTATTTATTTTTGGAATACTGTGGTTCTTAATAATTTAGGAACTGTACAACGGTCGACAACGGTTCTCAAGTTTAGGAGAAATGAATTCCAAGCTCTTGTTGTCACGAACGAACCTGTCCCTCCGCAACGTGTCATTTTTCATTTGTAGCTTTTAGTTGGACATTAAAAACAAGGCATGCATGTTGTCTGCATATGTGAAGCCCTGCGCGCGCCCTCTCTCTTCTCACACCCGTGTTTGCATGCATGTCACGTGTTTGCATGCATGTCACCTGAAAGGGGAGACGGTGGCTGAGACGCATCGCGAAAAGACACAACTAAAGTTCGGGGTTCGATGACGAATGTACAGAAAGTATCGATCCACCTGCTGTCCCAGACCTGGCTTAAGGCGGTGTTAGAAGTAGGATCTAGCGCAGATGAAAGGCAGTCTGCACACCACGGTTCGCCCTATTACAGTCCCCACGTTGGCAGCCACAGCTGAGCCCAGCGGCAGGCTGCCCCTCGAGGGAGCTCGCACGTATAGATTGCCCAAAGATGAAACAAATGTCATTTTAGTGAGACAGTGTTTACCTTTCGGTGAGATGTCTGCTATTGTCCAGTGCCCCCCCCGGAAATGGTTCAAACTTGGGCTTTGAGTTGTTCAGCCCAGAATGTGTGAGAGTGCCAGCGATGCGCGCTGTATATTTGGCAGATCCCCGTTTAAAGGCTCACATCATACCGAAGGGCCCCGCGTGACATCATACCGAAGGGCCCCGCGTGACATCACACCGAAGGGCCCCGCGCGAGCGACCGGAAGTCTCCCCCGCGTGGATGTATTTTGCTGCAGGACATGGGATTCCTGCTGACGCGCTTTATTTCAAAAGTCGGATGAGCCACAGATGAGCCCGCGAAAAGCAGGAGAATGAACAGAACAACATAGACAGAGTGAAAAATGAAACGAAAGAGGGGCAGGCAATGGAGGAAAGAACGAAAGAAAGATAGATGTTTGCTGTACATGACTACTTAAGAAAGAACAAGCATTGGCAGAGCCAATAGGTCTCGCCTTTGGGACCTTATAAGTGTATACCATGCAACAGTTGATGTTGTTGCACCAAGGATATTGTACTGTCTGACGCCGCCCCCAGGTAGCTGCTCGGACGTCTGACGTCACCCCCAGGTAGCTGCTCGGACGTCTGACGTCGCCCCAGGTATCTGCTCGGACGTCTGACGCCGCCCCCAGGTAGCTGCTCGGACGTCTGACGTCATCCCCAGGTAGCTGCTCCGACGTCTGACGTCACCCCAGGTAGCTGCTGGGCGGTAAGGGACAGAAGCCCTTTAAAAGGGCCCCTTTGGACTGGTTTCTCCATCTTTTTTCCCAGCTCAGGAGGGCAGAAGGATCACGAGGGTGAAGCACAGAAGGGCACTGTCGCCAGAGAGGGGCCTTCTGCATCAACTCAGGTATGTGCCCTGCGCCCCCCCCCCCCCCAATCCACCCATGCTGGAAACAAATGAGTGTGCTTGGGTCACGCAGGGGCGGCGGCAGCGCTTCTCCCCGGTGCCCTGCTTGGCATCTCTCCAAGAGGCTCTCACCCCTCCTGGGTCCCTGCAGAGGCGGGAACACGACGAAAGGAGTCCCCTGAATACAATCCGTTCCTGCTCTCCCGGCCTCAGCGGCTGCGTTTCCCTCTGGTGCTCGCTGCTGGCCCGGCTCCTGTCCCCAGGGGCGCATCTTCAGGGGGGATCGTATAGGGTTTTCCTTTTTGAAGGCCCCTGGAGTGTTCTACTCTTTTTGGCGGAGATCAGTCTTTAGTATTTGCAGTTTTGAGGGTCTTCTGTGTGGTTTATGCAACTCTCAAATTTACACCAGAAGGGTTTCGATTTTTAGCTGACCAGCATAGTGGATCCCACGGCTGCTTGCAAACATTTTTGTTAGTCTGGGATCGCACAGTTTGGTTAAAGTGGGGAAGCCAGGATTAATCCCAGGTTGTCTGGTTTCACATTGTGCTTTGTGTGCTCTGCCCCCCACCCCCCCCCCCCCCCCCCTTTATCGCGAGGCGCGCGCGCGCTTGTTTTTCAAGTGCTGGCGTTTCTGGTAGGAGGCTTAATTTGTGGCCGTCCGAGGCGGGTTTCTTTCCTTTGTCTGCCTTGTTTGGTGGCCGCTGCTGTGATCTGATCAGGGCGTCTATTGTTTGCACAAGGCGGTCACCCCGGGCTCTTTGGGGGAGATTGGTCGAGTGGGTGCAAGTATGAGGGTTCAAGTTCTGGCCTGGTTTTGGTATCTACTTGAGGAGGGAGGGGGGGGGGGGGTAGGGGGAGAACCCGTACGCATGGCGAGTGGTCTTGCTAGTTTACTTTTCAGTCTGCGGCTCCCTCGCCAGTCTGGGTGGAAGCAGCGCGACTGACCTGACTCTCGCGGCTGCGGCAGCTTCGTAACTCTTCATGGCTTTGCTTTATTTGTAAGAGTGGAGCCGGGACGCTTTGCATTTGCTGCGGAGGAATGTTTTATGTGCATCACAGCACACTCCTGCAGCGGGCACCGGGCTCATTCCTGGTGGGCCGGAAGGGCAGGGGTCGGTTTTGTTACTGGGGGCCAACGGTGCTGCAATATGGGCCCCGGGCCCCTGTACCAAAGCGGCAGCGGCGCTTGACACTAGTATTCATTCCTCCCATCCTTCACGGCCGCAGCTTCCCAGTATCCATCCCGGGGGTCTCTTCCCAGTATCCATCTCGGGGGTCTCTTCCCAGTATCCGTCCCGGGGCGGTCTCTTCCCAGTATCCGTCCCGGGGCGGTCTCTTCCCAGTATCCGTCCCGGGGCGGTCTCTTCCCAGTATCCGTCCCGGGGCGGTCTCTTCCCAGTATCCGTCCCGGGGCGGTCTCTTCCCAGTATCCGTCCCGGGGCGGTCTCTTCCCAGTATCCGTCCCGGGGCGGTCTCTTCCCAGTATCCGTCCCGGGGCGGTCTCTTCCCAGTATCCGTCCCGGGGCGGTCTCTTCCCAGTATCCGTCCCGGGGCGGTCTCTTCCCAGTATCCGTCCCGGGGCGGTCTCTTCCCAGTATCCGTCCCGGGGCGGTCTCTTCCCAGTATCCGTCCCGGGGCGGTCTCTTCCCAGTATCCGTCCCGGGGCGGTCTCTTCCCAGTATCCGTCCCGGGGCGGTCTCTTCCCAGTATCCGTCCCGGGGCGGTCTCTTCCCAGTATCCGTCCCGGGGCGGTCTCTTCCCAGTATCCGTCCCGGGGCGGTCTCTTCCCAGTATCCGTCTCGGGGCGGTCTCTTCCCAGTATCCGTCTCGGGGCGGTCTCTTCCCAGTATCCATCCCGGGGGACTCTTCCCAGTATCCATCCAGGGGCTGTCTCTTCCCAGTATCCATCCCGGGGCTGTCTCTTCCCAGTATCCGTCCCGGGGCTGTCTCTTCCCAGTATCCGTCCCGGGGGACTCTTCCCAGTATCCGTCCCGGGGGTCTCTTCCCAGTATCCATCCCGGGGCGGTCTCTTCCCAGTATCCATCCCGGGGCGGTCTCTTCCCAGTATCCACACACGGAGGCTGGGGCCAGAAAACCTCCATGAAACAAATGAACACGCACAAAGGAAGCCTCCAGCGAGAACAGTGTTAAAACTGAAATGAAAAACACGTTTTCAATTCATTGGCCACCTCGAGCATGTAGGCCTCTCATAATTAGTTTGTTTGCGCTGTACACCCACACCTGCAGTGCGGGTCCAAGAGGTACCCCCAAATTACATACAGCCTTGCAGCAAGATTTACGAGCAGTGCGAAACTGCGCGTTTAACTTTATTGCTTTTCAAATGCCCCTGAATGGAGACTGGGAAGAGACCCCCTGGATGGATACTGAGTAAGTGTTAAAGTAGAAGGTGCAGCTGTGAAGCGATGAATACGTTCTTTCATTTTGTATTGTGTAGTTTCCATCATAGGCACTTTCACGGTAATGAGATGAACGCTGGGACATTTTACCGTAACTGGTCTTCCCCCATCTCGCCTGAGCAACAGTTGGAATGGAGACCAGGGGTTCTGATCTGGGCCGGCTTTCGGCATGCGCACGTAGCTGCCTCAGTTAGAGTCCTGCAAACAACAACGTCCCTCTTGATTCCAATGATTCAGATTATGCTGATTCAAATCAGTTTCTTTACTCACCCCATTAAACCCCCTCCCGTCTCCCATTTACTCTCTGCTGCTGCGCACCACCACCGATCTGGTTCTAATCCGGTCTCATTCACAACACATTCTGCAATTATAAGCAAATCAATTTATTTTCCATGATTGCAATACTACTCCAATTACAGCCTGATTCCTTTCCTTCAGGTTCTACGCCCCACATACATTTGTTTTATTCCTTGTGTTTGAGAAGCTAAAACTACAATAGTTATTCTCTGTACATCATTTCACTGCTCTTTGAAATTAGACTTCTGTTAGTATCAAGCAAAACAGAATAAGCACTAACAAAACCAATAGGTTGGACTTTTGAATAGTGGAAGCACAAATGCATTCAAACACACAATATCGATGGGCATAGTAACACAAATCAGCCTAGTCTGCAAGTGTGGTGCCCCCATGACTGGCAGAAAAGTTTCTCTGAAGTGTAGTACCCAGGGTATGACCGGAAGGTGCTTATATGAAGACCCAGGTCTTCAGCTTCTTGCAGAACTCAAGAAGTGAAAAACTAGCTGTGATGTGTTGAGGCTTGTGGATGTGGGTGGAGCCAATACAGGAATTGGGTGGGGCCAGTGGATGAAGTGGGTGGAGCTGGGGAGTGGGTGTGGCCTCCGATGAAAAACGTCAGCACCTGCACTTAATATTTTACAAATTAAGCACTGGTCCTAAAACCACATAGGTGATGTCACTGCACTGTGCAGTTATTCAATGAGGGTACAGAGGTGCCAGGGGGTAGTGCTGCAGTACACTGAGGGCACAGAGGGGGATTTACCAGTGCCATGAGACGCTCACAGGTGAGCAGCCGCGCTTATCGCGCACTGATTGATTGATTGACCAGAGGGTAGAGATGCAGTGTACCGCCGGGACAAAGGTATCAGAGTGCAGAGATGCAGTGCATTGAGGGTGCGGAGGCAGATGATACAGTGTAGAGATGCAGTGCATTGAGGGTGGAGAGACAGATGTTAGTGTAGAGATGCAGTGACCTGAGGGTGCAGAGACAGGTGTTAGTGTAGAGTTACAGTGCCCTTAGGGTGCGGAGGCAGAGACGTTAGTGTAGAGATGCAGTGCCCTGAGGGTGTGGAGGCAGAGATGTTACAGTGTAGAGATGCAGTGCATTGAGGGTGGAGAGACAGATGTTATATTGTAGAGATGCAGTGCCCTGAGGGTGTTGATGCAGAGATGTTAAGGTGTAGAGTTGCAGTGCCCTTAGGGTGCGGAGGCAGAGATGTTACAGTGTAGAGATGCAGTGCCCTGAGGGTGTTGAGGCAGAGATGTTACAGTTGCAGTGCCCTGAGGGTGCGGAGGCAGAGGGCAGAGATGCAGTGCATTGAGGGTGCAGAGGCAGATGTTACAGTGTAGAGTTGCAGTGCCCTTAGGGTGCGGAGGCAGAGATGTGACAGTGTAGATATGCAGTGCCCTGAGGGTGTGGAGGCAGAGATGTTACAGTGTAGAGTTGCAGTGCCCTTAGGGTGCGGAGGCAGAGATGTTACAGTGTAGAGATGCAGTGCCCTGAGGGTGTTGAGGCAGAGATGTTACAGTTGCAGTGCCCTGAGGGTGCAGAGACCGATGTTACATTGTAGAGATGCAGTGCCCTGCAGGTGCATTACACACCAAAATCTGCATATTATTCCCCCAAAACTAGTGATAGGCGCTACTTATCGCAGCGGGTGAATATTATATGCGGGGGTGTCACTACTTATCTGATGCGATAAAATCACGGACTCTGAGAAGCTTGAATCGCAGGATTAGAAAGTTTGATCTGTAATTTCTGCGCCTTGTCTCACTTCACATGTCCATGTCACAGTTTTTAAAAATCAACAAACATGGACCCGTTTCCTCTTATGCTAATGTTCTTATGTAGTGTCTTCACACTAGGCCTGGGCGTAGTTCGCGGGGTTTCGCTCCGCAGAACTCCGCCAAGTGACAAATAAACACTGGAGTTCGGTAAGCGGCGGAGTGCAGTCAGTGAGTGACAGACATTTTTCTCTTTTCCACACAGGAAGAAGACGCTGATAGCGGAGCACCCCGAGACCATCATGGGGTTCAGAGCACACCTTCTCACCCTTGGGTTCATGTTTGCCATCTTGGTAAATGCCAGTTCCGGCTTCAGTAAGTGACCTGGTACAGAGGCCAATGGTGGGGGATGGGGGCCATGATGGGGGGGGGGGGGGCCATGATGGGGGGGGGGGCATGGTGGGGGCACTGATCAGCACATTTCTAATGTAGTGTCACTGTGACGAGCAGTAGGAGACCCTTCATAACAGGAGAAGCACTGGATGGAGTATAGAGACATATCTCAGTGAAATAACTCTATTAAATGCAATCATGACAAGATTTGGACCAAGCACCCTTCATGCCCCAGAGGACGCTGACCTGAAATTATTGCTTATGTAGGATTTAACGGTTCATGGATTGAACATCCTGTGGTCGCAGCCAGTATTAACAGTGAAGGGGGTCCAAGCGGGCACAGTTGCCAAAGCTGGTAAGATAAGGAATGCCGTAACATGATGCACAAAGTTTTACAAGCTTTTATCCGGCGCCACCAGGGAGTGGCAGTGAATGGCTCCTGCAAACCTATAGGAGAGAGTATAGACATCTGCTAAGAACAAAGAAGAGAACAGCACAGGATGTAGGGTGACCAACCGTCCGTAAATTTCACGAGCCGTCTGTGATTTGGACCTCATGTCCATTGTCCGAGATGACCCCTTTTACGGGTGCCTTTTGTCCGTAATTTGGGCATTGCAGGGAGCGGCGCTGATCCCCTGCGAGAAGCCTCGGCTTCCTGATGGGGGCGCCTCGCACTCCTCGGAGGACAAGAGCAGCCGCACCCGCCCATTGTCCTCCTGTGTGGGCTGATGATTGTCCTCCTGTGTGGGCTGATGATTGTCATCCTGTGTGGGCTGATGATTGTCATCCTGTGTGGGCTGATGATTGTCATCCTGTGTGGGCTGATGATTGTCATCCTGTGTGGGCTGATGATGGGAGTGGGTGCCATGGAGGTCCCAGGGAGGGGGTGCCATGGAGGTCCCAGGGAGGGGGTGCCATGGAGGTCCCGGGGAGGGGGTGCCATGGAGGTCCCGGGGAGGGGGTGCCATAGAGGCCTGAGTTTGAGCTTCTTCAGACCAAGCACTCTTACAAAATGCCTATCAGTATGGGTGACGTGCATCCTGCACCTTGTAGTCCCCGTTGCCTTAAGTAACATTTCCTATACTCTGATTTACACACAAATGATTCATTGTCTCTGTATGTGTGTGATGTAAAGTGCTCGGGCACCCTACACTGGTATGAGAGGCACTATAAAACGAATTAAATATATGTGAGTGAGAGGCACTGTTGGTGATAGTGAGGGAATCATTGTGGGCGGAGCTCAAAGAAGCGACGTATACAAACAGAACTATCGGGGTTTGGGAGGATGTTACCCTTGTAGAGAGGGGAAAAGCATAGAGGTCCCAGGGAGGGGGTGCCATAGAGGTCCCAGGGAGGGGGTGCCATAGAGGTCCCAGGGAGGGGGTGCCATAGAGGTCCCAGGGAGGGGGTGCCATAGAGGTCCCAGGGAGGGGGTGCCATAGAGGTCCCAGGGAGGGGGTGCCATGGAGGTCCCAGGGAGGGGGTGCCATGGAGGTCCCAGGGAGGGGGTGCCATGGAGGCTCCAGGGAGGGGGTGCCATGGAGGCTCCAGGGAGGGGGTGCCATGGAGGCTCCAGGGAGGGGGTGCCATGGAGGCTCCAGGGAGGGGGTGCCATGGAGGCTCCAGGGAGGGGGTGCCATGGAGGGCCCAGGGAGGGGGTGCCATGGAGGGCCCAGGGAGGGGGTGCCATAGAGGCCCCAGGGAGGGGGTGCCATGGAGGCCATGTTCCGCATTCCTGGTGATCTGTGGTCCTGGTACCCATTTATAAGAAAGGAGGCCGTAGTTATCCTTCAACTAAGGCATATTTCCTTTCAGATGGAGCAGGCAAAATTCTCAGCAAAATTATATTAAATCGACTCCAAGGCTGTGTGCACAAGGACCATGTTCTAACCGAGGTGCAGGCTGGCGTCAGGTCAAGGGCAGTGGAGTAGAGAAACTTGAGGGTCCCCCCTGCAAAGTACATGGAGGGAGCCCACATGCTCTGAGCCTGTCAGGAGCTGTAAGGCCAGGGACCCGCAGTACCACAGGGGCTGCAGGGGCTATTGTTACGCCACTATTACCAATACAACCGTTATAAGAAACCCTGGATAGTGGAGGTAATAGTTGGGCTTAGTCTGCCTGCAGTCTATCATAGGCGGTGGTCTACCCACTACAGGGTCCCTGCCATCAGTACTCCGGGGGAGTTTGTCCTATTTTAAGTCGGTTTCCTGGTGCAGACTCAAGTCAGGATATGCTACATTGGGCCCGCCCTTCCTACAGTTTTGCCAAAAGTGCATCCACTGCTCCTTCTCTTTCTCACTACCTTCCTACCTCTTGCTTCCTCTCTCTTCCTTTCCATTATATCTGAGCATCTTATCCATTCTTCTCCCAGCAGTTTTCTTTCTGTTCTCTGTCACTTATCTCCTACTTTTCCTCTCCCACCCCATCGATATCTTCTCATTATGCTTTTCCTATCTCCTGTGCAGCATTTCTCTCTGCTCTTCTTTTAAGCTATCTCTTGTATTTCCTTTGTCCATTTTCTCACCCTCTCCATTGCCTACCTCTGTTTTGTCTCTTCCTCTTTTATGACCCACCCTCTCTTCCTTATCACATTTCCAGTTGACCTTGTCCTTATAGCACCTTGTGACTTCTTTCCTACATACTTTCTCTCTGTGCCCCACAATTAGCGCTTCCAGTGCTTTCTCATCTATCACTGTGCTCTCCATCAGTCCTGTGTGGACCTGCTCCACGGGTGAAAGGCCTCCCGGATTCACAGCTGTATTGTAGACTACGAATGACATGGAGTCTGGATCTCCCGTCTTGAGCTCTCGCCCACCAAAAGAACTTGTTTTGGACCATGTATCATCACCTTGTTCAATCATCCCTGACATAGCTGTGGACCCTAATGCAAACATGGCTGCTTGGCACTTATTGTAGTTTTCCTAATGTAATTGACAATTTAATAACAAATGTGTTCAGTATTATGTGGTGCCCTTGAATGTGTTCATGTTTGCTGAGAACAGATATCAGGTGCAACTAACTCTCTCTGTTGCTTTTCAGGTGTGACCTTTTTCACTGTGGACAATCAGGGCGTCTGCAGGGAGGGACCGCCCCCCCCAAATAATGGCTATGATTACACTTCCAACGCTCGTGTTGTGGGGAGGCTGAGCGGTGTAAACCATGTGCTCTTCGGCCGATATAAATTTCTGTATGTCGTGAGAGGTTCTGAGCTGTATGGCGGTCCCATGCCGTCAGATCCATCCAGGGACTGGTTCCAAGGTCCTGGAAGGCGCGTAGGGAAAGCAGGCTGGGATCTATTCAAGCGCCTTTTCTTCGACCCGAGTACAAGAGATCTTTATGCCGTCACTCATGGAGGTGAGCTCTACGCAGGCCCCCCGCCGATCAATGAAAACCAGGCTTGGAAGGACGCACTAGGTAAAAAAGTTGGTCATGGCGGATGGGATGGATTTCACGCCCTCTTCTTCGACCCCCAAGGGATCCTGCATGGAGTGACTGCTGAGGATAGATTTGTAAAAGGAAGTCCTCCAAAGGGTGGAAGAGACAACTGGATTGCAAGAAGCCAGGCCATCGGAGCAGGTGGATGGATCAATTTAAGCCGATTTATGTCCTTTACTCCTGACGGCAACCTTTGGGGTGTCTCCATTTCAAGCGGGAAGATCTACACGGCCTCTCCGCCAACTTGGGGCGACAACTGGATTGGAAGAGCCCAAAATCGGGGTGATAGTAACTTGTTTAAATTCATGGACTTCACAGCTCAGTGACGAGAACACCCCACCACCCTTGTCTATGTAAGTATGACGTCATGTCCTCGCCCGTCTCTAACACTTTCCACAGAAGCTCTTAGTTCAGCTTTGCCTTTGAGTTATTCACTCTTCTTTCCTACAGGTAGTTTTCGAAATGCACAGATGCTAATGTCAGTGTAGCCAACACACTCCATCCATCCTCTGTTCTCAAACATCATTGTTTCCTCCTAATGAGTAACAAGGCTCCCTTTTTACAAGCACCCCATGGCACATTAAAGGCAGCTGATTGGGGAATAGGTTGAGATGTTGGCAGGGGTGCCAGGCCTTGGGTGACAGTTTCTCATACAAGGCAGGAGCAGTATGTAATTAAAACAGCACTTGCCGCAGTCTTTATTTGTTGATTTTCAGAAATAAAACACCAAAGCGGGGTTTACTTTTGAAACACTAGACATAGATGTCCTGGAAGAGTTGTGGGTATCCTGTTTGTGACCACTAGGTTTTGCATTACAGACATTTAAGGACCAATCAAGGGTGGGCGCCCCTCCCTAAGTGACATAGGGGTCCACCAGGGCCTTCTGGCACAAGCCCAGTTCTGCGAAGCACAGGGAGGTCATGCACTCTCTTGACCTGCTCCCGAATCTTCTCAGAAGTGTCTATCTCGCCTATTCAATTCCTTTCTCTCCTACGCTGTGCCACAAAGTCTTTGGAAAGGCCAGATGGGGAGAGGGCAGTTGGTCCACGCAGTGAATGGGAAGCAACACACAGGGGAGCCTATCAGCTTGAGGAGGCATCCCATCAGTTACACTTTGATTCGGGCTATGCCCTGGCAATCCGGGCACAGGGTCTGGCACACAACGAGATGAGTTGCACAGACACCTTAGGGCACACAAAGTATAGTTGCAATTCCGTTCCTCCCTGGAAATCATGCAGGTGATGCGGGCACTTAGAGGGCACCACTCTCCAGATGTCACCGGTAGATGGTGTGGGCCCCTCGTATGAGATGTGATATCCCTGGAAACCTCTAAGAGAGCAGAACAAGCCAACTGGTCCTTGTGAGCCCACTTCAGGTTGCCACACATCAACAGGTTGTCGGCCCAGACCAGCCACTATTCAGGAAGGCACGTGCTCCTTTCCACAAGCAGTTTTCCTCCATGTGCACAAGAGAGTCCTTTGGCAATGTGCACCACGCAGACCAGATTCTCCGGTCCTGTGTCCCCACAAGTGGATCTCTCCTCTTGGTGAGGTGGCACTGAGTAGCAGCTATACCCCATTGGGCCTTTGAAGCTGGGGGAAGGATCAAAGGGTATTCCTTTGGACCACAGATGTGTCCCCTAAATTCCCGTCCTGTCTGCCATGAGGTTACAGAATGCAGATCTCTATCTTTATGGGGCTGTCCTCCCGACCCAGAGGCCAGGGGTCACAATCTCTGCCCTCCCATATTCTTACGCAGGGGAATTTCAGAAAAAATCACATCTAAGTTAGAATAATAATATTGTAACTTCCCAGTTCTATAAAATAAACTAGCTAATATACTACATGAAATACCGTATGCACAGTGCCGCTTTTGCTCAATTTTGAATGCTTCACGAATTAATCAAATTATTTCATTATAAAAATGAGACCCTCGGTCTGATTAAATCGTTACTGGAAACCCGAACCAGGAATGAGTTCTCTCAACAGGAGTTTGGCCACAGTTAAAGTGTCATTCCTTCTGGTGGGGTAGGCCTCCACCCACTTGGAAAATAAACGATGACAAGGACATATTTTAATCCCCGACAAACTGGTAACTGAATTAAATCAATTTGGAGTCTTAAGAATGGGCCTTCAGCTTTTCCAATCTATCCAGGACAAACTATAGTTTTCCTGCCTCAGTTAATTTGTTGACAAATTAAGCATCTCTGGCAAAAACTCTCTGCTACGCTCCTGAACCTTGCGTTAAACCAATCCTGTCTAAACAGTTTTATCGCATCTCTGCCTATGCGTCTATCTCCATGATACATGCTAGCCATGGGTGCAAGCCTACAATCAGATAACACGGGTCTCCCATCTAGGTAAATTATTACACCATCGTCAGCTCTTCTTTGACACCCTATTTTCTCCCATTCTGCCTTTTCTTTTATTTCCGCTTCATTCTGTAACTCTCTCACTTCCTCCCAGGTTCCTACACCCCCAAGCAGCATAAGTTGGCAGCTTATTCCAAATGCATCAATTTGCTTGTTTACTGCCGTTTTGTATTTGGCACAATGTTGGGCAACTTGGTCGGCATAATGATTACCAGCTGTCACTTTGTCGTTTCCAGATTGGTGAGCAGCACACTTGACCACGCCACTTCTTTTGGTAATTGAATTGCTTCAAGTAACTCTTTTACAAAATGTCCATTTTTAATAGGGGTTCCTGAAGAAGTCAAGATATCCCTTTGCATCCAGAGTTGGCCAAAGTCATGCACAACCCCGAAACCATACTGACTGTCTGTGTATATGGTCACTTTCCAATTTTTCCCAATTTTGCATTCTTTAATTAAAGCTATCAATTCTGCTACTTGTGCAGACTTGACTCCTGGTAAATAGGATGCTTCGACTACTCCACCCAATGTGCACACAGCGTAAGCAGCCCTGAAACCTCCTTCCTCATGACGCATACACGAACGTTAGCGAGATCTAAGTGCTTTGTTCTCACAAACCATATACAGTCTTCCACTCATGTTAATCAAACAATCTCCTTGCCAACATTCTTTCAGAACCTCTCTACTCCAGCTGAAAGATCTCTTCATCCTCTGAATATGAGGAGAGTTTTGAAATTCTATCTCGATAAGGCAAGGGACATTTGCAGAAAGTACCAATTATTTATCAACTAGGGTCCGGTCCGTACGGGTTTAGTCACTTCCACACAATCCATCTCCCGATGGATAATTTCCTGCATCCTTTTGTGCTACCAAAAAGCTGACAAGACGCTAGCAGCTAAACCTAAAGCGCACTCCACTGGAGCTTATGCGGCTACCGCTGCTTTCTTGAGGAATATCCCTATTCCGGATATTTGCAAAGCAGCCACTTGGAGATCTGTCCATACATTTACCAAACTTTACTGCCTAGAGTTGGAGGCTAGAGCAGACGCTCAAGTAGAACAGACCTCTCTCAGAATTCTAGTTCCTTAAATGGCTACCTTAGTTCACTCTGTCTTCTCCACCGCGTTCTGTGGAGATGGGCTTGCTACTCTATTCAGTGCTCATGACTATAAAATGAAATCCCCCACCAGAGAAGGAATCGTTTCTTACCTGTAACTCCAGTTCTCTATTAAGGGAACTTCCGTTCTAGTCTTAAGCAAACCTCCCTCCTCCCTGCTGGAGTAACCATGGGACCTCAATATCATCACTCATCACTTTTAAAAGGAACTGAAGCAACTGCCAAAAGCTGAGCATGATGGGATACTGGTGCTCTCTGGGTTCTTAAAGGTGCAGCCTCTATTTTAAGTTCATATAATGACAGCCTATGGGGCTACTCTGCCCTGTTTCCCTTACTCTTTATTCTCTATCAAAACAGGGTTTGTGAAAGAGATTTATGCTGTTGTATTAAAACATCATGAAGTTATACGCATATATAATTCTCCTGGCCCCTTTTTTAAGGACAAGATGAAGAATTGGGCCATTGTAGACCAGTCCTGTAGCCTCGTCTTAATATTGGTCATTCCTAAGTGACTCTCTGGCCTTCCTGAAGAAACGTGAACATCTACACTTAGGAAGATATATCGAGAAAAAGTGCACCTGGGTCCCCGCATGTGGGTGGGACTGTTCTGTGGTTATGACTATAAATGGAAATTCCCTGTCAGAAACTATTCCGTCTAGACTGTCCCTTTGTATGATGATGTCATTTAGGGTTTTGAGGTGGTTTGTGACATCGTTCTCTGGGTCACCCCTTTCATTTATTTAGGCGTCTCAGGATTCGTGTTATGGATTAAACTTTGTTGAGGGTTAGAGTTTGCATTGTTTGAAAGGGTCTATCCTGTGAATACAGGTCAACCCAAAATCCCAGGTGATGTCATCAAACAAACATTCATCCATGTCTCTTCTTGGTGATTGTTAGAGGTGGGGGGCTGAGGAAAGTGAACCCTTTTCTTCCTCTTCACTGGATGATTCTTTTAATAACAACAAAATGACTTTATATGATGTTTCTTTATTATTATTCCATGTAAGACGTCTTCACGATCAGAGAGCTCTGCTCAGGGGGAGCAGCTGAAGGTCAATGAAATATATAAACGTGTGTTTGTGTTGTGGTTTGTTGTATCTGCTGCCTGACTGGGGGCGTAAAGTTAGTTTACAGCTGACACATGTTTCTTTTATTCATTTTACTAGAATGCCACAACAATAGGACAGATGTTTAAAGGGTCTGGATGAAAGCCACGCCTCAGGAAGTTCAACGCTGGACACCACTCTATCCGGAAATGTTACAGACCCTCTAAGACACCCAGTTCCTGATTGGAGGACTGATTTTTACAAACCGACTGAGACCCTCTGGGAGAAAGCTCCTGTTCTGCTGCTCGCTGTATATGCACGAATACTCTGCAGCTGTACAACCTATGCATAACCTGTTTATGGTTTTCTCACACTTTCAAATAAAGGGTGCTTGAAGTGTCAACATTTGTCCTGATAACAGACATCATGTGCTATGTGCGAGCCCATAACTTTAAGATGGCTTTGAATTACAGTGGGCCCTGTATCCAGCGTCTAACATTGGTGAAATATTCGCAGATAAAACAGATTTTCGCGCTGCTTGTCCTCTCCCTATCCTCGAAGCGCCAGCCCCTTCCCTCTCTGATAGACAATAGAGGGCGCTTTGAAAGGCTGTGCGTCATCACTGCAAGGCGCGCTACATTTTGTGTGAAATGGCCGGAGACACCGGCGAGTGACCCATAAAAACGGAAATACATTTCTTTGAAATCATTCTCGGTAACAGACCTTCCTCCGGTTATTTGGGTTGCGTGTCATTATTGTTTCCTCTGAAGTAAAGATATGGCGTAAGAGCATGATACAGAAACATTATTCGTCACCTTTGCTTCACCTCCTCACACGCTGTTTTTGCTTAACCGACCATTTCTTTATTAGCTCCTAATGGCGAGGTCTGTGGGGTTACAACACCTGAGAGAAGCCTGCGAGACAGCCCTACTCTTTAATCCCTGAGATGGCTCAGATGACCGGCTATTTGAGTGCACTGAGGAACAAATAGTCGATTGCACCATAGTGTATGTATATTACTATGCAGAAAATAGTAAATAAACGCATTGATAGAATAGTGGGGTATGGCCTCTCCTTCGATGTGTCTGTAAAACTCACCTTTTGTCCTGAGTTTTTGTCCTGAATTTTGACCCTTTGTCCTGAAGTCTTGTCCTGAATTTGGACCCTTTGTCCTGAATTTTTTACACCCATGTCCAGAATTTGCCTCCATGTCAGTTGGTCACCCTACTGGTGAGGTGACAGGAGACCATAAACAGAAGCAGCTTGCCATGGGCTCTGGAGGGAGGAGGCCCAGCCAATGCTGTCACTGCAGAGAGGCCCATTATCATTCTATATGTGGTAATGAGGCCGACATACAGCATGATGATGGGCGGATAGCATCCTGTGCCAGGTGGGGGAGGGGCGGCTGCAGGCCACTGATCACAGCAGGAGGGTGGCTGCCCCTGAAGTGAGAGTTACAGGACTCTCAGACTGCTTGAAGTGGACAGCGCCCCAATGTCCAGATGATAATGGGCTGATAGCAGCCTGTACCAGGTGAGGGAGGGGCGGCTGCAGGGCACTGATCACAGCAGGAGGGTGGCTGCCCCTGCAGTGAGAGTTACAGGACTCTCAGACTGCTTGAAGTGGACTGCGCCCCAATAGCAGCCTGTGGGTGGAGGCTGCTCATGTTTGACACCCATAGTAAACGTGATCACTGCACCCCCCTCTACCCGCTCCATCCCACACGGTGCTCATGTTTGACACCCATAGTAAACGTGATCGCTGCACCTCCTCTACCTCTCACCGCTCCATCCCACACAGTGCTCATGTTTGACACCCATAGTAAACGTGATCGCTGCACCTCCTCTACCTCTCACCGCTCCATCCCACACGGTGCTCATGTTTGCCACCCATAGAAAACGTGATCGCTGCACCTCCTCTGCTCTCATCGCTCCATTCCACACGGTGCTCATGTTTGACGCCCATAGTAAACGTGATCACTGCACCTCCTCTACCTCTCACCGCTCCATCCCACACAACGCTCATGTTTGACACCCATAGTAAACGTGATCACTGCACCCCCTCTACCCGCTCCATCCCACACGGTGCTCATGTTTGACACCCATAGTAAACGTGATCGCTGCACCTTCTCTATCTCTCACCGCTCCGTCCCACACGGTGCTCATGTTTGACACCCATAGCAAACGTGATCGCTGCACCTCCTCCACCTCTCGCCGCTCCATCGCACACGGTGCTCATGTTTGACACCCATAGTAAACGTGATCACTGCACCTCCTCTGCCTCCCACCGCTCCATCCCACACGGTGCTCATGTTTGACACTCATAGTAAACGTGATCGCTGCACCTCCTCTACCTCTCACCGCTCCATCCCACACGGTGCTCATGTTTGACACTCATAGTAAACGGAATCGCTGCACCTCCTCTACCTCTCACCGCTCCATCCCACACAGCACTCGTGTTTGACACCCATAGTAAACGTGATCACTGCACCTCCTCTACCTCTCACCACTCCATCCCGCACGGTGCTCGTGTTTGACACCCATAGTAAACGTGATCACTGCACCTCCTCTACCTCTCACCGCTCCATCCCACACAATGCTCATGTTTGACACCCATAGTAAACGGGATCACTGCACCCCCTCTACCCGCTCCATCCCACACGGTGCTCATGTTTGACACCCATAGTAAACGTGATCGCTGCACCTCCTCTATCTCTCACCGCTCCATCCCTTGCGGTGCTTGTGTTTGACACCCATAGTAACCGTGATCCCTGCACCCCCTCTACCTCTCACCGCTCCATCCCACATGGTGCTCATGTTTGACGTCCATAGTAAACGTGATCGCTGCACCTCCTCTACCTCTCACTGCTCCTTCCCACACGGTGCTCATGTTTGACACCCATAGCAAACGTGATCACTGCACCTCCTCTACCTCTCACCGCTCCATCCCACGCGGTGCTCGTGTTTGACACCCATAGTAAACGTGATCACTGCACCTCCTCTACCTCTCGCCGCTCCATCCCACACGGTGCTCATTTTTGACACCCATGGTAAATGTGATCGCTGCACCTCCTCTACCTCTCACCGCTCCGTCCCACACGGTGCTCATGTTTGACACCCATAGCAAACGTGATCGCTGCACCTCCTCCACCTCTCGCCGCTCCATCGCACACGGTGCTCATGTTTGACACCCATAGTAAACGTGATCGCTGCACCTCCTCTACCTCTCACTGCTCCATCCCACACGGTGCTCGTGTTTGACACCCATAGTAAAGGTGATCACTGCACCTCCTCTACCTCTCACCGCTCCATCCCACGCGGTGCTCATGTTTGACACCCACAGTAAACGTGATCACTGCACCTCCTCTACCTCTCACCGCTCCATCCCACACGGTGCTCATGTTTGACACCCATGGTAAACGTGATCACTGCACCTCCTCTACCTCTCACCGCTCCATCCCACGCGGTGCTCATGTTTGACACCCATAGTAAACGTGATCGCTGCACCTCCTCTACCTCTCACCGCTCCATCCCACACGGTGCTCATGTTTGACACCCATAGTAAACGTGATCACTGCACCTCCTCTACCTCTCACCGCTCATCCCACGCGGTGCTCATGTTTGACACCCATAGTAAACGTGATCGCTGCACCTCCTCTACCTCTCACCGCTCCATCCCACACGGCGCTCGTGTTTGACACCCATAGTCGTGATCACTGCACCTCCTCTACCTCTCACCGCTCCATCCCACACGGTGCTCATGTTTGACACCCATAGTAAACGTGATCACTGCACCTCCTCTACCTCTCACCGCTCCATCCCACACAACGCTCATGTTTGACACCCATAGTAAACGTGATCACTGCACCCCCTCTACCCGCTCCATCCCACGTGGTGCTCATGTTTGACACCCATAGTAAACGTGATCACTGCACCTCCTCTACCTCTCACCGCTCCACCCCTTGCGGTGCTTGTGTTTGACACCCATATTAACCGTGATCGCTGCACCCCCTCTACCTCTCACCGCTCCATCCCACACAACGCTCATGTTTGACACCCATAGTAAACGTGATCACTGCACCCCCTCTACCCGCTCCATCCCACACGGTGCTCATGTTTGACGTCCATAGTAAACGTGATCACTGCACCTCCTCTACCTCTCACCGCTCCATCCCACGCGGTGCTCGTGTTTGACACCCATAGTAAACGTGATCACTGCAACTCCTCTACCCGCTCCATCCCACACGGTGCTCATGTTTGACACCCATGGTAAACGTGATCACTGCACCTCCTCTACCTCTCACTGCTCCATCCCACACAGTGCTCATGTTTGACACCCATAGTAAACGTGATCGCTGCACCTCCTCTACCTCTCACCGCTCCGCCCCACACGGTGCTCATGTTTGACGTCCATAGTAAACGTGATCACTGCACCTCCTCTACCTCTCACCGCTCCATCCCACGCGGTGCTCGTGTTTGACACCCATAGTAACGTGATCACTGCAACTCCTCTACCCGCTCCATCCCACACGGTGCTCATGTTTGACACCCATGGTAAACGTGATCACTGCACCTCCTCTACCTCTCACTGCTCCATCCCACACAGTGCTCATGTTTGACACCCATAGTAAACGTGATCGCTGCACCTCCTCTACCTCTCACCGCTCCGCCCCACACGGTGCTCATGTTTGACACCCATAGTAAACGTGATCACTGCACCTCCTCTACCTCTCACCGCTCCATCCCACACAACGCTCATGTTTGACACCCATAGTAAACGGGATCACTGCACCCCTGTAGGAGAGTAGGGTCTGCAATCCTATGATCACCCAGATTTTTTTGCTTTTGCTTCATTGGTTTACGACTTTCTCCGGCTGTGGGCCTGCCAATCAGACCCACAGCCTAGCTGTTCTCTCTCGAAATTAACACACATGTACATTAGGTGCATCCACTAATTGGAACTGGGCCGCCTTGTCAGTCCCTGTCTCAGCATACCACAGGTATCCAGGGCATCGGTGTACCCAGGGCCTACCAGGGGCTGAAGCATGTATTATGCCACCCCTGGAATGGCCGCCCAAATCTGACACAACTGGCTGCACGACAGCTGGGGCCACGTGGTGTAATCACCCGTTGCTGTAGGTGTAGTATTCCTACACCTAAACCCTAAAATGGACACATGGATTCCTATCAGTCACTCCTATAGCAGGCCTTATCAATCCTGAAGGCAGAGTGCAGGGAACCATGTGGGACGGTGCTCTAGCGCGAGCTGAGCCCGTCGACGGCTTGCGGAACCAAGTCCTAATAGCCGTTCCATGGTGACGCGGGCCAACTACTTTTAATGCATTATAATCCTTGCGGTTATTTGCTAACTTTGGCCTCACATCACCTACACATGTCGAGTAAGGTGTCATACGAATGGGAATACGAACCCCTCGCCAGTCCTGGCGACGGGGTTGGCATTCCCCCCTTTTAGAGGGACACGACATGGAAGTAACCTTGAACCCCGGTTAAAGTTGACTCAAGCCTCAGCATCACAAAATGGATGCTGCCACCAGACACAAGTCTGACCTCCTGCTGCTGGGGGACCTTCCAGCAAGGGGAGCTTGGACAAAGGGTTTCCTGTCGAGGGCGGTGTTAGCACCATCCCAGACAGGGTTTGTGTATCCCAGGTAGGCAGGGCTGAAAGGAAGGTGATTGCAAGTGGCACCCCGGTGCTCACTGTGCATAGTCCGGCTCAAACCAGTTTCGGGGGCACACCAGCCCCTGAGCTGGCGCGAAGCCGGACAAAGGATAGGGGTGTAACCACCCCCCTCCTGGCTCCACCCATAGGTAGAACCTAGTCACGGGCCAGCCCCTTTTCTTAGAATAAAGGTAGGAGCGAGTCCCCTTCCCAAATTGGATAATCAGATAATCGGATAACTCCGAATCACGAACCACTTTCCACGAAAGGAACTCTTGACTATTTCTGAAGACTCTCCCCTGTGGCTAAGGAGTAGCCACCCTGCACCAGCAGGCACCACCTAAGCGCTTGCGGTTTGCTGTACGTCTCCTACGGATCAAGACTGCCCAGCTCGACGAGACCCGAGTTCCCTGCCATCTCTGACCTTTTACCTACCTCATCAGCCCAGCTGAGAGTCGTAGGTGTGACGAGACCTGCGGGACCGGCTATCTTCAGAACCTGCACGACGCTTATCTAGCACGCCACCGAGGGACCCTCGAGTGAGTGCACCTAGGGTTTGAGAAGCCCTAAACCCTGAGCAGCTCCAGCATCGAAGTCTGTCTCCCCAGCATCCACGAGATCTGCGTGGGGGCCCTTCCGCTTCTTGCTGTTCCCAGCGTTGTCCGACCACTCGCCGACCGGCTTGTGGCCCTCTTCACGACGCTCCAAGATTATTCGCATCCCCGGTCTGGTTGCTCCAGACTGGCTCTTGCTCCCCTTCAACAGAGGAGTACCACGGACCCTCCTGGTCCACTCCCGACGCCATCTTGACTCCCCCGCTTGGGTTGCCACTGCCAAGATCCGCTGCCCCTGCCTGGGCCCAGCATCATCGACAGCAGACACCTTCGTGGGACAGCTCGCCCTCCATCCTGGTCGCCGCCGCGCCTCCTGGTCCGAGGAACAGCCGAGTCCGACGTCACCCACTCACCTGGTCGAGGTGACTTCAGCCGGTACCCCCCCTGGTACCCACACGATCGCTGGCTAGCGGTTGAGAACTGAGTCCCCTCTGCTTTCAGGTTTCCTTCATCACCGATCCAGGCTTGGATCGCTCTGAACATCGTCACTGGTCGCCTGCCAGCAACTTCTTCTTTCAGGCTCCTGAGACTACACGAGGACTCCCGACATCTTGCCGAACTTCACGCAGCCGCAGCCTCCGGGCTAGGTAACTCGAGCATCTCGGTGCTCCATCGCAGGTTCGCTCTACAAGTGTCCAGTTCCTTTTTCGTTTAGTCCCACTGATCGGAACACTCCGGAATCAGTACCTCCAGGCTCTAACCATTCGCATTTCGTTGTTAGTGTAGATGGTTTCTCGTGCCCCTCGGGCATTTGTGTAAATTGTGCAACTGAAGTATTTTCCTAAGAGTTTTGTAGTGTGCTTAGCTCCCTGACTCATAAAGAGCCAGGGTAGTCTTGTCATAAATAAATATCCTTTTATTTTCATAACAACTTGTGTGGTGTCCTTTCACTTGGTGTTCAAGGGGTATATGTGATGGTAAACAGCTGGCTTAACACGCCCTCTAGAGTTTAGCCTAAGACGGCTCGTATCCACGCTACTAGGATAGCAGGTCTATAAGGTTGACTTACAACCAATCATCAATAAGGATCGTTTGGAATGATACACAGTGATCACTAGAATAGTGAGCACTACATATCAGGCCAACTTCTCACATTGGTGAGCAGCGGTTGGGATTTGAGCTTGCTGTTGTTTTACCACACACGTATCCTAAGAATATCGCAGTGAAAGATCACATAAGTACCCAGGTACATATAACTTAACTTAGAATACTCCGAGTTCTACTGAACCGGCTGTTGTAGTGTAACAGGGTTTAGCACACCCTGACTACAACTCTTAGCAAGGGATCAGTAGGTAAACACATAGTGTAGGTAGGTGCATCACTTACACCTCACTAGAAAAGCATGTCGGTCCACGGAGAGTCTTCGCAGACTCCCTTAGTGGTCAGTGACCCTCCACAGGTCTTGTCACGATATGCAACTCTTAGCTTCAAGGAGATGAGACAACTGTGTGCCTCCAGGAAGCTAAACCAGGGTTCTAACCCTACCATCGCAATACTGATAGGTCTCTTAGAGGCGTACGATGCTAGGAGGTCCTCTAACCCAGGTCCCCCCAGTGCAGATGGGAACATGCCTCCCTTAGAGGGAACCCTCGGTGACCCAGACCTCGACCTCCACACAGAGGAGGAGGACGAGGACGAGTTATCGGGAGACGAGGCAGACAAAGGTCCAGTGGTAGTCGGCAGGCTTACAAGGACCAACTTAAGCAGGCATGAGAATGGAACTGGGGGAGCCCCGGGCCCACGCTCAAGCAGGCTTAACCTTGGGAACGGACGAGCTAGGTCTCTCTCCAGAGGCTCTGGCAGATCGGTTCATACACATGTCTCTCAGGCATCTTCTCAGAGAGGAATGACTTCCCCTCAGAGGAGGGAGCATGAAGCGAAGATGCGGGAGGTCAATCTGAGGATCGAGCGGGAAGAACTTGCCCTCGCCAAAGAAAGACTTGCCTTGGCCCGAGAGCAGAAATTAAGTGGGTTAGATCCCACTGGTGGCAGCATTCTCTATAGAGAGAAAGACAGGGGTATAGACACTAGACACCTGAGTAAAATAGTGCCCCCCTTTAAACAAGGGGACGACATCCACAAGTGGATAACTGCCTTGGAGAGGGCCTGCACTGTCCAGTGCGTCCCCCCAAGTCAGTGGGCAGCTATACTGTGGCTTTCCTTTGAAGGTAAAGGAAGGGACAAGCTCCTCACTACAAGAGCTGAGGATGCTAACAACTACCAAGTCCTGAAGAACACACTGATTGATGGGTTCGGCTTAACCACGGAACAGTACCGGGTGCTGTTCCGGGACACCCAGAAAATTCAGTCTCAGGATTGGGCTGACTTTGTCGATTGTGCCACTAAGGCTTTGGAAGGCTGGTTGCTGGGTAGCAAGGTTAATGATTACACAGGATTGTACAATCTTATCATGCGAGAACAGATTTTTTTTTTTTGTGTTGAAATTTTTTATTGAATTTTATAAGACAAATACATTAGAGCATATGCAATAGTAAATAAAAGAGAATAATTACATGTTAGAAGGAATCATGGAATAAGAAATTGATAAATAAATACGATATAAATATGCGTTTAAATAGATAAATACAAATTAATGCAACAAAGATATCAAAACCCAGAATAATATGTAATAAGAGTGAGCAATAGGGAAAAAAGAGAGAAGAAAAACATAGTAGAATAAAGAGTGCTGGAAATATAAAGAAATAGAACAAAAGGAAAAATAATTAGATAAAAGCAGAAGAATACCACAACAGAGGAAGCAAAGGATTGTGAGGGAACAGAGAGAAGAGAAAAAACAAAGGACAGAAAAGTGAAAGCTGATTAGCGTGTTTGAGTAGAAGTGGAGGCCGGAGGATCAGCAGCATTTGATTTAAGAAATGGAGACCATATTCGAAGAAAGGTGTCGTTTTGATCTTGAAGATTATAGATTGTGCGTTCATGGGAGGCAGTTTGCATCATTGCCACCAACCAGTCCTCCTGTGATGGAGGCATAGTTGATTTCCAATGACGCAGTATACATATTTTGGCAGTAGCAATTGAAGTATGAAAAAGACGGAGTTGTGGCTTCGTGAGCTTTGGGGAATGACGTAAGTCATGTAGGAGAATGGTAGTAGATGTAAGTGGCAATTTTAGGGGCATAGTGGATTTCAAGGTAGCACCGATAAAAGTCCAATAGGGTTGAATACTAGGACACTCACAAATGATATGAGTAATATCACAACCTGAATTGAAGCATCTCCAACAGTTAGAATGAGAGAGAAGACCAGCTTGATGTAATTTGACAGGAGACCAGTGCCAATCATGCAGAATTTTAAAAAGACAAAATTTAAGCCTTGATTCACGAGCTCCCTTATTTAAATTCTCTAGGATCAAATCCCACTCAGTATCGGAAAAGGAAATGGAGAGACGAGATTGCCATTTACGCTGGAGATCATGTGAAAGAGATTTAGAAAAAAGATGAGATGAAAAAATTTTGTATATACCAGAAGTAACACCCTTAAATTTCCCCCAAATGTGCAAATAGGATAATATAGGGGAATCCTGCAGGAGCCATGGTGATGTTCCCATATGGGTCTTTAAGCATTGTTGGAGTTGAAGATATTTGGAAGAATGATGAAGGGGAAGATCAAATTCTACCCTGAGCTGAGAGAATGGCTTAAAATCCCCATCATGTAGGAGTTGATCCGGATAGAGAATACCTGCAGCTCGCCATTCAGGCCAGGATAACATACGGCCATTAATACGGATCCCCGAATTATTCCACAAGGGAGCTTTAGCATGTATTCTGGAGTTTGAGCCTAATAATCTATGACTTCTCTGCCAGGATTTATGCATGGCAGATAGTATCGGGTTTTTTGGGTCAGAACGACTAGAGCCAGTACCATACAGGGGAGAAAGGTTTGATTCCGAGGATAGAAGATGTCTTTCTATTGGAACCCATTGTGGTAAATCTTTGATGCCAGGTAAAAAATATGAGATTTGGGAAATATGTAACGCCAAAGAGTAGTGTTCAATAGAAGGAAGACCGATTCCGCCAGATAATTGGTGAGCCTTCAACTTAGTGATAGCAAGTCGCGGCTTCATAGTACCCCAGATGAAAGTTTTAATCTGGGTATCTATTGATCGAAGTAAGGATAAAGGGATCTGCAAAGGAAGCATACCTAGAATGTATATAAATCTCGGAAGGGTAACCATTTTAACCGCCTGAGTTCTGCCCCAAAGAGAAAGGCCCAAAGCCTTCCATTTGTCAAAATCCCGTTGCATTTGGGATATAAGAGGAGATAAATTATCTGCAACCATGTCTTGCAATCCTTTATTAACAAGGACACCCAAGTATTTAAGGCGTGAAGGCTGCCAATGAAAAGGAAATCCAAAAATGGCTGCTTTGGTGGTACCGTTAGAGATGGGCAAAGCCTCACTCTTGTCCCAATTAATCTTATAACCTGAAAAAGAGGAGAAATCATTAATAATGTGAAGAAGAGAAGGAATCGACCGGGGAAGACGAGTAAGGGTGAGTAGGATATCATCAGCATATAAGTATATTTTAGAATGTCCAATTGGAAGGGGGACACCAGAGACCTCATCCGATTGACGAATGGTGGCGGCCAAGGGCTCCATAGCCAGAAGAAACAAAAGAGGGGATAGTGGACATCCTTGACGTGTCCCTCTCTTAATGGTAAAGGTGTCTGATAGAAACCCACCACAATTTACCTGAGCAGAAGGATGGTCATATAATAAGCGTACCTTATCAATAAATTTCGTGCCTAAACCAAATCTATCCATGACTTTGAAAAGATAATTCCATTCAATGCGGTCGAACGCCTTTTCTGCGTCAAGTGAAAGGGCTAACGCATCATCCTTAAGATGTTGAGCCGACCATAATGCATGGGCCAGAGAACGCAGATGGTTCCGAGAAGATCGACCCGGTACAAAGCCTACTTGAGAATGGTGTATCAAGGAAGGCAAGACCTTACGCAAACGCGAAGCAAGAATGCTGGCCAGGATTTTAATATCAGTGTTCAATAAAGAGATGGGGCGATAGCTACTGCAGAGCTGGGGGTCCTTACCTGGCTTTGGAAGCACAACAATAATAGCCTTGTTAGAAAGAGGTCCTAGTGAAGATGAACTATCCGCCTCCTGGAATGCGGCATGCAGGGTATCAATAATATTGTGACCTGCCCAGCGATAGAACTCAGGGGGAAATCCATCTTCACCAGGGGCCTTGTGATAGGGCAGGGCAGTAATCGCACTAGAGACCTCATCTCTGGTTATTTCACCCTCTAGGATGGCTCTGCCCTCCGCCGAAAGAGAAGGAAGATGTACTTTTGCAAGAAATGCTGTCATTTTATCCGAGTCCATTCTACTATCAGAGGTGTAAAGAGATTCGTAAAAAGAGGCGAACTCATTAACGATGTCTTGAGGTTTCGTGCACAAGTGACCTTGCGTAGATCTAATGGCCGGAATGGCCATGGACGCCTCCCTCTGACGCAGCTGCGCGGCTAATAACCTTCCCGCCTTTTCCCCTTGCTCGTAATGCCGGCCTTTCATTTTCTGTAAAGCGTATTCTGCTTTAGATGTAAAAAGGCTATTTAAGGCCATTCGAGCTTGCTCTAATAATTTGCGGTTTTGTAGAGACGGAGATGTGGTGTATAAGCGAGAATAAGTTTGTATATCAGATTCGAGCTCACTTTGTCTCCTTGCATTTTGTTTATTAGCAATTGCTGCATCACGCATTAATTGCCCCCTCAAAGTAGCCTTCGCCGCGGCCCAAAGAGTCCTGCTGGAGGTGACAGACCCCTGATTAGTAGAAAGATAATTTTGAAGGTGTAATTGTAGTTGGGCCTTACCAGCAGGAGTCCTGTGGCGTTGAATGCTCATTCGCCATGGTTTACGTCCAGGCCGAGAGAGACCCAGATCAAGGGAAAGGAGAACCGGAGAGTGATCAGACAAGGCCGCTTCCAGGATGCAGGAGTCTGTAACGAATTGAACTGTGTTATGAGAAATAAGGAAGTAATCAAGACGAGAAAATGTACCATGGGCCGAAGAAAAGAAAGTATATTCCTTATCTGTTGGATGGCTAAAACGCCAATGGTCAACCAGTCCAATATCTGATATGATGTCCCCCAACAAGGCTCTGTCTGACGCATTGCCCCTATCTAATGGGCCAGTTTTGTCTAGAATGGTATCTTGCGTCACATTCCATTCTCCGCCAATCAAATATTGTGATGCATTAATTTCAAGCAGCAAACGGGAAAGTTGAAGAAAGAATGTTTTTTTGGTACCCGTAGGGGCATAGACAGACCCTACACAAATGTGAGACTCTCCAATTTTAAGTTTGGCAAATACATAACGGCCATTTACATCTGACCATGTTTTAGAGACAGTGACCGGGAGGGATTTGCGAAGGAGGATTGCTACTCCACATTTGCGGAGAGGGCCTGTGTCTGAGGAATCGTCTTGTTGAACACTACTATGGATAACCTTGCCCACCCAGTCTCTGCAAAGTTTATCCGACTCCAGAGCATCCAAATGGGTCTCCTGAAGCAAGGCCACATCTACATGTTTGGTCTGGAGATAGGAGAGTACTTTCTTCCGCTTTATGTAATGGGTGAGGCCATGTACATTCCAAGTGATCGCATTCAGAGAATGTGCCTGTGTCATAGTAGAATAGAGCAAAAGTCAGGAGGAAGAAAATAATATAAAGCACAAAACAACGTGGTGAACCAGACAAAAAGAAAAGGAAGAGAAATAACAAAAGAAAGAGGAAACAGAAAGAATATAAGTGGAAGTAGTACTTCTAATCTAGATGAAATGCATAAAGAAAACAATAAAAAGATAAAGACGAAAGGAGGTAAAATTTAGAAAATAATACAGTAATAAAGAAGCTATAGAATAATAGCGAGTAAAGAACAAGAAACCGTAAAACTGTTACCCGCGGGTCTCGGCGCACTAGAGCGCCGCCGCGGGAAAAGACCCCACAGAAAGAGAGAAGCAATTAAGAAGGCATTAATAATATAGAAGGGAAGCCCAAAAGAGCAATATAGAAGAACAGAAGAAGGTAGAGAAAGCCAAATAGGGGTTGAGAAGCAACACTACATAAGAGGAGAAATCTTACAGTAATTAAATGTGAGGTAACCTAAGCGTATAAAACATTTCATACACATATATCAAAAAATCTATACCAATATGCATACGAGCAAATAAGGTGATACAACTATAATCAAACAATTAGGCGCCAATGCACCCGAGTAACTGCAAAACCAGTTGAGAATATACAATAAAATTGTAACATGAAAAGTGAGAAATACAGGGAGAAAAAAGAATAGCATTATAAGGCAGAGATATAGCAGAAGGCAAAGTGAAAAGGAAAGGAGGTAAGATAAGAAGCTAGTGAGAAAAGAGGTGAAAAAGAAAAGGCAATCAGATATCATAACAGCGAAAAATGCCAAAAATATAATAATGATTTAACAATATAAACAAGGCCCGCAAGGACCGAAAGTCTACGATAAGCTGCCAATAGGTCAAGAGGTGATTTTTCCCCACATGAGGAAGTGTTATTCAGTCCGCATCCGAAGGGGTTTTAAGAGGAGAGCGGGACTTGTCCCTTTGTGAGTCTTGTGGGAATGTGGCTGCTGAGACCGACTGTATTGCTGACTTCCTATCTTCTTGTGAGCGATGAAGTCGTTCGAGGTCCCTGCCCCGAGATCTAGGGCTACTAGGAGGGCGCCTATTACGTTCTGACGTTGAAGTAGAAGATTTAAGGAGTGATTGGGACGGAATTGGCTGTGAGGATGCAGCGAGAACCTCCATATCTTGGGGTTGAAGGCAGTCCAAAAATTGCTGAAGATGTTCTGGATCAAAAAAGTCCTTGGAGACTCCATCTTTGGTGACACGAAAACGTGCAGGTTCAAAGAGGCCATATTTGATATCTAATTGACGTAACTGAGGTCGCATGGAGAGAAAGGCCTTCCGCCGTTCATTGGTTTCCTTTGAGAAATCAGCTGCCATATGAATGCGATGGCCTTCAAAAGAGAAGGAACCTCGAAGTCGAGCAGCAGACAGTAGTTGTCTTGTTTGGTCATGTCGGAGAAAACAAGCAATGATCGGCCGAGGACGCGCGGCAGGATCATCACGAAGAGGACCAATTCTATGGGCCCGTTGAATCTCCAGAGGTGGGGTAAAAGAAATACCAGTCATCTGAGGAAGTATGCGACACAGAAATGCACTGGAACTCTGCCCTTCAATACGCTCTGGAAAACCAAAGAAACGAACATTATCCCTCCTGCTTCTGTCTTCCAAATCAATAAGTTTGCTGCGGAAGAATAGGAGGTCTCGATCTTTGTTGGGAAGGGAGTCCAAGTGGTTCTCCACCACCTGAACTCTGGAGTCAAGAGAGTCAATCCTCGCATTAAAGCTGGTGAATTCTGCTTTAATTGATTTGGTCTCCTCAGCTAATGATGTAATTGTGAGTTTCATGTCATCTAGTCGGCGACTGACCTCAGATATTTCGTGTAAAATACGCTGCAGAGTTACCGCCGATGTCTGTCCCCCATTAGAGGTCGAAGCCGAGGATAAAGCGGGAGGAGAGGAGGCAGTACCTTTCGTTGGCATGTTAATGGTCTGCTTAAGAGCTTCAGCAAAGAGAAGTGGTTTAGAAGACTTATTTCCTTGCCTAGGGGCAGGCATTTGAGGAAAATATTTGACAGAAACTTTGAAAATGCGTGAGGGCGTCTTGCTGGTAGACAGTTCTTGTATATAAACATAAAATTACAATAATTCCAGACACTAAAAGGTAAGAGTACATCACATGAAGGGGAAAACCCCCTGCTTAGTTATCCCCAAAACCACAAGCAAAGGTTGAAAGCATTGATGAAAAAAGTGTAGCTGTCGGCATGCTCAAAGACGCACAAATAGAGTGAAACAGCATATAAACCACAATTGAATTTGCAGAATGAACAGGGAAGTCATGAGCCACATCAAAGCAAAGAGTACACAACCTGACTGAAAAGGTTGACAAAAGCACTATGATAACATTAAGTTAAGACATGCTATTATATACGTCGCCCATGTTGCATTAAAAGAGTCATTTCCAGACGTCCCCAGTCGAAGGGGCGAAACTATGAGGCCAGTCATAAGAGGATGGAAAAAATTTCGAAAAGTTCAGTTGTGGGTGACAGTCGTGGCTTGTTCTTGCAAGAAAAACATTAATTTGCAGAGAGTGTGGCGCAAAATGACTGACTGAGGTAAATGACAAGGCGCCACAATAAAGTTATGAAAGGAGTTAATCCTACCAGCAGCAGTCCAGCAGCACGACAAGAACCATGACTCCTGTGAGGTAATATTGCTGAGGAGAATAAAACAGGCAAACTGAAGGAGGCGCGGCTACATGAGGAGGCAGGTATTCAGCAGTAAGAGCAAGGGCGGGACTTCATGAGGAAGGCGCCTGACAGCAGCAGCGAAGGCGCGGCCTCATGAGGAGGCGGGCGCTCGACATCCACAGGAGCCCGGCCTCATAAGGAAGCGGGTGCTCCTCAACAGCAACAAAGGAGCGGCCTCTTGAGGGGACAGGCGCACTCCATGAGTAGCAGGGGCGCGGCTTCTGGGGGGAGGATGAGGCAGCCGAAGGAAGCACGTCAGGCGGGCTACGTCAGGTGAGCAGCGCCGCACAATCTCGTCAAGATGAGCAACACCAAGAAGACTGCGCTGTCACATCCCTGGAACACGCTCAAGTCGTGCCCCCCACCTTCCAGCAAGCACAGGGCACGTGAAGAGGGCTCCAAAGCAGGTAAGGAGAAAGATATTTCTGTTAAGAGCCCATCCCGCGGCGGAGCTCACTCGTCAGGCGGCCATCTTCCTGCGTGGCCAGACCACGCCCTCGCGAGAACAGATTTTAAACAACTGTCAGAACCAATTGTTGCATCAGCACCTTGTCGACTCGGATCTGACCTCTCCCCAAGAATTGGGAAAGAAGGCAGACAGATGGGTCAGAACAAGGGTCAAGCAGAACCAGAATCAGAACCAGGGTGGTCAGAAGAAAGCAGACCAAAAGGGTAACAAGAACGAACAAAATGACCAGAAGTCTTCGACAGGTCCCCAACAAACCAAAGAGGGTGGGGGTCAGGCTTCACAGAAGAAGAAGACTCAAGAAGGCCAGTCAAAAAGGTGGTGCCAATACTGTAAAAGTAAGACTCACTGGTTTAGTGAGTGCACCAAGAAAGGAGGGCAAACTCCTGCCACTGCAGCCCCTAAGGCACCTGCGCCCCCTAGTACAGTCAGCAGTGGTAGTGCGCCTCCCAAGGCATTAGTTGGGTTAACCTTGGGAACCGAGGGGAGTGACGACTTAGTCGGCACGCTCACTCAGGCCGTCCTTGTCTGTACAGGGGATATGGATATGTCCCCTGATGCCAGTCCCAATACTTTGGGCAAATACAGACAGACACCTTTGATAAATGGAAAAGTGGCTCAGGCCTACAGGGACACGTGTGCCAGTGTCACCATGGTGACGCCTAACTTCGTGGACCCTGGACAGATCATGCTAGGTACCAGTTACCTAGTGACCAATGCCAGCAACGTCACTACCAATCATAGTATGGCAGTTGTTGATTTCTCCTGGGGAGGGGTAAGTGGCCCGAAAAAGGTTGTGGTTAGTTCAGACCTCCCCGTAGAATGTCTGTTGGGCAATGATTTGGAAACGTCACAATGGTCAGAAGTGGAACAGAGGACTCACATGGAGATGTTAGGCTTGCCAGCACATGTCCTTGCTGTGACCAGGTCACAGGCCAAAAGATGCCCCACTGAACCGGTGCTGGATCCTGGAAGAACGGACCAGACACCTTCCAAGAAAAGGAGCAGTAAGGGTAAGGCTTCGCCTTCCCCCTTGCCCCAGGTCGTGGATCAAGTCTCCGAGGAGGCTGACCTTAAAGAACTGAGGGAAACTGAGCCGCAAGAGCTTGAACCTGGTCAGGTTGAGTTTCTGGGCTCAGGGGGACCCTCCAGGGAAGACCTGGGGAAGGCACAGTTAGACTGCCCCTCACTTGAACCCCTCAGACAGCAGGCCGCTGCTGAGGCTGCAGGGAACGCCACAGGTACCCACAAAGTGTACTGGGACGATGGACTCCTGTACTCTGAGGCAAGAGACCCCAAACCTGGTGCGACCAGGAGGCTGGTCATCCCCTTGTCTCTGAGAGGTTTCCTTCTCACCTTGGCCCACGAGATTCCCCTTGCAGGTCACTTAGGCCAGAATAAGACTTGGGACAGAATTGTTCCACACTTTCACTGGCCCCACATGTCCGAAGATACGAAGGAGTTTTGCCGCTCCTGTGTCACTTGCCAAGCCAGTGGTAAGTCAGGTGGCACAACAAAGGCCCCCCTCATACCACTACCAGTGGTGGGGGTACCCTTTGAACGGGTGGGGATCGACATTGTCGGACCAATGGAACCCCAGACAGCATCAGGGCACAAGTTTATACTGGTGGTGGTGGACCACGCCACCAGGTATCCTGAAGCTATTCCCCTTAGGACCACTACAGCACCTGTGGTGGCACGGGCCCTACTTGGAGTGTTCTCCAGAGTGGGCTTCCCTAAGGAGGTCGTCTCAGACAGAGGTGCAAACTTCATGTCGGGATATCTGACTGCTATGTGGAAGGAATGTGGTGTCAACTACAAGTTCACCACACCCTATCACCCACAATGCAATGGGCTTGTTGAGAGATTCAACAGGACCCTAAAAGGGATGATTCACGGACTACCTGAAAAGCTTCGGCGGAGATGGGATGTCCTGATACCCTGCCTCTTGTTCGCCTACAGAGAGGTCCCGCAGAAGGGGGTTGGCTACAGCCCTTTCGAGCTTCTGTTCGGACATCCTGTAAGGGGACCCCTTTGTTTGGTAAAGGAAGGATGGGAGAGACCTCTCAGAAAGCCGGCATCAAACATTGTGGACTATGTGCTCGGTCTCCGCTCGCGGATGGCGGAGTACATGGAAAAGGCGTCTAAAAACATGGAGGCGAGCCAAGAATTACAGAAAGCTTGGCACGACCAAAAGGCTGTCCTGACTGTGTACCAGCCTGGACAGAAGGTGTGGGTGCTGGAGCCAGTGGCCCCAGCAGCACTCAAAGACAAATGGTCTGGGCCCCACACGATCATTGAGCAAAAGGGAGAGGTCACCTACTTGGTAGTCCTGGGAACTCCCCGGAGCCCCCACAGGGTGCTCCATGTAAACAGGCTCAAGGCATATGTCGACAGGGAGGGCATGGGCTTGCTCATGGCCACAGATGAGGGACAGGAGGAGGAGAGTGACCCTCTCCCAGACCTGCTCTCTCAGAACCCTGACGATGGATCAGTAGATGGTGTTGTCTTTTGTGGCAGCCTCTCTGGACATCAACAAGAGGATTGTAAACAGGTTCTTCAATCCTTTCGACATATGTTCTCTCTGACACCCAGTCAGACCAAGTGGTGTACCCATGAGGTCGACACTGGGGACAGTCTGCCCGTAAAGAGTAAAATCTATCGGCAACCTGATCATGTCAGAGACTGCATCAAGACAGAGGTGCAGAAAATGTTGGAGCTGGGAGTCATTGAACCCTCGGACAGCCCCTGGGCTAGTCCCGTAGTGCTCGTGCCGAAACCTCACACCCAGGGCGGTAAGAAAGAGATGAGGTTTTGCGTGGACTACAGAGGTCTCAATGCGGTCACTAAGACTGACGCCCACCCGATACCAAGAGCAGACGAACTTATCGACCGGTTGGCCTCGGCCAACTACTTAAGCACGTTTGACCTGACAGCGGGGTATTGGCAAATCAGGTTAGCTGAGGAGGCCAAGCCCAAAACAGCATTTTCTACCCCGGGTGGGCATTATCAGTTCGTGGTAATGCCCTTTGGTTTGAAAAATGCACCTGCCACCTTCCAAAGGCTGGTGAATCGAGTTCTCACTGGGTTGGACGACTTCTGTGCGGCGTATCTGGACGATATCGCTGTCTTTAGCTCCACCTGGGAGGATCACCTGGTCCACCTGAGGAAAGTGTTAGGGGCCCTGCAGAAGGCAGGCCTCACTATCAAGGCCACCAAGTGCCAGATAGGGCAGACACAGGTTGTATACCTGGGCCACCTTGTAGGTGGAGGCCAGGTTCAACCATTGGAGAGCAAAATACAGGCCATCCAGGACTGGGCTCCTCCAACCACCCAGACTCAGGTTCGAGCTTTCTTGGGCCTGGCTGGTTATTACCGGAAATTTGTCAGAAATTATGGATCCATTGTGACCCCGCTAAACGACCTGACAAGTAAAAAGATGCCAAAAAAAGTTCAGTGGACAGCAAGCTGTCAGAAGGCATTCGATGACCTAAAGCAGGCCATGTGCACAGCACCTATCCTAAAGAGTCCAGACTACTCCAAACCATTCATTGTCCAAACAGACGCTTCGGAGCTGGGTGTGGGAGCTGTTCTATCGCAACTGAATTTTGATGGTCATGACCAGCCCATAGCTTTTATTAGCAGGAGGCTGACCCCCAGAGAGAAGAATTGGTCAGCTATTGAGAGGGAGGCCTTTGCTGTGGTTTGGGCCCTGAAGAAGTTGAGGCCATACCTGTTTGGCACTCACTTCAAGATTCAGACCGACCATAAGCCCCTCTTGTGGCTAAATCAAATGAAGGGTGAAAACCCCAAACTACTTAGGTGGTCCATTTCCCTACAGGGGATGGACTTCACAGTGGAGCATAGACCTGGCACTGATCATGGCAATGCAGATGGGTTCTCCAGGTATTTCCAAGAAGACTCACTTGGTCAAGGTTAGCTTATTGTCCCAAAGTTTGGGGGGGGGTCATGTAGGAGAGTAGGGTCTGCAATCCTATGATCACCCAGATTTTTTTGCTTTTGCTTCATTGGTTTACGACTTTCTCCGGCTGTGGGCCTGCCAATCAGACCCACAGCCTAGCTGTTCTCTCTCGAAATTAACACACATGTACATTAGGTGCATCCACTAATTGGAACTGGGCCGCCTTGTCAGTCCCTGTCTCAGCATACCACAGGTATCCAGGGCATCGGTGTACCCAGGGCCTACCAGGGGCTGAAGCATGTATTATGCCACCCCTGGAATGGCCGCCCAAATCTGACACAACTGGCTGCACGACAGCTGGGGCCACGTGGTGTAATCACCCGTTGCTGTAGGTGTAGTATTCCTACACCTAAACCCTAAAATGGACACTTGGATTCCTATCAGTCACTCCTATAGCAGGCCTTATCAATCCTGAAGGCAGAGTGCAGGGAACCATGTGGGACGGTACTCTGGCGCGAGCTGAGCCCGTCGACGGCTTGCGGAACCAAGTCCTAATAGCCGTTCCATGGTGACGCGGGCCAACTACTTTTAATGCATTATAATCCTTGCGGTTATTTGCTAACTTTGGCCTCACATCACCTACACATGTCGAGTAAGGTGTCATACGAATGGGAATACGAACCCCTCGCCAGTCCTGGCGACGGGGTTGGCATTCCCCCCTTTTAGAGGGACACGACATGGAAGTAACCTTGAACCCCGGTTAAAGTTGACTCAAGCCTCAGCATCACAAAATGGATGCTGCCACCAGACACAAGTCTGACCTCCTGCTGCTGGGGGACCTTCCAGCAAGGGGAGCTTGGACAAAGGGTTTCCTGTCGAGGGCGGTGTTAGCACCATCCCAGACAGGGTTTGTGTATCCCAGGTAGGCATGGCTGAAAGGAAGGTGATTGCAAGTGGCACCCCGGTGCTCACTGTGCATAGCCCGGCTCAAACCAGTTTCGGGGGCACACCAGCCCCTGAGCTGGCGCGAAGCCGGACAAAGGATAGGGGTGTAACCACCCCCCTCCTGGCTCCACCCATAGGTAGAACCTAGTCACGGGCCAGCCCCTTTTCTTAGAATAAAGGTAGGAGCGAGTCCCCTTCCCAAATTGGATAATCAGATAATCGGATAACTCCGAATCACGAACCACTTTCCACGAAAGGAACTCTTGACTATTTCTGAAGACTCTCCCCTGTGGCTAAGGAGTAGCCACCCTGCACCAGCAGGCACCACCTAAGCGCTTGCGGTTTGCTGTACGTCTCCTACGGATCAAGACTGCCCAGCTCGACGAGACCCGAGTTCCCTGCCATCTCTGACCTTTTACCTACCTCATCAGCCCAGCTGAGAGTCGTAGGTGTGACGAGACCTGCGGGACCGGCTTTCTTCAGAACCTGCACGACGCTTATCTAGCACGCCACCGAGGGACCCTCGAGTGAGTGCACCTAGGGTTTGAGAAGCCCTAAACCCTGAGCAGCTCCAGCATCGAAGTCTGTCTCCCCAGCATCCACGAGATCTGCGTGGGGGCCCTTCCGCTTCTTGCTGTTCCCAGCGTTGTCCGACCACTCGCCGACCGGCTTGTGGCCCTCTTCACGACGCTCCAAGATTATTCGCATCCCCGGTCTGGTTGCTCCAGACTGGCTCTTGCTCCCCTTCAACAGAGGAGTACCACGGACCCTCCTGGTCCACTCCCGACGCCATCTTGACTCCCCCGCTTGGGTTGCCACTGCCAAGATCCGCTGCCCCTGCCTGGGCCCAGCATCATCGACAGCAGACACCTTCGTGGGACAGCTCGCCCTCCATCCTGGTCGCCGCCGCGCCTCCTGGTCCGAGGAACAGCCGAGTCCGACGTCACCCACTCACCTGGTCGAGGTGACTTCAGCCGGTACCCCCCCTGGTACCCACACGATCGCTGGCTAGCGGTTGAGAACTGAGTCCCCTCTGCTTTCAGGTTTCCTTCATCACCGATCCAGGCTTGGATAGCTCTGAACATCGTCACTGGTCGCCTGCCAGCAACTTCTTTTTTCAGGCTCCTGAGACTACACGAGGACTCCCGACATCTTGCCGAACTTCACGCAGCCGCAGCCTCCGGGCTAGGTAACTCGAGCATCTCGGTGCTCCATCGCAGGTTCGCTCTACAAGTGTCCAGTTCCTTTTTCGTTTAGTCCCACTGATCGGAACACTCCGGAATCAGTACCTCCAGGCTCTAACCATTCGCATTTCGTTGTTAGTGTAGATGGTTTCTCGTGCCCCTCGGGCATTTGTGTAAATTGTGCAACTGAAGTATTTTCCTAAGAGTTTTGTAGTGTGCTTAGCTCCCTGACTCATAAAGAGCCAGGTAGTCTTGTTATAAATAAATATCCTTTTATTTTCATAACAACTTGTGTGGTGTCCTTTCACTTGGTGTTCAAGGGGTATATGTGATGGTAAACAGCTGGCTTAACACGCCCTCTAGAGTTTAGCCTAAGACTGCTCGTATCCACGCTACTAGGATAGCTGGTCTATAAGGTTGACTTACAACCAATCATCAATAAGGGTCGTTTGGAATGATACACAGTGATCACTAGAATAGTGAGCACTACATATCAGGCCAACTTCTCACAACCCCCTCTACCCGCTCCATCCCACACGGTGCTCATGTTTGACACCCATAGTAAACATGATCACTGCACCTCCTCTACCTCTCACCGCTCCATCCCACACGGTGCTCATGTTTGACACCCATAGTAAACGGGATCGCTGCACCTCCTCTACCTCTCACCGCTCCATCCCACACGGCACTCGTGTTTGACACCCATAATGATTACTGCACCTCCTCTACCTCTCACCGCTCCATCCCACACACTGCTCGTGTTTGACACCCATAGTAAAGGTGATCACTGCACCTCCTCTACCTCTCACCGCTCCATCCCTTGCGGTGCTTGTGTTTGACACCCATAGTAAACGTGATCACTGCACCTCCTCTACCTCTCACCGCTCCATCCCACACGGCACTCGTGTTTGACACCCATAGTAAACATGATTACTGCACCTCCTCTACCTCTCACCGCTCCATCCCACACACTGCTCGTGTTTGACACCCATAGTAAAGGTGATCACTGCACCTCCTCTACCTCTCACCGCTCCATCCCTTGCGGTGCTTGTGTTTGACACCCATAGTAAACGTGATCACTGCACCTCCTCTACCTCTCACTGCTCCATCCCGCACGGTGCTCATGTTTGACGCCCGTAGTAAACGTGATCGCTGCACCTCGTCTGCCTCTCACCGCTCCATTCCGCACGGTGCTCGTGTTTGACACCCATAGTAAACGTGATCGCTGCACCTCCTCTACCTCACACCGCTCCATCCCACACGACGCTCATGTTTGACACCCATAGTAAACGTGATCACTGCACCCCCTCTACCCGCTCCATCCCACACGGTGCTCATGTTGGACACCCATAGTAAACGTGATCGCTGCACCTCCTCTACCTCTCACCGCTCCATCTCACACGGCGCTCGTGTTTGACACCCATAGTCGTGATCACTGCACCTCCTCTACCTCTCACCGCTCCATCCCACACAGTGCTCATGTTTGACACCCATAGTAAACGTGATCACTGCACCTCCTCTACCTCTCACCGCTCCATCCCGCACAGTGCTCGTGTTTGACACCCATAGTAAACGTGATCACTGCACCTCCTCTACCTCTCACCGCTCCATCCCACACAACGCTCATGTTTGACACCCATAGTAAACGTGATCACTGCACCCCCTCTACCCGCTCCATCCCACACGGTGCTCATGTTTGACACCCATAGTAAACGTGATCGCTGCACCTTCTCTATCTCTCACCGCTCCATCCCACACGGCGCTCGTGTTGGACACCCATAGTAAACGTGATCACTGCACCTCCTCTACCTCTCACCGCTCCATCCCACACGGTGCTCATGTTTGACACCCATAGTAAACTGGATCGCTGCACCTCCTCTACCTCTCACCGCTCCATCCCACACAGCACTCGTGTTTGACACCCATAGTAAACGTGATTACTGCACCTCCTCTACCTCTCACCGCTCCATCCCACACACTGCTCGTGTTTGACACCCATAGTAAAGGTGATCACTGCACCTCCTCTACCTCTCACCGCTCCACCCCTTGCGGTGCTTGTGTTTGACACCCATAGTAACCGTGATCGCTGCACCCCCTCTACCTCTCACCGCTCCATCCCACATGGTGCTCATGTTTGACGTCCATAGTAAACGTGATCACTGCACCTCCTCTACCTCTCACCGCTCCATCCCACGCGGTGCTCGTGTTTGACACCCATAGTAAACGTGATCACTGCAACTCCTCTACCCGCTCCATCCCACACGGTGCTCATGTTTGACACCCAAAGTAAACGTGATCACTGCACCTCCTCTACCTCTCACTGCTCCATCCCACACAGTGCTCATGTTTGACACCCATAGTAAACGTGATCGCTGCACCTCCTCTACCTCTCACCGCTCCGTCCCACACGGTGCTCATGTTTGACACCCATAGTAAACGTGATCACTGCACCTGCTCTACCTCTCACCGCTCCATCCCACACGGTGCTCATGTTTGACACCCATAGTAAACGTGGTCGCTGCACCTCCTCTACCTCTCACCGCTCCATCCCACACGGCGCTCGTGTTTGACACCCATAGTAAACGTGATCACTGCACCCCCTCTACCCGCTCCATCCCACACGGTGCTCATGTTTGACACCCATAGTAAACGTGATCACTGCACCTCCTCTACCTCTCACCGCTCCATCCCACACAGTGCTCATGTTTGACACCCATAGTAAACGTGATCGCTGCACCTCCTCTACCTCTCACCGCTCCGTCCCACACGATGCTCATGTTTGACACCCATAGTAAACGTGATCACTGCACCTCCTCTACCTCTCACCACTCCATCCCGCACGGTGCTCGTGTTTGACACCCATAGAACGTGATCACTGCACCTCCTCTACCTCTCACCGCTCCATCCCACACAACGCTCATGTTTGACACCCATAGTAAACGGGATCACTGCACCCCCTCTACCCGCTCCATCCCACACGGTGCTCATGTTTGACACCCATAGTAAACGTGATCGCTGCACCTCCTCTACCTATCACCGCTCCATCCCACACGGCGCTCGTGTTTGACACCCATAGTAAACATGATCACTGCACCTCCTCTACCTCTCACTGCTCCATCCCACACGGTGCTCATGTTTGACACCCATAGTAAACGGGATCGCTGCACCTCCTCTACCTCTCACCGCTCCATCCCACACGGCACTCGTGTTTGACACCCATAGTAAACATGATTACTGCACCTCCTCTACCTCTCACCGCTCCATCCCACACACTGCTCGTGTTTGACACCCATAGTAAAGGTGATCACTGCACCTCCTCTACCTCTCACCGCTCCATCCCTTGCGGTGCTTGTGTTTGACACCCATAGTAAACGTGATCACTGCACCTCCTCTACCTCTCACCGCTCCATCCCACACGGTGCTCATGTTTGACACCCATAGTAACCGTGATCGCTGCACCCCCTCTACCTCTCACCGCACCATCCCACATGGTGCTCATGTTTGACGTCCATAGTAAACGTGATCACTGCACCTCCTCTACCTCTCACCGCTCCATCCCACGCGGTGCTCATGTTTGACACCTATAGTAAACGTGATCGCTGCACCTCCTCTACCTCTCACAGCTCCTTCCCACACGGTGCTCATGTTTGACACCCATAGCAAACGTGATCACTGCACCTCCTCTACCTCTCGCCGCTCCATCCCACACGGTGCTCATGTCTGACACCCATAGTAAACGTGATCGCTGCACCTCCTCTACCTCTCACCGCTCCATCCCACACGGTGCTTATGTTTGACACCCATAGTAAACGTGACCGCTGCACCTCCTCTACCTCTCACCGCTCCATCCCACACGGTGCTCATGTTTGACACCCATAGTAAACGTGATCGCTGCACCTCCTCTACCTCTCACCGCTCCATCCCACACGGTGCTCATGTTTGACACCCATAGTAAACGTGATCGCTGCACCTCCTCTACCTCTCACCGCTCGATCCCACACGGTGCTCATGTTTGACACCCATAGTAAACGTGATCGCTGCACCTCCTCTACCTCTCACCGCTCCGTCCCACGCGCCTCTACGCCGATGACACCCAGATTTACCTAGAAACCTCTTCCATAGCAGACATGCAAAGACTCAATGACACCCTGAGAGAAGTCCAAAACTGGCTGTCCCAAAACTATCTGAAACTGAACCAGGACAAAACGGAAATCCTACTCATAGCTAACAAAGAACAGACCCCCCCAAATCACGGAATGGATAAAGTCTATTGATGCTCTCAACTACTCTCTCACCCCGGCAGACTCCGTGCAATCACTGGGAATAACTTTAGACCCCAACCTTGACATGATCAAGCACATCAAAAACACCGCAAGATGTGCCTTCTTCAACTTAAAATTACGAAACAAAATCAAACCGTTCATCCCTCCAAAAGACCTGAAGCAAGTCCCACAATCCCTAGTGCTATCCAGGCTAGACTACGGGAACGCCACCCTCACAGGCACGGCTAAGCTACACCTTGCTCCGCTTAGATCTACCTTAAATGCAGCTGCCAGATTGGTGACGGATAAAAAAATACGATCACATCTCCCCTGCTCTCAAAGAGCTCAACTGGCTCCCGATTGAATTGCGTGCCAACTTCAGGACTGCCTGTCTCACCCACAAAGCTCTCCACACTGGCCAGCCCTCCGATCTAGCCGCCAAACTCTACAAAGCGGGACAGACAAGAAATCTCAGGAGCACCAACACTATGCTACTCATCCCCCCGAAAAACCCGGAAACAAAAGACCTTATCTCGATCTTTCTCTGGAAATGCACCCAGAATTTGGAACGCCATCCCTGCACATATCAGGACAAACCCTTCCTTCAAAGATTTCAAATGCCAGCTCAAAGTGGTCTTCCTCAATCGAGCGCCACCAAAATGACAAAGGTCCTACAATTTACCGATCCGACATCAACTGGGGATCCAGTCACTACGATAAGACCAACTCCTTACAGCATCTTACTCCTACCCCTCACATTACCCGCCAAGACTATTACCACCTACACTGCTATTCTGCATTCCATCTATATTTGACTTATACTGAATAATTGACCTATCTTTGAACACTGTATGTATATTACTTCACAAAATGTTATTTAACAAATGTTGTAAAGCGCTCCGATACCTTCGGGTCTGGCTAGCGTTATATAAAACTCCGAAATAAATAAATAAATAAATATAAACACAGGCTTACACAGGCACAGACACCCACCAACAGGCACATACACACTCTGGCAGTCACACAGGCACACGTTTACACATACAAACACATAGATCACACACAAGCATACATGCAAGAATAAAAACACACAAACTTTGCAACAGATTTTGCAAACAGGCACTTACACTCACACTTGCGCATCCATGATAAACAACTAACAGGCACTGACAGCCATATTCACAAAAGACAGACAGAAATAGACACGCATGGGCACATTAACCCTCTCGCGAAAACCAATACGCGAAACAACACAGACACATTCACACACAAAGACACAAAAGCAAGCACCCAATATATCACGTTCCAAAGTGCTTTTGAGACAGACGTACTTCTTACTGTTCACTCATCATTTGACTGCAAACAAACAACGTTAAAAAGACATTCACATGGCGTCTCTTTTCATATATGAATCCGACACAGTTTCCACTGGGAAGTCCAGTTCACAGCACCCTGGGGCCCAAGCGACTGCTCTCTTGTCATGTGTGCGCGTGACGACATCAACGAAGGGAGTCCTGATTCTGGGGAGAAGGACTCAGACAAAGACAATGAAGTCATAGACATCAGTTCATGGCCATAGACATGTCTATGTATGTACCGCACGTAACATGAACATGTACACATATATGTATGTATACATGTGCTGGTATCTGAAAGCATGCCAGCATAGTCATTCGCACGTACACGCAGACACTTTTACATGCGAATGTGTATAAAACCCACAAACATTGATATAAACACAGACATATACATATATATAATTCACTGAAAAAACCATAGGTTTCACACATGTTATAGTTAGCGGAAATTTTACTGATAAAAAACCAGTGAAATTCCCCCGTTATAGTTAGCGCAGGCAACTATAACTCACGCGACTGCAATCCTCTGCTGATGCTAATACTGTATTTAGACACTTATTTGCCCATGTCTTCTTCCATACATTTTTAGCTATACATATATTACAAATATTTTTTTTTCATAAAGACACATATGTCATCAGCAGAAGATTGCAGTCGCGTGAGTTATAGTTGCCTGCGCTAACTATAACGGGGGAATTTCACTGGTTTTTTATCAGTAAAATTTCCGCTAACTATAACATGTGTGAAACCTATGGTTTTTTCAGTGAATTTGCAAGGTTTTTTAAATGCTAATTCCTAACTATAACGTGTGTGAAACCTATGGTTTTTTCAGTGAATTAGTACGGTTTTTTAAATGCTAAGTTTTTTTCCCTTATAATAAGCCCTGTACATTTGGTGGCCTTCGGCCACCAAAAGCACAGGGGGTGGGGTAAGTGTGGATAGTGTTTTTTGCCCTTAACATAAGCCCTGTACATTTGGTGGCCTTCGGCCACCAAAAGCACAGGGGGTGGGGTAAGTGTGGATAGTGTTTTTTTTATTTTTATTTTTTTACCGTACGCTTACGGTAAGCGTACCCCGCGAAATTGCCGAAAAAAAAATAAAACCGTTTTTGCACTTGGGGGATGTTTGGGGACTCCCTCAACATGACTATGTGGGAGGGAGTTGTCAAAACAGCCCCTTTACATGTTTTTGGGCTTGATATTTTAAAAATCACTCTCAGTGCGAGAGACAAAATGGCGGCCGCCGCTTCCTGGTTTCGGCCGATTCGAATGTTTACTAAGATCTAAGAGCCAATCAGAATCGCGCTCGCGCACGCCACCGTACGCTTACCGTAAGCGTACGGTAAGCGTACCGTAAGCTGGCTCAGATATATATATTGATTTAAAGGCTATTTTCTCAGAATCTACTGAACAGATTTACACCAAACCTACAAAAGGCACTTCCTTGACCTAGGGACTACCTCTCTGCCAAATTTTGAGTAATTCTGTTCAGCCGTTCGGGCTGTAGCTCGTTCTAAAGGTCCTATGGAAAAATGCATGGGAAAAACGCGTTTTGGGACCCCCCTTTTATCTCAGCCCCCGCTTGACGGATCCCCCCGAGACTTTCAGGGTAGGAGCGGAGCGTAGCGCCCCACCTATTTTGAAAAATTTGCGAGGATTCGTCGACCGGCGCCAAAGTTATTCAAAATAGAATGTTGAGGTTTTCCTATGGAAACGTGGTCCTAACTATAACTACCTACTGGCTATCGCCAGTAGGTAATACTTCCCCGCGCGTGTACACGTATGATTATACAATGTCCAATGAAGGTTTAGGTTTATGTGTACATTGATGTACTTGTGAATATATATATATATATATATATATATATATATATATATATAACACCTGCATATAGCTCTAATAATGAATAAGTACATATTCGTCTGTGTATACACTTTATTGATAACATTTAGAATAAGACAAGAATCGTGCCATTGATCATACATTTGTACGCGCATCTATTTATTCACTCAGCAAATGAAGGAAGATAAGGCTAGCTTATGTTCCAATTTGTGAATAATTGTGTATTTTACCCAAAACACGCATTTGGACATACATACAGTATGGGCGCATTTGTACTTGTAGCATGTTACGTGTTTCATGAAGTGAAATATTTAACCTTGCAGGGCCTTCTTGGCGCTAACATCAAATGTGGACATCCTTTTCTAACTCGTTTTCTTGTATTTATTTTTGGGATCCTATGGTTCTTAATAATTTAGGAATGTACAACGGTCGACAACGGTTCTGAAGTTTAGGAGAAATTAATTCCAAGCTCTTGTTGTCACGAATGAACCTGTCCCTCCGCAACGTGTCATTTTTCATTTGTAGCTTTTAGTTGGACATTAAAAACAAGGCATGCATGTTGTATGCATATGTGAAGCCCTGCGCGCGCCCTCTCTCTTCTCACACCCGTGTTTGCATGCATGTCACGTGTTTGCATGCATGTCACCTGAAAGGGGAGACGGTGGCTGAGACGCATCGCGAAAAGACACAACTAAACTTCGGGGTTCGATGACGAATGTACAGAAAGTATCGATCCACCTGCTGTCCCAGACCTGGCTTAAGGCGGTGTTAGAAGTAGGATCTAGCGCAGATGAGAGGCAGTCTGCACACCACGGTTCGCCCTATTACAGTCCCCACGTTGGCAGCCACACCTGAGCCCAGCGGCAGGCTGCCCCTCGAGGGAGCTCGCACGTATACATTGCCCAAAGATGAAACAAATGTCATTTTAGTGAGACAGTGTTTACCTTTCGGTGAGATGTCTGCTATTGTCCAGTGCCCCCCCCCGGAAATGGTTCAAACTTGGGCTTTGAGTTGTTCAGCCCAGAATGTGTGCGAGTGCCAGCGATGCGCGCTGTATATTTGGCAGATCCCCGTTTAAAGGCTCACATCATACCGAAGGGCCCCGCGTGACATCATACCGAAGGGCCCCGCGTGACATCACACCGAAGGGCCCCGCGCGAGCGACCGGAAGTCTCCCCCGCGTGGATGTATTTTGCTGCAGGACATGGGATTCCTGCTGACGCGCTTTATTTCAAAAGTCGGATGAGCCACAGATGAGCCCGCGAAAAGCAGGAGAATGAACAGAACAACATAGACAGAGTGAAAAATGAAAAGAAAGAGGGGCAGGCAATGGAGGAAAGAACGAAAGAAAGATAGATGTTTGCTGTACATGACTACTTAAGAAAGAACAAGCATTGGCATAGCCAATAGGTCTCGACTTTGGGACCATATAAGGATATTCTGATGGATAACTAATCACTTATAAGGTCCGAAAGTGGAGACCAATTGGCTATGCCAATGCTTGTTATACTGTGCCACGGACACGTGCTCACCTGATGGCAATTTCACACCAGGTTCACACTGGGGGTGAGGAGGCGCAGCCGAGCAACGTCTGACGTCACCCCCAGGTAGCTGCTCGGACGTCTGACGTCACCCCAGGTATCTGCTCGGACGTCTGACGCCGCTCCCAGGTAGCTGCTCGGACGTCTGACGTCACCCCAGGTAGCTGCGGGGCGTAAGGGACAGACGCCCTTTAAAAGGGCCCCTTTGGACTGGTTTCTCCATCTTTTTTCCCAGCTCAGGAGGGCAGAAGGATCACGAGGGTGAAGCACAGAAGGGCACTGTCGCCAGAGAGGGGCCTTCTGCATCAACTCAGGTATGTGCCCTGCGCCCCCCCCCCCCCAATCCACCCATGCTGGAAACAAATGAGTGTGCTTGGGTCACGCAGGGGCGGCGGCAGCGCTTCTCCCCGGTGCCCTGCTTGGCATCTCTCCAAGAGGCTCTCACCCCTCCTGGGTCCCAGCAGAGGCGGGAACACGACGAAAGGAGTCCCCTGAATCCGTTCCTGCTCTCCCGGCCTCAGCGGCTGCGTTTCCCCCTGGTGCTCGCTGCTGGCCCGGCTCCTGTCCCCAGGGGCGTATCTTCAGGGGGGATCGTATAGGGTTTTCCTTTTTGAAGGCCCCTGGAGTGTTCTACACTTTTTGGCGGAGATCAGTCTTCAGTATTTGCAGTTTTGAGGGTCTTCTGTGTGGTTTATGCAACTCTCAAATTTATACCAGAAGGGTTTCGATTTTTAGCTGACCAGCATAGTGGATCCCACGGCTGCTTGCAAACATTTTTGTTAGTCTGGGATCGCACAGTTTGGTTAAAGTGGGGAAGCCAGGATTAATCCCAGGTTGTCTGGTTTCACATTGTGCTTTGTGTGCTCTGCCCCCCCCCCCCTTTTATCGCGAGGCGCGCGCGCTTGTTTTTCAAGTGCTGGCGTTTCTGGTAGGAGGCTTAATTTGTGGCCGTCCGAGGCGGGTTTCTTTCCTTTGTCTGCCTTGTTTTATGGCCGCTGCTGTGATCTGATCAGGGCGTCTATTGTTTGCACAAGGCGGTCACCCCGGGCTCTTTGGGGGAGATTGGTCGAGTGGGTGCAAGTATGAGGGTTCAAGTTCTGGCCTGGTTTTGGTATCTACTTGAGGGGGGGGGGGCCTTAAGCAAGGCGAGTGGTCTTGCTAGTTTACTTTTCAGTCTGCGGCTCCCTCGCCAGTCTGGGTGGAAGCAGCGCGGCTGACCTGACTCTCGCGGCTGCGGCAGCTTCGTAACTCTTCATGGCTTTGCTTTATTTGTAAGAGTGGAGCCGGGACGCTTTGCATTTGCTGCGGAGGAATGTTTTATGTGCATCACAGCACACTCCTGCAGCGGGCACCGGGCTCATTCCTGGTGGGCCGGAAGGGCAGGGGTCGGTTTTGTTACTGGGGGCCAACGGTGCTGCAATATGGGCCCCGGGCCCCTGTACCAAAGCGGCAGCGGCGCTTGACACTAGTATTCATTCCCCCCATCCTTCACGGCCGCAGCTTCCCAGTATCCATCCCGGGGGTCTCTTCCCAGTATCCATCCCGGGGGTCTCTTCCCAGTATCCATCCCGGGGGTCTCTTCCCAGTATCCGTCCCGGGGGTCTCTTCCCAGTATCCATCTCGGGGGTCTCTTCCCAGTATCCATCTCGGGGGTCTCTTCCCAGTATCCATCCCGGGGGTCTCTTCCCAGTATCCATCCCGGGGGTCTCTTCCCGGTATCCATCCCGGGGGTCTCTTCCCGGTATCCATCCCGGGGGTCTCTTCCCAGTATCCATCCCGGGGCGGTCTCTTCCCGGTATCCATCCCGGGGCGGTCTCTTCCCGGTATCCATCCCGGGGCGGTCTCTTCCCGGTATCCATCCCGGGGCGGTCTCTTCCCGGTATCCATCCCGGGGCGGTCTCTTCCCGGTATCCATCCCGGGGCGGTCTCTTCCCGGTATCCATCCCGGGGCGGTCTCTTCCCGGTATCCATCCCGGGGCGGTCTCTTCCCGGTATCCATCCCGGGGCGGTCTCTTCCCGGTATCCATCCCGGGGCGGTCTCTTCCCAGTATCCATCCCGGGGCGGTCTCTTCCCAGTATCCATCTCGGGGCGGTCTCTTCCCAGTATCCATCTCGGGGCGGTCTCTTCCCAGTATCCATCCCGGGGCGGTCTCTTCCCGGTATCCATCCCGGGGCGGTCTCTTCCGGGTATCCATCCCGGGGCGGTCTCTTCCGGGTATCCATCCCGGGGCGGTCTCTTCCGGGTATCCATCCCGGGGCGGTCTCTTCCGGGTATCCATCCCGGGGCGGTCTCTTCCGGGTATCCATCCCGGGGCGGTCTCTTCCGGGTATCCATCCCGGGGCGGTCTCTTCCGGGTATCCATCCCGGGGCGGTCTCTTCCGGGTATCCATCCCGGGGCGGTCTCTTCCGGGTATCCATCCCGGGGCGGTCTCTTCCGGGTATCCATCCCGGGGCGGTCTCTTCCCGGTATCCATCCCGGGGCGGTCTCTTCCCGGTATCCATCCCGGGGCGGTCTCTTCCCGGTATCCATCCCGGGGCGGTCTCTTCCCAGTATCCATCCCGGGGCGGTCTCTTCCCAGTATCCATCCCGGGGCGGTCTCTTCCCAGTATCCATCTCGGGGCGGTCTCTTCCCAGTATCCATCTCGGGGCGGTCTCTTCCCAGTATCCATCTCGGGGCGGTCTCTTCCCAGTATCCATCCCGGGGGTCTCTTCCCAGTCCGGTGGGAGCGTTTCTATAGCGTCCTTATGGTAGTTTATAGGTTGTCGGGGCCTTTTCTTGTGTTGTAAAAAAAAGATACATATATCTATGGATATCTCTGTCCTCGTTGTGTAGTCTTAAGTTTGCGTAAATCCGTTTTAACCCGCAGGGTGTTTTTCTTTCCTTGCCCGCAGTTCGTTGTTCTTGTATTTCATTGGCTCCGCTTCCTGCACTTCTTATATTGCTGCCTTTTAAATGCGGTGTGAGCAGTGTCTCTGGTTGTGTTTGCAGTTATGGAACCGTGTTTTCCTGTCTGAACATCCTCATGCAAGATGCCAACACAGCTGTTCCTTATACCCCCCGAAAATGTTACCTGTCTCCAACCACCAGGTGTTTTTTAGGGGGCACCTGATTTTATTCTCTGCCCCCCTTTCCTGTAAACTGCCGCCCCTGTCGAAACGAGGCCCCGTTTCTTTTTCTCCCCTCCAGCGGGCTGTAGAAAGCCAGAGCGGCGCGTGCATGTCCAGAGTCCCCGGACACCTCTGAGAGTTTTCACCACATCCTTTACGCCAAGATGGCCCCCGCCGGAGGGCCCTGAGGGGTGGGGGAGAGGGTGCACAGAGCTTGACTGACCAAAAGGCTGGCCTTTGGAGCCCCTGTTGTGTCTGCGAAACGTGGGCGACAATTCCCGTTCCGCTGGCGGAAATTGCGAACTGTCGGCACACTGATTAAACACCTAAAGGCAGCTCTGTAACCTCCGCCTCATCCAGCCAGAAACCCTCTTTAGAAAGTCCCTTAAAACCTGGGTTTTCACCTCTTCGGATGCCCGACGCAGAGCCTTGATCGAACTCGTTCAATCCTCTTCTCAGTAGCTGTTGCACTATACCTGCAACTCCGTCATCTATAGCGCCATGATGCTCCTCGGAGCCACAGCGGCGCTCTATAAATACCATATAACATAACTGAGAGATTAGCATTTTCGTTGAATTTATTTTTAATGTGGGTGATGTGTGAGAGTTTAATACAGACATTTTGCTGAGAAATTCTGTGTTTGTTTCATGGAACATCCATTAAAGTTTCTTTTAGATCAAAATAGGACCTCGCTTGTGAGAAGTGGGGGGGGGGGGGTCACAGATTATTTGCAAACATTGGTGAGCTGCTGCTGCTGTTGCAATATTTAAAACATGTCACTTTCCATGAATATTAGATGTAAAAACATTTAGGATTTAGACGAGTGCACCTGTGCACTTTGAGTGACCTGTCCAAAGAGGGCAGCAAAGAGCTGACATTGGATCATAAATTCAATGCGGTTTCAGACAGGGGCCCACAAAATACATTGGGCCCAGGACCCCCTAAATACATTTCACCCAGGGCCACAAAAATCCTTCCAATGTCTCTGTCCTACACACACAGCGTGTTTAGGGCAAGCAGCCTTCTGGCCCCGGTTAGTAAAGTGGCTCACTTGTGAGTTGTAGTAATGAATGTCATATGTCCTAAAACCACATAGGTGATGTCACTGCACTGTGCAGAGTTATTCAATGAGGGTACAGAGGTGCCAGGGGGTAGTGCTGCAGTACACTGAGGGCACAGAGGGGGATTTACCAGTGCCTTGAGACGCTCACAGGTGAGCAGCCGCGCTTATCGCGCACTGATTGATTGATTGACCAGAGGGTAGAGATGCAGTGTACCGCGGGGACAAAGATATCAGAGTGCAGAGATGCAGTGCCCTGAGGGTGCAGAGACAGATGTTACAGTGTAGAGATGCAGTGCATTGAGGGTGCGGAGGCAGATGATACAGTGTAGAGATGCAGTGCATTGAGGGTGGAGAGACAGATGTTAGTGTAGAGATGCAGTGCCCTGAGGGTACAGAGACAGCGATATTACAGTGTACAGATGCAGTGCCCTGAGGGTGGAGAGGCAGATGTTACAGTGTAGAGATGCAGTGCCCTGAGGGTGCGGAGGCAGAGGGCAGAGATGCAGTGCATTGAGGGTGCGGAGGCAGATGATACAGTGTAGAGATGCAGTGCATTGAGGGTGGAGAGACAGATGTTACAGTGTAGAGTTGCAGTGCCCTGAGGGGGCCGAGGCAGTGATGTTACAGTGTAGAGATACAGTGCCCTGAGGGTGTGGAGGCAGAGATATTACAGTGTAGAGATGCAGTGCCCTGCGGGTGCAGAGACTTGTTAGTATAGAGATACAGTGCATTGGGGGTGCAGAGACAGGTGTTAGTGTAGAGTTACAGTGCCCTTAGGGTGCGGAGGCAGAGACGTGACAGTGTAGAGATGCAGTGCCCTGAGGGTGTTGAGGCAGAGATGTTATGGTGTAGAGTTGCAGTGCCAACAGGGTGCGGAGGCAGAGATGCAGTGCCCTGAGGGTGTTGAGGCAGAGATGTTGCAGTGCCCTGAGGGTGCGGAGGCAGAGATGCAGTGCATTGAGGGTGCAGAGGCAGATGTTACAGTGTAGAGATGCAGTGCCCTGAGAGTGCAGAGACAGATGTTACAGTGTGTTGGACAGGCCTCACAGACGGCTTGCTCCCTCCCCGCTCGACGGGGCCCGAACCCCGGCCCACCTGGCATATCCCCGCAACAAGCACCTGTACCCCGTCTCCCGACGGACCCTCTGCCCTCGGACCCCTACTCATCACGGGGTCCGGCCCCACCGGCTTCCCGGCCGGGTCAAGCCGCCATCTTGGGCCCTGCACCACGCGGCCGCATGGCCTCCCCTCGACCCTAACCCCGGGCCTGGCCGGCCCCGACATCCCGGCACCACCATCCACCCAGGAGGTGAGCGGACCACTTGGCAGGTCAATGGGAGAACGAAGTGTCAAGGGCTCTCCTCCGCCAGGTGCCGATCGCTCCCAGCTCCCCCAGGCACTGGCTCCACCCCCTGCTGGGTGTCTGGACACCTTCATCCCGGACCCTCCGACCTCCAAGTGCGAGGGTCCGGACATCAAAGGGCACCAGCCCTATAACTGAGGCAGCTCCGGAGCAGGAAGGCAGTTGTATCCTGGAGTCGAGAGACACCGAGTGAACTCAACCCTGACGGTCTACTGGCGCTGCCGTAGCCCGCTCTTGTGAACCATCGTCCTGCCTGCTGGCGCTGCCGCGGCCTTCTGCAACCTTCACCTTCCTGGGACCTGCTGGCGCTGCCGCGGCCCGTTGTAACGACCATCCTCACCGGGACCTGCTGGCGCTGCCGCGGACCGTATAGCTTCCGGGGACCTGCTGGCGCTGCCGCGGCCCGTTGTATCGACCATCCACACCGGGACCTGCTGGCGCTGCCGCGGCCCATACCACCTAACCACCAAGCTCGAGGATTGTGAGCTCATCATCACCTCATCCGAACTACCTGATTGGTAAATAGACTGTCCCGCTACCCCCTTCCCTACCTTGTGAGACTCTAATCGAGGGGACCCCTGAGTCCAGACCTCCTTGTACCATTTAACCGTACCTTAAATAAGTGCTTATAAAGAACACTGAACCTTATCCGTGTGTGGTATCTGTCTGTGGGGGGGAAGTTACTTGTCTGTACGATCGCTGGAGACGGCTCTCCCCGGAGACCTCTCCTCCTGACCCCGGCCGACCCTCCCGGTCCATCTACCTTTTCTAACATTGGTGGCCAGCGGCGCGATCCGAATCAACGCGTAATCGTACAGATAGTAGCTCACCCCACGACAAAGCACGATGTCGACCAAAGATAGCAGCTCCACCGAGAAGTTCCAAATGGAGAAATTAGAAGAATACAACCACCGCGAACTGAGACAATTTTGCATAGAACTTGGCATTGCTACCACCGGCCTGAGTACCAAGGATGATCTAAAGCGCGCTCTTGAGTCATGGACAGAAACTGGGGTCACAGGACCCTCCGACCAAAACAGCGTCACACCAGACCAAAACAGCATCACACCAGAGGGGAACGCCACGGCTCCCGAGGAGCGGGGAACGGGCCTCTCACAGGAGGAGATACGAGAAAGAGACAGAGTCAGATTACACGAATTAGAGATGGCACGACTCAAGATGGATGGGGAACTTAAGTTAGCTGAACAGAAAATCAACCTCGAGCATATGCGGCTTCGAGAGGAACGAGAAGAAAAGCAGAGACAAAGAGAGCTGGAAGAGAAAAAAATAACGCTCGAGCACGAGCGCCGACTGGCGGAAATAGAACTGCGCAAACAGAATAAGGAACTGGGGGTGCCTGAGCGACCACACACCCCGGGGCCTATTGAGAAAAAAGTTCACATCCCCAAGGATGTGGTCCGCGAGTATGTCCGAGAAGACGACATACAACAGTGGTTTAAAGCCTATGAGATCGCAATGACCTCCCACCGGATCGACCGGAGTGATTGGGGAGCCGGACTTTGGGGGAGATTCATCAACGAGGGTCGCGATGCCCTGCTGCAGCTCCCCGATCACCAAATGTCGTCCTATGACCACATGAAGGCTGCCCTCCTCACCCGCTACGGCCTCACGCCCGAGATGTACCGCCAGAGGTTCAGAGATTGCACCCGGATCCCAGGTACAACTTGGGTGGAATACGTGAACTATTTCAGCCGGGCCTTCGAGGGTTGGATCAAGGGAAATCAGGTCACCACCTACGAACAACTCTTCAACCTTATGGTATGGGAGCACCTATCAAACAACTGTTTCGTCGAGCTCAGGCAGCACCTACTCGACAGTAAGCTGACTGACCCCCGGCAGCTCGCCGCCGAAGCCGACCGGTGGGAAAGCACCCGAGTGGGCCGGAAAGGGCCACACGACCAGAACAGAAGCAACCAAGGCCAGCACCGTCCTCGGGGAGGAGGAGGGGGCCAGGGGCGAGGGAGAGACGCCTTACCGGCAACACCCGTGGCCAGCACCCCACGGCCGGCCGGCCGGGGCAACCCCCCGTTGCGGCCTGGGTACCGAGCCAACGTCACGTGCCACCAGTGCCAGCGACTAGGCCACTACGCCAACGATCCGAACTGCCCGCTAAACCAACCACCCAAGCCCCGCCAGGTAGCTGCCGCTGCCCTGGGGGAAGAGCAATCATCAGAGGGACCCGAGGAGTATGAGCCGGACCAGCAATGGTGGGAACCGGCCGCCATGGTCCTGGCATGCTTAGGGGGAAGGGACATGGTTCCGCGGGCTCCCCTACCCGCCAACACCAGAAAATATGGTCAGTGGGTGACCATTAATGGACAGAGAGCCGAGGCCTTGCGTGACACCGGCGCCAGCGTGACGGCCGTCCGCTGTCACCTGGTGAAGCCCGAGCAGATCCTGCCGAACATTCTCTGCCCCGTCCGCTCGGCAGATAACTCTGAGAGCATGTGTAAGATGGCCTGCGTCCCGTTTGAATGGGGAGGGGTCTCCGGCCTACTGAAGGTGACGGTCCGGGACGATGCCCCCGTGGACTGCCTCCTGGGGAATGACCTCGAGAGTTCCCCGTGGGCCACCGTCGAGAGAAGAGAGCACTTGGGGATGCTGGGCCTCCCGGACTGGGCCTGCATAACCACCCGATCCATGGCCGCCCGTGCCGCCCCCCCGATCAGAAGAAACCGAATGGCCAGCACCTCCGCCCCCGGTTGCCCCCGCAGAGGACAACGGCGAGTCCGACCTCCCGGACCCGACTACCGAGGAAGACGCGCAACACCAGGACCTTCCGGATCTGGCTCAGTGGCGGCAAGAAGGGGGGCCCACCCAAGAACAGTTCCGCCAGGAACAAAAGACCTGTCCCTCCCTCGAGGGACTCCGCCAACAAGCCAGCACCCAAACCGCCGGGGACACCACAGGAACCCACTGGGTCTACTGGGATAACGACCTGCTCTACAGCGAGCAAAGAATCGCCGAGCTGGGGGCCGGTCGAGTTCTGGTGGTACCGCTCCGCTTCCGAGACTTTCTGCTCGACCTAGCCCACGATGTCCCCCTGGCTGGACACCTGGGCCAGGACAAAACGTACAGTCGCCTGGTGACCCACTTTTTTTGGCCGAAAATGAGGAATGACGTCCTGAACCACTGCCGATCGTGCCCCACATGCCAAGCCAGCGGGAAGAGTGGCCGGAAGCTGAAGGCCCCTCTACAACCCTTCCCGGTGGTCACCACCCCGTTCGAGAGGGTGGGGATAGACATTGTGGGACCTCTGGACCCCCGCACGGCACAAGGACACAGGTTCATCTTGGTACTAGTGGACCATGCCACCCGCTACCCCGAGGCGGTGCCTCTACGGACAGTGACCGCTCCAGTGGTTGGCCGGGCCCTGATGGGGATCTTCTCCCGGGTAGGCTTCCCCCGAGAAGTCGTCAGCGACCGAGGCACGAATTTCATATCAAAGTACATGAAGTCCCTCTGGCAACAATGCGGGGTCACCTACAGATTCACGACCCCCTATCACCCCCAAGGGAACGGACTAGTGGAGCGTTTTAACCGCACTCTCAAAGGGATGATTGGGGGATTGGAAGAACCTCTCCGTCGCCAGTGGGATGTACTGCTCCCGTGCCTCCTCTTCGCCTACCGGGAAGTGCCCCAGAAGTCCCTGGGTTTTAGCCCCTTTGAACTCCTATACGGACACCCTGTGCGAGGGCCCCTCAGCCTAGTCAAGGAAGGTTGGGAGATGGCCCCCCTAACGACCCCTCCAGACGTCTTCAAATACATCCTGGCCTTACGAAACCAGACCCGGCGCTTCAGGGAGATGGCCAAGGCGAACCTCGAGGCCAGCCAGGAGGACATGAAGAGGTGGTATGATCACAATGCCTCCTCCGTTGAATTCGAGCCTGGGCAGCAAGTATGGGTGATGTCCCCCACCGAACCATGTGCCCTGCAAGATAAGTGGACGGGGCCCTTCAAAGTGGTCGAGCGCAAAAGCCCCGTCACTTACCTCATCGACATGGGGTCCTCCCGGAACCCCCTTCGGGTCCTCCACACCAACCGGCTCAAACCGCACTTTGTGCGCTCCGAACTAAGCCTCTTGATGGCTACAGACAGTGGCACAGAAGAAGACTCCGAGCCCCTCCCGGACCTCCTGAAGACTCAGGAGAAGGACGGCTCCGTGGACGGGGTCCGGCTCTCGGACGCCCTCACTTCAGAGCAACGCCAGGACTGCCGGAACCTCCTGCTGCAGTTCGCTGCCCTGTTCTCCCTCACCCCCGGGGTCACCCCCTGGTGTTTGCACGACGTAGACACCGGGGACAGTCCCCCTGTCCGGCACCGGGCCTACCGCGTACCAGATCGGGTACGGGCCTGCATACAGGAGGAAGTGGCCAAGATGCTCACGATCGGGGTCATCGAGCCCTCGGACAGTCCCTGGGCCAGTCCGGTCGTATTAGTTCCCAAGGCCGCTGCCCCCGGCTCCGCCCCTGAACTGAGATTCTGCGTCGACTACCGGGGCTTGAACGCTGTCACCCGGACCGACGCTCATCCCATCCCCCGAGCAGACGAGCTGATCGACCGGCTGGGGGCCGCCCGCTACCTTAGTATCTTCGACCTAACGGCGGGCTACTGGCAGATCGGCCTCACACCCAGGGCTCAGGAACGGTCAGCCTTCTCTACCCCCGATGGCCACTATCAATTTAAGGTCATGCCCTTTGGCATGAAGAATGCCCCCGCCACGTTCCAACGCCTTGTGAACCAGGTCTTGGCAGGGCTTGAAGAATTCAGCGCTGCCTACCTGGACGATATCGCTGTATACAGCCGCCACTGGTCCGACCACCTCCGTCACCTCCAAGAGGTCCTGCAAGCCCTCCAGCGGGCCGGCCTCACCATTAAGGCCGGCAAGTGCCAGCTTGGCCAAGGGTCTGTGACCTACCTTGGGCACCAAGTGGGGAGCGGGCTGGTGGCCCCACTACAACTTAAGATTGCTGCCATCCAGTCCTGGCAGCCCCCCGTCACCCAGACCGAGGTCCGAGCCTTCTTGGGGCTCACCGGCTACTACCGGCGGTTCGTGAAGGACTACGGCAGCATCGTGGGGCCCCTCACGGGTCTCACATCCAAGAACCAGCCGAAGCGGGTCAACTGGACTCCTGATTGTCAAGCGGCCTTCGAGGAGCTGAAGGCCGCCCTGTGCACCGCCCCGGTGCTCCAGGCCCCCGATTACAGTCGGGAATTTGTGGTGCAGACCGACGCCTCCGACCACGGCATCGGGGCCGTCCTCTCTCAGCTGAACCCCGAAGGTCATGACCAGCCGGTGGCCTTCATCAGCCGACGTCTCCTGGCCCGAGAACAGCGTTGGAGCACCATCGAGAGGGAGGCATTTGCAGTAGTGTGGGCCCTCAAAAAGCTCCGACCCTATCTCTTCGGTACCCACTTCCGGGTACAAACCGACCATCGACCCCTGCAATGGCTGATGCAGATGCGGGGGGAGAACCCAAAACTCTTGCGCTGGTCCATTTCCCTGCAGGGAATGGACTTCACCGTGGAGCACCGACCAGGCCAAGACCACGCCAACGCAGATGGCCTGTCCCGCTTTTTCCGCCTCGACGAAGAGAGTCCCCAAGGAGATGGGTGACTCTCCCCGCCTTCAGCTGGGGGGGACGCATGTTGGACAGGCCTCACAGACGGCTTGCTCCCTCCCCGCTCGACGGGGCCCGAACCCCGGCCCACCTGGCATATCCCCGCAACAAGCACCTGTACCCCGTCTCCCGACGGACCCTCTGCCCTCGGACCCCTACTCATCACGGGGTCCGGCCCCACCGGCTTCCCGGCCGGGTCAAGCCGCCATCTTGGGCCCTGCACCACGCGGCCGCATGGCCTCCCCTCGACCCTAACCCCGGGCCTGGCCGGCCCCGACATCCCGGCACCACCATCCACCCAGGAGGTGAGCGGACCACTTGGCAGGTCAATGGGAGAACGAAGTGTCAAGGGCTCTCCCCCGCCAGGTGCTGATCGCTCCCAGCTCCCCCAGGCACTGGCTCCACCCCCTGCTGGGTGTCTGGACACCTTCATCCCGGACCCTCCGACCTCCAAGTGCGAGGGTCCGGACATCAAAGGGCACCAGCCCTATAACTGAGGCAGCTCCGGAGCAGGAAGGCAGTTGTATCCTGGAGTCGAGAGACACCGAGTGAACTCAACCCTGACGGTCTACTGGCGCTGCCGTAGCCCGCTCTTGTGAACCATCGTCCTGCCTGCTGGCGCTGCCGCGGCCTTCTGCAACCTTCACCTTCCTGGGACCTGCTGGCGCTGCCGCGGCCCGTTGTAACGACCATCCTCACCGGGACCTGCTGGCGCTGCCGCGGACCGTATAGCTTCCGGGGACCTGCTGGCGCTGCCGCGGCCCGTTGTATCGACCATCCACACCGGGACCTGCTGGCGCTGCCGCGGCCCATACCACCTAACCACCAAGCTCGAGGATTGTGAGCTCATCATCACCTCATCCGAACTACCTGATTGGTAAATAGACTGTCCCGCTACCCCCTTCCCTACCTTGTGAGACTCTAATCGAGGGGACCCCTGAGTCCAGACCTCCTTGTACCATTTAACCGTACCTTAAATAAGTGCTTATAAAGAACACTGAACCTTATCCGTGTGTGGTATCTGTCTGTGGGGGGGAAGTTACTTGTCTGTACGATCGCTGGAGACGGCTCTCCCCGGAGACCTCTCCTCCTGACCCCGGCCGACCCTCCCGGTCCATCTACCTTTTCTAACACAGTGTAGAGTTGCAGTGCCCTTAGGGTGCGGAGGCAGAGATGTTACAGTGTAGAGATGCAGCTCCCTGAGGGTGCGGAGGCAGAGGGCAGAGATGCAGTGCCCTGAGGGTGCAGAGGCCGATGTTACATTGTAGAGATGCTGTGCATTGAGGGCTCAGAGACAGATATTACATTGTAGAGATGCAGTGCCCTGCATGTGCAGAGACAGATGTTAGTGTAGAGATGCAGTGCCCTGAGGGTGCAGAGACAGATGTTAGTGCAGAGATGCAGTGCCCTGAGGGTGCAGAGGCCAATGTTACATTGTAGAGATGCTGTGCATTGAGGGCTCAGAGACAGATATTACATTGTAGAGATGCAGTGCCCTGCGGGTGCAGAGACAGATGTTAGTGTAGAGATGCAGTGCCCTGAGGGTGCAGAGACAGATGTTAGTGTAGAGATGCAGTTCCCTGCGGGTGCAGAGACAGATGTTAGTGTAGAGTTGCAGTGCCCTGAGGGGGCGGAGGCAGTGATGTTACAGTGTAGAGATACAGTGCCCTGAGGGGGCGGAGGCAGTGATATTACAGTGTAGAGATACAGTGCCCTGAGGGTGTGGAGGCAGAGATATTACAGTGTAGAGATGCAGTGCCCTGCGGGTGCAGAGACTATTGTTAGTGTAGAGATGCAGTGCATTGGGGGTGCAGAGACAGGTGTTAGTGTAGAGTTACAGTGCCCTTAGGGTGCGGAGGCAGAGATGTGACAGTGTAGAGATGCAGTGCCCTGAGGGTGTTGAGGCAGAGATGTTATGGTGTAGAGTTGCAGTGCCCTTAGGGTGTGGAGGCAGAGATGTTACAGTGTAGATATGCAGTGCCCTGAGGGTGTGGAGGCAGAGATGTTACAGTGTAGAGTTACAGTGCCCTTAGGGTGCGGAGGCAGAGATGTGACAGTGTAGAGATGTAGTTCCCTGAGGGTGTGGAGGCAGAGGGCAGAGATGCAGTGCCCTGAGGGTGCAGAGACCGATGTTACATTGTAGAGATGCAGTGCCCTGCAGGTGCATTACACACCAAAATCTGCATATTATTCCCCCCAAACTAGTGATAGGCGCTACTTATCGCAGCGGGTGAATATTATATGCGAGGGTGTCACTACTTATCTGATGCGATAAAATCACGGACTCTGAGAAGCTTGAATCGCAGGATTAGAAAGTTTGATCTGTAATTTCTGCGCCTTGTCTCACTTCACATGTCCATGTCACAGTTTTTAAAAATCAACAAACATGGACCCGTTTCCTCTCATGCTAATGTTCTTATGTAGTGTCTTCACACTAGGCCTGGGCGTAGTTCGCGGGGTTTCGCTACGCAGAACCCCGCCAAGTGACAAACACTGGAGTTCGGTAAGCGGCGGAGTGCAGTCAGTGAGTGACAGACATTTTTCTCTTTTCCACACAGGAAGAAGACGCCGGTAGCGGAGCACCCCGAGACCATCATGGGGTTCAGAGCACACCTTCTCACCCTTGGGTTCATGTTTGCCATCTTGGTAAATGCCAGTTCCGGCTTCAGTAAGTGACCTGATACAGAGGCCGATGGTGGGGGGCACTGATCAGCACGTTTCTAATGTAGTGTCACTGTGACGAGCAGTAGGAGACCCTTCATAACAGGAGAAGCACTGGATGGAGTATAGAGACATATCTCAGTGAAATGCCTCTATTGAATGCAATCATGACAAGATATGGACCCAGCACCCTTAATGCCCCAGAGGACGCTGACCTGAAATTATTGCTTATGTAGGATTTAACGGTTCATGGATTGAACCTCCTGTGGTCGCAGCCAGTATTAACAGTGAAGGGGGTCCAAGCGGGCACAGTTGCCCCCGCTGGTAATATAAGGAATGCCGTAACATGATGCACAAAGTTTTACAGGCTTTTATCCGGCGCCACCAGGGAGTGGCAGTGAATGGCTCCTGCAAACCTATAGGAGAGAGTATAGACATCTGCTAAGAACAAAGAAGAGAACAGCACAGGATGTAGGGTGACCAACCGCCCGTAAATTTCACGAGCCGTCTGTGATTTGGATCTCATGTCCATTGTCCGAGATGACCCCTTTTACGGGTGCCTTTTGTCCGTAATTTGGGCATTGCAGGGAGCGGCGCTGATCCCCTGCGAGAAGCCTCGGCTTCCTGATGGGGGCGCCTCGCACTCCTTGGAGGACAAGAGCAGCCGCACCCGCCCATTGTCATCCTGTGTGGGCTGATGACTGTCATTCTGTGTGGGCTGATGATTGTCCTCCTGTATGGGCTGATGATTGTCCTCCTGTATGGGCTGATGATTGTCCTCCTGTATGGGCTGATGATTGTCATCCTGTGTGGGCTGATGATTGTCATCCTGTGTGGGCTGATGATTGTCATCCTGTGTGGGCTGATGATGGGAGTGGGTGCCATGGAGGTCCCAGGGAGTGGGTGCCATGGAGGTCCCAGGGAGGGCTTGCCATGGAGGTCCCAGGGAGGGGGTGCCATGGAGGTCCCGGGGAGGGGGTGCCATGGAGGTCCCGGGGAGGGGGTGCCATAGAGGTCCCAGGGAGTGGGTGCCATAGAGGCCCCAGGGAGTGGGTGCCATAGAGGCCATGTTATTCCGCATTCCTGGTGATCTGTGGTCCTGGTACCCATTTATAAGAAAGGAGACCGTAGTTATCCTTCAACTAAGGCATATTTCCCTTTCAGATGGAGCAGGCAAAATTCTCAGCAAAATTATATTAAATCGACTCCAAGGCTGTGTGCACAAGGACCATGTTCTAACCGAGGTGCAGGCTGGCGTCAGGTCAAGGGCAGTGGAGTAGAGAAACTTGAGGGCCCCCCCTGCAAAGTATATGGAGGGAGCCCCCATGCTCTGAGCCTGTCAGGAGCTGTAAGGCCAGGGACCCGCAGTACCACAGGGGCTGCAGGGGCTATTGTTACGCCACTATTACCAATACAACCGTTATAAGAAACCCTGGATAGTGGAGGTAATAGTTGGGCCTCGTCTGCCTGCAGTCTATCATAGGCGGTGGTCTACCCACTACAGGGTCCCTGCCATCAGTACTCCGGGGGAGTTTGTCCTATTTTAAGTCGGTTTCCTGGTGCAGACTTCTGTCAGGGTATGCAACATTGGGCCCGCCCTTCCTACAGTTTTGACAAAAGTGCATCCACTGCTCCTTCTCTTTCTCACCCCCTTCCTACCTCTTGCTTCCTCTCTCTTCCTTTCCATTATATCTGAGCATCTTATCCATTCTTCTCCCAGCAGTTTTCATTATATCTGACCATCTTATCCATTCTTCTCCCAGCAGTTTTCTTTCTGTTCTCTGTCACTTATCTCCTACTTTTCCTCTCCCATCCCATCGATATCTTCTCATTATGCTTTTCCTATCTCCTGTGCAGTATTTCTCTCTGCTCTTCTTTTATGCTATCTCTTGTATTTCCTTTGTCCATTTTCTCACCCTCTCCATTGCCTACCTCTGTTTTGTCTCTTCCTCTTTTATGCCCGACCCTCTCTTCCTTATCACATTTCCAGTTGACCTGGTCCTTATAGCACCTTGTGACTTCTTTCCTACATACTTTCTCACTGTGACCCTCGATTAGCGCTTCCAGTCCTTTCTCATCTATCACTATGCTCTCCATCAATCCTGTGCGGACCTGCTCCATGGGTGAAAGGCCTCCCGGATTCACAGCTGTATTGTAGACTACGAATGACATGGAGCCTGGATCTCCCGTCTTGAGCTCTCACCCACCAAAAGCACTTCTTTTGGACCATGTATCATCACCTTGTTCAATCATCCCTGACATAGCTGTGGACCCTAATGCAAACATGGCTGCTTGGCACTTATTGTAGTTTTCCTAATGTAATTGACAATTTAATAACAAATGTGTTCAGTATTATGGGGTGCCCTTATGAATGTGTTCATGTTTGCTGAGAACAGATATCCGGTGCAAATAACTCTCTCTGTTGCTTTTCAGGTGTGACCTTTTTCACTGTGGACAATCAGGGCGTCTGCAGGGAGGGACCGCCCCCACCCCCAAATAATGGCTATGATTACACTTCCAACGCTCGTGTTGTGGGGAGGCTGAGCGGTGTAAACCATGTGCTCTTCGGACGATATAAATTTCTGTATGTCGTGAGAGGTTCTGAGCTGTATGGCGGTCCCATGCCGTCAGATCCATCCAGGGACTGGTTCCAAGGTCCTGGAAGGCGCGTAGGGAAAGCAGGCTGGGATCTATTCAAGCGCCTTTTCTTCGACCCGAGTACAAGAGATCTTTATGCCGTCACTCATGGAGGTGAGCTCTACGCAGGCCCCCCGCCGATCAATGAAAACCAGGCTTGGAAGGACGCACTAGGTAAAAAAGTTGGTCATGGCGGATGGGATGGATTTCACGCCCTCTTCTTCGACCCCCAAGGGATCCTGCACGCAGTGACTGCTGAGGATAGATTTGTAAAAGGAAGTCCTCCAAAGGGTGGAAGAGACAACTGGATTGCAAGAAGCCAGGCCATCGGAGCAGGTGGATGGATCAATTTAAGCCGATTTATGTCCTTTACTCCTGACGGCAACCTTTGGGGTGTCTCCATTTCAAGCGGGAAGATCTACACGGCCTCTCCGCCAACTTGGGGCGACAACTGGATTGGAAGAGCCCAAAATCGGGGTGATAGTAACTTGTTTAAATTCATGGACTTCACAGCTCAGTGACGAGAACACCCCACCACCCTTGTCTATGTAAGTATGACGTCATGTCCTCGCCCGTCTCTAACACTTTCCACAGAAGCTCTTAGTTCAGCTTTGCCTTTGAGTTATTCAGTCAACTTTCCTACAGTTAGTTTTCGAAATGCACAGATGCTAATGTCAGTGTAGCCAACACACTCCATCCATCCTCTGTTCTCAAACATCATTGTTTCCTCCTAATGAGTAACAAGGCTCCCTTTTTACAAGCACCCCTTGGCACATTAATGGCAGCTGATTGGGGAATAGGTTGAGATGTTGGCAGGGGTGCCAGACCTTGGGTGACAGTTTCTCTTACAAGGCAGGAGCAGTATGTAATTAAAACAGCACTTGCCGCAGTCTTTATTTGTTGATTTTCAGAAATAAAACACCAAAGCGGGGTTTACTTTTAAAACACTAGACAAAGATGTCCTGGAAGAGTTGTGGGTATCCTGTTTGTGACCACTAGGTCTTGCATTACATACATTTAAGGACCAATCAAGGGTGGGCGCCCCTCCCTAAGTGACATAGGGGTCCACCAGGGCCTTCTGGCACAAGCCCAGTTCTGCGAAGCACAGGGAGGTCATGCACTCTCTTGACCTGCTCCCGAATCTTCTCAGAAGTGTCTATCTGGCCTATTCAATTCCTTTCTCTCCTACGCTGTGCCACAAAGTCTTTGGAAGGCCAGATGGGGAGAAGGCAGTTGGTCCACCATGATGGGGCCAGTGAGGGCCCACGCAGTGAATGGGAAGCAACACACAGGGGAGCCTATCAGCTTGAGGAGGCATCCCATCAGTTACACTTTGATTTGGGCTATGCCATGGCTATCCGGGCACAGGGTCTGGCACACAATGAGATGAGTTGCACAGACACCTTAGGGCACACAAAGTAGAGTTGCAATTCCGTTCCTCCCTGGAAATCATGCAGGTGATGCGGGCACTTAGAGGGCACCGCTCTCCAGATGTCACCGGTAGATGGTGTGGGCCCCTCGTATGAGATGTGATATCCCTGGAAACCTCTAAGAGAGCAGAACAAGCCAACTGGTCCTTGTGAGCCCACTTCAGGTTGCCACACATCAACAGGTTGTCGGCCCAGACCAGCCACTATTCAGGACCTTTCCACAAGCAGTTTTCCTCCATGTGCGCAACAGAGTCCTTTGGCAATGTGCACCACGCAGACCAGATTCTCCGGTCCTATGTCCCCACAAGTGGATCTCTCCTCTTGGTGAGGTGGCACTGAGTAGCAGCTATACCCCACTGGGCCTTTGAAGCTGGGGGAAGGATCAAAGGGTATTCCTTTGGACCACAGATGTGTCCCCTAAAATCCCGTCCTGTCTGCCATGAGGTTACAGAATGCAGATCTCGATCTTTATGGGGCTGTCCTCCCGACCCAGAGGCCAGGGGTCACAATCTCTGCCCTCCCATATTCTTACGCAGGGGAATTTCAGAAAAAATCACATCTAAGTTAGAATAATAATATTGTAACTTCCCAGTTGTATAAAATAAACTAGCTAATATACTACATGAAATACTGTATATCAGGGGTAAATGATGATATGTCACTCCTTCCGCTACTGATGTCGGTAATTTCATACATACATAACAATCACTAACTTCCATAGTTTCTACATAGTGTACTAACAGGTTAGCAAACCTTCAGATCTGTCCCATTCCTCTTCGTACTGTGGTGTAATTCTATCTCATCTGGTGCTTCTAATTCTACTCTGCCTTGTTTAAGGTTAGCTACCTTTCCACGTGTACTAGTGTCATTCTGTTTCTTTGCAGACATTAAATAGGGTACGGCTATTGTCAGTCCTTAACATGCTATAAGCGCTATCAAAATACTACATATGCATATTCTACGACATGTCTTTATACAGTTTTGTTTCGATTTTTCAGCCGCTCTATTATCACCCATTTCTGACTATTGGAGATTTAATCCCCTCTTTGTGACCTTTACACAGAATATAAAGTGTGATATTATATTTCAAGTTGGTCTCACTTCTTAGTCAATTTGATCAGCACTCAATTCTTCATCACTGTCTCCACTTAATTCCAAATTCTCGAAATCCTCAAGAATTACATATGTCCATTCAGGACCCTTGAATTTATTATTCAGTCTTTTTAAATGTGGACTTCTCCTTCTTGGGTTACTTGTCGAGGGTCCAGATTGACTGGTTACTTCGTCTACTTGTTCTGGTTCCTCACTTATTGTTTTGAGGCGATATTTCAGTCTTTTGATAAAACTCGGCCAAGTATCACCCTTTCTGAGCCTTTTAGCTGGCACTGTGCTTTCGCCTTCTCCAATTGTTCTTTTATTTTCGTTGACTGGTGACACACTTTGATTATTTTCGTCGTCAGGATTCCTCTCTATCTGACCTTGTCCAGGGCTTATTACCTTTGCCGTTTCTGCCTGGATGCGTTCTTCTACCCTATTCTGACCCTGTTCAGGAGTTTGTTTATTTTGGCCTTGTTCTTTCTGTTCTTCCTGAACTTGACCTAACTGGTCCTGCTCAGGTCTTATCATTTCTTGATTGTCTTCTGCCTGTGCGTTATCTCTAATGCCTATCTGTCCCTCCTCAGACCCAGCAGCGCTGTTTTGGGTTGCTTCTGCCTGAGCTTATTGCTCTTTCCTTATCAGGTCCTCCTCAGATTGGTTAGGCGCTTTGTTTTCTGTAATCTGAGTGAGTTCTTCTATTCCTGTCTCATCCTCATTATCACTCTGTCTGTCTAAATAAGTTTGGCTTCTTGTTCTCACTGTTACTTCAGGTATGTCTGCTACTGGAATCCAGTCATCCTGACTGGTGCTTGGTCGATCTTCATCAGCTACTTCAGGATCTATTTCTCGTGATCCTTCAGCTGTACAGCCTTCAGCCTCTGCTTCGTCGGGTTCTGTTACCCTTTTGGTATGGCTGGCATGAATCCAGTTAGGCAAACCTGCACACTTCACAGCTGTGGTGGTAACCAGTATTGCTTGATGTGGTTTCCCCACCTTGGTGCTATGCCCGATTATCGGGTGTGATCTTTTATCGCTACCCAAGCACTTGGATCCAGATCATGTGCTTTAGTCGACTGTCTGGTCGCAGCGTCTTCCCCAACCTGGTGAGAGAGAGAACGCACTTGATCAGCCGTCTCTTTGCAATACTCCAATGCTAAATCATCAGATATATTGAACAGCTTGTGTCCAGGTACACATGCTTGCCTCATTGCCCTTCCCATGAGTATCTCATGGGGACTCAAGCCGGTATTCTTATCTGGTATGCTTCTGAGTCCCATCAGGGCAAGAGGCGAAGCATCAGGCCACTTCAGTGGGGTGGATTCACACACCTTTCCCAGTCTTGCTTTTATTGTACCAGTTGTTCTACCACTCCAGAAGCCTCTGGGCCGTATGCACAGTGCCGCTTTTGCTCAATTTTGAATGCTTCACAAATTAATCAAATTATTTCATTATAAAAATGAGACCCTTGGTCTGATTAAATCGTTACTGGAAACCCGAACCAGGAATGAGTTCTCTCAACAGGAGTTTGGCCACAGTTAAAGTGTCATTCCTTCTGGTGGGGTAGGCCTCCACCCACTTGGAAAATAAACAAACGATGACAAGGACATATTTTAATCCCCGACAAACAGGTAACTGAATTAAATCAATTTGGAGTCTTAAGAATGGGCCTTCAGCTTTTCCAATCTATCCAGGACAAACTATAGTTTTCCTGCCTCAGTTAATTTGTTGACAAATTAAGCATCTCTGGCAAAATCTCTCTGCTACGCTCCTGAACCTTGCGTTAAACCAATCCTGTCTAAACAGTCTTATCGCATCTCTGCCTATACGTGTATCTCCATGATACATGCTAGCCATGGGTGCAAGCCTACAATCAGGTAACAAGGGTCTCCCATCTAGGTAAATTATTACACCATCGTCAGCTCTTCTTTGACACCCTATTTTCTCCCATTCTGCCTTTTCTTTTATTTCCGCTTCATTCTGTAACTCTCTCACTTCCTCCCAGGTTCCTACACCCCCAAGCAGCATAAGTTGGCAACTTATTCCAAATGCATCAATTTGCTTGTTTACTGCCATTTTGTATTTGGCACAATGTTGGGCAACTTGGTCGGCATAATGATTACCAGCTGTCACTTTGTCGTTTCCAGATTGGTGAGCAGCACACTTGACCACTCCACTTCTTTTGGTAATTGAATTGTTTCAAGTAACTCTTTTACAAAATGTCCATTTTTAATAGGGGTTCCTGAAGAAGTCAAGATATCCCTTTGCATCCAGAGTTGGCCAAAGTCATGCACAACCCCAAAACCATACTGACTGTCTGTGTATATGGTCACTTTCCAATTTTTCCCAATTTTGCATTCTTTAATTAAAGCTATCAATTCTGCTACTTGTGCAGACTTGACTCCTGGTAAATAGGATGCTTCGACTACTCCACCCAATGTGCACACAGCGTAAGCAGCCCTGAAACCTCCTTCCTCATGACGCATACACGAACGTTAGCGAGATCTAAGTGCTTTGTTCTCACAAACCATATACAGTCTTCCACTCATGTTAATCAAACAATCTCCTTGCCAACATTCTTTCAGAACCTCTCTACTCCAGCTGAAAGATCTCTTCATCCTCTGAATATGAGGAGAGTTTTGAAATTCTATCTCGATAAGGCAAGGGACATTTGCAGAAAGTACCAATTATTTATCAACTAGGGTCCGGTCCGTACGGGTTTAGTCACTTCCACACAATCCATCTCCCGATGGATAATTTCCTGCATCCTTTTGTGCTACCAAAAAGCTGACAAGACGCTAGCAGCTAAACCTAAAGCGCACTCCACTGGAGCTTATGCGGCTACCGCTGCTTTCTTGAGGAATATCCCTATTCCGGATATTTGCAAAGCAGCCACGTGGAGATCAGTCCATACATGTACCAAACTTTACTGCCTAGAGTTGGAGGCTAGAGCAGACGCTCAAGTAGAACAGACCTCTCTCAGAATTCTATTTCCTTAAATGGCTACCTTAGTTCACTCTGTCTTCTCCACCGCGTTCTGTGGAGGTGGGCTTGCTACTCTATTCAGTGCTCATGACTATAAAATGAAATCCCCCACCAGAGAAGGAATCGTTTCTTACCTGTAACTCCAGTTCTCTATTAAGGGAACTTCCGTTCTAGTCTTAAGCAACCCTCCCTCCTCCCTGCTGGAGTAACCATGGGACCTCAATATCATCACTCATCACTTTTAAAAGGAACTGAAGCAACTGCCAAAAGCTGAGCATGATGGGATACTGGTGCTCTCTGGGTTCTTAAAGGTGCAGTTCATATAATGACAGCCTATGGGGCTACTCTGCCCTGTTTCCCTTACTCTTTATTCCCTATCAAAACAGGGTTTGTGAAAGAGATTTATGCTGTTGTATTAAAACATCATGAAGTTATACGCATATATAATTCTCCTGGCCCCTTTTTTAAGGACAAGATGAAGAATTGGGCCATTGTAGACCAGTCCTGTAGCCTCGTCTTAATATTGGTCATTCCTAAGTGACTCTCTGGCCTTCCTGAAGAAACGTGAACATCTACACTTAGGAAGATATATCGTGAAAAAGTGCTCCGGGGTCCCCGCATGTGGGCGGGACTGTTCTGTGGTTATGACTATAAATGGAAATTCCCTGTCAGAAACTATTCCTTCTAGACTGTCCCTTTGTATGATGATGTCATTTAGGGTTTTGAGGTGCTTTGTGACATCGTTCTCTGGGTCACCCCTTTTATTTATTTAGGCGTCTCAGGATTCGTGTTATGGATTAAACTTTGTTGAGGGTTAGAGTTTGCATTGTTTGAAGGAGTCTATCCTGTGAATACAGGTCAACCCAAAATCCCAGGTGATGTCATCAAACAAACATTCATCCATGTCTCTTCTTGGTGATTGTTAGAGGTGGGGGGCTGAGGAAAGTGAACCCTTTTCTTCCTCTTCACTGGATGATTCTTTTAATAACAACAAAATGACTTTATATGATGTTTCTTTATTATTATTCCATGTAAGACGTCTTCACGATCAGAGAGCTCTGCTCAGGGGGAGCAGCTGAAGGTCAATGAAATATATAAACGTGTGTTTGTGTTGTGGTTTGTTGTATCTGCTGCCTGACTGGGGGCGTAAAGTTAGTTTACAGCTGACACATGTTTCTTTTATTCATTTTACTAGAATGCCACAACAATAGGACAGATGTTTAAAGGGTCTGGATGAAAGCCACGCCTCAGGAAGTTCAACGCTGGACACCACTCTATCCGGAAATGTTACAGACCCTCTAAGACACCCAGTTCCTGGTTGGAGGACTGATTTTTACAAACCGACTGAGACCCTCTGGGAGAAAGCTCCTGTTCTGCTGCTCGCTGTATATGCACGAATACTCTGCAGCTGTACAACCTATCCATAATCCGTTTCAAATAAAGGGTGCTTGAAGTGTCAACATTTGTCCTGGTAACAGACATCCTGTGCTATGTGCGAGCCCATAACTTTAAGATGGCTTTGAATTACAGTGGGCCCTGTATCCAGCGTCTAACATTGGTGAAATATTCGCAGGTAAAACAGATTTTCGCGCTGCTTGTCCTCTCCCTATCCTCGAAGCGCCAGCCCGTTCCCTCTCTGATAGACAATAGAGGGCGCTTTGAAAGGCTGTGCGTCATCACTGCAAGGCGCGCTACATTTTGTGTGAAATGGCCGGACACACCGGCGAGTGACCCATAAAAACGGAAATACATTTCTTTGAAATCATTCTCGGTAACAGACCTTCCTCCAGTTATTTGGGTTGCGTGTCATTATTTTTTCCTCTGAAGTAAAGATATGGCATAAGAGCATGATACAGAAACATTATTCGTCACCTTTGCTTCACCTCCTCACACGCTGTTTTTGCTTAACCGACCATTTCTTTATTAGCTCCTAATGGCGAGGTCTGTGGGGTTACAACACCAGAGAAGCCTGCGAGACAGCCCTACTCTTTAATCACTGAGATGGCTCAGATGACCGGCTATTTGAGTGCACTGAGGAACAAATAGTCGATTACACCATAGTGAACGTATATTACTATGCAGAAAATAGTAAATAAACGCATTGATAGAATAGTGGGGTATGGCCTCTCCTTCGATGTGTCTGTAAAACTCACCTTTTGTCCTGAGTTTTTGTCCTGAATTTTGACCCTTTGTCCTGAAGTCTTGTCCTGAATTTGGACCCTTTGTCCTGAATTTTTTACACCCATGTCCAGAATTTGCCTCCATGTCAGTTGGTCACCCTACTGGTGAGGTGACAGGAGACCATAAACAGAAGCAGCTTGCCATGGGCTCTGGAGGGAGGAGGCCCAGCCAATGCTGTCACTGCAGAGAGGCCCATTATCATTCTATATGTGGTAATGAGGCCGACATACAGCATGATGATGGGCCGATAGCAGCCTGTGCCAGGTGGGGGAGGGGCGGCTGCAGGGCACTGATCACAGCAGGAGCGCGAGCTACCCCCGCAGTGAGAGTTACAGGACTCTCAGACTGCTTGAAGTGGACAGCGCCCCAATGTCCAGATGATAATGGGCCGATAGCAGCCTGTGCCAGGTGGGGGAGGGGCGGCTGCAGGCCACTGATCATAGCAGGAGGGTGGCTGCCCCTGCAGTGAGAGTTACAGGACTCTTAGACTGCTTGAAGTGGACAAAGCCCCAATGTCCAGATGATAATGGGCCGATAGCAGCCTGTGCCAGGTGGGGGAGGGGCGGCTGCAGGCCACTGATCACAGCAGGAGGGTGGCTGCCCCTGAAGTGAGAGTTACAGGACTCTCAGACTGCTTGAAGTGGACTGCGCCCCAATAGCAGCCTGTGGGTGGAGGCTGCTCATGTTTGACACCCATAGTAAACGTGATCACTGCACCCCCTCTACCCGCTCCATCCCACACGGTGCTCATGTTTGACACCCATAGTAAACGTGATCGCTGCACCTCCTCTACCTCTCACCGCTCCATCCCACACAGTGCTCATGTTTGACACCCATAGTAAACGTGATCGCTGCACCTCCTCTACCTCTCACCGCTCCATCCCACACGGTGCTCATGTTTGCCACCCATAGAAAACGTGATCGCTGCACCTCCTCTGCTCTCATCGCTCCATCCCACACGGTGCTCATGTTTGACACCCACAGTAAACGTGATCACTGCACCTCCTCTACCTCTCACTGCTCCATCCCGCACGGCGCTCATGTTTGACGCCCATAGTAAACGTGATCGCTGCACCTCCTCTGCCTCCCACCGCTCCATCCCGCACAGTGCTCGTGTTTGACACCCATAGTAAACGTGATCACTGCACCTCCTCTACCTCTCACCGCTCCATCCCACACAACGCTCATGTTTGACACCCATAGTAAACGTGATCACTGCACCCCCTCTACCCGCTCCATCCCACACGGTGCTCATGTTTGACACCCATAGTAAACGTGATCGCTGCACCTTCTCTATCTCTCACCGCTCCATCCCACACGGCGCTCGTGTTTGACACCCATAGTAAACGTGATCACTGCACCTCCTCTACCTCTCACCGCTCCATCCCACACGGTGCTCATGTTTGACACTCATAGTAAACGGGATCGCTGCACCTCCTCTACCTCTCACCGCTCCATCCCACACAGCACTCGTGTTTGACACCCATAGTAAACGTGATTACTGCACCTCCTCTACCTCTCACCGCTCCATCCCACACAGCACTCGTGTTTGACACCCATAGTAAACGTGATCACTGCACCTCCTCTACCTCTCACCACTCCATCCCGCACGGTGCTCGTGTTTGACACCCATAGTAAACGTGATCACTGCACCTCCTCTACCTCTCACCGCTCCATCCCACACAATGCTCATGTTTGACACCCATAGTAAACGGGATCACTGCACCCCCTCTACCCGCTCCATCCCACACGGTGCTCATGTTTGACACCCATAGTAAACGTGATCGCTGCACCTCCTCTATCTCTCACCGCTCCATCCCACACGGCGCTCGTGTTTGACACCCATAGTAAAGGTGATCACTGCACCTCCTCTACCTCTCACCGCTCCATCCCTTGCGGTGCTTGTGTTTGACACCCATAGTAAACGTGATCACTGCACCTCCTCTACCTCTCACCGCTCCATCCCACACGGTGCTCATGTTTGACACCCATAGTAACCGTGATCCCTGCACCCCCTCTACCTCTCACCGCTCCATCCCACATGGTGCTCATGTTTGACGTCCATAGTAAACGTGATCACTGCACCTCCTCTACCTCTCACCGCTCCATCCCACGCGGTGCTCATGTTTGACACCTATAGTAAACGTGATCGCTGCACCTCCTCTACCTCTCACTGCTCCTTCCCACACGGTGCTCATGTTTGACACCCATAGCAAACGTGATCACTGCACCTCCTCTACCTCTCGCCGCTCCATCCCACACGGTGCTCATTTTTGACACCCATGGTAAATGTGATCGCTGCACCTCCTCTACCTCTCACCGCTCCGTCCCACACGGTGCTCATGTTTGACACCCATAGCAAACGTGATCGCTGCACCTCCTCCACCTCTCGCCGCTCCATCGCACACGGTGCTCATGTTTGACACCCATAGTAAACGTGATCGCTGCACCTCCTCTACCTCTCACTGCTCCATCCCACACGGCGCTCGTGTTTGACACCCATAGTAAAGGTGATCACTGCACCTCCTCTACCTCTCACCGCTCCATCCCTTGCGGTGCTTGTGTTTGACACCCATAGTAAACGTGATCACTGCACCTCCTCTACCTCTCACCGCTCCATCCCACACGGTGCTCATGTTTGACACCCATAGTAACCGTGATCCCTGCACCCCCTCTACCTCTCACCGCTCCATCCCACATGGTGCTCATGTTTGACGTCCATAGTAAACGTGATCACTGCACCTCCTCTACCTCTCACCGCTCCATCCCACGCGGTGCTCATGTTTGACACCTATAGTAAACGTGATCGCTGCACCTCCTCTACCTCTCACTGCTCCTTCCCACACGGTGCTCATGTTTGACACCCATAGCAAACGTGATCACTGCACCTCCTCTACCTCTCGCCGCTCCATCCCACACGGTGCTCATGTTTGACACCCATAGCAAACGTGATCGCTGCACCTCCTCCACCTCTCGCCGCTCCATCGCACACGGTGCTCATGTTTGACACCCATAGTAAACGTGATCGCTGCACCTCCTCTACCTCTCACTGCTCCATCCCACACGGTGCTCGTGTTTGACACCCATAGTAAAGGTGATCACTGCACCTCCTCTACCTCTCACCGCTCCATCCCACGCGATGCTCTTGTTTGACACCCATACTAAACGTGATCACTGCACCTCCTCTACCTCTCACCACTCCATCCCACACGATGCTCATGTCTGACACCCATAGTAAACGTGATCGCTGCAGCTCCTCTACCTCTCACCGCTCCATCCCTCACGGTGCTTATGTTTGACACCCATAGTAAACATGATCGCTGCACCTCCTCTACCTCTCGCCGCTCCGTCCCACACGGTGCTCATGTTTGACACCCATAGCAAACGTGATCGCTGCACCTCCTCTACCTCTCGCCGCTCCATCCCACACGGTGCTCATGTTTGACGCCCATAGTAAACGTGATCGCTGCACCTCCTCTACCTCTCACCGCTCCAACCCACACGGCGCTCATGTTTGACGCCCATAGTAAACGTGATCGCTGCACCTCCTCTGCCTCCCACCACTCCATCCCACACGGCGGTCATGTTTGACACCCATAGTAAACGTGATCGCTGCACCTCCTCTGCCTCTCACCACTCCATCCCACATGGTGCTCATGTTTGACACCCATAGTAAACGTGATCGCTGCAGCTCCTCCACCTCTCACCGCTCCATCCCACGCGGTGCTCATGTTTGACACCCACGGTAAACGTGATCACTGCACCTCCTCTACCTCTCACCGCTCCATCCCACGCGGTGCTCATGTTTGACACCCACAGTAAACGTGATCACTGCACCTCCTCTACCTCTCACCGCTCCATCCCACACGGTGCTCATGTTTGACACCCATGGTAAACGTGATCACTGCACCTCCTCTACCTCTCACCGCTCCATCCCACGCGGTGCTCATGTTTGACACCCATAGTAAACGTGATCGCTGCACCTCCTCTACCTCTCACCGCTCCATCCCACACGGCGCTCGTGTTTGACACCCATAGTCGTGATCACTGCACCTCCTCTACCTCTCACCGCTCCATCCCACACAGTGCTCATGTTTGACACCCATAGTAAACGTGATCACTGCACCTCCTCTACCTCTCACCGCTCATCCCACGCGGTGCTCATGTTTGACACCCACAGTAAACGTGATCACTGCACCTCCTCTACCTCTCACCGCTCCATCCCACACGGTGCTCATGTTTGACACCCATGGTAAACGTGATCACTGCACCTCCTCTACCTCTCACCGCTCCATCCCACCTGGTGCTCATGTTTGACACCCATAGTAAACGTGATCGCTGCACCTCCTCTACCTCTCACCGCTCCATCCCACACGGCGCTCGTGTTTGACACCCATAGTCGTGATCACTGCACCTCCTCTACCTCTCACCGCTCATCCCACGCGGTGCTCATGTTTGACACCCACAGTAAACGTGATCACTGCACCTCCTCTACCTCTCACCGCTCCATCCCACACGGTGCTCATGTTTGACACCCATGGTAAACGTGATCACTGCACCTCCTCTACCTCTCACCGCTCCATCCCACGCGGTGCTCATGTTTGACACCCATAGTAAACGTGATCGCTGCACCTCCTCTACCTCTCACCGCTCCATCCCACACAGCGCTCGTGTTTGACACCCATAGTCGTGATCACTGCACCTCCTCTACCTCTCACCGCTCCATCCCACACAGTGCTCATGTTTGACACCCATAGTAAACGTGATCACTGCACCTCCTCTACCTCTCACCGCTCATCCCACGCGGTGCTCATGTTTGACACCCACAGTAAACGTGATCACTGCACCTCCTCTACCTCTCACCGCTCCATCCCACACGGTGCTCATGTTTGACACCCATGGTAAACGTGATCACTGCACCTCCTCTACCTCTCACCGCTCCATCCCACGCGGTGCTCATGTTTGACACCCATAGTAAACGTGATCGCTGCACCTCCTCTACCTCTCACCGCTCCATCCCACACGGTGCTCATGTTTGACACCCATAGTAAACGTGATCACTGCACCTCCTCTACCTCTCACCGCTCATCCCACGCGGTGCTCATGTTTGACACCCACAGTAAACGTGATCACTGCACCTCCTCTACCTCTCACCGCTCCATCCCACACGGTGCTCATGTTTGACACCCATGGTAAACGTGATCACTGCACCTCCTCTACCTCTCACCGCTCCATCCCACGCGGTGCTCATGTTTGACACCCATAGTAAACGTGATCGCTGCACCTCCTCTACCTCTCACCGCTCCATCCCACACAGCGCTCGTGTTTGACACCCATAGTCGTGATCACTGCACCTCCTCTACCTCTCACCGCTCCATCCCACACGGTGCTCATGTTTGACACCCATAGTAAACGTGATCACTGCACCTCCTCTACCTCTCACCGCTCCATCCCACACAACGCTCATGTTTGACACCCATAGTAAACGTGATCACTGCACCCCCTCTACCCGCTCCATTCCGCACGGTGCTCGTGTTTGACACCCATAGTAAACGTGATCGCTGCACCTTCTCTATCCCTCACCGCTCCATCCCACACGGTGCTCATGTTTGACACCCATAGTAAACGGGATCGCTGCACCTCCTCTACCTCTCACCGCTCCATCCCACACAGCACTCGTGTTTGACACCCATAGTAAACGTGATTACTGCACCTCCTCTACCTCTCACCGCTCCATCCCACACACTGCTCGTGTTTGACACCCATAGTAAAGGTGATCACTGCACCTCCTCTACCTCTCACCGCTCCACCCCTTGCGGTGCTTGTGTTTGACACCCATATTAACCGTGATCGCTGCACCCCATCTACCTCTCACCGCTCCATCCCACACAACGCTCATGTTTGACACCCATAGTAAACGTGATCACTGCACCCCCTCTACCCGCTCCATCCCACACGGTGCTCATGTTTGACGTCCATAGTAAACGTGATCACTGCACCTCCTCTACCTCTCACCGCTCCATCCCACGCGGTGCTCGTGTTTGACACCCATAGTAAACGTGATCACTGCAACTCCTCTACCCGCTCCATCCCACACGGTGCTCATGTTTGACACCCATGGTAAACGTGATCACTGCACCTCCTCTACCTCTCACTGCTCCATCCCACACAGTGCTCATGTTTGACACCCATAGTAAACGTGATCGCTGCACCTCCTCTACCTCTCACCGCTCCGCCCCACACGGTGCTCATGTTTGACGTCCATAGTAAACGTGATCACTGCACCTCCTCTACCTCTCACCGCTCCATCCCACGCGGTGCTCGTGTTTGACACCCATAGTAAACGTGATCACTGCAACTCCTCTACCCGCTCCATCCCACACGGTGCTCATGTTTGACACCCATGGTAAACGTGATCACTGCACCTCCTCTACCTCTCACTGCTCCATCCCACACAGTGCTCATGTTTGACACCCATAGTAAACGTGATCGCTGCACCTCCTCTACCTCTCACCGCTCCATCCCACACGACGCTCGTGTTTGACACCCATAGTAAACGTGATCACTGCACCCCCTCTACCCGCTCCATCCCACACGGTGCTCATGTTTGACACCCATAGTAAACGTGATCACTGCACCTCCTCTACCTCTCACCGATCCATCCCACACAGTGCTCATGTTTGACACCCATAGTAAACGTGATCGCTGCACCTCCTCTACCTCTCACCGCTCCGTCCCACACGGTGCTCATGTTTGACACCCATAGTAAACGTGATCACTGCACCTCCTCTACCTCTCACCACTCCATCCCGCACGGTGCTCGTGTTTGACACCCATAGTAAACGTGATCACTGCACCTCCTCTACCTCTCACCGCTCCATCCCACACAACGCTCATGTTTGACACCCATAGTAAACGGGATCACTGCACCCCTGTAGGAGAGTAGGGTCTGCAATCCTATGATCACCCAGATTTTTTTGCTTTTGCTTCATTGGTTTACGACTTTCTCCGGCTGTGGGCCTGCCAATCAGACCCACAGCCTAGCTGTTCTCTCTCGAAATTAACACACATGTACATTAGGTGCATCCACTAATTGGAACTGGGCCGCCTTGTCAGTCCCTGTCTCAGCATACCACAGGTATCCAGGGCATCGGTGTACCCAGGGCCTACCAGGGGCTGAAGCATGTATTATGCCACCCCTGGAATGGCCGCCCAAATCTGACACAACTGGCTGCACGACAGCTGGGGCCACGTGGTGTAATCACCCGTTGCTGTAGGTGTAGTATTCCTACACCTAAACCCTAAAATGGACACATGGATTCCTATCAGTCACTCCTATAGCAGGCCTTATCAATCCTGAAGGCAGAGTGCAGGGAACCATGTGGGACGGTGCTCTGGCGCGAGCTGAGCCCGTCGACGGCTTGCGGAACCAAGTCCTAATAGCCGTTCCATGGTGACGCGGGCCAACTACTTTTAATGCATTATAATCCTTGCGGTTATTTGCTAACTTTGGCCTCACATCACCTACACATGTCGAGTAAGGTGTCATACGAATGGGAATACGAACCCCTCGCCAGTCCTGGCGACGGGGTTGGCATTCCCCCCTTTTAGAGGGACACGACATGGAAGTAACCTTGAACCCCGGTTAAAGTTGACTCAAGCCTCAGCATCACAAAATGGATGCTGCCACCAGACACAAGTCTGACCTCCTGCTGCTGGGGGACCTTCCAGCAAGGGGAGCTTGGACAAAGGGTTTCCTGTCGAGGGCGGTGTTAGCACCATCCCAGACAGGGTTTGTGTATCCCAGGTAGGCAGGGCTGAAAGGAAGGTGATTGCAAGTGGCACCCCGGTGCTCACTGTGCATAGCCCGGCTCAAACCAGTTTCGGGGGCACACCAGCCCCTGAGCTGGCGCGAAGCCGGACAAAGGATAGGGGTGTAACCACCCCCCTCCTGGCTCCACCCATAGGTAGAACCTAGTCACGGGCCAGCCCCTTTTCTTAGAATAAAGGTAGGAGCGAGTCCCCTTCCCAAATTGGATAATCAGATAATCGGATAACTCCGAATCACGAACCACTTTCCACGAAAGGAACTCTTGACTATTTCTGAAGTCTCTCCCTTGTGGCGAAGGAGTAGCCACCCTGCACCAGCAGGCACCACCTAAGCGCTTGCGGTTTGCTGTACGTCTCCTACGGATCAAGACTGCCCAGCTCGACGAGACCCGAGTTCCCTGCCATCTCTGACCTTTTACCTACCTCATCAGCCCAGCTGAGAGTCGTAGGTGTGACGAGACCTGCGGGACCGGCTATCTTCAGAACCTGCACGACGCTTATCTAGCACGCCACCGAGGGACCCTCGAGTGAGTGCACCTAGGGTTTGAGAAGCCCTAAACCCTGAGCAGCTCCAGCATCGAAGTCTGTCTCCCCAGCATCCACGAGATCTGCGTGGGGGCCCTTCCGCTTCTTGCTGTTCCCAGCGTTGTCCGACCACTCGCCGACCGGCTTGTGGCCCTCTTCACGACGCTCCAAGATTATTCGCATCCCCGGTCTGGTTGCTCCAGACTGGCTCTTGCTCCCCTTCAACAGAGGAGTACCACGGACCCTCCTGGTCCACTCCCGACGCCATCTTGACTCCCCCGCTTGGGTTGCCACTGCCAAGATCCGCTGCCCCTGCCTGGGCCCAGCATCATCGACAGCAGACACCTTCGTGGGACAGCTCGCCCTCCATCCTGGTCGCCGCTGCGCCTCCTGGTCCGAGGAACAGCCGAGTCCGACGTCACCCACTCACCTGGTCGAGGTGACTTCAGCCGGTACCCCCCCTGGTACCCACACGATCGCTGGCTAGCGGTTGAGAACTGAGTCCCCTCTGCTTTCAGGTTTCCTTCATCACCGATCCAGGCTTGGATCGCTCTGAACATCGTCACTGGTCGCCTGCCAGCAACTTCTTCTTTCAGGCTCCTGAGACTACACGAGGACTCCCGACATCTTGCCGAACTTCACGCAGCCGCAGCCTCCGGGCTAGGTAACTCGAGCATCTCGGTGCTCCATCGCAGGTTCGCTCTACAAGTGTCCAGTTCCTTTTTCGTTTAGTCCCACTGATCGGAACACTCCGGAATCAGTACCTCCAGGCTCTAACCATTCGCATTTCGTTGTTAGTGTAGATGGTTTCTCGTGCCCCTCGGGCATTTGTGTAAATTGTGCAACTGAAGTATTTTCCTAAGAGTTTTGTAGTGTGCTTAGCTCCCTGACTCATAAAGAGCCAGGGTAGTCTTGTCATAAATAAATATCCTTTTATTTTCATAACAACTTGTGTGGTGTCCTTTCACTTGGTGTTCAAGGGGTATATGTGATGGTAAACAGCTGGCTTAACACGCCCTCTAGAGTTTAGCCTAAGACTGCTCGTATCCACGCTACTAGGATAGCAGGTCTATAAGGTTGACTTACAACCAATCATCAATAAGGATCGTTTGGAATGATACACAGTGATCACTAGAATAGTGAGCACTACATATCAGGCCAACTTCTCACATTGGTGAGCAGCGGTTGGGATTTGAGCTTGCTGTTGTTTTACCACACACGTATCCTAAGAATATCGCAGTGAAAGATCACATAAGTACCCAGGTACATATAACTTAACTTAGAATACTCCGAGTTCTACTGAACCGGCTGTTGTAGTGTAACAGGGCTTAGCACACCCTGACTACAACTCTTAGCAAGGGATCAGTAGGTAAACACATAGTGTAGGTAGGTGCATCACTTACACCTCACTAGAAAAGCATGTCGGTCCACGGAGAGTCTTCGCAGACTCCCTTAGTGGTCAGTGACCCTCCACAGGTCTTGTCACGATATGCAACTCTTAGCTTCAAGGAGATGAGACAACTGTGTGCCTCCAGGAAGCTAAACCAGGGTTCTAACCCTACCATCGCAATACTGATAGGTCTCTTAGAGGCGTACGATGCTAGGAGGTCCTCTAACCCAGGTCCCCCCAGTGCAGATGGGAACATGCCTCCCTTAGAGGGAACCCTCGGTGACCCAGACCTCGACCTCCACACAGAGGAGGAGGACGAGGACGAGTTATCGGGAGACGAGGCAGACAAAGGTCCAGTGGTAGTCGGCAGGCTTACAAGGACCAACTTAAGCAGGCATGAGAATGGAACTGGGGGAGCCCCGGGCCCACGCTCAAGCAGGCTTAACCTTGGGAACGGACGAGCTAGGTCTCTCTCCAGAGGCTCTGGCAGATCGGTTCATACACATGTCTCTCAGGCATCTTCTCAGAGAGGAATGACTTCCCCTCAGAGGAGGGAGCATGAAGCGAAGATGCGGGAGGTCAATCTGAGGATCGAGCGGGAAGAACTTGCCCTCGCCAAAGAAAGACTTGCCTTGGCCCGAGAGCAGAAATTAAGTGGGTTAGATCCCACTGGTGGCAGCATTCTCAATAGAGAGAAAGACAGGGGTATAGACACTAGACACCTGAGTAAAATAGTGCCCCCCTTTAAACAAGGGGACGACATCCACAAGTGGATAACTGCCTTGGAGAGGGCCTGCACTGTCCAGTGCGTCCCCCCAAGTCAGTGGGCAGCTATACTGTGGCTTTCCTTTGAAGGTAAAGGAAGGGACAAGCTCCTCACTACAAGAGCTGAGGATGCTAACAACTACCAAGTCCTGAAGAACACACTGATTGATGGGTTCGGCTTAACCACGGAACAGTACCGGGTGCTGTTCCGGGACACCCAGAAAATTCAGTCTCAGGATTGGGCTGACTTTGTCGATTGTGCCACTAAGGCTTTGGAAGGCTGGTTGCTGGGTAGCAAGGTTAATGATTACACAGGATTGTACAATCTTATCATGCGAGAACAGATTTTTTTTTTTTGTGTTGAAATTTTTTATTGAATTTTATAAGACAAATACATTAGAGCATATGCAATAGTAAATAAAAGAGAATAATTACATGTTAGAAGGAATCATGGAATAAGAAATTGATAAATAAATACGATATAAATATGCGTTTAAATAGATAAATACAAATTAATGCAACAAAGATATCAAAACCCAGAATAATATGTAATAAGAGTGAGCAATAGGGAAAAAAGAGAGAAGAAAAACATAGTAGAATAAAGAGTGCTGGAAATATAAAGAAATAGAACAAAAGGAAAAATAATTAGATAAAAGCAGAAGAATACCACAACAGAGGAAGCAAAGGATTGTGAGGGAACAGAGAGAAGAGAAAAAACAAAGGACAGAAAAGTGAAAGCTGATTAGCGTGTTTGAGTAGAAGTGGAGGCCGGAGGATCAGCAGCATTTGATTTAAGAAATGGAGACCATATTCGAAGAAAGGTGTCGTTTTGATCTTGAAGATTATAGATTGTGCGTTCATGGGAGGCAGTTTGCATCATTGCCACCAACCAGTCCTCCTGTGATGGAGGCATAGTTGATTTCCAATGACGCAGTATACATATTTTGGCAGTAGCAATTGAAGTATGAAAAAGACGGAGTTGTGGCTTCGTGAGCTTTGGGGAATGACGTAAGTCATGTAGGAGAATGGTAGTAGATGTAAGTGGCAATTTTAGGGGCATAGTGGATTTCAAGGTAGCACCGATAAAAGTCCAATAGGGTTGAATACTAGGACACTCACAAATGATATGAGTAATATCACAACCTGAATTGAAGCATCTCCAACAGTTAGAATGAGAGAGAAGACCAGCTTGATGTAATTTGACAGGAGACCAGTGCCAATCATGCAGAATTTTAAAAAGACAAAATTTAAGCCTTGATTCACGAGCTCCCTTATTTAAATTCTCTAGGATCAAATCCCACTCAGTATCGGAAAAGGAAATGGAGAGACGAGATTGCCATTTACGCTGGAGATCATGTGAAAGAGATTTAGAAAAAAGATGAGATGAAAAAATTTTGTATATACCAGAAGTAACACCCTTAAATTTCCCCCAAATGTGCAAATAGGATAATATAGGGGAATCCTGCAGGAGCCATGGTGATGTTCCCATATGGGTCTTTAAGCATTGTTGGAGTTGAAGATATTTGGAAGAATGATGAAGGGGAAGATCAAATTCTACCCTGAGCTGAGAGAATGGCTTAAAATCCCCATCATGTAGGAGTTGATCCGGATAGAGAATACCTGCAGCTCGCCATTCAGGCCAGGATAACATACGGCCATTAATACGGATCCCCGAATTATTCCACAAGGGAGCTTTAGCATGTATTCTGGAGTTTGAGCCTAATAATCTATGACTTCTCTGCCAGGATTTATGCATGGCAGATAGTATCGGGTTTTTTGGGTCAGAACGACTAGAGCCAGTACCATACAGGGGAGAAAGGTTTGATTCCGAGGATAGAAGATGTCTTTCTATTGGAACCCATTGTGGTAAATCTTTGATGCCAGGTAAAAAATATGAGATTTGGGAAATATGTAACGCCAAAGAGTAGTGTTCAATAGAAGGAAGACCGATTCCGCCAGATAATTGGTGAGCCTTCAACTTAGTGATAGCAAGTCGCGGCTTCATAGTACCCCAGATGAAAGTTTTAATCTGGGCATCTATTGATCGAAGTAAGGATAAAGGGATCTGCAAAGGAAGCATACCTAGAATGTATATAAATCTCGGAAGGGTAACCATTTTAACCGCCTGAGTTCTGCCCCAAAGAGAAAGGCCCAAAGCCTTCCATTTGTCAAAATCCCGTTGCATTTGGGATATAAGAGGAGATAAATTATCTGCAACCATGTCTTGCAATCCTTTATTAACAAGGACACCCAAGTATTTAAGGCGTGAAGGCTGCCAATGAAAAGGAAATCCAAAAATGGCTGCTTTGGTGGTACCGTTAGAGATGGGCAAAGCCTCACTCTTGTCCCAATTAATCTTATAACCTGAAAAAGAGGAGAAATCATTAATAATGTGAAGAAGAGAAGGAATCGACCGGGGAAGACGAGTAAGGGTGAGTAGGATATCATCAGCATATAAGTATATTTTAGAATGTCCAATTGGAAGGGGGACACCAGAGACCTCATCCGATTGACGAATGGTGGCGGCCAAGGGCTCCATAGCCAGAAGAAACAAAAGAGGGGATAGTGGACATCCTTGACGTGTCCCTCTCTTAATGGTAAAGGTGTCTGATAGAAACCCACCACAATTTACCTGAGCAGAAGGATGGTCATATAATAAGCGTACCTTATCAATAAATTTCGTGCCTAAACCAAATCTATCCATGACTTTGAAAAGATAATTCCATTCAATGCGGTCGAACGCCTTTTCTGCGTCAAGTGAAAGGGCTAACGCATCATCCTTAAGATGTTGAGCCGACCATAATGCATGGGCCAGAGAACGCAGATGGTTCCGAGAAGATCGACCCGGTACAAAGCCTACTTGAGAATGGTGTATCAAGGAAGGCAAGACCTTACGCAAACGCGAAGCAAGAATGCTGGCCAGGATTTTAATATCAGTGTTCAATAAAGAGATGGGGCGATAGCTACTGCAGAGCTGGGGGTCCTTACCTGGCTTTGGAAGCACAACAATAATAGCCTTGTTAGAAAGAGGTCCTAGTGAAGATGAACTATCCGCCTCCTGGAATGCGGCATGCAGGGTATCAATAATATTGTGACCTGCCCAGCGATAGAACTCAGGGGGAAATCCATCTTCACCAGGGGCCTTGTGATAGGGCAGGGCAGTAATCGCACTAGAGACCTCATCTCTGGTTATTTCACCCTCTAGGATGGCTCTGCCCTCCGCCGAAAGAGAAGGAAGATGTACTTTTGCAAGAAATGCTGTCATTTTATCCGAGTCCATTCTACTATCAGAGGTGTAAAGAGATTCGTAAAAAGAGGCGAACTCATTAACGATGTCTTGAGGTTTCGTGCACAAGTGACCTTGCGTAGATCTAATGGCCGGAATGGCCATGGACGCCTCCCTCTGACGCAGCTGCGCGGCTAATAACCTTCCCGCCTTTTCCCCTTGCTCGTAATGCCGGCCTTTCATTTTCTGTAAAGCGTATTCTGCTTTAGATGTAAAAAGGCTATTTAAGGCCATTCGAGCTTGCTCTAATAATTTGCGGTTTTGTAGAGACGGAGATGTGGTGTATAAGCGAGAATAAGTTTGTATATCAGATTCGAGCTCACTTTGTCTCCTTGCATTTTGTTTATTAGCAATTGCTGCATCACGCATTAATTGCCCCCTCAAAGTAGCCTTCGCCGCGGCCCAAAGAGTCCTGCTGGAGGTGACAGACCCCTGATTAGTAGAAAGATAATTTTGAAGGTGTAATTGTAGTTGGGCCTTACCAGCAGGAGTCCTGTGGCGTTGAATGCTCATTCGCCATGGTTTACGTCCAGGCCGAGAGAGACCCAGATCAAGGGAAAGGAGAACCGGAGAGTGATCAGACAAGGCCGCTTCCAGGATGCAGGAGTCTGTAACGAATTGAACTGTGTTATGAGAAATAAGGAAGTAATCAAGACGAGAAAATGTACCATGGGCCGAAGAAAAGAAAGTATATTCCTTATCTGTTGGATGGCTAAAACGCCAATGGTCAACCAGTCCAATATCTGATATGATGTCCCCCAACAAGGCTCTGTCTGACGCATTGCCCCTATCTAATGGGCCAGTTTTGTCTAGAATGGTATCTTGCGTCACATTCCATTCTCCGCCAATCAAATATTGTGATGCATTAATTTCAAGCAGCAAACGGGAAAGTTGAAGAAAGAATGTTTTTTTGGTACCCGTAGGGGCATAGACAGACCCTACACAAATGTGAGACTCTCCAATTTTAAGTTTGGCAAATACATAACGGCCATTTACATCTGACCATGTTTTAGAGACAGTGACCGGGAGGGATTTGCGAAGGAGGATTGCTACTCCACATTTGCGGAGAGGGCCTGTGTCTGAGGAATCGTCTTGTTGAACACTACTATGGATAACCTTGCCCACCCAGTCTCTGCAAAGTTTATCCGACTCCAGAGCATCCAAATGGGTCTCCTGAAGCAAGGCCACATCTACATGTTTGGTCTGGAGATAGGAGAGTACTTTCTTCCGCTTTATGTAATGGGTGAGGCCATGTACATTCCAAGTGATCGCATTCAGAGAATGTGCCTGTGTCATAGTAGAATAGAGCAAAAGTCAGGAGGAAGAAAATAATATAAAGCACAAAACAACGTGGTGAACCAGACAAAAAGAAAAGGAAGAGAAATAACAAAAGAAAGAGGAAACAGAAAGAATATAAGTGGAAGTAGTACTTCTAATCTAGATGAAATGCATAAAGAAAACAATAAAAAGATAAAGACGAAAGGAGGTAAAATTTAGAAAATAATACAGTAATAAAGAAGCTATAGAATAATAGCGAGTAAAGAACAAGAAACCGTAAAACTGTTACCCGCGGGTCTCGGCGCACTAGAGCGCCGCCGCGGGAAAAGACCCCACAGAAAGAGAGAAGCAATTAAGAAGGCATTAATAATATAGAAGGGAAGCCCAAAAGAGCAATATAGAAGAACAGAAGAAGGTAGAGAAAGCCAAATAGGGGTTGAGAAGCAACACTACATAAGAGGAGAAATCTTACAGTAATTAAATGTGAGGTAACCTAAGCGTATAAAACATTTCATACACATATATCAAAAAATCTATACCAATATGCATACGAGCAAATAAGGTGATACAACTATAATCAAACAATTAGGCGCCAATGCACCCGAGTAACTGCAAAACCAGTTGAGAATATGCAATAAAATTGTAACATGAAAAGTGAGAAATACAGGGAGAAAAAAGAATAGCATTATAAGGCAGAGATATAGCAGAAGGCAAAGTGAAAAGGAAAGGAGGTAAGATAAGAAGCTAGTGAGAAAAGAGGTGAAAAAGAAAAGGCAATCAGATATCATAACAGCGAAAAATGCCAAAAATATAATAATGATTTAACAATATAAACAAGGCCCGCAAGGACCGAAAGTCTACGATAAGCTGCCAATAGGTCAAGAGGTGATTTTTCCCCACATGAGGAAGTGTTATTCAGTCCGCATCCGAAGGGGTTTTAAGAGGAGAGCGGGACTTGTCCCTTTGTGAGTCTTGTGGGAATGTGGCTGCTGAGACCGACTGTATTGCTGACTTCCTATCTTCTTGTGAGCGATGAAGTCGTTCGAGGTCCCTGCCCCGAGATCTAGGGCTACTAGGAGGGCGCCTATTACGTTCTGACGTTGAAGTAGAAGATTTAAGGAGTGATTGGGACGGAATTGGCTGTGAGGATGCAGCGAGAACCTCCATATCTTGGGGTTGAAGGCAGTCCAAAAATTGCTGAAGATGTTCTGGATCAAAAAAGTCCTTGGAGACTCCATCTTTGGTGACACGAAAACGTGCAGGTTCAAAGAGGCCATATTTGATATCTAATTGACGTAACTGAGGTCGCATGGAGAGAAAGGCCTTCCGCCGTTCATTGGTTTCCTTTGAGAAATCAGCTGCCATATGAATGCGATGGCCTTCAAAAGAGAAGGAACCTCGAAGTCGAGCAGCAGACAGTAGTTGTCTTGTTTGGTCATGTCGGAGAAAACAAGCAATGATCGGCCGAGGACGCGCGGCAGGATCATCACGAAGAGGACCAATTCTATGGGCCCGTTGAATCTCCAGAGGTGGGGTAAAAGAAATACCAGTCATCTGAGGAAGTATGCGACACAGAAATGCACTGGAACTCTGCCCTTCAATACGCTCTGGAAAACCAAAGAAACGAACATTATCCCTCCTGCTTCTGTCTTCCAAATCAATAAGTTTGCTGCGGAAGAATAGGAGGTCTCGATCTTTGTTGGGAAGGGAGTCCAAGTGGTTCTCCACCACCTGAACTCTGGAGTCAAGAGAGTCAATCCTCGCATTAAAGCTGGTGAATTCTGCTTTAATTGATTTGGTCTCCTCAGCTAATGATGTAATTGTGAGTTTCATGTCATCTAGTCGGCGACTGACCTCAGATATTTCGTGTAAAATACGCTGCAGAGTTACCGCCGATGTCTGTCCCCCATTAGAGGTCGAAGCCGAGGATAAAGCGGGAGGAGAGGAGGCAGTACCTTTCGTTGGCATGTTAATGGTCTGCTTAAGAGCTTCAGCAAAGAGAAGTGGTTTAGAAGACTTATTTCCTTGCCTAGGGGCAGGCATTTGAGGAAAATATTTGACAGAAACTTTGAAAATGCGTGAGGGCGTCTTGCTGGTAGACAGTTCTTGTATATAAACATAAAATTACAATAATTCCAGACACTAAAAGGTAAGAGTACATCACATGAAGGGGAAAACCCCCTGCTTAGTTATCCCCAAAACCACAAGCAAAGGTTGAAAGCATTGATGAAAAAAGTGTAGCTGTCGGCATGCTCAAAGACGCACAAATAGAGTGAAACAGCATATAAACCACAATTGAATTTGCAGAATGAACAGGGAAGTCATGAGCCACATCAAAGCAAAGAGTACACAACCTGACTGAAAAGGTTGACAAAAGCACTATGATAACATTAAGTTAAGACATGCTATTATATACGTCGCCCATGTTGCATTAAAAGAGTCATTTCCAGACGTCCCCAGTCGAAGGGGCGAAACTATGAGGCCAGTCATAAGAGGATGGAAAAAATTTCGAAAAGTTCAGTTGTGGGTGACAGTCGTGGCTTGTTCTTGCAAGAAAAACATTAATTTGCAGAGAGTGTGGCGCAAAATGACTGACTGAGGTAAATGACAAGGCGCCACAATAAAGTTATGAAAGGAGTTAATCCTACCAGCAGCAGTCCAGCAGCACGACAAGAACCATGACTCCTGTGAGGTAATATTGCTGAGGAGAATAAAACAGGCAAACTGAAGGAGGCGCGGCTACATGAGGAGGCAGGTATTCAGCAGTAAGAGCAAGGGCGGGACTTCATGAGGAAGGCGCCTGACAGCAGCAGCGAAGGCGCGGCCTCATGAGGAGGCGGGCGCTCGACATCCACAGGAGCCCGGCCTCATAAGGAAGCGGGTGCTCCTCAACAGCAACAAAGGAGCGGCCTCTTGAGGGGACAGGCGCACTCCATGAGTAGCAGGGGCGCGGCTTCTGGGGGGAGGATGAGGCAGCCGAAGGAAGCACGTCAGGCGGGCTACGTCAGGTGAGCAGCGCCGCACAATCTCGTCAAGATGAGCAACACCAAGAAGACTGCGCTGTCACATCCCTGGAACACGCTCAAGTCGTGCCCCCCACCTTCCAGCAAGCACAGGGCACGTGAAGAGGGCTCCAAAGCAGGTAAGGAGAAAGATATTTCTGTTAAGAGCCCATCCCGCGGCGGAGCTCACTCGTCAGGCGGCCATCTTCCTGCGTGGCCAGACCACGCCCTCGCGAGAACAGATTTTAAACAACTGTCAGAACCAATTGTTGCATCAGCACCTTGTCGACTCGGATCTGACCTCTCCCCAAGAATTGGGAAAGAAGGCAGACAGATGGGTCAGAACAAGGGTCAAGCAGAACCAGAATCAGAACCAGGGTGGTCAGAAGAAAGCAGACCAAAAGGGTAACAAGAACGAACAAAATGACCAGAAGTCTTCGACAGGTCCCCAACAAACCAAAGAGGGTGGGGGTCAGGCTTCACAGAAGAAGAAGACTCAAGAAGGCCAGTCAAAAAGGTGGTGCCAATACTGTAAAAGTAAGACTCACTGGTTTAGTGAGTGCACCAAGAAAGGAGGGCAAACTCCTGCCACTGCAGCCCCTAAGGCACCTGCGCCCCCTAGTACAGTCAGCAGTGGTAGTGCGCCTCCCAAGGCATTAGTTGGGTTAACCTTGGGAACCGAGGGGAGTGACGACTTAGTCGGCACGCTCACTCAGGCCGTCCTTGTCTGTACAGGGGATATGGATATGTCCCCTGATGCCAGTCCCAATACTTTGGGCAAATACAGACAGACACCTTTGATAAATGGAAAAGTGGCTCAGGCCTACAGGGACACGTGTGCCAGTGTCACCATGGTGACGCCTAACTTCGTGGACCCTGGACAGATCATGCTAGGTACCAGTTACCTAGTGACCAATGCCAGCAACGTCACTACCAATCATAGTATGGCAGTTGTTGATTTCTCCTGGGGAGGGGTAAGTGGCCCGAAAAAGGTTGTGGTTAGTTCAGACCTCCCCGTAGAATGTCTGTTGGGCAATGATTTGGAAACGTCACAATGGTCAGAAGTGGAACAGAGGACTCACATGGAGATGTTAGGCTTGCCAGCACATGTCCTTGCTGTGACCAGGTCACAGGCCAAAAGATGCCCCACTGAACCGGTGCTGGATCCTGGAAGAACGGACCAGACACCTTCCAAGAAAAGGAGCAGTAAGGGTAAGGCTTCGCCTTCCCCCTTGCCCCAGGTCGTGGATCAAGTCTCCGAGGAGGCTGACCTTAAAGAACTGAGGGAAACTGAGCCGCAAGAGCTTGAACCTGGTCAGGTTGAGTTTCTGGGCTCAGGGGGACCCTCCAGGGAAGACCTGGGGAAGGCACAGTTAGACTGCCCCTCACTTGAACCCCTCAGACAGCAGGCCGCTGCTGAGGCTGCAGGGAACGCCACAGGTACCCACAAAGTGTACTGGGACGATGGACTCCTGTACTCTGAGGCAAGAGACCCCAAACCTGGTGCGACCAGGAGGCTGGTCATCCCCTTGTCTCTGAGAGGTTTCCTTCTCACCTTGGCCCACGAGATTCCCCTTGCAGGTCACTTAGGCCAGAATAAGACTTGGGACAGAATTGTTCCACACTTTCACTGGCCCCACATGTCCGAAGATACGAAGGAGTTTTGCCGCTCCTGTGTCACTTGCCAAGCCAGTGGTAAGTCAGGTGGCACAACAAAGGCCCCCCTCATACCACTACCAGTGGTGGGGGTACCCTTTGAACGGGTGGGGATCGACATTGTCGGACCAATGGAACCCCAGACAGCATCAGGGCACAAGTTTATACTGGTGGTGGTGGACCACGCCACCAGGTATCCTGAAGCTATTCCCCTTAGGACCACTACAGCACCTGTGGTGGCACGGGCCCTACTTGGAGTGTTCTCCAGAGTGGGCTTCCCTAAGGAGGTCGTCTCAGACAGAGGTGCAAACTTCATGTCGGGATATCTGACTGCTATGTGGAAGGAATGTGGTGTCAACTACAAGTTCACCACACCCTATCACCCACAATGCAATGGGCTTGTTGAGAGATTCAACAGGACCCTAAAAGGGATGATTCACGGACTACCTGAAAAGCTTCGGCGGAGATGGGATGTCCTGATACCCTGCCTCTTGTTCGCCTACAGAGAGGTCCCGCAGAAGGGGGTTGGCTACAGCCCTTTCGAGCTTCTGTTCGGACATCCTGTAAGGGGACCCCTTTGTTTGGTAAAGGAAGGATGGGAGAGACCTCTCAGAAAGCCGGCATCAAACATTGTGGACTATGTGCTCGGTCTCCGCTCGCGGATGGCGGAGTACATGGAAAAGGCGTCTAAAAACCTGGAGGCGAGCCAAGAATTACAGAAAGCTTGGCACGACCAAAAGGCTGTCCTGACTGTGTACCAGCCTGGACAGAAGGTGTGGGTGCTGGAGCCAGTGGCCCCAGCAGCACTCAAAGACAAATGGTCTGGGCCCCACACGATCATTGAGCAAAAGGGAGAGGTCACCTACTTGGTAGTCCTGGGAACTCCCCGGAGCCCCCACAGGGTGCTCCATGTAAACAGGCTCAAGGCATATGTCGACAGGGAGGGCATGGGCTTGCTCATGGCCACAGATGAGGGACAGGAGGAGGAGAGTGACCCTCTCCCAGACCTGCTCTCTCAGAACCCTGACGATGGATCAGTAGATGGTGTTGTCTTTTGTGGCAGCCTCTCTGGACATCAACAAGAGGATTGTAAACAGGTTCTTCAATCCTTTCGACATATGTTCTCTCTGACACCCAGTCAGACCAAGTGGTGTACCCATGAGGTCGACACTGGGGACAGTCTGCCCGTAAAGAGTAAAATCTATCGGCAACCTGATCATGTCAGAGACTGCATCAAGACAGAGGTGCAGAAAATGTTGGAGCTGGGAGTCATTGAACCCTCGGACAGCCCCTGGGCTAGTCCCGTAGTGCTCGTGCCGAAACCTCACACCCAGGGCGGTAAGAAAGAGATGAGGTTTTGCGTGGACTACAGAGGTCTCAATGCGGTCACTAAGACTGACGCCCACCCGATACCAAGAGCAGACGAACTTATCGACCGGTTGGCCTCGGCCAACTACTTAAGCACGTTTGACCTGACAGCGGGGTATTGGCAAATCAGGTTAGCTGAGGAGGCCAAGCCCAAAACAGCATTTTCTACCCCGGGTGGGCATTATCAGTTCGTGGTAATGCCCTTTGGTTTGAAAAATGCACCTGCCACCTTCCAAAGGCTGGTGAATCGAGTTCTCACTGGGTTGGACGACTTCTGTGCGGCGTATCTGGACGATATCGCTGTCTTTAGCTCCACCTGGGAGGATCACCTGGTCCACCTGAGGAAAGTGTTAGGGGCCCTGCAGAAGGCAGGCCTCACTATCAAGGCCACCAAGTGCCAGATAGGGCAGACACAGGTTGTATACCTGGGCCACCTTGTAGGTGGAGGCCAGGTTCAACCATTGGAGAGCAAAATACAGGCCATCCAGGACTGGGCTCCTCCAACCACCCAGACTCAGGTTCGAGCTTTCTTGGGCCTGGCTGGTTATTACCGGAAATTTGTCAGAAATTATGGATCCATTGTGACCCCGCTAAACGACCTGACAAGTAAAAAGATGCCAAAAAAAGTTCAGTGGACAGCAAGCTGTCAGAAGGCATTCGATGACCTAAAGCAGGCCATGTGCACAGCACCTATCCTAAAGAGTCCAGACTACTCCAAACCATTCATTGTCCAAACAGACGCTTCGGAGCTGGGTGTGGGAGCTGTTCTATCGCAACTGAATTTTGATGGTCATGACCAGCCCATAGCTTTTATTAGCAGGAGGCTGACCCCCAGAGAGAAGAATTGGTCAGCTATTGAGAGGGAGGCCTTTGCTGTGGTTTGGGCCCTGAAGAAGTTGAGGCCATACCTGTTTGGCACTCACTTCAAGATTCAGACCGACCATAAGCCCCTCTTGTGGCTAAATCAAATGAAGGGTGAAAACCCCAAACTACTTAGGTGGTCCATTTCCCTACAGGGGATGGACTTCACAGTGGAGCATAGACCTGGCACTGATCATGGCAATGCAGATGGGTTCTCCAGGTATTTCCACTTAGAGCAAGAAGACTCACTTGGTCAAGGTTAGCTTATTGTCCCAAAGTTTGGGGGGGGGTCATGTAGGAGAGTAGGGTCTGCAATCCTATGATCACCCAGATTTTTTTGCTTTTGCTTCATTGGTTTACGACTTTCTCCGGCTGTGGGCCTGCCAATCAGACCCACAGCCTAGCTGTTCTCTCTCGAAATTAACACACATGTACATTAGGTGCATCCACTAATTGGAACTGGGCCGCCTTGTCAGTCCCTGTCTCAGCATACCACAGGTATCCAGGGCATCGGTGTACCCAGGGCCTACCAGGGGCTGAAGCATGTATTATGCCACCCCTGGAATGGCCGCCCAAATCTGACACAACTGGCTGCACGACAGCTGGGGCCACGTGGTGTAATCACCCGTTGCTGTAGGTGTAGTATTCCTACACCTAAACCCTAAAATGGACACTTGGATTCCTATCAGTCACTCCTATAGCAGGCCTTATCAATCCTGAAGGCAGAGTGCAGGGAACCATGTGGGACGGTACTCTGGCGCGAGCTGAGCCCGTCGACGGCTTGCGGAACCAAGTCCTAATAGCCGTTCCATGGTGACGCGGGCCAACTACTTTTAATGCATTATAATCCTTGCGGTTATTTGCTAACTTTGGCCTCACATCACCTACACATGTCGAGTAAGGTGTCATACGAATGGGAATACGAACCCCTCGCCAGTCCTGGCGACGGGGTTGGCATTCCCCCCTTTTAGAGGGACACGACATGGAAGTAACCTTGAACCCCGGTTAAAGTTGACTCAAGCCTCAGCATCACAAAATGGATGCTGCCACCAGACACAAGTCTGACCTCCTGCTGCTGGGGGACCTTCCAGCAAGGGGAGCTTGGACAAAGGGTTTCCTGTCGAGGGCGGTGTTAGCACCATCCCAGACAGGGTTTGTGTATCCCAGGTAGGCAGGGCTGAAAGGAAGGTGATTGCAAGTGGCACCCCGGTGCTCACTGTGCATAGCCCGGCTCAAACCAGTTTCGGGGGCACACCAGCCCCTGAGCTGGCGCGAAGCCGGACAAAGGATAGGGGTGTAACCACCCCCCTCCTGGCTCCACCCATAGGTAGAACCTAGTCACGGGCCAGCCCCTTTTCTTAGAATAAAGGTAGGAGCGAGTCCCCTTCCCAAATTGGATAATCAGATAATCGGATAACTCCGAATCACGAACCACTTTCCACGAAAGGAACTCTTGACTATTTCTGAAGACTCTCCCCTGTGGCTAAGGAGTAGCCACCCTGCACCAGCAGGCACCACCTAAGCGCTTGCGGTTTGCTGTACGTCTCCTACGGATCAAGACTGCCCAGCTCGACGAGACCCGAGTTCCCTGCCATCTCTGACCTTTTACCTACCTCATCAGCCCAGCTGAGAGTCGTAGGTGTGACGAGACCTGCGGGACCGGCTATCTTCAGAACCTGCACGACGCTTATCTAGCACGCCACCGAGGGACCCTCGAGTGAGTGCACCTAGGGTTTGAGAAGCCCTAAACCCTGAGCAGCTCCAGCATCGAAGTCTGTCTCCCCAGCATCCACGAGATCTGCGTGGGGGCCCTTCCGCTTCTTGCTGTTCCCAGCGTTGTCCGACCACTCGCCGACCGGCTTGTGGCCCTCTTCACGACGCTCCAAGATTATTCGCATCCCCGGTCTGGTTGCTCCAGACTGGCTCTTGCTCCCCTTCAACAGAGGAGTACCACGGACCCTCCTGGTCCACTCCCGACGCCATCTTGACTCCCCCGCTTGGGTTGCCACTGCCAAGATCCGCTGCCCCTGCCTGGGCCCAGCATCATCGACAGCAGACACCTTCGTGGGACAGCTCGCCCTCCATCCTGGTCGCCGCCGCGCCTCCGGGTCCGAGGAACAGCCGAGTCCGACGTCACCCACTCACCTGGTCGAGGTGACTTCAGCCGGTACCCCCCCTGGTACCCACACGATCGCTGGCTAGCGGTTGAGAACTGAGTCCCCTCTGCTTTCAGGTTTCCTTCATCACCGATCCAGGCTTGGATAGCTCTGAACATCGTCACTGGTCGCCTGCCAGCAACTTCTTTTTTCAGGCTCCTGAGACTACACGAGGACTCCCGACATCTTGCCGAACTTCACGCAGCCGCAGCCTCCGGGCTAGGTAACTCGAGCATCTCGGTGCTCCATCGCAGGTTCGCTCTACAAGTGTCCAGTTCCTTTTTCGTTTAGTCCCACTGATCGGAACACTCCGGAATCAGTACCTCCAGGCTCTAACCATTCGCATTTCGTTGTTAGTGTAGATGGTTTCTCGTGCCCCTCGGGCATTTGTGTAAATTGTGCAACTGAAGTATTTTCCTAAGAGTTTTGTAGTGTGCTTAGCTCCCTGACTCATAAAGAGCCAGGTAGTCTTGTTATAAATAAATATCCTTTTATTTTCATAACAACTTGTGTGGTGTCCTTTCACTTGGTGTTCAAGGGGTATATGTGATGGTAAACTGCTGGCTTAACACGCCCTCTAGAGTTTAGCCTAAGACTGCTCGTATCCACGCTACTAGGATAGCTGGTCTATAAGGTTGACTTACAACCAATCATCAATAAGGGTCGTTTGGAATGATACACAGTGATCACTAGAATAGTGAGCACTACATATCAGGCCAACTTCTCACAACCCCCTCTACCCGCTCCATCCCACACGGTGCTCATGTTTGACACCCATAGTAAACATGATCACTGCACCTCCTCTACCTCTCACCGCTCCATCCCACACGGTGCTCATGTTTGACACCCATAGTAAACGGGATCGCTGCACCTCCTCTACCTCTCACCGCTCCATCCCACACGGCACTCGTGTTTGACACCCATAATGATTACTGCACCTCCTCTACCTCTCACCGCTCCATCCCACACACTGCTCGTGTTTGACACCCATAGTAAAGGTGATCACTGCACCTCCTCTACCTCTCACCGCTCCATCCCTTGCGGTGCTTGTGTTTGACACCCATAGTAAACGTGATCACTGCACCTCCTCTACCTCTCACCGCTCCATCCCACACGGCACTCGTGTTTGACACCCATAGTAAACATGATTACTGCACCTCCTCTACCTCTCACCGCTCCATCCCACACACTGCTCGTGTTTGACACCCATAGTAAAGGTGATCACTGCACCTCCTCTACCTCTCACCGCTCCATCCCTTGCGGTGCTTGTGTTTGACACCCATAGTAAACGTGATCACTGCACCTCCTCTACCTCTCACTGCTCCATCCCGCACGGTGCTCATGTTTGACGCCCGTAGTAAACGTGATCGCTGCACCTCGTCTGCCTCTCACCGCTCCATTCCGCACGGTGCTCGTGTTTGACACCCATAGTAAACGTGATCGCTGCACCTCCTCTACCTCACACCGCTCCATCCCACACGACGCTCATGTTTGACACCCATAGTAAACGTGATCACTGCACCCCCTCTACCCGCTCCATCCCACACGGTGCTCATGTTTGACACCCATAGTAAACGTGATCGCTGCACCTCCTCTACCTCTCACCGCTCCATCCCACACGGCGCTCGTGTTTGACACCCATAGTCGTGATCACTGCACCTCCTCTACCTCTCACCGCTCCATCCCACACAGTGCTCATGTTTGACACCCATAGTAAACGTGATCACTGCACCTCCTCTACCTCTCACCGCTCCATCCCGCACAGTGCTCGTGTTTGACACCCATAGTAAACGTGATCACTGCACCTCCTCTACCTCTCACCGCTCCATCCCACACAACGCTCATGTTTGACACCCATAGTAAACGAGATCACTGCACCCCCTCTACCCGCTCCATCCCACACGGTGCTCATGTTTGACACCCATAGTAAACGTGATCGCTGCACCTTCTCTATCTCTCACCGCTCCATCCCACACGGCGCTCGTGTTGGACACCCATAGTAAACGTGATCACTGCACCTCCTCTACCTCTCACCGCTCCATCCCACACGGTGCTCATGTTTGACACCCATAGTAAACTGGATCGCTGCACCTCCTCTACCTCTCACCGCTCCATCCCACACAGCACTCGTGTTTGACACCCATAGTAAACGTGATTACTGCACCTCCTCTACCTCTCACCGCTTCATCCCACACACTGCTCGTGTTTGACACCCATAGTAAAGGTGATCACTGCACCTCCTCTACCTCTCACCGCTCCACCCCTTGCGGTGCTTGTGTTTGACACCCATAGTAACCGTGATCGCTGCACCCCCTCTACCTCTCACCGCTCCATCCCACATGGTGCTCATGTTTGACGTCCATAGTAAACGTGATCACTGCACCTCCTCTACCTCTCACCGCTCCATCCCACGCGGTGCTCGTGTTTGACACCCATAGTAAACGTGATCACTGCAACTCCTCTACCCGCTCCATCCCACACGGTGCTCATGTTTGACACCCAAAGTAAACGTGATCACTGCACCTCCTCTACCTCTCACTGCTCCATCCCACACAGTGCTCATGTTTGACACCCATAGTAAACGTGATCGCTGCACCTCCTCTACCTCTCACCGCTCCGTCCCACACGGTGCTCATGTTTGACACCCATAGTAAACGTGATCACTGCACCTGCTCTACCTCTCACCGCTCCATCCCACACGGTGCTCATGTTTGACACCCATAGTAAACGTGGTCGCTGCACCTCCTCTACCTCTCACCGCTCCATCCCACACGGCGCTCGTGTTTGACACCCATAGTAAACGTGATCACTGCACCCCCTCTACCCGCTCCATCCCACACGGTGCTCATGTTTGATACCCATAGTAAACGTGATCACTGCACCTCCTCTACCTCTCACCGCTCCATCCCACACAGTGCTCATGTTTGACACCCATCTATGGGTGTCAAACACGAGCGCCGTGTGGGATGGAGCGGTGATAGGTAGAGGAGGTGCAGCGATCACGTTTACTATGGGTGTCAAACATGAGCACCGTGTGGGATGGAGCGGGTAGAGGGGGTGCAGTGATCCCGTTTACTATGGGTGTCAAACATGAGCGTTGTGTGGGATGGAGCGGTGAGAGGTAGAGGAGGTGCAGTGATCACGTTCTATGGGTGTCAAACACGAGCACCGTGCGGGATGGAGTGGTGAGAGGTAGAGGAGGTGCAGTGATCACGTTTACTATGGGTGTCAAACATGAGCATCGTGTGGGACGGAGCGGTGAGAGGTAGAGGAGGTGCAGCGATCACGCACCTCCTCTACCTCTCACTGCTCCATCCCACACGGTGCTCATGTTTGACACCCATAGTAAACGGGATCGCTGCACCTCCTCTACCTCTCACCGCTCCATCCCACACGGCACTCGTGTTTGACACCCATAGTAAACATGATTACTGCACCTCCTCTACCTCTCACCGCTCCATCCCACACACTGCTCGTGTTTGACACCCATAGTAAAGGTGATCACTGCACCTCCTCTACCTCTCACCGCTCCATCCCTTGCGGTGCTTGTGTTTGACACCCATAGTAAACGTGATCACTGCACCTCCTCTACCTCTCACCGCTCCATCCCACACGGTGCTCATGTTTGACACCCATAGTAACCGTGATCGCTGCACCCCCTCTACCTCTCACCGCACCATCCCACATGGTGCTCATGTTTGACGTCCATAGTAAACGTGATCACTGCACCTCCTCTACCTCTCACCGCTCCATCCCACGCGGTGCTCATGTTTGACACCTATAGTAAACGTGATCGCTGCACCTCCTCTACCTCTCACAGCTCCTTCCCACACGGTGCCCATGTTTGACACCCATAGCAAACGTGATCACTGCACCTCCTCTACCTCTCACCGCTCCATCCCACACAGTGCTCATGTTTGACACCCATAGTAAACGTGATCACTGCACCTCCTCTACCTCTCACCGCTCATCCCACGCGGTGCTCATGTTTGACACCCACAGTAAACGTGATCACTGCACCTCCTCTACCTCTCACCGCTCCATCCCACACGGTGCTCATGTTTGACACCCATGGTAAACGTGATCACTGCACCTCCTCTACCTCTCACCGCTCCATCCCACGCGGTGCTCATGTTTGACACCCATAGTAAACATGATTACTGCACCTCCTCTACCTCTCACCGCTCCATCCCACACACTGCTCGTGTTTGACACCCATAGTAAAGGTGATCACTGCACCTCCTCTACCTCTCACCGCTCCATCCCTTGCGGTGCTTGTGTTTGACACCCATAGTAAACGTGATCACTGCACCTCCTCTACCTCTCACTGCTCCATCCCGCACGGTGCTCATGTTTGACGCCCGTAGTAAACGTGATCGCTGCACCTCGTCTGCCTCTCACCGCTCCATTCCGCACGGTGCTCGTGTTTGACACCCATAGTAAACGTGATCGCTGCACCTCCTCTACCTCACACCGCTCCATCCCACACGACGCTCATGTTTGACACCCATAGTAAACGTGATCACTGCACCCCCTCTACCCGCTCCATCCCACACGGTGCTCATGTTTGACACCCATAGTAAACGTGATCGCTGCACCTCCTCTACCTCTCACCGCTCCATCCCACACGGCGCTCGTGTTTGACACCCATAGTCGTGATCACTGCACCTCCTCTACCTCTCACCGCTCCATCCCACACAGTGCTCATGTTTGACACCCATAGTAAACGTGATCACTGCACCTCCTCTACCTCTCACCGCTCCATCCCGCACAGTGCTCGTGTTTGACACCCATAGTAAACGTGATCACTGCACCTCCTCTACCTCTCACCGCTCCATCCCACACAACGCTCATGTTTGACACCCATAGTAAACGAGATCACTGCACCCCCTCTACCCGCTCCATCCCACACGGTGCTCATGTTTGACACCCATAGTAAACGTGATCGCTGCACCTTCTCTATCTCTCACCGCTCCATCCCACACGGCGCTCGTGTTGGACACCCATAGTAAACGTGATCACTGCACCTCCTCTACCTCTCACCGCTCCATCCCACACGGTGCTCATGTTTGACACCCATAGTAAACTGGATCGCTGCACCTCCTCTACCTCTCACCGCTCCATCCCACACAGCACTCGTGTTTGACACCCATAGTAAACGTGATTACTGCACCTCCTCTACCTCTCACCGCTTCATCCCACACACTGCTCGTGTTTGACACCCATAGTAAAGGTGATCACTGCACCTCCTCTACCTCTCACCGCTCCACCCCTTGCGGTGCTTGTGTTTGACACCCATAGTAACCGTGATCGCTGCACCCCCTCTACCTCTCACCGCTCCATCCCACATGGTGCTCATGTTTGACGTCCATAGTAAACGTGATCACTGCACCTCCTCTACCTCTCACCGCTCCATCCCACGCGGTGCTCGTGTTTGACACCCATAGTAAACGTGATCACTGCAACTCCTCTACCCGCTCCATCCCACACGGTGCTCATGTTTGACACCCAAAGTAAACGTGATCACTGCACCTCCTCTACCTCTCACTGCTCCATCCCACACAGTGCTCATGTTTGACACCCATAGTAAACGTGATCGCTGCACCTCCTCTACCTCTCACCGCTCCGTCCCACACGGTGCTCATGTTTGACACCCATAGTAAACGTGATCACTGCACCTGCTCTACCTCTCACCGCTCCATCCCACACGGTGCTCATGTTTGACACCCATAGTAAACGTGGTCGCTGCACCTCCTCTACCTCTCACCGCTCCATCCCACACGGCGCTCGTGTTTGACACCCATAGTAAACGTGATCACTGCACCCCCTCTACCCGCTCCATCCCACACGGTGCTCATGTTTGACACCCATAGTAAACGTGATCACTGCACCTCCTCTACCTCTCACCGCTCCATCCCACACAGTGCTCATGTTTGACACCCATCTATGGGTGTCAAACACGAGCGCCGTGTGGGATGGAGCGGTGATAGGTAGAGGAGGTGCAGCGATCACGTTTACTATGGGTGTCAAACATGAGCACCGTGTGGGATGGAGCGGGTAGAGGGGGTGCAGTGATCCCGTTTACTATGGGTGTCAAACATGAGCGTTGTGTGGGATGGAGCGGTGAGAGGTAGAGGAGGTGCAGTGATCACGTTCTATGGGTGTCAAACACGAGCACCGTGCGGGATGGAGTGGTGAGAGGTAGAGGAGGTGCAGTGATCACGTTTACTATGGGTGTCAAACATGAGCATCGTGTGGGACGGAGCGGTGAGAGGTAGAGGAGGTGCAGCGATCACGCACCTCCTCTACCTCTCACTGCTCCATCCCACACGGTGCTCATGTTTGACACCCATAGTAAACGGGATCGCTGCACCTCCTCTACCTCTCACCGCTCCATCCCACACGGCACTCGTGTTTGACACCCATAGTAAACATGATTACTGCACCTCCTCTACCTCTCACCGCTCCATCCCACACACTGCTCGTGTTTGACACCCATAGTAAAGGTGATCACTGCACCTCCTCTACCTCTCACCGCTCCATCCCTTGCGGTGCTTGTGTTTGACACCCATAGTAAACGTGATCACTGCACCTCCTCTACCTCTCACCGCTCCATCCCACACGGTGCTCATGTTTGACACCCATAGTAACCGTGATCGCTGCACCCCCTCTACCTCTCACCGCACCATCCCACATGGTGCTCATGTTTGACGTCCATAGTAAACGTGATCACTGCACCTCCTCTACCTCTCACCGCTCCATCCCACGCGGTGCTCATGTTTGACACCTATAGTAAACGTGATCGCTGCACCTCCTCTACCTCTCACAGCTCCTTCCCACACGGTGCCCATGTTTGACACCCATAGCAAACGTGATCACTGCACCTCCTCTACCTCTCGCCGCTCCATCCCACACGGTGCTCATGTCTGACACCCATAGTAAACGTGATCGCTGCACCTCCTCTACCTCTCACCGCTCCATCCCACACGGTGCTTATGTTTGACACCCATAGTAAACGTGACCGCTGCACCTCCTCTACCTCTCACCGCTCCATCCCACACGGTGCTCATGTTTGACACCCATAGTAAACGTGATCGCTGCACCTCCTCTACCTCTCACCGCTCCATCCCACACGGTGCTCATGTTTGACACCCATAGTAAACGTGATCGCTGCACCTCCTCTACCTCTCACCGCTCGATCCCACACGGTGCTCATGTTTGACACCCATAGTAAACGTGATCGCTGCACCTCCTCTACCTCTCACCGCTCCGTCCCACGCGCCTCTACGCCGATGACACCCAGATTTACCTAGAAACCTCTTCCATAGCAGACATGCAAAGACTCAATGACACCCTGAGAGAAGTCCAAAACTGGCTGTCCCAAAACTATCTGAAACTGAACCAGGACAAAACGGAAATCCTACTCATAGCTAACAAAGAACAGACCCCCCCAAATCACGGAATGGATAAAGTCTATTGATGCTCTCAACTACTCTCTCACCCCGGCAGACTCCGTGCAATCACTGGGAATAACTTTAGACCCCAACCTTGACATGATCAAGCACATCAAAAACACCGCAAGATGTGCCTTCTTCAACTTAAAATTACGAAACAAAATCAAACCGTTCATCCCTCCAAAAGACCTGAAGCAAGTCCCACAATCCCTAGTGCTATCCAGGCTAGACTACGGGAACGCCACCCTCACAGGCACGGCTAAGCTACACCTTGCTCCGCTTAGATCTACCTTAAATGCAGCTGCCAGATTGGTGACGGATAAAAAAATACGATCACATCTCCCCTGCTCTCAAAGAGCTCAACTGGCTCCCGATTGAATTGCGTGCCAACTTCAGGACTGCCTGTCTCACCCACAAAGCTCTCCACACTGGCCAGCCCTCCGATCTAGCCGCCAAACTCTACAAAGCGGGACAGACAAGAAATCTCAGGAGCACCAACACTATGCTACTCATCCCCCCGAAAAACCCGGAAACAAAAGACCTTATCTCGATCTTTCTCTGGAAATGCACCCAGAATTTGGAACGCCATCCCTGCACATATCAGGACAAACCCTTCCTTCAAAGATTTCAAATGCCAGCTCAAAGTGGTCTTCCTCAATCGAGCGCCACCAAAATGACAAAGGTCCTACAATTTACCGATCCGACATCAACTGGGGATCCAGTCACTACGATAAGACCAACTCCTTACAGCATCTTACTCCTACCCCTCACATTACCCGCCAAGACTATTACCACCTACACTGCTATTCTGCATTCCATCTATATTTGACTTATACTGAATAATTGACCTATCTTTGAACACTGTATGTATATTACTTCACAAAATGTTATTTAACAAATGTTGTAAAGCGCTCCGATACCTTCGGGTCTGGCTAGCGTTATATAAAACTCCGAAATAAATAAATAAATAAATATAAACACAGGCTTACACAGGCACAGACACCCACCAACAGGCACATACACACTCTGGCAGTCACACAGGCACACGTTTACACATACAAACACATAGATCACACACAAGCATACATGCAAGAATAAAAACACACAAACTTTGCAACAGATTTTGCAAACAGGCACTTACACTCACACTTGCGCATCCATGATAAACAACTAACAGGCACTGACAGCCATATTCACAAAAGACAGACAGAAATAGACACGCATGGGCACATTAACCCTCTCGCGAAAACCAATACGCGAAACAACACAGACACATTCACACACAAAGACACAAAAGCAAGCACCCAATATATCACGTTCCAAAGTGCTTTTGAGACAGACGTACTTCTTACTGTTCACTCATCATTTGACTGCAAACAAACAACGTTAAAAAGACATTCACATGGCGTCTCTTTTCATATATGAATCCGACACAGTTTCCACTGGGAAGTCCAGTTCACAGCACCCTGGGGCCCAAGCGACTGCTCTCTTGTCATGTGTGCGCGTGACGACATCAACGAAGGGAGTCCTGATTCTGGGGAGAAGGACTCAGACAAAGACAATGAAGTCATAGACATCAGTTCATGGCCATAGACATGTCTATGTATGTACCGCACGTAACATGAACATGTACACATATATGTATGTATACATGTGCTGGTATCTGAAAGCATGCCAGCATAGTCATTCGCACGTACACGCAGACACTTTTACATGCGAATGTGTATAAAACCCACAAACATTGATATAAACACAGACATATACATATATATAATTCACTGAAAAAACCATAGGTTTCACACATGTTATAGTTAGCGGAAATTTTACTGATAAAAAACCAGTGAAATTCCCCCGTTATAGTTAGCGCAGGCAACTATAACTCACGCGACTGCAATCCTCTGCTGATGCTAATACTGTATTTAGACACTTATTTGCCCATGTCTTCTTCCATACATTTTTAGCTATACATATATTACAAATATTTTTTTTTCATAAAGACACATATGTCATCAGCAGAAGATTGCAGTCGCGTGAGTTATAGTTGCCTGCTCTAACTATAACGGGGGAATTTCACTGGTTTTTTATCAGTAAAATTTCCGCTAACTATAACATGTGTGAAACCTATGGTTTTTTCAGTGAATTTGCAAGGTTTTTTAAATGCTAATTCCTAACTATAACGTGTGTGAAACCTATGGTTTTTTCAGTGAATTAGTACGGTTTTTTAAATGCTAAGTTTTTTTCCCTTATAATAAGCCCTGTACATTTGGTGGCCTTCGGCCACCAAAAGCACAGGGGGTGGGGTAAGTGTGGATAGTGTTTTTTGCCCTTAACATAAGCCCTGTACATTTGGTGGCCTTCGGCCACCAAAAGCACAGGGGGTGGGGTAAGTGTGGATAGTGTTTTTTTTATTTTTATTTTTTTACCGTACGCTTACGGTAAGCGTACCCCGCGAAATTGCCGAAAAAAAAATAAAACCGTTTTTGCACTTGGGGGATGTTTGGGGACTCCCTCAACATGACTATGTGGGAGGGAGTTGTCAAAACAGCCCCTTTACATGTTTTTGGGCTTGATATTTTAAAAATCACTCTCAGTGCGAGAGACAAAATGGCGGCCGCCGCTTCCTGGTTTCGGCCGATTCGAATGTTTACTAAGATCTAAGAGCCAATCAGAATCGCGCTCGCGCACGCCACCGTACGCTTACCGTAAGCGTACGGTAAGCGTACCGTAAGCTGGCTCAGATATATATATTGATTTAAAGGCTATTTTCTCAGAATCTACTGAACAGATTTACACCAAACCTACAAAAGGCACTTCCTTGACCTAGGGACTACCTCTCTGCCAAATTTTGAGTAATTCTGTTCAGCCGTTCGGGCTGTAGCTCGTTCTAAAGGTCCTATGGAAAAATGCATGGGAAAAACGCGTTTTGGGACCCCCCTTTTATCTCAGCCCCCGCTTGACGGATCCCCCCGAGACTTTCAGGGTAGGAGCGGAGCGTAGCGCCCCACCTATTTTGAAAAATTTGCGAGGATTCGTCGACCGGCGCCAAAGTTATTCAAAATAGAATGTTGAGGTTTTCCTATGGAAACGTGGTCCTAACTATAACTACCTACTGGCTATCGCCAGTAGGTAATACTTCCCCGCGCGTGTACACGTATGATTATACAATGTCCAATGAAGGTTTAGGTTTATGTGTACATTGATGTACTTGTGAATATATATATATATATATATATATATATATATATATATATATATATTCACTGAAAAAACCATGGGTTTCACACACGTTATAGTTAGGAATTAGCATTTAAAAAACCTTAGAAATTCACTGAAAAAACCATAGGTTTCACACACGTTATAGTTAGGAATTAGCATTTAAAAAACCTTAGAAATTCAGTGAAAAAACCATAGGTTTCACACATGTTATAGTTAGCTGGACATTTTACTCGTAAAAAACCAATGAAATTGCCCCGTTATAGTTAGTTCAGCTAACTATAACTCGCGCGCCCGCAATGCACTGCTGATGACGTCACATATTACATCACTCATGACATGGTCAGTGACATCACTCATGACATCACTGATGACATCTCAAATGACATCACTGATGACCTCACTGATGACATCATCCAGTGAATGTGTGTTTTTCTGAAAATTAAATATGTTTTATATATGTATATCTCAAGGTCGATGGAAGAATAAATGGGTATATAAGTGTCTAAATGGATGATTTGTTTTTGAAAAATTGATTGTGTAACTGACTGATTAAGTGTATCTCTCACTTTGTGTATAAGTGGCTGCATGGGTTGGTGAGTAGCTACATGGGTGTCTATATAGGTTATTAGTTGTTTTTTTGAGTATCAGTCTGAGTGTCTGTATGGTTCGGTGGGGGGTATTACGTAGTGCATAGGTGCATGAATGAGTGACTCACTGTTTGTATGTGTTGAAGACAGCATGTGTGCAGGACTGTATGGGTGGATGAGTGTGTGTATGGGTGTGTTAGTGAGTGAATGACTGTCTCAATAGTGTCTTCAGGAGTAACTACATATGTTTTAAACTAGTATATGTGACTATTGGTGTATATATGTGAGTATATGTGAGAGGGAGAGATTGAAAGAGTTCCTGTATGAATAAGTATGTGTTTCTATAAGTGATTGTTTAAAAGACTAAGTATGTGTAAGTTTCCGTAGAAGTAAGTGTGGTGGTGTGTGTATAACTGTATATGCAGGTGAATGTATGTTTGATTCTTTATTAGCATGAGTGACTATGTGTGTGAGTAACTCTATGGATGAGTGGCATTGTGTAACAGGATGTATAGGTGTATGAGTACATATGATGAGTGAGTACATGTATGAGTGACTGTATAGGACTGTTGGTGAATGAGTGGATGTGTATGTGGATCTTAGAATTACTGAAGAGGTTGTTGTAACTGGTATTGGTATGTCCATTGTTTTGAAATTTTTAGTCTCTATTTTTGAATGTGTGTATCAAAGCTTATATTAAGGTGAGAGGAGGTCTGCCACTCTATCACAAGGATGATGTCATCAGTGATGTCATCAGTGATGTCATTTGAGATGTCATCAGTGATGTCATGAGTGATGTCACTGACCATGTCATGAGTGATGTAATATGTGACGTCATCAGCAGTGCATTGCGGGCGCGCGAGTTATAGTTAGCTGAACTAACTATAACGGGGCAATTTCATTGGTTTTTTACGAGTAAAATGTCCAGCTAACTATAACATGTGTGAAACCTATGGTTTTTTCACTGAATTTCTAAGGTTTTTTAAATGCTAATTCCTAACTATAACGTGTGTGAAACCTATGGTTTTTTCAGTGAATTTCTAAGGTTTTTTAAATGCTAATTCCTAACTATAACGTGTGTGAAACCCATGGTTTTTTCAGTGAATTTTCAAGGTTTTTTAAATGCTAATTCCTAACTATAACGTGTGTGAAACCCATGGTTTTTTCAGTGAATTTGCAAGGTTTTTTAAATGCTATTTTTTTCTTTTATTCTTCATTTTTTTCAAACATATTTTTAATTTAATTTTCTTATCTTTTATAAAGACTATGCTTAAATTTTTAAAATCCTTAAATATTTTTTTTATATATATTTTTTAAAATAAACATGTAAAATGTATTTCCAGATTTTTTTTTTTTTTGTATTTTTTTTTTATAGTACGCGTACCGTAAGCTCACGGTAAGCGTACGGTTTACGCAACGTCCGTAATCTATCTACGCTGCTTGCGCATAGTTACGTACTTTGCGTAGCCGCGCGTACTGCGCGTGGGACGCGTGCGCGCTTACGCAACACGCGCACGTTACGCGGAAGTGCCGGGAAATGACTGTTATGCGCATGCGCGCAAGCGCGTGTCTTTTTTACGCGCACGCGTACTTTTTGCCGTAAGCGTACCGTAAGCGTACCGTAAGCGTACGGTAGGTCATGTGATCTTGAAACACAACTTTTGATTGGTTGAAACTACTTTCAGTTCTAGAACTCTCCTACTCCACACCCATTCCCCTCATTTCTGCTTGTGATCCCTTGGGAGAAGGAGCTGGTTTGTCTTTGGGATACGATGGCAGAACAGCAGAGCTCTTCTGAGAGTGAGGCTAGCACCAGCAGCACTGTCTTGAGGCAGAGAGCGAGGAAAGTAAAGCCTTCTTACGTTTGGGAGTATTTTACTTTTCCAGAAGGCCAGCAAAAGGTGAATGCACCCTTAGTTACTTGCAAGCTGTGTAAGCGTGTACTTTCTAGAGGTAATCCTAACAGGAAGTATTCCTTTGGGAATCACACCATGAAGAGACACCTCCAGGAAGTACACAGAAGGACACATGGTCATCTTTTTGGAGGTAACTCTTCAGAAAGACGAGCCAGTACATCCACAGCAGCTCAGCCTGGACCATCATCTGCAGGGCAGACTCCTTCTTCTGCAGGTCAGGTGAGCCCTTCATCTGTGGGGGGAGAATCTCCTTTTGCTGGCCCTCTGGAAATTAACCCTCGGTTTGCGAGGGTTGAAGTACGGTGCGCCACTTGTCACGATCTAATTACTTATAGGGAGACCAGTGTTTCCCTGGTGAACAGTAAAATAGATCAGCACACTTGTCGTACCGTCTAATATTCCCAATCTTTCTTTCCTCTGTCCCTGCATGAACACAACGGTTCTTTTAAGAGCCAACCTTATCTTTCATCTTTTTTTTTCTTTTTTTTTAAAAACTTTTTTTTTTTTTTTTTACCGTACGCGTACGGTAAGCGTACCTTTTTTTTATTTTTTTAAAAAAAACACTAAAAATCATTTATCTCATTACAAAGTCCTTGAGAGACTACAATTTTTATTTTTAACTTACCATACTCACTCAAAAAAATATTTATTCATTTGTTTTTTTAAAAAATAGTTTTTAAAATGGTTGTAGTTTCCGAAAATTTTCTATATCGATCTGAAAATAAAGAAAAAAGTATTAATATTTTTTATCCATTTTATAATACAATACACATATTTACATTTTTTACAAAAAAATATTTTTGCCTTATTTTTGCTGTTTTCAGAATATATTGCATTTCACTATTAATTGTGAAAGCAATTGCATTCATCATTTTACAGCGGGCAAAAAAAATTAACAATCACAAAGATTGTATTAAAAAAGCCCAGAATGTCTTCTCACTTAAACTTATCATTACAGAAATGCATATTATTCTAAAAAAATATCATCTAAAAACAATACTTTTTTCTTTAAAATACCGTCTGATATGTTTGTTTCAGAAGTATAATCACAATATTATATCTCAAATAACTCCAAAATACATCTGATTTTATTTCCTTTAGGCCAAATAGTATTTTTTTTTTTTTCCTGGAATAAATTTCCAAGGGAAAACCATTAAAATTCTAAAGTTTAATCTGTCCAGATCTCACCAATTCTCTGTAACATTTTGGTTCACGAAAATTTTTTGAATAATTTATTTAGTCCACAATAGAATTGCTTACTTTTCCACATGGCCAAATAGTAATTTTTTAAATCATTTTTGAAAAAATTTCCAATGGCAGTCCAATAGCATTCCATAATTTAAAATGTGCAGAAGTTACCGATTATCTCTAAATTATTGGTTTTTGAAAATTGCATTAAAATTTAAAAAAGTCCACATTACAATTGGTTATCTTTCCTTTAGGCCAAATGATAATTTTAAAAATCTTTTTTCTACAAAATTGCAATGGTAATCCAGTAAAATGGTAAAATTATTTTGTCCAGATCTTGCCAAATCTCTCTAAAATTTAGGTTTCAGGAAGATTAGATAGGAATTTGCTAAATCAAAAGGCAAACGTTGTTTGAAAATCAATTGGGAATCATTACACAGTGTCCAGCCTTTTTCACATTTTAGATAAACTGTGTAATGTCCAGAAGTAACAGTAGGTCCATCATGGAAAATTATTGCAACAGTTACAAAAGTTTTTCCTGAAATTGATAATTGCTGTCCTGTAAACTTCTTTATTAAAGTATCCAATTTTGATCCATCAGCTCTACATCGTTGCATCATTAAAATTACATACTGTCCGTATTCCCTTAAAATTAATGTTGAAAACATGTCAGAATTACACTCACCACATTTCATGCTATGATTAGCATCTTTAACTAATTTTGCAAAAGTGACTGTTTTACTCTCTGGCAATGTCAAATAAATAAACCTTTCATTATCAACAATAGAGCCACATATATTATAACAATTATCACAACTATGTTCCCATTTATAAGAGAGACCAAAAAAAATGTCAATGGGAACTCCTTCTTCTTCCACTACCTGAAGAAAATACATCAAAAATTCGTGTGCATCTTGCTGTTCATTTTGAGAAAACTGTGTTCGTCCTGAACATACATCTAAAAGTTTTCTAATTTCAGTAGCACTTTCTATTTGAGTTTTATCTTTACTCAGCTTTTCAAAAAGGAGACTGAGCTCTGAACAGAATCTTTTTCCCTGATTTACTATTATCTGCTCTTGCAAACTTTCCAGATAAAATGCAACATTCAGCACTACATTAGCGTAGCAGTTGACACCAGAGCTATTTTCAAAATGACATCCTACAACCTGTTCTTCATTTTCCTTATTCTTTTTGCTTGCAATTACATCACTCCTCTTTTTTTTCCTCTTCTCTACATCTTCATTACAGATATTCTCATTTCTCCTTTTACGAGAAACTACACGTTTCTCCAACACAGGATACTGACCTAAATGAGGAGCATAGCTTCTTCTTAATCTATTATACTCCTTTACACAGTTTGTATCAGCACTAACTTTTGAGTCATCAAAGTCTATCATGAATAAACCTGATAATGTTTTGACTCGTGACAAAGCTACATATGCCATACCTTCTTTGAACACAGTTGAACCAATGTTCACAAATGCACAATCTACAGTCAATCCTTGAGACTTGTGGATAGTTACAGCATATGCTAGTGAAAACGGAAACTGCTTCCTACGTACATATAAGTCTTTCACAAGCATGAAACGAACTGAACAACGACAAATGTCTTTAACTTCCTCTATCTGATCAAATTTTATCTGTAAACATTCAATTCCTTCTTTTTTCTGATAATTAATAAAACCCACAACTCTTCCCATCGCTCCATTCACTAAGCCTTTCTCAACATCCAAATTTCTCCTTAAAAACACTCTACAGTTCATGCAAACATAAAGATTTTTTTCTAATCCTGCTGTTTTGGAGATGTTCTTCTCTAGTGAGTCCAATTTATTTTTCAGTTTGCCTGTTACTGTGACTGTAATTCTTCCATCCTCAATTTTGTCCACTGCTTCCAATTTCCTGATGTCTTCCTTTTCCAATTTCAAAAGCTCCTCATTAAATATTGAGCATTCACGTAGAGTTGGCATTAAGCAGATGACACTTTTGTTTTCTGCAATATTCTTGTATATTTTCTCTGCAACTATTTCTTCCTTTGGAAATAAATTATGTAGCAGCCGACTCTGTAATGCTTTTTTCCCAACATCTGTGAGTAGTCCAATCCTGATATCTTTCAGAATACTTCCATATTCTTCATTTCACTAAGCCTTTCTCAACATCCAAATTTCTCCTTAAAAACACTCTACAGTTCATGCAAACATAAAGATTTTTTTCTAATCCTGCTGTTTTGGAGATGTTCTTCTCTAGTGAGTCCAATTTATTTTTCAGTTTGCCTGTTACTGTGACTGTAATTCTTCCATCCTCAATTTTGTCCACTGCTTCCAATTTCCTGATGTCTTCCTTTTCCAATTTCAAAAGCTCCTCATTAAATATTGAGCATTCACGTAGAGTTGGCATTAAGCAGATGACACTTTTGTTTTCTGCAATATTCTTGTATATTTTCTCTGCAACTATTTCTTCCTTTGGAAATAAATTATGTAGCAGCCGACTCTGTAATGCTTTTTTCCCAACATCTGTGAGTAGTCCAATCCTGATATCTTTCAGAATACTTCCATATTCTTCATCGTTTGCTTGCCTCATATTAGTTGTAAGTTCCTTGTACTCAAAGAAGGACCAAATATTTGTATTTCCAATGCTTCCCAATGACTTCTTTGTGTCTTCATGTGTCACAGTATTAAACACTGGTTGTCCTTTAACTGGAGTAAGTTGCAAAAGATCGCCAAAAACTATGACGTGTTTTCCACCAAATAACACGTCATAGTCTGTCTTCAAAATTTGCTGCATTCTTAAATGCACAAAGGCAAGCATTAAGTTTGATACCATGCTCACCTCATCAATAATGAGAACTTGCATCTTCTTCAATACTCGTGAAACTTCCAAGGATGCTTCTCCAGTTAGCTTGTTGAATTGTATTTTGTTCTCATGCTCCACTGGTAACATTAGCAAACGATGTAAGGTGATTCCTTTTATGTTATATGCTGCTAACCCAGTTGGAGCAGTAACCACACAAGACAAAGTAGAATCCGTTTTTTGCTTTAGGTAGCTTCTGATGACTTTAATTAGGAAACTTTTTCCAGTGCCAGCTTGTCCGCTTACATACATCCTGATTGGATGAAATGATGTGCATGAGCACTCTTTTTTGATATGTAGAAATCCGTGATCAATTTTGTTTTTGATCTCTTCATAAATTTGTTGCTGCTCTTGATTCAGTTGTCTTTCCAAATTTTCTAAGTCTATAAATTCTTCTTGAGCTTGATTCATAGCCGTTTCCACTTCATTCATGGCTATTGATGCTTCATTTTCAACGATTGGTTGTCCTAGGGGATCTTGACTGTGTGTTCCTGAACTTTGGCTGTCCTGAGAACTGTCTCTAGCTATTTCTGCTGCAATTGTAGTTTCCTGTTCAATTTCTTCATTTAACATTTGCAGATAAGTTGAGAATGTACTGCATTGTATGCTGTCTTTGCAAGCATTAAAAGAATCTTCATAGCTCTGGAATTCTCCCAGTAGTTCATCCTCTGTACGCCATGGTTTAAACAACTGTAAAAGAGCCAAGTAGTAAAATTCTTTCTTGTCGGTAGTGTCGCAACTCAGCTTCCGGTGATTTATCAAACTTCCTTTGGTTTGCTTCACCAAACATCCTTCTTCACCAACAACTTTATATTTTCCACTGTTGATGTCTTCTGCAGCTTTCCGTGAATAAATGTAGTTCTGCAGCACTTCATAGAGACACATGTTCTCCAGATGATGACTTCTCTTGGGATAATATGTGTCCAACATGTTTGTTTTCAATATGTCTGTACTTTCTGGGTCATTCTCAGCCAAATATTCAATTTCTCCAACAGATTTCAGTACCCGATTTCTCATTGCTGCAAGGCCTAAACTTGCCCAAATTATTCTTCTTGACTTCGAGTAGAGACTTGCAGAAGATAACCTATCTGAACATTCGTAGGATCCAATTTCTCGATGCGATAACATCTTCAAACTGAAACTGTACAGCTTCTTACTGACAGTCTTCTCGTGAGAAATCTCTTCCCACATTTCCTTCAATTCTGTTTTTTCTGATTTCGTAATGTAAGACGTTACATATCGAGCAACAGCAATGGAATTGTCAGCAACATACTGTATATCCATGTTAGCGTTCCACATGGATAAAATGACTGGGTTGTAGTCATTTATATTTTTTGATTCTTCTTTTCTTTTAAGGTTGTAGGTATTCTTAGGTGATTTTCTTGTGATAGTATGTCTCACAGCTGACATAAAACTGTTGACTCTTCCATTTGTAAGAACAGGTCTAGGAAATCCAAATCGACATTTAGTGTAGTATTTTTCTTTGCTCTTGTATTTCCGTCGACAGTATTTTCCACACCGATGACTTTGGAAACGTAAAACTTGCTCCTTTAACTTGTTCTCTTCTGTGCTTTTAGGTATAGCACATGTTGCATATTCTTCAATGTAAGATAACACTGCTTCATCAGTATCTGTCCCAAACTTTGGGGCATCCTTGATCCACAGCAGCATATGAATATGAGGAGCACCTCTTGCCTGGTACTCTTTTCTCCAAAAGAAATCCACTACTTCTCCAAGGGGTGGATTTTTTTTATTGCAGATGAAGGACATCATAGCCTCAAATCTATGATTGAAATATCTGCAAACATTAACCGGATCCAATGAGCACAGTTCTCCTGCTGTCTTGTATTCGATGTTTTCAATGTTTGAATTGGCCTCTCGTAGAAAATCCAGTAAATCATCCCAAGCGTACTCGGCGCAGCTTAGGGTAAGGAACCATGTTGGTGTTCCTAAGTTGCGTAACATGCATTTTAGTTCACCATGGCGTCGGTACCAATATTCATTTGTCCCACGCTGACAAGCCATCAGATTGATCAGTTGTGTTAACAAATGATCATCTCGGTGCTGCACTTTCTCCATAAAATCCTTAGCAGACACATTTTGTAAATGTACTCCACTTTTTAAAATGTGATTTACTGCATAAGACAGTGCAGACAAGTCGCTTTCAAATAAAAGATGGAACAAATAAGGGATACTTTGTCGAAATCTGGGATCTTCAGCATATAGTCTTGTAGTCCGATACTCAGAAGCTGGAATCTGTTCTGGACGTTCATCGTATCGTCCTCCTTTTCCTTTAGGAAACAGCTGGGGAAAACATCGAGCTTCCAAGCTCTCCTCCCATACACTCACGGGATTTCCTTTTGCTTTCTTCATCTGAAAGAGATCAATATTGTCTCCCATAACTTCTTTCGAATGGAGAGGATGTATGCTAAAATGTTCATAAATTTCTTCTTCCTTTGACTTGTCCACTTTTTCAATTTGTCCAGTTGGTGTTTCTGTGTCTCCTTGTAAATCTTCTTCTTCTTCTTCTTCTTCTTCTATATAAATTGATTCATACCATTTGTTATTTTTTTTCAAATACAAATTTGCTCTTTGTACTTTCCGCACATCTACCAGCTCCTGCCAAATCTTCTTATTCTTTGTAGGTACACCATTAACCAGAATAATTAATGGTTCAGTTTCCAAAGTATCCGCATCAATAGTTTCCATATTTTTTTTCAAATCCAAGGGCAAATACACCACTCTACCTTTTAAACCTCTCAGTAAATCTGAAGGAGGTAATTTACCAGTTTTGGGCTCCATACGTACTATGGTCTGGAACGGATGAACACATTGAATGAGTATAGACTCATATGTATTTAATTCAGAAAGTTCAGCAGGAATAGCATCCAATTCTAAATTATTATGTACAGCTCTGGTCGGCATTCTATTTTCCTCTAACTTGTTGTAGCAGTATTTACAAATACGCTGATCTTCACCCAATTCAAAACAATTTTCAAGAAATATATATGTGGCAAAATCCATCCACTTATAATTATCTTCATTTTCACTCTTTCTGTAGAGATCAACATTCCTAGTTTGTTTTCTATAATGAGTTCTGCGGCAACAAATACAAGTAACATTTGGTCTTTCATTAGAGACTATTGCAAATTTTGTTATGTGATCATTAAATGTGTTACTTACAGAGGGTTCTACATTCTCTTCCACTTCTGCCTCATTTACTGTGTCCTTCTCTGCACTGTTTTCTTCAGGACCAAAGTAACAAAACTGAATTTCATCAACAACCTTCTCTACATCTGATACCGTTCCTCGGAACAGAGCCCTATTCAATTCATTTAACTTTATTGCTGGACTTTTGGCAAAATACAACCGTCTCACAAACTTTCTCATTTCAGTATGATGAACAGCCAGCATCCTAAAATGATGGAAAACACTATTGCACACTTTTCTAGATAGACAAGCAAGAGAATGACCCTGCAAACCAGTATTCTCTCTCACTCTGCATGGATCCAGACTTTGAAGCACCTTAATCTTTTGTTTTACACTTTTTTTACTATATTCTCTTAGAAACTCTCGAAATCTGTCAATAGATTCCTGACGCACAGTGCAAATACTACTACAATTCCAAGTGTACACTGGGGCTTTAGGACGTCTCCCCATTGCCTCATCTGCCATCACTTGTACCTCATCTCTTGGAACCATTATCTCCTTCTCCATTATGCAACCATTTTTTACTTCGTATGAACGACCTCTGGTGTCAACTGCATGCAGCAAACTATTACTTTGAAAATAGCTTTCTTCATTAAAAAAAGGTTCACTACTTGAACTATGCATCCACTTTCCTAAAAACACTTTACAAAAGTTTGTTCTGTTCACTACTCTTTTGCTTTTGCTTTGTGATTTCAGTACATTAACCATTTTATCTAATGTACGCATCCTATTCAAAATTAATATGAATAGTTTCCTTTTTAATTCTAATGCTTTTGCTGCAATGGCTTCAATTTCTTTTTTTCTCTTATAATATTTAGCCTTTTGCTTATATTTCTTTATATCCTTTATCAAATTGGACATAACTCTTCTCTGAAACATTTTTCTACGTATCTCTTTAAATGCTGTTTTTCTGTTTATGTTAAACTTTTCAATTGCACAAGGTATATTTGCATTAACTAAATCCTCAATTTTTTGCTGTTCTGTAGGTTTTGTTACATTTTTCCGAGAACAGACATTTTGTACATTTTTGTTTGTTTTCAATATTTTGTTTAGGAATTGTTTTTTTTGCTTACCAGAAGATTTTTTCTTTTTCCCAACATCAGCATCTTCTACTAACTTTGGTCCTCCAGTTGTCCTCAAATATAGTTTTTTTTTTAGCGTTTTTTGAACTCGAGATTTTGTAGGCATCTTAAATTTTGTTCACTGTTCTTCAGCAATACCTGAAAAAAACTAAAAAAAAAAATCCTTTATTGTATTTAAATATATTACTACATTTCTTTTCACAACAGTCACAAAACGAAATTTCTTTGCCATTTTGAATGCACACAAACTGCTCTTTTTTTAAAATTTATTTAAATGCACATGTCCAAGCTTTTTTTTTTTTTCAGACCACCACCGTGTGTATTCTCTGTGACTGCCTACACTCCAGCAGGGGCAACCAGCCTTAGTGATGCTGAATATATTTGCATTACAGACTTAAACCTGAAAACCCCACTCGCTTCTAATTACTGTGCATGACTATACATGGCAAGCACATGGGTGTGTGCTAAGCCTCTGCTTTTTCCCCCAAAAATTCGCTCCTCTTTTCCATCTACTGCAACTGTGAAATCACCAGAGGAAGACGCAATAAATTTCTGCCTATAATTCTTCTATGCACACAGTCATGTTATCACATTAGTGCCAAAACGAAATTTCTTTGCCAATTTGAAAGCACACTTACTGCTCTTTTTTTTTCGGGCCAAGTGAAAATCTCTTTTTACACTTTGAAATCACTTTTACAGACTGACACATTCTGAAACCTTTTTTTTAAATTTATTTAAATGCACATGTCCAAGCTGTTTTTTTTTCAGACCACCACCGTGTGTATTCTCTGTGACTGCCTACACTCCAGCAGGGGCAACCAGCCTTAGTGATGCTGAATATATTTGCATTACAGACTTAAACCTGAAAACCCCACTCGCTTCTAATTACTGTGCATGACTATACATGGCAAGCACATGGGTGTGTGCTAAGCCTCTGCTTCTTCCCCCAAAAATTCGCTCCTCTTTTCCATCTACTGCAACTGTGAAATCACCAGAGCAAAACGCAATAAATTTCTGCCTATAATTCTTCTATGCACACAGAGTCATGTTTTCACATTAGTGCCAAAACGAAATTTCTTTGCCAATTTGAAAGCACACTTACTGCTCTTTTTTTTTTCGGGCCAAGTGATAATCTCTTTTTACACTTTGAAATCACTTTTACAGACTGACACATTCTGAAACCTTTTTTTTAAATTTATTTAAATGCACATGTCCAAGCTGTTTTTTTTTCAGACCACCACCGTGTGTATTCTCTGTGACTGCCTACACTCCAGCAGGGGCAACCAGCCTTAGTGATGCTGAATGTATTTGCATTACAGACTTAAACCTGAAAACCCCACTCGCTTCTAATTACTGTGCATGACTATACATGGCAAGCACATGGGTGTGTGCTAACCCTCTGCTTCTTCCCCCAAAAATTCGCTCCTCTTTTCCATCTACTGCAACTGTGAAATCACCAGAGCAAGACGCAATAAATTTCTGCCTATAATTCTTCTATGCACACAGAGTCATGTTTTCACATTAGTGCCAAAACGAAATTTCTTTGCCAATTTGAAAGCACACTTACTGCTCTTTTTTTTTTGGGCCAAGTGAAAATCTCTTTTTACACTTTGAAATCACTTTTACAGACTGACACATTCTGAAACCTTTTTTTTAAATTTATTTAAATGCACATGTCCAAGCTGTTTTTTTTTCAGACCACCACCGTGTGTATTCTCTGTGACTGCCTACACTCCAGCAGGGGCAACCAGCCTTAGTGATGCTGAATGTATTTGCATTACAGACTTAAACCTGAAAACCCCACTCGCTTCTAATTACTGTGCATGACTATACATGGCAAGCACATGGGTGTGTGCTAAGCCTCTGCTTCTTCCCCCAAAAATTCGCTCCTCTTTTCCATCTACTGCAACTGTGAAATCACCAGAGCAAGACGCAATAAATTTCTGCCTATAATTCTTCTATGCACACAGAGTCATGTTTTCACATTAGTGCCAAAACGAAATTTCTTTGCCAATTTGAAAGCACACTTACTGCTCTTTTTTTTTTGGGCCAAGTGAAAATCTCTTTTTACACTTTGAAATCACTTTTACAGACTGACACATTCTGAAACCTTTTTTTTAAATTTATTTAAATGCACATGTCCAAGCTGTTTTTTTTTCAGACCACCACCGTGTGTATTCTCTGTGACTGCCTACACTCCAGCAGGAGCAACCAGCCTTAGTGATGCTGAATGTATTTGCATTACAGACTTAAACCTGAAAACCCCACTCGCTTCTAATTACTGTGCATGACTATACATGGCAAGCACATGGGTGTGTGCTAAGCCTCTGCTTCTGCCCCCAAAAATTCGCTCCTCTTTTCCATCTACTGCAACTGTGAAATCACCAGAGCAAGACGCAATAAATTTCTGCCTATAATTCTTCTATGCACACAGAGTCATGTTTTCACATTAGTGCCAAAACGAAATTTCTTTGCCAATTTGAAAGCACACTTACTGCTCTTTTTTTTTTGGGCCAAGTGAAAATCTCTTTTTACACTTTGAAATCACTTTTACAGACTGACACATTCTGAAACCTTTTTTTTAAATTTATTTAAATGCACATGTCCAAGCTGTTTTTTTTTCACACCACCACCGTGTGTATTCTCTGTGACTGCCTACACTCCAGCAGGGGCAACCAGCCTTAGTGATGCTGAATGTATTTGCATTACAGACTTAAACCTGAAAACCCCACTCGCTTCTAATTACTGTGCATGACTATACATGGCAAGCACATGGGTGTGTGCTAACCCTCTGCTTCTTCCCCCAAAAATTCGCTCCTCTTTTACATCTACTGCAACTGTGAAATCACCAGAGCAAGACGCAATAAATTTCTGCCTATAATTCTTCTATGCACACAGAGTCATGTTTTCACATTAGTGCCAAAACGAAATTTCTTTGCCAATTTGAAAGCACACTTACTGCTCTTTTTTTTTTGGGCCAAGTGAAAATCTCTTTTTACACTTTGAAATCACTTTTACAGACTGACACATTCTGAAACCTTTTTTTTAAATTTATTTAAATGCACATGTCCAAGCTGTTTTTTTTTCAGACCACCACCGTGTGTATTCTCTGTGACTGCCTACACTCCAGCAGGGGCAACCAGCCTTAGTGATGCTGAATGTATTTGCATTACAGACTTAAAGCTGAAAACCCCACTCGCTTCTAATTACTGTGCATGACTATACATGGCAAGCACATGGGTGTGTGCTAACCCTCTGCTTCTTCCCCCAAAAATTCGCTCCTCTTTTCCATCTACTGCAACTGTGAAATCACCAGAGCAAGACGCAATAAATTTCTGCCTATAATTCTTCTATGCACACAGAGTCATGTTTTCACATTAGTGCCAAAACGAAATTTCTTTGCCAATTTGAAAGCACACTTACTGCTCTTTTTTTTTTGGGCCAAGTGAAAATCTCTTTTTACACTTTGAAATCACTTTTACAGACTGACACATTCTGAAACCTTTTTTTTAAATTTATTTAAATGCACATGTCCAAGCTGTTTTTTTTTCAGACCACCACCGTGTGTATTCTCTGTGACTGCCTACACTCCAGCAGGAGCAACCAGCCTTAGTGATGCTGAATGTATTTGCATTACAGACTTAAACCTGAAAACCCCACTCGCTTCTAATTACTGTGCATGACTATACATGGCAAGCACATGGGCGTGTGCTAACCCTCTGCTTCTTCCCCCAAAAATTCGCTCCTCTTTTCCATCTACTGCAACTGTGAAATCACCAGAGCAAGACGCAATAAATTTCTGCCTATAATTCTTCTATGGACACAGAGTCATGTTTTCACATTAGTGCCAAAACGAAATTTCTTTGCCAATTTGAAAGCACACTTACTGCTCTTTTTTTTTCGGGCCAAGTGAAAATCTCTTTTACAGACTGACACATTATGAATCCACCATGTGTAACTACAACAAAAACAATTCCCATTTCTATTATTCATTTCTTAAGTTACCACATACATCCCCTCTCAAACTGTAAACTCACCTTTAAAATTAGTTAGTTGTGAAAGAAATGTGTCACTCAAACAGCAGATTATCAGAGCCAGGATCTCTGTTCTGTACACCTCTCTCCTCTCAGCAGAACCAGATAATGGCAAACTTTCCCTCTATTTTTCCACACATATACATGTAAGTTTCAAATCTCAGTGCTTCCCCCTTTTTTTCAAATGTAATGACACATTTCTATTGGTTGAAAACCAACCCTTTTCCAAAAGTACCCTGCCCCCAACTTGACTTCTGCCTAGTACCCTTCCCCCAACTTGACTTCTGCCTGCTACCATAGCAACAGCTCATGGAACACTGCTGTGTGCAGTTAGGTCAGAAGTTCGACACACAATGTTTCAATTCCACAGAGCAAGAGTGCTTGACTTTTCAATCCTAACTGCAAATCCATAGTACTGTTCTTTGGTTACACATTTTTTTGTACCAATACAAAACATGCTTCTATTAATTTTCACATACAGCCTAGTTTTTTTTCTAGAATGGTATGAAACAGCCAATCAGTTCTTTTTGTTTTGTTAAAAATATGTATGCCTCCATTTCCAAACTGTCTTTCTTTTCATATTGCCATTCTACTGAAAGACACCTCCTGAGTGCATCCAGTTCTCCTTTGAAGATGTTCACAGTGTGGATTGTAGGGCACAGCTATGTCTTCTGGAGTGAAAAGTTTGCAGAGAAAACAGATATGGTGAGAGACCTTGCTTTGCCAAATGTAGACATTAAATGGATTGGTCAGAGAGGGTTAAAGTGGCACCAATTGATGCCATTGGTGAAATCCTTCATGCAAATCCAACACCCTGACCTCATAATAGTGCACTGTGGTGGCAATGACCTAGGCACTTTGACTGGGGTAGGTCTGGAAATGCTTATGAAGGACACCTTTGCACAACTGTTTACACTTTTCCCTAAAACTGCCTTTGTGTTTTCCAACATATGCCAAAGGCAAAAATGGAACTGGTCCAATCATTTCTGTCCACAGATTGACAAAGCAAGAAAGCACGTCAACAAATCTGTTTCTGCTTTCCTCCGTGACTATGGTATGGGTGCCATTTACCACAACAACTTGCGTTACGACATGCAAGACATTTATAGAGGAGATGGTGTGCACTTCAATGATGAAGGGAACAGAGTCTTCCTCTTGAACCTTAGACTCTGCATCGGTACTTACTTGTAGGTACCACTAAAAAAATGACTCCATAAACACAACAGCTCTTTTTAGAGCTCCCTAATTTCTAAACTCTTAAATCTGATTTTCATTTATTTTTTTTTATTTTTTTTACCGTACGCTTACCGTGAGCTTACCGTACGCGTACCCCGTTATTTTTTTTAAAATCAATAAATGTTTTTTTTGTACTTTTCTGTCCTTCTTTGACCCCCTTACAATTGTTAGGGGGTCTGTAACTCTCCTCATTGCCCCCTTTCCTTGTTTTCACTCTTTTTTTTCAGAGTGAAATACACAAAATGGCGGCCGCCGCTTCCTGGTTTCGGCCGATTCGAATGTTTACTAAGATCTAAGAGCCAATCAGAATCGCGCTCGCGCACGCCACCGTACGCTTACCGTAAGCGTACGGTAAGCGTACCGTAAGCGGGCTCAGATATATATATTGATTTAAAGGCTATTTTCTCAAAATCTACTGAACTGATTTACACCAAACCTACAAAAGGCACTTCCTTGACCTACGGACTACCTCTCTGCCAAATTTCTAGTAATTCTGTTCAGCCGTTCGGGCTGTAGGTCGTTCTAAAGGTCCTATGGAAAAATGCATGGGAAAAACGCGTTTTGGGACCCCCCTTTTATCTCAGCCCCCGCTTGACGGATCCCCCCGAGACTTTCAGGGTAGGAGCGGACCGTAGCGCCCCACCTATTTTGAGAAATTCGCGAGGATTCGTCGACCGGCACCAAAGTTATTCAAAATAGAATGTTGAGGTTTTCCTATGGAAACGTGGTCCTAACTATAACTACCTACTGGCGACCGCCAGTAGGTAATATATATATATATATAACACCTGCATATAGCTCTAATAATGAATAAGTACATATTCGTCTGTGTATACACTTTATTGATAACATTTAGAATAAGACAAGAATCGTGCCATTGATCATACATTTGTACGCGCATCTATTTATTCACTCAGCAAATGAAGGAAGATAAGGCTAGCTTATGTTCCAATTTGTGAATAATTGTGTATTTTACCCAAAACACGCATATGGACATACATACAGTATGGGCGCATTTGTACTTGTAGCATGTTACGTGTTTCATGAAGTGAAATATTTAACCTTGCAGGGCCTTCTTGGCGCTAACATCAAATGTGGACATCCTTTTCTAACTCGTTTTCTTGTATTTATTTTTGGGATCCTATGGTTCTTAATAATTTAGGAATGTACAACGGTCGACAACGGTTCTGAAGTTTAGGAGAAATTAATTCCAAGCTCTTGTTGTCACGAATGAACCTGTCCCTCCGCAACGTGTCATTTTTCATTTGTAGCTTTTAGTTGGACATTAAAAACAAGGCATGCATGTTGTATGCATATGTGAAGCCCTGCGCGCGCCCTCTCTCTTCTCACACCCGTGTTTGCATGCATGTCACGTGTTTGCATGCATGTCACCTGAAAGGGGAGACGGTGGCTGAGACGCATCGCGAAAAGACACAACTAAACTTCGGGGTTCGATGACGAATGTACAGAAAGTATCGATCCACCTGCTGTCCCAGACCTGGCTTAAGGCGGTGTTAGAAGTAGGATCTAGCGCAGATGAAAGGCAGTCTGCACACCACGGTTCGCCCTATTACAGTCCCCACGTTGGCAGCCACACCTGAGCCCAGCGGCAGGCTGCCCCTCGAGGGAGCTCGCACGTATACATTGCCCAAAGATGAAACAAATGTCATTTTAGTGAGACAGTGTTTACCTTTCGGTGAGATGTCTGCTATTGTCCAGTGCCCCCCCCGGAAATGGTTCAAACTTGGGCTTTGAGTTGTTCAGCCCAGAATGTGTGAGAGCCAGCGGTGCCTGCTGTATATTTGGCAGATCCCCGTTTAAAGGCTCACATCTCACCGAAGGGCCCCGCGCGACATCTCACCGAAGGGCCCCGCGCGAGCGACCGGAAGTCTCCCCCGCGTGGATGTATTTTGCTGCAGGACATGGGATTCCTGCTGACGCGCTTTATTTCAAAAGTCGGATGAGCCACAGATGAGCCCGCGAAAAGCAGGAGAATGAACAGAACAACATAGACAGAGTGAAAAATGAAAAGAAAGAGGGGCAGGCAATGGAGGAAAGAACGAAAGAAAGATAGATGTTTGCTGTACATGACTACTTAAGAAAGAACAAGCATTGGCATAGCCAATAGGTCTCGACTTTGGGACCATATAAGGATATTCTGATGGATAACTAATCACTTATAAGGTCCGAAAGTGGAGACCAATTGGCTATGCCAATGCTTGTTATACTGTGCCACGGACACGTGCTCACCTGATGGCACCAGGTTCACACTGGGGGTGAGGAGGCGCAGCCGAGCAACGTCTGACGTCACCCCCAGGTAGCTGCTCGGACGTCTGACGTCACCCCAGGTATCTGCTCGGACGTCTGACGCCGCTCCCAGGTAGCTGCTCGGACGTCTGACGTCACCCCAGGTAGCTGCGGGGCGTAAGGGACAGACGCCCTTTAAAAGGGCCCCTTTGGACTGGTTTCTCCATCTTTTTTCCCAGCTCAGGAGGGCAGAAGGATCACGAGGGTGAAGCACAGAAGGGCACTGTCGCCAGAGAGGGGCCTTCTGCATCAACTCAGGTATGTGCCCTGCGCCCCCCCCCCCCCAATCCACCCATGCTGGAAACAAATGAGTGTGCTTGGGTCACGCAGGGGCGGCGGCAGCGCTTCACCCCGGTGCCCTGCTTGGCATCTCTCCAAGAGGCTCTCACCCCTCCTGGGTCCCTGCAGAGGCGGGAACACGACGAAAGGAGTCCCCTGAATCCGTTCCTGCTCTCCCGGCCTCAGCGGCTGCGTTTCCCCCTGGTGCTCGCTGCTGGCCCGGCTCCTGTCCCCAGGGGCGCATCTTCAGGGGGGATCGTATAGGGTTTTCCTTTTTGAAGGCCCCTGGAGTGTTCTACACTTTTTGGCGGAGATCAGTCTTCAGTATTTGCAGTTTTGAGGGTCTTCTGTGTGGTTTATGCAACTCTCAAATTTATACCAGAAGGGTTTCGATTTTTAGCTGACCAGCATAGTGGATCCCACGGCTGCTTGCAAACATTTTTGTTAGTCTGGGATCGCACAGTTTGGTTAAAGTGGGGAAGCCAGGATTAATCCCAGGTTGTCTGGTTTCACATTGTGCTTTGTGTGCTCTGCCCCCCCCCCCCCTTTTATCGCGAGGCGCGCGCGCTTGTTTTTCAAGTGCTGGCGTTTCTGGTAGGAGGCTTAATTTGTGGCCGTCCGAGGCGGGTTTCTTTCCTTTGTCTGCCTTGTTTGGTGGCCGCTGCTGTGATCTGATCAGGGCGTCTATTGTTTGCACAAGGCGGTCACCCCGGGCTCTTTGGGGGAGATTGGTCGAGTGGGTGCAAGTATGAGGGTTCAAGTTCTGGCCTGGTTTTGGTATCTACTTGAGGGGGGGGGGGGCCTTAAGCAAGGCGAGTGGTCTTGCTAGTTTACTTTTCAGTCTGCGGCTCCCTCGCCAGTCTGGGTGGAAGCAGCGCGGCTGACCTGACTCTCGCGGCTGCGGCAGCTTCGTAACTCTTCATGGCTTTGCTTTATTTGTAAGAGTGGAGCCGGGACGCTTTGCATTTGCTGCGGAGGAATGTTTTATGTGCATCACAGCACACTCCTGCAGCGGGCACCGGGCTCATTCCTGGTGGGCCGGAAGGGCAGGGGTCGGTTTTGTTACTGGGGGCCAACGGTGCTGCAATATGGGCCCCGGGCCCCTGTACCAAAGCGGCAGCGGCGCTTGACACTAGTATTCATTCCCCCCATCCTTCACGGCCGCAGCTTCCCAGTATCCATCCCGGGGGTCTCTTCCCAGTATCCATCCCGGGGGTCTCTTCCCAGTATCCGTCCCGGGGGTCTCTTCCCAGTATCCATCTCGGGGGTCTCTTCCCAGTATCCATCTCGGGGGTCTCTTCCCAGTATCCATCCCGGGGGTCTCTTCCCAGTATCCATCCCGGGGGTCTCTTCCCAGTATCCATCCCGGGGCGGTCTCTTCCCAGTATCCATCCCGGGGCGGTCTCTTCCCAGTATCCATCCCGGGGGTCTCTTCCGGGTATCCATCCCGGGGGTCTCTTCCGGGTATCCATCCCGGGGCGGTCTCTTCCGGGTATCCATCCCGGGGCGGTCTCTTCCGGGTATCCATCCCGGGGCGGTCTCTTCCCAGTATCCATCCCGGGGCGGTCTCTTCCCAGTATCCATCCCGGGGCGGTCTCTTCCCAGTATCCATCCCGGGGCGGTCTCTTCCCAGTATCCATCCCGGGGCGGTCTCTTCCCAGTATCCATCCCGGGGCGGTCTCTTCCCAGTATCCATCTCGGGGCGGTCTCTTCCCAGTATCCATCTCGGGGCGGTCTCTTCCCAGTATCCTTCTCGGGGCGGTCTCTTCCCAGTATCCATCCCGGGGGTCTCTTCCCAGTCCGGTGGGAGCGTTTCTATAGCGTCCTTATGGTAGTTTATAGGTTGTCGGGGCCTTTTCTTGTGTTGTAAAAAAAAGATACATATATCTATGGATATCTCTGTCCTCGTTGTGTAGTCTTAAGTTTGCGTAAATCCGTTTTAACCCGCAGGGTGTTTTTCTTTCCTTGCCCGCAGTTCGTTGTTCTTGTATTTCATTGGCTCCGCTTCCTGCACTTCTTATATTGCTGCCTTTTAAATGCGGTGTGAGCAGTGTCTCTGGTTGTGTTTGCAGTTATGGAACCGTGTTTTCCTGTCTGAACATCCTCATGCAAGATGCCAACACAGCTGTTCCTTATACCCCCCGAAAATGTTACCTGTCTCCAACCACCAGGTGTTTTTTAGGGGGCACCTGATTTTATCCTCTCCACCCCCTTTCCTATAAAATGCCACCCCTGACGAAACGAGGCCGCGGTTCTTTTTCTCCCCTCCAGCGGGCTGTAGAAAGCCAGAGCGGCGCGTGCATGTCCAGAGTCCCCGGACACCTCTGAGAGTTTTCACCACATCCTTTACGCCAAGATGGCCCCCGCCGGAGGGCCCTGAGGGGTGGGGGAGAGGGTGCACAGAGCTTGACTGACCAAAAGGCTGGCCTTTGGAGCCCCTGTTGTGTCTGCGAAACGTGGGCGACAATTCCCGTTCCGCTGTCGGAAATTGCGAACTGTCGGCACACTGATTAAACACCTAAAGGCAGCTCTGTAACCTCCGCCTCATCCAGCCAGAAACCCTCTTTAGAAAGTCCCTTAAAACCTGGGTTTTCACCTCTTCGGATGCCCGACGCAGAGCCTTGATCGAACTCTTTCAATCCTCTTCTCAGTAGCTGTTGCACTATACCTGCAACTCCGTCATCTATAGCGCCATGATGCTCCTCGGAGCCACAGCGGCGCTCTATAAATACCATATAACATAACTGAGAGATTAGCATTTTCGTTGAATTTATTTTTAATGTGGGTGATGTGTGAGAGTTTAATACAGACATTTTGCTGAGAAATTCTGTGTTTGTTTCATGGAACATCCATTAAAGTTTCTTTTAGATCAAAATAGGACCTCGCTTGTGAGAAGTGGGGGGGGGGGGGGTCACAGATTATTTGCAAACATTGGTGAGCTGCTGCTGCTGTTGCAATATTTAAAACATGTCACTTTCCATGAATATTAGATGTAAAAACATTTAGGATTTAGACGAGTGCACCTGTGCACTTTGAGTGACCTGTCCAAAGAGGGCAGCAAAGAGCTGACATTGGATCATAAATTCAATGCGGTTTCAGACAGGGGCCCACAAAATACATTGGGCCCAGGACCCCCTAAATACATTTCACCCAGGGCCACAAAAATCCTTCCAATGTCTCTGTCCTACACACACAGCGTGTTTAGGGCAAGCAGCCTTCTGGCCCCGGTTAGTAAAGTGGCTCACTTGTGAGTTGTAGTAATGAATGTCATATGTCCTAAAACCACATAGGTGATGTCACTGCACTGTGCAGAGTTATTCAATGAGGGTACAGAGGTGCCAGGGGGTAGTGCTGCAGTACACTGAGGGCACAGAGGGGGATTTACCAGTGCCTTGAGACGCTCACAGGTGAGCAGCCGCGCTTATCGCGCACTGATTGATTGATTGACCAGAGGGTAGAGATGCAGTGTACCGCGGGGACAAAGATATCAGAGTGCAGAGATGCAGTGCCCTGAGGGTGCAGAGACAGATGTTACAGTGTAGAGATGCAGTGCATTGAGGGTGCGGAGGCAGATGATACAGTGTAGAGATGCAGTGCATTGAGGGTGGAGAGACAGATGTTAGTGTAGAGATGCAGTGCCCTGAGGGTACAGAGACAGCGATATTACAGTGTACAGATGCAGTGCCCTGAGGGTGGAGAGGCAGATGTTACAGTGTAGAGATGCAGTGCCCTGAGGGTGCGGAGGCAGAGGGCAGAGATGCAGTGCATTGAGGGTGCGGAGGCAGATGATACAGTGTAGAGATGCAGTGCATTGAGGGTGGAGAGACAGATGTTACAGTGTAGAGTTGCAGTGCCCTGAGGGGGCCGAGGCAGTGATGTTACAGTGTAGAGATACAGTGCCCTGAGGGTGTGGAGGCAGAGATATTACAGTGTAGAGATGCAGTGCCCTGCGGGTGCAGAGACTTGTTAGTATAGAGATACAGTGCATTGGGGGTGCAGAGACAGGTGTTAGTGTAGAGTTACAGTGCCCTTAGGGTGCGGAGGCAGAGACGTGACAGTGTAGAGATGCAGTGCCCTGAGGGTGTTGAGGCAGAGATGTTATGGTGTAGAGTTGCAGTGCCAACAGGGTGCGGAGGCAGAGATGCAGTGCCCTGAGGGTGTTGAGGCAGAGATGTTGCAGTGCCCTGAGGGTGCGGAGGCAGAGATGCAGTGCATTGAGGGTGCAGAGGCAGATGTTACAGTGTAGAGATGCAGTGCCCTGAGAGTGCAGAGACAGATGTTACAGTGTGTTGGACAGGCCTCACAGACGGCTTGCTCCCTCCCCGCTCGACGGGGCCCGAACCCCGGCCCACCTGGCATATCCCCGCAACAAGCACCTGTACCCCGTCTCCCGACGGACCCTCTGCCCTCGGACCCCTACTCATCACGGGGTCCGGCCCCACCGGCTTCCCGGCCGGGTCAAGCCGCCATCTTGGGCCCTGCACCACGCGGCCGCATGGCCTCCCCTCGACCCTAACCCCGGGCCTGGCCGGCCCCGACATCCCGGCACCACCATCCACCCAGGAGGTGAGCGGACCACTTGGCAGGTCAATGGGAGAACGAAGTGTCAAGGGCTCTCCCCCGCCAGGTGCCGATCGCTCCCAGCTCCCCCAGGCACTGGCTCCACCCCCTGCTGGGTGTCTGGACACCTTCATCCCGGACCCTCCGACCTCCAAGTGCGAGGGTCCGGACATCAAAGGGCACCAGCCCTATAACTGAGGCAGCTCCGGAGCAGGAAGGCAGTTGTATCCTGGAGTCGAGAGACACCGAGTGAACTCAACCCTGACGGTCTACTGGCGCTGCCGTAGCCCGCTCTTGTGAACCATCGTCCTGCCTGCTGGCGCTGCCGCGGCCTTCTGCAACCTTCACCTTCCTGGGACCTGCTGGCGCTGCCGCGGCCCGTTGTAACGACCATCCTCACCGGGACCTGCTGGCGCTGCCGCGGACCGTATAGCTTCCGGGGACCTGCTGGCGCTGCCGCGGGCCGTTGTATCGACCATCCACACCGGGACCTGCTGGCGCTGCCGCGGCCCATACCACCTAACCACCAAGCTCGAGGATTGTGAGCTCATCATCACCTCATCCGAACTACCTGATTGGTAAATAGACTGTCCCGCTACCCCCTTCCCTACCTTGTGAGACTCTAATCGAGGGGACCCCTGAGTCCAGACCTCCTTGTACCATTTAACCGTACCTTAAATAAGTGCTTATAAAGAACACTGAACCTTATCCGTGTGTGGTATCTGTCTGTGGGGGGGAAGTTACTTGTCTGTACGATCGCTGGAGACGGCTCTCGCCGGAGACCTCTCCTCCTGACCCCGGCCGACCCTCCCGGTCCATCTACCTTTTCTAACATTGGTGGCCAGCGGCGCGATCCGAATCAACGCGTAATCGTACAGATAGTAGCTCACCCCACGACAAAGCACGATGTCGACCAAAGATAGCAGCTCCACCGAGAAGTTCCAAATGGAGAAATTAGAAGAATACAACCACCGCGAACTGAGACAATTTTGCATAGAACTTGGCATTGCTACCACCGGCCTGAGTACCAAGGATGATCTAAAGCGCGCTCTTGAGTCATGGACAGAAACTGGGGTCACAGGACCCTCCGACCAAAACAGCGTCACACCAGACCAAAACAGCATCACACCAGAGGGGAACGCCACGGCTCCCGAGGAGCGGGGAACGGGCCTCTCACAGGAGGAGATACGAGAAAGAGACAGAGTCAGATTACACGAATTAGAGATGGCACGACTCAAGATGGATGGGGAACTTAAGTTAGCTGAACAGAATCAACCTCGAGCATATGCGGCTTCGAGAGGAACGAGAAGAAAAGCAGAGACAAAGAGAGCTGGAAGAGAAAAAAATAACGCTCGAGCACGAGCGCCGACTGGCGGAAATAGAACTGCGCAAACAGAATAAGGAACTGGGGGTGCCTGAGCGACCACACACCCCGGGGCCTATTGAGAAAAAAGTTCACATCCCCAAGGATGTGGTCCGCGAGTATGTCCGAGAAGACGACATACAACAGTGGTTTAAAGCCTATGAGATCGCAATGACCTCCCACCGGATCGACCGGAGTGATTGGGGAGCCGGACTTTGGGGGAGATTCATCAACGAGGGTCGCGATGCCCTGCTGCAGCTCCCCGATCACCAAATGTCGTCCTACGACCACATGAAGGCTGCCCTCCTCACCCGCTACGGCCTCACGCCCGAGATGTACCGCCAGAGGTTCAGAGATTGCACCCGGATCCCAGGTACAACTTGGGTGGAATACGTGAACTATTTCAGCCGGGCCTTCGAGGGTTGGATCAAGGGAAATCAGGTCACCACCTACGAACAACTCTTCAACCTTATGGTATGGGAGCACCTATCAAACAACTGTTTCGTCGAGCTCAGGCAGCACCTACTCGACAGTAAGCTGACTGACCCCCGGCAGCTCGCCGCCGAAGCCGACCGGTGGGAAAGCACCCGAGTGGGCCGGAAAGGGCCACACGACCAGAACAGAAGCAACCAAGGCCAGCACCGTCCTCGGGGAGGAGGAGGGGGCCAGGGGCGAGGGAGAGACGCCTTACCGGCAACACCCGTGGCCAGCACCCCACCTCCGGCCGGCCGGGGCAACCCCCCGTTGCGGCCTGGGTACCGAGCCAACGTCACGTGCCACCGGTGCCAGCGACTAGGCCACTACGCCAACGATCCGAACTGCCCGCTAAACCAACCACCCAAGCCCCGCCAGGTAGCTGCCGCTGCCCTGGGGGAAGAGCAATCATCAGAGGGACCCGAGGAGTATGAGCCGGACCAGCAAGGGTGGGAACCGGCCGCCATGGTCCTGGCATGCTTAGGGGGAAGGGACATGGTTCCGCGGGCTCCCCTACCCGCCAACACCAGAAAATATGGTCAGTGGGTGACCATTAATGGACAGAGAGCCGAGGCCTTGCGTGACACCGGCGCCAGCGTGACGGCCGTCCGCTGTCACCTGGTGAAGCCCGAGCAGATCCTGCCGAACATTCTCTGCCCCGTCCGCTCGGCAGATAACTCTGAGAGCATGTGTAAGATGGCCTGCGTCCCGTTTGAATGGGGAGGGGTCTCCGGCCTACTGAAGGTGACGGTCCGGGACGATGCCCCCGTGGACTGCCTCCTGGGGAATGACCTCGAGAGTTCCCCGTGGGCCACCGTCGAGAGAAGAGAGCACTTGGGGATGCTGGGCCTCCCGGACTGGGCCTGCATAACCACCCGATCCATGGCCGCCCGTGCCGCCCCCCGATCAGAAGAAACCGAATGGCCAGCACCTCCGCCCCCGGTTGCCCCCGCAGAGGACAACGGCGAGTCCGACCTCCCGGACCCGACTACCGAGGAAGACGCGCAACACCAGGACCTTCCGGATCTGGCTCAGTGGCGGCAAGAAGGGGGGCCCACCCAAGAACAGTTCCGCCAGGAACAAAAGACCTGTCCCTCCCTCGAGGGACTCCGCCAACAAGCCAGCACCCAAACCGCCGGGGACACCACAGGAACCCACTGGGTCTACTGGGATAACGACCTGCTCTACAGCGAGCAAAGAATCGCCGAGCTGGGGGCCGGTCGAGTTCTGGTGGTACCGCTCCGCTTCCGAGACTTTCTGCTCGACCTAGCCCACGATGTCCCCCTGGCTGGACACCTGGGCCAGGACAAAACGTACAGTCGCCTGGTGACCCACTTTTTTTGGCCGAAAATGAGGAATGACGTCCTGAACCACTGCCGATCGTGCCCCACATGCCAAGCCAGCGGGAAGAGTGGCCGGAAGCTGAAGGCCCCTCTACAACCCTTCCCGGTGGTCACCACCCCGTTCGAGAGGGTGGGGATAGACATTGTGGGACCTCTGGACCCCCGCACGGCACAAGGACACAGGTTCATCTTGGTACTAGTGGACCATGCCACCCGCTACCCCGAGGCGGTGCCTCTACGGACAGTGACCGCTCCAGTGGTTGGCCGGGCCCTGATGGGGATCTTCTCCCGGGTAGGCTTCCCCCGAGAAGTAGTCAGCGACCGAGGCACGAATTTCATATCAAAGTACATGAAGTCCCTCTGGCAACAATGCGGGGTCACCTACAGATTCACGACCCCCTATCACCCCCAAGGGAACGGACTAGTGGAGCGTTTTAACCGCACTCTCAAAGGGATGATTGGGGGATTGGAAGAACCTCTCCGTCGCCAGTGGGATGTACTGCTCCCGTGCCTCCTCTTCGCCTACCGGGAAGTGCCCCAGAAGTCCCTGGGTTTTAGCCCCTTTGAACTCCTATACGGACACCCTGTGCGAGGGCCCCTCAGCCTAGTCAAGGAAGGTTGGGAGATGGCCCCCCTAACGACCCCTCCAGACGTCTTCAAATACATCCTGGCCTTACGAAACCAGACCCGGCGCTTCAGGGAGATGGCCAAGGCGAACCTCGAGGCCAGCCAGGAGGACATGAAGAGGTGGTATGATCACAATGCCTCCTCCGTTGAATTCGAGCCTGGGCAGCAAGTATGGGTGATGTCCCCCACCGAACCATGTGCCCTGCAAGATAAGTGGATGGGGCCCTTCAAAGTGGTCGAGCGCAAAAGCCCCGTCACTTACCTCATCGACATGGGGTCCTCCCGGAACCCCCTTCGGGTCCTCCACACCAACCGGCTCAAACCGCACTTTGTGCGCTCCGAACTAAGCCTCTTGATGGCTACAGACAGTGGCACAGAAGAAGACTCCGAGCCCCTCCCGGACCTCCTGAAGACTCAGGAGAAGGACGGCTCCGTGGACGGGGTCCGGCTCTCGGACGCCCTCACTTCAGAGCAACGCCAGGACTGCCGGAACCTCCTGCTGCAGTTCGCTGCCCTGTTCTCCCTCACCCCCGGGGTCACCCCCTGGTGTTTGCACGACGTAGACACCGGGGACAGTCCCCCTGTCCGGCACCGGGCCTACCGCGTACCAGATCGGGTACGGGCCTGCATACAGGAGGAAGTGGCCAAGATGCTCACGATCGGGGTCATCGAGCCCTCGGACAGTCCCTGGGCCAGTCCGGTCGTATTAGTTCCCAAGGCCGCTGCCCCCGGCTCCGCCCCTGAACTGAGATTCTGCGTCGACTACCGGGGCTTGAACGCTGTCACCCGGACCGACGCTCATCCCATCCCCCGAGCAGACGAGCTGATCGACCGGCTGGGGGCCGCCCGCTACCTTAGTATCTTCGACCTAACGGCGGGCTACTGGCAGATCGGCCTCACACCCAGGGCTCAGGAACGGTCAGCCTTCTCTACCCCCGATGGCCACTATCAATTTAAGGTCATGCCCTTTGGCATGAAGAATGCCCCCGCCACGTTCCAACGCCTTGTGAACCAGGTCTTGGCAGGGCTTGAAGAATTCAGCGCTGCCTACCTGGACGATATCGCTGTATACAGCCGCCACTGGTCCGACCACCTCCGTCACCTCCAAGAGGTCCTGCAAGCCCTCCAGCGGGCCGGCCTCACCATTAAGGCCGGCAAGTGCCAGCTTGGCCAAGGGTCTGTGACCTACCTTGGGCACCAAGTGGGGAGCGGGCTGGTGGCCCCACTACAACTTAAGATTGCTGCCATCCAGTCCTGGCAGCCCCCCGTCACCCAGACCGAGGTCCGAGCCTTCTTGGGGCTCACCGGCTACTACCGGCGGTTCGTGAAGGACTACGGCAGCATCGTGGGGCCCCTCACGGGTCTCACATCCAAGAACCAGCCGAAGCGGGTCAACTGGACTCCTGATTGTCAAGCGGCCTTCGAGGAGCTGAAGGCCGCCCTGTGCACCGCCCCGGTGCTCCAGGCCCCCGATTACAGTCGGGAATTTGTGGTGCAGACCGACGCCTCCGACCACGGCATCGGGGCCGTCCTCTCTCAGCTGAACCCCGAAGGTCATGACCAGCCGGTGGCCTTCATCAGCCGACGTCTCCTGGCCCGAGAACAGCGTTGGAGCACCATCGAGAGGGAGGCATTTGCAGTAGTGTGGGCCCTCAAAAAGCTCCGACCCTATCTCTTCGGTACCCACTTCCGGGTACAAACCGACCATCGACCCCTGCAATGGCTGATGCAGATGCGGGGGGAGAACCCAAAACTCTTGCGCTGGTCCATTTCCCTGCAGGGAATGGACTTCACCGTGGAGCACCGACCAGGCCAAGACCACGCCAACGCAGATGGCCTGTCCCGCTTTTTCCGCCTCGACGAAGAGAGTCCCCAAGGAGATGGGTGACTCTCCCCGCCTTCAGCTGGGGGGGACGCATGTTGGACAGGCCTCACAGACGGCTTGCTCCCTCCCCGCTCGACGGGGCCCGAACCCCGGCCCACCTGGCATATCCCCGCAACAAGCACCTGTACCCCGTCTCCCGACGGACCCTCTGCCCTCGGACCCCTACTCATCACGGGGTCCGGCCCCACCGGCTTCCCGGCCGGGTCAAGCCGCCATCTTGGGCCCTGCACCACGCGGCCGCATGGCCTCCCCTCGACCCTAACCCCGGGCCTGGCCGGCCCCGACATCCCGGCACCACCATCCACCCAGGAGGTGAGCGGACCACTTGGCAGGTCAATGGGAGAACGAAGTGTCAAGGGCTCTCCCCCGCCAGGTGCCGATCGCTCCCAGCTCCCCCAGGCACTGGCTCCACCCCCTGCTGGGTGTCTGGACACCTTCATCCCGGACCCTCCGACCTCCAAGTGCGAGGGTCCGGACATCAAAGGGCACCAGCCCTATAACTGAGGCAGCTCCGGAGCAGGAAGGCAGTTGTATCCTGGAGTCGAGAGACACCGAGTGAACTCAACCCTGACGGTCTACTGGCGCTGCCGTAGCCCGCTCTTGTGAACCATCGTCCTGCCTGCTGGCGCTGCCGCGGCCTTCTGCAACCTTCACCTTCCTGGGACCTGCTGGCGCTGCCGCGGCCCGTTGTAACGACCATCCTCACCGGGACCTGCTGGCGCTGCCGCGGACCGTATAGCTTCCGGGGACCTGCTGGCGCTGCCGCGGCCCGTTGTATCGACCATCCACACCGGGACCTGCTGGCGCTGCCGCGGCCCATACCACCTAACCACCAAGCTCGAGGATTGTGAGCTCATCATCACCTCATCCGAACTACCTGATTGGTAAATAGACTGTCCCGCTACCCCCTTCTCTACCTTGTGAGACTCTAATCGAGGGGACCCCTGAGTCCAGACCTCCTTGTACCATTTAACCGTACCTTAAATAAGTGCTTATAAAGAACACTGAACCTTATCCGTGTGTGGTATCTGTCTGTGGGGGGGAAGTTACTTGTCTGTACGATCGCTGGAGACGGCTCTCCCCGGAGACCTCTCCTCCTGACCCCGGCCGACCCTCCCGGTCCATCTACCTTTTCTAACACAGTGTAGAGTTGCAGTGCCCTTAGGGTGCGGAGGCAGAGATGTTACAGTGTAGAGATGCAGCTCCCTGAGGGTGCGGAGGCAGAGGGCAGAGATGCAGTGCCCTGAGGGTGCAGAGGCCGATGTTACATTGTAGAGATGCTGTGCATTGAGGGCTCAGAGACAGATATTACATTGTAGAGATGCAGTGCCCTGCATGTGCAGAGACAGATGTTAGTGTAGAGATGCAGTGCCCCGAGGGTGCAGAGACAGATGTTAGTGCAGAGATGCAGTGCCCTGAGGGTGCAGAGGCCAATGTTACATTGTAGAGATGCTGTGCATTGAGGGCTCAGAGACAGATATTACATTGTAGAGATGCAGTGCCCTGCGGGTGCAGAGACAGATGTTAGTGTAGAGATGCAGTGCCCTGAGGGTGCAGAGACAGATGTTAGTGTAGAGATGCAGTTCCCTGCGGGTGCAGAGACAGATGTTAGTGTAGAGTTGCAGTGCCCTGAGGGGGCGGAGGCAGTGATGTTACAGTGTAGAGATACAGTGCCCTGAGGGGGCGGAGGCAGTGATATTACAGTGTAGAGATACAGTGCCCTGAGGGTGTGGAGGCAGAGATATTACAGTGTAGAGATGCAGTGCCCTGCGGGTGCAGAGACTATTGTTAGTGTAGAGATGCAGTGCATTGGGGGTGCAGAGACAGGTGTTAGTGTAGAGTTACAGTGCCCTTAGGGTGCGGAGGCAGAGATGTGACAGTGTAGAGATGCAGTGCCCTGAGGGTGTTGAGGCAGAGATGTTATGGTGTAGAGTTGCAGTGCCCTTAGGGTGTGGAGGCAGAGATGTTACAGTGTAGATATGCAGTGCCCTGAGGGTGTGGAGGCAGAGATGTTACAGTGTAGAGTTACAGTGCCCTTAGGGTGCGGAGGCAGAGATGTGACAGTGTAGAGATGCAGTTCCCTGAGGGTGTGGAGGCAGAGGGCAGAGATGCAGTGCCCTGAGGGTGCAGAGACCGATGTTACATTGTAGAGATGCAGTGCCCTGCAGGTGCATTACACACCAAAATCTGCATATTATTCCCCCCAAACTAGTGATAGGCGCTACTTATCGCAGCGGGTGAATATTATATGCGAGGGTGTCACTACTTATCTGATGCGATAAAATCACGGACTCTGAGAAGCTTGAATCGCAGGATTAGAAAGTTTGATCTGTAATTTCTGCGCCTTGTCTCACTTCACATGTCCATGTCACAGTTTTTAAAAATCAACAAACATGGACCCGTTTCCTCTCATGCTAATGTTCTTATGTAGTGTCTTCACACTAGGCCTGGGCGTAGTTCGCGGGGTTTCGCTACGCAGAACCCCGCCAAGTGACAAACACTGGAGTTCGGTAAGCGGCGGAGTGCAGTCAGTGAGTGACAGACATTTTTCTCTTTTCCACACAGGAAGAAGACGCCGGTAGCGGAGCACCCCGAGACCATCATGGGGTTCAGAGCACACCTTCTCACCCTTGGGTTCATGTTTGCCATCTTGGTAAATGCCAGTTCCGGCTTCAGTAAGTGACCTGATACAGAGGCCGATGGTGGGGGGCACTGATCAGCACGTTTCTAATGTAGTGTCACTGTGACGAGCAGTAGGAGACCCTTCATAACAGGAGAAGCACTGGATGGAGTATAGAGACATATCTCAGTGAAATGCCTCTATTGAATGCAATCATGACAAGATATGGACCCAGCACCCTTAATGCCCCAGAGGACGCTGACCTGAAATTATTGCTTATGTAGGATTTAACGGTTCATGGATTGAACCTCCTGTGGTCGCAGCCAGTATTAACAGTGAAGGGGGTCCAAGCGGGCACAGTTGCCCCCGCTGGTAATATAAGGAATGCCGTAACATGATGCACAAAGTTTTACAGGCTTTTATCCGGCGCCACCAGGGAGTGGCAGTGAATGGCTCCTGCAAACCTATAGGAGAGAGTATAGACATCTGCTAAGAACAAAGAAGAGAACAGCACAGGATGTAGGGTGACCAACCGTCCGTAAATTTCACGAGCCGTCTGTGATTTGGATCTCATGTCCATTGTCCGAGATGACCCCTTTTACGGGTGCCTTTTGTCCGTAATTTGGGCATTGCAGGGAGCGGCGCTGATCCCCTGCGAGAAGCCTCGGCTTCCTGATGGGGGCGCCTCGCACTCCTTGGAGGACAAGAGCAGCCGCACCCGCCCATTGTCATCCTGTGTGGGCTGATGACTGTCATTCTGTGTGGGCTGATGATTGTCCTCCTGTATGGGCTGATGATTGTCCTCCTGTATGGGCTGATGATTGTCCTCCTGTATGGGCTGATGATTGTCATCCTGTGTGGGCTGATGATTGTCATCCTGTGTGGGCTGATGATTGTCATCCTGTGTGGGCTGATGATTGTCATCCTGTGTGGGCTGATGATGGGAGTGGGTGCCATAGAGGTCCCAGGGAGTGGGTGCCATGGAGGTCCCAGGGAGTGGGTGCCATGGAGGTCCCAGGGAGGGCTTGCCATGGAGGTCCCAGGGAGGGGGTGCCATGGAGGTCCCGGGGAGGGGGTGCCATGGAGGTCCCGGGGAGGGGGTGCCATAGAGGTCCCAGGGAGTGGGTGCCATAGAGGCCCCAGGGAGTGGGTGCCATAGAGGCCATGTTATTCCGCATTCCTGGTGATCTGTGGTCCTGGTACCCATTTATAAGAAAGGAGACCGTAGTTATCCTTCAACTAAGGCATATTTCCCTTTCAGATGGAGCAGGCAAAATTCTCAGCAAAATTATATTAAATCGACTCCAAGGCTGTGTGCACAAGGACCATGTTCTAACCGAGGTGCAGGCTGGCGTCAGGTCAAGGGCAGTGGAGTAGAGAAACTTGAGGGCCCCCCCTGCAAAGTATATGGAGGGAGCCCCCATGCTCTGAGCCTGTCAGGAGCTGTAAGGCCAGGGACCCGCAGTACCACAGGGGCTGCAGGGGCTATTGTTACGCCACTATTACCAATACAACCGTTATAAGAAACCCTGGATAGTGGAGGTAATAGTTGGGCCTCGTCTGCCTGCAGTCTATCATAGGCGGTGGTCTACCCACTACAGGGTCCCTGCCATCAGTACTCCGGGGGAGTTTGTCCTATTTTAAGTCGGTTTCCTGGTGCAGACTTCTGTCAGGGTATGCAACATTGGGCCCGCCCTTCCTACAGTTTTGACAAAAGTGCATCCACTGCTCCTTCTCTTTCTCACCCCCTTCCTACCTCTTGCTTCCTCTCTCTTCCTTTCCATTATATCTGAGCATCTTATCCATTCTTCTCCCAGCAGTTTTCATTATATCTGACCATCTTATCCATTCTTCTCCCAGCAGTTTTCTTTCTGTTCTCTGTCACTTATCTCCTACTTTTCCTCTCCCATCCCATCGATATCTTCTCATTATGCTTTTCCTATCTCCTGTGCAGTATTTCTCTCTGCTCTTCTTTTATGCTATCTCTTGTATTTCCTTTGTCCATTTTCTCACCCTCTCCATTGCCTACCTCTGTTTTGTCTCTTCCTCTTTTATGCCCGACCCTCTCTTCCTTATCACATTTCCAGTTGACCTGGTCCTTATAGCACCTTGTGACTTCTTTCCTACATACTTTCTCACTGTGACCCTCGATTAGCGCTTCCAGTCCTTTCTCATCTATCACTATGCTCTCCATCAATCCTGTGCGGACCTGCTCCATGGGTGAAAGGCCTCCCGGATTCACAGCTGTATTGTAGACTACGAATGACATGGAGCCTGGATCTCCCGTCTTGAGCTCTCACCCACCAAAAGCACTTGTTTTGGACCATGTATCATCACCTTGTTCAATCATCCCTGACATAGCTGTGGACCCTAATGCAAACATGGCTGCTTGGCACTTATTGTAGTTTTCCTAATGTAATTGACAATTTAATAACAAATGTGTTCAGTATTATGGGGTGCCCTTATGAATGTGTTCATGTTTGCTGAGAACAGATATCCGGTGCAAATAACTCTCTCTGTTGCTTTTCAGGTGTGACCTTTTTCACTGTGGACAATCAGGGCGTCTGCAGGGAGGGACCGCCCCCACCCCCAAATAATGGCTATGATTACACTTCCAACGCTCGTGTTGTGGGGAGGCTGAGCGGTGTAAACCATGTGCTCTTCGGACGATATAAATTTCTGTATGTCGTGAGAGGTTCTGAGCTGTATGGCGGTCCCATGCCGTCAGATCCATCCAGGGACTGGTTCCAAGGTCCTGGAAGGCGCGTAGGGAAAGCAGGCTGGGATCTATTCAAGCGCCTTTTCTTCGACCCGAGTACAAGAGATCTTTATGCCGTCACTCATGGAGGTGAGCTCTACGCAGGCCCCCCGCCGATCAATGAAAACCAGGCTTGGAAGGACGCACTAGGTAAAAAAGTTGGTCATGGCGGATGGGATGGATTTCACGCCCTCTTCTTCGACCCCCAAGGGATCCTGCACGCAGTGACTGCTGAGGATAGATTTGTAAAAGGAAGTCCTCCAAAGGGTGGAAGAGACAACTGGATTGCAAGAAGCCAGGCCATCGGAGCAGGTGGATGGATCAATTTAAGCCGATTTATGTCCTTTACTCCTGACGGCAACCTTTGGGGTGTCTCCATTTCAAGCGGGAAGATCTACACGGCCTCTCCGCCAACTTGGGGCGACAACTGGATTGGAAGAGCCCAAAATCGGGGTGATAGTAACTTGTTTAAATTCATGGACTTCACAGCTCAGTGACGAGAACACCCCACCACCCTTGTCTATGTAAGTATGACGTCATGTCCTCGCCCGTCTCTAACACTTTCCACAGAAGCTCTTAGTTCAGCTTTGCCTTTGAGTTATTCAGTCAACTTTCCTACAGTTAGTTTTCGAAATGCACAGATGCTAATGTCAGTGTAGCCAACACACTCCATCCATCCTCTGTTCTCAAACATCATTGTTTCCTCCTAATGAGTAACAAGGCTCCCTTTTTACAAGCACCCCTTGGCACATTAATGGCAGCTGATTGGGGAATAGGTTGAGATGTTGGCAGGGGTGCCAGACCTTGGGTGACAGTTTCTCTTACAAGGCAGGAGCAGTATGTAATTAAAACAGCACTTGCCGCAGTCTTTATTTGTTGATTTTCAGAAATAAAACACCAAAGCGGGGTTTACTTTTGAAACACTAGACATAGATGTCCTGGAAGAGTTGTGGGTATCCTGTTTGTGACCACTAGGTCTTGCATTACATACATTTAAGGACCAATCAAGGGTGGGCGCCCCTCCCTAAGTGACATAGGGGTCCACCAGGGCCTTCTGGCACAAGCCCAGTTCTGCGAAGCACAGGGAGGTCATGCACTCTCTTGACCTGCTCCCGAATCTTCTCAGAAGTGTCTATCTGGCCTATTCAATTCCTTTCTCTCCTACGCTGTGCCACAAAGTCTTTGGAAGGCCAGATGGGGAGAAGGCAGTTGGTCCACCATGATGGGGCCAGTGAGGGCCCACGCAGTGAATGGGAAGCAACACACAGGGGAGCCTATCAGCTTGAGGAGGCATCCCATCAGTTACACTTTGATTTGGGCTATGCCATGGCAATCCGGGCACAGGGTCTGGCACACAATGAGATGAGTTGCACAGACACCTTAGGGCACACAAAGTAGAGTTGCAATTCCGTTCCTCCCTGGAAATCATGCAGGTGATGCGGGCACTTAGAGGGCACCGCTCTCCAGATGTCACCGGTAGATGGTGTGGGCCCCTCGTATGAGATGTGATATCCCTGGAAACCTCTAAGAGAGCAGAACAAGCCAACTGGTCCTTGTGAGCCCACTTCAGGTTGCCACACATCAACAGGTTGTCGGCCCAGACCAGCCACTATTCAGGACCTTTCCACAAGCAGTTTTCCTCCATGTGCGCAACAGAGTCCTTTGGCAATGTGCACCACGCAGACCAGATTCTCCGGTCCTATGTCCCCACAAGTGGATCTCTCCTCTTGGTGAGGTGGCACTGAGTAGCAGCTATACCCCACTGGGCCTTTGAAGCTGGGGGAAGGATCAAAGGGTATTCCTTTGGACCACAGATGTGTCCCCTAAATTCCCGTCCTGTCTGCCATGAGGTTACAGAATGCAGATCTCTATCTTTATGGGGCTGTCCTCCCGACCCAGAGGCCAGGGGTCACAATCTCTGCCCTCCCATATTCTTACGCAGGGGAATTTCAGAAAAAATCACATCTAAGTTAGAATAATAATATTGTAACTTCCCAGTTGTATAAAATAAACTAGCTAATATACTACATGAAATACTGTATATCAGGGGTAAATGATGATATGTCACTCCTTCCGCTACTGATGTCGGTAATTTCATACATACATAACAATCACTAACTTCCATAGTTTCTACATAGTGTACTAACAGGTTAGCAAACCTTCAGATCTGTCCCATTCCTCTTCGTACTGTGGTGTAATTCTATCTCATCTGGTGCTTCTAATTCTACTCTGCCTTGTTTAAGGTTAGCTACCTTTCCACGTGTACTAGTGTCATTCTGTTTCTTTGCAGACATTAAATAGGGTACGGCTATTGTCAGTCCTTAACATGCTATAAGCGCTATCAAAATACTACATATGCATATTCTACGACATGTCTTTATACAGTTTTGTTTCGATTTTTCAGCCGCTCTATTATCACCCATTTCTGACTATTGGAGATTTAATCCCCTCTTTGTGACCTTTACACAGAATATAAAGTGTGATATTATATTTCAAGTTGGTCTCACTTCTTAGTCAATTTGATCAGCACTCAATTCTTCATCACTGTCTCCACTTAATTCCAAATTCTCGAAATCCTCAAGAATTACATATGTCCATTCAGGACCCTTGAATTTATTATTCAGTCTTTTTAAATGTGGACTTCTCCTTCTTGGGTTACTTGTCGAGGGTCCAGATTGACTGGTTACTTCGTCTACTTGTTCTGGTTCCTCACTTATTGTTTTGAGGCGATATTTCAGTCTTTTGATAAAACTCGGCCAAGTATCACCCTTTCTGAGCCTTTTAGCTGGCACTGTGCTTTCGCCTTCTCCAATTGTTCTTTTATTTTCGTTGACTGGTGACACACTTTGATTATTTTCGTCGTCAGGATTCCTCTCTATCTGACCTTGTCCAGGGCTTATTACCTTTGCCGTTTCTGCCTGGATGCGTTCTTCTACCCTATTCTGACCCTGTTCAGGAGTTTGTTTATTTTGGCCTTGTTCTTTCTCTTCTTCCTGAACTTGACCTAACTGGTCCTGCTCAGGTCTTATCATTTCTTGATTGTCTTCTGCCTGTGCGTTATCTCTAATGCCTATCTGTCCCTCCTCAGACCCAGCAGCGCTGTTTTGGGTTGCTTCTGCCTGAGCTTATTGCTCTTTCCTTATCAGGTCCTCCTCAGATTGGTTAGGCGCTTTGTTTTCTGTAATCTGAGTGAGTTCTTCTATTCCTGTCTCATCCTCATTATCACTCTGTCTGTCTAAATAAGTTTGGCTTCTTGTTCTCACTGTTACTTCAGGTATGTCTGCTACTGGAATCCAGTCATCCTGACTGGTGCTTGGTCGATCTTCATCAGCTACTTCAGGATCTATTTCTCGTGATCCTTCAGCTGTACAGCCTTCAGCCTCTGCTTCGTCGGGTTCTGTTACCCTTTTGGTATGGCTGGCATGAATCCAGTTAGGCAAACCTGCACACTTCACAGCTGTGGTGGTAACCAGTATTGCTTGATGTGGTTTCCCCACCTTGGTGCTATGCCCGATTATCGGGTGTGATCTTTTATCGCTACCCAAGCACTTGGATCCAGATCATGTGCTTTAGTCGACTGTCTGGTCGCAGCGTCTTCCCCAACCTGGTGAGAGAGAGAACGCACTTGATCAGCCGTCTCTTTGCAATACTCCAATGCTAAATCATCAGATATATTGAACAGCTTGTGTCCAGGTACACATGCTTGCCTCATTGCCCTTCCCATGAGTATCTCATGGGGACTCGAGCCGGTATTTTTATCTGGTATGCTTCTGAGTCCCATCAGGGCAAGAGGCGAAGCATCAGGCCACTTCAGTGGGGTGGATTCACACACCTTTCCCAGTCTTGCTTTTATTGTACCAGTTGTTCTACCACTCCAGAAGCCTCTGGGCCGTATGCACAGTGCCGCTTTTGCTCAATTTTGAATGCTTCACAAATTAATCAAATTATTTCATTATAAAAATGAGACCCTTGGTCTGATTAAATCGTTACTGGAAACCCGAACCAGGAATGAGTTCTCTCAACAGGAGTTTGGCCACAGTTAAAGTGTCATTCCTTCTGGTGGGGTAGGCCTCCACCCACTTGGAAAATAAACAAACGATGACAAGGACATATTTTAATCCCCGACAAACAGGTAACTGAATTAAATCAATTTGGAGTCTTAAGAATGGGCCTTCAGCTTTTCCAATCTATCCAGGACAAACTATAGTTTTCCTGCCTCAGTTAATTTGTTGACAAATTAAGCATCTCTGGCAAAATCTCTCTGCTACGCTCCTGAACCTTGCGTTAAACCAATCCTGTCTAAACAGTCTTATCGCATCTCTGCCTATACGTGTATCTCCATGATACATGCTAGCCATGGGTGCAAGCCTACAATCAGGTAACAAGGGTCTCCCATCTAGGTAAATTATTACACCATCGTCAGCTCTTCTTTGACACCCTATTTTCTCCCATTCTGCCTTTTCTTTTATTTCCGCTTCATTCTGTAACTCTCTCACTTCCTCCCAGGTTCCTACACCCCCAAGCAGCATAAGTTGGCAACTTATTCCAAATGCATCAATTTGCTTGTTTACTGCCATTTTGTATTTGGCACAATGTTGGGCAACTTGGTCGGCATAATGATTACCAGCTGTCACTTTGTCGTTTCCAGATTGGTGAGCAGCACACTTGACCACTCCACTTCTTTTGGTAATTGAATTGCTTCAAGTAACTCTTTTACAAAATGTCCATTTTTAATAGGGGTTCCTGAAGAAGTCAAGATATCCCTTTGCATCCAGAGTTGGCCAAAGTCATGCACAACCCCAAAACCATACTGACTGTCTGTGTATATGGTCACTTTCCAATTTTTCCCAATTTTGCATTCTTTAATTAAAGCTATCAATTCTGCTACTTGTGCAGACTTGACTCCTGGTAAATAGGATGCTTCGACTACTCCACCCAATGTGCACACAGCGTAAGCAGCCCTGAAACCTCCTTCCTCATGACGCATACACGAACGTTAGCGAGATCTAAGTGCTTTGTTCTCACAAACCATATACAGTCTTCCACTCATGTTAATCAAACAATCTCCTTGCCAACATTCTTTCAGAACCTCTCTACTCCAGCTGAAAGATCTCTTCATCCTCTGAATATGAGGAGAGTTTTGAAATTCTATCTCGATAAGGCAAGGGACATTTGCAGAAAGTACCAATTATTTATCAACTAGGGTTCGGTCCGTACGGGTTTAGTCACTTCCACACAATCCATCTCCCGATGGATAATTTCCTGCATCCTTTTGTGCTACCAAAAAGCTGAAAAGACGCTAGCAGCTAAACCTAAAGCGCACTCCACTGGAGCTTATGCGGCTACCGCTGCTTTCTTGAGGAATATCCCTATTCCGGATATTTGCAAAGCAGCCACGTGGAGATCTGTCCATACATGTACCAAACTTTACTGCCTAGAGTTGGAGGCTAGAGCAGACGCTCAAGTAGAACAGACCTCTCTCAGAATTCTATTTCCTTAAATGGCTACCTTAGTTCACTCTGTCTTCTCCACCGCGTTCTGTGGAGGTGGGCTTGCTACTCTATTCAGTGCTCATGACTATAAAATGAAATCCCCCACCAGAGAAGGAATCGTTTCTTACCTGTAACTCCAGTTCTCTATTAAGGGAACTTCCGTTCTAGTCTTAAGCAACCCTCCCTCCTCCCTGCTGGAGTAACCATGGGACCTCAATATCATCACTCATCACTTTTAAAAGGAACTGAAGCAACTGCCAAAAGCTGAGCATGATGGGATACTGGTGCTCTCTGGGTTCTTAAAGGTGCAGTTCATATAATGACAGCCTATGGGGCTACTCTGCCCTGTTTCCCTTACTCTTTATTCCCTATCAAAACAGGGTTTGTGAAAGAGATTTATGCTGTTGTATTAAAACATCATGAAGTTATACGCATATATAATTCTCCTGGCCCCTTTTTTAAGGACAAGATGAAGAATTGGGCCATTGTAGACCAGTCCTGTAGCCTCGTCTTAATATTGGTCATTCCTAAGTGACTCTCTGGCCTTCCTGAAGAAACGTGAACATCTACACTTAGGAAGATATATCGTGAAAAAGTGCTCCGGGGTCCCCGCATGTGGGCGGGACTGTTCTGTGGTTATGACTATAAATGGAAATTCCCTGTCAGAAACTATTCCGTCTAGACTGTCCCTTTGTATGATGATGTCATTTAGGGTTTTGAGGTGCTTTGTGACATCGTTCTCTGGGTCACCCCTTTTATTTATTTAGGCGTCTCAGGATTCGTGTTATGGATTAAACTTTGTTGAGGGTTAGAGTTTGCATTGTTTGAAGGAGTCTATCCTGTGAATACAGGTCAACCCAAAATCCCAGGTGATGTCATCAAACAAACATTCATCCATGTCTCTTCTTGGTGATTGTTAGAGGTGGGGGGCTGAGGAAAGTGAACCCTTTTCTTCCTCTTCACTGGATGATTCTTTTAATAACAACAAAATGACTTTATATTATGTATCTTTATTATTATTCCATGTAAGACGTCTTCACGATCAGAGAGCTCTGCTCAGGGGGAGCAGCTGAAGGTCAATGAAATATATAAACGTGTGTTTGTGTTGTGGTTTGTTGTATCTGCTGCCTGACTGGGGGCGTAAAGTTAGTTTACAGCTGACACCTGTTTCTTTTATTCATTTTACTAGAATGCCACAACAATAGGACAGATGTTTAAAGGGTCTGGATGAAAGCCACGCCTCAGGAAGTTCAACGCTGGACACCACTCTATCCGGAAATGTTACAGACCCTCTAAGACACCCAGTTCCTGATTGGAGGACTGATTTTTACAAACCGACTGAGACCCTCTGGGAGAAAGCTCCTGTTCTGCTGCTCGCTGTATATGCACGAATACTCTGCAGCTGTACAACCTATCCATAATCCGTTTCAAATAAAGGGTGCTTGAAGTGTCAACATTTGTCCTGATAACAGACATCCTGTGCGATGCGCGAGCCTATAACTTTAAGATGGCTTTGAATTACAGTGGGCCCTGTATCCAGCGTCTAATATTGGTGAAATATTCGCAGGTAAAACAGATTTTCGCGCTGCTTGTCCTCTCCCTATCCTCGAAGCGCCAGCCCGTTCCCTCTCTGATAGACAATAGAGGGCGCTTTGAAAGGCTGTGCGTCATCACTGCAAGGCGCGCTACATTTTGTGTGAAATGGCCGGAGACACCGGCGAGTGACCCATAAAAACGGAAATACATTTCTTTGAAATCATTCTCGGTAACAGACCTTCCTCCAGTTATTTGGGTTGCGTGTCATTATTTTTTCCTCTGAAGTAAAGATATGGCGTAGGAGCATGATACAGAAACATTATTCGTCACCTTTGCTTCACCTCCTCACACGCTGTTTTTGCTTAACCGACCATTTCTTTATTAGCTCCTAATGGCGAGGTCTGTGGGGTTACAACACCAGAGAAGCCTGCGAGACAGCCCTACTCTTTAATCACTGAGAGGGCTCAGATGACCGGCTATTTGAGTGCACTGAGGAACAGATAGTCGATTGCACCATAGTGAACGTATATTACTATGCAGAAAATAGTAAATAAACGCATTGATAGAATAGTGGGGTATGGCCTCTCCTTCGATGTGTCTGTAAAACTCACCTTTTGTCCTGAGTTTTTGTCCTGAATTTTGACCCTTTGTCCTGAAGTCTTGTCCTGAATTTTGACCCTTTGTCCTGAATTTTTTACACCCATGTCCAGAATTTGCCTCCATGTCAGTTGGTCACCCTACTGGTGAGGTGACAGGAGACCATAAACAGAAGCAGCTTGCCATGGGCTCTGGAGGGAGGAGGCCCAGCCAATGCTGTCACTGCAGAGAGGCCCATTATCATTCTATATGTGGTAATGAGGCCGACATACAGCATGATGATGGGCCGATAGCAGCCTGTGCCAGGTGGGGGAGGGCCTGCTGCAGGGCACTGATCACAGCAGGAGGGTGGCTGCCCCTGCAGTGAGAGTTACAGGACTCTCAGACTGCTTGAAGTGGACAGCGCCCCAATGTCCAGATGATAATGGGCCGATAGCAGCCTGTGCCAGGTGGGGGAGGGGCTGCTGCTGGCCACTGATCACAGCAGGAGGGTAGCTGCCCCTGCAGTGAGAGTTACAGGACTCTCAGACTGCTTGAAGTGGACAGCGCCCCAATGTCCAGATGATAATGGGCCGATAGCAGCCTGTGCCAGGTGGGGGAGGGCCTGCTGCAGGGCACTGATCACAGCAGGAGGGTGGCTGCCCCTGCAGTGAGAGTTACAGGACTCTCAGACTGCTTGAAGTGGACAGCGCCCCAATGTCCAGATGATAATGGGCGGATAGCAGCCTGTGCCAGGTGGGGAGGGGCGGCTGCAGGGCACTGATCACAGCAGGAGGGTGAGATGGCCCCTGCGGTGAGAGTTACAGGACTCTCAGACTGCTTGAAGTGGACAGCGCCCCAATGTCCAGATGATAATGGGCTGATAGCAGCCTGTACCAGGTGAGGGAGGGGCGGCTGCAGGGCACTGATCACAGCAGGAGGGTGGCTGCCCCTGAAGTGAGAGTTACAGGACTCTCAGACTGCTTGAAGTGGACTGCGCCCCAATAGCAGCCTGTGGGTGGAGGCTGCTCATGTTTGACACCCATAGTAAACGTGATCACTGCACCCCCTCTACCCGCTCCATCCCACACGGTGCTCATGTTTGACACCCATAGTAAACGTGATCGCTGCACCTCCTCTACCTCTCACCGCTCCATCCCACACAGTGCTCATGTTTGACACCCATAGTAAACGTGATCACTGCACCCCCTCTACCCGCTCCATCCCACACGGTGCTCATGTTTGACACCCATAGTAAACGTGATCGCTGCACCTCCTCTACCTCTCACCGCTCCATCCCACACAACGCTCATGTTTGACACCCATAGTAAACGTGATCACTGCACCCCCTCTACCCGCTCCATCCCACACGGTGCTCATGTTTGACACCCATAGTAAACGTGATCACTGCACCTCCTCTACCTCTCACCGCTCCATCCCACACAACGCTCATGTTTGACACCCATAGTAAACGTGATCACTGCACCCCCTCTACCCGCTCCATCCCACACGGTGCTCATGTTTGACACCCATAGTAAACGTGATCGCTGCACCTCCTTTACCTCTCACCGCTCCATCCCACACGGCGCTCGTGTTTGACACCCATAGTAAACGGGATCGCTGCACCTCCTCTACCTCTCACCGCTCCATCCCACACGGTGCTCATGTTTGACACCCATAGTAAACGTGATCACTGCACCTCCTCTACCTCTCACCGCTCCATCCCTTGCGGTGCTTGTGTTTGACACCCATAGTAAACGTGATCACTGCACCTCCTCTACCTCTCACCGCTCCATCCCACACGGTGCTCATATTTGACACCCATAGTAAACGTGATCACTGCACCTCCTCTACCTCTCACCGCTCCATCCCACACGGTGCTCATATTTGACACCCATAGTAACCGTGATCGCTCCACCCCCTCTACTTCTCACCGCTCCATCCCACATGGTGCTCATGTTTGACGTCCATAGTAAACGTGATCACTGCACCTCCTCTACCTCTCACCGCTCCATCCCACATGGTGCTCATGTTTGACGTCCATAGTAAACGTGATCACTGCACCTCCTCTACCTCTCACCGCTCCATCCCACGCAGTGCTCGTGTTTGACACCCATAGTAAACGTCATCACTGCACCTCCTCTACCTCTCGCCGCTCCATCCCACACGGTGCTCATGTTTGACGCCCGTAGTAAACGTGATAGCTGCACCTCGTCTGTCTCTCACCGCTCCATCCCGCACGGTGCTCGTGTTTGACACCCATAGTAAATGTGATTACTGCACCTCCTCTACCTCTCACCGCTCCATCCCACACACTGCTCGTGTTTGACACCCATAGTAAAGGTGATCACTGCACCTCCTCTACCTCTCACCGCTCCATCCCTTGCGGTGCTTGTGTTTGACACCCATAGTAACCGTGATCGCTGCACCCCCTCTACCTCTCACCGCTCCATCCCACACAGTGCTCGTGTTTGACACCCTTAGTAAACGTGATCACTGCACCTCCTCTACCTCTCACCGCTCCATCCCACACGATGCTCATGCTTGACACCCATAGCACACGTGATCACTGCACCTCCTCTACCTCTCACCGCTCCATCCCACACGGTTCTTCTGTTTGACACCCATAGTAAACATGATCGCTGCACCTCCTCTACCTCTCACAGCTCCGTCCCACACGGTGCTCATGTTTGACACCCATAGCAAACGTGATCACTGCACCTCCTCTACCTCTCGCCGCTCCATCCCACACGGTGCTCATGTTTGACACCCATGGTTGATCGCTGCACCTCCTCTACCTCTCACCGCTCCGTCCCACACGGTGCTCATGTTTGACACCCATAGCAAACGTGATCGCTGCTCCTCCTCTACCTCTCAACGCTCCATCGCACACGGTACTCGTGTTTGACACCCATAGTAAAGGTGATCACTGCACCTCCTCTACCTCTCACCGCTCCATCCCACGCGATGCTCGTGTTTGACACCCATAGTAAACGTGATCACTGCACCTCCTCTACCTCTCACCGCTCCATCCCACACGATGCTCATGTTTGACACCCATAGTAAACGTGATCGCTGCACCTCCTCTACCTCTCACCGCTCCATCCCTCACGGCGCTTATGTTTGACACCCATAGTAAACGTGATCGCTGCACCTCCTCTACCTCTCGCCGCTCCGTCCCACACAGTGCTCATGTTTGACACTGTTAGACCTGGCACCTTGGCGTGAGTTTCCCTTCCACTTTTTGATGGTGTGCCTCGATTGTTTTGCTGGTGTTGTCCGCTCAGGGCACTGCGCCACGGCTAATCCGTGCCGCAGTGCAAGTGCTCCCGAGGTAAAGTGTACCTGTAATTGATGTCCATGATTGGTTTATTGGATTCACTGTCAGTCCCCAGTAAAGTGCACCAGGGGTGCCAGGGCTTGTGAATGCCAATGCTGCTGGTGGGCTTGCAGCGCTGGTTGCGCCACCCACAGAAAGCGGCCTTGTAAAATGTGTCTAGGGTCTGCCACCGCAGACCCTGTGCGCGGTCTGGGACCGTCGCGCTGACTGCGCAAGTGCCCCCACTTGCCAGTCCCTAAACCTTCCCTTACCTACATATTAGCCACCCCTCTGGTAGGCCCAAAGGCAGGGTGCATTGTAGGCATAAGGTAGGACATGCCCTCATGTGTGTGGCATGTCTTAGTAGTGAATTACAGCCATTTTCGTTTTTCACTATTGAAGGCTACCTGCTCTCCATAGGCCAGAATGGGCTGCTGGAGTCACTACACGCTGTGACCCCAGTGGACTCAGAGAGCATGGTAGAATGTCAAGTTTAGTATGCCTGAACTAAGAATAATAAAATACTTCTTGTAGTCAAGTTTATTTTAATATCCTGGGTTTGTAAATACTACTTTTAGAAAGTTAGTATTTACTGACCTGGCCATTTCAGTCCGCCTCTGCTGCGTGTGTGTGTTCTGCCTAGCAACAGTAAGGAGCAGGGTTGGGGAATCCCCAGAGACAGGTTGGCTGCCAGGTGGTGGGTAGAGAGTTGACACCAGGATGGGTGGGAGGAGTACACCTTGACTCTTGAATAGACCTGTGCTCTGCCACCACAAAGCCGGCGCCACCCCCTGTGGAGCGGCTGATGTCTCTGCCCTGCTGCTGAAAGGAAAGAGCAGAGTCACCATAACAAAGTGCTCCAGAACTGGACTGAGCCAGGCCCAGGCCCCCTGGCGCTAAAGAACAAAAGAATCATGGTATAAAAGTAGGAGCCTGGCTCCTAAGAAATCAGAATCCTGTTTTACCACAAAGAACCTCTGCCCGACTAGAAGGAGAAGGAGACGCTGGAGGAGCTGGCCTGCTGCTTGCCTTGCTGAGAAAGGAGAGGAAGAGACTACTGAAAAGACTTTGCTGCTTTGTGCTTTAAACATTCTCCAAGGGCTTGATCTGAGCTTGCCCCCTGAACTGAACCCCAGGACCAGTGGGTTCTCTGTGCTTTTGCTCGTCCTCCGATTCGAGCCGTGTGTGCATCCCGCTGGAAAGAGACTGCGTCCCTCATCGCCCCTCCTAGGGCCGTGACACTCAGGAGCTTGCCTGCCTCAACCCCGTGAGAGCCTCGCTCCGTCCGGAGCCGCTCTCTGTCCCCGGGCTAGGTTGCCTGCACCCCTGTCACCGCCTGCCACTGTGTGGTAAATTTAATTACCTAGACTTAATTTATGCGGTAAAATTAAATAAGAATAACTCAGTAAAAATAAGAGGCAGAATCCGTGGCATTTGAGGTTTTAAAATGGGTTTATTCCTTACAAAGGAATTGGTTCGAACCAGGCAATCGTATTCCGTCACCACTAAGGTTCGGGAAGGGATAGAAGCAATACTTTATTGACAGGTTGTCATATATATAGTAAAATGTATTACATTGAAGACATATGCAGAAGGCGTTATAGCTGAGAAGAGAGATAGGAATACACATACGTAATGAAAAAGGCGTTACAATAGGCGTGCATGAGGGCATGTACTAGAAACGTCATTATGCTGATGACACAAGTGGGTGGATCCATAAGAGAATCCTGCAAAGTCAGCAGAAATACTTGCCAAATATGCGCGCACTGTAGCATGACGTGTGATTGACGTGTAACTGGAGTGTGAAGGGGACTTGACATTTAGCCCTACATGAGGAGACAGAAGTCTGGGATGTCAGAACAACCTAATCCCAAATTGTATCTAATATCTTGTGTTTAAGGAACTATATTATCTGGAAGGAAAGGTCTCTCAGGCAGAGGCTATCCTATACTAACTACTAGTGCGTGTATAAGCGTCTACGTATCTACATGGGATGCGAGGGGCATGGGCCTACCATGGCAACAGAAGCCATGAATTACTTGCTCGGAGACAGTAAGGCCGAGCCCTTTGCTCTGTAGCTGGAAGGATGTTTACCTAAACTACTAGACAGGAATGCGTTTCTCGAGGAGCGGAGCAGATAACTTGAAGGCTGAATACAATTTTGGCAGGCAACAGGCCGGGCCAGGCACCGTTAGCCGCGCAGGAAGCAAGACAAAGGTCATGGATACAGATACAGGTCCAGGCTGGAGCATTCAGAGGCAGAAGCAGGAAAAGCTCGATGGCAGAATTCAGGGCCTACCTTGCCAGAGCTGGAAAACGTGGAAAGTATACCATATAAAGACGGTGGCAAGGCATACTTAGGAACGGAATATCTGACCCATTCATGGCAGATCTGAAAGGGGACATGTTAACGTTGGACGCATATGTATTTGCGTCTTCATAGCTTGAAGTGGAGGGAACATACATGTACTTGTAGCATGTACATGGAGCCGTTGGGGTCTAAGATAGGGGACACAATTGACCATAAAATTCATATTTCCTCATTCCCTCCTTGTCCCCTACGGACCCTTCATGAGATATCGATCCTCAGGAATCCATCAATCTGTTCATGTAACATCATTTGCGCTTCTTTCTTCTTCCGGGATTTTGAATGAGAACTTGAACGTGGAATACATGACGTGGCACACAGGCCGCAAATCGCTGGTCCACATTGTAGACACAGGCAACAACTGAATACTATGAGAAGGCCAATACCTAGGAAGGATAGGACTTTCCATCCCCAGGCTGACAACACGCTCCAGAACCAACCGGACCATGTCCAGGTGCCTGGATTCTGATGTATCTGGCTTGCAATCTTGTGAAGACGAGTTATGGCTTTATATACGGATGGCGCGTTTTCTGGAATGAAAACACAACAACTTGATCCGATGACTCTACAGGCTCCGCCCCTATCGGCCAGGATGACGTCAAGGACAAGACGATTTTGGAGGACAACTATCCGCATCGCAGACTGCTCCTCTGTTAAGTTGCCTAGGGCAGAGGTAGTTTCATTCACTACTGCTTCAAGGGTTCTGGTTAATCTACGTATCAGTTTACTATTAGAGACAACACCTATGTAAGGAAAGAGACCTTTATTAAAGTCTGTATATTGTTCCCATGCTGTTTCAGTGTAGTCAACAATCGGGATATCTCTCTGGGGTCTATTGTGTACTAGATTGGTATTTCTATGATAATCAGGAGGGGCTAGGAAAACAGGTGGCAGAAGGAATGCAATGTAACAGGTACCATCCCAATCTAGAGGTAAGCGTATATATGCGGTATGACCACAAATGAAGTAGGAATGACGGGAAGCTCTAAATGTAGACTTGCCTTTATCACTGAATTCGATCACAGTAGTACATTTACTATGACCCAGGTGTACTGAACCATTCTTTCTTACACATAATTCACCTTTGACTGGTAATACGGACATAGCAGGCAAGACTAGTGCAGTTTCAGATTCAACATTCAGAATCATGAGGTTGAGTGTAAAATTACCTAATCCATATACTTCATTTTCTAGGTCAGTTCCTGTCCTTTTGGGAAGTCCCTCCTTGTTAGGGTAACAGGCTTTAAGCAAGACTAAGTTCAGGTTTCCCCATACCCAGTTGCTCTGGTAAACTACAGTGTTTGAATCTAAAGAATTAATCAAACTAAACCATGCGCCACAGGAACCATTATGTGTGAATGGATACGGAAAGAGAGGCAGAACTCCTTTGTATTTCTGATAGGGAGGGAGTCGGCCACATATCCAACAATTTGTAGCATTGCTGGCCTGATGGGAGTGATGTAACATACTAATGAATGTGTTGTTGCGCAGCGCAAGTCTATAGGGCAACTCATGTGAAGGTAATTCGCTAAAAGAATGTTCGGCAGTATCATTGTAAGCAGAATGAGCACGCTTGAAAATAGGATAGTACATGTGCAACAGTATACTTGCAGCAATAATCAACAAATTTAGAAAAAACATAATCAACAATGTCACTATACAGTGACTATGAAGTGATTTACAATATGCACGTTTCTTGAGCTGTTTCTGTCTATCTCTCTCTCGATTTCGGTCTAGAGGATACATGTCAGAGACTAATTCAACCGATTCACCTAGGAGAGGACTTAAACAATCAAATTGTCTGACTTGTTAGACCTTAGTTTCAGTTTATAGTTTTGGGAAACAGTGTTCTCGACCAGGGGGAGTTTTAAATCAGTCTGTGGAAGGGGGCAGGGCTGAGAGTTCAAATCAGACGGTAGTCCATGAAATTTCTTGATATGGCTCGAGTGTAGCCAACCCTTGCGACCCTCGACCTTCACTGCCGTCCTCGTGGTCAGGAGTACTAATCTTGGCGTTTGCCAGCGAGGCTCCAACGGGCTCCTCCTGTCGAAATTTCTTATGAAGACAAAGTCTCCGGGAACCACTTCATGGGGCTTCACCTCGGTGTTGTCGGGAAAGGCTGCAGCTACCTGTGAACGGCAAGATTGTAGTGCAGACATCAAGGAAGCAAGGTAATCTGTCAGCATATTACAATCAACATCAGTGATTTTACGAGGTATAGGCGTCCCCCACATATTTGGTGGCCTACCGAAGACCACCTCGTACGGGGATAGCCCTGTGCGAGAATGTGCTACCATTCTCATGTAAAAGAGTGCAACTGGTAAGGCTACTATCCAGTCGACGCCTTTCTCTCTACAGATTTTTGAAAGTCGAATTTTCAGAGTCTGGTTATGACGTTCCACGAGACCTGCTGCCTCGGGATGCCGGACACAGTGAAATTTCCATTGATAACCTAACAGGAGTGAAATGTGTTTCATCAGCTCGGATGAGAACGGTTGGCCATTATCTGAGTACACGATACGGGGCAAACCATACCGTGGGAAGAATTCACGAACCAGCTGCTTGGCAGTGGTCGGGGCAGTGTAATCTGAGACTGGATATGCTTCTGTCCAACGGGAAAGAGCGCATACAACTACGAGGACATATTTGAATCCTCGACATCGTTCCATCTGGATATAATCCATCTGGAGGACTTCAAAAGGGTGATCAGGAGGTTGAAATCCACCTCGTTCTACAGGTACGCCTTTACCTGGGTTGAACTGACAACAAATCATACAAGTTCGGACTTTCTGTTTGGCTGCAGCTCGTAAGTGTTTATTAAACCAAATGTTTTGAATACTGTCTAACATAGCTTTTTCTCCTAGATGTGCTGGACTATGTATTGTGTTAATGATAACTTGAACCATTGAGTCGGGGAGAAACCATGTAGATTTTCCCTTCGTCATCCATCCCTGATCTGTTTGGATCCCTCCTAGTTCAGTCCATTTCTTGGTTTCTTCTGGTGTAGCATGTGTCTGTATGTCAATTACATCAAGGGCGGGATCCCTAACTGTCATGCAGTGTGTCGGTGTCGGAACTATTGTCTTTGTCAAGTCAGTTGCATGAGTCCGATTCTGTGCTGTTTGCTTAGCTGTTCGGTCTGCTAGGTCGTTACCCTGGGAAATGATATCGGTGACTTTTGTATGAGCCTTGCACTTCATGATAGATATCGTAGTAGGCAGATGTATTGCATCTAACAGAGCTTGAATGAGGGGACCGTGTTGAATGTTGGCACCGTGAGAAGTCAAATAACCTCTCTCTCGCCAAAGGACTCCGAAGTCGTGTACAACTCCGAATGCATAACGTGAATCTGTGTATATGTTGACTCTTTTATTTCTGGCTTGAATACAGGCTTGTGTCAGAGCAATGAGCTCTGCTGCTTGAGCTGATAATGTGTCAATACAATTTGTTTCAATGACTTCGGTGTCTGTCGTGACTGCGTAAGCGGTCACTAATTCTCCTGTACTTGTTCTCATGCATGACCCATCCACATAAAGTGTCAGGTCTGGATCTGGTAATGGGACATCTGTCAAGTCTTGTCTGGGTTTTGTCGTAATAGTAATGACTTCAATGCAATCATGTGCCAGTGGGTCTGTTCCACTTAATGGCAAAAGTGTGGCAGGATTTAATGTACTGCAGCGTCTGATTTCTATGTGTGGCTGAAACAATGTTAGTTCGTAACCTGTCAGTCGTGCTATAGTCAAGTGCTGAGTCTGAGTTCGGTTTAAAAGAACTTCCACGGAGTGTGGAACTTGCACTGTCAATTGATGTCCTAATACTATGGAATCGCTTTGTCTGATCGCTAAAGCTGTCGCTGCGACTGATTTCAGGCATGTAGGCAGAGCCTGAGCTACTGGATCTAATGTGCTGGAAAAGTAAGCACACGGCTTGTGTGAACCTGCTTGTTCCTGAGTGAGTACTGACAAGGCAGTACCTTCGCGTTCTGTAACGAAGAGTGTAAAAGGCTTACTGTAACATGGTGTCGCTAAAACAGGTGCTTGACATAAGGCTTTCTTTAAGTCTTCAAAAGCTTGTGTATGTGCCTGAGTCCACGGGAGGACAGTCGAAGTCGCTGCCTCCTGGGTTGTCAACTGAATGAGTGGCTTTACTAAAAATGCATACTGGGGAATCCATTGTCTGCAGTACGAAGTGAGACCTATGAAGGCCCGCACCTCCTTTTGTGTCTTGGGTGGTGGCATGTTTACAATTAACTGGATGCGATCAGGTGTGAGCTGTCTTCCCCCCTTGGACAGCAAGTGCCCAAGGTACACAACTTGCTGAACACAGAATTGCAGCTTCGAAGGGGACACCTTGTGCCCCTTGTCGGCCAGAAAATGTAAAACCGTCAGTGATGCTTTTTCACATTCGGGTTCGCTTCGGGCGGTGATCAGCAGATCATCGACATACTGAAGCAGTGCAGTGTTAACAGGCATGTGGATACTGTCAAGTTGTCTTTTCAGTGCTTGGCTGTAGATGCTGGGGCTTTCTGTGAATCCTTGAGGTGCGCGTGCAAATTTAAAGCTTCGTCCATTTAAACTAAATCCGAACAAATATTGGCTTTCCGGATCGATTGGGACGCTAAAGAAGGCGTTCTTGAGGTCAATTACAGTAAAGAACGTTGCTTCTGAATCAATAGCTGTCAATAATGAAGAGATATCTGGAACCACGGGATATTGTGGTATGCATTTATTCAATTCGCGCAGATCAATAATTAATCGATAAACTGGTGGTGCTTTTGGATCAGTTCGTTTAAGAAACGGAATTATAGGAGAATTACACACATTGGAGTCGGTTTCCACAACCACTCCTTGTGCAATGAGCTCGTCAATGATTTGCAGCAAAGCCACTACAGCATCTGGAGGTAACTTGTATTGCCGAATTCGTGGTAATACCACTCCTGTTTTGAGTGTGACTCGATATGGTGTAATGTGCATACAACCTACATCAGTAGGGCCTTGTGCCCACAAATGTGCAGGGACATTCTGTAAACTGTGATCCATGTCTCTAAATACATAGTGACCTTTAAAGTCACGCAAAAATAGTCGTACCCCCTCTGGGGAACAACATATTACAGCTCCTAGAGCTTTCAGTGTCTTTATACCTAACAAGTTTTCTGGGCATGATTTTGTAAGCAATAGATCTGTAGTCCGTGTCAATGGACCAACTGTAAGAGGCAGAGGTTGCGATACTTCGTTAACAATAGGTTGTCCTGAAAATCCAAGGGAAACATTTTGTGAGCCTGAGAGGGGTGCCCCTGGAACCTCGTCGTGACTTATAGTTGTTCTGCTTGCCCCTGTATCAATTAAAAATTTTCTGTCCTTCCCTAATACTTGACTCTGTACATAAGGACCCTCTTGATCTACGGGAACCTCAATAAGGGGTACGCCAACTTCCCTCTCTAGGCTATTTCATGTGTATCGCTGATAATCTGGATAGTCATTTTGTGCATACTGGTACATCTGTTGTGTCGTGTTTTGTGTTGCGGCAATAGGCTGTGACTGTGGTACCGCTACGGTCTGTTGTGCAGCTTGCATAGGCTGTACATTCTGAGGTGCTTGTTGTTGGATCTGATCCTGTCTAGGCGGACGTGGTCTCTCCTTGGTTTTACCCGTAGAGATATTATGTTTCAGAACTGCACAATCGTTTATATAATGACCTGGCTGTTTACAATAGTTGCATGTCCCTTTAACGGGAACCGCTGAGTTACTGGACTGTGTCGCACCCTTTTTATGACTGTCAGCCGGAACTGACTGGGCGACGAGCATTTTCATTTTCGTGTCTTTCATACGTCTTTGTTCGTGTTCTTGTTCTTCTCTAATTCTATTCTGGTGATACTGTAACATTTGTAACATTTGTGACGGGGTATTAGCTTGCCAAGAGCTCTCTACTTTCAATACTCTGTTCTTAACCTGAGGCAAGGAATTTTCGACTAGTTTCGTTACAAAAAGATGTGGATATGAATCGCTACTTGCTTTCAGGCCGCTATTAATACCAAAACATTTTTCAAATCGGGAATAAAAATCACTAGTGTCTTCATCGGGTTTCTGTTTGCAAGCTGATATTGCTCCCCAGTCTTCCTTTTTCGTAGTTAATAAACGTGGCAATACTTGTACTAATAATCCTGGTAATGCTTTAGTTTTGTCTCCAAGCCCTACGCCTGCAGTTCGGGCATTTTCTTCGTTTTCTAATGCTGTCCAATCAATCTTTTGTTCTCCCACCTCCCATTCTTTTTCTTTGAGTTTCTCGTAAATACCGGCAGCGAATAATACTTTCAATATTTTCATAATGTCAGGATAGGTATAATCACCCATGAGTAACATGTCTTTTATTTCACGGTGAAAACCTGCTGGATCTCTGTCATGGCTGGGCACTAATTTTTTCATTTCCAATAGTTCTATTTTAGTTATAGGCGTGTACACAAACACGCGTCTAAAAGTATTATCATCATTCCTAACTGGGTGTACTTCGCGTAAGGGATTCTGTCTGTCTATGTAATACATTTTTCTTTCCATGGAGGGAGCTGAATCATGCTCTGGACATAGGAAGGCACTGTATCGATGCCGATGTTCTAGAATTTCTTTAATTAGATCGGTACCCATACCTCTCCATTTATTCGTGAGTAATTCTATCAGTATATCAGGTAGGGGACCAGGATCGGAGTGTTCGTTTTTATACAATATAAGGAGGTGTTGTATCATGTATATACCAGCTAAACGCTGTTCGTCTGGTGTGAGATTCAGAAACGTGTGTGCTAGCGCATCATCACTGTATTTTTCAGAACTGTCAGCCCATTGTACTGCTGACCTGGCTGATTCTTGTTCATCCATAGAATCGAGCACATGGTACCCCCTTCGTTCTCGGAGTATTTTATCAGTAGCCTGGAATAAGTGTTCAGGGGTCCTTGGATTTGAGATAGCTGCTTGAAAAATTCTGTTACATTCTGGACGTATCGGACGCATTGTATTATTAAAAGATCTTCCCTTACCTACATAAGCTATCATTTCTCTAGCTGGTAATTCTAATTGTCCTGTGGTCATTTCTGACTGTTCCTCCTCCTCTCCCTCTGATTCAGTTTTATCTGCCTCTAATCTTCTTTCATGTATTCGTTCTACTTCTTTTCTGATCTTTCGGTACATAACTTCTATACTCTTCTGTTTATCATGTTTTCCGTCTGCTATATTCTGACCCCATCTGGTAAGTACTTGCATTTCCTCCGGATCTACCTCAGGCCTATCTCTGTTTCTGATCAAGCAGTTTATGAAGAAGCGTAACAATAATTTTTGCATGTCCACTTTCTGGTATTCCATGGCCTCGCCAATACTTTCAGGACCTTGCCCTGTTTGGATAAAGTGATATATTTTGTCTAGATGACCAATCATTCCTGGTAGCGTCATTAGATAGGTCGAAACTCGTCGTAAACGTACTGATGATAGCAACATTCTGTCGTGTTTACCGGGCACTGGATCATATCTACAATCTGTAAGAGGCTCATTAAATATATTGTGATTAGCTGTTTGGGGTGTACGTTGGTGTGCTAAATCCCTATAAGTCAACCTAGGTGCTGGCGGTGGCGTGGAAAAACCTCCTGTCGCACCTCCTGTCGCACCTCCTGAGGTGCCAAGTCCAAAAGGATTTGTTGGATGTAGGGTAGAGAGTGTAGATGCAGGAAGGACTGTAGAAACAGGAGGAACGTTTAGAACGTGAGGAGGAGATTGTTGCTGCGGAGGTGGGGGCAGATGATCTCGGGGTTGAGCGTCGTCAACAGGTGGTGCGCGTGGCTGCGCACCATTAGCATATTCGGGGGCGGCATCATCTAAATAGGAAGAAAGGAAAATGTCCTTTGCGGTCTTGGGATGTACCTTAATCGGGAGTAATGGAGGTGGCAGATCTTTTGGTACCTCCAGGGTGGCCTTAGGCAAACCCTCGGCCAGAAGAGGATACATACCATTCAGAAGAGTGTTTCGTTGTCTGTCTACTTGTTCTGTTTTTACTCGGATACCTTCGTCAATTAATATGTTTTCTCGGGCTTTGTCTGAATTCTCCCTGCCTTTCTCTTCTTTTCTGAACGCTTTCTCTGCGCGTCTATGCGATTCTTTACGCCATAATTCAATGGCATCTTTCTGTGACTGTCTGGCTTTCTTTTTCCATAATACTTCTTCTACTCTCATGATGCAATCTGCATCCCATGTTCCAGCAGCGGGCCATCTCTGACTCTCTGCTAAATCCTTGGTATAGTCCACCCATAAATCTAGATATAATACGGCATCTAGGCCATGTTTATGGTACATAAAGTACCCTGGAGTGTCCCTAGGTGGAATGGGAACAGCTTCCTCGAGTATCCCTTTTCTAGTTTTTATCTGTCTTAATTTCGAGAATAACGGCATCTTGAACCTTGCTACTTGGTTCTTACTCGGACTTGAACACAATTAATACAATAAACACAGTAATGAAGATCGAACAATCACTCGTACCACGACATTTAAAACATATCAAAACATTTTAGAACGAACAATAATAATTAGAATAAAACTAGTTAACTGCATAATACTAGATGTACTGCTAAACAGCACAGATACACTGCTGAAACAGTGCAGACCAGGTCTGTGTACCCAAACCCGTCTTGACCGGCACAAACCAATGCGCACGTCTAGATGCGTCCCCAGCAACGGTACTCACCGGGAAGCACGGAACGGAACAGAAGGCCTCGGAAGTCTGGACTGGACTAGACCAGACTGGACTGGACTCGACTCGTGACTTAGATACTTCGGAACTTCGGAATCTGGTGGGCCTCTGTATACCTCGGATCTTGCTCTCTCAGCTAGGCTCTGGTCGGGATTCTCCGCACTCCTCACCGCCTCGTCTGGGTGTTGATCGCAGCCTCAGTCACGCCCGTTGGCCTGAGGGAGATACAGGAAATCCTGCGGGTACGCGTAGTTGTCCGTCCGGCTGTGGCAGGAGACCGGGTCTGCAAAGCACCTCCGGCGCGTGGGGTGTGAGAGGTGTCCCTGTTCGGGCGCCAATTATGTGGTAAATTTAATTACCTAGACTTAATTTATGCGGTAAAATTAAATAAGAATAACTCAGTAAAAATAAGAGGCAGAATCCGTGGCATTTGAGGTTTTAAAATGGGTTTATTCCTTACAAAGGAATTGGTTCGAACCAGGCAATCGTATTCCGTCACCACTAAGGTTCGGGAAGGGATAGAAGCAATACTTTATTGACAGGTTGTCATATATATAGTAAAATGTATTACAGTGAAGACATATGCAGAAGGCGTTATAGCTGAGAAGAGAGATAGGAATACACATACGTAATGAAAAAGGCGTTACAATAGGCGTGCATGAGGGCATGTACTAGAAACGTCATTATGCTGATGACACAAGTGGGTGGATCCATAAGAGAATCCTGCAAAGTCAGCAGAAATACTTGCCAAATATGCGCGCACTGTAGCATGACGTGTGATTGACGTGTAACTGGAGTGTGAAGGGGACTTGACATTTAGCCCTACATGAGGAGACAGAAGTCTGGGATGTCAGAACAACCTAATCCCAAATCGTATCTAATATCTTGTGTTTAAGGAACTATATTATCTGGAAGGAAAGGTCTCTCAGGCAGAGGCTATCCTATACTAACTACTAGTGCGTGTATAAGCGTCTACGTATCTACATGGGATGCGAGGGGCATGGGCCTACCATGGCAACAGAAGCCATGAATTACTTGCTCGGAGACAGTAAGGCCGAGCCCTTTGCTCTGTAGCTGGAAGGATGTTTACCTAAACTACTAGACAGGAATGCGTTTCTCGAGGAGCGGAGCAGATAACTTGAAGGCTGAATACAATTTTGGCAGGCAACAGGCCGGGCCAGGCACCGTTAGCCGCGCAGGAAGCAAGACAAAGGTCATGGATACAGATACAGGTCCAGGCTGGAGCATTCAGAGGCAGAAGCAGGAAAAGCTCGATGGCAGAATTCAGGGCCTACCTTGCCAGAGCTGGAAAACGTGGAAAGTATACCTGTTGGACAGGCCACACGAAGGGCTGGCTCCCTCCCCGCATGACAGGGCCCCAGCCCAGGCCCACCAGGCGTGACCCACGAGAATCACCCGCACCCCGTCTCCCGACGGAATTCCTGCCCTCGGACCTCCATGTATCACGGACCCAAGCCACCACCGGCTCCCCCGGCCGGGTCAAGCCGCCATCTTGGGCCCTGCGCCACGAGGCCGCGTGGCCTCCATCCGACCCTAACCCTGGGCCTGGCCGGCCCCGACATCCCGGCACCACCATCCACCCAGGAGGTGAGCGGACCACTTGGCAGGTCAATGGGAGAACGAAGCGCCAAGGACTCTCCCCCGCCAGGTGCCGATCGCCTCCAGCTCCCCCAGGCGCTGGCTCCACCCCCTGCTGGGTGTCTGGACACCTTCATCCCGGACCCTCCGACCTCCAAGTGCGAGGGTCCGGACATCAAAGGGCGCCTGCCCTATAACTGGGGCAGCTCCGGAGCAGGGGGGCAGTTGTATCCTGGAGTCGAGAGACACCGAGAGAACTCAGCCTTGACGGACTACTGGCGCTGCCGTAGCCCTACCTTGCGAACTATCGCCCTGCCTGCTGGCGCTGCCGCGCCCTTCTGCAACATCCATCCTCGTCGGGACCTGCTGGCGCTGCCGCGGACCGTTGTAACGACCACCTTCACCGGGACCTGCTGGCGCTGAACTCACTGGGTCTACTGGGATAACGACCTGCTATACAGCGAACAAAGAATCGCGGAGCTAGGGGCCGGTCGAGTACTAGTGGTACCTCTCCGCTTCAGAGACTTTCTGCTCAACCTGGCCCACGATGTACCCCTGGCTGGACACCTGGGCCAGGACAAAACTTACAGTCGCCTAGTAACCCACTTTTTCTGGCCGAAGATGAGGAACGACGTCCTGAACCACTGCCGGTCCTGCCCCACGTGCCAAGCCAGCGGGAAGAGTGGCCGTAAGCTGAAAGCCCCTCTACAACCCTTCCCAGTGGTCACTACCCCGTTCGAGAGGGTAGGGATAGACATTGTGGGGCCCCTGGACCCCCGCACGGCGCAAGGACACAGGTTCATCCTAGTACTGGTGGACCACGCCACCCGCTACCCCGAGGCGGTGCCCCTACGAACTGTGACCGCTCCGGTGGTTGGCCGGGCCCTAATGGGGATCTTCTCCCAGGTGGGCTTCCCCCGAGAAGTCGTCAGCGACCGAGGGACGAACTTCATCTCCAAATACATGAAGTCCCTCTGGCAACAGTGCGGGGTCACCTACAGATTCACGACCCCCTATCACCCCCAAGGGAATGGACTAGTGGAGCGATTCAACCGCACTCTCAAGGGGATGATTGGGGGATTGGAAGAGCCCCTCCGTCGCCAGTGGGATGTACTACTCCCGTGCCTCCTCTTCGCCTACCGGGAAGTTCCCCAGAAATCCCTCGGTTTTAGCCCTTTCGAACTCCTGTACGGGCACCCTGTGCGAGGGCCCCTCAGCCTAGTCAAAGAAGGTTGGGAGATGGCCCCCCTAAAGACCCCTCCAGACGTCTTCAAGTACCTCCTGGCCCTACGCAACCAGACTCGGCGCTTCAGGGAGATGGCCAAGGCGAACCTCGAGGCCAGCCAGGAAGACATGAAGAGGTGGTATGATCACAATGCCTCCTCCGTCGAGTTCGAACCTGGTCAACAAGTGTGGGTGATGTCCCCCACCGAACCATGTGCCTTGCAAGATAAGTGGACGGGGCCCTTCAAAGTGGTCGAGCGCAAAAGCCCCGTCACTTACCTCATCGACATGGGGACCCCCCGGGACCCCCTTCGGGTCCTCCACACCAACAGACTCAAACCACACTTTGTGCGCTCAGAACTTAGCCTCCTGATGGCTACGGACAGTGGGGCAGAGGAAGACTCCGAACCCCTCCCGGATCTACTGAAGGCCCAGGAGAACGACGGTTCCGTGGATTGGGTCCGGCTCTCCGATGCCCTCACCCCAGAGCAACGCCAGGGCTGCCGGGACCTCCTGCTGCGGTTCGCTACCCTGTTCTCCCTCACCCCCGGGGTCACCCCTTGGTGCTTGCACGACGTGGACACCGGGGACAGTCCCCCTATCCGACACCGGGCCTATCGCGTACCAGATCGGGTACGGGCTTGCATACAAGAAGAAGTAGCCAGAATGCTCACGATCGGGGTCATCGAGCCCTCGGACAGTCCCTGGGCCAGCCCGGTTGTATTGGTACCCAAAGCTGCTGCCCCCGGCACCACACCTGAACTGAGATTCTGCGTCGACTACCGGGGCTTGAACGCTGTCACCCGGACCGACGCTCATCCTATCCCCCGGGCGGACGAACTGATCGACCAGCTGGTGGCCGCCCGCTACCTCAGTATCTTCGACCTAACAGCGGGCTACTGGCAGATCGGCCTCACACCCCGGGCTCAGGAACGATCTGCCTTCTCTACCCCCGATGGCCACTACCACTTCAAGGTCATGCCCTTCGGCATGAAGAACGCCCCCGCCACGTTTCAACGTCTTGTGAACCAGGTCTTGGCGGGGCTCGAAGAGTTCAGCGCGGCCTACCTGGACGATATCGCTGTATACAGCCGCCACTGGTCCGACCACCTCCTCCACCTCCAAGAGGTCCTACAGGCCCTCCAGCGGGCCGGCCTCACGATTAAGGCCGGCAAATACCAAATTGGTCAAGGGTCCGTGACCTACCTTGGACACCAGGTGGGAAGCGGGCTGGTGGCCCCGCTGCAACTTAAAATTGCTGCCATCCAGTCCTGGCAGCCCCCCGTCACCCAGACCGAGGTCCGAGCCTTCTTGGGGCTCACCGGCTACTACCGGCGGTTCGTGAGGGACTACGGCAGCATTGTGGGGCCCCTCACGGGTCTCACGTCCAAAAACCAACCGAAGCGGATTAACTGGACCCCCGATTGTCAAGCGGCCTTCGAAAAGCTGAAGTCCGCCCTGTGCACCGCCCCTGTACTCCAGGCCCCCGATTACAGTCGGGAATTCGTGGTACAGACAGACGCCTCCGACCACGGCATCGGGCGGTTCTTTCCCAAGTGAACCCCGAAGGTCATGACCGGCCGGTGGCCTTCATCAGCCGACGTCTCCTGGCCCGAGAACAGCGCTGGTGCACAATCGAGAGGGAGGCCTTCGCAGTGGTGTGGGCCCTCAAAAAGCTCCGGCCCTATCTCTTCGGTACCCACTTCCGGGTACAAACCGACCATCGACCCCTGCAGTGGCTGATGCAGATGCGGGGGGAGAACCCAAAACTATTGCGCTGGTCCATCTCCCTGCAGGGAATGGACTTCACCGTGGAGCACCGACCGGGCCAAGACCACGCCAACGCGGATGGCCTGTCACGCTTTTTCCGCCTCGACGAGGAGAGTCCCCAAGGAGATGGGTGACTCTCCCCGCCTTCAGCTGGGGGGGACGCATGTTGGACAGGCCACACGAAGGGCTGGCTCCCTCCCCGCATGACAGGGCCCCAGCCCAGGCCCACCAGGCGTGACCCACGAGAATCACCCGCACCCCGTCTCCCGACGGAATTCCTGCCCTCGGACCTCCATGTATCACGGACCCAAGCCACCACCGGCTCCCCCGGCCGGGTCAAGCCGCCATCTTGGGCCCTGCGCCACGAGGCCGCGTGGCCTCCATCCGACCCTAACCCTGGGCCTGGCCGGCCCCGACATCCCGGCACCACCATCCACCCAGGAGGTGAGCGGACCACTTGGCAGGTCAATGGGAGAACGAAGCGCCTAGGACTCTCCCCCGCCAGGTGCCGATCGCCTCCAGCTCCCCCAGGCGCTGGCTCCACCCCCTGCTGGGTGTCTGGACACCTTCATCCCGGACCCTCCGACCTCCAAGTGCGAGGGTCCGGACATCAAAGGGCGCCTGCCCTATAACTGGGGCAGCTCCGGAGCAGGGGGGCAGTTGTATCCTGGAGTCGAGAGACACCGAGAGAACTCAGCCTTGACGGACTACTGGCGCTGCCGTAGCCCTACCTTGCGAACTATCGCCCTGCCTGCTGGCGCTGCCGCGGCCTTCTGCAACATCCATCCTCGTCGGAACCTGCTGGCGCTGCCGCGGACCGTTGTAACGACCACCTTCACCGGGACCTGCTGGCGCTGCCGCGGACCGTACCTCGACCATCTTCACCGGGACCTGCTGGCGCTGCCGCGGACCGTGTATCGACCATCTCCACCGGGACCTGCTGGCGCTGCCGCGGCCCGTACCAGCTAAACCACCAAGCTCGAGGATTGTGAGCTAACCACCATATCATCCGAACTACCAGACTGGTAAACAGACTGTCCCGCTACCCCTTTTTCCTATCTTGAGAGACTTAATCGAGGGGACCCCTGAGTCCAGACCTCCTTGTACCATTTCATCGTACCTTAAGAAGTGCATATAAAGAACGCTAAATCTTATCCTTGTGTGGTATCTGTCTGTGGGAGGGGGAAGTTATTTGTCTGTACGATCGCTGGAGACGGCTCTCCCCGGAGACCTCTCCCCTTGTCCCCGGCCGACCCTCCCGGTCCGTCTAACAATACCATATAAAGACGGTGGCAAGGCATACTTAGGAACGGAATATCTGACCCATTCATGGCAGATCTGAAAGGGGACATGTTAACGTTGGACGCATATGTATTTGCGTCTTCATAGCTTGAAGTGGAGGGAACATACATGTACTTGTAGCATGTACATGGAGCCGTTGGGGTCTAAGATAGGGGACACAATTGACCATAAAATTCATATTTCCTCAACTGGAGCGCGCTGAACGCGCTATCACCCCTCCGGCCGGAAACCGTCCGACGACTGTGATCTACGCCGGGTCATCCAGCTGCACTGACCGTGCCCTGTGACCCCGCTTCGCTATCCCCGGACATCTCAGGCCGCGCCGCCCCCGCTGTGGAGACCCCCCCTGCACCGCCGTGCTGAGAGTCGCTGGTCGCGCCTGCCTACCTGCCCACACCCGCTGATCGAGGACCCAAGACCACTTCCCAAGCTGAGAGGCGCACCGACCTGTGCTGACTCTCCACGTCACGAAAGAAGTTCCAGTATGGGGCTCGGGGCCCGCAACGCCTTATTTCCCCGTTCGCAGGAGCCGATCTCTGTGAGTACTGGAACCACAAGTAACATTTGCGAGAGACTACAAAGTATCCATTTGAAACTACGAACAAAGAACATTTGCCTGCTTTATAACCTGGTGGCATAGCGAAAACGTTATTGGTCTTGTGATAAGTCTGCTGAGATATATATACCTATTTTTACACAAAGAAGCGTATTTTTCTACATATCCAAGGCTGGTGTCCGTTTCTGGGGGGATTGATGTATTTACTGTGTGTGTGATTGTAAGTGCTTAACCAACAACGCCTGAGGAATAGCCTTGGCTGCTCACGCCACGCACCTAGAGGGTGAGCAAGGGTCATTCACAAGGGGTTATCCTGCGCCCTGACGTAGAGGAGAGGGTTCCTGCTTGACACAAGGGCAACCTTGCGCCAACCAGAGACCCCCGAGTCTAACATTGTTGGCAGCGGCTGGGATTTCGGATTTGCATTTGTAATTTGCATACAGTGAATTATTAATCACCAGATAGTGAGAGCAGACCAAGTAACGCAGCCACAGGTTTTCATTTCTGAACTTTGTTGAGACATCTGCCATTACTGCAACCATGCCTCGCTCACTCTCTGCTGGAAGAGCACTCTCTGTGATTTCTGGAATGGATGAGGTGGATTGGGAGAGACTGGAAGGTTACACAGCGGAGCAATTGAAAGGCTGCAGTGTAAAATTCAGAGTTCCCCATGCTGGATTCAGGAAGAAGAACCAGTACACCAAGGCGTTGAGAGCCTGGAAGGAGTCAAGAGACCCACGGAACGCGGGGGACATCGTTCCACCCGACAACCTTGAGGAGCCCAGCAGAGTCCGGTCGCCAGAGGAGCTGGCAGACAGGGCAGCAGACAGGGCGCATGCAATGGAGATGGCAAAGTTGGCAGGACAAATGGAAATGGAAAAGCAGAAGTTGGCCCTGGAGGCACAACAACGCCAAATGGATCATGATATAAGATTGAAGGAGTTGGAGCTGAAGGCGAAAAGTTTGGACACCGCTCCTTCTGGTGGCAGCACTCCACCGGTGCAGGTAGAGTCCAAGGTGTACATCCCCAAAGATGTAGTAAAGGAGTATTTTAGAAAGGATGACATAGGGCAGTGGTTTAGAGCCTACGAGGTGGCCATGTGTTCACACCGGGTCCCTGAGAAAGACTGGGGAGCGGGGTTGTGGGGAAGGTTCCTTGCTGAAGGGCGTGACACACTGTTAGATTTACTCTTAGATCTCCAAGCCTCATACCCCCATATGAAGGAAGCTTTAATGACCAGGTATGGGTTAACTCCTGAGCTATATAGACAGAGGTTCAGGGAGACTAAGAAGATCCCTGAGAGTACGTATGTGGAGTATGTAACCTTTTTCTGCAGAGCACTGGATGGTTGGGTGAAGGGTAGCAAAGTGAATGATTATCAAGGGCTGCTTGATTTAATTGCATGGGAGCACTTGTCCAGTCAATGTTTTCCTGAGCTACGCCAGCACCTGATTGATAGCAAGCTGTCCAACCCGAGGAAGCTTGCTGAGGAGGCGGACTGCTGGCTCAGCACCAGGGTCCACAAGGGTCAAGTGGGAGACTCCGCCAAAGGTGGGCAGGGTCCCCAGCAGAAGAGTGGGGGGGACAGGGGTAAACAGAAAGGGTTCCAAAAAGGCCCCCAAAGTAATCCCCAAGGGAACCAGCAGAAGGGTTCTCAGCCTTCCCCACCCCCGCAGCAGAACGGGGCCCTGACAGGTAGACCTGTTCCAAAGGGGCCCTTCAATTGTTATAGGTGTGGTGACCCGGGTCACATTGCCTCTGATCCTAAGTGTCGCCTGTTTGGTAAGACCGCACCCACTGGTGCTCCACCCCGGCAAGTAGCTAATATTAACTTTGGGGAGGAGGTAGCAGTCCAGGAGGGTGGGGGTCCCGGGCAGATGACCCTAGTCTCGCTAGGAGACAGTGAGATGGTCCCTGAAACCTACTTACCCTCTAACACTAAGAAATATGGGCAAGTAGTGACCATCAATGGAAAGAAGGTTGAGGCTCTTAGAGATACAGGAGCCAGCGTGACCTCGGTGAGGCAACACCTGGTGTCTCAAGAGCAGATTGTACCCAATGCCTACTGTAGGGTTGTCAATGCTGACAACATAGAGAGTCGTTGTCCAATGGCTCAAGTTCCCTTTGAGTGGGGGGAGGTCTCTGGTACTCTACAAGTCGCTGTGAGAACTGACATGCCTGTAGACTGTCTGCTAGGGAACGACCTGGAGAGCTCCCCTTGGGAAAAGGTGGAGAAGACCACGCATCTGAGGATGGTGGGTCTACCCGACTGGGCGTGCGTGACCACCTGGTCCATGGCAGCCAGTAGGGGTGTTGAGAGGGTCCTGGAGCCTGAGGGAGAGGTCCAGGAACCGGCCTTAGGGAGAAGGCGGAGGAGGCGCGGGAAACCGGCCCCCGAAGTTCCCACGGCCCAGGAGGAAGTAGACCCTGAGGGGGATGCTCTGGAGCCTACCGGGGAACAGATTGCCGAACTGGGAGACTTGCCTGAGCTGACCCATTGGCAGCAAGAAGGAGGTCCCTCCAGGGAGGAATTCTGCAGGGAGCAGAATGAATGCCCTTCTCTCGTGGGTATGCGGCAGCAGGCTGCAGACCAGGCCAATGGTGTTCAGGCCAAAACACACTACGTGTACTGGGAGAGTGACCTCCTGTATTCCGAGCCTAAGGCTGCTGAACCTGGGTCAGCCCGTGTGCTGGTGGTACCCCAGAAGTTCAGAACCTTCCTACTGGGGCTGGCTCATGATGTGCCTTTAGCAGGACATTTGGGGATGGACAAGACCTGACAGGCTTGTCACCCACTTTTACTGGCCCCAAATGCACAAGAATTCAGATTCCTACTGCAGAACCTGTCAGACTTGCCAGGCAAGTGGTAAGAGCGGAGGGAAGCACAAGGCTCCTCTGCAGCCCTTCCCCGTGGTCGGTACGCCATTCCAGCGAGTGGGTATTGATATTGTGGGGCCTCTGGACCCCAAGACAGCCCTGGGCAACAGATTCATCCTGGTCTTGGTGGACCATGCCACCCGGTACCCTGAAGCCATCCCTCTGAGGACAGTGACGGCCCCCGTGGTGGGACGAGCACTGATGGGAATTTTCTCCCGAGTGGGATTCCCTCTAGAGGTGGTGAGCGACAGGGGGACCAATTTCATATCGACATATATGAAATCCCTGTGGAAGGAGTGTGGGGTAACTTACAAGTTCACCACTCCTTACCACCCCCAAGGAAATGGGTTGGTTGAGAGATTCAACCGAACCCTCAAAGGCATGATCATGGGCCTGGACGGCCCAATGAGGCGTAAGTGGGACGTCCTCTTGCCATGCCTGCTCTTCGCTTACCGAGAGGTGCCACAGAAGTCTCTAGGATTCAGCCCCTTTGAGCTTCTGTATGGTCACCCGGTAAGAGGAACTCTGAGTTTGGTAAAGGAAGGCTGGGAGCAATCTCCCAGGAAACCTCCCCAGAATGTATACAGTTACATGCTGGCCTTCCGAAACCAGACTAGGCGTTTCAGGCAACTTGCTGAGGCAAATCTGGAAGCCAGCCAGGAGGAGATGAAGCGGTGGTACGACCGGAATGCCACTCTGGTAGAGCTTCAACCTGGACAAAAGGTGTGGGTCTTGGCCCCAGTGGAGCCTTGTGCACTTCAGGATAAGTGGACAGGTCCATTTGAGGTTGTGGAGCGCAAAAGTCCTATCACCTACTTGGTGGACATGCAGTCTCCCAGGAACCCTTTGAGGGTCCTACATGTTAACCGCCTTAAGCCCCACTTAGAGAGGACCGAAGTGGGCATGCTGCTGGCCACTGATGATGGAATGGAAGAGGAGACCGAGCCTCTTCCTGACCTCTTAGTAGCTTCTGAGAGAGATGGGTCAGTTGATGGAGTTAACCTCTCACCCACCCTGACGCCCGAACAACAGGAAGATTGCCGCCACTTGCTGGGGCAGTTTCCAGATAGGTTCTCCCTGGTTCCTGGTGTCACAGATTGGTGCGTCCATGATGTGGACACAGGAGACAGCTTACCTGTGAAGCACAAGGCTTACAGGGTAACTGACAGGGTCAGAGCTTGCATCAAGGAGGAGGTCTCCAAAATGCTTGCGCTAGGGGTGGTTGAGTCCTCCAGCAGTCCTTGGTCCAGCCCCGTGGTCTTGGTCCCCAAAGCTGCTGCGCCGGGAGCCACACCTGAACTCCGGTTCTGTGTGGACTACAGAGGACTCAATTCAGTAACTAAGACTGACGCGCACCCCATCCCCAGAGCTGATGAGCTCATTGATCGGCTGGGGGCTGCCCGGTTCCTCAGCACGTTTGATTTAACGTCTGGGTACTGGCAGATCGCCTTGACCGATGGGGCCAAAGAGAGGTCAGCATTCTCTACACCAGATGGGCACTTCCAGTTCCGAGTCATGCCATTTGGAATGAAGAATGCCCCTGCCACCTTTCAGAGGTTGGTCAACCAGGTACTGGTTGGGCTGGATGCGTTCAGTGCCGCCTACCTGGATGACATCGCAGTGTTCAGTGCCACCTGGCCCGAACACCTGCGCCACCTCTGGGAAGTGTTGATGGCTCTGCGCCGAGCAGGCCTCACGATCAAGGCAAGCAAGTGCCAGATCGGGCAGGGTTCCGTGGTGTACTTGGGACACCAAGTGGGGAGTGGCAAGGTGGCACCCTTGCAACCCAAAATTGAGACCATCCTGGCTTGGGAACCCCCCAAGACGCAGACCACAGTGAGGGCCTTCCTGGGGCTCACTGGGTACTACAGGAGGTTTGTCAAGGGATATGGAACGATTGTTGCCCCCTTGACAGAGCTGACTTCCAAGAAGCAGCCCAGGAACGTGATATGGACTGACACCTGTCAGAAAGCTTTCGACACCCTGAAGACTGCCATGTGCACGGCGCCCGTGCTCTTGGCCCCTGACTTCTCCAAGGAATTCCTAGTGCAGACAGACGCTTCAGAGCATGGTGTAGGGGCTGTTCTCTCACAGATGACTGAGGAGGGCTGGGACCAACCCGTAGCCATCAGTAGGAGGTTACTTCCACGGGAAAGTAGGTGGAGTGCAATTGAGCGAGAAGCATTTGCTGTGGTCTGGGCGCTGAAGAAGCTAAGACCCTACTTGTTTGGGTCTCACTTCCGGGTTCAGACGGACCACAGGCCCCTCAGATGGTTGATGCAAATGAGGGGTGAGAACTCGAAGCTGTTGAGGTGGTCCATCTCCCTACAGGGTATGGACTTTACGGTGGAACACCGTCCTGGTACAGATCACGCCAATGCTGACGGTCTGTCCAGGTATTTCCGCCTTAGTGACGAGGAACCCCCTGGGCAAGGGTAGTTCTCCCCACATTTCAGCTGGAGGGGACACGTGTTAGACCTGGCACCTTGGCGTGAGTTTCCCTTCCACTTTTTGATGGTGTGCCTCGATTGTTTTGCTGGTGTTGTCCGCTCAGGGCACTGCGCCACGGCTAATCCGTGCCGCAGTGCAAGTGCTCCCTAGGTAAAGTGTACCTGTAATTGATGTCCATGATTGGTTTATTGGATTCACTGTCAGTCCCCAGTAAAGTGCACCAGGGGTGCCAGGGCTTGTGAATGCCAATGCTGCTGGTGGGCTTGCAGCGCTCCGCGCCACCCACAGAAAGCGGCCTTGTAAAATGTGTCTAGGGTCTGCCACCGCAGACCCTGTGCGCGGTCTGGGACCGTCGCGCTGACTGCGCAAGTGCCCCCACTTGCCAGTCCCTAAACCTTCCATTACCTACATATTAGCCACCCCTCTGGTAGGCCCAAGGGCAGGGTGCATTGTAGGCATAAGGTAGGACATGCCCTCATGTGTGTGGCATGTCTTAGTAGTGAATTACAGCCATTTTCGTTTTTCACTATTGAAGGCTACCTGCTCTCCATAGGCCAGAATGGGCTGCTGGAGTCACTACACGCTGTGACCCCAGTGGACTCAGAGAGCATGGTAGAATGTCAAGTTTAGTATGCCTGAACTAAGAATAATAAAATACTTCTTGTAGTCAAGTTTATTTTAATTTCCTGGGTTTGTAAATACTACTTTTAGAAAGTTAGTATTTACTGACCTGGCCATTTCAGTCTGCCTCTGCTGCGTGTGTGTGTTCTGCCTAGCAACAGTAAGGAGCAGGGTTGGGGAATCCCCAGAGACAGGTTGGCTGCCAGGTGGTGGGTAGAGAGTTGACACCAGGGTGGGTGGGAGGAGTACACCTTGACTCTTGAATAGACCTGTGCTCTGCCACCACAAAGCCGGCGCCGCCCCCTGTGGAGCGGCTGATGTCTCTGCCCTGCTGCTGAAAGGAAAGAGCAGAGTCACCATAACAAATTGCTCCAGAACTGGACTGAGCCAGGCCCAGGCCCCCTGGCGCTAAAGAACAAAAGAATCATGGTATAAAAGTAGGAGCCTGGCTCCTAAGAAATCAGAATCCTGTTTTACCACAAAGAACCTCTGCCCGACTAGAAGGAGAAGGAGACGCTGGAGGAGCTGGCCTGCTGCTTGCCTTGCTGAGAAAGGAGAGGAAGAGACTACTGAAAATACTTTGCTGCTTTGTGCTTTAAACATTCTCCAAGGGCTTGATCTGAGCTTGCCCCCTGAACTGAACCCCAGGACCAGTGGGTTCTCTGTGCTTTTGCTCGTCCTCCGATTCGAGCCGTGTGTGCATCCCGCTGGAAAGAGACTGCGCCCCTCATCGCCCCTCCTAGGGCCGTGACACTCAGGAGATTGCCTGCCTCAACCCCGTGAGAGCCTCGCTCCGTCAGGAGCCGCTCTCTGTCCCCGGGCTAGGTTGCCTGCACCCCTGTCACCGCCTGCCACTGGAGCGCGCTGAACGCGCTATCACCCCTCCGGCCGGAAACCGTCCGACGACTGTGATCTACGCCGGGTCATCCAGCTGCACTGACCGTGCCCTGTGACCCCGCTTCGCTATCCCCGGACATCTCAGTCCGCGCCGCCCCCGCTGTGGAGACCCCCCCTGCACCGCCGTGCTGAGGGTCGCTGGCCGCGCCTGCCTACCTGCCCACACCCACTGATCGAGGACCCAAGACCACTTCCCAAGCTGAGAGTCGCACCGACCTGTGTCGACTCTCCACGTCACGAAAGAAGTTCCAGTATCTGGCTCGGGGCCCGCAACGCCTTATTTCCCCGTTCGCAGGAGCCGATCTCTGTGAGTACTGGAACCACAAGTAACATTTGCGAGACACTACAAAGTATCCATTTGAAACTACGAACAAAGAACATTTGCCTGCTTTATAACCTGGTGGCATAGCGAAAACATTATTGGTCTTGTGATAAGTCTGCTGAGATATATATACCTATTTTTACATAAAGAAGCATATTTTTCTACATATCCAAGGCTGGTGTCCGTTTCTGGGGGGATTGATGTATTTACTGTGTGTGTGATTGTAAGTGCTTAACCAACAACGCCTGAGGAATCGCCTTGGCTGCACACGCCACGCACCTAGAGGGTGAGCAAGGGTCATTCACAAGGGGTTATCCTGCGCCCTGACGTAGAGGAGAGGGTTCCTGCTTGACACAAGGGCAACCTTGCGCCAACCAGAGATCCCCGACTCTAACAGACACCCATAGCAAACGTGATCGCTGCACCTCCTCTACCTCTCGCCGCTCCATCCCACACGGTGCTCATGTTTGACACCCATAGTAAACGTGATCGCTGCACCTCCTCTACCTCTTACCGCTCCATCCCACACGGTGCTCGTGTTTGACACCCATAGTAAACGTGATCGCTGCACCTCCTCTACCTCTCACCGCTCCATCCCACACGGCGCTCATGTTTGACGCCCATAGTAAACGTGATCGCTGCACCTCCTCTGCCTCCCACCGCTCCATCCCACACGGCGGTCATGTTTGACACCCATAGTAAACGTGATCGCTGCACCTCCTCTGCCTCTCACCACTCCATCCCACATGGTGCTCATGTTTGACACTGTTAGAGTCGGGGATCTCTGGTTGGCGCAAGGTTGCCCTTGTGTCAAGCAGGAACCCTCTCCTCCACGTCAGGGCGCAGGATAACCCCTCGCGAATGACCCTTGCTCACCCTCTAGGTGCGTGGCGTGAGCAGCCAAGGCGATTCCTCAGGCGTTGGTGGTTAAGCACTTACAATCGTACATACAGTAAATACATCAATCCCCCCAGAAACGGACACCAGACTTGGATATATATAAAAATACGATTCTTTATGTAAAAATAAGGTATATATATCTCAGCAGACTTATCACAAGACCAATAACGTTTTCGCTAGGCCACCAGGTTATACAGCAGGCAAATGTTCTGGGTTCGTAGTTTCAAATGGATACTTTGTAGTCTCTTTACTTGTAGTTCCAGTACTCACAGAGATCGACTCCTGCGAACGGGGAAATAAGGCGTTGCGGGCCCCGAGCCCGATACTGGAACTTCTTTCGTGAGGTGGAGAGTCGGCACAGGTCGGTGCGACTCTCGGCTTAAGAAGTGTTCTTGGGTCCTCAATCAGCAGGTGTGGGCACGTAGGCAGGCGCGGCCAGCGACCCTTTAGCACGGCGGTGCAGGAGGGTCTCCACAGCGGGGGCGGCGCGGCCTGAGATGTCCGGGGATAGCGAAGCGGGGTCGCAGGGCACGGTCAGTGCAGCTGGATGACCCGGCGTAGATCGCAGTCGTCGGACGGCTTCCGGCGGGAGGGGTGATAGCACGGTCAGCGCGCTCCAGTAGCAGGCGGTGACAGGGGTGCAGGCGGCCTGGCCCGGGGACAGAGAGCGGCTCGGGACGGAGCGGGGCTCTCACGGGTTTGAGGCAGGCGAGCTTCTGAGTGTCACGGCCCTAGGAGGGGCGATGAGGGGCGCAGTCTCTTTTCCAGCGGGATGCCCACACGGCTCGAATTGGAGGATGAGCAAGAAGCACAGAGAACCCACTGTTCCTGGGGTTCAGTTCAGGGGGCAAGCTCAGATCAAGCCCTTGGAGAATGTTCAAGCACAAAGTAGCAAAGTCTTTTCAGTAAGTCTCTTCCTCTCCTTTCTCAGCAAGGCAAGCAGCAGGCCAGCTCCTCCAGCGTCTTCTTCTCCTTCTAGTCGGGCAGAGGTTCTTTGTGGTAAACAGGATTCTGATTTCTTAGGAGCCAGGCTCCTACTTTTATACCATGATTCTTTTGTTCTTTAGCGCCAGGGGGCCTAGGCCTGGCTCAGTCCAGTTCTGGAGCACTTTGTTATGGTGACTCTGCTCTTTCCTTTCAGCAGCAGGGCAGAGACATCAGCCGCCCCACAGGGGGTGGCGCCGGCTTTGTGGTGGCAGAGCACAGGTCTATTCAAGAGTCAAGGTGTACTCCTCCCACCCATCCAGGTGTAATCTCTCTACCCACCACCTGGCAGCCAACCTGTCTCTGGGGATTCCCCAACCCTGCTCCTTACTGTTGCCAGGCAGAACACATACACACAGCAGAGGCGGACTGAGATGGTCAGGTCAGTAAATACTAACTTTCTAAAAGTAGTACCCAGGATACTAAAATAGACTTGACTACAAGAAGTATTTTATCATCCTGAGTTCAGGCATACTAAACTTGACACTTCTACCATGCTCTCTGAGTCCACTGGGGTCACAGCGTCGGCGTGATCCCGGCAGCCCAGTCTGGCCTATGGAGAGCAGGTAGCCTTCAATAGTGAAGAACGAAAATGGCTGTAATTCACTACTAAGACATGCCACACACATCAGGGCATGTCCTACCTTATGCCTACAATGCACCCTGCCCTTGGGCCTACCAGAGGGGTGGCTAATATGTAGGTAAGGGAAGGTTTAGGGACTGGCAAGTGGGGGCACTTGCGCAGTCAGCGCGACGGTCTGGGACCGCGCACAGGGTCTGCGGTGGCAGACCCTAGACACACTTTACAAGGCCGCTTCCGTGGGTGGCGCAACCAGCGCTGCAAGCCCACCAGCAGCATTGGCATTCACAAGCCCTGGCACCCCTGGTGCACTCTACTGGGGACTGACAGTGAATCCAATCAACCAATCATGGACATCAATTACAGGTACACTTTACTTAGGGAGCACTTGCACTGCGGCACGGATTAGCCGTGGCGCAGTGCCCTGAGCGGACAACACCAGCAAAACAGTCGAGGCACACCATCAAAAAGTGGAAGGGAAACTCACGCCAAGGTGCCAGGTCTAACACGTGTCCCCTCCAGCTGAAATGTGGGGAGAACTATGTAGTAATCTGCTTTTAATGTAGTGCATTTCCCTTGCCCTGCTGTTCTCCCCAGCTATGTGATGTCATGTAGAATGTTGGGAATGTTGGGACTTGTAAAGTGGCAGTTATGGAAGATGGGCTGAGTGGCCAGGAGGCTGCTCCTGGTAGGGCTTACTTAAGACTTACTAAAGAACCTGTAAGGATACAACTAAGAAATAAACTACGACTACGAGACCCTGTCTACTGGACTTCCTTATATTTCTACATTGGCGACGATTGGAGAAGCAATTTACGCGTGAAAAGGTGAAAAATTTTGAAACTGCAACTAAGGTACTAGTTTTGAAGTATTAAAATTATCTGGCACCTGCCCCACCAGTGACCCCAAGATCGGTCGCCCTAGAAACTAAGATTGCCAGATTCATCTAATTATTGTAAAGGTGCAGAGAAGTTATGGCGTTTTACCGATTTAAATATGAACTGTGGCAAGCTAACTGATTAAATTGGTTGTACAACGAGTGTAAAACTACAGTCCTTTGAGGAGAAAGTTAACCTGTTGCTGTCTTCAGTTTTGGGACTGGCTTTGTGGCATTTGTAAAGTTTCTCCTGCCAGCGCTGCACCATGGGTATGCTGACAGAATTTGATTAACGAGGAAGTGCTTCATGTATCGCCTGTGTATGCTGATTAGTGGACACACTTCAAGTCCAAGTGATGAAAAGTTAATTAAAGAGGTTTTGTAAAACAAACGCGGTGAAAAAAGGCGCTTTTAATGTTTAATTTTGGGTGGCTGGATACAATACATCAGTCATTAACGAACCAAAAGGTACATCGTTTCAAATCCAAACTGCCGGTGTTTACTTATGTACTGCGTGGTTGGAGTCCACGAGTAAGCTGTGTGTGAGTAAACTCGTGAGGGAACTAAATTGGGACATTGTCTGTAGTGGGAGTTTCCATGAAAATCGCCGCAAGCTCGGGAGAGCTCACCTTCAATATTGGGTTTCCATGACGACTGCTGCCATTTCACGAGGGTTCATCTTCAATATTCAAACTGCCAGCTCCGGAGTGCACGAGACGTTCCTTGAGTCTCTATATTGATGTGGTCTTCGCCGGAGCATTTCTCCTTCTGGTGACGTCGTAGAACCTTCGGGGATACTGGTGTAGAGGGAGTGCGTAGTAGTCACACGCTTTCTTGTGGTTCTTTTGTTGCCTGGTTACCAGTGTGTGGCCGAAGAGAAACTTTCAGTACGTCATTACGCAACGTTAAATGTCATGACGCCACGTCAAGAAGTCATTTGCAATTTCATTCTGCGTGTGTAGAGTGTTGTGTTCAGGTAACTAACGTTGCCATGGGAACAAAAGTACACCACGATGCCGCAAAACCTAAAGGTGGGTGAATGCATGCAGAGTCATGAGTTACTGGGAACATCAAAGCGTTGGCAGTTCCATTCTTAAGTGCGTGTGTTATGCCTAAAAGAAGACATGTGCGTTAGTGGAGACACGAATAAATACCAAGCATCGGCAGTTCCTTTAGGCTGCACTTTGATACCCTTTCTGAGTATGGAAATCAGTCCTAGTCAAAACGAGGGAGCACAAACGAGCACAAACGAGTGAAGTTAAGACTTTTAATTCCTTTACAAGAGTGCCATCTAGTGGATTTTCGAAGTATATATGTTTTATGGATTTATAGATATCTTCTCAGAAGCAGGCAGCACGAGTAAAGTGAAAGCAATATTTGAATGTAATAAAACCTACTACAAAAGTGCGAAAACAGTAATACCGGCATCGCAACAGTGACTATGACTGTCAGTTCAGAACAAGGAAAGTACAGTATTGTAGAAAAGGTTTCAAGTCTAGAGTATTAACTCGGTACCCGACGAAGAGCCGGAACAGAGAGCCTGCAAAGGGGGCTAATGGAAGGGGTTGTTGCACATAAGTTTATCTTGTGATGCTAGTTCCACTCATAGGTTCGATGTCGTATTAAGATGATGTGTCATTTATTATTTGATGTCATTTATTATTTGATGTGTATTTTCATTTTACACTTTACATGGATTTAGGAAAAGTAACTGAAGGATATTGGGAGGAGGATTCCCCCTGTGCGAGATAGATATTTGTTGAGGTTCCCCATCTTGATATTTTTAGGGTACTAGGCTTGGATTGATTTGTGTGGGTATTTGTTGTGTTGGAGTTGGTCTTCACACACTCTGTTTTAATCTACAGTGAGGGTAGTGCACACCCTTTGCACTGATTCTACCCCAGTTAGTTTTCTTTGGTGCCTAGCATTAATGTTTCAATCTCGTTACCCTTTTATATTGTTATTTACCTGTGTGTTTGATGGGTACCTCCAGTTGTTACTTAAGATTGAAGTGCGCAATGGATAACATTCTTATTTTATTGGTTATGCGCAATGGTCAGTATAGGTAGGAGGATTCCCCCTGTGAAGTGTGTATGCAGTAGAGGGTATGTAAATCTCCCTGGTCCTGCCATTTGTTTAGGGAGGAGGATTCCCCCTTTACATTGTGTTCATAAATGGTCGATATGTGTAGGGAGGAGGATTCCCCCTGTCCAGTAGGTGAAGTGTGTATGTAGTAGTGGGTATGTAAATCTCCCTGGTCCTGCCATTTGTTTAGGGAGGAGGATTCCCCCTTTACATTGTGTTCATAAATGGTCGATATGTGTAGGGAGGAGGATTCCCCCTGTCCAGTAGGTGAAGTGTGTATGTAGTAGTGGGTATGTAAATCTTCCTGGTCCTGCCATTTGTTTAGGGAGGAGGATTCCCCCTTTACTTAGAATTCTATATTTCTTGTTATTTGATTATACTTGCTTATTATTATATTTACAGTAGATTTCTTTCTAGATGTTTATTTTCCTTTTACTACGCTTATAGAATTGTATGCTAATTCATTTTGTGAATTGTATTATTATATTTACAGTGTATTTCTTGCTTAATGTTTGTCTTCTTTTACTGTGCTTGTAGAATTCTATGCTAATTCATTTTTATTATTATTTAAAGGGGGGAGATATGTAGTAATCTGCTTTTAATGTAGTGCATTTCCCTTGCCCTGCTGTTCTCCCCAGCTATGTGATGTCATGTAGAATGTTGGGAATGTTGGGACTTGTAAAGTGGCAGTTGTGGAAGATGGGCTGAGTGGCCAGGAGGCTGCTCCTGGTAGGGCTTACTTAAGACTTACTAAAGAACCTGTAAGGATACAACTAAGAAATAAACTACGACTACGAGACCCTGTCTACTGGACTTCCTTTTATTTCTACATACTACCCTTGCCCAGGGGGTTCCTCGTCACTAAGGCGGAAATACCTGGACAGACCGTCAGCGTTGGCGTGATCTGTACCAGGACGGTGTTCCACCGTAAAGTCCATACCCTGTAGGGAGATGGACCACCTCAACAGCTTCGGGTTTTCACCCCTCATTTGCATCAACCATCTGAGGGGCCTGTGGTCCGTCTGAACCCGGAAGTGAGACCCAAACAAGTAGGGTCTTAGCTTCTTCAGCGCCCAGACCACAGCAAATGCTTCTCGCTCAATTGCACTCCACCTACTTTCCCGTGGAAGTAACCTCCTACTGATGAAGGCTACGGGGTGGTCCCAGCCCTCCTCAGTCATCTGTGAAAGAACAGCCCCTACACCATGCTCTGAAGCGTCTGTCTGCACTAGGAACTCCCTGGAGAAGTCAGGGGCCAAGAGCACGGGCGCCGTGCACATGGCAGTCTTCAGGGTGTCGAAAGCTTTCTGACAGGTGTCAGTCCAAATCACGTTCCTGGGCTGCTTCTTCGAAGTCAGCTCTGTCAAGGGGGCAACGATCGTTCCATAGCCCTTGACAAACCTCCTGTAGTACCCAGTGAGCCCCAGGAAGGCCCTCACTGCGGTCTGCGTCTTGGGGGGTTCCCAAGCCAGGATGGTCTCGATTTTGGGTTGCAAGGGTGCCACCTTGCCACTCCCCACTTGGTGTCCCAAGTACACCACGGAACCCTGCCCGATCTGGCACTTGCTTGCCTTGATCGTGAGGCCTGCTCGGCGCAGCGCCATCAACACTTCCCAGAGGTGGCGCAGGTGTTCAGGCCAGGTGGCACTGAACACTGCGATGTCATCCAGGTAGGCGGCACTGAACGCATCCAGCCCAACCAGTACCTGGTTGACCAACCTCTGAAAGGTGGCAGGGGCATTCTTCATCCCAAATGGCATGACTCGGAACTGGAAGTGCCCATCTGGTGTAGAGAATGCTGACCTCTCTTTGGCCCCATCGGTCAAGGCGATCTGCCAGTACCCAGACGTTAGATCAAACGTACTGAGGAACCGGGCAGCCCCCAGCCGATCAATGAGCTCATCAGCTCTGGGGATGGGGTGCGCGTCAGTCTTCGTGACTGAATTGAGTCCTCTGTAGTCCACACAGAACCGGAGTTCAGGTGTGGCTCCCGGCGCAGCAGCTTTGGGGACCAAGACCACGGGGCTGGACCAAGGACTGCTGGAGGACTCAACCACCCCTAGCGCAAGCATTTTGGAGACCTCCTCCTTAATGCAGGCTCTGACCCTGTCAGTTACCCTGTAAGCCTTGTGCTTTACAGGTAAGCTGTCTCCTGTGTCCACATCATGGACGCACCAATCTGTGACACCAGGAACCAGGGAGAATCGGTCGGAAAACTGTCCCAGCAAGTGGCGGCAATCTTCCTGTTGTTCGGGCGTCAGGGTGGGTGAGAGGTTAACTCCATCCACTGACCCATCTTTCTCAGAGGCCACTAAGAGGTCAGGAAGAGGCTCGGTCTCCTCTTCCATTCCATCATCAGTGGCCAGCAGCATGCCCACTTCGGTCCTCTCTAAGTGGGGCTTAAGGCGGTTAACATGTAGGACCCTCAAAGGGTTCCTGGGAGTCTGCATGTCCACCAAGTAGGTGATAGGACTTTTGCGCTCCACAACCTCAAATGGACCTGTCCACTTATCCTGAAGTGCACACGGCTCCACTGGGGCCAAGACCCACACCTTTTGTCCAGGTTGAAGCTCTACCAGAGTGGCATTCCGGTCGTACCACCGCTTCATCTCCTCCTGGCTGGCTTCCAGATTTGCCTCAGCAAGTTGCCTGAAACGCCGAGTCTGGTTTCGGAAGGCCAGCATGTAACTATATACATTCTGGGGAGGTTTCCTGGGAGATTGCTCCCAGCCTTCCTTTACCAAACTCAGAGGTCCTCTTACCGGGTGACCATACAGAAGCTCAAAGGGGCTGAACCCTAGAGACTTCTGCGGCACTTCTCGGTAAGCGAAGAGCAGGCATGGCAAGAGGACGTCCCACTTACGCCTCATTGGACCGTCCAGGCCCATGATCATGCCTTTGAGGGTTCGGTTGAATCTCTCAACCAACCCATTTCCTTGGGGGTGGTAAGGAGTGGTGAACTTGTAAGTTACCCCACACTCCTTCCACAGGGATTTCATATATGTGGATATGAAATTGGTCCCCCTGTCGCTCACCACCTCTAGAGGGAATCCCACTCGGGAGAAAATTCCCATCAGTGCCCGTCCCACCACGGGGGCCGTCACTGTCCTCAGAGGGATGGCTTCAGGGTACCGGGTGGCATGGTCCACCAAGACCAGGATGAACCTGTTGCCCAGGGCTGTCTTGGGGTCCAGAGGCCCCACAATATCAATACCCACTCGTTGGAATGGCGTACCGACCACAGGGAAAGGTTGCAGAGGAGCCTTATGCTTCCCTCCGCTCTTACCACTTGCCTGGCAAGTCTGACAGGTTCTGCAGTAGGAATCTGAATTCTTATGCATTTGGGGCCAGTAAAAGTGGGTGACAAGCCTGTCATAGGTCTTGTCCATCCCCAAATGTCCTGCTAACGGCACATCATGAGCCAGCCCCAGTAGGAAGGTTCTGAACTTCTGGGGTACCACCAGCACACGGGCTGACCCAGGTTCAGCAGCCTTTGGCTCGGAATACAGGAGGTCACTCTCCCAGTACACGTAGTGTGTTTTGGCCTGAACACCGTTGGCCTGGTCTGCAGCCTGTTGCCGCATACCCACGAGAGAAGGGCATTCTTTCTGCTCCCTGCAGAATTCCTCCCTGGAGGGACCTCCTTCTTGCTGCCAATGGGTCAGCTCAGGCAGATCTCCCAGTTCGGCAATCTGTTCCCCGGTAGGCTCCAGAGCATCCCCCTCAGGGTCTACTTCCTCCTGGGCCGTGGGAACTTCGGGGGCCGGTTTCCCGCGCCTCCTGCGCCTTCTCCCTAAGGCCGGTTCCTGGACCTCTCCCTCAGGCTCCAGGACCCTCTCAACACCCCTACTGGCTGCCATGGACCGGGTGGTCACGCACGCCCAGTCGGGTAGACCCACCATCCTCAGATGCGTGGTCTTCTCCACCTTTTCCCAAGGGGAACTCTCTAGGTCGTTCCCTAGCAGACAGTCTACAGGCATGTCAGTTCTCACAGCGACTTGTAGAGTACCAGAGACCTCCCCCCACTCAAAGGGAACTTGAGCCATTGGACAACGACTCTCTACGTTGTCAGCATTGACAACCCTACAGTAGGCATTGGGTACAATCTGCTCTTGAGACACCAGGTGTTGCCTCACCGAGGTCACGCTGGCTCCTGTATCTCTAAGAGCCTCAACCTTCTTTCCATTGATGGTCACTACCTGCCCATATTTCTTAGTGTTAGAGGGCAGGTAGGTTACGGGGACCATCTCGCTGTCTCCTAGCGAGACTAGGGTCATCTGCCCGGGACCCCCACCCTCCTGGACTGCTACTTCCTCCCCAAAGTTAACACTAGCTACTTGCCGGGGGGGAGCACCAGTGGGTGCGGTCTTACCAAACAGGCGACACTTAGGATCAGAGGCAATGTGACCCGGGTCACCACACTTATAACAATTGAAGGGCCCCTTTGGAACAGGTCTACCTGTCGGGGCCCCGTTCTGCTGCGGGGGTGGGGGAGGCTGAGAACCCTTCTGCTGGTTCCCTTGGGAATTACTTTGGGGGCCTTTTTGGAACCCCTTCTGTTTACCCTTGTTCCCCCCACTCTTCTGCTGGGGACCCTGCCCACCTTTGGCGGAGTCTCCCACTTGACCCTTGTGGACCCTGGTGCTGAGCCAGCGGTCCGCCTCCTCAGCAAGCTCCCTCGGGTTGGACAGCTTGCTATCTATCAGGTGCTGGCGTAGCTCAGGAAAACATTGACTGGACAAGTGCTCCCATGCAATTAAATCAAGCAGCCCTTGATAATCATTCACTTTGCTACCCTTCACCCAACCATCCAGCGCTCTGCAGAAAAAGGTCACATATTCCACATACGTACTCTCAGGGATCTTCTTGGTCTCCCTGAACCTCTGTCTATATAGCTCAGGAGTTAACCCATACCTGGTCATTAAAGCTTCCTTCATATGGGGGTATGAGGTTTGGAGATCTAAGGGTAAATCTAACAGTGTGTCACGCCCTTCAGCAAGGAACCTTCCCCACAACCCCGCTCCCCAGTCTTTCTCAGGGACCCGGTGTGAGGACATGGCCACCTCGTAGGCCCTAAACCACTGCCCTATGTCATCCTTTCTGAAATACTCCTTTACTACATCTTTGGGGATGTACACCTTGGACTCTACCTGCACTGGTGGAGTGCTGCCACCAGAAGGAGCGGTGTCCAAACTTTTCGCCTTCAGCTCCAACTCCTTCAATCTGATATCATGATCCATTTGGCGTTGTTGTGCCTCCAGGGCCAACTTCTGCTTTTCCATTTCCATTTGTCCTGCCAACTTTGCCATCTCCATTGCATGCGCCCTGTCTGCTGCCCTGTCTGCCAGCTCCTCTGGCGACCGGACTCTGCTGGGCTCCTCAAGGTTGTCGGGCGGAACGATGTCCCCCGCATTCCGTGGGTCTCGTGACTCCTTCCAGGCTCTCAACGCCTTGAGGTACTGGTTCTTCTTCCTGAATCCAGCATGGGGAACTCTGAATTTTACACTGTAGCCTTTCAATTGCTCCGTCGTGTAGCCTTCCAGTCTCTCCCAATCCACCTCCTCTATTCCAGAAATCACAGAGAGTGCTCTTCCAGCGGAGTGTGAGCCAGGCATGGTTGCAGTAATGGCAGATGTCTCAACAAAGTTCCTAAAATGCAAACCTGTGGCTGCGTTATTTGGTCTGCTCTCACTATCTGGTGATTAATAATTCACTGTATGCAAATCACAAGTGCAAATCCGAAATCCCAACCGCTGCCAACAATGTTAGAGTCGGGGATCTCTGGTTGGCGCAAGGTTGCCCTTGTGTCAAGCAGGAACCCTCTCCTCCACGTCAGGGCGCAGGATAACCCCTCGCGAATGACCCTTGCTCACCCTCTAGGTGCGTGGCGTGAGCAGCCAAGGCGATTCCTCAGGCGTTGGTGGTTAAGCACTTACAATCGTACATACAGTAAATACATCAATCCCCCCAGAAACGGACACCAGACTTGGATATATATAAAAATACGATTCTTTATGTAAAAATAAGGTATATATATCTCAGCAGACTTATCACAAGACCAATAACGTTTTCGCTAGGCCACCAGGTTATACAGCAGGCAAATGTTCTGGGTTCGTAGTTTCAAATGGATACTTTGTAGTCTCTTTACTTGTAGTTCCAGTACTCACAGAGATCGACTCCTGCGAACGGGGAAATAAGGCGTTGCGGGCCCCGAGCCCGATACTGGAACTTCTTTCGTGAGGTGGAGAGTCGGCACAGGTCGGTGCGACTCTCGGCTTAAGAAGTGTTCTTGGGTCCTCAATCAGCAGGTGTGGGCACGTAGGCAGGCGCGGCCAGCGACCCTTTAGCACGGCGGTGCAGGAGGGTCTCCACAGCGGGGGCGGCGCGGCCTGAGATGTCCGGGGATAGCGAAGCGGGGTCGCAGGGCACGGTCAGTGCAGCTGGATGACCCGGCGTAGATCGCAGTCGTCGGACGGCTTCCGGCGGGAGGGGTGATAGCACGGTCAGCGCGCTCCAGTAGCAGGCGGTGACAGGGGTGCAGGCGGCCTGGCCCGGGGACAGAGAGCGGCTCGGGACGGAGCGGGGCTCTCACGGGTTTGAGGCAGGCGAGCTTCTGAGTGTCACGGCCCTAGGAGGGGCGATGAGGGGCGCAGTCTCTTTTCCAGCGGGATGCCCACACGGCTCGAATTGGAGGATGAGCAAGAAGCACAGAGAACCCACTGTTCCTGGGGTTCAGTTCAGGGGGCAAGCTCAGATCAAGCCCTTGGAGAATGTTCAAGCACAAAGTAGCAAAGTCTTTTCAGTAAGTCTCTTCCTCTCCTCTCTCAGCAAGGCAAGCAGCAGGCCAGCTCCTCCGGCGTCTTCTTCTCCTTCTAGTCGGGCAGAGGTCCTTTGTGGTAAACAGGATTCTGATTTCTTAGGAGCCAGGCTCCTACTTTTATACCATGATTCTTTTGTTCTTTAGCGCCAGGGGGCCTGGGCCTGGCTCAGTCCAGTTCTGGAGCACTTTGTTATGGTGACTCTGCTCTTTCCTTTCAGCAGCAGGGCAGAGACATCAGCCGCCCCACAGGGGGCGGCGCCGGCTTTGTGGTGGCAGAGCACAGGGCTATTCAAGAGTCAAGGTGTACTCCTCCCACCCATCCAGTAAATGTGATTGCTGCAGTTCCTCCACCTCTCACCACTCCATCTCACACGGTGCTCCTGCTTGACACCCATAGTAAACGTGATCACTGCACCTCCACTACCTCTCACCGCTCCATCCCATGCGGTGCTCATGTTTGACACCCACGGTAAACGTGATCACTGCACCTCCTCTACCTCTCACCGCTCCATCCCACGCGGTGCTCATGTTTGACACCCACAGTAAACGTGATCACTGCACCTCCTCTACCTCTCACCGCTCCATCCCACACGGTGCTCATGTTTGACACCCACAGTAAACGTGATCACTGCACCTCCTCTACCTCTCACTGCTCCATCCCACACGGTGCTCATGTTTGACACCCATGGTAAACGTGATCACTGCACCTCCTCTACCTCTCACTGCTCCATCCCACGCGGTGCTCATGTTTGACACCCATGGCGTGATCGCTGCACCTCCTCTACCTCTCACTGCTTCATCCCGCACAGTGCTCATGTTTGACACCCACAGTAAACGTGATCACTGCACCTCCTCTACCTCTCACTGCTCCAACCCACACGGTGCTCGTGTTTGACACCGATAGTAAACGTAATCGCTGCACCTCCTCTACCTCTCACTGCTCCATCCTGCACGGTGCTCATGTTTGACGCCCATAGTAAACGTGATCGCGGCACCTCGTCTGCCTCTCACCGCTCCATCCCGCACGGTGCTTGTGTTTGACACCCATAGTAAACGTGATCGCTGCACCTCCTCTACCTCTCACCGCTCCATCCCACACGACGCTCATGTTTGAAACCCATAGTAAACGTGATCACTGCACCTCCTCTACCTCTCACCGCTCCATCCCACACGGCACTCGTGTTTGACACCCATACGTGATCGCTGCACCCCCTCTACCCGCTCCATCCCACAAGGTGCTCATGTTTGACACCCATAGTAAACGTGATCGCTGCACCCCCTCTACCCGCTCCATCCCACAAGGTGCTCATGTTTGACACCCATAGTAAACGTGATCGCTGTACCTCCTCTACCTCTCACCGCTCCATCCCACACGGCGCTCGTGTTTGACACCCATAGTAAACGTGATCACTGCACCTCCTCTACCTCTCACCGCTCCATCCCACACGGTGCTCATGTTTGACACCCATAGTAAACGTGATCGCTGCACCTCCTCTGCTCTCATCGCTCCATCCCACACGGTGCTCATGTTTGACACCCACAGTAAACGTGATCACTGCACCTCCTCTACCTCTCACCACTACATCCCACGCGGTGCTCATGTTTGACACTCATAGTAAACGTGATCGCTGCACCTCCTCTACCTCTCACCGCTCCATCCCACACAATGCTCATGTTTGACACCCACAGTAAACGTGATCACTGCACCTCCTCTACCTCTCACCGCTCCATCCCACACGGTGCTCGTGTTTGACACCCATAGTAAATGTGATCACTGCACCTCCTCGACCTCTCACTGCTCCATCCCACACGGTGCTCCTGTTTGACACCCATAGTAAACGTGATCACTGCACCTCCTTGACCTCTCACCGCTGCATCCCACACGGTGATCCTGTTTGACACCCATAGTAAACGTGATAACTGCACCTTCTGTACCTCTCACCACTGCATCCCACACGGTGCTCATGTTTGACACCCATAGTAAATGTGATCGCTGCACCTCCTCTGCCTCTCACCGCTCCATCCCACACGGTGCTCACGTTTGACACCCATAGTAAACGTGATCACTGCACCTCCTCTACCTCTCACTGCTCCATCCCGCACGGCGCTCATGTTTGACACCCATAGTAAACGTGATCGCTGCACCTCCTCTGCCTCTCACCGCTACATCCCACACGGCACTCATGTTTGACGCCCATAGTAAACGTGATCGCTGCACCTCCTCTGCCTCCCACCGCTCCATCCCACACGGTGGTCATGTTTGACACCCATAGTAAACGTGATCGCTGCACCTCCTCTGCCTCCCACCGCTCCATCCCACACGGTGGTCATGTTTGACACCCATAGTAAACGTGATCGCTGCACCTCCTCTACCTCTCACCGCTCCATCCCACACGGTGCTCGTGTTTGACACCCATAGTAAACGTGATCGCTGCACCTCCTCTACCTCTCACCGCTCCATCCCACACGGTGCTCATGTTTGACACCCATAGTAAGCGTGATCGCTGCACCTCCTCTACCTCTCACCGCTCCATCCCACTTGGTGCTCATGTGTGACACCCATAGTACACGTGATCGCTGCACCTCCTCTACCTCTCACCGCTCGATCCCACACGGTGCTCATGTTTGACACCCATAGTAAACGTGATCACTGCACCTCCACTACCTCTCACCGCTCCATCCCACGCGGTGCTCATGTTTGACACCCATAGTAAACGTGATCACTGCGCCTCCTCTACCTCTCGACGCTCCATCCCACACGGTGCTCATGTTTGACACTCATGGGTGATCACTGCACCTCCTCTACCTCTCACCGCTCCATCCCACGCAGTGCTCATGTTTGACACCCACGGTAAACGTGATCACTGCACCTCCTCTACCTCTCACCGCTCCATCCCACGCGGTGCTCATGTTTGACACCCACAGTAAACGTGATCACTGCACCTCCTCTACCTCTCACCGCTCCATCCCACACGGCACTCGTGTTTGACACCCATAGTAAACTTGATCGCTGCACCCCCTCTACCCGCTCCATCCCACAAGGTGCTCATGTTTGACACCCATAGTAAACGTGATCGCTGCACCCCCTCTACCCGCTCCATCCCACAAGGTGCTCATGTTTGACACCCATAGTAAACGTGATCGCTGTACCTCCTCTACCTCTCACCGCTCCATCCCACACGGCGCTCGTGTTTGACACCCATAGTAAACGTGATCACTGCACCTCCTCTACCTCTCACCGCTCCATCCCACACGGTGCTCATGTTTGACACCCATAGTAAACGTGATCGCTGCACCTCCTCTGCTCTCATCGCTCCATCCCACACGGTGCTCATGTTTGACACCCACAGTAAACGTGATCACTGCACCTCCTCTACCTCTCACCACTACATCCCACGCGGTGCTCATGTTTGACACTCATAGTAAACGTGATCGCTGCACCTCCTCTACCTCTCACCGCTCCATCCCACACAATGCTCATGTTTGACACCCACAGTAAACGTGATCACTGCACCTCCTCTACCTCTCACCACTCGATCCCACACGGTGCTCGTGTTTGACACCCATAGTAAATGTGATCACTGCACCTCCTCGACCTCTCACTGCTCCATCCCACACGGTGCTCCTGTTTGACACCCACAGTAAACGTGATCACTGCACCTCCTCTACCTCTCACCGCTCCATCCCACACGGTGCTCGTGTTTGACACCCATAGTAAATGTGATCACTGCACCTCCTCGACCTCTCACTGCTCCATCCCACACGGTGCTCCTGTTTGACACCCATAGTAAACGTGATCACTGCACCTCCTTGACCTCTCACCACTGCATCCCACACGGTGCTCATGTTTGACACCCATAGTAAATGTGATCGCTGCACCTCCTCTGCCTCTCACCGCTCCATCCCACACGGTGCTCACGTTTGACACCCATAGTAAACGTGATCACTGCACCTCCTCTACCTCTCACTGCTCCATCCCGCACGGCGCTCATGTTTGACACCCATAGTAAACGTGATCGCTGCACCTCCTCTGCCTCTCACCGCTACATCCCACACGGCACTCATGTTTGACGCCCATAGTAAACGTGATCGCTGCACCTCCTCTGCCTCCCACCGCTCCATCCCACACGGTGGTCATGTTTGACACCCATAGTAAACGTGATCGCTGCACCTCCTCTGCCTCCCACCGCTCCATCCCACACGGTGGTCATGTTTGACACCCATAGTAAACGTGATCGCTGCACCTCCTCTACCTCTCACCGCTCCATCCCACACGGTGCTCGTGTTTGACACCCATAGTAAACGTGATCGCTGCACCTCCTCTACCTCTCACCGCTCCATCCCACACGGTGCTCATGTTTGACACCCATAGTAAGCGTGATCGCTGCACCTCCTCTACCTCTCACCGCTCCATCCCACATGGTGCTCATGTGTGACACCCATAGTACACGTGATCGCTGCACCTCCTCTACCTCTCACCGCTCCATCCCACACGGTGCTCATGTTTGACACCCATAGTAAATGTGATTGCTGCAGTTCCTCCACCTCTCACCACTCCATCTCACACGGTGCTCCTGCTTGACACCCATAGTAAACGTGATCACTGCACCTCCACTACCTCTCACCGCTCCATCCCACGCGGTGCTCATGTTTGACACCCACAGTAAACGTGATCACTGCACCTCCTCTACCTCTCACCGCTCCATCCCACACGGTGCTCATGTTTGACACCGAAACGTGATCACTGCACCTCCTCTACCTCTCACCGCTCCATCCCACGCGGTGCTCATGTTTGACACCCATGGTAAACGTGATCGCTGCACCTCCTCTACCTCTCACCGCTCCATCCCACACGACGCTCATGTTTGACACCCATAGTAAACATGATCACTGCACCCCCTCTACCCGCTCCATCCCACACGGTGCTCATGTTTGACACCCATAAAGTGATCGCTGCACCTCCTCTACCTCTCACCGCTCCATCCCACACGGCGCTCGTGTTTGACACCCATAGTAAACGTGATCACTGCACCTCCTCTACCTCTCACCCCTCCATCCCACACGGCGCTCGTGTTTGACACCCATAGTAAACGTGATCACTGCACCTCCTCTGCCTCTCACCGCTCCATCCCACACGGTGCTCGTGTTTGACACCCATAGTAAAGGTGATCACTGCACCTCCTCTACCTCTCACCGCTCCATCCCACGCGATGCTCATGTGTGACACCCATAGTACACGTGATCGCTAAACCTCCTCTAGCTCTCACCGCTCCATCCCACACGGTGCTCATGTTTGACACCCATAGTAAACGTGATCGCTGCAGCTCCTCCACCTCTCACCACTCCATCCCACGCGGTGCTCCTGCTTGACACCCATAGTAAACGTGATCACTGTGCCTCCACTACCTCTCACCGCTCCATCCCACGCGGTGCTCATGTTTGACATCCATAGTAAACGTGATCACTGCGCCTCCTCTACCTCTCGCCGCTCCATCCCACACGGTGCTCATGTTTGACACTCATGGTAAACGTGATCACTGCACCTCCTCTACCTCTCACCGCTCCATCCCACGCGGTGCTCATGTTTGACACCCACGGTAAACGTGATCACTGCACCTCCTCTACCTCTCACCGCTCCATCCCACGCGGTGCTCATGTTTGACACCCACAGTAAACGTGATCACTGCACCTCCTCTACCTCTCACCGCTCCATCCCACACGGTGCTCATGTTTGACACCCATGGTAAACGTGATCACTGCACCTCCTCTACCTCTCACCGCTCCATCCCACGCGGTGCTCATGTTTGACACCCATAGTAAACGTGATCGCTGCACCTCCTCGACCTCTCACCGCTCCATCCCACACGGTGCTCCTGTTTGACACCCATAGTAAACGTGATCACTGCACCTCTTCGACATCTTACCGCTCCATCCCACACCGTGCTCATGTTTGACACCCACAGTAAATGTGATCACTGCACCTCCTTTACCTCTCACCGCTCCATCCCACACGGTGCTCCTGTTTGACACCCACAGTAAACGTGATCACTGCACCTCCTCTACCTCTCACCGCTCCATCCCACACGGTGCTCGTGTTTGACACCCATAGTAAACGTGATCACTGCACTTCCTCTACCTCTCACCGCTTCATCCCACACGGTGCTCATGTTTGACACCCATAGTAAACGTGATCGCTGCAACTCCTCTGCTCTCATCGCTCCATCCCACCCGGTGCTCATGTTTGACATCCACAGTAAACGTGATCACTGCACCTCCTCTACCTCTCACCACTCCATCCCACGCGGTGCTCATGTTTGACACTCATAGTAAACGTGATCGCTGCACCTCCTCTACCTCTCACCGCTCCATCCCACACAGTGCTCATGTTTGACACCCACAGTAAACGTGATCACTGCACCTCCTCTACCTCTCACCGCTCCCTCCCACACGGTGCTCGTGTTTGACACCCATAGTAAATGTGATCACTGCACCTCCTCGACCTCTCACTGCTCCATCCACACGGTGCTCCTGTTTGACACCCATAGTAAACGTGATCACTGCACCTCCTTGACCTCTCACCGCTGCATCCCACACGGTGCTCCTGTTTGACACCCATAGTAAACGTGATCACTGCACCTCCTGTACCTCTCACCGCTGCATCCCACACGGTGCTCATGTTTGACACCCATAGTAAATGTGATCGCTGCACCTCCTCTGCCTCTCACCGCTCCATCCCACACGGTGCTCACGTTTGACACCCATAGTAAACATGATCACTGCACCTCCTCTACCTCTCACAGCTCCATCCCGCACGGCGCTCATGTTTGACACCCATAGTAAACGTGATCGCTGCACCTCCTCTGCCTCTCACCGCTCCATCCCACACGGCGCTCATGTTTGACGCCCATAGTAAACGTGATCGCTGCACCTCCTCTGCCTCCCACCGCTCCATCCCACACGGTGGTCATGTTTGACACCCATAGTAAACGTGATCGCTGCACCTCCTCTACCTCTCACAGCTCCATCCCACACGGTGCTCGTGTTTGACACCCATAGTAAACGTGATCGCTGCACCTCCTCTACCTCTCACCGCTCCATCCCACACGGTGCTCATGTTTGACACCCACAGTAAACGTGATCACTGCACCTCCTCTACCTCTCACTGCTCCATCCCACACGGTGCTCGTGTTTGACACCCATAGTAAACGTGATCACTGCACCTCCTCTAACTTTCACCGCTCCATCCCACACGGTGCTCATGTTTGACACCCATGGTAAACGTGATCACTGCACCTCCTCTACCTCTCACCGCTTCATCCCACGCGGTGCTCATGTTTGACACCCATAGTAAACGTGATCGCTGCACCTCCTCGACCTCTCACCGCTCCATCCCACACGGTGCTCCTGTTTGACACCCATAGTAAACGTGATCACTGCACCTCTTCGACATCTTACCGCTCCATCCCACACAGTGCTCATGTTTGACACCCATAGTAAACGTGATCACTGCACCTCCTCTACCTCTCACCGCTCCATCCCACACAGTGCTCCTGTTTGACACCCACAGTAAACGTGATCACTGCACCTCCTCTACCTCTCACCGCTCCATCCCACACGGTGCTTATGTTTGACACCCACAGTAAATGTGATCACTGCACCTCCTTTACCTCTCACCGCTCCATCCCACACGGTGCTCATGTTTGACACCGATAGTAAACGTGATCGCTGCACCTCCTCTACCTCTCACCGCTCCATCCCACACAATGCTCATGTTTGACACCCACAGTAAACGTGATCACTGCACCTCCTCTACCTCTCACCGCTCCATCCCACACGGTGCTCGTGTTTGACACCCATAGTAAATGTGATCACTGCACCTCCTCGACCTCTCACTGCTCCATCCCACACGGTGCTCCTGTTTGACACCCATAGTAAACGTGATCACTGCACCTCCTTGACCTCTCACCACTGCATCCCACACGGTGCTCATGTTTGACACCCATAGTAAATGTGATCGCTGCACCTCCTCTGCCTCTCACCGCTCCATCCCACACGGTGCTCACGTTTGACACCCATAGTAAACGTGATCACTGCACCTCCTCTACCTCTCACTGCTCCATCCCGCACGGCGCTCATGTTTGACACCCATAGTAAACGTGATCGCTGCACCTCCTCTGCCTCTCACCGCTACATCCCACACGGCACTCATGTTTGACGCCCATAGTAAGCGTGATCGCTGCACCTCCTCTGCCTCCCACCGCTCCATCCCACACGGTGGTCATGTTTGACACCCATAGTAAACGTGATCGCTGCACCTCCTCTGCCTCCCACCGCTCCATCCCACACGGTGGTCATGTTTGACACCCATAGTAAACGTGATCGCTGCACCTCCTCTACCTCTCACCGCTCCATCCCACACGGTGCTCGTGTTTGACACCCATAGTAAACGTGATCGCTGCACCTCCTCTACCTCTCACCGCTCCATCCCACACGGTGCTCATGTTTGACACCCATAGTAAGCGTGATCGCTGCACCTCCTCTACCTCTCACCGCTCCATCCCACATGGTGCTCATGTGTGAAACCCATAGTACACGTGATCGCTGCACCTCCTCTACCTCTCACCGCTCCATCCCACACGGTGCTCATGTTTGACACCCATAGTAAATGTGATTGCTGCAGTTCCTCCACCTCTCACCACTCCATCTCACACGGTGCTCCTGCTTGACACCCATAGTAAACGTGATCACTGCACCTCCACTACCTCTCACCGCTCCATCCCATGCGGTGCTCATGTTTGACACCCATAGTAAACGTGATCACTGCGCCTCCTCTACCTCTCGCCGCTCCATCCCACACGGTGCTCATGTTTGACACTCATGGTAAACGTGATTACTGCACCTCCTCTACCTCTCACCGCTCCATCCCACACAGTGCTCGTGTTTGACACCCATAGTAAACGTGATCGCTGCACCTCCTCTACCTCTCACCGCTCCATCCCACACGGTGCTCATGTTTGACACCCATAGTAAACGTGATCGCTGCACCTCCTCTACCTCTCACCGCTCCATCCCACATGGTGCGCATGTGTGACACCCATAGTACACGTGACCGCTGCACCTCCGCTACCTCTCACCGCTCCATCCCACACGGTGCTCATGTTTGACACCCATAGTAAATGTGATCGCTGCAGTTCCTCCACCTCTCACCGCTCCATCCCACACGGTGCTCCTGCTTGACACCCATAGTAAACGTGATCACTGCACCTCCACTACCTCTCACCGCTCCATCCCACGCGGTGCTCATGTTTGACACCCATAGTAAACGTGATCACTGCGCCTCCTCTACCTCTCGACGCTCATCCCACACGGTGCTCATGTTTGACACTCATGGGTGATCACTGCACCTCCTCTACCTCTCACCGCTCCATCCCACGCGGTGCTCATGTTTGACACCCACGGTAAACGTGATCACTGCACCTCCTCTACCTCTCACCGCTCCATCCCACGCGGTGCTCATGTTTGACACCCACAGTAAACGTGATCACTGCACCTCCTCTACCTCTCACCGCTCCATCCCACACGGTGCTCATGTTTGACACCCATGGTAAACGTGATCACTGCACCTCCTCTACCTCTCACTGCTCCATCCCACGCGGTGCTCATGTTTGACACCCATGGCGTGATCGCTGCACCTCCTCTACCTCTCACTGCTTCATCCCGCACAGTGCTCATGTTTGACACCCACAGTAAACGTGATCACTGCACCTCCTCTACCTCTCACTGCTCCAACCCACACGGTGCTCGTGTTTGACACCGATAGTAAACGTAATCGCTGCACCTCCTCTACCTCTCACCGCTCCATCCTGCACGGTGCTCATGTTTGACGCCCATAGTAAACGTGATCGCGGCACCTCGTCTGCCTCTCACCGCTCCATCCCGCACGGTGCTTGTGTTTGACACCCATAGTAAACGTGATCGCTGCACCTCCTCTACCTCTCACCGCTCCATCCCACACGACGCTCATGTTTGAAACCCATAGTAAACGTGATCACTGCACCTCCTCTACCTCTCACCGCTCCATCCCACACGGCACTCGTGTTTGACACCCATAGTAAACGTGATCGCTGCACCCCCTCTACCCGCTCCATCCCACAAGGTGCTCATGTTTGACACCCATAGTAAACGTGATCGCTGCACCCCCTCTACCCGCTCCATCCCACAAGGTGCTCATGTTTGACACCCATAGTAAACGTGATCGCTGTACCTCCTCTACCTCTCACCGCTCCATCCCACACGGCGCTCGTGTTTGACACCCATAGTAAACGTGATCACTGCACCTCCTCTACCTCTCACCGCTCCATCCCACACGGTGCTCATGTTTGACACCCATAGTAAACGTGATCGCTGCACCTCCTCTGCTCTCATCGCTCCATCCCACACGGTGCTCATGTTTGACACCCACAGTAAACGTGATCACTGCACCTCCTCTACCTCTCACCACTACATCCCACGCGGTGCTCATGTTTGACACTCATAGTAAACGTGATCGCTGCACCTCCTCTACCTCTCACCGCTCCATCCCACACAATGCTCATGTTTGACACCCACAGTAAACGTGATCACTGCACCTCCTCTACCTCTCACCGCTCCATCCCACACGGTGCTCGTGTTTGACACCCATAGTAAATGTGATCACTGCACCTCCTCGACCTCTCACTGCTCCATCCCACACGGTGCTCCTGTTTGACACCCATAGTAAACGTGATCACTGCACCTCCTTGACCTCTCACCGCTGCATCCCACACGGTGATCCTGTTTAACACCCATAGTAAACGTGATAACTGCACCTCCTGTACCTCTCACCACTGCATCCCACACGGTGCTCATGTTTGACACCCATAGTAAATGTGATCGCTGCACCTCCACTGCCTCTCACCGCTCCATCCCACACGGTGCTCACGTTTGACACCCATAGTAAACGTGATCACTGCACCTCCTCTACCTCTCACTGCTCCATCCCGCACGGCGCTCATGTTTGACACCCATAGTAAACGTGATCGCTGCACCTCCTCTGCCTCTCACCGCTACATCCCACACGGCACTCATGTTTGACGCCCATAGTAAACGTGATCGCTGCACCTCCTCTGCCTCCCACCGCTCCATCCCACACGGTGGTCATGTTTGACACCCATAGTAAACGTGATCGCTGCACCTCCTCTGCCTCCCACCGCTCCATCCCACACGGTGGTCATGTTTGACACCCATAGTAAACGTGATCGCTGCACCTCCTCTACCTCTCACCGCTCCATCCCACACGGTGCTCGTGTTTGACACCCATAGTAAACGTGATCGCTGCACCTCCTCTACCTCTCACCGCTGCATCCCACACGGTGATCCTGTTTGACACCCATAGTAAACGTGATAACTGCACCTCCTGTACCTCTCACCACTGCATCCCACACGGTGCTCATGTTTGACACCCATAGTAAATGTGATCGCTGCACCTCCTCTGCCTCTCACCGCTCCATCCCACACGGTGCTCACGTTTGACACCCATAGTAAACGTGATCACTGCACCTCCTCTACCTCTCACTGCTCCATCCCGCACGGCGCTCATGTTTGACACCCATAGTAAACGTGATCGCTGCACCTCCTCTGCCTCTCACCGCTACATCCCACACGGCACTCATGTTTGACGCCCATAGTAAACGTGATCGCTGCACCTCCTCTGCCTCCCACCGCTCCATCCCACACGGTGGTCATGTTTGACACCCATAGTAAACGTGATCGCTGCACCTCCTCTGCCTCCCACCGCTCCATCCCACACGGTGGTCATGTTTGACACCCATAGTAAACGTGATCGCTGCACCTCCTCTACCTCTCACCGCTCCATCCCACACGGTGCTCGTGTTTGACACCCATAGTAAACGTGATCGCTGCACCTCCTCTACCTCTCACCGCTCCATCCCACACGGTGCTCATGTTTGACACCCATAGTAAGCGTGATCGCTGCACCTCCTCTACCTCTCACCGCTCCATCCCACATGGTGCTCATGTGTGACACCCATAGTACACGTGATCGCTGCACCTCCTCTACCTCTCACCGCTCCATCCCACACGGTGCTCATGTTTGACACCCATAGTAAACGTGATCACTGCACCTCCACTACCTCTCACCGCTCCATCCCACGCGGTGCTCATGTTTGACACCCATAGTAAACGTGATCACTGCGCCTCCTCTACCTCTCGACGCTCCATCCCACACGGTGCTCATGTTTGACACTCATGGGTGATCACTGCACCTCCTCTACCTCTCACCGCTCCATCCCACGCAGTGCTCATGTTTGACACCCACGGTAAACGTGATCACTGCACCTCCTCTACCTCTCACCGCTCCATCCCACGCGGTGCTCATGTTTGACACCCACAGTAAACGTGATCACTGCACCTCCTCTACCTCTCACCGCTCCATCCCACACGGCACTCGTGTTTGACACCCATAGTAAACTTGATCGCTGCACCCCCTCTACCCGCTCCATCCCACAAGGTGCTCATGTTTGACACCCATAGTAAACGTGATCGCTGCACCCCCTCTACCTGCTCCATCCCACAAGGTGCTCATGTTTGACACCCATAGTAAACGTGATCGCTGTACCTCCTCTACCTCTCACCGCTCCATCCCACACGGCGCTCGTGTTTGACACCCATAGTAAACGTGATCACTGCACCTCCTGTACCTCTCACCGCTCCATCCCACACGGTGCTCATGTTTGACACCCATAGTAAACGTGATCGCTGCACCTCCTCTGCTCTCATCGCTCCATCCCACACGGTGCTCATGTTTGACACCCACAGTAAACGTGATCACTGCACCTCCTCTACCTCTCACCACTACATCCCACGCGGTGCTCATGTTTGACACTCATAGTAAACGTGATCGCTGCACCTCCTCTACCTCTCACCGCTCCATCCCACACAATGCTCATGTTTGACACCCACAGTAAACGTGATCACTGCACCTCCTCTACCTCTCACCGCTCCATCCCACACGGTGCTCGTGTTTGACACCCATAGTAAATGTGATCACTGCACCTCCTCGACCTCTCACTGCTCCATCCCACACGGTGCTCCTGTTTGACACCCATAGTAAACGTGATCACCGCACCTCCTTGACCTCTCACCGCTGCATCCCACACGGTGATCCTGTTTGACACCCATAGTAAACGTGATAACTGCACCTCCTGTACCTCTCACCACTGCATCCCACACGGTGCTCATGTTTGACACCCATAGTAAATGTGATCGCTGCACCTCCTCTGCCTCTCACCGCTCCATCCCACACGGTGCTCACGTTTGACACCCATAGTAAACGTGATCACTGCACCTCCTCTACCTCTCACTGCTCCATCCCGCACGGCGCTCATGTTTGACACCCATAGTAAACGTGATCGCTGCACCTCCTCTGCCTCTCACCGCTACATCCCACACGGCACTCATGTTTGACGCCCATAGTAAACGTGATCGCTGCACCTCCTCTGCCTCCCACCGCTCCATCCCACACGGTGGTCATGTTTGACACCCATAGTAAACGTGATCGCTGCACCTCCTCTGCCTCCCACCGCTCCATCCCACACGGTGGTCATGTTTGACACCCATAGTAAACGTGATCGCTGCACCTCCTCTACCTCTCACCGCTCCATCCCACACGGTGCTCGTGTTTGACACCCATAGTAAACGTGATCGCTGCACCTCCTCTACCTCTCACCGCTCCATCCCACACGGTGCTCATGTTTGACACCCATAGTAAGCGTGATCGCTGCACCTCCTCTACCTCTCACCGCTCCATCCCACATGGTGCTCATGTGTGACACCCATAGTACACGTGATCGCTGCACCTCCTCTACCTCTCACCGCTCCATCCCACACGGTGCTCATGTTTGACACCCATAGTAAACGTGATCACTGCACCTCCACTACCTCTCACCGCTCCATCCCACGCGGTGCTCATGTTTGACACCCATAGTAAACGTGATCACTGCGCCTCCTCTACCTCTCGACGCTCCATCCCACACGGTGCTCATGTTTGACACTCATGGGTGATCACTGCACCTCCTCTACCTCTCACCGCTCCATCCCACGCAGTGCTCATGTTTGACACCCACGGTAAACGTGATCACTGCACCTCCTCTACCTCTCACCGCTCCATCCCACGCGGTGCTCATGTTTGACACCCACAGTAAACGTGATCACTGCACCTCCTCTACCTCTCACCGCTCCATCCCACACGGTGCTCATGTTTGACACCGAAACGTGATCACTGCACCTCCTCTACCTCTCACCGCTCCATCCCACGCGGTGCTCATGTTTGACACCCATGGTAAACGTGATCGCTGCACCTCCTCTACCTCTCACCGCTCCATCCCACACGACGCTCATGTTTGACACCCATAGTAAACATGATCACTGCACCCCCTCTACCCGCTCCATCCCACACGGTGCTCATGTTTGACACCCATAGTAAACGTGATCGCTGCACCTCCTCTACCTCTCACCGCTCCATCCCACACGGCGCTCGTGTTTGACACCCATAGTAAACGTGATCACTGCACCTCCTCTACCTCTCACACCTCCATCCCACACGGCGCTCGTGTTTGACACCCATAGTGAACGTGATCACTGCACCTCCTCTGCCTCTCACCGCTCCATCCCACACGGTGCTCGTGTTTGACACCCATAGTAAAGGTGATCACTGCACCTCCTCTACCTCTCACCGCTCCATCCCACGCGATGCTCATGTGTGACACCCATAGTACACGTGATCGCTGCACCTCCTCTAGCTCTCACCGCTCCATCCCACACGGTGCTCATGTTTGACACCCATAGTAAACGTGATCGCTGCAGCTCCTCCACCTCTCACCGCTCCATCCCACGCGGTGCTCCTGCTTGACACCCATAGTAAACGTGATCACTGTGCCTCCACTACCTCTCACCGCTCCATCCCACGCGGTGCTCATGTTTGACACCCATAGTAAACGTGATCACTGCGCCTCCTCTACCTCTCGCCGCTCCATCCCACACGGTGCTCATGTTTGACACTCATGGTAAACGTGATCACTGCACCTCCTCTACCTCTCACCGCTCCATCCCACGTGGTGCTCATGTTTGACACCCACGGTAAACGTGATCACTGCACCTCCTCTACCTCTCACCGCTCCATCCCACGCGGTGCTCATGTTTGACACCCACAGTAAACGTGATCACTGCACCTCCTCTACCTCTCACCGCTCCATCCCACACGGTGCTCATGTTTGACACCCATGGTAAACGTGATCACTGCACCTCCTCTACCTCTCACCGCTCCATCCCACGCTGTGCTCATGTTTGACACCCATAGTAAACGTGATCGCTGCACCTCCTCGACCTCTCACCGCTCCATCCCACACGGTGCTCCTGTTTGACACCCATAGTAAACGTGATCACTGCACCTCTTCGACATCTTACCACTCCATCCCACACCGTGCTCATGTTTGACACCCACAGTAAATGTGATCACTGCACCTCCTTTACCTCTCACCGCTCCATCCCACACGGTGCTCCTGTTTGACACCCACAGTAAACGTGATCACTGCACCTCCTCTACCTCTCACCGCTCCATCCCACACCGTGCTCATGTTTGACACCCACAGTAAATGTGATCACTGCACCTCCTTTACCTCTCACCGCTCCATCCCACACGGTGCTCATGTTTGACACCGATAGTAAACGTGATCGCTGCACCTCCTCGACCTCTCACCGCTGCATCCCACACGGTGCTCATGTTTGACACCCACAGTAAACGTGATCACTTCACCTCCTCTACCTCTCACCGCTCCATCCCACACGGTGCTCGTGTTTGACACCCATAGTAAACGTGATCACTGCACTTCCTCTACCTCTCACCGCTTCATCCCACACGGTGCTCATGTTTGACACCCATAGTAAACGTGATTGCTGCAACTCCTCTGCTCTCATCGCTCCATCCCACACGGTGCTCATGTTTGACATCCACAGTAAACGTGATCACTGCACCTCCTCTACCTCTCACCACTCCATCCCACGCGGTGCTCATGTTTGACACTCATAGTAAACGTGATCGCTGCACCTCCTCTACCTCTCACCGCTCCATCCCACACAGTGCTCATGTTTGACACCCACAGTAAACGTGATCACTGCACCTCCTCTACCTCTCACCGCTCCATCCCACACGGTGCTCGTGTTTGACACCCATAGTAAATGTGATCACTGCACCTCCTCGACCTCTCACTGCTCCATCCACACGGTGCTCCTGTTTGACACCCATAGTAAACGTGATCACTGCACCTCCTTGACCTCTCACCGCTGCATCCCACACGGTGCTCCTGTTTGACACCCATAGTAAACGTGATCACTGCACCTCCTGTACCTCTCACCGCTGCATCCCACACGGTGCTCATGTTTGACACCCATAGTAAATGTGATCGCTGCACCTCCTCTGCCTCTCACCACTCCATCCCACACGGTGCTCACGTTTGACACCCATAGTAAACATGATCACTGCACCTCCTCTACCTCTCACAGCTCCATCCCGCACGGCGCTCATGTTTGACACCCATAGTAAACGTGATCGCTGCACCTCCTCTGCCTCTCACCGCTCCATCCCACACGGCGCTCATGTTTGACGCCCATAGTAAACGTGATCGCTGCACCTCCTCTGCCTCCCACCGCTCCATCCCACACGGTGGTCATGTTTGACACCCATAGTAAACGTGATCACTGCACCTCCTCTACCTCTCACCGCTCCATCCCACACAGTGCTCGTGTTTGACACCCATAGTAAACGTGATCGCTGCACCTCCTCTACCTCTCACCGCTCCATCCCACACGGTGCTCATGTTTGACACCCATAGTAAACGTGATCGCTGCACCTCCTCTACCTCTCACCGCTCCATCCCACATGGTGCACATGTGTGACACCCATAGTACACGTGACCGCTGCACCTCCGCTACCTCTCACCGCTCCATCCCACACGGTGCTCATGTTGGACACCCATAGTAAATGTGATCGCTGCAGTTCCTCCACCTCTCACCGTTCCATCCCACACGGTGCTCCTGCTTGACACCCATAGTAAACGTGATCACTGCACCTCCACTACCTCTCACCGCTCCATCCCACGCGGTGCTCATGTTTGACACCCATAGTAAACGTGATCACTGCGCCTCCTCTACCTCTCACCGCTCCATCCCACACGGTGCTCATGTTTGACACCCATGGTAAACGTGATCACTGCACCTCCTCTACCTCTCACTGCTCCATCCCACGCGGTGCTCATGTTTGACACCCATGGCGTGATCGCTGCACCTCCTCTACCTCTAACTGCTTCATCCCGCACAGTGCTCATGTTTGACACCGACAGTAAACGTGATCACTGCACCTCCTCTACCTCTCACTGCTCCATCCCACACGGTGCTCGTGTTTGACACCGATAGTAAACGTAATCGCTGCACCTCCTCTACCTCTCACCGCTCCATCCTGCACGGTGCTCATGTTTGACGCCCATAGTAAACGTGATCGCGGCACCTCGTCTGCCTCTCACCGCTCCATCCCGCACGGTGCTTGTGTTTGACACCCATAGTAAACGTGATCGCTGCACCTCCTCTACCTCTCACCGCTCCATCCCACACGACGCTCATGTTTGAAACCCATAGTAAACGTGATCACTGCACCTCCTCTACCTCTCACCGCTCCATCCCACACGGCACTCGTGTTTGACACCCATAGTAAACGTGATCGCTGCACCCCCTCTACCCGCTCCATCCCACAAGGTGCTCATGTTTGACACCCATAGTAAACGTGATCGCTGCACCCCCTCTACCCGCTCCATCCCACAAGGTGCTCATGTTTGACACCCATAGTAAACGTGATCGCTGCACCTCCTCTACCTCTCACCGCTCCATCCCACACGGCGCTCGTGTTTGACACCCATAGTAAACGTGATCACTGCACCTCCTCTACCTCTCACCGCTCCATCCCACACGGTGCTCATGTTTGACACCCATAGTAAACGTGATCGCTGCACCTCCTCTGCTCTCATCGCTCCATCCCACACGGTGCTCATGTTTGACACCCACAGTAAACGTGATCACTGCACCTCCTCTACCTCTCACCACTCCATCCCACGCGGTGCTCATGTTTGACACTCATAGTAAACGTGATCGCTGCACCTCCTCTACCTCTCACCGCTCCATCCCACACAATGCTCATGTTTGACACCCACAGTAAACGTGATCACTGCACCTCCTCTACCTCTCACCGCTCCATCCCACACGGTGCTCGTGTTTGACACCCATAGTAAATGTGATCACTGCACCTCCTCGACCTCTCACTGCTCCATCCCACACGGTGCTTCTGTTTGACACCCATAGTAAACGTGATCACTGCACCTCCTTGACCTCTCACCGCTGCATCCCACACGGTGATCCTGTTTGACACCCATAGTAAACGTGATAACTGCACCTCCTGTACCTCTCACCACTGCATCCCACACGGTGCTCATGTTTGACACCCATAGTAAATGTGATCGCTGCACCTCCTCTGCCTCTCACCGCTCCATCCCACACGGTGCTCACGTTTGACACCCATAGTAAACGTGATCACTGCACCTCCTCTACCTCTCACTGCTCCATCCCGCACGGCGCTCATGTTTGACACCCATAGTAAACGTGATCGCTGCACCTCCTCTGCCTCTCACCGCTACATCCCACACGGCACTCATGTTTGACGCCCATAGTAAACGTGATCGCTGCACCTCCTCTGCCTCCCACCGCTCCATCCCACACGGTGGTCATGTTTGACACCCATAGTAAACGTGATCGCTGCACCTCCTCTGCCTCCCACCGCTCCATCCCACACGGTGGTCATGTTTGACACCCATAGTAAACGTGATCGCTGCACCTCCTCTACCTCTCACCGCTCCATCCCACACGGTGCTCGTGTTTGACACCCATAGTAAACGTGATCGCTGCACCTCCTCTACCTCTCACCGCTCCATCCCACACGGTGCTCATGTTTGACACCCATAGTAAGCGTGATCGCTGCACCTCCTCTACCTCTCACCGCTCCATCCCACACGGTGCTCATGTTTGACACCCATAGTAAACGTGATCACTGCACCTCCACTACCTCTCACCGCTCCATCCCACGCGGTGCTCATGTTTGACACCCATAGTAAACGTGATCACTGCGCCTCCTCTACCTCTCGACGCTCCATCCCACACGGTGCTCATGTTTGACACTCATGGGTGATCACTGCACCTCCTCTACCTCTCACCGCTCCATCCCACGCAGTGCTCATGTTTGACACCCACGGTAAACGTGATCACTGCACCTCCTCTACCTCTCACCGCTCCATCCCACGCGGTGCTCATGTTTGACACCCACAGTAAACGTGATCACTGCACCTCCTCTACCTCTCACCGCTCCATCCCACACGGTGCTCATGTTTGACACCGAAACGTGATCACTGCACCTCCTCTACCTCTCACCGCTCCATCCCACGCGGTGCTCATGTTTGACACCCATGGTAAACGTGATCGCTGCACCTCCTCTACCTCTCACCGCTCCATCCCACACGACGCTCATGTTTGACACCCATAGTAAACATGATCACTGCACCCCCTCTACCCGCTCCATCCCACACGGTGCTCATGTTTGACACCCATAGTAAACGTGATCGCTGCACCTCCTCTACCTCTCACCGCTCCATCCCACACGGCGCTCGTGTTTGACACCCATAGTAAACGTGATCACTGCACCTCCTCTACCTCTCACCCCTCCATCCCACACGGCGCTCGTGTTTGACACCCATAGTGAACGTGATCACTGCACCTCCTCTGCCTCTCACCGCTCCATCCCACACGGTGCTCGTGTTTGACACCCATAGTAAAGGTGATCACTGCACCTCCTCTACCTCTCACCGCTCCATCCCACGCGATGCTCATGTGTGACACCCATAGTACACGTGATCGCTGCACCTCCTCTAGCTCTCACCGCTCCATCCCACACGGTGCTCATGTTTGACACCCATAGTAAACGTGATCGCTGCAGCTCCTCCACCTCTCACCGCTCCATCCCACGCGGTGCTCCTGCTTGACACCCATAGTAAACGTGATCACTGTGCCTCCACTACCTCTCACCGCTCCATCCCACGCGGTGCTCATGTTTGACACCCATAGTAAACGTGATCACTGCGCCTCCTCTACCTCTCGCCGCTCCATCCCACACGGTGCTCATGTTTGACACTCATGGTAAACGTGATCACTGCACCTCCTCTACCTCTCACCGCTCCATCCCACGCGGTGCTCATGTTTGACACCCACGGTAAACGTGATCACTGCACCTCCTCTACCTCTCACCGCTCCATCCCACGCGGTGCTCATGTTTGACACCCACAGTAAACGTGATCACTGCACCTCCTCTACCTCTCACCGCTCCATCCCACACGGTGCTCATGTTTGACACCCATGGTAATTGTGATCACTGCACCTCCTCTACCTCTCACCGCTCCATCCCACGCGGTGCTCATGTTTGACACCCATAGTAAACGTGATCGCTGCACCTCCTCGACCTCTCACCGCTCCATCCCACACGGTGCTCCTGTTTGACACCTGTTGGACTTGGCCCTTCTGGCCGGTTCACCCCGAAACTTTTTGCTTAATATTGTGACTTGGTTTAGTGATTTTATTGACTTCTGCGCACTTTACCGCTGTGTCCCAGGGTAAAGTGCGTGCGTGATGTGAGGTTGGCCTGCCCTCCCATAGGAATGCATGGGGGAATGTATGTGTCCCGGTAGTTCCTGATGCGTGGGGTGTGCAGGCCCGTGTTTGGTATGTGCGGACTCGTGGGAGTGAATGCTGCACGTTGATGTGTGCGGCGTGCATGTACTTGGTGTGGAAGTGCCACTTCTAGAAGTGGGCACTTCAGTGTGCAGTCTGAAATGTGTGGCTTGTCTGGCGATTGGCTGGTGAGGTCAGGTGACGGACTAGGGAATTCCCCAGAGTCAGGAGGAGTCACCCAGTGGTGAATGGGGAGTTAGCATGTTGATGGCTGGGGAGGAGTGTACCTGGGTCCTGAATAGGACAGGGCTTCCCCCACACAATGCTGGCGCCGGCCCCTGTGGTGCGTCTAATGACCCTAGCCCTGCCAGTGAATAGGGAGAGGGGCTGAGCAAAACAAAGTGCTCAGGAACCTGCTGGAACTGGTTCGCCCCTTCCCTGCACCTTAGACAAAGCCTTGTACTGTATAAAAAGGGGCTGTGTCCCCTTACATGGTGTCCTCTTCCAGGATCCACTTGAGGGGGGGCCTGCTGCTGCTGGGCGCCAGGAGAGACCGCCACTGGGGACTGCCTCCCTGCTGGAGGGCCCTGTGAGCTGGCTCTGGGCCCAGCCTTTGCCCCCTGCTCTCTGAAGGACCTTTGTGGTGGCTGGACATTGCTTGTAGCGCCTGGGAGCGCTTTCTGGACTTTATAGCGCTGGGCGCGCTGTCTTCCTGAACTTAGCCACCTTTATAGCGCTGGGAGCGCTGGTTTACTTTATAGCGCTAGGAGCGCTGTGATTCTGGTAGCGGGTGCCCACCCCGCGATTCTGCCGTGTTTTGACCAGGTCGGCGGGTGCCCACCCCGCCGTTGTGTTCGTTACGAGGGAGCCGACCCCTCATTGCCGCTGTGGACGAGAATCACCGCCGCAGCCCGGACCGGAAGTCAGGCGGGCTGTGGGCGGGCCTCCGGGACAACCGGAACTGAGAAGAGGAGGGCGGGAGCCTACCCCGCCTCCTACCGAAGCGGCGCGGCTGCTTAACCCCCGGAGCAGGCAGGAGCCTACCCTGCGCCCCGGGGTACTTAGGAGAGTGACGAGGACGGCCGGAGCTGGAGCGGAGGAGGGCGCGGGGCACATTGTCGGTGCCTGCCCCCCTCCGTGTCGAGAAGCAGCCCCGGAGTCCGCCGGAGCAGAGAGAGGAAGCAGCCAACGCGGGAGTCCCCTGCAGACAGCCTGGTGAGTGATTGCGAGGGCTGGGGGACTCCGCGCACGTGCTGGGGAGGGCGGAGGCAGCGCTCACGAGCCCAGTGAGGCTCCAACGGGTGGCAGTGCTCACGAGCCCAGTGAGGCTCCAACCCGGGGAGACAGTATTTCCCGAGCCTGTGAGGCTCTCAAAGGCAGTCGGTGCGGTATCTACGAGCCCCGTGAGGCTCCACCGGAGGGGCAAAGTATCGCTTCTCGAGCCCAGTGAGGCTCCAACGTTGTGCAGAGCCACGAAGGCTCTAGGGGGCATTTTAATTGTTTCAGAGCCCAGAGAGGGGCTCCAGAGGCACGCAGAGTGCCTGAAGTTCGTTTTCCAGCTGCCCAGCACTTAGTGGGCAGCTGCCACGTTTAGGTGGGGGACCATTCTTGTTCTAGTCTGCGCAGCTGGCGCAGCTTGACTTTGTTGAACGCAGGGCGTCCTAGCCCCTTCCAGGCCAGTTGGCCCAGGGACTGCCACAGGTGGTGGCATAGGAGTTTTGCGCAATTGTGTTCCTTCCTTGCACCTCTGAATGTGTGTTGATGCATCATGTGCCATTGCTTTTTACACCTCTGAATGTTTTAGGCATCATGTGTTTTCCTTCCATACACCTCTGAATGTGAAGCATCATGTGTAACGTTCTATTACCCCTACAGGTGTTGTGATACGTAGGTGGTTGTTGCTTTCTCCTAGTACAGGTGGTGCTAGTGAGGTTCTAGTTCCCTGCGTGACAGTCTCCTAAAGTAGTTAGGGTTACGTAGGTGGTACTTCCCCGATACCAGTAAGTACTGGTTGTGTGATATACAGATTATTTTTGTGCTACAGTGATTTTATATATTTTGTGTGCTAAATATCTAAAAAGTGCTAATTCCTGACAGTGGTCCAGGTGGCCCTGTCTTGTACATAATCCCTTGTAAATTCTGCCCGTGCCTGTTGGCACATTGTAAAGTGTGTGTTTTTATCTAATGTGTTGTGTATAATACAAAGGTTATTTTTATAGAATACCTTGTGTGGAGTTTTCTTTGTGGTGGGCCTTGGGTGTTGTTGCTGGGTGCGCGCGCAAACGCTTTACACATCGCCTCAGAGATAAGCCTGACTGCTCGTGCCAAGCTACCAAGGGGGTGAGCAGGGGTTATCTTTGGCGTGTAACTTCCTTGCCCTGACTAGAGTGGTGGTTTCTGCCTGACTTTGGCGCAAGCCTTAGCCAACCAGAAATCGCCAGGTCTAACATTGGTGATCAGCGGTGGGATTTGGACTTGCGTTTGCGCTGTACCGCAGCAGCGACTGGCTACACCACAAAACTCTGCATTAGATAAATCACATTTTAGGGATTATTGTTTTGAAGTTCCTTTATTTCTTCTCCTGAAGGTATCATTGTGTAATTGTGTCCAGTACATTTGTCCCCCGCCCTGCGCCCAGAGTTTGGTACCTGTGTCACGTGGTGGTCAGGTTGAGGGATCAGGGGTGGTAGAAACTGCCTTACCAGTCCGAGGGGAGGGTTGTGTGTGGATGGTGTGTGGGGCACTAGACAGTGAGTGTGAGTTCTCCAGGATAGAGAGCTCACTGAAACCTTTTGTGAATTGTGTACTCCTGTGTAGCTCCGACCCCCAGGTTCCTTGTGTTGAACTCTTCTCAGGAACGTCCGCCAAAATGGAGCCTGCTTTTAACTTCTGTAGTCTGTTTAGGTACAGTAGGTTGGAGCTGGCAAGGTTCTGTGAGGAGAGGGACATAGAGGTGGGTGAGTCAGATACCCAGTCCAAACTGAGGGACAACCTGATCCTTTGGCAAAAGGAGGAGTGGGAGCGGGAGCGCAGCGAGGAAGATAGGGCCCGGGCCGCACGCCGAGAGGGTGGTGGGTCTGAGGGGAGCCCTGAGGAATCTGAGGAGGAGGAAGGTTACCTGACAGGGACGTCAGTAGAGAGTGGAGACCCCATAGATAGGGAGTCCCTTGCTGGGTCCAGTGTCAGGAGCAGCACCCCATCCCTTTCCCTGTCCCCAGAGGAGTGGGTAGATAGGAGGGAAGAGAGGGAGCATCAGCTGGCCATGGAGAAGCTCAGGTTGGAGCATGCCCGGGGGATGGCGCAGCTGACTATGGCAGAGAAAAAGCTGGAGACCGAGAGGGTCTTAGCGCAGGAGAGGATGGCGGAGGCTGAGAGGGCCTTCGCCAGGGAGAGATTAGCTCTAGAGGGTAAGTTGTCCCCAGAGCGCAGTGGTAGTTTTCTGGGCTCCCCAGGGAGGGTTGAGTCCAGTGGTGGCAGCAATAGAGAGACCAGTGCAGAGAGTCCCATTCCCAGTTCCCCCAGTATGGTACCTAGTTCCCGGGAGGAGGAATGTAGGTTGAAGTTCAGGGGCAGGAAGAAGCTGCCTCACCAGTCTTGGGAGAAGTTTGTGGAGGAATGCGAGGATGCACTGTTTGATTGGGTATGGGGTAGCACGAAGGAGGATTTTGAAAAACTGTATGATCTGCTCGTCAGAGAGCAGCTATCCAGTAGTTTTTATCCCGAGTTGCGCCAACACCTGTTAGCATGGGGGCACACTGATCCGTGGGAGCTGGCAGCGGAAGCAGACCGATGGGAACAGGCCCCCAGTTATGATGAGGAATGGGATAGTTCTTCCCACACTAGTGACTCAAGTTGTGGTTCAGGTACCTTCCAGCCCAGCGTGGTGGAAGAGGCTCCGTGTAGCCCAGCTAGGTCCCAGGGTAGCGAGGAGGGTGTAGGGGCTTACGGCCTGGCTCAGTGGAGCGGGAGTAAGTGGGTGACCGAGGGTCCCCAGACGTACGAAACCCTGCCTCAGGACTTGGGTGGTTTCAGGAGGGAACGCCAAGTTGGGGACCTAGGCTGTCCTGTTAGCCCATTTGAGGAGGATCACCTAGTGAGTAGAGGACCTGGAGCGCCTGTAAGCAGGGCTCCTGTGGTTCTAGAGTCTGGCAGTACCGCTCCGGTAGGGAGGGTACAGGAGTCCAGCGTGAGGAGTGGTTGGGGGATGCGTTTCCCAGTGGATGCACCAGTGGACCAGGGACTAGCCAGTTGGGCTAGATCTTCTTGGGGGGACCCGGGTGGCGCCACTTCTGTTCTGGGGGATCTTTGCGCACTGTCAGGTGGACAGGGGACGGGAGATCTGCGCCAGACAGACAGTCACACGACACATGGGTCATGTGTCAGCCTCAGGGGGATGGCGTGTAAGTCCCCAGAAGTCCTGGAGTGCCAGGCAATTATTCCACCGGAGGTTTTAGACCGGAGGTTGGAAGGCCAGGTTCAGGAGCAGCCTGACCTGAAGGGTCTGACTACTGTAACCAGTGTCCTGACCGGTTCTTCTTCCAGAGGGACCGCCCCAGTTGGTAGGGAGCAGGACTCTGGAAGGGGGTGCAGAGGGTGGGAGAGCCCACCTCTGACCCCGGTGCAACCTGAGGGGTTAAACCCTAGGTTGGTAGACCAGCTCTCAGGGAGGGGTCCTGAGCTGGTTGGTGAGGTATGTTACGAGGGTGCCTCTCAAAGGAGGAGAGGGCGGAACCCTAGGAGAAGAGGTAGGGGGAGGAGAGCCTCACCCGCGACTTCTGGTCAGCCTGAGGGTACGGGCCCTAGGCTGGAGGATCAGTGGCAATTTAGAACTGCCCTGATGAGGGGTAGAGTGGAGAATGGCTGCTATGTGCCAGGGGTTACTACCCCCCACTCTGTGGTTAGGCAAGGACCAGTGGCACCTGGGGGGCCTAGGGCCTGGTCTTGGCCGCGGACAGCTTGGGAGTACCAGTGGGGTAGCCCAGCTGGTCCGGAGAGTGGTTTGAGAAGAAATTCCATGGGTTCACCGTGGCGTAGAACCGGAGGGTGTCCCGGCAGTGGCGGGCCCGCGTCCGTGTTCTATCGCCCCAAGCAGGGAAGTCCATCACGGTGGTGATTGGTCTACCCTGCGTTTTGGCTGGAAGGGGGTTGTGTTGGACTTGGCCCTTCTGGCCGGTTCACCCCGAAACTTTTTGCTTAATATTGTGACTTGGTTTAGTGATTTTATTGACTTCTGCGCACTTTACCGCTGTGTCCCAGGGTAAAGTGCGTGCGTGATGTGAGGTTGGCCTGCCCTCCCATAGGAATGCATGGGGGAATGTATGTGTCCCGGTAGTTCCTGATGCGTGGGGTGTGCAGGCCCGTGTTTGGTATGTGCGGACTCGTGGGAGTGAATGCTGCGCGTTGATGTGTGCGGCGTGCATGTACTTGGTGTGGAAGTGCCACTTCTAGAAGTGGGCACTTCAGTGTGCAGTCTGAAATGTGTGGCTTGTCTGGCGATTGGCTGGTGAGGTCAGGTGACGGACTAGGGAATTCCCCAGAGTCAGGAGGAGTCACCCAGTGGTGAATGGGGAGTTAGCATGTTGATGGCTGGGGAGGAGTGTACCTGGGTCCTGAATAGGACAGGGCTTCCCCCACACAATGCTGGCGCCGGCCCCTGTGGTGCGTCTAATGACCCTAGCCCTGCCAGTGAATAGGGAGAGGGGCTGAGCAAAACAAAGTGCTCAGGAACCTGCTGGAACTGGTTCGCCCCTTCCCTGCACCTTAGACAAAGCCTTGTACTGTATAAAAAGGGGCTGTGTCCCCTTACATGGTGTTCTCTTCCAGGATCCACTTGAGGGGGGGCCTGCTGCTGCTGGGCGCCAGGAGAGACCGCCACTGGGGACTGCCTCCCTGCTGGAGGGCCCTGTGAGCTGGCTCTGGGCCCAGCCTTTGCCCCCTGCTCTCTGAAGGACCTTTTTGGTGGCTGGACATTGCTTGTAGCGCCTGGGAGCGCTTTCTGGACTTTATAGCGCTGGGCGCGCTGTCTTCCTGAACTTAGCCACCTTTATAGCGCTGGGAGCGCTGGTTTACTTTATAGCGCTAGGAGCGCTGTGATTCTGGTAGCGGGTGCCCACCCCGCGATTCTGCCGTGTTTTGACCAGGTCGGCGGGTGCCCACCCCGCCGTTGTGTTCGTTACGAGGGAGCCGACCCCTCATTGCCGCTGTGGACGAGAATCACCGCCGCAGCCCGGACCGGAAGTCAGGCGGGCTGTGGGCGGGCCTCCGGGACAACCGGAACTGAGAAGAGGAGGGCGGGAGCCTACCCCGCCTCCTACCGAAGCGGCGCGGCTGCTTAACCCCCGGAGCAGGCAGGAGCCTACCCTGCGCCCCGGGGTACTTAGGAGAGTGACGAGGACGGCCGGAGCTGGAGCGGAGGAGGGCGCGGGGCACATTGTCGGTGCCTGCCCCCCTCCGTGTCGAGAAGCAGCCCCGGAGTCCGCCGGAGCAGAGAGAGGAAGCAGCCAACGCGGGAGTCCCCTGCAGACAGCCTGGTGAGTGATTGCGAGGGCTGGGGGACTCCGCGCACGTGCTGGGGAGGGCGGAGGCAGCGCTCACGAGCCCAGTGAGGCTCCAACGGGTGGCAGTGCTCACGAGCCCAGTGAGGCTCCAACCCGGGGAGACAGTATTTCCCGAGCCTGTGAGGCTCTCAAAGGCAGTCGGTGCGGTATCTACGAGCCCCGTGAGGCTCCACCGGAGGGGCAAAGTATCGCTTCTCGAGCCCAGTGAGGCTCCAACGTTGTGCAGAGCCACGAAGACTCTAGGGGGCATTTTAATTGTTTCAGAGCCCAGAGAGGGGCTCCAGAGGCACGCAGAGTGCCTGAAGTTCGTTTTCCAGCTGCCCAGCACTTAGTGGGCAGCTGCCACGTTTAGGTGGGGGACCATTCTTGTTCTAGTCTGCGCAGCTGGCGCAGCTTGACTTTGTTGAACGCAGGGCGTCCTAGCCCCTTCCAGGCCAGTTGGCCCAGGGACTGCCACAGGTGGTGGCATAGGAGTTTTGCGCAATTGTGTTCCTTCCTTGCACCTCTGAATGTGTGTTGATGCATCATGTGCCATTGCTTTTTACACCTCTGAATGTTTTAGGCATCATGTGTTTTCCTTCCATACACCTCTGAATGTGAAGCATCATGTGTAACGTTCTATTACCCCTACAGGTGTTGTGATACGTAGGTGGTTGTTGCTTTCTCCTAGTACAGGTGGTGCTAGTGAGGTTCTAGTTCCCTGCGTGACAGTCTCCTAAAGTAGTTAGGGTTACGTAGGTGGTACTTCCCCGATACCAGTAAGTACTGGTTGTGTGATATACAGATTATTTTTGTGCTACAGTGATTTTATATATTTTGTGTGCTAAATATCTAAAAAGTGCTAATTCCTGACAGTGGTCCAGGTGGCCCTGTCTTGTACATAATCCCTTGTAAATTCTGCCCGTGCCTGTTGGCACATTGTAAAGTGTGTGTTTTTATCTAATGTGTTGTGTATAATACAAAGGTTATTTTTATAGAATACCTTGTGTGGAGTTTCCTTTGTGGTGGGCCTTGGGTGTTGTTGCTGGGTGCGCGCGCAAACGCTTTACACATCGCCTCAGAGATAAGCCTGACTGCTCGTGCCAAGCTACCAAGGGGGTGAGCAGGGGTTATCTTTGGCGTGTAACTTCCTTGCCCTGACTAGAGTGGTGGTTTCTGCCTGACTTTGGCGCAAGCCTTAGCCAACCAGAAATCGGCAGGTCTAACAACACCCATGGTAAACGTGATCACTGCACCTCTTCGACATCTTACCGCTCCATCCCACACCGTGCTCATGTTTGACACCCACAGTAAATGTGATCACTGCACCTCCTTTACCTCTCACCGCTCCATCCCAAACGGTGCTCCTGTTTGACACCCACAGTAAACGTGATCACTGCACCTCCTCTACCTCTCACCGCTCCATCCCACACCGTGCTCATGTTTGACACCCACAGTAAATGTGATCACTGCACCTCCTTTACCTCTCACCGCTCCATCCCACACGGTGCTCATGTTTGACACTGATAGTAAACGTGATCGCTGCACCTCCTCGACCTCTCACCGCTGCATCCCACACGGTGCTCATGTTTGACACCCACAGTAAACGTGATCACTTCACCTCCTCTACCTCTCACCGCTCCATCCCACACGGTGCTCGTGTTTGACACCCATAGTAAACGTGATCACTGCACTTCCTCTACCTCTCACCGCTTCATCCCACACGGTGCTCATGTTTGACACCCATAGTAAACGTGATCGCTGCAACTCCTCTGCTCTCATCGCTCCATCCCACACGGTGCTCATGTTTGACATCCACAGTAAACGTGATCACTGCACCTCCTCTACCTCTCACCACTCCATCCCACGCGGTGCTCATGTTTGACACTCATAGTAAACGTGATCGCTGCACCTCCTCTACCTCTCACCGCTCCATCCCACACAGTGCTCATGTTTGACACCCACAGTAAACGTGATCACTGCACCTCCTCTACCTCTCACCGCTCCATCCCACACGGTGCTCGTGTTTGACACCCATAGTAAATGTGATCACTGCACCTCCTCGACCTCTCACTGCTCCATCCACACGGTGCTCCTGTTTGACACCCATAGTAAACGTGATCACTGCACCTCCTTGACCTCTCACCGCTGCATCCCACACGGTGCTCCTGTTTGACACCCATAGTAAACGTGATCACTGCACCTCCTGTACCTCTCACCACTGCATCCCACACGGTGCTCATGTTTGACACCCATAGTAAATGTGATCGCTGCACCTCCTCTGCCTCTCACCGCTCCATCCCACACGGTGCTCACGTTTGACACCCATAGTAAACATGATCACTGCACCTCCTCTACCTCTCACTGCTCCATCCCGCACGGCGCTCATGTTTGACACCCATAGTAAACGTGATCGCTGCACCTCCTCTGCCTCTCACCGCTCCATCCCACACGGCGCTCATGTTTGACGCCCATAGTAAACGTGATCGCTGCACCTCCTCTGCCTCCCACCGCTCCATCCCACACGGTGGTCATGTTTGACACCCATAGTAAACGTGATCGCTGCACCTCCTCTACCTCTCACCGCTCCATCCCACACGGTGCTCGTGTTTGACACCCATAGTAAACGTGATCGCTGCACCTCCTCTACCTCTCACCGCTCCATCCCACACGGTGCTCATGTTTGACACCCATAGTAAACGTGATCGCTGCACCTCCTCTACCTCTCACCGCTCCATCCCACATGGTGCGCATGTGTGACACCCATAGTACACGTGACCGCTGCACCTCCGCTACCTCTCACCGCTCCATCCCACACGGTGCTCATGTTTGACACCCATAGTAAATGTGATCGCTGCAGTTCCTCCACCTCTCACCGCTCCATCCCACACGGTGCTCCTGCTTGACACCCATAGTAAACGTGATCACTGCACCTCCACTACCTCTCACCGCTCCATCCCACGCGGTGCTCATGTTTGACACCCATAGTAAACGTGATCACTGCGCCTCCTCTACCTCTCGACGCTCATCCCACACGGTGCTCATGTTTGACACTCATGGGTGATCACTGCACCTCCTCTACCTCTCACCGCTCCATCCCACGCGGTGCTCATGTTTGACACCCACGGTAAACGTGATCACTGCACCTCCTCTATCTCTCACCGCTCCATCCCACGCGGTGCTCATGTTTGACACCCACAGTAAACGTGATCACTGCACCTCCTCTACCTCTCACCGCTCCATCCCACACGGTGCTCATGTTTGACACCCATGGTAAACGTGATCACTGCACCTCCTCTACCTCTCACTGCTCCATCCCACGCGGTGCTCATGTTTGACACCCATGGCGCCGTGATCGCTGCACCTCCTCTACCTCTCACTGCTTCATCCCGCACAGTGCTCATGTTTGACACCCACAGTAAACGTGATCACTGCACCTCCTCTACCTCTCACTGCTCCATCCCACACGGTGCTCGTGTTTGACACCGATAGTAAACGTAATCTCTGCACCTCCTCTACCTCTCACCGCTCCATCCTGCACGGTGCTCATGTTTGACGCCCATAGTAAACGTGATCGCGGCACCTCGTCTGCCTCTCACCGCTCCATCCCGCACGGTGCTCGTGTTTAACACCCATAGTAAACGTGATCGCTGCACCTCCTCTACCTCTCACCGCTCCATCCCACACGACGCTCATGTTTGAAACCCATAGTAAACGTGATCACTGCACCTCCTCTACCTCTCACCGCTCCATCCCACACGGCACTCGTGTTTGACACCCATAGTAAACGTGATCGCTGCACCCCCTCTACCCGCTCCATCCCACAAGGTGCTCATGTTTGACACCCATAGTAAACGTGATCGCTGCACCCCCTCTACCCGCTCCATCCCACAAGGTGCTCATGTTTGACACCCATAGTAAACGTGATCGCTGCACCTCCTCTACCTCTCACCGCTCCATCCCACACGGCGCTCGTGTTTGACACCCATAGTAAACGTGATCACTGCACCTCCTCTACCTCTCACCGCTCCATCCCACACAGTGCTCATGTTTGACACCCATAGTAAACGTGATCGCTGCACCTCCTCTACCTCTCACCGCTCCATCCCACACGGCACTCGTGTTTGACACCCATAGTAAACGTGATTACTGCACCTCCTCTACCTCTCACCGCTCCATCCCACACACTGCTCGTGTTTGACACCCATAGTAAAGGTGATCACTGCACCTCCTCTACCTCTCACCGCTCCATCCCATGCGGTGGTTGTGTTTGACACTGTTGGACTTGGCCCTTCTGGCAGGTTCACCCCTGAACTTTTTGCTTTTTATTGGTGACTTGGTGTGGTGATTTTTGGTTTCTGCGCACTTTCCCTGTGTCCCAGGGTAAAGTGCGTGCACACTCTGAGTGCATGTGGTGAGATAGGCCTGCCCTCCCATAGGAATGCATGGGGAATGTATGTGTCCCTAGTAGTTCCTGATGCGTGGGGTGTGCAGGCCCGAGTTTGGTATGTGCGGACTCGTGGGAGTGAATGCTGCGCGATGATGTGTGCGGCGTGCATGTACCTAGTGTGGAAGTGCCACTTCTAGAAGTGGGCACTTCTGTGTGCAGTGTGTCTGTCGCGTGATTGGCTGGTCGTGTCATGTGACGGGCTAGGGATTCCCCAGAGTTAGGATGAGTCACCCAGTGGTGAATGGGGAGATCAACAGCTAGATGGGTGGGAGGAGTACACCTGGGTCCTGAATAGGGCAGGGTTTTCCACACACAATGCTGGCCCCGCCCCCTGTGGTGCGACTGACGACCCTAGCCCTGCCAGTGAATAGAGTGAGGGGCTGAGCACATCAAGGGTGCTCCCCAACCAGCTGCGACTGGTTTTCCCCCTCACCCTGAACCCAGAACAAAGGGATTTGGTGTATAAAAAGGGGCTGTGTCCCCTTACAAAATGTTCCTGTTCTGGACTTGAATCTACCAGGGGCGTGCTGCTGCTGGGGCTCAGGGGAAGGCTTGCCTCCCTGGGCCCTGCCCTGCCCCTGGATGCCTGGAGGACTTTTCTTTGCTGGGAGCTTTTCTGCTCCATTTCTTTAGGCCCAGGACTTCTTGGGACCTTTTGCTTTTCTTGAGATCCGCTTTTGACCAAGAAGAATCTCTGCCTGAGGAGGAGGCACCGGGAAAGCTGGAGGAGGAAGACTGTCCCTATCCTGGGGGATTGGCCTGCAGTGGTGACCTTGCTGCCAAAGGGGAGAAGAGAAACTGTTGCTGAAGACTTTGCTTTATCTTTACTTTCAAAACCTGTGCTTTTCCAAAACGATCTCCAAGGGCTTGGAACTGAGCTTGCCCCCCTGAACTGAGCCCCAGGACCATTGGGCTCTACCTGATCTTCACTCGCCTGCTGCTGGACTGTGGTGTCCTTTCCCTCGCCGGAGCTGTGACCCTCGTGCCACAGTCCCTTCCTGAGCCGTGACCAGGACTGCTTAGCCGCCCCCGCCTTGGGAAGAGCCTCGCTCGATCGGAGCCGCTCCCCCTACGCTGTGCTGGGCTGCCCCTGTCACCTCGCTCGTTGGAGGCTCGCTGTGCACCTTCACCCTCCCGCCGGAGTCGGCGTTGTGAGCATCTCCAAGCCTCGGACGGCCCGGACGTATCTACGTGCCCGGCTGCCCCGCTTTGTTCACCCGCCACCTGCAACACCCCGCTCTTGTCGTGAGCCTGAAGATCAGACCCCCATCGTGAAGTGTGGGAGCCCCGGACGCCGCCTCGCTCTTCTGTCGAAGAGCCGCAGAAATCCCGCCCCCGCCTTCGCGTCAAGAAACAAGGTACTGTACTTACAAACTCGACCACGAGCTCGCATCGGATCCAGGGTCCGCAACGTTCTGATTTCCCTGTCATCTGCCGTGTGCTTCCCGGTCGCCGCTTCAGCACGGAGTGCGCTGAGGCCTACAGTTACCTTGTGCCCGCCTAAAAGAACTTTCCGTACAAAGAGAACTTTACCGTATTCCTACGAATTGTGGCCCCATCAGTTCAACGTTACTGGGCCTTGTATTTGAATCTGCTGAAACTACATAAAAGCTTATTTTTATATACTACCTGATTGGTGTCCGTTTGTGGTGCATGCAAGGGGTTTACTGTATGTGTAATTGCACTTGCTTAACCGTGTACGCCTGAGACTTAGCCTAGACTGCTCGCGCCACGCACCTAGAGGGTGAGCAGGGGTTATTCTGGGGAGTCATCCTTCGCCCTGACAAGAAGTAAAGGGTCCCTGCTTGTTGTGGGTTCACACCTACGTCAACCAGAGCCCCCTCATTTCTAACAGACACCCATAGTAAACGTGATCACTGCACCTCCTCTACCTCTCACCGCTCCATCCCACACGGTGCTCATGTTTGACACCCATAGTAACCGTGATCGCTGCACCTCCTCTACCTCTCACCGCTCCATCCCACACGGTGCTCATGTTTGACACCCATAGTAAACGTGATCGCTGCACCTCCTCTACCTCTCACCGCTCCATCCCACATGGTGCGCATGTGTGACACCCATAGTACACGTGATCGCTGCACCTCCTCTACCTCTCACCGCTCCATCCCACACGGTGCTCATGTTTGACACCCATAGTAAATGTGATCGCTGCAGTTCCTCCACCTCTCACCGCTCCATCCCACACGGTGCTCCTGCTTGACACCCATAGTAAACGTGATCACTGTGCCTCCACTACCTATCACCGCTCCATCCCACGCGGTGCTCATGTTTGACACCCATAGTAAACGTGATCACTGCGCCTCCTCTACCTCTCGCCGCTCCATCCCACACGGTGCTCATGTTTGACACTCATGGTAAACGTGATCACTGCACCTCCTCTACCTCTCACCGCTCCATCCCACGCGGTGCTCATGTTTGACACCCACGGTAAACGTGATCACTGCACCTCCTCTACCTCTCACCGCTCCATCCCACGCGGTGCTCATGTTTGACACCCACAGTAAACGTGATAACTGCACCTCCTCTACCTCTCACCGCTCCATCCCACACGGTGCTCATGTTTGACACCCATGGTAAACGTGATCACTGCACCTCCTCTACCTCTCACCGCTCCATCCCACGCGGTGCTCATGTTTGACACCCATAGTAAACGTGATCGCTGCACCTCCTCGACCTCTCACCGCTCCATCCCACACGGTGCTCCTGTTTGACACCCATAGTAAACGTGATCACTGCACCTCTTCGACATCTTACCGCTCCATCCCACGCGGTGCTCATGTTTGACACCCACAGTAAACGTGATCACTAGGGGTGGGCGGAATTTGCGAAATCCACTTTCGCAAATTATCGCGAAAATGTTTAAAATTATCGCAAACAAGCGGAAATATCACGAAGATGCGGAATTTGTTTTCCCGCATGTTCGCGAGATTTTCTGCATGGTTGCGGGTCGCCAACTTACCCATTTGGTTGCTCGCGGGCACGGCCATCTTGTTTTGAGTTGTCTCGCGGTGCATGATCGTGAGAAGAAAGACGTGATCGCGCGACGCATGACGTCACTGCGGGCGTGAACTGTCGCGAGACAGCGTAAATGGCTAAAAACAATCAAACATCTCATGGAGAACGCGACCGGATCAAGAAAACTTGTCGGCGAACGCAGGGATTCAGGTAAGGCGATCGTGCGTGCGAGAATGTATTATTTTACAGCGCGAGCAAGAAACAAATTATCGCCAAGCTGCGGAAAACGCAAATTTTGACATTTTCGCGCTCTCCGCGGAACGTGAAAATGTCAAATTCTCGCAATATCCGCGAACGGAACAGAAATTTAGCCCAGGCCTAGTGATCACTGCACCTCCTCTACCTCTCACCGCTCCATCCCACGTGGTGCTCATGTTTGACACCCATAGTAAACGTGATCACTGCACCTCCTCTACCTCTCACCGCTCCATCCCACGCGGTGCTCGTGTTTGACACCCATAGTAAACGTGATCACTGCACCTCCTCTACCTCTCACCGCTCCATCCCACACAGTGCTCGTGTTTGACACCCTTAGTAAAGGTGATCACTGCACCTCCTCTACCTCTCACCGCTCCATCCCACGCGGTGCTCGTGTTTGACACCCATAGTAAACGTGATCACTGCACCTCCTCTACCTCTCACCGCTCCATCCCACACGATGCTCATGTTTGACACCCATAGTAAACGTGATCACTGCACTCTCTACCTCTCACCGCTCCATCCCACACGGTGCTCATGTTTGACACCCATAGTAAACGTGATCGCTGCACCTCCTCTACCTCTCACCACTCCGTCCCACACGGTGCTCATGTTTGACACCCATAGCAAACGTGATCACTGCACCTCCTCTACCTCTCGCCGCTCCATCGCACACGGTGCTCATGTTTGACACCCATAGTAAACGTGATCGCCGCACCTCCTCTACCTCTCACCGCTCCATCCCACACAGTGCTCGTGTTTGACACCCATAGTAAAGGTGATCACTGCACCTCCTCTACCTTTCACTGCTCCATCCCACGCGGTGCTCGTGTTTGACACCCATTGCAAACGTGATCACTGCACCTCCTCTACCTCTCACCGCTCCATCCCACACGATGCTCATGCTTGACACCCATAGTAAACGTGATCACTGCACCTCCTCTACCTCTCACCGCTCCATCCCACACGGTGCTTCTGTTTGACACCCATAGTAAACGTGATCGCTGCACCTCCTCTACCTCTCACCGCTCCGTCCCACACGGTGCTCATGTTTGACACCCATAGCAAACGTGATCACTGCACCTCCTCTACCTCTCGCCGCTCCATCCCACACGGTGCTCATGTTTGACACCCTTAGTAAACGTGATCGCTGCACCTCCTCTACCTCTTACCGCTCCATCCCACACAGTGCTCGTGTTTGACACCCATAGTAAACGTGATCGCTGCACCTCCTCTACCTCTCACCGCTCCATCCCACACGGCGCTCATGTTTGACGCCCATAGTAAACGTGATCGCTGCACCTCCTCTGCCTCCCACCGCTCCATCCCACACGGCGGTCATGTTTGACACCCATAGTAAACGTGATCGCTGCACCTCCTCTGCCTCTCACCGCTCCATCCCACATGGTGGTCATGTTTGACACCCATAGTAAACGTGATCGCTGCACCTCCTCTGCCTCTCACAGCTCCATCTCACAAGGTGCTCATGTTTGACACCCATAGTAAACGTGATCGCTGCACCTCCTCTACCTCTCACCGCTCCATCCCACACGGTGCTCACGTTTGACACCCATAGTAAACGTGATCGCTGCACCTCCTCTACCTCTCACCGCTCCATCCCACACGGTGCTCATGTTTGACACCCATAGTAAACGTGATCGCTGCTCCTCCTCTACCTCTCACCGCTCCATCCCACACGGTGCTCATGTGTGACACCCATAGTACACGTGATCGCTGCACCTCCTCTAGCTCTCACCGCTCCATCCCACACGGTGCTCATGTTTGACACCCATAGTAAACGTGATCGCTGCAGCTCCTCCACCTCTCACCGCTCCATCCCACGCGGTGCTCCTGCTTGACACCCATAGTAAACGTGATCACTGTGCCTCCACTACCTATCACCGCTCCATCCCACGCGGTGCTCATGTTTGACACCCATAGTAAACGTGATCACTGCGCCTCCTCTACCTCTCGCCCCTCCATCCCACACAGTGCTCATGTTTGACACTCATGGTAAACGTGATCACTGCACCTCCTCTACCTCTCACCGCTCCATCCCACGCGGTGCTCATGTTTGACACCCACGGTAAACGTGATCACTGCACCTCCTCTACCTCTCACCGCTCCATCCCACGCGGTGCTCATGTTTGACACCCACAGTAAACGTGATCACTGCACCTCCTCTATCTCTCACCGCTCCATCCCACACGGTGCTCATGTTTGACACCCATGGTAAACGTGATCACTGCACCTCCTCTACCTCTCACTGCTCCATCCCACGTGGTGCTCATGTTTTACACCCATAGTAAACGTGATCGCTGCACCTCCTCGACCTCTCACCGCTCCATCCCACACGGTGCTCCTGTGTGACACCCATAGTAAACGTGATCACTGCACCTCTTCGACATCTTCCCGCTCCATCCCACGCGGTGCTCATGTTTGACACTGTTAGAAATGAGGGGGCTCTGGTTGACGCAGGTGTGAACCCACAACAAGCAGGGACCCTTTACTTCTTGTCAGGGCGAAGGATGACTCCCCAGAATAACCCCTGCTCACCCTCTAGGTGCGTGGCGCGAGCAGTCTAGGCTAAGTCTCAGGCGTACACGGTTAAGCAAGTGCAATAATACATACAGTAAACCCCTTGCATGCACCACAAACGGACACCAATCAGGAGGTATATAAAAATAAGCTTTTATGTAGTTTCAGCAGATTCAAGTACAAGGCCCAGTAACGTTGAACTGATGGGGCCACAATTCTTGGAAATACGGTCAAGTTCTCTTGGTCTTACGGAAAGTTCTTTAGGCGGGCACAAGGTAACTGTAGGCCTCAGCGCACTTCGTGCTGAGGCAGCGCCCGGGGAGCACACAGCAGATGACAGGGAAATAAGAACGTTGCGGACCCTGGATCCGATGCGAGCTCGCGGTCGAGTTCGTAAGTACAGTACCTGGTTTCTTGACGCAAAGGCGGGTGCGGGATTTCAGCGGCTCTTCGACAGAGGAGCGAGCCGGCGTCCGGGGCTCCCACACTTCACGAGGGTGTCTGATCTTCAGGCTCACGACAAGAGCGGGGTGTTGCAGGTGGCGGGTGATCAAAGCGGGGCAGCCGGGCACGCAGTTACGTCCGGGCCGTCCGAGGCTTGGGGATGCTCACAAACGCCGATTCCGGCGGGAGGGTGAAGGTGCACAGCGAGCCTCCAGCGAGCGAGGTGACAGGGGCAGCCCAGCACAGCGTCGGGGGAGCGGCTCCGATCGAGCGAGGCTCTTCCCAAGGCGGGGGCGGCTAAGCAGTCCTGGCCACGGCTCAGGGAGGGACTGGGCACGAGGGTCACAGCTCCGGCGAGGGAAAGGACACCACAGTCCAGCAGCAGGCGAGTGAAGATCAGGTAGAGCCCAATGGTCCTGGGGCTCAGTTCAGGGGGCAAGCTCAGTTCCAAGCCCTTGGAGATCGTTTTGGAAAAGCACAAGTCTTGAAAGTAAAAGTAAAGTAAAAGTCTTCAGCAACAGTTTCTCTTCTCTCCTTTGGCAGCAAGGTCACCACTGCAGGCCAATCCCCCAGGATAGGGACAGTCTTCCTCCTACAGCTTTCCCGGTGCCTCCTCCTCCGGCAGAGATTCTTCTTGGTCAAAAGCGGATCTAGTTTCTTAGGAGCAGGGCTCCTCCATTTATACCACAAATCTTTTGTTCTCCCAGGTCAGGGGGGCCCTTGCCTAGTTCAGTCCGGTTTCTGAGCACTTTGTTGACGTGATGCAGGCTTCTCCTTTCAGAGTGCAGGGCAGAGTCATCAGACGCTCCACAGGGGGTGGAGCCGGCATCGAGGTAGCGGAGCACTGTCCTATTCAGAACCTAGGAGCACTCCTCCCACCCATCTACCTGTCGATCGTCCTATTCATACCAGGCTGCCTAGCCCTGCCCATCTGGGTTCCCCCAGCCCTGTCACTCACACCAGCCAGTCATCAGATACACAACACGCGGAGGCGGCTGAAAGGTTTAGGCAAGCAAAGGCCAACTTTCTAAAAGCGGCATTTGCAAACCCGGAATATTAAAATAAACCTTGCGAAAAGATGTACCTTATTATTCCGAGTTCAGGCATACTAAACTCGATCTCCTACCATGTTCCCTGGGTCGGTTAGGATCATAAGGTGTAATAATCCAGGCCGCCCATACTGGCCTATGAGAACAGGGTAGCCTTGCAGTAGTGAACAACAAGATGGCGGTAATTCACCACTAGGACATGCCACGCATCCAGGCGTGTCCCACCTTAGGCGTACAATGCACCCTGCCCGTGGGCCTACCAGAGGGGTGACTAATATGCAGCTAAGGGAAGGTTTCAGGGACCGGCAAGTGTGGGCACTTGTCGGTCGGCGTGTCAGTACCAGACTGCACGCAGGTTCTGCGATGGCAGACCTTAGATATATTTTACCGGCCGCTTCTGTGGGTGGCACAACCAGTGCTGCAAGCCCACCAGCGGGGTTCGCATTTACATGCCCTGGCGCCCCCGGCGCACTTTACTGGGGTCTGACAGTAAATCAAACAATCCAATCATGGAATCCAACCAACATATACAATTTACATAGGGAGCACTCGCACCGTGACACTGGTTGGCAGTGGCACAGCGCGCTGAGCGGCCAACACCATAAAAACACATGAGGCACAGCGACAAAAAGAGGAAGGGAGACTCACGCCAAGGTGCCAGGTCTAACACGTGTCCCCTCCAGCTGAAAAGTGGGGAGAACTACCCTACCCCAGGGAGTTCCTCATCACTAAGGCGGAAAAATCTGGACAGACCGTCAGCATTGGCGTGATCTGTACCAGGGCGATGTTCCACCGTGAAATCCATACCCTGTAGGGAAATGGACCACCTCAACAGCTTTGGATTCTCACCCCTCATATGCATCAACCATCTGAGGGGCCTGTGGTCCGTCTGAACCCGGAAGTGAGACCCAAACAAGTAGGGTCTTAGCTTCTTCAGCGCCCAGACCACAGCAAATGCCTCACGCTCAATAGCACTCCACCTTTGTTCCCGTGGAAGTAACCTCCTGCTAAGAAAGGCTACGGGTTGATCTAGGCCCTCTTCATTAATCTGTGAAAGAACAGCCCCCACACCATGCTCTGAAGCGTCTGTCTGAACGATAAACTCTTTGGAGAAGTTGGGAGCCAAGAGCACGGGCGCCGTGCACATAGCAGTTTTCAAGGCCTCAAAAGCTCCCTGACAGGTGTCAGTCCAGATCACTTTCCTGGGCTGCTTCTTCGAAGTCAGCGCGGTCAAGGGGGCAACCATGTTGCCATACCCCTTGACAAACCTCCTGTAGTACCCGGTGAGACCTAGGAAGGCTCTCACCTCCGTCTGGGTTTTGGGCGCCTCCCAATTCAGGATGGTTTCTATCTTGGGCTGAAGGGGTGCCACCTGGCCACTCCCAACTTGGTGTCCCAAGTACACCACGGAACCCTGCCCGATCTGGCACTTACTCGCCTTGATCGTGAGGCCTGCCTTGCGCAGCGCCATCAACACTTCCCAGAGGTGACGCAAGTGTTCCTCCCAAGTGGAGCTGAACACGGCGATGTCATCCAGGTAGGCTGCACTGAACGAATCCAGCCCAGCCAACACCTGGTTGACCAATCTCTGGAAGGTGGCCGGGGCATTCTTCATCCCAAATGGCATGACCCGGAACTGGTAGTGCCCATCTGGGGTGGAAAATGCTGACCTCTCTTTGGCCCCCTCGGTCAAGGCGATCTGCCAATACCCAGACGTTAAATCAAACGTGCTGAGGTAGTTGGCAGCCCCTAGCCGATCGATGAGCTCATCAGCTCGGGGGATGGGGTGTGCGTCGGTCCTAGTGACCGAATTGAGTCCTCTGTAGTCCACACAGAACCGGAGTTCGGGTGTGGCTCCTGGCGCTGCAGCCTTTGGGACCAAGACCACGGGGCTGGCCCAAGGACTGCTAGAAGACTCAATTACCCCGAGGGCAAACATCTTGGAGACCTCCTCCTTGATGCAGGCCCTCACCCTGTCAGTCACCCTGTAGGCCTTGTGCCGCACAGGTGGACTATCCCCAGTGTCCACATCATGGACGCACCAATCAGTGACACCAGGAACCAGGGAAAACAGGTCAGAAAACTGTCCCAGCAACTGGCGACAATCATTCTGTTGCTCAGGGGTCAGGGTGGAAGAGAGGATGACACCATCCACTGACCCATCTTGCTCCTTGGCGGACAGGAGGTCAGGAAGAGGTTCTGTCTCCTCTTCCATTCCAGCATCTGTTGCCAAGAGCATGCCCACTTGGGACCTCTCCAAGTGGGGCTTGAGGCGGTTGACATGTAGGACCCTTAAGGGGTTCCTAGGAGACTTCAGGTCCACCACGTAGGTAACAGGACTCTTGCGCTCCACCACCTCAAAGGGACCGGTCCACTTATCCTGGAGCGCACACGGCTCCACGGGGGCCAAGACCCATACTTTCTGTCCAGGCTGAAGCTCTACCAGAGTGGCATTCTGGTCGTACCACCGCTTCATCTCCTCCTGGCTGGCTTCCAGATTTGCCTCAGCAAGTTGCCTGAATCGCCTAGTCTGATTCCTGAAGGCCAGCATGTAACTATATACATTCTGGGGAGGTTTCCTGGGAGATTGCTCCCAGCCTTCTTTGACCAGACTTAGAGGTCCTCTGACTGGGTGACCATACAGAAGCTCAAAGGGACTGAACCCCAGAGATTTCTGTGGCACCTCACGGTAAGCGAAGAGAAGGCATGGTAAGAGGACGTCCCACTTACGCCTCATGGCTCCTTCTAGGCCCATTATCATGCCTTTGAGGGTTCGGTTGAATCTCTCAACCAACCCGTTTCCTTGGGGGTGGTGAGGGGTGGTGAACTTGTAGGTTACACCACACTCTTGCCAAAGAGATTTCATGTACTTGGACATGAAATTGGTACCTCGGTCAGACACCACCTCTAGAGGGAATCCCACTCGGGAGAAAATTCCCATCAGTGCACGTCCCACCACGGGGGCCGTCACTGTCCTCAGAGGAATGGCTTCCGGGTACCGGGTGGCATGGTCCACCAGGACCAGGATGAACCTATTGCCCATCGCTGTCTTGGGGTCCAGTGGCCCTACAATGTCAATCCCCACTCGCTGGAATGGGGTACCGACCACAGGGAATGGCTGGAGTGGAGCCTTCTGCTTCCTTCCACTCTTTCCACTTGCCTGGCAAGTCTGGCATGTCCTGCAGTGAGTATCGGAACTCCTGCGCATTTGAGGCCAATAAAAGTGGGTGACCAGCCTTTCAAAGGTCTTGTCCTGCCCCAAATGCCCTGCCAATGGCACATCGTGAGCCAGCCCCAGTAGGAAGGCTCTGAAGTCCTGGGGTACCACCAGCGCACGGGCTGACCCAGGCTCAGCAACCTTAGGCTCTGTATATAGGAGGTCGTTCTCCCAGTAAACGAAATGCGATCCTGACTGATCACCTGCGGCCTGGTCTGCAGCCTGCTGCCGCATACCCACGAGAGAAGGGCACTCCTTCTGTGCCTTGCAAAAGTCCTCCCTGGTGGGACCCCCTTCCTGCTGCCAATGGGTCAGCTCCGGCAGGTCTCCCAGTTCAGCTATCTGCTCCCCTGTAGGCTCCAGGGCATCCCCCTCAAGGTCTGCTTCCTCCTGGACCGTGGGAACTTCAGGGGCCGGCTTCCCGCGCCCCTTGCTCCTTCTCTCTGAGGCCGGTTCCTGGGCCTCCCTCTCAGGCTCCAGGACCTCTTGAGTACCTCTACTGGCTGCCATGGACCGTGTGGTGACACACGCCCAATCCGGCATACCCAACATCTCCAGGTGCGCACTCCGCTCCACCTTAGCCCAAGGTGAGCTCTCCAAATCGTTCCCCAACAAACAGTCTACAGGCATGGCGGGCCTCACAGCTACCTGAAGAGTACCAGAGACCCCCCCCCACTCAAAGGGAACCTGAGCCACCTTGCAGTGTCTCTCTGTGTTGTCAGCGGCAACAACGGGATAGAATGCATTGGGGACCACCTGCTCCTGAGACACCAGGTGACACCTGACAGCTGTCACACTGGCTCCTGTATCTCTAAGAGCTTCCACTCTATGGCTATTTATGGTCACCCACTGCCTGTACTTCTTAGTGTTCTCAGGCAGCTGGGTTGGAGGGACCACTTCACGGTCTCCTAGCGAGACCAGGGACATCTCTGCGGGACCCCACCCACCTTGGACATCCCTTTCCTCCCCCAAGGCTACACTAGTCACCTGCCGGGGTGGAGCACCAGTGGGTGCTGGTTTACCAAACAATGGACACTTTACATCAGAGGCAAAATGCCCCAAATTGTTACACCGGTAACATCTTACGGGCCCCTTTTGAACGGGAGGACCTGTCGGGGCCCCGGTCGGTTTCTGGGGTGGGGGAGGCTGAGAACCCTTCCCTTGGTTCCCTTGGGGACTATTTTGGGGCCCTTTTTGGAACTGCTTCTGTTTACCCCTGTCCCCCCCACTCTTCTGCTGGGGACCCTGCCCACCTTTGGCGGAATCTCCCACGGTACCCTTGTGGACCCTGGTACTGACCCAGCGGTCCGCCTCCTCAGCAAGCTTCCTCGGGTTAGTCAGCTTACTATCGATCAGGTGCTGGCGTAGCTCAGGAAAACAATTACTGGACAAGTGCTCCCATGCCATTAAATCAAGAAGCCCTTGATAATCATTCACCTTACTACCCTTTACCCAACCATCCAGCGCTCTGCAAAAGAAAGTCACATACTCCACATACGTACTATTGGGAATCTTAGTGCAACCCCTGAACCTCTGTCTGTATAACTCAGGGGTCAACCCATACCTAGCCATCAATGCTTCCTTCATATGGGCATAAGAATTACGAACATCAACAGGTAAATCTAACAGGGTGTCCCGCCCTTCACTCAGGAACCTTCCCCACAACCCCGCTCCCCAATCTTTCTCAGGGACCCGGTGGGAAGACATGGCTACCTCGTAGGCTCTGAACCACTGCCCGATGTCGTCATTCCTGAAGAACTCCTTCACTACATCCTTGGGAATATAAACTCTTGGTTCCGCCGGTACTGGCGGTGTGCTGCCACCAGAGGGATTAAGCTCCATACTTTTGGCTTTCAGCTCCAGCTCCCTCAGCTTCATGTCATGCTCTAATTGTAGTTTCTTTTCTTCCATGGCTAATCTTTGTTTTTCCATATCCATCTGCCCATGAAGTTTTGCCATTTCCACCTCGTGTGCCCGGGTTGCGGCCCTGTCTGCCAACTCTTCTGGCGACAGGCACCTGCCAAACTCATGGACACTTTCTGGTGGAACCACTTCCACCTGATTCTCTGGTGCCTTTGACTCATACCAGGCCCTCAGCGCCTTCACAAATTGCTCCTTCTTCTTCAATCCAGTTTGGGCAATCCTGAACTTGGAGCAAAGACCTTTCAAGTCTTCATTGGTACGATCCAGAAGTGCGCCTTCTTCCCAATCTACGTCTTCAAATCCAGAGATTATGGAAGCCGCCCTTCCGGCGGAAAGTGAACCAGGCATGGCTCTAACAACGGAGACTCTTGGCAAAACAAAAACAAATGCTAGCCTTGTGGCTGTGTTACTGGTCTGCTCTCACTACGTGGTGATCAGTGATTCACTATACGCAAACCACAAATGCAAATCCGTAAATCCTCACCGCTGCCACCAATGTTAGAAATGAGGGGGCTCTGGTTGACGCAGGTGTGAACCCACAACAAGCAGGGACCCTTTACTTCTTGTCAGGGCGAAGGATGACTCCCCAGAATAACCCCTGCTCACCCTCTAGGTGCGTGGCGCGAGCAGTCTAGGCTAAGTCTCAGGCGTACACGGTTAAGCAAGTGCAATAATACATACAGTAAACCCCTTGCATGCACCACAAACGGACACCAATCAGGAGGTATATAAAAATAAGCTTTTATGTAGTTTCAGCAGATTCAAGTACAAGGCCCAGTAACGTTGAACTGATGGGGCCACAATTCTTGGAAATACGGTCAAGTTCTCTTGGTCTTACGGAAAGTTCTTTAGGCGGGCACAAGGTAACTGTAGGCCTCAGCGCACTTCGTGCTGAGGCAGCGCCCGGGGAGCACACAGCAGATGACAGGGAAATAAGAACGTTGCGGACCCTGGATCCGATGCGAGCTCGCGGTCGAGTTCGTAAGTACAGTACCTGGTTTCTTGACGCAAAGGCGGGTGCGGGATTTCAGCGGCTCTTCGACAGAGGAGCGAGGCGGCGTCCGGGGCTCCCACACTTCACGAGGGTGTCTGATCTTCAGGCTCACGACAAGAGCGGGGTGTTGCAGGTGGCGGGTGAACAAAGCGGGGCAGCCGGGCACGCAGTTACGTCCGGGCCGTCCGAGGCTTGGGGATGCTCACAAACGCCGATTCCGGCGGGAGGGTGAAGGTGCACAGCGAGCCTCCAGCGAGCGAGGTGACAGGGGCAGCCCAGCACAGCGTCGGGGGAGCGGCTCCGATCGAGCGAGGCTCTTCCCAAGGCGGGGGCGGCTAAGCAGTCCTGGCCACGGCTCAGGGAGGGACTGGGCACGAGGGTCACAGCTCCGGCGAGGGAAAGGACACCACAGTCCAGCAGCAGGCGAGTGAAGATCAGGTAGAGCCCAATGGTCCTGGGGCTCAGTTCAGGGGGCAAGCTCAGTTCCAAGCCCTTGGAGATCGTTTTGGAAAAGCACAAGTCTTGAAAGTAAAAGTAAAGTAAAAGTCTTCAGCAACAGTTTCTCTTCTCTCCTTTGGCAGCAAGGTCACCACTGCAGGCCAATCCCCCAGGATAGGGACAGTCTTCCTCCTACAGCTTTCCCGGTGCCTCCTCCTCCGGCAGAGATTCTTCTTGGTCAAAAGCGGATCTAGTTTCTTAGGAGCAGGGCTCCTCCATTTATACCACAAATCTTTTGTTCTCCCAGGTCAGGGGGGCCCTTGCCTAGTTCAGTCCGGTTTCTGAGCACTTTGTTGACGTGATGCAGGCTTCTCCTTTCAGAGTGCAGGGCAGAGTCATCAGACGCTCCACAGGGGGTGGAGCCGGCATCGAGGTAGCGGAGCACTGTCCTATTCAGAACCTAGGAGCACTCCTCCCACCCATCTACCTGTCGATCGTCCTATTCATACCAGGCTGCCTAGCCCTGCCCATCTGGGTTCCCCCAGCCCTGTCACTCACACCAGCCAGTCATCAGATACACAACACGCGGAGGCGGCTGAAAGGTTTAGGCAAGCAAAGGCCAACTTTCTAAAAGCGGCATTTGCAAACCCGGAATATTAAAATAAACCTTGCGAAAAGATGTACCTTATTATTCCGAGTTCAGGCATACTAAACTCGATCTCCTACCATGTTCCCTGGGTCGGTTAGGATCATAAGGTGTAATAATCCAGGCCGCCCATACTGGCCTATGAGAACAGGGTAGCCTTGCAGTAGTGAACAACAAGATGGCGGTAATTCACCACTAGGACATGCCACGCATCCAGGCGTGTCCTACCTTAGGCGTACAATGCACCCTGCCCGTGGGCCTACCAGAGGGGTGACTAATATGCAGCTAAGGGAAGGTTTCAGGGACCGGCAAGTGTGGGCACTTGTCGGTCGGCGTGTCAGTACCAGACTGCACGCAGGTTCTGCGATGGCAGACCTTAGATATATTTTACCGGCCGCTTCTGTGGGTGGCACAACCAGTGCTGCAAGCCCACCAGCGGTGTTCGCATTTACATGCCCTGGCGCCCCCGGCGCACTTTACTGGGGTCTGACAGTAAATCAAACAATCCAATCATGGAATCCAACCAACATATACAATTTACATAGGGAGCACTCGCACCGTGACACTGGTTGGCAGTGGCACAGCGCGCTGAGCGGCCAACACCATAAAAACACATGAGGCACAGCGACAAAAAGAGGAAGGGAGACTCACGCCAAGGTGCCAGGTCTAACAGACACCCACAGTAAACGTGATCACTAGGGGTGGGCGGAATTTGCGAAATCCACTTTCGCAAATTATCGCGAAAATGTTTAAAATTATCGCAAACAAGCGGAAATATCACGAAGATGCGGAATTTGTTTTCCCGCATGTTCGCGAGATTTTCTGCATGGTTGCAGGTCGCCAACTTACCCATTTGGTTGCTCGCGGGCACGGCCATCTTGTTTTGAGTTGTCTCGCGGTGCATGATCGCGAGAAGAAAGACGTGATCGCGCGACGCATGACGTCACTGCGGGCGTGAACTGTCGCGAGACAGCGCAAATGGCTAAAAACAATCCAACATCTCATGGAGAACGCGACCGGATCAAGAAAACTTGTCGGCGAACGCAGGGATTCAGGAAAGGTGATCGCGCGCGCGAGAATGTATTATTTTACAGCGCGAGCAAGAAACAAATTATCGCCAAGCTGCGGAAAACGCAAATTTTGACATTTTCGCGCTCTCAGCGGAACGTGAAAATGTCAAATTCTCGCAATTTCCGCGAACGGAACAGAAATTTAGCCCAGGCCTAGTGATCACTGCACCTCCTCTACCTCTCACCGCTCCATCCCACGTGGTGCTCATGTTTGACACCCATAGTAAACGTGATCACTGCACCTCCTCTACCTCTTACCGCTCCATCCCACGCGGTGCTCGTGTTTGACACCCATAGTAAACGTGATCACTGCACCTCCTCTACCTCTCACCGCTCCATCCCACACGGTGCTCGTGTTTGACACCCTTAGTAAAGGTGATCACTGCACCTCCTCTACCTCTCACCGCTCCATCCCACGCGGTGCTCGTGTTTGACACCCATAGTAAACGTGATCACTGCACCTCCTCTACCTCTCACCGCTCCATCCCACACGATGCTCATGTTTGACACCCATAGTAAACGTGATCACTGCACCTCCTCTACCTCTCACCGCTCCATCCCACACGGTGCTCATGTTTGACACCCATAGTAAACGTGATCGCTGCACCTCCTCTACCTCTCACCGCTCCGTCCCACACGATGCTCATGTTTGACACCCATAGCAAACGTGATCACTGCACCTCCTCTACCTCTCGCCGCTCCATCGCACACGGTGCTCATGTTTGACACCCATAGTAAACGTGATCGCTGCACCTCCTCTACCTCTCACCGCTCCATCCCACGTGGTGCTCATGTTTGACACCCATAGTAAACGTGATCACTGCACCTCCTCTACCTCTCACCGCTCCATCCCACGCGGTGCTCGTGTTTGACACCCATAGTAAACGTGATCACTGCACCTCCTCTACCTCTCACCGCTCCATCCCACACGGTGCTCGTGTTTGACACCCTTAGTTAAGGTGATCACTGCACCTCCTCTACCTCTCACCGCTCCATCCCACGCGGTGCTCGTGTTTGACACTGTTGGACTTGGCCCTTCTGGCAGGTTCACCCCTGGACTTTTTGGCTTTTTATTGGTGACTTGGTATGGTGATTGTTTGGTCTCTGCGCACTTTCCCTGTGTCCCAGGGTAAAGTGCGTGCGTGCTCTGAGTGCATGTGGTGAGATAGGCCTGCCCTCCCATAGGAATGCATGGGGAATGTATGTGTCCCTAGTAGTTCCTGATGCGTGGGGTGTGCAGGCCCGAGTTTGGTATGTGCGGACTCGTGGGAGTGAATGCTGCGCGATGATGTGTGCGGCGTGCATGTACCTAGTGTGGAAGTGCCACTTCTAGAAGTGGGCACTTCTGTGTGCAGTGTGTCTGTCGCGTGATTGGCTGGTCATGTCATGTGACGGGCTAGGGATTCCCCAGTGTCAGGATGAGTCACCCAGTGGTGAATGGGGAGATCAGCAGCTAGATGGGTGGGAGGAGTACACCTGGGTCCTGAATAGGACAGGGTTTTCCAAACACAATGCTGGCCCCGCCCCCTGTGGTGCGACTGACGACCCTAGCCCTGCCAGTGAATAGAGTGAGGGGCTGAGCACATCAAGGGTGCTCCCCAACCAGCTGCGACTGGTTTCCCCCCTCACCCTGAACCCAGAACAAAGGGTTTGCCTGTATAAAAATGGGGCTGTGTCCCCACAGAAACTGTTCTTTGCCAGGATCCTGCCTGAGGGGGGCTGCTGCTGCTGGACCAGAGGACCGCCACCTGGACTACCTCCCTGCCTGGAGGCCCAGTGAGCTGGCTCTGGGTCCAGCCTTGCCCCCCACCCCTGCCCTGCTGCATGCAGGGAAGAACTTGCTGGACTTTGTGGTGCTTTTGATGCTTTAGCGCTGAGAGCGCTTTCACTTTGGATCCCTAGCGCTAGGAGCGCTTTATTTCTGCTAGCCGGTGCCCACCCGGCGTTTGCCCCGTTTTCTGCCGATTCTAGGGTCTCCTGGCAGGTGCCCACCCTGCCAGGGACATTGCTGAGGCTGTAAGCGGGTGCCCACCCCGCTTATTTGCTTATCGCTGCGGCGGGTGCCTACCCCGCCGAGGATTGCATGTACGAGGGAGCCTACCCCTCTTATTGCGGAGGGGTCCGATCACCGCTGCAGCCCGGGCCGAGGAAACCCGGAAGTCAGGCAGCCTTCGTGGAGACGGGGGCGGAACTTGGAAACAGGAAGCGGACGGGAGCCTACCCCGCGCTCCTGTGCAGCGAGGAGAAGTGCCCGGGAAGAGTGAAGGTCCAGGCGGGAGCCCACCCTGCGCTGGACTGTGAGAGGAGCACGGCCGGAGCTTGTGTGGAGGGGGCGCGAGGCACGTTGTCGGTGCCTGCCCCTTCCGCGGTGTCAAGAAGCCTCGGAGCCTTCCCCGGAGAGCGGAGACGACGCGGGAGTCCCCCGAGCAGCCGGTGAGTGCCTAGAGGGCTGGGGGACTCCGCGCATCTGCTGGGGGGTGCAGGGGGCTGTGCTCACGAGCCCCGTGAGGCTCCAACGACGGGGGCTGGGAGTAGTAGAGCCTGTGAGGCTCCCAGAAGGCATTGTTCGTTCAGAGCCGGTTGAGGCTCCAACGAGGGGCGCTATATTTCCTCAGAGTCCAGTGTGACTCCAACGTTACGGGGGCAATTATTTGTCAATCGCGAGTCCCCCGAGAGGGACTCCAACGACGGCGCATTTGTTTGGCTGAGCCCACGAGGCGCCCCTATTGTTGTGGTCCAGAGGGGGCTCCACAGGCACAGCAGTGCCCACGCTCATTTCTCTCCAGCTGCCCAGCACTTAGTGGGCAGCTGCATCGTTTAGGTTGGGGCCCTCGGAGCTTTGGACTGCGCCTCCTGCGCAGCCTTGCCCCTGACTTGTTGAACGCAGGGCGTCCTAGCCCCTTCCAGGCCAGTTGGCCCAGGGACTGCCACAGGTGGTGGCATAGGAGTTTTGCGCAATTGGGTTCCTACTTGCACCTCTGAATGTGTGTTGATGCATCATGTGCCATTGCTTTTACACCTCTGAATGTTTTATGCATCATGTGTGTTCCTTCCATGCACCTCTGAATGTGTGTTTATGCGTCATGTGCTTTGCTTTACACCTCTGAATGTTATGCATCATGTGTTTATGTGCTTAGACCCCTACAGGTATTGTGATACTTAGGTGGTTGTTTTCTCCCTAGTACAGGTGGTGCTAGTGAGGTCCTGATTCCCTGCGCAATATTTTCCTAAGGTGGTTAGGGTTGCGTAGGTGGTACTTACCTGATACCAGTAGTGACTGGTTGTGTGCTAGGTGTAATTTTGTGCAACAGTAATTTTATTTCCTATGTTCCAAGTGCTAGGTTCTAAGAGTGCTAATTCCGGACAGCGGTCCATGTGGCCCTGTCCCCTGTACATATAATCCCTTGTAAATTCTGCCCGTGCCTGTTGGCACATTGTAGAGTGTGTGTTTTTATCTAATGTGTTGTGTATAATACAAAGGCTATTTTTATAGAATACCTTGTGTGGAGTTTCCTTTGTGGTGGGCCTTGGGTGTTGTTGCTGGGTGCGCGCGCAAACGCTTTACACATCGCCTCAGGGATAAGCCTGTCTGCTCGTGCCAAGCTACCAAGGGGGTGAGCAGGGGTTATCTTTGGCGTGTAACTCCCCAGCCCTGACTAGAGTGGTGGTTTCTGCCTGGCTTTGGCGCAAGCCTCAGCCAACCAGAAATCCCATTTCTAACATTGGCGATCAGCGGTGGGATTTGGACTTGCGTTTGCGCTGTACCGCAGCGGCAACTGGCCGCACTACAAAACTCTGCATTTAGATAAATCACATGGTATAGGGATTATTGTTTTAAAATTGTTTTTAATTATCATTTCTTTGGAAATGTGGTTTTGTGCACTGTGAGTTAGGTGTCCCTAGCTCGGGAGGGTAGATCATCCCCCTAAGTGCATTGTGTTTCTGGATTCACCAGAGGGTGGGATCCAGTGGTGGCAGCGTAATAGTGTCCTGTACATTTGTCCCCCGCCCTGCGCCCAGAGTTGGTACTTGTGTCACGTGGTGGTCAGGTTGAGGAATCAGGGGTGGTAGAAACTGCCTTACCAGTCCGAGGGGAGGGTTGTGTGTGGATGAATGGTGTGTGGCACTAGGCAAGTGAGTGTGAGTTCTCTGGGTTAGAGAGCTTGCTGAATCTTTTTGTGAATTGTGTGCTCCTGTGTTAAACGCAGACCCCTAGGTTCCCTGTGTGATCTTTTCTCTAGAACGTCTGCCAGAATGGAGCCTGCTTTTGATCTCAGTGATCTAATTTATTACAGTATGCAGGAGTTGGAAAGGTTCTGTAGAGAGAGAGGCATAGGGGTGAGAGAGTCAGACACTATGTGTGAACTTAGGGGCCACCTGATCCAGTGGGTTAAGAGGCAAAGGGATCTTGAGCGCAGTACGGAAAGGGCCCAGGCCTCACACCTGGAGGGTGGTGGGTCTGTGGGGAGCCCTGAAGAGTCAGAAGAGGAGGTAGAGGATGACAATACCTGGACGCCAGTAGAGAGTGAGGACCCCATAGGTAGGGCGTCCCTTGCTGGGTCCAGAGTAGGAGGCAGCGCCTCATCCCTTTCCCTGTCCCCGGAGGAGTGGGAAGATAGGTGGAAAGAAAGGGAGCACCAGCTGGCGTTAGAGAAGCTCAGGTTAGAGCATGCTCAGGCTATGGCGCAGCTGGAGGCCAGGAAGCAACAGCGAGAGACTGAGTGGGTCTTGGCGCGGGAGAGGGTAGAGGAGGCTGAGAGGGCCTCCACCAGAGGCAAAGTAGCTCTGGAGGGTAGACTATCCCCTGCGCGCAGTTTTAATTTTCTGGGCTCCCCAGGGAGGGTTGAGTCCAGTGGTAGTAGCGATGTAGATTCCAGTGTAGGAAATCCCAATCCCAGTCCCCCCAGTCTGGTACCTGTTCCCCAGGAGGAGGAGTTAAGGTTGAAGTTCAGGGGCAGTAGGAAACTGTCTCACCAGTCTTGGGAGGAGTTTGTGGATGAATGTGAGGATGCACTGTTTGATTGGATACGAGTTCCCGCAGAATCTGATTATGATAAACTGTGTGATCTGATTCTCAGAGAACACCTGCTCAATTGTTGTGCGCCGGGGTTGCGCCAACACCTGTTAGGGTGTGGAGTGTCTGCACCATTTGAGCTTGGAGATGAAGCAGAGCGCTGGGAAAGTGCGAGAGGTCCTCTAGTGTCATTAGTGAGTGATTCCAACAATAGTGGGTCAGAGATCCTCCAGCCCAGCGTGGTGGAGGAGGCTCAGTGTAGCCCAGCTAGGTCCCAGGATAGCGAGGAGGGTGTAGGGGCTCACTGCCTGGCTCAGTGGAGCAGGAGTGAGGGGGTGACCGAGGGTCCCCAGACGCCCGAAACCCTGCCTCAGGACTTGGATGGTTTCAGGAGGGAACACCAAGTTGGGGACCTAGGCTGTCCTGTTAGTCCACTTGAGGAAGATCTCTTAGTGAGTGGGGGACCTGGAGCACCTGTAACCAGGGCTCCTGTGGTTCTAGAGTCTGGCAGTACCGCTCCGGTAGGGAGGGTACAGGAGTCCAGTGTGAGGAGTGATTGGGGGATGAGTTTCCCAGTGGAAGAGCCTGTGGGTCAGGGACTACCCAGTTGGGCTAGGATCCTGTGTAGTGACCAGGGTGGCACCACTTCTGTTCTGGGGGATCTCCGTGCACTGTCAGGTGGACAGGGGACGGGAGATCAGCGCCAGACAGACAGTCGCTCGACATATGTGTCATTTGATAGCCTCAGGGGGATGGAGTGGAAATCCCCAGAAGTCCTGGAGTGCCAGGCAATTATTCCACCAAAGGTTCTAGGCCGGAGGTTGGGAAGCCAGGTTCAGGATCAGCCTGACCTGAAGGGTGGGACGTCTGTAACCAGCGTCCCGACCAGTTCTTCTTCCAGAGGTACCGCCCCAGTTGGTAGGGAGCAGGGTTCTGGAAGGGGGTGCAGAGGGTGGGAGAGCCCACCTCTGCCCCCGGTACAACCTGAGGGGTTAAACCCTGGGTTGGAATGGCGTTCTAGGTGTACCCCTCGCCAGAGGAGGAGGAACCCTAGGAGAAGAGGTAGGGGGAGGAGAGCCTTCCCTGAGACTCCTGGTCCGCCTGAGGGTGTAGACCCTAGGCTGGGGAACCAGTGGCAGTCTAGTCCTGTCTTTCAGAGAGGAAGAGTGGAGAATGGCCGCTATGTGCCAGGGGTTACTACCCCCCACTCTATGGTTAGGCAAAGACCGGTGGCACCTGGGTGGCCTAGGGCCTGGTCTTGGCCGCGGACAGCTTGGGAGTACCAGTGGGGTAGCCCAGTTGGTCCAGACAGTGGTGTTAAAAAGAATTCCATGGGTTCACCGTGGCGTAGAACCGGAGGGTGTCCATGCAGTTGCGGGCCCGCGTCCGTGTTCTATCGCCCCAAGCAGGGAAGTCCATCACGGTGGTGATTGGTCTGCCCTGCGTTTTGGCTGGAAGGGGGTTGTGTTGGACTTGGCCGTTCTGGCAGGTTCACCCCTGGACTTTTTGGCTTTTTATTGGTGACTTGGTATGGTGATTGTTTGGTCTCTGCGCACTTTCCCTGTGTCCCAGGGTAAAGTGCGTGCGTGCTCTGAGTGCATGTGGTGAGATAGGCCTGCCCTCCCATAGGAATGCATGGGGAATGTATGTGTCCCTAGTAGTTCCTGATGCGTGGGGTGTGCAGGCCCGAGTTTGGTATGTGCGGACTCGTGGGAGTGAATGCTGCGCGATGATGTGTGCGGCGTGCATGTACCTAGTGTGGAAGTGCCACTTCTAGAAGTGGGCACTTCTGTGTGCAGTGTGTCTGTCGCGTGATTGGCTGGTCATGTCATGTGACGGGCTAGGGATTCCCCAGTGTCAGGATGAGTCACCCAGTGGTGAATGGGGAGATCAGCAGCTAGATGGGTGGGAGGAGTACACCTGGGTCCTGAATAGGACAGGGTTTTCCAAACACAATGCTGGCCCCGCCCCCTGTGGTGCGACTGACGACCCTAGCCCTGCCAGTGAATAGAGTGAGGGGCTGAGCACATCAAGGGTGCTCCCCAACCAGCTGCGACTGGTTTTCCCCCTCACCCTGAACCCAGAACAAAGGGTTTGCCTGTATAAAAATGGGGCTGTGTCCCCACAGAAACTGTTCTTTGCCAGGATCCTGCCTGAGGGGGGCTGCTGCTGCTGGACCAGAGGACCGCCACCTGGACTACCTCCCTGCCTGGAGGCCCAGTGAGCTGGCTCTGGGTCCAGCCTTGCCCCCCACCCCTGCCCTGCTGCATGCAGGGAAGAACTTGCTGGACTTTGTGGTGCTTTTGATGCTTTAGCGCTGAGAGCGCTTTCACTTTGGATCCCTAGCGCTAGGAGCGCTTTATTTCTGCTAGCCGGTGCCCACCCGGCGTTTGCCCCGTTTTCTGCCGATTCTAGGGTCTCCTGGCAGGTGCCCACCCTGCCAGGGACATTGCTGAGGCTGTAAGCGGGTGCCCACCCCGCTTATTTGCTTATCGCTGCGGCGGGTGCCTACCCCGCCGAGGATTGCATGTACGAGGGAGCCTACCCCTCTTATTGCGGAGGGGTCCGATCACCGCTGCAGCCCGGGCCGAGGAAACCCGGAAGTCAGGCAGCCTTCGTGGAGACGGGGGCGGAACTTGGAAACAGGAAGCGAGGAGAAGTGCCCGGGAAGAGTGAAGGTCCAGGCGGGAGCCCACCCTGCGCTGGACTGTGAGAGGAGCACGGCCGGAGCTTGTGCGGAGGGGGCGCGAGGCACGTTGTCGGTGCCTGCCCCTTCCGCGGTGTCAAGAAGCCTCGGAGCCTTCCCCGGAGAGCGGAGACGACGCGGGAGACCCCCGAGCAGCCGGTGAGTGCCTAGAGGGCTGGGGGACTCCGCGCATCTGCTGGGGGGTGCAGGGGGCTGTGCTCACGAGCCCCGTGAGGCTCCAACGACGGGGGCTGGGAGTAGTAGAGCCTGTGAGGCTCCCAGAAGGCATTGTTCGTTCAGAGCCGGTTGAGGCTCCAACGAGGGGCGCTATATTTCCTCAGAGTCCAGTGTGACTCCAACGTTACGGGGGCAATTATTTGTCAATCGCGAGTCCCCCGAGAGGGACTCCAACGACGGCGCATTTGTTTGGCTGAGCCCACGAGGCGCCCCTATTGTTGTGGTCCAGAGGGGGCTCCACAGGCACAGCAGTGCCCACGCTCATTTCTCTCCAGCTGCCCAGCACTTAGTGGGCAGCTGCATCGTTTAGGTTGGGGCCCTCGGAGCTTTGGACTGCGCCTCCTGCGCAGCCTTGCCCCTGACTTGTTGAACGCAGGGCGTCCTAGCCCCTTCCAGGCCAGTTGGCCCAGGGACTGCCACAGGTGGTGGCATAGGAGTTTTGCGCAATTGGGTTCCTACTTGCACCTCTGAATGTGTGTTGATGCATCATGTGCCATTGCTTTTACACCTCTGAATGTTTTATGCATCATGTGTGTTCCTTCCATGCACCTCTGAATGTGTGTTTATGCGTCATGTGCTTTGCTTTACACCTCTGAATGTTATGCATCATGTGTTTATGTGCTTAGACCCCTACAGGTATTGTGATACTTAGGTGGTTGTTTTCTCCCTAGTACAGGTGGTGCTAGTGAGGTCCTGATTCCCTGCGCAATATTTTCCTAAGGTGGTTAGGGTTGCGTAGGTGGTACTTACCTGATACCAGTAGTGACTGGTTGTGTGCTAGGTGTAATTTTGTGCAACAGTAATTTTATTTCCTATGTTCCAAGTGCTAGGTTCTAAGAGTGCTAATTCCGGACAGCGGTCCATGTGGCCCTGTCCCCTGTACATATAATCCCTTGTAAATTCTGCCCGTGCCTGTTGGCACATTGTAGAGTGTGTGTTTTTATCTAATGTGTTGTGTATAATACAAAGGCTATTTTTATAGAATACCTTGTGTGGAGTTTCCTTTGTGGTGGGCCTTGGGTGTTGTTGCTGGGTGCGCGCGCAAACGCTTTACACATCGCCTCAGGGATAAGCCTGTCTGCTCGTGCCAAGCTACCAAGGGGGTGAGCAGGGGTTATCTTTGGCGTGTAACTCCCCAGCCCTGACTAGAGTGGTGGTTTCTGCCTGGCTTTGGCGCAAGCCTCAGCCAACCAGAAATCCCATTTCTAACAGACACCCATAGTAAACGTGATCACTGCACCTCCTCTACCTCTCACCGCTCCATCCCACACGATGCTCATGTTTGACACCCATAGTAAACGTGATCACTGCACCTCCTCTACCTCTCACCGCTCCATCCCACACGGTGCTCATGTTTGACACCCATAGTAAACGTGATCGCTGCACCTCCTCTACCTCTCACCGCTCCGTCCCACACGATGCTCATGTTTGACACCCATAGCAAACGTGATCACTGCACCTCCTCTACCTCTCGCCGCTCCATCGCACACGGTGCTCATGTTTGACACCCATAGTAAACGTGATCGCTGCACCTCCTCTACCTCTCACCGCTCCATCCCACACAGTGCTCGTGTTTGACACCCATAGTAAAGGTGATCACTGCACCTCCTCTACCTTTCACTGCTCCATCCCACGCGGTGCTCGTGTTTGACACCCATTGCAAACGTGATCACTGCACCTCCTCTACCTCTCACCGCTCCATCCCACACGATGCTCATGCTTGACACCCATAGTAAACGTGATCACTGCACCTCCTCTACCTCTCACCGCTCCATCCCACACGGTGCTTCTGTTTGACACCCATAGTAAACGTGATCGCTGCACCTCCTCTACCTCTCACCGCTCCGTCCCACACGGTGCTCATGTTTGACACCCATAGCAAACGTGATCACTGCACCTCCTCTACCTCTCGCCGCTCCATCCCACACGGTGCTCATGTTTGACACCCATGGAAAACGTGATCGCTGCACCTCCTCTACCTCTCACCGCTCCGTCCCACACGGTGCTCATGTTTGACACCCATAGTAAACGTGATCGCTGCACCTCCTCTACCTCTCACCTCTCCATCCCACGCGATGCTCGTGTTTGACACCCATAGTAAACGTGATCACTGCACCTCCTCTACCTCTCACCTCTCCATCCCACGCGATGCTCGTGTTTGACACCCATAGTAAAGGTGATCACTGCACCTCCTCTACCTCTCACCGCTCCATCCCACGCGATGCTCGTGTTTGACACCCATAGTAAACGTGATCACTGCACCTCCTCTACCTCTCACCGCTCCATCCCACACGATGCTCATGTTTGACACCCATAGTAAACGTGATCGCTGCACCTCCTCTACCTCTCACCGCTCCATCCCTCACGGTGCTTATGTTTGACACCCATAGTAAACGTGATCGCTGCACCTCCTCTACCTCTCGCCGCTCCGTCCCACACGGTGCTCATGTTTGACACCCATAGCAAACGTGATCGATGCACCTCCTCTACCCCTCGCCGCTCCATCCCACACGGTGCTCATGTTTGACACCCATAGTAAACGTGATCGCTGCACCTCCTCTACCTCTTACCGCTCCATCCCACACGGTGCTCGTGTTTGACACCCATAGTAAACGTGATCGCTGCACCTCCTCTGCCTCCCACCACTCCATCCCACGCGGCGGTCATGTTTGACACCCATAGTAAACGTGATCGCTGCACCTCCTCTGCCTCTCACCACTCCATCCCACACGGTGCTCATGTTTGACACCCATAGTAAACGTGATCGCTGCAGCTCCTCCACCTCTCACCGCTCCATCCCACGCGGTGCTCCTGCTTGACACCCATAGTAAACGTGATCACTGCGCCTCCACTACCTCTCACCGCTCCATCCCACGCGGTGCTCATGTTTGACACCCATAGTAAACGTGATCACTGCGCCTCCTCTACCTCTCGCCGCTCCATCCCACACGGTGCTCATGTTTGACACTCATGGTAAACGTGATCTGTTAGACCTGGCACCTTGGCGTGAGTTTACCTTCCACTTTTTGATGGTGTGCCTCGATTGTTTTGCTGGTGTTGTCCGCTCAGGGCACTGCGCCACGGCTAATCCGTGCCGCAGTGCAAGTGCTCCCGAGGTAAAGTGTACCTGTAATTGATGTCCATGATTGGTTTATTGGATTCACTGTCAGTCCCCAGTAAAGTGCACCAGGGGTGCCAGGGCTTGTGAATGCCAATGCTGCTGGTGGGCTTGCAGCGCTGGTTGCGCCACCCACAGAAAGCGGCTTTGTAAAGTGTGTCTAGGGTCTGCCACCGCAGGCCCTGTGCGCGGTCAGGGACCGTCGCGCTGACTGCGCAAGTGCCCCCACTTGCCAGTCCCTAAACCTTCCCTTACCTACATATTAGCCACCCCTCTGGTAGGCCCAAGGGCAGGGTGCATTGTAGGCATAAGGTAGGACATGCCCTGATGTGTGTGGCATGTCTTAATAGTGAATCACAGCCATTTTCGTTTTCACTATTGAAGGCTACCTGCTCTCCATAGGCCAGGATGGGCTGCCGGGATCACGCCAACGCTGTGACCCCAGTGGACTCAAGGAGCATGGTAGAAGTGTCAAGTTTAGTATGCCTGAACTCAGGATAATAAAATACTTCTTGTAGTCAAGTCTATTTTAGTAACCTGGGTTTGTAAATGGTACTTTTAGAAAGTTAGTATTTACTGACCTGACCATCTCAGTCCGCCTCTGCTGTGTGTGTGTGTTCTGCCTGGCAACAGTAAGGAGCAGGGTGGGGGGATCCCCAGAGACAGGTTGGCTGCCAGGTGGTGGGTAGAGAGGTGACACCTGGATGGGTGGGAGGAGTACACCTTGACTCTTGAATAGCCCTGTGCTCTGCCACCACAAAGCCGGCGCCGCCCCCTGTGGGGCGGCTGATGTCTCTGCCCTGCTGCTGAAAGGAAAGAGCAGACTCACCATAACAAAGTGCTCCAGAACTGGACTGAGCCAGGCCTAGGCCCCCTGGCGCTAAAGAACAAAAGAATCATGGTATAAAAGTAGGAGCCTGGCTCCTAAGAAATCAGAATCCTGTTTACCACAAAGAACCTCTGCCCGACTAGAAGGAGAAGAAGACGCTGGAGGAGCTGGCCTGCTGCTTGCCTTGCTGAGAAAGGAGAGGAAGAGACTTACTGAAAAGACTTTGCTACTTTGTGCTTGAACATTCTCCAAGGGCTTGATCTGAGCTTGCCCCCTGAACTGAACCCCAGGACCAGTGGGTTCTCTGTGCTTTTGCTCGTCCTCCAATTCGAGCCGTGTGTGCATCCCGCTGGAAAGAGACTGCGCCCCTCATCGCCCCTCCTAGGGCCGTGACACTCAGAAGCTTGCCTGCCTCAAACCCGTGAGAGCCCCGCTCCGTCCAGAGCCGCTCTCTGTCCCCGGGCCAGGCCGTCTGCATCCCTGTCACCGCCTGCTACTGGAGCGCGCTGACCGCGCTATCACCCCTCCCGCCGGAAACCGTCCGACGACTGTGATCTACGCCGGGTCATCCAGCTGCACTGACCGTGCCCTGCGTCCCCGCTTCGCTATCCCCGGAAATCTCTGGCCGCGCCGCCCCCGCTGTGGAGACCCTCCGGCACCGCCGTGCTAAAGGGTCGCTGGCCGCGCCTGCCTACTTGCCCACACCTGCTGATTGAGGACCCAAGAACACTTCCCAAGCTGAGAGTCGCACCGACCTGTGCCGACTCTCCCCATCACGAAAGAAGTTCCAGTATCGGGCTCGGGGCCCGCAACGCCTTATTTCCCCGTTCGCAGGAGCCGATCTCTGTGAGTACTGGAACCACAAAATAACATTTGCAAGAGACTACAAAGTCTCCCTTTGAAGCTACGAACAACGAACATTTGCCCGCTTTACAACCTGGTGGCCTAGCGAAAACGTTATTGGTCTTGTGATAAGTCTGCTGAGATATATATACCTATTTTTACATAAAGAAGCGTATTTTTATATATATCCAAGTCTGGTGTCCGTTTCTGGGGGGATTGATGTATTTACTGTGTGTATGATTGTAAGTGCTTAACCAACAACGCCTGAGGAATCGCCTTGGCTGCTCACGCCACGCGAGTTACGACCCGAGGCTCAGACTGACGAGAAACAAAGTTCCGCAGCTCTGGTTTTAACAGCCAAAAGGGCCGGTATACAAATACCCAAGACACTTACATGATGGAGGTGCAGGTATGCCGCTACACAGCACCTCGAGGGTGCTGATTTAAAGATATCGCTGGTACACATTAGCGTTCGCAGAGAGACCAGTCGACCCAAGCCCTGATGAAGTTGCCGGTAAAGTAATACGGCAACGAAACATGTTGGTTTTTAAATGAGCAAGCGACACAGCTGAGAATAAAGCACCATATAGCTAGTGTTATGCTGCTCGGTTTTACTTCTGAGTGACTTGAGTCCTGATCAGGCTCAACTCACCAAATCTGGGTCGACACTTCCTGTTTTTGCAGATTAGCTCACACCACCGCAACACATAGGTTGCCTGATAAGATAGGAGTCATTAGGACCATCACGTAGAGTTTGAGTGCAGTATACTACACATTTCTGTTCCACCTTTACTATTTCTGTTTGGGCGGCAGCGACCGATGATGACAATAGGAGGTAGTAGGCGAGTACCAGTCTACGCATACCTCGTTGGGGCTGCTTCCGTGAGGCGCTGTCGTCCTATCACACCTTTTTTACTTTCTCTACTTATCTTGAACAAGAACTAATCACTAGTAAGGTTTTTATAGCACCATTTGACACAATGTTTTTATGACACATGTGGTAAGCACACCAGTGACGTAGAGTCAGGCAGGCACTACATAGATTGAGCACCTGCTCACTACTTAAGAAATTTTTATAAACTTGTTCATAGGGTAGGTCTTGTTGTATTTCAGGATTGTGAGTGGGGGGCCACCTACCCTGTTAACCCCCTAGGCTCCCTTGTTGTGTAAAGTATGCTCACGCCACGCACCTAGAGGGTGAGCAAGGGTCAGTCGCGAGGGGTTATCCTGCGCCCTGACGTGGAGGAGAGGGTTCCTGCTTGACACAAGGGCAACCTTGCGCCAACCAGAGATCCCCGACTCTAACATTGTTGGCAGCGGGTGGGATTTCGGATTTGCACTTGTAATTTACATACAGTGAATTATTAATCACCAGATAGGGAGAGCAGACCAAATAACGCAGCCACAGGTTTTTAGTTGTTGAACTTTGTTGAGACATCTGCCATTACTGCAACCATGCCTGGCTCACTCTCTGCTGGAAGAGCGCTCTCCGTGATTTCTGGAATAGATGAGGTGGATTGGGAGAGACTGGAAGGTTACACAACGGAGCAATTGAAAGGCTACAGTGTAAAATTCAGAGTTCCCCATGCTGGATTCAGGAAGAAGAACCAGTACCTCAAGGCGCTGAGAGCCTGGAAAGAGTCACGAGACCAACGGAATGCGGGGGACATCGTTCCACCCGACAACCTTGAGGAGCCCAGCAGAGTCCGGTCGCCAGAGGAGCTGGCAGACAGGGCGGCCGACAGGGCGCATGCAATGGAGATGGCAAAGTTGGCAGGACAAATGGAAATGGAAAAGCAGAAGTTGGCCCTGGAGGCACAACAACACCAAATGGATCATGATATAAGATTGAAGGAGTTGGAGCTGAAGGCGAAAAGTTTGGACACCGCTCCTTCTGGTGGCAGCACTCCACCAGCGCAGGTAGAGTCCAAGGTGTACATCCCCAAAGATGTAGTAAAGGAGTATTTTAGAAAGGATGACATAGGGCAGTGTTGGACAGGCCACACGAAGGGCTTGCTCCCTCCCCGCACGACAGGGCCCGAGCTCCGGCCCACCAGGCATAACCCACGAAAAGCACCTGTACCCCGTCTCCCGACGGATCTTCTGCCCTCGGACCTCTACTCATCACGGGGCCCAGCCCCACCGGCCCCCCCGGCCGGTTCAAGCCGCCATCTTGGGCCCTGCCCCACGAGGCCGCGTGGCCTCGCCCCGACCCTAACCCCGGGCCTGACCGGCCCCGACATCCCGGCACCCCCATCCACCCGGGAGGTGAGCGGACCACTTGGCAGGTCAATGGGAGGACGAAGTGTCAAGAGCTCTTCCCGATCGCCTCCAGCTCCCCCGGGCGCTGGCTCCACCCCCTGCTGGGTGTCTGGACACCTTCATCCCGGGCCCTCCGACCTCCAAGTGCGAGGGTCCGGACATCAAAGAGCGCCTGCCCTATAACTGGGGCAGCTCCGGAGCAGGAAGGCAGTTGTATCCTGGAGTCGAGAGACACCGAGAGAACTCAGCCTTGACGGACTACTGGCGCTGCCGTAGCCCTATCTTGCGAACTATCGTCCTGCCTGCTGGCGCTGCTGCGGCCTTCTGCAACATCCATCCTCGTCGGGACCTGCTGGCGCTGCCGCGGCCCGTTGTAACGACCATCTTCACCGGGACCTGCTGGCGCTGCCGCGGACCGTACCTCGACCATCTTCACTGGGACCTGCTGGCGCTGCCGCGGACCGTGTATCGACCATCTCTACCGGGACCTGCTGGCGCTGCCGCGGCCCGTACCAGCTACACCACCAAGCTCGAGGATTGTGGGCTAACCATCATCTCATCCGAACTACCGGACTGGTAAACAGACTGTCCCGCTTCCCCTTCCCTATCCTAAGAGACCTAAATCGAGGGGACCCCTGAGTCCAGACCTCCTTGTACTATTTCATCGTACCTTAAGAAGTGCATATAAAGAACACTAAATCTTATCCTTGTGTGGTGTCTGTCTGTGGGGGGGGAGTCACTTGTCTGTACGATCGCTGGAGACGGCTCTCCCCGGAGACCTCTCCTCCTGACCTCGGCCGACCCTCCCGGTCCATCTACCCTTTCTAACATTGGTGGCCAGCGGCGCGATCCGAATCAACGCGTAATCGTACAGAGAGTAGCTCACCCCACGACAAAAACACGATGTCAGCCAAAGATAGCAGCTCCACCGAGAAATTCCAAATGGATAAGTTAGAAGAATACAACCACCGCGAATTGAGACAATTCTGCATAGAACTTGGCATTGCTACCACCGGCCTGAGTACCAAGGATGATCTAAAGCACGCCCTAGAGTCGTGGACAGAAACTGGGGTCGCCGGACCCTCCGACCAAAGCAGCATCACACCAGAGGGGAACGCCACGGCTCCCGAGGAGCGGGGAACGGGCCTCTCGCAGGAGGAGATCCGAGAAAGAGAAAGAACCAGATTGCACGAGTTGGAAATGGCACGACTCAAGATGGATGGGGAACTCAAGTTAGCTGAACAGAAACTCAACCTCGAGCATATGCGGCTCCGAGAAGAACGAGAAGAGAAGCAGAGACAGAGAGAGCTAGAGGAGAAAAAAATAACGCTCGAGCACGAGCGCCAACTAGCGGAGATAGAACTTCGGAAACAGAATAAAGAACTGGGGGTGCCTGAGCGGCCACACACCCCGGGGCCAATCGAGAAAAAAGTCCACATCCCCAAGGATGTTGTCCGCGAGTATGTCCGAGAAGACGACATACAACAGTGGTTTAAAGCCTACGAGATCGCCATGACCTCCCACCGGATCGACCGGAGTGATTGGGGAGCCGGACTTTGGGGGAGGTTTGTCAACGAGGGTCGCGATGCCCTACTGCAGCTCCCAGATCACCAAATGTCGTCCTACGACCACATGAAGGCTGCCCTCCTCACCCGCTACGGCCTCACACCCGAGATGTACCGCCAGAGGTTCAGAGATTGCACCCGGATCCCAGGTACAACTTGGGTAGAATACGTGAACTATTTTAGCCGTGCCTTCGAGGGTTGGATCAAGGGGAGCCATGTCACCACCTACGAACAACTCTTTAACCTTATGGTATGGGAGCACCTGTCGAACAACTGTTTCGTCGAGCTCAGGCAGCACCTCCTCGACAGTAAGCTGACTGACCCCCGGCAGCTCGCCGCCGAAGCTGACCGATGGGAAAGCACCCGAGTGGGCCGGAGGGGGCCACACGAACAGAACAGAAGCAACCCAGGCCAGCACTGTCCTCGGGGAGGAGGAGGGGGCCAGGGGCGAGGGAGAGACGCCTTGCCAGCAACACCCGTGGCCAGCACCCCGCCTACGGCCGGCCGGGGCAACCCCCCGTGGCGTCCTGGGTTCCGAGCCAACGTCACGTGCCACCGATGCCAGCGAGTCGGCCACTACGCCAATGACCCGAGCTGCCCGCAGAACCAAACACCCAAGCCCCGCCAGGTAGCTGCCGCCGCCCTGGGGGAAGAGCGATTATCGGGGGAACCAGAAGAGTATGAGCCGACCCAGCAAGAGTGGGAACCGGCCGCCATGGTCCTGGCGTGCTTAGGGGGAAGAGACATGGTCCCACGGGCTCCCCTACCCGCTAACACCAGGAAATACGGTCAGTGGGTGACCATTAATGGACAGCGAGCCGAGGCCTTGCGTGACACAGGCGCCAGTGTGACGGCCGTCCGCTGTCACCTGGTGAAGCCCGAGCAGATCCTGCCGAACATTCTCTGCCCCGTCCGCTCGGCAGACAACTCTGAGAGTATGTGTCAAATGGCCTGCGTCCCGTTCGAATGGGGAGGGGTCTCCGGCCTGTTGAAGGTGACGGTCCGGGACGATGCCCCCGTGGACTGCCTCCTGGGGAATGACCTCGAGAGTTCCCCGTGGGCCACCGTTGAGAGAAGAGAGCACCTGGGGATGCTGGGCCTCCCGGACTGGGCCTGCGTAACCACCCGGTCCATGGCCGCCCGTGCCGTCCCCCGATCAGAAGAACCGGAATGGCCAGCACCTCCGCCCCCGGTCGCCCCAGTAGAAGACAACGACGAGGCCAGCCTCCCAGACCCGACGACCGAAGGGGACGCGCAACCCCAGAACCTTCCTGACCTGGCTCAGTGGCGTCAAGAAGGGGGGCCCACCCAAGAACAGTTCCGCCAGGAACAAAAGACCTGTCCCTCCCTCGAGGGACTCCGCCAACAAGCCAGCGCCCAGAACGCAGGGGACTCCACCAGAACTCACTGGGTCTACTGGGATAACGACCTGCTATACAGCGAGCAAAGAATCGCCGAGCTGGGGGCCGGTCGAGTACTGGTGGTACCCCTCCGCTTCAGAGACTTTCTGCTCAACCTGGCCCACGATGTCCCCCTGGCTGGACACCTGGGCCAGGACAAAACGTACAGCCGCCTAGTGACCCACTTTTTCTGGCCGAAAATGAGGAACGACGTCCTGAACCACTGCCGATCTTGCCCCACATGCCAAGCCAGCGGGAAGAGTGGTCGGAAGCTGAAAGCCCCTCTGCAACCCTTTCCTGTGGTCACCACCCCGTTCGAGAGGGTGGGGATAGACATTGTGGGGCCTCTGGACCCCCGCACGGCACAAGGACACAGGTTCATCTTAGTGCTGGTGGACCATGCCACCCGCTACCCCGAGGCGGTGCCCCTACGGACCGTGACAGCTCCGGTGGTTGGCCGGGCCCTAATGGGGATCTTCTCCCGGGTAGGCTTCCCCCGAGAAGTCGTCAGCGACCGAGGCACGAACTTTATATCCAAATACATGAAGTCCCTCTGGCAACAATGCGGGGTCACCTACAGATTCACGACCCCCTATCACCCCCAAGGGAACGGACTAGTGGAGCGTTTTAACCGCACTCTCAAGGGGATGATTGGGGGATTGGAAGAGCCCCTCCGTCGCCAGTGGGATGTACTACTCCCGTGCCTCCTCTTCGCCTACCGAGAAGTTCCCCAGAAGTCCCTCGGTTTTAGCCCTTTCGAACTCCTGTACGGGCACCCTGTGCGAGGGCCCCTCAGCCTAGTAAAAGAAGGTTGGGAGATGGCCCCCCTAAAGACCCCTCCAGACGTCTTCAAATACCTCCTGGCCCTACGCAATCAGACCCGGCGCTTCAGAGAGATGGCCAAGGCGAACCTCGAGGCCAGCCAGGAGGACATGAAGAGGTGGTATAATCACAATGCCTCCTCCGTTGAGTTCGAGCCTGGACAACAAGTATGGGTGATGTCCCCCACCGAACCATGTGCCTTGCAAGATAAGTGGACGGGGCCCTTCAAAGTGGTCGAGCGCAAAAGCCCCGTCACTTACCTCATCGACCTGGGGACCTCCCGGAACCCCCTTTGGGTCCTCCACACCAACCGACTCAAACCACACTTTGTGCGCTCAGAACTCAGCCTCCTGATGGCTACGGACAGTGGGGCAGAGGAAGACTCCGAACCCCTCCCGGATCTTCTGAAGACTCAGGAGAATGACGGCTCCGTGGACGGGGTCCGGCTCTCTGACGCCCTCACTTCGGAGCAACGCCAGGGCTGCCGGAACCTCCTGCTGCAGTTCGCTACCCTGTTCTCCCTCACCCCCGGGGTCACCCCTTGGTGTTTGCACGACGTGGACACCGGGGACAGTCCCCCTGTCCGACACCGGGCCTACCGCGTACCAGATCGGGTACGGGCCTGCATACAGGAGGAAGTGGCCAAGATGCTCACTGTAGGAAGGTGGTTATCTGACTATGGTTACCCCCAACTTTTTGCCTAGTGTCTAGCTGGTTTTTCGACTTAGTTGGCCTGAGATCCTGCCATTCAGGGTCTCAGGCTGTCTGCTCTCTCTGTAAAATGGACTCCATGTACCCTAGGTACATACCCAATTGGTAAGGATCACCTTATTGGACCCTGTATAGTGTACCCTAGGTACCCAGGGCATAGGTGTACCCTAGGCCTCCCAGGGGCTGCAGCATGTATTATGCCACCCCTGGTCTGGCCTTCCAATCAGACACAACTGGCTGATCACTCAGCTGGGGCAAGGTCGTGTAATCACCCCTTGCTTAGATATAGTATGCCTATATCTGCCCTTATATATAGACACATGTGTACCTATCAGTCACTCCTATGGCAGGCCTTAACAATCCTGGAGGCAGAGTGCTTGGTAACATGTGAGATGGTGCTCTAGCATGAGCTGAGCCTGTCTGCAGCTTTCGGAACCATGTCCTTATAGCTGTTCTATGATATAGCCTACCATATACTCTTAAAGTGCCTTATAATCTTAAACGGTTATGGTAACTATGGTTTGGCTTTATCAAAACATGTCGTGTAAGGTGTCTAACACTTTGGAATAATACCCCCATACCATTTCTGGTGATGAGGATATTATTCCTCCCTTCTAGAGGGAGAGACATGTTAAAATCCTACTTTGCTGTTTAACTCTAACCAAAGCCTCAGCATCACAAAATGGATGCTGCTGCCACAGACACAAGTCTGACCTCCTGCTGCTGGGAGTGATCCCAGCCAGGGAAGCCTGGACAATAGGTTTCCTGCTTGGGGAGGTGCTAGCACCTCCCCAGACAGCCTTTAGTGTATTGGGGCAGGGTGGGCTGAAAGGAATGAGACATGCCTGGGGCACACAAGGTGTTCCTTGCATAGTCCAGTTCAAACCGGCGCTGGGGCACTCCAGCCCCAGCTCTGGCGCGAAACTGGACAAAGGGAAGTGGGTGTAACCACCCCCTCCCAGGTCCCACCCATAAGGCGTGACCTAGCAGGTATCCCAGCCCCCCAGATTAGTATAAGAGTGGGAGTTGGGCCTCAAGACTTTAGATTATCCTGAACCTGCAAAACTGAACAGAAACTCTGGACCTTCGACATTCGACGAAAGAAGAAGACTGAAGAATCTCCCTTGTAGCCAAGGAGTGGCTACCCTGTGCAAACAGGCACCATCAAGTGACTACCCTTTGCTTTGTGAAACGTTCGACGAGGAACCGACTGCAGAGCCCGACCAGAGCCTTGATTTCCAGACTTCTCCGACCCTCATCCACATCTGCAGCAGAGCTGAGATCCGTGGAGGCGACGAGCGACGTGGGACCGGCTACCTGGGAAAAGTGGCTAGTAACTTACAGCGCAGCTTCTGAGGTACCCTCGAAGTTGTGCACCGGGGATTGAGAAGCCCCAACCCCAAGCACCATCTGCACCGAAGACCAGCCCCCCACACTCCACGAGTCCTGCGTGGGGCCCTTCAGCATTTTCCTGCTTGCCGCGTCTGTCCGGTTGCTTGCCCGCTGGCTAGTGGCCTCTGTGACGACGCTCCCTGAAATCTTCTGCGCTGGTTTGGCTCCTCCAGACTGGCTCCCGCTTCTCTGCAAAGAAGAAGCACCCCAGACCTTCCTGGTCTGCACCAGAAGCAAGTCCCTTGTTCTTCGTGGGTTCCGCTTGCCAAGGCTTGGTGAGTCCTAGTCCAACTTCGACGCCGCCGACAGCAAGAGCCTTCGTGGGACAGCTCGCCTCCTGGTCCTGGTCGTCCTCGACGCTTCCTGGTCCTCCTGGCTGCAGCGACAAGCTTCACCTTCACCTGCAACTCTTCACGACATCGCCTGGTTCCTTCCTGGTTCCACGTGGTCACTGGCTAGTGACCTTGACTCTGTCCCTTCTGCTTGCAGGTTTCTTCTCTTCTTGATCCCAGGCTTGGGATCCACCGGACACTCTCCCCTGACTGCCTGTCAGCATCTTTCTTCAGGCATCCATAGGAGTCGACGACGAAAACGACGCATCTTCACCCCTATGCACCCGCAGCCTGTGGGCTAGGTAACTTGGGTACTCCGGTGCTCATCAGGATAGTGACTATCCTAGTGTCTAGTTTTCAAGTCTCAACTTCCTAGCTACTCCGGAAGTGTCCTAAATCTATCTATTTCTAAACTGTAACATTGCTATTGACTTTTACGCATTACGCGTGAGTGTTTCCACTCTGCACACGAATCCCGTGGGCCTCCCACTTCCTAACTAACGCTAGTGTAGTGTAGCCCCAGCGATTCCCTAGGCCTAGGCCTATTCTATTTCCGTGACAGTGGTTCTTATACCACTTATTTAGTATATGGTTTGCGTGGCCCCTAGGGCCTAACTGTATTACTTACCTGTGTGACTTACTGTATGCATTAATAAGACTGTGTTGTACTTACCTCTAAACTCATAAAGAGTGCTGAGGGTTTGCTTAGAATAAATACACTTTATTTTATATATATATCTGTTGTGGTGTCCTTTCATTTGGTATTCAAGGGATTATATATGGTATCACAGCTGGCTTCACATGCCATTCAGAGTTTAGCCTAAGACTGCTCTTGTCCATGCTACCACTAGGATAGCTGGTCTATAAGGTTGACTTTACAACCAATCACCATAAGGGTATTTGGACTGATATAAGGTGTACACTATAACTAGTGACATCATACATCAGGCCAACTTCTCACATTGGTGAGCAGCGGTTGGGATCTGAGCTTGCTGTTGTAATACCATTATAATCTTGAGATACTAAATTGAAAGATCACACAGATATTGTCTAGGTACATATAACATAGTTTATAATACTTAAGTCCTACTGGACTTAGTGGTTGTAGGTTGAAGGGAGTAACACACCCTGACTACAACTACTAGAGAGGTTTAGTAGAAACAACTAGTGTAGGTAGGTGCACACACCACACCCTCACTAGATCATGCCTCTGGGAGAAGATCAAGTAGATGCTCTCTCAGGAGGGGCAGGTCTGCAGAAGACCCCCTCTAGGTATGATACCTTAACATTCCAGGAGATGAGACAATTGTGTACCTCCAGAGGAATAAAACAGGGTGCAAACCCTACCCTTAGACAGCTAGTGGAGCTTCTGGAGGCCTATGATGCTGAAAGAGCTACCAGGGATGGTGCCATAGCTGTAGATGGGGGTCTACCCACCACAGATGAGTCAGATGGGACTTCAGAGGAAGAGGTAGACAGCCAGGGCCAAGTAGGAAGACTTAGCCAGGCTAACTTAAGTTTACATGGGAGTTTGCATGGGGTCCCCCCATACAGACCCCCAAGTAGGCTTTCACAGAGAAGCAGGAGGGACAGATCCCCTTCAAGGGAATCCATCCACTCCCATGTTTCTAGCATCTCTAATGCTTCCTCTCACAGGGGAATGACTTCACCTGAGAGAAAGGAGCATAAAGCCAGAATGAGGGAAGCTAATCTGAGGATTCAGAGGGAAGAAATTGTCCTTGCCAAAGAGAAGCTTGCTCTGGCTAGAGAGCAAAAATTGTGTGGGTCAGAACCCACTGGTGGCAGCAACATTCCTAGAGATAGGGATAGGTCTTATGACCATAGAAACCTAAGCAAGATAGTCCCCCCATATCAGAATGGGGATGACATCCACAAATGGATGACTGCTTTGGAGAGGGCCTGCAAAGTACAGCAGGTACCCCAAAGTCAGTGGGCAGCTATCTTGTGGCTCTCCTTTTCTGACAAAGGTAGAGACAAGCTCCTCACAGTCAGTGATGAGGATGCAAACAATTACAAAGTCCTGAAGAGTGCTCTGATAGATGGGTTTGGCTTAACCACTGAGCAATATAGGTTGTTGTTCAGAGACACCCAGAAGACACAGACACAGGACTGGTCTGATTTTGTGGATTGTGCCACTAAGGCTTTGGAAGGTTGGTTAAATGGCAGCAAGGTGCAGGACTATACAGGATTGTACAACTTGATTATGAGGGAGCAGATCCTTAGTAATTGTCAGAACCAGCTTCTCCATCAACACCTGGTAGACTCAGATTTGACCTCTCCCCAAGAATTGGGAAAGAGGGCAGATAAATGGGTCAGGACCAGGATTAGGCCTAAAAATCAGGGTGGTGACCAAAAGAAAGATACCACCAAGCCTCAAGAGAAGGGTGGGGATAAAACAAAAGAGAAATCTTCCTCAGGGCCCCAAACCTCCACACAGGGTGGTGGGTCCCAAACTCCCTCCTCTACCACAGTTAAAAAGCCTTACTGCCATGTGTGTAAAACACCTGGGCATTGGAAAACTGACAGCAGTTGCCCACAGGCTAAAAACAAAACTGTTCCTCCAACTACTCCTGTCACACCACCTATTGCTGTCAGCAGTAATCCCCCAGGTGGTGGGAGTGCCCCCAAAAATTTGGTTGGGTTTTCTTGGGGAACACAGGGGGATCCTGGCTTAGCCAATTCCCCTACAGCAGCTACTCTTGTCTGTGATGGTGGCATGGGGTTTGCCAACTTCACTGCCTGTCCCAACACTTTGGGTAGGTACAGACAGGAGCCCTACATCAATGGTAGAAAAGCTGAGGCCTACAGAGACACTGGAGCTAGCATCACTATGGTGGCCCATAGGCTAGTTCCCTCTGAGCAGCTTTTGCCTGGTTTCTCATACCAGGTAACTAACATTGATGGCAAACAGAACAGTCATCCCATGGCAGAGGTATGTCTCAGCTGGGGAGGTGTCACTGGCCCTAAAAGGGTGGCAGTGTCTCCAACCTTGCCTGTGGACTGCTTACTGGGGAATGACTTAGAACTCTCAGCTTGGGCTGGAGTTGAACAAGACACCCATTCCAAAATGGTAGGCCTTTCCCAAAAGGGTAGTGGGGTTGTGCCAGTCACAACCCCTGTCCAAGCAGATTTCCTCCCTGAAAAGGTTGGAAGGGCAGTGGTAGCCACAGCCCAGGCACAGACAGACTTCCCTGTAGAAATTGGCAGAGCTGTGACAGTCACAGCTCAAACACAAACTGAGTGCCTTCCTGAAAAGGTTGGCAAGGCTGTAATGGTCTCAGCCCACACTCAGACTGATATAGGTGTAGTGAAGCCTGAAACTATGGATCACTCCACACAAACAGAGAGTAGTGGGGAGGAAGAAAAGTCTCCCTCTCCCCAGACATTAGGAAAAGGTCAGCCTCCTCAGGGATCTGACCTCACCCCTTGTGAAGGAACTGCCCCAGAGGTAGCCAGGCCTGGCCTGGCAGAGCCTCTGATGTCAGTGGCCCCTTCCAAGGTGGGACCCAGTCTGGTGCAGGTAGCCTGCCTCTCTCTACCCTGCCTCAGTCAGCCCAGGGCTGCAGAGGTCAGGGAGGCCAGTGGACCCCAAGAGGGCCCCTGTCCACAAGAACCCCCCCATCAAAAGAATGAGGATTGCCTGGCTAGTAGCCCTAGCCAGGTGATGGGTAAAAACATTCCTGAGGGATCCCCTTTACAGGTAGTTAGGGACCTCCCCCAGAGGGATTCTGTTGGGCACAGGCAAACATGGGACCTTAAGGCCCCAAACCTGACCTGTCCCTCCAGTAAGCCCACAAAAGGGACCCAGCCTCCAGCTTTAGGTAGCCAGAGGCTGACCCTGAGAGCACAGTGCAACTCAGTTAAAGAAAGAAAGGCATCCATGGTGGAGGATGATTGGAGGAAGCTGAGGCCTCACTTTGGGGACACTCACTTCAGTACTCCATCTCAACACCAGCCTTTTACTTTGCAAAGACACACCAAAGGTAGAGATTCCCTATGGTGGAGACCCTATGATATCTTTAGGATGAGGGATTGCTTAGTGGACCATGAGACAGGGGGTAACCATGCCAGTGCTGGTTCTTCCTTATATGGCCACTCAGGCAATAGAGGCTTACCTTGTCAAGGCCAGCCTTATCTCCTTTCGTTTGGGGGGGGTTGTGTAGGAAGGTGGATATCTGACTATGGTTACCCCCAACTTTTTGCCTAGTGTCTAGCTGGTTTTTCGACTTAGTTGGCCTGAGATCCTGCCATTCAGGGTCTCAGGCTGTCTGCTCTCTCTGTAAAATGGACTCCATGTACCCTAGGTACATACCCAATTGGTAAGGATCACCTTATTGGACCCTGTATAGTGTACCCTAGGTACCCAGGGCATAGGTGTACCCTAGGCCTCCCAGGGGCTGCAGCATGTATTATGCCACCCCTGGTCTGGCCTTCCAATCAGACACAACTGGCTGATCACTCAGCTGGGGCAAGGTCGTGTAATCACCCCTTGCTTAGATATAGTATGCCTATATCTGCCCTTATATATAGACACATGTGTACCTATCAGTCACTCCTATGGCAGGCCTTAACAATCCTGGAGGCAGAGTGCTTGGTAACATGTGAGATGGTGCTCTAGCATGAGCTGAGCCTGTCTGCAGCTTTCGGAACCATGTCCTTATAGCTGTTCTATGATATAGCCTACCATATACTCTTAAAGTGCCTTATAATCTTAAACGGTTATGGTAACTATGGTTTGGCTTTATCAAAACATGTCGTGTAAGGTGTCTAACACTTTGGAATAATACCCCCATACCATTTCTGGTGATGAGGATATTATTCCTCCCTTCTAGAGGGAGAGACATGTTAAAATCCTACTTTGCTGTTTAACTCTAACCAAAGCCTCAGCATCACAAAATGGATGCTGCTGCCACAGACACAAGTCTGACCTCCTGCTGCTGGGAGTGATCCCAGCCAGGGAAGCCTGGACAATAGGTTTCCTGCTTGGGGAGGTGCTAGCACCTCCCCAGACAGCCTTTAGTGTATTGGGGCAGGGTGGGCTGAAAGGAATGAGACATGCCTGGGGCACACAAGGTGTTCCTTGCATAGTCCAGTTCAAACCGGCGCTGGGGCACTCCAGCCCCAGCTCTGGCGCGAAACTGGACAAAGGGAAGTGGGTGTAACCACCCCCTCCCAGGTCCCACCCATAAGGCGTGACCTAGCAGGTATCCCAGCCCCCCAGATTAGTATAAGAGTGGGAGTTGGGCCTCAAGACTTTAGATTATCCTGAACCTGCAAAACTGAACAGAAACTCTGGACCTTCGACATTCGACGAAAGAAGAAGACTGAAGAATCTCCCTTGTAGCCAAGGAGTGGCTACCCTGTGCAAACAGGCACCATCAAGTGACTACCCTTTGCTTTGTGAAACGTTCGACGAGGAACCGACTGCAGAGCCCGACCAGAGCCTTGATTTCCAGACTTCTCCGACCCTCATCCACATCTGCAGCAGAGCTGAGATCCGTGGAGGCGACGAGCGACGTGGGACCGGCTACCTGGGAAAAGTGGCTAGTAACTTACAGCGCAGCTTCTGAGGTACCCTCGAAGTTGTGCACCGGGGATTGAGAAGCCCCAACCCCAAGCACCATCTGCACCGAAGACCAGCCCCCCACACTCCACGAGTCCTGCGTGGGGCCCTTCAGCATTTTCCTGCTTGCCGCGTCTGTCCGGTTGCTTGCCCGCTGGCTAGTGGCCTCTGTGACGACGCTCCCTGAAATCTTCTGCGCTGGTTTGGCTCCTCCAGACTGGCTCCCGCTTCTCTGCAAAGAAGAAGCACCCCAGACCTTCCTGGTCTGCACCAGAAGCAAGTCCCTTGTTCTTCGTGGGTTCCGCTTGCCAAGGCTTGGTGAGTCCTAGTCCAACTTCGACGCCGCCGACAGCAAGAGCCTTCGTGGGACAGCTCGCCTCCTGGTCCTGGTCGTCCTCGACGCTTCCTGGTCCTCCTGGCTGCAGCGACAAGCTTCACCTTCACCTGCAACTCTTCACGACATCGCCTGGTTCCTTCCTGGTTCCACGTGGTCACTGGCTAGTGACCTTGACTCTGTCCCTTCTGCTTGCAGGTTTCTTCTCTTCTTGATCCCAGGCTTGGGATCCACCGGACACTCTCCCCTGACTGCCTGTCAGCATCTTTCTTCAGGCATCCATAGGAGTCGACGACGAAAACGACGCATCTTCACCCCTATGCACCCGCAGCCTGTGGGCTAGGTAACTTGGGTACTCCGGTGCTCATCAGGATAGTGACTATCCTAGTGTCTAGTTTTCAAGTCTCAACTTCCTAGCTACTCCGGAAGTGTCCTAAATCTATCTATTTCTAAACTGTAACATTGCTATTGACTTTTACGCATTACGCGTGAGTGTTTCCACTCTGCACACGAATCCCGTGGGCCTCCCACTTCCTAACTAACGCTAGTGTAGTGTAGCCCCAGCGATTCCCTAGGCCTAGGCCTATTCTATTTCCGTGACAGTGGTTCTTATTAGGGGTGGGCGGAATTTGCGAAATCCACTTTCGCAAATTATCGCGAAAATGTTTAAAATTATCGCAAACAAGCGGAAATATCGCGAAGATGCAGAATTTTTTTCCCCGCATGTTCGCGAGATTTTCTGCATGGTTGCGGGTCGCCAACTTACCCATGTGGTTGCTCGCGGGCGCAGCCATCTTGTTTTGAGTTGTCTCGCGGTGCATGATCGCGAGAAGAAAGACGTGATCGCGTGACGCATGACGTCACTGTGGGCGCAAACTCTTGCGAGACAGCATCTCATGGAGAACGCGACCGGATCAAGAAAACTTGTCGGCGAACTCAGGGATTCAGGTAAGGCGATCGCGCGCGCGCGAGAATGTATTATTTTACAGCGCTGCAAGAAACAAATTATCGGCAAGCTGCGGAAAGCGGAAATTTTTACATTTTCGCGCTCTCCGCGGAACGCGAAAATGTCAAATTATCGCAATATCCGCGAACGGAACGAAATTTTCGCCCAGGCCTAGTTCTTATACCACTTATTTAGTATATGGTTTGCGTGGCCCCTAGGGCCTAACTGTATTACTTACCTGTGTGACTTACTGTATGCATTAATAAGACTGTGTTGTACTTACCTCTAAACTCATAAAGAGTGCTGAGGGTTTGCTTAGAATAAATACACTTTATTTTATATATATATCTGTTGTGGTGTCCTTTCATTTGGTATTCATGGGATTATATATGGTATCACAGCTGGCTTCACATGCCATTCAGAGTTTAGCCTAAGACTGCTCTTGTCCATGCTACCACTAGGATAGCTGGTCTATAAGGTTGACTTTACAACCAATCACCATAAGGGTATTTGGACTGATATAAGGTGTACACTATAACTAGTGACATCATACATCAGGCCAACTTCTCACACTCACAATCGGGGTCATCGAGCCCTCGGACAGTCCCTGGGCCAGTCCGGTTGTATTGGTCCCCAAAGCCGCTGCCCCCGGCACCGCACCTGAACTGAGATTCTGCGTCGACTACCGGGGCTTGAACGCTGTCACCCGGACCGACGCTCATCCGATCCCCCGAGCAGACGAGCTGATCGACCGGCTGGGGGCCGCCCGCTACCTCAGTATCTTCGACCTAACAGCGGGCTACTGGCAGATCGGCCTCACACCCAGGGCTCAGGAACGGTCAGCCTTCTCTACCCCCGATGGCCACTACCAATTCAAGGTCATGCCCTTCGGCATGAAGAATGCCCCCGCCACGTTTCAACGCCTCGTGAACCAGGTCTTGGCGGGGCTCGAAGAGTTCAGCGCGGCCTACCTGGACGATATCGCTGTATACAGCCGCCACTGGCCCGACCACCTCCGTCACCTCCAAGAGGTCCTACAGGCCCTCCAGCGGGCCGGCCTCACAATTAAGGCCGGCAAGTGCCAAATTGGCCAAGGGTCTGTGACCTACCTTGGGCACCAAGTGGGAAGCGGGCTGGTGGCCCCGCTACAACTTAAGATTGCTGCCATCCAGTCCTGGCAGCCCCCCGTCACCCAGACCGAGGTCCGAGCCTTCTTGGGGCTCACCGGCTACTACCGGCGGTTCGTGAAGGACTACGGCAGCATCGTGGGGCCCCTCACGGGTCTCACGTCCAAGAACCAACCGAAGCGGATTAACTGGACCCCCGATTGTCAAGCGGCCTTCGAGAAGCTGAAGGCCGCCCTGTGCACCGCCCCTGTGCTCCAGGCCCCCGATTACAGTCGGGAATTCGTGGTACAGACCGACGCCTCCGACCACGGCATCGGAGCCGTCCTTTCTCAGTTAAACCCCGAAGGTCATGACCAGCCGGTGGCCTTCATCAGTCGACGTCTCCTGGCCCGAGAACAGCGCTGGAGCACCATCGAGAGGGAGGCCTTCGCAGTGGTGTGGGCCCTCAAAAAGCTCCGGCCCTATCTCTTCGGTACCCACTTCCGGGTACAAACCGACCATCGACCCCTGCAGTGGCTGATGCAGATGCGGGGGGAGAACCCAAAACTCTTGCGCTGGTCCATTTCCCTGCAGGGAATGGACTTCACTGTGGAGCACCGACCAGGCCAAGACCACGCCAACGCGGATGGCCTGTCCCGCTTTTTCCGCCTCGACGAAGAGAGTCCCCAAGGAGATGGGTGACTCTCCCCGCCTTCAGCTGGGGGGGACGCATGTTGGACAGGCCACACGAAGGGCTTGCTCCCTCCCCGCACGACAGGGCCCGAGCTCCGGCCCACCAGGCATAACCCACGAAAAGCACCTGTACCCCGTCTCCCGACGGATCTTCTGCCCTCGGACCTCTACTCATCACGGGGCCCAGCCCCACCGGCCCCCCCGGCCGGTTCAAGCCGCCATCTTGGGCCCTGCCCCACGAGGCCGCGTGGCCTCGCCCCGACCCTAACCCCGGGCCTGACCGGCCCCGACATCCCGGCACCCCCATCCACCCGGGAGGTGAGCGGACCACTTGGCAGGTCAATGGGAGGACGAAGTGTCAAGAGCTCTTCCCCCGCCAGGTGCCGATCGCCTCCAGCTCCCCCGGGCGCTGGCTCCACCCCCTGCTGGGTGTCTGGACACCTTCATCCCGGGCCCTCCGACCTCCAAGTGCGAGGGTCCGGACATCAAAGAGCGCCTGCCCTATAACTGGGGCAGCTCCGGAGCAGGAAGGCAGTTGTATCCTGGAGTCGAGAGACACCGAGAGAACTCAGCCTTGACGGACTACTGGCGCTGCCGTAGCCCTATCTTGCGAACTATCGTCCTGCCTGCTGGCGCTGCCGCGGCCTTCTGCAACATCCATCCTCGTCGGGACCTGCTGGCGCTTCCGCGGCCCGTTGTAACGACCATCTTCACCGGGGCCTGCTGGCGCTGCCGTGGACCGTACCTCGACCATCTTCACTGGGACCTGCTGGCGCTGCCGCGGACCGTGTATCGACCATCTCTACCGGGACCTGCTGGCGCTGCCGCGGCCCGTACCAGCTACACCACCAAGCTCGAGGATTGTGGGCTAACCATCATCTCATCCGAACTACCGGACTGGTAAACAGACTGTCCCGCTTCCCCTTCCCTATCCTAAGAGACCTAAATCGAGGGGACCCCTGAGTCCAGACCTCCTTGTACTATTTCATCGTACCTTAAGAAGTGCATATAAAGAACACTAAATCTTATCCTTGTGTGGTGTCTGTCTGTGGGGGGGAGTCACTTGTCTGTACGATCGCTGGAGACGGCTCTCCCCGGAGACCTCTCCTCCTGACCTCGGCCGACCCTCCCGGTCCATCTACCCTTTCTAACAGGCAGTGGTTTAGAGCCTACGAGGTGGCCATGTCCTCACACCGGGTCCCTGAGAAAGACTGGGGAGCGGGGTTGTGGGGAAGGTTCCTTGCGGAAGGGCGGGACACACTGTTAGATTTGCCCTTAGAAGTCCAGACCTCATACCCCCATACGAAGGAAGCTTTAATGACCAGGTATGGGTTAACTCCTGAGCTATATAGACAGAGGTTCAGGGAGACCAAGAAGATCCCTGAGAGTACGTATGTGGAGTATGTGACCTTTTTCTGCAGAGCGCTGGATGGTTGGGTGAAGGGTAGCAAAGTGAATGATTATCAAGGGCTGCTTGATTTAATTGCATGGGAGCACTTGTCCAGTCAATGTTTTCCTGAGCTACGCCAGCACCTGATTGATAGCAAGCTGTCCAACCCGAGGAAGCTTGCTGAGGAGGCGGACCGCTGGCTCAGCACCAGGGTCCACAAGGGTCAAGTGGGAGACTCCGCCAAAGGTGGGCAGGGTCCCCAGCAGAAGAGTGGGGGGGACAGGGGTAAACAGAAAGGGTTCCAAAAAGGCCCCCAAAGTAATCCCCAAGGGAACCAGCAGAAGGGTTCTCAGCCTCCCCCACCCCCGCAGCAGAACGGGGCCCCGACAGGTAGACCTGTTCCAAAGGGGCCCTTCAATTGTTATAGGTGTGGTGACCCGGGTCACATTGCCTCTGATCCTAAGTGTCGCCTGTTTGGTAAGACCGCACCCACTGGTGCTCCACCCCGGCAAGTAGCTAGTGTTAACTTTGGGGAGGAGGTAGCAGTCCAGGAGGGTGGGGGTCCCGGGCAGATGACCCTAGTCTCGCTAGGAGACAGTGAGATGGTCCCTGTAACCTACCTGCCCTCTAACACTAAGAAATATGGGCAAGTGGTGACCATCAATGGAAAGAAGGTTGAGGCTCTTAGAGATACAGGAGCCAGCGTGACCTCGGTGAGGCAACACCTGGTGTCTCAAGAGCAAATTGTACCCAATGCCTACTGTAGGGTTGTCAATGCTGACAACGTAGAGAGTCGTTGTCCAATGGCTCAAGTTCCCTTTGAGTGGGGGGAGGTCTCTGGTACTCTACAAGTCGCTGTGAGAACTGACATGCCTGTAGACTGTCTGCTAGGGAACGACCTGGAGAGTTCCCCTTGGGAAAAGGTGGAGAAGACCACGCATCTGAGGATGGTGGGTCTACCCGACTGGGCGTGCGTGACCACCCGGTCCATGGCAGCCAGTAGGGGTGTTGAGAGGGTCCTGGAGCCTGAGGGAGAGGTCCAGGAACCGGCCTTAGGGAGAAGGCGCAGGAGGCGCGGGAAACCGGCCCCCGAAGTTCCCACGGCCCAGGAGGAAGTAGACCCTGAGGGGGATGCTCTGGAGCCTACCGGGGAACAGATTGCCGAACTGGGAGATCTGCCTGAGCTGACCCATTGGCAGCAAGAAGGAGGTCCCTCCAGGGAGGAATTCTGCAGGGAGCAGAAAGAATGCCCTTCTCTCGTAGGTATGCGGCAGCAGGCTGCAGACCAGGCCAACGGTGTTCAGGCCAAAACACACTACGTGTACTGGGAGAGTGACCTCCTGTATTCCGAGCCTAAGGCTGCTGAACCTGGGTCAGCCCGTGTGCTGGTGGTACCCCAGAAGTTCAGAACCTTCCTACTGGGGCTGGCTCACGATGTGCCTTTAGCAGGACATTTGGGGATGGACAAGACCTATGACAGGCTTGTCACCCACTTTTACTGGCCCCAAATGCACAAGAATTCAGATTCCTACTGCAGAACCTGTCAGACTTGCCAGGCAAGTGGTAAGAGCGGAGGGAAGCACAAGGCTCCTCTGCAACCTTTCCCTGTGGTCGGTACGCCATTCCAACGAGTGGGTATTGATATTGTGGGGCCTCTGGACCCCAAGACAGCCCTGGGCAACAGGTTCATCCTGGTCTTGGTGGACCATGCCACCCGGTACCCTGAAGCCATCCCTCTAAGGACAGTGACGGCCCCCGTGGTGGGACGGGCACTGATGGGAATTTTCTCCCGAGTGGGATTCCCTCTAGAGGTGGTGAGCGACAGGGGGACCAATTTCATATCCACATATATGAAATCCCTGTGGAAGGAGTGTGGGGTAACTTACAAGTTCACCACTCCTTACCACCCCCAAGGAAATGGGTTGGTTGAGAGATTCAACCGAACCCTCAAAGGCATGATCATGGGCCTGGACGGTCCAATGAGGCGTAAGTGGGACGTCCTCTTGCCATGCCTGCTCTTCGCTTACCGAGAGGTGCCACAGAAGTCTCTAGGATTCAGCCCCTTTGAGCTTCTGTATGGTCACCCGGTAAGAGGACCTCTGAGTTTGGTAAAGGAAGGCTGGGAGCAATCTCCCAGGAAACCTCCCCAGAATGTATATAGTTACATGCTGGCCTTCCGAAACCAGACTCGGCGTTTCAGGCAACTTGCTGAGGCAAATCTGGAAGCCAGCCAGGAGGAGATGAAGCGGTGGTACGACCGGAATGCCACTCTGGTAGAGCTTCAACCTGGACAAAAGGTGTGGGTCTTGGCCCCAGTGGAGCCTTGTGCACTTCAGGATAAGTGGACAGGTCCATTTGAGGTTGTGGAGCGCAAAAGTCCTATCACCTACTTGGTGGACATGCAGACTCCCAGGAACCCTTTGAGGGTCCTACATGTTAACCGCCTTAAGCCCCACTTAGAGAGGACCGAAGTGGGCATGCTGCTGGCCACTCATGATGGAATGGAAGAGGAGACCGAGCCTCTTCCTGACCTCTTAGTGGCCTCTGAGAAAGATGGGTCAGTGGATGGAGTTAACCTCTCACCCACCCTGACGCCCGAACAACAGGAAGATTGCCGCCACTTGCTGGGACAGTTTTCCGACCGATTCTCCCTGGTTCCTGGTGTCACAGATTGGTGCGTCCATGATGTGGACACAGGAGACAGCTTACCTGTGAAGCACAAGGCTTACAGGGTAACTGACAGGGTCAGAGCTTGCATTAAGGAGGAGGTCTCCAAAATGCTTGCGCTAGGGGTGGTTGAGTCCTCCAGCAGTCCTTGGTCCAGCCCCGTGGTCTTGGTCCCCAAAGCTGCTGCGCCGGGAGCCACACCTGAACTCCGGTTCTGTGTGGACTACAGAGGACTCAATTCAGTAACGAAGACTGACGCGCACCCCATCCCCAGAGCTGATGAGCTCATTGATCGGCTGGGGGCTGCCCGGTTTCTCAGCACGTTTGATTTAACGTCTGGGTACTGGCAGATCGCCTTGACCGATGGGGCCAAAGAGAGGTTAGCATTCTCTACATCAGATGGGCACTTCCAGTTCCGAGTCATGCCATTTGGGATGAAGAATGCCCCTGCCACCTTTCAGAGGTTGGTCAACCAGGTACTGGTTGGGCTGGATGCGTTCAGTGCCGCCTACCTGGATGACATCGCAGTGTTCAGTGCCACCTGGCCCGAACACCTGCGCCACCTCTGGGAAGTGTTGATGGCTCTGCGCCGAGCAGGCCTCACGATCAAGGCAAGCAAGTGCCAGATCGGGCAGGGTTCCGTGGTGTACTTGGGACACCAAGTGGGGAGTGGCAAGGTGGCACCCTTGCAACCCAAAATTGAGACCATCCTGGCTTGGGAACCCCCCAAGACGCAGACCGCAGTGAGGGCCTTCCTGGGGCTCACTGGGTACTACAGGAGGTTTGTCAAGGGCTATGGAACGATTGTTGCCCCCTTGACAGAGCTGACTTCCAAGAAGCAGCCCAGGAACGTGATTTGGACTGACACCTGTCAGAAAGCTTTCGACACCCTGAAGACTGCCATGTGCACGGCGCCCGTGCTCTTGGCCCCTGACTTCTCCAAGGAATTCCTAGTGCAGACAGACGCTTCAGAGCATGGTGTAGGGGCTGTTCTCTCACAGATGACTGAGGAGGGCTGGGACCAACCCGTAGCCTTCATCAGTAGGAGGTTACTTCCACGGGAAAGTAGGTGGAGTGCAATTGAGCGAGAAGCATTTGCTGTGGTCTGGGCGCTGAAGAAGCTAAGACCCTACTTGTTTGGGTCTCACTTCCGGGTTCAGACAGACCACAGGCCCCTCAGATGGTTGATGCAAATGAGGGGTGAGAACCCGAAGCTGTTGAGGTGGTCCATCTCCCTACAGGGTATGGACTTTACGGTGGAACACCGTCCTGGTACAGATCACGCCAACGCTGACGGTCTGTCCAGGTATTTCCGCCTTAGTGACGAGGAACCCTCTGGGCAAGGGTAGTTCTCCCCACATTTCAGCTGGAGGGGACACGTGTTAGACCTGGCACCTTGGCGTGAGTTTCCCTTCCACTTTTTGATGGTGTGCCTCGATTGTTTTGCTGGTGTTGTCCGCTCAGGGCACTGCGCCACGGCTAATCCGTGCCGCAGTGCAAGTGCTCCCGAGGTAAAGTGTACCTGTAATTGATGTCCATGATTGGTTTATTGGATTCACTGTCAGTCCCCAGTAAAGTGCACCAGGGGTGCCAGGGCTTGTGAATGCCAATGCTGCTGGTGGGCTTGCAGCGCTGGTTGCGCCACCCACAGAAAGCGGCTTTGTAAAGTGTGTCTAGGGTCTGCCACCGCAGGCCCTGTGCGCGGTCAGGGACCGTCGCGCTGACTGCGCAAGTGCCCCCACTTGCCAGTCCCTAAACCTTCCCTTACCTACATATTAGCCACCCCTCTGGTAGGCCCAAGGGCAGGGTGCATTGTAGGCATAAGGTAGGACATGCCTTGATGTGTGTGGCATGTCTTAATAGTGAATCACAGCCATTTTCGTTTTCACTATTGAAGGCTACCTGCTCTCCATAGGCCAGGATGGGCTGCCGGGATCACGCCAACGCTGTGACCCCAGTGGACTCAAGGAGCATGGTAGAAGTGTCAAGTTTAGTATGCCTGAACTCAGGATAATAAAATACTTCTTGTAGTCAAGTCTATTTTAGTAACCTGGGTTTGTAAATGCTACTTTTAGAAAGTTAGTATTTACTGACCTGACCATCTCAGTCCGCCTCTGCTGTGTGTGTGTGTTCTGCCTGGCAACAGTAAGGAGCAGGGTGGGGGGATCCCCAGAGACAGGTTGGCTGCCAGGTGGTGGGTAGAGAGGTGACACCTGGATGGGTGGGAGGAGTACACCTTGACTCTTGAATAGCCCTGTGCTCTGCCACCACAAAGCCGGCGCCGCCCCCTGTGGGGCGGCTGATGTCTCTGCCCTGCTGCTGAAAGGAAAGAGCAGACTCACCATAACAAAGTGCTCCAGAACTGGACTGAGCCAGGCCTAGGCCCCCTGGCGCTAAAGAACAAAAGAATCATGGTATAAAAGTAGGAGCCTGGCTCCTAAGAAATCAGAATCCTGTTTACCACAAAGAACCTCTGCCCGACTAGAAGGAGAAGAAGACGCTGGAGGAGCTGGCCTGCTGCTTGCCTTGCTGAGAAAGGAGAGGAAGAGACTTACTGAAAAGACTTTGCTACTTTGTGCTTGAACATTCTCCAAGGGCTTGATCTGAGCTTGCCCCCTGAACTGAACCCCAGGACCAGTGGGTTCTCTGTGCTTTTGCTCGTCCTCCAATTCGAGCCGTGTGTGCATCCCGCTGGAAAGAGACTGCGCCCCTCATCGCCCCTCCTAGGGCCGTGACACTCAGAAGCTTGCCTGCCTCAAACCCGTGAGAGCCCCGCTCCGTCCAGAGCCGCTCTCTGTCCCCGGGCCAGGCCGTCTGCATCCCTGTCACCGCCTGCTACTGGAGCGCGCTGACCGCGCTATCACCCCTCCCGCCGGAAACCGTCCGACGACTGTGATCTACGCCGGGTCATCCAGCTGCACTGACCGTGCCCTGCGACCCCGCTTCGCTATCCCCGGACATCTCAGGCCGCGCCGCCCCCGCTGTGGAGACCCTGCGGCACCGCCGTGCTAAAGGGTCGCTGGCCGCGCCTGCCTACTTGCCCACACCTGCTGATTGAGGACCCAAGAACACTTCCCAAGCTGAGAGTCGCACCGACCTGTGCCGACTCTCCCCATCACGAAAGAAGTTCCAGTATCGGGCTCGGGGCCCGCAACGCCTTATTTCCCCGTTCGCAGGAGCCGATCTCTGTGAGTACTGGAACCACAAAATAACATTTGCAAGAGACTACAAAGTCTCCCTTTGAAGCTACGAACAACGAACATTTGCCCGCTTTACAACCTGGAGGCCTAGCGAAAACGTTATTGGTCTTGTGATAAGTCTGCTGAGATATATATACCTATTTTTACATAAAGAAGCGTATTTTTATATATATCCAAGTCTGGTGTCCGTTTCTGGGGGGATTGATGTATTTACTGTGTGTATGATTGTAAGTGCTTAACCAACAACGCCTGAGGAATCGCCTTGGCTGCTCACGCCAAGCACCTAGAGGGTGAGCAAGGGTCATTCGCGAGGGGTTATCCTGCGCCCTGACGTGGAGGAGAGGGTTCCTGCTTGACACAAGGGCAACCTTGCGCCAACCAGAGATCCCCGACTCTAACATGATCACTGCACCTAATCTACCTCTCACCGCTCCATCCCACGCGGTGCTCATGTTTGACACCCACGGTAAACGTGATCACTGCACCTCCTCTACCTCTCACCGCTCCATCCCACGCGGTGCTCATGTTTGACACCCACAGTAAACGTGATCACTGCACCTCCTCTACCTCTCACCGCTCCATCCCACACGGTGCTCATGTTTGACACCCATGGTAAACGTGATCACTGCACCTCCTCTACCTCTCACCGCTCCATCCCACGCGGTGCTCATGTTTGACACCCATAGTAAACGTGATCGCTGCACCTCCTCCACCTCTCACCGCTCCATCCCACACGGTGCTCCTGTTTGACACCCATAGTAAACGTGATCACTGCACCTCTTCGACATCTTACCGCTCCATCCCACACAGTGCTCATGTTTGACACCCATAGTAAACGTGATCACTGTACCTCCTCTACCTCTCACCGCTCCATCCCACACAGTGTTCCTGTTTGACACCCACAGTAAACGTGATCACTGCACCTCCTCTACCTCTCACCGCTCCATCCCACACGGTGCTCATGTTTGACACCCACAGTAAATGTGATCACTGCACCTCCTTTACCTCTCACCGCTCCATCCCACACGGTGCTCATGTTTGACACCGATAGTAAACGTGATCGCTGCACCTCCTCGACCTCTCACCGCTTGTTAGAAAAGGTAGACGGACCGGGAGGGTCGGCCGGGGTCAGGAGGAGAGGTCTCCGGGGAGAGCCGTCTCCAGCGATCGTACAGACAAGTAACTTCCCCCCCACAGACAGATATCACACACGGATAAGGTTCAGTGATCTTTATCGACACTTATTTAAGGTACGGTAAAATGGTACAAGGAGGTCTGGACTCTGGGGTCCCCTCGATTAGAGTCTCGTAAGGTAGGGAAGGGGGTAGCGGGACAGTCTATTTACCAATCAGGTAATTCGGATGAGATGGTGATGAGCTCACAATCCTCGAGCTTGGTGGTTAGGTGGTATGGGCCGCGGCAGCGCCAGCAGGTCCCGGTGCGGATGGTCGATACAACGGGCCGCGGCAGCGCCAGCAGGTCCCAGGAAGATGAAGGTTGCAGAGGGCCGCGGCAGCGCCAGCAGGTCCCGGTGAGGATGGTCGGTACAACGGGCCGCGGCAGCGCCAGCAGGTCCCAGGAAGATGAAGGTTGCAGAGGGCCGCGGCAGCGCCAGCAGGTCCCGGTGAGGATGGTCGGTACAACGGGCCGCGGCAGCGCCAGCAGGTCCCAGGAAGATGAAGGTTGCAGAAGGCCGCGGCAGCGCCAGCAGGCAGGACGATGGTTCGCAAGAGCGGGCTACGGCAGCGCCAGTAGACCGTCAGGGTTGAGTTCACTCGGTGTCTCTCGACTCCAGGATACAACTGCCTTCCTGCTCCGGAGCTGTCTTAGTTATAGGGCTGGTGCCCTTTGATGTCCGGACCCTCGCACTTGGAGGTCGGAGGGTCCGGGATGAAGGTGTCCAGACACCCAGCAGGGGGTGGAGCCAGCGCCTGGGGGCTGCTGGAGGCGATCGGCACCTGGCGGGGGAAGAGCTCTTGACGCTTCGTTCTCCCATTGACCTGCCAAGTGGTCCGCTCACCTCCTGGGTGGATGGTGGTGCCGGGATGTCGGGGCCGGCCAGGCCCGGGGTTAGGGTCGAGGGGAGGCCACGCGGCCGCGTGGTGCAGGGCCCAAGATGGCGGCTTGACCTGGCCGGGGAAGCCGGTGGGGCTGGACCCCGTGATGAGTAGGGGTCCGAGGGCAGAGGGTCCGTCGGGAGACGGAGTACAGGGGCTTGTCACGGGGGTATGCTGGGCGGGCCGGAGCTCGGGCCCTGTCGTGCGGGGGGGAAGCCAGCCCTCTGTGTGGCCTGTCCAACATGCGTCCCCCCCAGCTGAAGGCGGGGAGAGTCACCCATCTCCTTGGGGACTCTCTTCGTCGAGGCGGAAAAAGCGGGACAGGCCGTCCGCGTTGGCGTGGTCTTGGCCTGGCCGGTGCTCCACAGTGAAGTCCATTCCCTGCAGGGAAATGGACCAGCGCAAGAGTTTTGGGTTCTCCCCCCGCATCTGCATCAGCCATTGCAGGGGTCGATGGTCGGTTTGTACCCGGAAGTGGGTACCGAAGAGATAGGGCCGGAGCTTTTTGAGGGCCCACACTACTGCAAATGCCTCCCTCTCGATTGTGCTCCAACGCTGTTCTCGGGCCAGGAAACGTCGACTGATGAAGGCCACCGGCTGGTCATGACCTTCGGGGTTCAGCTGAGAGAGGACGGCCCCGATGCCGTGGTCGGAGGCGTCGGTCTGTACTACAAATTCCCGACTGTAATCGGGGGCCTGGAGCACCGGGGCGGTGCACAGGGCGGCCTTCAGCTCTTCGAAGGCCGCTTGACAATCAGGAGTCCAGCGGACCCGCTTCGGTTGATTCTTGGATGTGAGTCCCGTGAGGGGCCCCACGATGCTGCCGTAGTCCTTCACGAACCGCCGGTAGTAGCCGGTGAGCCCTAAGAAGGCTCGGACCTCGGTCTGGGTGACGGGGGGCTGCCAGGACTGGATGGCAGCAATCTTAAGTTGTAGTGGGGCCACCAGCCCGCTTCCCACTTGGTGCCCCAGGTAGGTCACAGACCCTTGGCCAATTTGGCACTTGCCGGCTTTAATGGTGAGGCCGGCCCGCTGGAGGGCTTGGAGGACCTCTTGGAGGTGACGGAGGTGGTCGGACCAGTGGCGGCTGTATACAGCGATATCGTCCAGGTAGGCAGCGCTGAATTCTTCGAGCCCTGCCAAGACCTGGTTCACAAGACGTTGGAATGTGGCGGGGGCATTCTTCATGCCAAAGGGCATGACCTTAAATTGATAGTGGCCATCGGGGGTGGAGAAGGCTGACCGTTCCTGAGCCCTGGGTGTGAGGCCGATCTGCCAGTAGCCCGCCGTCAGGTCGAAGATACTAAGGTAGCGGGCGGCCCCCAGCCGGTCGATCAGCTCGTCTGCTCGGGGGATGGGATGAGCGTCGGTCCGGGTGACAGCGTTCAAGCCCCGGTAGTCGACGCAGAATCTCAGTTCAGGGGCGGTGCCGGGGGCAGCGGCCTTGGGAACTAATACAACTGGACTGGCCCAGGGACTGTCCGAGGGCTCGATGACCCCGATCGTGAGCATCTTGGCCACTTCCTCCTGTATGCAGGTCCGTACCCGATCTGGTACGCGGTAGGCCCGGTGCCGGACAGGGGGACTGTCCCCGGTGTCTACGTCGTGCAAACACCAAGGGGTGACCCCGGGGGTGAGTGAGAACAGGGCAGCGAACTGCAGCAGGAGGTCCCGGCAGTCCTGGCGTTGCTCCGAAGTGAGGGCGTCGGAGAGCCGGACCCCATCCACGGAGCCGTCCTTCTCCTGAGTCTTTAAGAGATCCGGGAGGGGCTCGGAGTCTTCTTCTGTACCACTGTCGGTCGCCATCAGGAGGCTTAGTTCGGAGCGCACAAAGTGTGGTTTGAGCCGGTTGGTGTGGAGGACCCGCAGGGGGTTCCGGGTGGACCCCATGTCGACGAGGTAAGTGACGGGGCTTTTACGCTCGACCACTTTGAAGGGCCCCGTCCACTTGTCTTGCAGGGCACATGGTTCGGTGGGGGACATCACCCATACTTGCTGCCCAGGCTCGAACTCAACGGAGGAGGCATTGTGATCATACCACCTTTTCATGTCCTCCTGACTGGCCTCGAGGTTCGCCTTGGCCATCTCCCTGAAGCGCCGGGTCTGGTTTCGTAGGGCCAGGAGGTATTTGAAGACGTCTGGAGGGGTCGTTAGGGGGGCCAACTCCCAGCCCTCCTTCACGAGGCTGAGGGGCCCTCGCACAGGGTGTCCGTATAGGAGTTCAAAGGGGCTAAAGCCGAGGGACTTCTGGGGTACTTCTCGGTAGGCGAAGAGGAGGCACGGGAGTAGTACATCCCACTGGCGACGGAGAGGCTCTTCCAATCCCCCAATCATCCCTTTGAGAGTGCGGTTGAACCGCTCCACTAGTCCGTTTCCTTGGGGGTGATAGGGGGTCGTGAATCTGTATGTGACCCCGCATTGTTGCCAGAGGGACTTCATGTACTTCGATATGAAGTTCGTACCTCGGTCGCTGACGACTTCTCGGGGGAAGCCTACCCGGGAGAAGATCCCCATCAGGGCCCGGCCAACCACTGGAGCGGTCACGGTCCGTAGGGGCACCGCCTCGGGATAGCGGGTGGCATGGTCCACTAGTACCAAGATGAACCTGTGTCCTTGTGCCGTGCGAGGGTCCAGCGGCCCCACAATGTCTATCCCCACCCTCTCGAACGGGGTGGTGACCACCGGGAAGGGTTGTAGAGGAGCCTTAAGCTTCCGGCCACTCTTCCCGCTTGCTTGGCATGTGGGGCACGATCGGCAGTGGTTCAGGACGTCATTCCTCATTTTTGGCCAGAAAAAGTGGGTCACCAGTCGACTGTACGTTTTATCTTGGCCCAGGTGCCCAGCCAGGGGGACATCGTGGGCTAGGTTGAGTAGAAAGTCTCGGAAGCGGAGCGGTACCACCAGAACTCGACTGGCCCCCAGCTCGGCGATTCTTTGCTCGCTGTAGAGCAGGTCGTTATCCCAGTAGACCCAGTGGGTTCCGGTGGTGTCCCCGGCGGCTTGGGTGCTGGCTTGTTGGCGAAGCCCCTCGAGGGAGGGACAGGTCTTTTGCTCCTGGCGGAACTGTTCTTGGGTGGGCCCCCCTTCTTGCCGCCACTGAGCCAGATCCGGAAGGTCCTGGGGTTGCGCGTTTTCTTCGGGGGCCGGGTCTGGGAGGTCGGCCTCGCCGTTGTCCTCTACGGGGGCAACCGGGGGCGGAGGTGCCGGCCATTCGGTTTCTTCTGATCGGGGGGCGGCCCGGCCGGCCATGGATCGGGTGGTTATGCAGGCCCAGTCCGGGAGGCCCAGCATCCCCAAGTGCTCTCTTCTCTCGACGGTGGCCCACGGGGAACTCTCGAGGTCATTCCCCAGGAGGCAGTCCACGGGGGCATCGTCCCGGACCGTCACTTTCAGTAGGCCGGAGACCCCTCCCCATTCAAACGGGACGCAGGCCATCTTGCACATGCTTTCAGAGTTATCTGCCGAGCGGACGGGGCAGAGAATGTTCGGCAAGATCTGCTCGGGCTTCACCAGGTGACAGCGGACGGCCGTCACGCTGGCGCCGGTGTCGCGCAAGGCCTCAGCTCTCTGTCCATTAATGGTCACCCACTGACCGTATTTCCTGGTGTTGGCGGGTAGGGGAGCCCGCGGAACCATGTCTCTTCCCCCTAAGCATGCCAGGACCATGGCGGCCGGTTCCCACCCTTGCTGGTCCGGCTCACACTCCTCGGGACCCTCCAACGACTGCTCCTCCCCCAGGGCAGCGGCAGCTACCTGGCGGGGTTTGGGCGTTTGGTTCAGCGGGCAGTTCGGATCGTTGGCGTAGTGGCCTAGTCGCTGGCATCTGTGGCACGTGACGTTGGCTCGGTACCCAGGCCGCAATGGGGGGTTGCCCCGGCCGGTCGGCGGCGGGGTGCTGGCCACGGTTGTTGCTGGCAAGGCGTCTCTCCCCCGCCCCTGGCCTCCTCCTCCTCCCCGAGGACGGTGCTGGCCTTGGTTGCTTCTGTTCTGGTCGTGTGGCCCTTTCCGGCCCACTCGGGTGCTCTCCCACCGGTCAGCTTCGGCGGCGAGCTGCCGGGGGTCAGTCAGCTTACGGTCGAGTAGATGCTGCCGGAGCTCGACGAAGCAGTTGTTTGACAGGTGTTCCCATACCATGAGGTTGAAGAGCTGTTCGTAGGTGGTGACCTGACTTCCCTTGATCCAACCCTCGAAGGCCCGGCTGAAATAGTTCACGTATTCCACCCAAGTGGTACCTGGGATCCGGGTGCAATCCCTGAACCTCTGGCGGTACATCTCGGGCGTGAGGCCGTAGCGGGTGAGGAGGGCAGCCTTCATGTGGTCGTAGGACGACATTTGGTGATCGGGGAGCTGCAGCAGGGCATCGCGACCCTCGTTGATAAATCTCCCCCAAAGTCCGGCTCCCCAATCACTCCGGTCGATCCGGTGGGAGGTCATTGCGAACTCATAGGCCTTAAACCATTGTTGTATGTCGTCTTCTCGGACATACTCGCGGACCACATCCTTGGGGATGTGAACTTTTTTCTCAGTTGGTCCCGGGGTGTGGGGTCTTTCAGGCACCCCCAAGTCCTTATGTTGTTTGCGCAGTTCTATCTCTGCCAATTGGCGCTCGTGCTCGAGCGTTATCTTTTTCTCTTCCAGCTCTCTCTGTCTCTGTTTTTCTTCTCGCTCCTCTCGAATCCGCATCTGCTCGAGGTTGAGTTTCTGTTCAGCTAACTTGAGCTCCCCATCCATCTTGAGTCGTGCCATCTCTAATTCGTGCAGTCTGACTCTGTCTCTTTCTCGTATCTCCTCCGGTGATAGGCCCGTTCCCCGTTCCTCGGGAGTCGTGGCGTTCCCCTCTGGTGTGACGCTGTTTTGGTCGGAGGGTCTTGCGACCCCCGTTTCTGTCCACGACTCAAGGGCGTGCTTTAGGTCATCCTTGGTACTCAGGCCAGTGGTAGCAATGCCAAGTTCTATGCAAAATTGTCTCAGTTCGCGGTGGTTGTACTCCTCTAGTTTCTCCATTTGGAACTTCTCGGTGGAGCTGCTATCTTTGGTCGACATCGTGCTTTGTCGTGGGGTGAGCTACTCTCTGTACGATTACGCGTTGATTCGGATCGCGCCGCTGGCCACCAATGTTAGAAAAGGTAGACGGACCGGGAGGGTCGGCCGGGGTCAGGAGGAGAGGTCTCCGGGGAGAGCCGTCTCCAGCGATCGTACAGACAAGTAACTTCCCCCCCACAGACAGATATCACACACGGATAAGGTTCAGTGATCTTTATCGACACTTATTTAAGGTACGGTAAAATGGTACAAGGAGGTCTGGACTCAGGGGTCCCCTCGATTAGAGTCTCGTAAGGTAGGGAAGGGGGTAGCGGGACAGTCTATTTACCAATCAGGTAATTCGGATGAGATGGTGATGAGCTCACAATCCTCGAGCTTGGTGGTTAGGTGGTATGGGCCGCGGCAGCGCCAGCAGGTCCCGGTGCGGATGGTCGATACAACGGGCCGCGGCAGCGCCAGCAGGTCCCAGGAAGATGAAGGTTGCAGAGGGCCGCGGCAGCGCCAGCAGGTCCCGGTGAGGATGGTCGGTACAACGGGCCGCGGCAGCGCCAGCAGGTCCCAGGAAGATGAAGGTTGCAGAGGGCCGCGGCAGCGCCAGCAGGTCCCGGTGAGGATGGTCGGTACAACGGGCCGCGGCAGCGCCAGCAGGTCCCAGGAAGATGAAGGTTGCAGAAGGCCGCGGCAGCGCCAGCAGGCAGGACGATGGTTCGCAAGAGCGGGCTACGGCAGCGCCAGTAGACCGTCAGGGTTGAGTTCACTCGGTGTCTCTCGACTCCAGGATACAACTGCCTTCCTGCTCCGGAGCTGTCTTAGTTATAGGGCTGGTGCCCTTTGATGTCCGGACCCTCGCACTTGGAGGTCGGAGGGTCCGGGATGAAGGTGTCCAGACACCCAGCAGGGGGTGGAGCCAGCGCCTGGGGGCTGCTGGAGGCGATCGGCACCTGGCGGGGGAAGAGCTCTTGACGCTTCGTTCTCCCATTGACCTGCCAAGTGGTCCGCTCACCTCCTGGGTGGATGGTGGTGCCGGGATGTCGGGGCCGGCCAGGCCCGGGGTTAGGGTCGAGGGGAGGCCACGCGGCCGCGTGGTGCAGGGCCCAAGATGGCGGCTTGACCTGGCCGGGGAAGCCGGTGGGGCTGGACCCCGTGATGAGTAGGGGTCCGAGGGCAGAGGGTCCGTCGGGAGACGGAGTACAGGGGCTTGTCACGGGGGTATGCTGGGCGGGCCGGAGCTCGGGCCCTGTCGTGCGGGGGGGAAGCCAGCCCTCTGTGTGGCCTGTCCAACACCGCTGCATCCCACACGGTGCTCATGTTTGACACCCACAGTAAACGTGATCACTGCACCTCCTCTACCTCTCACCGCTCCATCCCACACGGTGCTCGTGTTTGACACCCATAGTAAACGTGATCACTGCACTTCCTCTACCTCTCACCGCTCCATCCCACACGGTGCTCATGTTTGACACCCATAGTAAACGTGATCGCTGCACCTCCTCTGCTCTCATCGCTCCATCCCACACGGTGCTCATGTTTTACACCCACAGTAAACGTGATCACTGCACCTCCTCTACCTCTCACCACTCCATCCCACGCGGTGCTCATGTTTGACACTCATAGTAAACGTGATCGCTGCACCTCCTCTACCTCTCACCGCTCCATCCCACACGGTGCTCCTGTTTGACACCCATAGTAAACGTGATCACTGCACCTCCTTGACCTCTCACCGCTGCATCCCACACGGTGCTCCTGTTTGACACCCATAGTAAACGTGATCACTGCACCTCCTGTACCTCTCACCGCTGCATCCCACACGGTGCTCATGTTTGACACCCATAGTAAATGTGATCGCTGCACCTCCTCTGCCTCTCACCGCTCCATCCCACACGGTGCTCACGTTTGACACCCATAGTAAACGTGATCACTGCACCTCCTCTACCTCTCACTGCTCCATCCCGCACGGCGCTCATGTTTGACACCCATAGTAAACGTGATCGCTGCACCTCCTCTGCCTCTCACCGCTCCATCCCACACGGCGCTCATGTTTGACGCCCATAGTAAACGTGATCGCTGCACCTCCTCTGCCTCCCACCGCTCCATCCCACACGGTGGTCATGTTTGACACCCATAGTAAACGTGATCGCTGCACCTCCTCTGCCTCCCACCGCTCCATCCCACACGGTGGTCATGTTTGACACCCATAGTAAACGTGATCGCTGCACCTCCTCTGCCTCTCACCGCTCCATCCCACACGGTGCTCATGTTTGACACCCATAGTAAACGTGATCGCTGCACCTCCTCTACCTCTCACCGCTCCATCCCACATGGTGCTCATGTGTGACACCCATAGTACACGTGATCGCTGCACCTCCTCTACCTCTCACCGCTCCATCCCACACGGTGCTCATGTTTGACACCCATAGTAAATGTGATCGCTGCAGTTCCTCCACCTCTCACCACTCCATCTCACACGGTGCTCCTGCTTGACACCCATAGTAAACGTGATCACTGCAACTCCACTACCTCTCACCGCTCCATCCCACGCGGTGCTCATGTTTGACACCCATAGTAAACGTGATCACTGCGCCTCCTCTACCTCTCGACGCTCCAATCCCACACGGTGCTCATGTTTGACACTCATGGGTGATCACTGCACCTCCTCTACCTCTCACCGCTCCATCCCACGCAGTGCTCATGTTTGACACCCACGGTAAACGTGATCACTGCACCTCCTCTACCTCTCACCGCTCCATCCCACGCGGTGCTCATGTTTGACACCCACAGTAAACGTGATCACTGCACCTCCTCTACCTCTCACCGCTCCATCCCACGCGGTGCTCATGTTTGACACCCATGGACTAAACGTGATCGCTGCACCTCCTCTACCTCTCACTGCTTCATCCCGCACGGTGCTCATGTTTGACACCCATAGTAAACGTGATCGCTTCACCTCCTCTACCTCTCACCGCTCCATCCCACACGGTGCTCACGTTTGAAACCCATAGTAAACGGGATCGCTGCACCTCCTCTACCTCTCACCGCTCCATCAAACACGGTGCTCATGTTTGACGCCCATAGTAAACGTGATCACTGCACCTCCTCTACCTCTCACCGCTCCATCCCACATAGTGCTCCTGTTTGACGCCCATAGTAAACGTGATCAATGCGCCTCCTCTACCTCTCGACGCTCCAATCCCACACGGTGCTCATGTTTGACACTCATGGGTGATCACTGCACCTCCTCTACCTCTCACCGCTCCATCCCACGCAGTGCTCATGTTTGACACCCACGGTAAACGTGATCACTGCACCTCCTCTACCTCTCACCGCTCCATCCCACACGGTGCTCATGTTTGACACCCATGGTAAACGTGATCACTGCACCTCCTCTACCTCTCACCGCTCCATCCCACGCGGTGCTCATGTTTGACACCCATGGTAAACGTGATCGCTGCACCTCCTCTACCTCTCACTGCTTCATCCCGCACGGTGCTCATGTTTGACACCCATAGTAAACGTGATCGCTGCACCTCCTCTACCTCTCACCGCTCCATCCCGCACGGTGCTCATGTTTGACGCCCGTAGTAAACGTGATCGCTGCACCTCGTCTGCCTCTCACCGCTCCATCCCGCACGGTGCTCGTGTTTGACACCCATAGTAAACGTGATCGCTGCACCTCTTCTACCTCTCACCGCTCCATCCCACACGACGCTCATGTTTGACACCCATAGTAAACATGATCACTGCACCCCCTCTACCCGCTCCATCCGACACGGTGCTCATGTTTGACACCCATAGTAAACGTGATCGCTGCACCTCCTCTACCTCTCACCGCTCCATCCCACACGGCGCTCGTGTTTGACACCCATAGTAAACGTGATCACTGCACCTCCTCTACCTCTCACCGCTCCATCCCACACGGTGCTCGTGTTTGACACCCATAGTAAAGGTGATCACTGCACCTCCTCTACCTCTCACCGCTCCATCCCACGCGATGCTCATGTGTGACACCCATAGTACACGTGATCGCTGCACCTCCTCTAGCTCTCACCGCTCCATCCCACACGGTGCTCATGTTTGACACCCATAGTAAATGTGATCGCTGCAGCTCCTCCACCTCTCACCGCTCCAACCCACGCGGTGCTCCTGCTTGACACCCATAGTAAACGTGATCACTGCGCCTCCACTACCTCTCACCGCTCCATCCCACGCGGTGCTCATGTTTGACACCCATAGTAAACGTGATCACTGCGCCTCCTCTACCTCTCGCCGCTCCATCCCACACGGTGCTCATGTTTGACACTCATTGTAAACGTGATCACTGCACCTCCTCTACCTCTCACCGCTCCATCCCAGGCGGTGCTCTTGTTTGACACCCACGGTAAATGTGATCACTGCACCTCCTCTACCTCTCACCGCTTCATCCCACGCGGTGCTCATGTTTGACACCCACAGTAAACGTGATCACTGCACCTCCTCTACCTCTCACTGCTCCATCCCACACGGTGCTCATGTTTGACACCCATGGTTAAACGTGATCACTGCGCCTCCTCTACCTCTCACCGCTCCATCCCACGCGGTGCTCATGTTTGACACCCATAGTAAACGTGATCGCTGCACCTCCTCGACCTCTCACCGCTCCATCCCACACGGTGCTCCTGTTTGACACCCATAGTAAACGTGATCACTGCACCTCTTCGACATCTTACCGCTCCATCCCACACAGTGCTCATGTTTGACACCCATAGTAAACGTGATCACTGCACCTCCTCTACCTCTCACAGCTCCATCCCACAGAGTGCTCCTGTTTGACACCCACAGTAAACGTGATCACTGCACCTCCTCTACCTCTCACCGCTCCATCCCACACGGTGCTCATGTTTGACACCCACAGTAAATGTGATCACTGCACCTCCTTTACCTCTCACCGCTCCATCCCACACGGTGCTCATGTTTGACACCGATAGTAAACGTGATCGCTGCACCTCCTCGACCTCTCACCGCTGCATCCCACACGGTGCTCATGTTTGACACCCACAGTAAACGTGATCACTGCAGCTCCTCTACCTCTCACCGCTCCATCCCACACGGTGCTCGTGTTTGACACCCATAGTAAACGTGATCACTGCACTTCCTCTACCTCTCACCGCTCCATCCCACATGGTGCTCATGTTTGACACCCATAGTAAACGTGATCGCTGCACCTCCTCTGCTCTCATCGCTCCATCCCACACGGTGCTCATGTTTGACACCCACAGTAAACGTGATCACTGCACCTCCTCTACCTCTCACCACTCCATCCCACGCGGTGCTCATGTTTGACACTCATAGTAAACGTGATCGCTGCACCTCCTCTACCTCTCACCGCTCCATCCCACACGGTGCTCGTGTTTGACACCCATAGTAAATGTGATCACTGCACCTCCTCGACCTCTCACTGCTCCATCCCACACGGTGCTCCTGTTTGACACCCATAGTAAACGTGATCACTGCACCCCCTCTACCCGCTCCATCCCACACGGTGCTCGTGTTTGACACCCATAGTAAATGGGATCACTGCACCTCCTCGACCTCTCACTGCTCCATCCCACTCGGTGCTCCTGTTTGACACCCATAGTAAACGTGATCAATGCACCTCCTTGACCTCTCACCGCTGCATCCCACACGGTGCTCCTGTTTGACACCCATAGTAAACGTGATCACTGCACCTCCTGTACCTCTCACCGCTGCATCCCACACGGTGCTCATGTTTGACACCCATAGTAAATGTGATCGCTGCACCTCCTCTGCCTCTCACCGCTCCATCCCACACGGTGCTCACGTTTGACACCCATAGTAAACGTGATCACTGCACCTCCTCTACCTCTCACTGCTCCATCCCGCACGGCGCTCATGTATGACACCCATAGTAAACGTGATCGCTGCACCTCCTCTGCCTCTCACCGCTCCATCCCACACGGCGCTCATGTTTGACGCCCATAGTAAACGTGATCACTGCACCTCCTCTGCCTCCCACCGCTCCATCCCACACGGTGGTCATGTTTGACACCCATAGTAAACGTGATCGCTGCACCTCCTCTACCTCTCACCGCTCCATCCCACACGGTGCTCGTGTTTGACACCCATAGTAAACGTGATCGCTGCACCTCCTCTACCTCTCACCGCTCCATCCCACACGGTGCTCATGTTTGACACCCATAGTAAACATGATCGCTGCACCTCCTCTACCTCTCACCGCTCCATCCCACATGGTGCTCATGTGTGACACCCATAGTAAACGTGATCGCTGCACCTCCTCTACCTCTCACCGCTCCATCCCACACGGTGCTCGTGTTTGACACCCATAGTAAATGTGATCACTGCACCTCCTCGACCTCTCACTGCTCCATCCCACACGGTGCTCCTGTTTGACACCCATAGTAAACGTGATCACTGCACCCCCTCTACCCGCTCCATCCCACACGGTGCTCGTGTTTGACACCCATAGTAAATGTGATCACTGCACCTCCTCGACCTCTCACTGCTCCATCCCACACGGTGCTCCTGTTTGACACCCATAGTAAACGTGATCACTGCACCTCCTTGACCTCTCACCGCTGCATCCCACACGGTGCTCCTGTTTGACACCCATAGTAAACGTGATCACTGCACCTCCTGTACCTCTCACCGCTGCATCCCACACGGTGCTCATGTTTGACACCCATAGTAAATGTGATCGCTGCACCTCCTCTGCCTCTCACCGCTCCATCCCACACGGTGCTCACGTTTGACACCCATAGTAAACGTGATCACTGCACCTCCTCTACCTCTCACTGCTCCATCCCGCACGGCGCTCATGTATGACACCCATAGTAAACGTGATCGCTGCACCTCCTCTGCCTCTCACCGCTCCATCCCACACGGCGCTCATGTTTGACGCCCATAGTAAACGTGATCGCTGCACCTCCTCTGCCTCTCAACGCTCCATCCCACATGGTGCTCATGTTTGACACCCATAGTAAACGTGATCGCTGCACCTCCTCTGCCTCTCACCGCTCCATCCCACACGGCGCTCGTGTTTGACACCCATAGTAAACGTGATCACTGCACCTCCTCTACCTCTCACCGCTCCATCCCACACAGTGCTCATGTTTGACACCCATAGTAAACGTGATCGCTGCACCTCCTCTAACTCTCACCTCTCCATCCCGCACGGTGCTCGTGTTTGACACCCATAGTAAACGTGATCACTGCACCTCCTCTACCTCTCACCGCTCCATCCCACACAACGCTCATATTTGACACCCATAGTAAACGTGATCACTGCACCCCCTCTACCCGCTCCATCCCACAGGGTGCTCATGTTTGACACCCATAGTAAACGTGATCGCTGCACCTCCTCTACCTCTCACCGCTCCATCCCACACGGTGTTCGTGTTTGACACCCATAGTAAACGTGATCACTGCACCTCCTCTACCTCTCACCGCTCCATCCCACACGGTGCTCATGTTTGACACCCATAGTAAACGTGATCGCTGCACCTCCTCTACCTCTCTCCGCTCCATCCCACACGGCACTCGTGTTTGACACCCATAGTAAACGTGATTACTGCACCTCCTCTACCTCTCACCGCTCCATCCCACACACTGCTCGTGTTTGACACCCATAGTAAAGGTGATCACTGCACCTCCTCTACCTCTCACCGCTCCATCCCTTGCGGTGCTTGTGTTTGACACCCATAGTAAACGTGATCACTGCACCTCCTCTACCTCTCACCGCTCCATCCCACACGGTGCTCATGTTTGACACCCATATTAACCGTGATCGCTGCACCCCCTCTACCTCTCACCGCTCCATCCCACATGGTGCTCATGTTTGACGTCCATAGTAAACGTGATCACTGCACCTCCTCTACCTCTCACCGCTCCATCCCACGCGGTGCTCGTGTTTGACACCCATAGTAAACGTGATCACTGCACCTCCTCTACCTCTCACCGCTCCATCCCACACGGTGCTCATGTTTGACACCCATAGTAACCGTGATCGCTGCACCCCCTCTACCTCTCACCGCTTGTGTAGGAGAGTAGGGTCTGCTATCCTATGGTCACCCCAAATTTTTGCTTTTTGCTTCACTGGTTTTTGACATATTGAGGCTGTGGGCCTGCCAATCAGACCCCCAGCCTGCTGTTCTCTCTACTAAATTAAAACTATGCACCCTAGGTGCATAACCAATTGGAAGTGGATCACCCTGTCAGCCCCTGTACCAGTGTACACTAGGTACCCAGGGCATTGGTGTACCCAAGGCCTGCCAGGGGCTGCAGCATGTATTATGCCACCCCAGGCTTGGCCTAACAATCTGACACAACTGGCTGATCACTCAGCTGGGGTAAGTTGGTGTAATCACCTCTTACTTAGGTGTAGTATACCTATACCTAACCTTAAATGGGACACCTGGTAACCTATAAGTCACTCCTATGGCAGGCCTTAACAATCCTGAAGGCAGAGTGCTTGGTTCCATGTGAGATGGTGCTCTGGCATGAGCTGAGCCTGTCTGCAGTGGTCGGAACAACTTCCTTCTACTGTTTCCAGATATCGTCATACCATATACTCTTAAGTGCATTATGAACCTCGCGGTTAAATGCTATCTTTGGTTTGGCTTTATCAAAACATGTCGAGTAAGGTGTCATACGAATTGGAATACTAACCCCTCGCCAATTCTGGCGACGGGGTTAGCATTCCACCCTTCTAGAGGGACACGACATGTACAGTACCTGAAACCCGGGTAAAATCAGACATAGCCTCAGCTCCACAAAATGGATGCTGCCACCACAGACACAAGTCTGCCCTCCTGCTGCTGGGAGTCCTTCCAGCTTGGGAGGTGTGGACAAAGGGTTTCCTGCCAGGGGAGGTGCGTGCACCACCCCAGACAGGATTTTGTGTATTGGTCAGGTAGGGCTTGAAAGAAACCAGACATGCCTGTGGCTCACAAGGAGCCTCGGTGCATATGCCAGTTCAAACCGGTCCTGGGGCACACCAGTCCCGGGCCTGGGGCGAGCTGGACAAAGGATTGGGGGTGTAACCACCCCCCTTCCTGGTCCCACCCATAGGGAGGGACCTAGCAGGTAGTCCGGCCCCTAGAATCCGAATAAAGGTAGGAGCTGTGTCCTAAGACTTCAGACATCCTGGAATCAACTTGAAACTAAGAAGAAGACGGGAACTTCGACATTCTGCTGCACAGAAGACTGAAGAAAATCTCCCCTGTGGTCAGGGAGTGACCACCTTGCTAACGCAAGCACCACCCAGCGAATCACCGTCTGCTTTGCCGCCGCCTCCCGCCGGAGCCCGAGCCCAGAGACTGACAAGACCTGGACCTCCAGACCTCTCACCGCCCGATCCACAGTCCCTGCAAAGAGGAGACCCGTGGAGGCACCGAGACACGTGGAGCCAGCCATCTTGGAACGACTACGACAAGCTGACCAGTGCAACAACCGAGGCTCCCTCCAAGTTGTGCTTTGGGTCCTGAGAAGCCCAACCCTCGAGCAGCATCTGCACCAAAGGTGAGCCCTCCAGCATCTCCACGATCTGCGTGGGGCCCTTCTGCATTTTGCCACTCGACGCGCCTAACCGGTTGCTGGCCCGCTGGCTAGTGGCCATCTTGGCGACGAAATCTACGACAAACACCGCTGGTCTGGTTGCTCCAGACTGGCCCTTGCTCCCCTCCAAAGGAGCAATCCCTCTGACCTTGCTGGTCAGAACCAACAGCTGATTTCCGATTCCTCCTACAATTGCTTTTGCCAAGGCTTGTTTGCTTCGATCAAGTCGCCGACACCGCCGACAGCGAGAGCCTGCGTGGGACAGCTCGTGAGCCGACTCCTGGACGTCGTCGACCTTCAGGGACCACGTGGCTGCGGAGACAAGCTACCCCTCATCACCTGTTTGCACCCGACATCGCCTGGTACCCACCTGGTGCCACGCTGGTCACTGGCTAGTGACTGTGAACACTGTCCCCTCTGCTTACAGGTCTTCAACATCTCCGATCCACTCTTGGATCCACTGCATCTCTTCCCGACCGACCGCCTGCAGCACTTTTGTCTACAGGCCCCACGGAACAGATAGAAGAAACCCGACGCACTTCGAGGCCTATGCACCCGCTTCCTGTGGGTGAGGTAAAGCTGGCACACCTGTGCCCAAGTGTAGTATTACATCTCTAGTGCCTGTGTTCCAAATCTTAAGTTCCTAGGTCATCCGGAAGATTCCTTTTGCAGTAACTTTGTACTTTTTACGCACCCATTGAAACCTATGGGAGCACGCGTGTGACTATTTACTCTGCACACGCCACCCGTGGACCTCCTGGTCACTAACTGACGTTAGCTCCTTGTAGGCCCAGCGATTCTAGAGGCCTTAGGCCTTTTCCCTTTTCTGTTCGTGGTACTTATACCACTATTTTAGTATATGGTTTGAGCGGCCACCAGGGCCTATCCATATAAAGTGCAACTTCTGTGTATTCTGTGATAATCTTGTTTGACGATTTGTGCTCCTGTGCTCATAAAGAGACTAGGGGTTACTTTGAGAAATAAATACATATATATTTTGAATATATATCTGTGTGGTGTCCTTTCATTGGTATAAAAGGGGGTTACTATTGGTAAAACAGCCTGCTTAACACGCATCACGAGTTTAGCCTCAAAGACTGCTTAGCCTACGCTACCACTAGGGCAGCTAGTCCGAAAAGGTTGACTTACAACCACACCATAAGGGTTGCTTGGCATGGTACAAGGTGGTCACTAGAACTAGTGAACAGCATATACCAGGCCAACTTCTCACATTGGTGAGCAGCGGTTGGATTTGAGCTTGCTGTGTTTTACCATTGTAATCTCTTGGTTACCAATTGAAAGATCACATAGGTACCTGTAGGTACATATAAAACAAGATTAGATATACATAAGTTCTACTGAACTTAGTTGTTGTAGAGCAAAGGGAGTAGCACACCCTGACTACAACTACTAGATAGGTTTAGTAGGTAAACCCAAGTGTAGGTAGATTGCAACACATCCACCCACACTTAAGAGCAATGGCCGGGGCAGAGGGGTCCACTGTACCCATCTCTGTTGAGAGTGACCCCCAGAGGGCACCATCCAGCTTTGCTACCCTTAATCAGAATGAGCTCAGGCATTTGGCAACTCTTAGAGGCCTTAAACAGCCCAAGAACCCAAACTCTGCTGAGCTCAGAGAGCTCCTACAGAATGATGAGAATCAGAGAGCACTCAAGAAAGCTTCCCAGTTAGCCCCCTTAGGGACAGGAACAGGAGGCCCCCCTTCTGAAGATACCACTGAAGTACCCCTTCCCAATAGTCACCCCTTAGATGGGATGCCTACCACAGAGGATGAGAGTGAAAAGGATACTGACAGTAGTGAGGATGAAGGGAGAACTAGCCCAGTGCCAAGTGTTATACTTGGCCCAGCTAAACCAAGGCTATTGGGGACTGACAGTGGGTTCAACCCACTGGATCTCCCCAGTGGACTTAACACAGGGCTGGGAAGGCAAAGGAATCGCTCAGGTGACTCCAATGCTTCCCATGGCTCTAGAGGCTCTCAAGGTCACTCCAGGAGAAGGATGACCACCCCTCAGAGGAGGGAACATGAGGCCAAGATGCAAGAGGCCCAGCTGAGGATCAGGAAGCAGGAGCTAGAAGTAGCCCTGATGGAAGAGAAACTTAGCAAGGCTAGACAGCATAAAGAGAGTGGGTCTATACCCACTGGTGGCAGCATTGTCCCTAAGGACAAAGATAGGGTTTTCGACAATAGAAACCTGTCTAAGGTTGTGCCCCCCTACAAAAGTGGGGATGACATCCACAAGTGGATAACTGCTCTTGAGAGAGCCTGCAAAGTACAGCAGGTTCCTGAAGATCAGTGGGCAGCAATCCTCTGGCTCTCCTTTGAGGGAAGAGGCAGAGACAGACTCCTCACTGTTAGAGAAGAGGATGTCAGAAACTACAGAGTCCTGAAGAGTGTTCTAGTTGATGGGTTAGGCTTAACCACTGAGCAGTACAGGTTAATGTTCAGAGACACCCAAAAGACACAGACTCAGGACTGGTCTGAATACATTGAATGTGCCACTAAGGCTTTGGAGGGTTGGTTGCTGGGAAGTAAGGTATCTGATTTTACAGGATTGTATAATTTGATGATGAGAGAACAGATTTTAAATAACTGTCAAAACCAGCAACTGCATCAACACTTGGTTGACTCTGATCTGACCTCTCCCCAAGAATTGGGAAAGAAGGCAGACAAATGGGTCAGAACCAGGGTTAAGCAAAAGAACCAGAACCAGGGCCAAGGGGGTGATCAGAAGAAAACAGACCAAAAGGGTGGAGATCAGAAATCTAAAGACCAGAAATCTTCAACAGGGCCCCAAACTACTGCTAAGGAGGGTGGGTCCCAACAGTCCAAGAAGAAGAAAGAAGGTCAGAAGAAACCCTGGTGCAATCATTGTAAAAATACAACTCACTGGACTAGTGATTGCAAAAAGGGTGGAGCCCCCAACACTGTTGCCCCTAAGGCACCTGCTCCCAGTACTACTGTTAGCAGTGTTGGTCCCCAGACAAAGGGTGTAGTGGGAATCACTATGGGAACTGAAGGAGATTCTGACTTAGACAGAACCCTTACACAGGCAGTCTTGATCTGTGATGGGGACATTGATTTGTCCCTGACTGTGAGCCCCAGTAACCTGGGCAAGTACAGACAGACTCCTTTAATTAATGACAAAGTGGCTCAAGCCTACAGGGACACATGTGCCAGTGTCACTATGGTGACACCAGGCTTTGTGGACCCTGGACAGTACATACCAGGTGAGAACTACCTGGTGACCAATGCCAGCAACGCCACTACTTCACACAGTGTGGCAGTTGTTAACTTCTCATGGGGAGGGGTAACTGGCCTCAAAAGGGTTGTGGTTAGTGCAGACCTCCCAGTAGAATGTTTGTTGGGCAATGACCTAGAGAGTTCTCTATGGTCAGAAGTGGAGTACAGGACTCATGCAGAGATGTTAGGTATATCATCACATGTCCTTGCTGTGACCAGGTCACAGGCCAAAAAGTGCCTCACTGAACCTCAGGTCTTGGATCCTGGAACAATGGACCAAGCACCTACCAAGAAGAAGAACAGGAGGGTCAAGGCTGTGCCTTCCCCCCTGCCTCAGAGTGATGATCAGCCTTCCCAGGAAGCTGATCTAGAGGACCCTGAAGGAACTGTCCCTGAAGAGCTTGAACCTGACCAGGTTGAGTTTCTGGGGACAGGGGGACCTTCAAGGGCTGACTTGAGGCAGGCTCAGTTATCCTGTCCCTCTCTTGAACCCCTCAGACAGCTGGCTGCTGCTGAGGCTGCTGGGAATGCTCAAGGTACCCATAAGGTGTATTGGGATGAAGGGCTCCTTTATTCAGAGGCTAGAGACCCCAAGCCTGGTGCCACCAGGAGGTTGGTTATACCTCTGCAATTTAGGGGCTTCCTCCTTACCTTGGCCCATGATATTCCTTTAGCAGGACACCTAGGCCAGAACAAGACCTGGGACAGACTTGTCCCTCACTTTCACTGGCCTCATATGAATGAAGATACAAAGGAGTTTTGTCGCTCCTGTGTTACCTGCCAAGCCAGTGGCAAATCAGGTGGCACAACAAAGGCCCCCCTGATACCACTACCTGTGGTGGGGGTTCCCTTTGAAAGAGTGGGAATAGACATAGTGGGTCCCATGGATCCTCCCACTGCATCTGGGCACAGATTTATACTGGTGATAGTGGATCATGCCACCAGGTATCCAGAGGCAATTCCCCTTAGGACCACTACAGCTCCTGTTGTGGCCAGGGCCCTGCTGGGAGTATTCTCCAGAGTGGGGTTTCCTAAGGAGGTAGTATCTGACAGAGGTACCAACTTTATGTCAGGATACTTGACAGCTATGTGGAAGGAATGTGGTGTCAACTACAAGTTCACCACCCCTTATCACCCACAATGCAATGGGCTTGTTGAGAGATTCAACAAGACCCTAAAGGGTATGATCAAAGGATTACCTGAAAAGCTCAGGCGAAGATGGGATATCCTTCTACCCTGCCTTCTGTTTGCTTACAGAGAGGTCCCACAAAAAGGAGTTGGCTACAGCCCCTTTGAATTGTTGTTTGGGCACCCTGTGAGAGGCCCACTGTGTTTGGTGAAGGAAGGATGGGAGTTACCTCTCAAAAAGCCTAAGCTAGACATAGTGGACTATGTACTTGGTCTCCGCTCCAGGATGGCTGAGTATATGGAGAAGGCATCTAAAAACCTTGAGGCAAGCCAGGCCTTACAGAAAGCTTGGCATGACCAAAAGGCTGTCTTGGTTGAGTATCAGCCAGGACAGAAGGTATGGGTGTTGGAGCCAGTGGCCCCAGCAGCACTCCAAGACAAATGGTCTGGACCCCATACAATCCTGGAAAAGAAGGGAGAGGTCACCTACTTGGTGGACCTAGGAACTCCCAGGAGTCCCCACAGGGTACTCCATGTTAACAGGCTTAAAGCATATGTTGACAGGGCAGACATGGGCTTGCTCATGGCTACAGATGAGGGACAGGAGGAAGAGAGTGACCCTCTCCCAGACCTGTTGTCTCAGAACCCTGAAGATGGCTCAGTTGAAGGAGTGACCCTTGGAGGCAACCTCACTGCCCATCAGCAGACTGAATGTAGACAGGTTCTACAATCATTTTCACATATGTTTTCCTTGATACCTAGTCAAACTGACTGGTGTACCCATGTTGTGGACACTGGTGACAGTCTGCCTGTAAAGAACAAACTTTACAGACAACCTGACCACGTCAGGGACTGTATAAAGGCTGAGGTACATAAAATGCTGGAATTAGGTGTCATTGAACCCTCAGAGAGCCCCTGGGCTAGCCCAGTGGTTCTGGTCCCCAAACCTCACACCAAAGATGGCAAGAGAGAGATGAGGTTCTGTGTGGATTACAGAGGACTCAATGCTGTCACCAGGACAGATGCACACCCTATTCCAAGGGCAGATGAGCTCATAGACCAACTAGCTTCTGCAAAGTTTTTGAGCACATTTGACTTGACAGCTGGCTATTGGCAAATCAGATTAGCTGAGGAGTCTAAGGCCAAAACAGCATTCTCAACCCCAGGTGGGCATTATCAGTTTGTGGTGATGCCCTTTGGTCTGAAGAATGCACCTGCCACCTTCCAAAGGCTGGTGAACCAAGTCCTTACTGGGTTGGATGACTTTTGCGCAGCATATCTTGATGACATTGCTGTCTTTAGTTCCACCTGGGAGGATCACCTGATCCACCTGAAGAAGGCTCTTGAGGCTCTGCAAAGGGCAGGCCTCACTATCAAGGCTACTAAGTGCCAGATAGGGCAGAGTAAGGTTGTATATTTGGGCCACCTTGTAGGTGGAGGCCAAGTTCAACCACTGGAGAGTAAGATACAATCCATCAAGGACTGGTCCCCTCCAACCACCCAGACTCAAGTTCGAGCTTTCTTGGGCTTGACTGGGTATTACAGGAAGTTTGTTAAGAACTATGGGTCCATTGTGACTCCTCTTAATGATCTGACATCCAAGAAGATGCCCAAAAAGGTTCAGTGGACAGTAAGCTGTCAAAAGGCATTTGATGACCTGAAGGAGGCCATGTGCTCTGCACCTATCCTGAAAAGTCCTGACTACTCCAAAGAGTTTATTGTCCAAACAGATGCTTCTGAGTTGGGTGTGGGAGCTGTGCTGTCACAACTTAATGTAGATGGTCAAGACCAACCCATTGCTTTTATTAGCAGAAGGTTGACCCCCAGAGAGAAGAATTGGTCAGCTATTGAGAGGGAGGCCTTTGCTGTGGTGTGGGCCCTGAAGAAGCTGAGGCCATACTTGTTTGGCACTCACTTCAAGATTCAGACCGACCATAAGCCCCTCTTGTGGCTAAATCAGATGAAGGGTGAAAACCCCAAACTGCTTAGGTGGTCCATTTCCCTACAGGGGATGGACTTTACAGTGGAGCACCGGCCAGGTACTGACCATGGGAATGCAGATGGTCTCTCCAGGTACTTCCACTTAGGACATGAAGACGAGACTGGTCAAGGCTAGTTTAATGTCCCAGCGTTTGGGGGGGGGGTTGTGTAGGAGAGTAGGGTCTGCTATCCTATGGTCACCCCAAATTTTTGCTTTTTGCTTCACTGGTTTTTGACATATTGAGGCTGTGGGCCTGCCAATCAGACCCCCAGCCTGCTGTTCTCTCTACTAAATTAAAACTATGCACCCTAGGTGCATAACCAATTGGAAGTGGATCACCCTGTCAGCCCCTGTACCAGTGTACACTAGGTACCCAGGGCATTGGTGTACCCAAGGCCTGCCAGGGGCTGCAGCATGTATTATGCCACCCCAGGCTTGGCCTAACAATCTGACACAACTGGCTGATCACTCAGCTGGGGTAAGTTGGTGTAATCACCTCTTACTTAGGTGTAGTATACCTATACCTAACCTTAAATGGGACACCTGGTAACCTATAAGTCACTCCTATGGCAGGCCTTAACAATCCTGAAGGCAGAGTGCTTGGTTCCATGTGAGATGGTGCTCTGGCATGAGCTGAGCCTGTCTGCAGTGGTCGGAACAACTTCCTTCTACTGTTTCCAGATATCGTCATACCATATACTCTTAAGTGCATTATGAACCTCGCGGTTAAATGCTATCTTTGGTTTGGCTTTATCAAAACATGTCGAGTAAGGTGTCATACGAATTGGAATACTAACCCCTCGCCAATTCTGGCGACGGGGTTAGCATTCCACCCTTCTAGAGGGACACGACATGTACAGTACCTGAAACCCGGGTAAAATCAGACATAGCCTCAGCTCCACAAAATGGATGCTGCCACCACAGACACAAGTCTGCCCTCCTGCTGCTGGGAGTCCTTCCAGCTTGGGAGGTGTGGACAAAGGGTTTCCTGCCAGGGGAGGTGCGTGCACCACCCCAGACAGGATTTTGTGTATTGGTCAGGTAGGGCTTGAAAGAAACCAGACATGCCTGTGGCTCACAAGGAGCCTCGGTGCATATGCCAGTTCAAACCGGTCCTGGGGCACACCAGTCCCGGGCCTGGGGCGAGCTGGACAAAGGATTGGGGGTGTAACCACCCCCCTTCCTGGTCCCACCCATAGGGAGGGACCTAGCAGGTAGTCCGGCCCCTAGAATCCGAATAAAGGTAGGAGCTGTGTCCTAAGACTTCAGACATCCTGGAATCAACTTGAAACTAAGAAGAAGACGGGAACTTCGACATTCTGCTGCACAGAAGACTGAAGAAAATCTCCCCTGTGGTCAGGGAGTGACCACCTTGCTAACGCAAGCACCACCCAGCGAATCACCGTCTGCTTTGCCGCCGCCTCCCGCCGGAGCCCGAGCCCAGAGACTGACAAGACCTGGACCTCCAGACCTCTCACCGCCCGATCCACAGTCCCTGCAAAGAGGAGACCCGTGGAGGCACCGAGACACGTGGAGCCAGCCATCTTGGAACGACTACGACAAGCTGACCAGTGCAACAACCGAGGCTCCCTCCAAGTTGTGCTTTGGGTCCTGAGAAGCCCAACCCTCGAGCAGCATCTGCACCAAAGGTGAGCCCTCCAGCATCTCCACGATCTGCGTGGGGCCCTTCTGCATTTTGCCACTCGACGCGCCTAACCGGTTGCTGGCCCGCTGGCTAGTGGCCATCTTGGCGACGAAATCTACGACAAACACCGCTGGTCTGGTTGCTCCAGACTGGCCCTTGCTCCCCTCCAAAGGAGCAATCCCTCTGACCTTGCTGGTCAGAACCAACAGCTGATTTCCGATTCCTCCTACAATTGCTTTTGCCAAGGCTTGTTTGCTTCGATCAAGTCGCCGACACCGCCGACAGCGAGAGCCTGCGTGGGACAGCTCGTGAGCCGACTCCTGGACGTCGTCGACCTTCAGGGACCACGTGGCTGCGGAGACAAGCTACCCCTCATCACCTGTTTGCACCCGACATCGCCTGGTACCCACCTGGTGCCACGCTGGTCACTGGCTAGTGACTGTGAACACTGTCCCCTCTGCTTACAGGTCTTCAACATCTCCGATCCACTCTTGGATCCACTGCATCTCTTCCCGACCGACCGCCTGCAGCACTTTTGTCTACAGGCCCCACGGAACAGATAGAAGAAACCCGACGCACTTCGAGGCCTATGCACCCGCTTCCTGTGGGTGAGGTAAAGCTGGCACACCTGTGCCCAAGTGTAGTATTACATCTCTAGTGCCTGTGTTCCAAATCTTAAGTTCCTAGGTCATCCGGAAGATTCCTTTTGCAGTAACTTTGTACTTTTTACGCACCCATTGAAACCTATGGGAGCACGCGTGTGACTATTTACTCTGCACACGCCACCCGTGGACCTCCTGGTCACTAACTGACGTTAGCTCCTTGTAGGCCCAGCGATTCTAGAGGCCTTAGGCCTTTTCCCTTTTCTGTTCGTGGTACTTATACCACTATTTTAGTATATGGTTTGAGTGGCCACCAGGGCCTATCCATATAAAGTGCAACTTCTGTGTATTCTGTGATAATCTTGTTTGACGATTTGTGCTCCTGTGCTCATAAAGAGACTAGGGGTTACTTTGAGAAATAAATACATATATATTTTGAATATATATCTGTGTGGTGTCCTTTCATTGGTATAAAAGGGGGTTACTATTGGTAAAACAGCCTGCTTAACACGCATCACGAGTTTAGCCTCAAAGACTGCTTAGCCTACGCTACCACTAGGGCAGCTAGTCCGAAAAGGTTGACTTACAACCACACCATAAGGGTTGCTTGGCATGGTACAAGGTGGTCACTAGAACTAGTGAACAGCATATACCAGGCCAACTTCTCACAGCTTGTTAGAAATGGCGATTTCTGGTTGGCTAGGGCTTGCGCCAAAGCCAGGCAGAAACCACCACTCTAGTCAGGGCTGGGGAGTTACACGCCAAAGATAACCCCTGCTCACCCCCTTGGTAGCTTGGCACGAGCAGTCAGGCTTATCCCGGAGGCGATGTGTAAAGCGTTTGCGCGCGCACCCAGCAACAACACCCAAGGCCCACCACAAAAGAAACTCCACACAAGGTATTATATAAAAATAACCTTTGTATTATACCAAAAACACATTAAATAAGAACACACACTTTACAATGTGCCAACAGGCACGGGCAGAGTTTGCAAGGGATTCTATATACAGGGGACAGGGCCACATGGACCACTGTCAGGAATTAGCACTTAGAACATAGGAATAAAATTACTGTAGCACAAAATAACATATATAGCACACAACCAGTAACTACTGGTATCAGGTAAGTACCACCTACGCAACCCTAACCACTGTTGGACCCGGCCTCGTAGTATGGCCCTACGTGCCCCCGCGCCACCTAAACCTGGTACCTGCAGCCCCAAGCACCCGGCCCAGCCGACCCTCCCCACCAGGACACACGCACCCGACCCGGACATCCCCGTCCATGGCCTCTCTCCTTTCGGCCACCCCGGCCCCGCGTGCCCACTTCATGCACCAAGATGGCCGCCCGGCCCCAGCGCGACCCGGGCCTAGAGGCGCCACTCCGGCTGGAGGACATCACACTCGCCAGGGAATGAGAGAGGGAGGAGCAGTTTCTATCGCACCTCTGAACTCCCCTGGGACGATGGGTTTCGATCGGCCCTCCGGCCTCCCTGAGGGCTGGTTCCATGCCTGCTGGGTGTCTGGGACTCCTCCCGACCCGGCCCTGAAAGGATCAAAAGACAATGACAGGAAATCCCGACAAGCGACCCCCAGGTGACAAGACCCCTGCCTGCACAGACTCCGGACATCAAAGAGGGGTCGACCTATAACAAGGGGTGCTCTGGGTCTGTCCGGCAGATTCGACGCTGGAACAACGAGAGCCTGCCGACGTGGTCGTGGCTCCTGGAACTTGGACCCTCCTGAGCCCTGCTGAGTGACTCGCGGCTCCCTGAAGATCGTAAGACCTCCGAACTTGTACCTGAGCCTGCTGAGTGACTCGCGGCTCCCTGAAGATCGTAAGACCTCCGAACTTGTACCTGAGCCTGCTGAGTGACTCGCGGCTCCTTGAAGATCGTAAGACCTCCGAACTTGTACCTGAGCCTGCTGAGTGACTCGCGGCTCCTTGAAGATCGTAAGACCTCCGAACCTGTACCTGAGCCTGCTGAGTGACTCGCGGCTCCCTGAAGATCGTAAGACCTCCGAACTTGTACCTGAGCCCGCTGAGTGACTCGCGGCTCCGACAGACTCTCACGGTCCCGCCGGACCCCGACTACAACAACGTATCCCCCAGCTCGAGGATTGTGAGCTGTGCGCCGGATACGTCCCTGCCTTGAACCGTTGCCAGAGACTGTCCCGCTACCCCCTATCCCTTCCGAGACTCATTGAGCCCGTGCTCTCCTTGTACATATTTGCAGTGATAACCTACTTGATAAAGATTGATTTCTAAGAACACACGGTGTGGTCACTCTGTGTCGTGTGGTGCCAGAAGTACGATCCTAGATACGAGATTCCTCCCCCTGGGGAGTCTCCCGCCAGTGCCCGGCTACGATACTTCGAGGGTGGGTCTCAGGGTAGTCAGGACCCCTTTCCGGGCTCCTCTGAGGTCGCCGTCTAACAACCACTTTAGGAAAATATTGCGCAGGGAATCAGGACCTCACTAGCACCACCTGTACTAGGGAGAAAAACAACCACCTAAGCATCACAATACCTGTAGGGGTCTAAGCACATAAACACATGATGCATAACATTCAGAGGTGTAAAACAAAGCACATGACGCATAAAAATACATTCAGAGGTGCAGTTTAGGAACAATAGCGCAAAACTCATAAGCCACCACCTGTGGCAGTCCCTAGGCCAACTGGCCTGGAAGGGGCCAGGACGCCCTGTGTCCAGCAGAGTCAGGGCGCGCCTGCGCAGGCTGCGCAAACCAGGGTGCACACAGCACAACCTACACGTAGCAGTTGCCCACTAAGTGCTGGGCGACTGGAGAGATGCTGGGGCACCACTGTGCCTTCCTAAACAAATATGGCGGGGGTTGGAGCCTCTCCTGGACTCTAAATATGCACTTGTGGCCCCCTGAGCCTCGCAGGCTCTAAACAACTCTGTGGGGCAAGGTGGGAGTGGCCCGCTGCCATCTGGGGCCACTCAATCACAAAAGAAATGCCCCCGTATGCGTGGGAGCGGCCCGCTGCCTTCCGGGGCCGCTCTGAGTGCCAAAGAAATGCCCCCGACGTTGGAGTCCCTACGGACTCTGAATCAAGCAGTGTCTCAAGTTGGAGCGCCTCGTGCTCTAAACACTCATGCCAGCAATGTTCCAAGTTGGAGCGCCTCGCGCTCTCAAAGAAGAATGTCCCCAAACGCTGGAGAGCTGAGCGAGGCTCTCTGTAAGGCAGGGGCCGCTTGAAGAATCAGCCGGTCTGGGACCGGCACCCACAGTACCCGTACGGAGTCCCCCAGCCCTTCCTACTTACCGGGCTATCCTCGGGGGGACTCCCGCGTCGTCTCCGCTTCGGGACCAGTGGCCGCTAGCCCTCCTGCAGGGCAGCAGCAACGCTGCTGCGTAGAGACGCGCGGAATCTTCCTCCTTCCGGGGAAGCGCGGGGTGGGCTCCCATCCGCTTCCCTTCCTCACGACGCGGCTTCTTCCTGGAGGCCCCGATCACGTGGGCCACACTCCCTCCCGCTGGACCAATCCCAGCGCGGCAAGGGGATGACGCGGCCGGGACTCCGGGCTGCGGCGGTGATTTGCGATGCCGGTTTTCTCCGAAGCGCGGGGTGAGCTCCCGCCTTCGGATTTCAGTCTTAGGTGGCGGAAACAAGCGGCAAGGTCCCTGGCGGGGTGGGCACCCGCTAGGGGTATTGATTTTCCAATAAAGCGGGGTAGGCTCTCACTTTACTACTAGGCGGACTAGCTGGGAATCCCTACGTCGGGGTTCCCTCGCTAACAATTGCAGCTCCGCGCTGCTGGTCACGCATAAAGCGCTCCTCGCGCTATAAGTAAATGGCAAGCGCTTCCAGGCGCTTAGGGGTGCCAGTAAACACAAAAGTACAGCAAAGTCCTTAGGAAGGTGGGCAGGGGGGCAAGGCTGGGCCAGGGGCCAGCTCACTGGGCCCTCCAGGTAGGAAGGCAGTCCTAAGTGGCGGTTCCCCTTGGCCTCCAGCAGCAGCAGCCCCCCCTCAGATAGGATCCTGGAAGAGAACAGTTTCTGTGGGGACACAGCCCCATTTTTTTATAGAGAAACCCTTTGTTCTGGGTTCAGGGTGAGGGGGAAAACCAGTCGCAGCTGGTTGGGGAGCACCCTTGATGTGCTCAGCCCCTCACTCTATTCACTGGCAGGGCTAGGGTCGTCAGTCGCACCACAGGGGGCGGAGCCAGCATTGTGTGGGGAAAACCCTGCCCTATTCAGGTCCAAGGTGCACTCCTCCCCAGCCATCAGCATGCTAATCTCACACTCACCACTGGGGCAGACCCAACCAGACTCCTGGAGCCAGGCTCACCAGCCAGCTCCAGCCAATCACACGCCAGACACACTGCACACAGAAGTGCCCACTTCTAGAAGTGGCACTTCCACACTAGGTACATGCACGCCGCATACATCATCGTGCAGCATTCAATCACACGAGTCCGCACATACCAAACTCGGGCCTGCACACCCCACGCATCAGGAACTACTAGGGACACATACATTCCCCATGCATTCCTAAGGGGGGGCAGGCCTATCTCACCACATGCACTCAGAGCGCGCACAAACTTTACCCTGGGACACAGGGAAAGAGCGCAGAAACCAAAAACCACTATCACCAAGTCACCAATAAAAAGCCAAAAAGTTCAGGGGTGAACCTGCCAGAAGGGCCAAGTCCAACACAACCCCCTTCCAGCCAAAACGCAGGGCAGACCAATCACCACCGTGATGGACTTCCCTGCTTGGGGCGATAGAACACGGACGCGGGCCCGCAACTGCAGGGACACCCTCCGGTTCTACGCCACGGTGAACCCATGGAATTCTTTATAACACCACTGTCTGGACCAACTGGGCTACCCCACTGGTACTCCCAAGCTGTCCGCGGCCAAGACCAGGCCCTAGGCTACCCAGGTGCCACCGGTCTTTGCCTAATCACAGAGTGGGGGGTAGTAACCCCTGGCACATAGCAGCCATTCTCCACTCTACCCCTCATCAGGGCAGTTCTAAACTGCCACTGATCCTCCAGCCTAGGGTCTGTACCCTTAAGCTAACCAAAAGTCACGGGAGAGGCTCTCCTCCCCCTACCTCTTCTTCTAGGGTTCCGCCCTCTCTTCCTCTGAGAGGCGACCCCGTAACGCAACTCACCTACCAGCTCAGGACCCCTCCCTGAGAACTGGTCTCCCAACCTAGGGTTTAACCCCTCAGGTTGCACCGGGGTCAGAGGTGGGCTCTCCCACCCTCTGCACCCCCTTCCAGAGTCCGGCTCCCTACCAACTGGGGCGGTAGCTCTGGAAGAAGAACCGGTCAGGACACTTGTTACAGTAGTCCTACCCTTCAGGTCAGGCTGATCCTGAACTTGGCCTCCCAACCTCGGGTCTAGAACCTTTGGTGGAATAATTGCCTGGCACTCCAGGACTTCTGGGGACTTACACACCATCCCCCCGAGAGTAACATATTCCTCATATGTTACGTGACGGTCTGCCTGGCGCAGATCTCCCGTCCCCTGTCCACCTGACAGTGCGCGAAGATCCCCCAGGACAGACGTGTGGTCACCATGGTCACCTCTGGGAGACTCAGCCCTCCCGGCTGGTCCCTGACCCACTGGCTCCTCCACCGGGGAACACAGCCCCATGCCACTCCTCTCGCTGGACTTCTGTACCCTCCCTACTGGAGCGGTACTGCCAGACATCAGAACCACTGGAGCTCTATTTACAGACACTCCAGGTCCTCCATACACTAGGTGATCCTCCTCAAATGGACTCACAGGACAGCCAAGGCCCCCAACCTGGTGTTCCCTGAAGAAACCATCCATGTTCTGAGACTGGGTTTCGGGCCTCTGGGGACTCGAAGTCACATACTCACGCCTACTCCACTCAGATAGGCCGTGAGCCCCTACTCCCCTCTCACTACTCTGGGACCTAGCCGGGCTGCTCTGAACCTCCACCCCCATCCAGGACGGGAAGATACCTGAGCCACTACTGCTGGAAGTACTCTCCCATGCCTCATCAGAACCTTGGGCACTTTCCCAGCGGTCTGCTTCCTCTGCAAGGTCCCAAGCATCCAAGGCGTCACATCCCAACAGGTGTTGGCGCAATCCGGGATAAAAACTACTGCATAGCTGCTCTTTGATAACCAGAGCATACAGTCCGTCAAAATCCCGTTTTGTGTTTACCCTTAACCAATCATCCAGTGCATCCTCACATTCACCCACAAACGTGTCCCAAGACTGGTGAGACAGCTTCCTACTGCCCCTGAATTTCAACCAATTCTCCTCTTCTTGGGAAACAGGTACCAGACTGGGTGAACTGGGAATAGGACTTCCTGCACTGGACTTTATCTCGCTGCCACCACTGGACTCTACCCTCCCTGGGGGATCCAGCAAACCAGAACTGCGCTCAGGGGACAACTTACCCTCCAGAGCCAATTTCTCCCTGGCGAAGGCCCTCTCAGCCTCCGCTATCCTCTCCTCCGTTAAGACCCTCTCGGTCTCAAACTTTTTCTCCTCCACATTCAGCTGCGCCATCTCCTTGGCATGCTCTAACCTGAGCTTCTCCATGGCCAGCTGATGCTCCCTTTCTTCCCTCCTATCCATCCACTCCTCTGGGGACAGGGAAAGGGGTGGGGTGCTGCTCCTGACACTGGACCCAGCAAGGGACTCCCTATCTATGGGGTCTCCACTATCTACTGGCGTCCCTGTCAGGTCACTTTCTTCCTCCTCTTCTGAATCTTCAGGGCTCCCCACAGACCCACCACCCTCCTGGTGTGAGGCCCGGGCCCTTATCCTACTGTGCTCAAGATCCCATTGACCCTTTTGCCATAGGATCAGGCTGCTTCTAAGTTCGGACTGAGTGTCTGACTCATCCACCCCTATGTCTCTCTCTTCACAGAACCTTACCAACTCCAACATACTGTACCCAAACAGATCACAGGAATCAAAAGCTGGCTCCATTTTGGCGGACGTTCTTGAGAAAAGATTACACAGGGAACCTAGGGGTCTGAGCTTAACAGGAACACACAATTCACAAAAAGGGTTCAGCAAGCTCTCTATCCCAGAGCACTCACACTCACTTGCCTAGTGCCACACACCATTCATCCACACACAACCCTCCCCTCGGACTGGTAAGGCAGTTTCTACCACCCCTGATTCCTCAACCTGACCACACGTGACACAGGTACCAAACTCTGGGCGCAGGGCGGGGAACAAATGTACAGGACACTATTACGCTGCCACCACTGGATCCCACCCTCTGGTGAATCCAGAAAACACAATGCACTTAGGGGGATGATCTACCCTCCCGAGCTAGGGACACCTAACTCACAGTGCACAAAAACACATTTCCAAAGAAATGACAATTAAAAACAAACTTAGAACAATAATCCCTATACCATGCGATTATCTAAATGCAGAGTTTTGTAGTGCGGCCAGTTGCCGCTGCGGTACAGCGCAAACGCAAGTCCAAATCCCACCGCTGATCACCAATGGCGAAAAGCGTTACAACAAACAAATGATGGACGGAATGCTGACAATGCATACATTCTCCCCCAGTCAAAAGATCTGGGTTAAATCCATCGTTCTTTTGCTCACTACACCACCCCAGTTTAGACATGGCCATATGCAAATCAGTCTTGACCTTGTGCCTCATGGGAACAGTCCAGCCCAAACTGCCAAGCCATGTCTTCCCTGGACCGGAATCAAGCATCCTAGGACCGGTTTCTGGCTATCAGCCGTCATCAGCCAGGATAGCTTGACTCCAGTGGCGTAGTGAGCACGGGTCCCACGTCTGGGAATACCCATCCCACTTAGGGCGAAAAGCGTTACAACAAACAAATGATGGACGGAATGCTGACAATGCATACATTCTCCCCCAGTCAAAAGATCTGGGTTAAATCCATCGTTCTTTTGCCCACTACACCACCCCAGTTTAGACATGGCCATATGCAAATCAGTCTTGACCCTGTGCCTCATGGGAACAGTCCAGCCCGAACTGCCAAGCCATGTCTTCCCTGGACCGGAATCAAGCATCCTAGGACCGGTTTCTGGCTATCAGCCGTCATCAGCCAGGATAGCTTGACTCCAGTGGCGTAGTGAGCACGGGTCCCACGTCTGGGAATACCATCCCACTTAGGGCGAAAAGCGTTACAACAAACAAATGATGGACGGAATGCTGACAATGCATACATTCTCCCCCAGTCAAAAGATCTGGGTTAAATCCATCGTTCTTTTGCCCACTACACCACCCCAGTTTAGACATGGCCATATGCAAATCAGTCTTGACCCTGTGCCTCATGGGAACAGTCCAGTCCGAACTGCCAAGCCATGTCTTCCCTGGACCGGAATCAAGCATCCTAGGACCGGTTTCTGGCTATCAGCCGTCATCAGCCAGGATAGCTTGACTCCAGTGGCGGGCTGGACTGTTCCCATGAGGCACAGGGTCAAGACTGATTTGCATATGGCCATGTCTAAACTGGGGTGGTGTAGTGGGCAAAAGAACGATGGATTTAACCCAGATCTCTTGACTGGGGGAGAATGTATGCATTGTCAGCATTCCGTCCATCATTTGTTTGTTGTAACGCTTTTCGCCCTAAGTGGGATGGGTATTCCCAGACGTGGGACCCGTGCTCACTACGCCACTGGAGTCAAGCTATCCTGGCTGATGACGGCTGATAGCCAGAAACTGGTCCTAGGATGCTTGATTCTGGTCCAGGGAAGACATGGCTTGGCAGTTCGGGCTGGACTGTTCCCATGAGGCACAGGGTCAAGACTGATTTGCATATGGCCATGTCTAAACTGGGGTGGTGTAGTGGGCAAAAGAACGATGGATTTAACCCAGATCTCTTGACTGGGGGAGAATGTATGCATTGTCAGCATTCCGTCCATCATTTGTTTGTTGTAACGCTTTTCGCCCTAAGTGGGATGGGTATTCCCAGACGTGGGACCCGTGCTCACTACCCCACTGGAGTCAAGCTAACCTGGCTGATGACGGCTGATAGCCAGAAACTGGTCCTAGGATGCTTGATTCTGGTCCAGGGAAGACATGGCTTGGCAGTTCGGGCTGGACTGTTCCCATGAGGCACAGGGTCAAGACTGATTTGCATATGGCCATGTCTAAACTGGGGTGGTGTAGTGGGCAAAAGAACGATGGATTTAACCCAGATCTCTTGACTGGGGGAGAATGTATGCATTGTCAGCATTCCGTCCATCATTTGTTTGTTGTAACGCTTTTCGCCCTAAGTGGGATGGGTATTCCCAGACGTGGGACCCGTGCTCACTACGCCACTGGAGTCAAGCTATCCTGGCTGATGACGGCTGATAGCCAGAAACCGGTCCTAGGATGCTTGATTCTGGTCCAGGGAAGACATGGCTTGGCAGTTCGGGCTGGACTGTTCCCATGAGGCACAGGGTCAAGACTGATTTGCATATGGCCATGTCTAAACTGGGGTGGTGTAGTGGGCAAAGGAACGATGGATTTAACCCAGATCTCTTGACTGGGGGAGAATGTATGCATTGTCAGCATTCCGTCCATCATTTGTTTGTTGTAACGCTTTTCGCCCTAAGTGGGATGGGTATTCCCAGACGTGGGACCCGTGCTCACTACGCCACTGGAGTCAAGCTATCCTGGCTGATGACGGCTGATAGCCAGAAACTGGTCCTAGGATGCTTGATTCTGGTCCAGGGAAGACATGGCTTGGCAGTTCGGGCTGGACTGTTCCCATGAGGCACAGGGTCAAGACTGATTTGCATATGGCCATGTCTAAACTGGGGTGGTGTAGTGGGCAAAAGAACGATGGATTTAACCCAGATCTTTTGACTGGGGGAGAATGTATGCATTGTCAGCATTCCGTCCATCATTTGTTTGTTGTAACGCTTTTCGCCCTAAGTGGGATGGGTATTCCCAGACGTGGGACCCGTGCTCACTACGCCACTGGAGTCAAGCTATCCTGGCTGATGACGGCTGATAGCCAGAAACTGGTCCTAGGATGCTTGATTCTGGTCCAGGGAAGACATGGCTTGGCAGTTCGGGCTGGACTTTTCCCATGAGGCACAGGGTCAAGACTGATTTGCATATGGCCATGTCTAAACTGGGGTGGTGTAGTGGGCAAAAGAACGATGGATTTAACCCAGATCTCTTGACTGTGGGAGAATGTATGCATTATCAGCATTCCGTCCATCATTTGTTTGTTGTAACACCACTCTAGTCAGGGCTGGGGAGTTACACGCCAAAGATAACCCCTGCTCACCCCCTTGGTAGCTTGGCACGAGCAGTCAGGCTTATCCCGGAGGCGATGTGTAAAGCGTTTGCGCGCACACCCAGCAACAACACCCAAGGCCCACCACAAAAGAAACTCCACACAAGGTATTATATAAAAATAACCTTTGTATTATACCAAAAACACATTAGATAAGAACACACACTTTACAATGTGCCAACAGGCACGGGCAGAGTTTACAAGGGATTCTATGTACAGGGGACAGGGCCACATGGACCACTGTCAGGAATTAGCACTTAGAACATAGGAATAAAATTACTGTAGCACAAAATAACATATATAGCACACAACCAGTAACTACTGGTATCAGGTAAGTACCACCTACGCAACCCTAACCACCTTAGGAAAATATTGCGCAGGGAATCAGGACCTCACTAGCACCACCTGTACTAGGGAGAAAAACAACCACCTAAGCATCACAATACCTGTAGGGGTCTAAGCACATAAACACATGATGCATAACATTCAGAGGTGTAAAACAAAGCACATGACGCATAAAAATACATTCAGAGGTGCAGTTTAGGAACAATAGCGCAAAACTCATAAGCCACCACCTGTGGCAGTCCCTAGGCCAACTGGCCTGGAAGGGGCCAGGACGCCCTGTGTCCAGCAGAGTCAGGGCGCGCCTGCGCAGGCTGCGCAAACCAGGGTGCACACAGCACAACCTACACGTAGCAGTTGCCCACTAAGTGCTGGGCGACTGGAGAGATGCTGGGGCACCACTGTGCCTTCCTAAACAAATATGGCGGGGGTTGGAGCCTCTCCTGGACTCTAAATACGCACTTGTGGCCCCCTGAGCCTCGCAGGCTCTAAACAACTCTGTGGGGCAAGGTGGGAGTGGCCCACTGCCATCTGGGGCCACTCAATCACAAAAGAAATGCCCCCGTATGCGTGGGAGCGGCCCGCTGCCTTCCGGGGCCGCTCTGAGTGCCAAAGAAATGCCCCCGACGTTGGAGTCCCTACGGACTCTGAATCAAGCAGTGTCTCAAGTTGGAGCGCCTCGCGCTCTAAACACTCATGCCAGCAATGTTCCAAGTTGGAGCGCCTCGCGCTCTCAAAGAAGAATGTCCCCAAACGCTGGAGAGCTGAGCGAGGCTCTCTGTAAGGCAGGGGCTGCTTGAAGAATCAGCCGGTCTGGGACCGGCACCCACAGTACCCGTACGGAGTCCCCCAGCCCTTCCTACTTATCGGGCTATCCTCGGGGGGACTCCCGCGTCGTCTCCGCTTCGGGACCAGTGGCCGCTAGCCCTCCTGCAGGGCAGCAGCGACGCTGCTGCGTAGAGACGCGCGGAATCTTCCTCCTTCCGGGGAAGCGTGGGGTGGGCTCCCGTCCGCTTCCCTTCCTCACGACGCGGCTTCTTCCTGGAGGCCCCGATCACGTGGGCCACACTCCCTCCCGCTGGACCAATCCCAGCGCGGCAGGGGGATGACGCGGCCGGGACTCCGGGCTGCGGCGGTGATTTGCGATGCCGGTTTTCTCCGAAGCGCGGGGAGAGCTCCCGCCTTCGGATTTCAGTCTTAGGTGGCGGAAACAAGCGGCAAGGTCCCTGGCGGGGTGGGCACCCGCTAGGGGTATTGATTTTCCAATAAAGCGGGGTAGGCTCCCGCTCGAGTTCCACAATGCGGGGTGGGCACCCGCTTTACTACTAGGCGGACTAGCAGGGAATCCCTACGTCGGGGTTCCCTAGCTAACAATTGCACCTCCGCGCTGCTGGCCACGCATAAAGTGCTCCTCGCGCTATAAGTAAATGGCAAGCGCTTCCAGGCGCTTAGGGGTGCCAGTAAACACAAAAGTCCAGCAAAGTCCTTAGGAAGGTGGGAAGGGGGCAAGGCTGGGCCAGGGGCCAGCTCAATGGGCCCTCCAGGCAGGAAGGCAGTCCTAAGTGGCGGTTCCTCCTGGCCTCCAGCAGCAGCAGCCCCCCCTCAGATAGGATCCTGGAAGAGAACAGTTTCTGTGGGGACACAGCCCCATTTTTATACAGTAAAACCCTTTGTTCTGGGTTCAGGGTGAGGGGGAAAACCAGTCGCAGCTGGTTGGGGAGCACCCTTGATGTGCTCAGCCCCTCACTCTATTCACTGGCAGGGCTAGGGTCGTCAGTCGCACCACAGGGGGCGGAGCCAGCATTGTGTGGGGAAAACCCTGCCCTATTCAGGTCCAAGGTGCACTCCTCCCCAGCCATCAGCATGCTAATCTCACACTCACCACTGGGGCAGACCCAACCAGACTCCTGGAGCCAGGCTCACCAGCCAGCTCCAGCCAATCACACGCCAGACACACTGCACACAGAAGTGCCCACTTCTAGAAGTGGCACTTCCACACTAGGTACATGCACGCCGCACACATCATCATGCAGCATTCAATCACACGAGTCCGCACATACCAAACTCAGGCCTGCTCACCCCACGCATCAGGAACTACTAGGGACACATACATTCCCCATGCATTCCTATGGGAGGGCAGGCCTATCTCACCACATGCACTCAGAGTGCGCACGCACTTTACCCTGGGACACAGGGAAAGAGCGCAGAAACCAAAAACCACTATCACCAAGTCACCAGTAAAAAGCAAAAAGCTCAGGGGTAAACCTGCCAGAAGGGCCAAGTCCAACACCGCTCCATCCCACACGGTGCTCATGTTTGACACCCATAGTAACCGTGATCGCTGCACCTCCTCTACCTCTCACCGCTCCATCCCACACGGTGCTCATGTTTGACACCCATGGTAAACGTGACCACAGGACCTCCTCTACCTCTCACCGCTCCATCCCACGCGGTGCTCGTGTTTGACACCCATAGTAAACGTGATCACTGCACCTCCTCTACCTCTCACCGCTCCATCCCACACAGTGCTCGTGTTTGACACCCTTAGTAAAGGTGATCACTGCACCTCCTCTACCTCTCACCGCTCCATCCCACGCGGTGCTCGTGTTTGACACCCATAGTAAACATGATCACTGCACCTCCTCTACCTCTCACCGCTCCATCCCACACGATGCTCATGTTTGACACCCATAGTAAACGTGATCACTGCACCTCCTCTACCTCTCACCGCTCCATCCCACACGGTGCTCATATTTGACACCCATAGTAAACGTGATCGCTGCACCTCCTCTACCTCTCACCGCTCCGTCCCACACGGTGCTCATGTTTGACACCCATAGCAAACGTGATCACTGCACCTCCTCTACCTCTCGCCGCTCCATCGCACACGGTGCTCATATTTGACACCCATAGTAAACGTGATCGCTGCACCTCCTCTACCTCTCACCGCTCCATCCCACACAGTGCTCGTGTTTGACACCCATAGTAAAGGTGATCACTGCACCTCCTCTACCTCTCACTGCTCCATCCCACGCGGTGCTCGTGTTTGACACCCATAGTAAACGTGATCACTGCACCTCCTCTACCTCTCACCGCTCCATCCCACACGGTTCTTCTGTTTGACACCCATAGTAAACGTGATCGCTGCACCTCCTCTACCTCTCACAGCTCCGTCCCACACGATGCTCATGCTTGACACCCATAGTAAACGTGATCACTGCACCTCCTCTACCTCTCACCGCTCCATCCCACACGGTTCTTCTGTTTGACACTCATAGTAAACGTGATCGCTGCACCTCCTCTACCTCTCACAGCTCCGTCCCACACGGTGCTCATGTTTGACACCCATAGCAAACGTGATCACTGCACCTCCTCTACCTCTCGCCGCTCCATCCCACACGGTGCTCATGTTTGACACCCGTGGTAAACGTGATCGCTGCACCTCCTCTACCTCTCACCGCTCCGTCCCAAACGGTGCTCATGTTTGACACCCATAGCAAACGTGATCACTGCACCTCCTCTACCTCTCGCCGCTCCATCGCACACGGTGCTCATGTTTGACACCCATAGTAAACGTGATCGCTGCACCTCCTCTACCTCTCACCGCTCCATTCCACACGGTGCTCATGTTTGACACCCATAGTAAAGGTCATCACTGCACCTCCTCTACCTCTCACCGCTCCATCCCACGCGATGCTCGTGTTTGACACCCATAGTAAACGTGATCACTGCACCTCCTCTACCTCTCACCTTTCCATCCCACACGATGCTCATGTTTGACACCCATAGTAAACGTGATCACTGCACCTCCTCTACCTCTCAACACTCCATCCCACACGGTGCTTTAGTTTGACACCCATAGTGTTGGACAGGCCACACGAAGGGCTTGCTCCCTCCCCGCACGACAGGGCCCGAGCTCCGGCCCACCAGGCATAACCCACGAAAAGCACCCGTACCCCGTCTCCCGACGGATCTTCTGCCCTCGGACCTCTACTCATCACGGGGCCCAGCCCCACCGGCTCCCCCGGCCGGGTCAAGCCGCCATCTTGGGCCCTGCACCACGAGGCCGCGTGGCCTCGCCCCGACCCTAACCCCGGGCCTGACCGGCCCCGACATCCCGGCACCACCATCCACCCGGGAGGTGAGCGGACCACTTGGCAGGTCAATGGGAGGACGAAGTGTCAAGAGCTCCTCCCCCGCCAGGTGCCGATCGCCTCCAGCTCCCCCAGGCGCTGGCTCCACCCCCTGCTGGGTGTCTGGACACCTTCATCCCGGGCCCTCCGACCTCCAAGTGCGAGGGTCCGGACATCAAAGAGCGCCTGCCCTATAACTGGGGCAACTCCGGAGCAGGAAGGCAGTTGTATCCTGGAGTCGAGAGACACCGAGAGAACTCAGCCTTGACGGACTACTGGCGCTGCCGTAGCCCGCTCTTGTGAACCATCGTCCTGCCTGCTGGCGCTGCCGCGGCCTTCTACAACATCCATCCTCGTCGGGACCTGCTGGCGCTGCCGCGGCCCGTTGTAACGACCATCCTCACCGGGACCTGCTGGCGCTGCCGCGGACCGTACATCGACCATCTTTCCGGGACCTGCTGGCGCTGCCGCGGCCCGTTGTAACGACCATCCTCACCGGGACCTGCTGGCGCTGCCGCGGACCGTACATCGACCATCTTTCTGGGACCTGCTGGCGCTGCCGCGGCCCGCACCAACTAAGCTCGAGGATTGTGAGCTAATCATCATCTCATCCAAACTACCTGACTGGTAGACAGACTGTCCCGCTACCCCTTACCCTGCTTTGAGAGACTTGAATCGAGGGGACCCCTGAGTCCAGACCTCCCTGTACCATTCGACCGTACCTTAAGAAGTGCTTATAAAGAACACTGAACCTTATCCGTGTGTGGTATCTGTCTGTGGGGGGGAAGTTACTTGTCTGTACGATCGCTGGAGACGGCTCTCCCCGGAGACCTCTCCTCCTGACCCCGGCCGACCCTCCCGGTCCGTCTATCCTTTCTAACATTGGTGGCCAGCGGCGCGATCCGAATCAACGCGTAATCGTACAGAGAGTAGCTCACCCCACGACAACAACACGATGTCAGCCAAAGATAGCAACTCCACCGAGAAATTCTAAATGGATAAATTAGAAGAATACAACCACCGCGAACTGAGACAATTCTGCATAGAACTTGGCATTGCTACCACCGGCCTGAGTACCAAAGATGATCTAAAGCACGCCCTAGAGTCGTGGACAGAAACTGGGGTCGCCGGACCCTCCGACCAAAGCAGCATCACACCAGAGGGGAACGCCACGGCTCCCGAGGAGCGGGGAACGGGCCTCTCGCAGGAGGAGATCCGAGAAAGAGAAAGAACCAGATTGCACGAGTTGGAAATGGCACGACTCAAGATGGATGGGGAACTCAAGTTAGCTGAACAGAAACTCAACCTCGAGCACATGCGGCTCCGAGATGAACGAGAAGAGAAGCAGAGACAGAGAGAGCTGGAGGAGAAAAAAATAACGCTCGAGCACGAGCGCAAACTGGCGGAAATAGAACTTCGGAAACAGAATAAAGAACTGGGGGTGCCTGAGCGACCACACACCCCGGGGCCAATCGAGAAAAAAGTCCACATCCCCAAGGATGTTGTCCGCGAGTATGTCCGAGAAGACGACATACAACAGTGGTTTAAAGCCTACGAGATCGCCATGACCTCCCACCGGATCGACCGGAGTGATTGGGGAGCCGGACTCTGGGGGAGGTTTATCAACGAGGGGCGCGATGCCCTACTGCAGCTCCCAGATCACCAAATGTCGTCCTACGACCACATGAAGGCTGCCCTCCTCACCCGCTACGGCCTCACACCCGAGATGTACCGCCAGAGGTTCAGAGATTGCACCCGGATCCCAGGTACAACTTGGGTAGAATACGTGAACTATTTCAGCCGTGCCTTCGAGGGTTGGATAAAGGGGAGCCAGGTCACCACCTACGAACAACTCTTTAACCTGATGGTATGGGAGCACCTGTCGAACAACTGCTTCGTCGAGCTCAGGCAGCACCTCCTCGACAGTAAGCTGACTGACCCCCGGCAGCTCGCCGCCGAAGCTGACCGATGGGAAAGCACCCGAGTGGGCCGGAGGGGGCCACACGAACAGAACAGAAACAACCAAGGCCAGCACCGTCCTCGGGGAGGAGGAGGGGGCCAGGGGCGAGGGAGAGACGCCTTGCCCGCAACACCCGTGGCCAGCACCCCGGCTCCGGCCGGTCGGGGCAACCCCCCGTGGCGTCCTGGGGTCCGAGCCAACGTCACGTGCCACCGATGCCAGCGAGTCGGCCACTACGCCAATGACCCGAGCTGCCCGCAGAACCAAACACCCAAGCCCCGCCAGGTAGCTGCTGCCGCCCTGGGGGGAGAGCGATCATTGGAGGAACCAGAGGAGTATGAGCCGGCCCAGCAAGAGTGGGAACCGGCCGCCATGGTCCTGGCGTGCTTAGGGGGAAGAGACATGGTCCCGCGGGCTCCCCTACCCGCTAACACCAGGAAATACGGTCAGTGGGTGACCATTAATGGACAGCGAGCCGAGGCCTTGCGTGACACAGGCGCCAGTGTGACGGCCGTCCGCTGTCACCTGGTGAAGCCCGAGCAGATCCTGCCGAACATTCTCTGCCCCGTCCGCTCGGCAGACAACTCTGAAAGTATGTGTCAAATGGCCTGCGTTCCATTCGAATGGGGAGGGGTCTCCGGCCTGTTGAAGGTGACGGTCCGGGACGATGCCCCCGTGGACTGCCTCCTGGGGAATGACCTCGAGAGTTCCCCGTGGGCCACCGTTGAGAGAAGAGAGCACCTGGGGATGCTGGGCCTCCCGGACTGGGCCTGCATAACCACCCGGTCCATGGCCGCCCGTGCCGTCCCTCGATCAGAAGAACCAGAATGGCCAGCACCTCCGCCCCCAGTCGCCCCAGTAGAAGACAACGACGAGGCCAGCCTCCCAGACCCGACGGCCGAAGGGGACGCGCAACCCCAGGACCTTCCTGACCTGGCTCAGTGGCGTCAAGAGGGGGGGCCCACCCAAGCACAGTTCCGCCAGGAACAAAAGACCTGTCCCTCCCTCGAGGGACTCCGCCAACAAGCCAGCGCCCAGAACGCAGGGGACTCCACCGGAACTCACTGGGTCTACTGGGATAACGACCTGCTATACAGCGAGCAAAGAATCGCCGAGCTGGGGGCCGGTCGAGTACTGGTGGTACCCCTCCGCTTCAGAGACTTTCTGCTCAACCTGGCCCACGATGTCCCCCTGGCTGGACACCTGGGCCAAGATAAAACGTACAGCCGCCTAGTGACCCACTTTTTCTGGCCGAAGATGAGGAACGACGTCCTGAACCACTGCCGATCTTGCCCCACATGCCAAGCCAGCGGGAAGAGTGGTCGGAAGCTGAAAGCCCCTCTGCAACCCTTCCCTGTGGTCACCACCCCGTTCGAGAGGGTGGGGATAGACATCGTGGGGCCTCTGGACCCCCGCACGGCACAAGGACACAGGTTCATCTTAGTACTGGTGGACCATGCCACCCGCTACCCCGAGGCGGTGCCCCTACGGACCGTGACAGCTCCGGTGGTTGGCCGGGCCCTAATGGGGATCTTCTCCCGGGTAGGCTTCCCCCGAGAAGTCGTCAGCGACCGAGGCACGAACTTTATATCCAAATACATGAAGTCCCTCTGGCAACAATGCGGGGTCACCTACAGATTCACGACCCCCTATCACCCCCAAGGGAACGGACTAGTGGAGCGTTTTAACCGCACCCTCAAGGGGATGATTGGGGGATTGGAAGAGCCCCTCCGTCGCCAGTGGGATGTACTACTCCCGTGCCTCCTCTTCGCCTACCGCGAAGTTCCCCAGAAGTCCCTCGGTTTTAGCCCTTTCGAACTCCTGTACGGGCACCCTGTGCGAGGGCCCCTCAGCCTAGTAAAAGAAGGTTGGGAGATGGCCCCCCTAAAGACCCCTCCAGACGTCTTCAAATACCTCCTGGCCCTACGCAATCAGACCCGGCGCTTCAGAGAGATGGCCAAGGCGAACCTCGAGGCCAGCCAGGAGGACATGAAGAAGTGGTATGATCACAATGCCTCCTCCGTTGAGTTCGAGCCTGGACAACAAGTATGGGTGATGTCCCCCACCGAACCATGTGCCTTGCAAGATAAGTGGACGGGGCCCTTCAAAGTGGTCGAGCGCAAAAGCCCCGTCACTTACCTCATCGACCTGGGGACCTCCCGGAACCCCCTTCGGGTCCTCCACACCAACCGACTCAAACCACACTTTGTGCGCTCAGAACTCAGCCTCCTGATGGCTACGGACAGTGGGGCAGAGGAAGACTCCGAACCCCTCCCGGATCTTCTGAAGACTCAGGAGAACGACGGCTCCGTGGACGGGGTCCGGCTCTCTGACGCCCTCACTTCGGAGCAACGCCAGGGCTGCCGGAACCTCCTGCTGCAGTTCGCTACCCTGTTCTCCCTCACCCCCGGGGTCACCCCTTGGTGTTTGCACGACGTGGACACCGGGGACAGTCCCCCTGTCCGACACCGGGCCTACCGCGTACCAGATCGGGTACGGGCCTGCATACAGGAGGAGGTGGCCAAGATGCTCACAATCGGGGTCATCGAGCCCTCGGACAGTCCCTGGGCCAGTCCGGTTGTATTGGTCCCCAAAGCCGCTGCCCCCGGCACCGCACCTGAACTGAGATTCTGCGTCGACTACCGGGGCTTGAACGCTGTCACCCGGACCGACGCTCATCCGATCCCCCGAGCAGACGAGCTGATCGACCGGCTGGGGGCCGCCCGCTACCTCAGTATCTTCGACCTAACAGCGGGCTACTGGCAGATCGGCCTCACACCCAGGGCTCAGGAACGGTCAGCCTTCTCTACCCCCGATGGCCACTACCAATTCAAGGTCATGCCCTTCGGCATGAAGAATGCCCCCGCCACGTTTCAACGCCTCGTGAACCAGGTCTTGGCGGGGCTCGAAGAGTTCAGCGCTGCCTACCTGGACGATATCGCTGTATACAGCCACCACTGGCCCGACCACCTCCGTCACCTCCAAGAGGTCCTACAGGCCCTCCAGCGGGCCGGCCTCACAATTAAGGCCGGCAAGTGCCAAATTGGCCAAGGGTCTGTGACCTACCTTGGGCACCAAGTGGGAAGCGGGCTGGTGGCCCCGCTACAACTTAAGATTGCTGCCATCCAGTCCTGGCAGCCCCCCGTCACCCAGACCGAGGTCCGAGCCTTCTTGGGGCTCACCGGCTACTACCGGCGGTTCGTGAAGGACTACGGCAGCATCGTGGGGCCCCTCACGGGTCTCACGTCCAAGAACCAGCCGAAGCGGATTAACTGGACCCCCGATTGTCAAGCGGCCTTCGAGAAGCTGAAGGCCGCTCTATGCACCGCCCCTGTGCTCCAGGCCCCCGATTACAGTCGGGAATTCATGGTACAGACCGACGCCTCCGACCACGGCATCGGAGCCGTCCTTTCTCAGTTAAACCCCGAAGGTCATGACCAGCCGGTGGCCTTCATCAGTCGACGTCTCCTGGCCCGAGAACAGCGCTGGAGCACCATCGAGAGGGAGGCCTTCGCAGTGGTGTGGGCCCTCAAAAAGCTCCGGCCCTATCTCTTCGGTACCCACTTCCGGGTACAAACCGACCATCGACCCCTGCAGTGGCTGATGCAGATGCGGGGGGAGAACCCAAAACTCTTGCGCTGGTCCATTTCCCTGCAGGGAATGGACTTCACTGTGGAGCACCGACCAGGCCAAGACCACGCCAACGCGGATGGCCTGTCCCGCTTTTTCCGCCTCGACGAAGAGAGTCCCCAAGGAGATGGGTGACTCTCCCCGCCTTCAGCTGGGGGGGACGCATGTTGGACAGGCCACACGAAGGGCTTGCTCCCTCCCCGCACGACAGGGCCCGAGCTCCGGCCCACCAGGCATAATCCACGAAAAGCACCCGTACCCCGTCTCCCGACGGATCTTCTGCCCTCGGACCTCTACTCATCACGGGGCCCAGCCCCACCGGCTCCCCCGGCCGGGTCAAGCCGCCATCTTGGGCCCTGCACCACGAGGCCGCGTGGCCTCGCCCCGACCCTAACCCCGGGCCTGACCGGCCCCGACATCCCGGCACCACCATCCACCCGGGAGGTGAGCGGACCACTTGGCAGGTCAATGGGAGGACGAAGTGTCAAGAGCTCCTCCCCCGCCAGGTGCCGATCGCCTCCAGCTCCCCCAGGCGCTGGCTCCACCCCCTGCTGGGTGTCTGGACACCTTCATCCCGGGCCCTCCGACCTCCAAGTGCGAGGGTCCGGACATCAAAGAGCGCCTGCTCTATAACTGGGGCAACTCCGGAGCAGGAAGGCAGTTGTATCCTGGAGTCGAGAGACACCGAGAGAACTCAGCCTTGACGGACTACTGGCGCTGCCGTAGCCCGCTCTTGTGAACCATCGTCCTGCCTGCTGGCACTGCCGCGGCCTTCTACAACATCCATCCTCGTCGGGACCTGCTGGCGCTGCCGCGGCCCGTTGTAACGACCATCCTCACCGGGACCTGCTGGCGCTGCCGCGGACCGTACATCGACCATCTTTCCGGGACCTGCTGGCGCTGCCGCGGCCCGTTGTAACGACCATCCTCACCGGGACCTGCTGGCGCTGCCGCGGACCGTACATCGACCATCTTTCCGGGACCTGCTGGCGCTGCCGCGGCCCGCACCAACTAAGCTCGAGGATTGTGAGCTAATCATCATCTCATCCAAACTACCTGACTGGTAGACAGACTGTCCCGCTACCCCTTACCCTGCTTTGAGAGACTTGAATCGAGGGGACCCCTGAGTCCAGACCTCCCTGTACCATTCGACCGTACCTTAAGAAGTGCTTATAAAGAACACTGAACCTTATCCGTGTGTGGTATCTGTCTGTGGGGGGGAAGTTACTTGTCTGTACGATCGCTGGAGACGGCTCTCCCCGGAGACCTCTCCTCCTGACCCCGGCCGACCGTCCCGGTCCGTCTATCCTTTCTAACACATAGTAAACGTGATCGCTGCACCTCCTCTACCTCTCGCCGCTCCGTCCCACACGGTGCTCATGTTTGACACCCATAGCAAACGTGATCGCTGCACCTCCTCTACCTCTCGCCGCTCCATCCCACACGGTGCTCATGTTTGACACCCATAGTAAACGTGATCGCTGCACCTCCTCTACCTCTTACCGCTCCATCCCACACAGTGCTCGTGTTTGACACCCATAGTAAACGTGATCGCTGCACCTCCTCTACCTCTCACCGCTCCATCCCACACGGCGCTCATGTTTGACGCCCAGAGTAGACGTGATCGCTGCACCTCCTCTGCCTCCCACCGCTCCATCCCACACGGCGGTCATGTTTGACACCCATAGTAAATGTGATCGCTGCACCTCCTCTGCCTCTCACGGCTCCATCCCACACGGTGGTCATGTTTGACACCCATAGTAAACGTGATCGCTGCACCTCCTCTGCCTCTCACAGCTCCATCTCACAAGGTGCTCATGTTTGACACCCATAGTAAACGTGATCGCTGCACCTCCTCTACCTCTCACCGCTCCATCCCACACGGTGCTCACGTTTGACACCCATAGTAAACGTGATCGCTGCACCTCCTCTACCTCTCACCGCTCCATCCCACACGGTACTCATGTTTGACACACATAGTAAACGTGATCGCTGCTCCTCCTCTACCTCTCACCGCTCCATCCCACACGGTGCTCATGTTTGACACCCATAGTAAACGTGATCGCTGCAGCTCCTCCACCTCTCACCGCTCCATCCCACGCGGTGCTCCTGCTTGACACCCATAGTAAACGTGATCACTGTGCCTCCACTACCTCTCACCGCTCCATCCCACGCGGTGCTCATGTTTGACACCCCTAGTAAACGTGATCACTGCGCCTCCTCTACCTCTCGCCGCTCCATCCCACACGGTGCTCATGTTTGACACTCATGGTAAACGTGATCACTGCACCTCCTCTACCTCTCACCGCTCCATCCCACGCGGTGCTCATGTTTGACACCCACGGTAAACGTGATCACTGCACCTCCTCTACCTCTCACCGCTCCATCCCACGCGGTGCTCATGTTTGACACCCACAGTAAACGTGATCACTGCACCTCCTCTACCTCTCACCGCTCCATCCCACACGGTGCTCATGTTTGACACCAATGGTAAACGTGATCACTGCACCTCCTCTACCTCTCACCGCTCCATCCCACGCGGTGCTCATGTTTGACACCCATAGTAAACGTGATCGCTGCACCTCCTCGACCTCTCACCGCTCCATCCCACACGGTGCTCCTGTTTGACACCCATAGTAAACGTGATCACTGCACCTCTTCGACATCTTACCGCTCCATCCCACACAGTGCTCATGTTTGACACCCACAGTAAATGTGATCGCTGCACCTCCTCTACCTCTCACCGCTCCATCCCACAAGGTGCTCCTGTTTGACACCCACAGTAAACGTGATCACTAGGGGTGGGCGGAATTTGCGAAATCCACTTTCGCAAATTATCGCGAAAATGTTTAAAATTATCGCAAACAAGCGGAAATATCGCGAAGATGCGGAATTTTATTTCCCGCATGTTCGCGAGATTTTCTGCATGGGTGCGGGTCGCCAACTTACCCATTTGGTTGCTCGCGGGCACGGCCATCTTGTTTTGAGTTGTCTCGCGGTGCATGATCGCGAGAAGAAAGACGTGATCGCGCGACGCATGACGTCACTGCGGGCGTGAACTGTCGCGAGACAGCTCAAATTTTTTTTTTGAAATCTGTTTTTATTGTTTTAAAGTAAACAAAAAACATTCTTTGGCATGTGACACAACAGGTAATCAAAGAGTTGAGAGCATAGGCAGGGGAGCGCCCCGCAACAGAACCCCCAACCACTGCGCCAGGACTTGCAACCAGTCTTGCGTGCGAGCGCCGCCCTCAGCGGTGCCAACCACAGTCTCGCTGACAGTCTCGTATTGGGCGCAACAGGAGTAACAGCAGGAACCGTGCCGCAACTGGGTTCCGTGACTATGCGTGGGCGCTACCCGCCGCCCCCAGACTATAAAGAACAGGCAAAATGCCCACCAGGCCCAAAGAGTATACAAAACAGAACCCCCAACAATGGCAGCATAAACCGTACAGACAGGCCCAATACCCTCCCGGTTGTCGTCTAGTCCCCCCGCCCCTCCACCCCCCCCCCGGGAACCCCCGTGCGTGTGTGTGTATGCGCGCCCCGGGTGCGATCGGCACTATGCAAGTGTGGTCGTCGTGGCGCCAGGGGAGGCAGGAAATAGCCGGGGTATGTCAGCACTGCAGGGGGGCCTCCCCGGTTCCACCCCCGCCCGCGCCAGCGCCGTCCGCTGCCCCCTGCAACTCCTCATCGCTCTCCGCACCCAGATGCCTGAGCTTCCCCAGCAGCTGCTTCCAGCGGTCCGCCATAGGCTCCCTCCGCAGGCCCAATGTTTCCTCCCTCTGGATGGCGGTCCCCTCAGCCCCGGCCCATGCCCGAAACGAGGCAATCCAAGCCTGCACGCACGGTGGGTCATGTGCTTTCCACCTTTTCGTGATGAGTCGCACCGCCACCACCAGCCCCAGGTCAATGAACCGCGACGCCACCTTATCTTTGCGCGGTCGCTTAAAGTGGTGTAGTATGTGTTCGGGCCAGTCAAATGGAATGCTACGTCCCACACTCTCTAGTAGCAGCCCACTGACCGATCTCCAGTAGACACCCAACCGTGCGCAGCTCCACAGCATGTGCAGGAGTCCCGCCCCCGGCTCTCCGCACCTAGGGCACACCGCATCTGTGCGGTGAAAGTACCGATTGATTGACTCCGGCGTGAGGTAAGCTCTGTGCACGATAAACAGCTGGATTTGGCGGAATCGCAAGTTTCGGGGTATACGCACTGGGCTCTTGAGTATCCTTTCCCACTCCTTGTTCTCTAGCGGCCTACCCAGGTCCAAATCCCACTTAGCACGGAGGCGGTCCAGGCTGACGGACGTCAGCTCCCTCAGCGAGGCTGCGAACCAGCGTATCAAGTGCCCTCCTCTCCCCATGACATGTAGGTATTGCATGGTCAGATGCAGGGCGGGTTCCGAGGTCATATCTCCCCATCGGGCAGTCATGCTCGCCATTAGCGAGCGGTGTTGCAGGAACCCCCCGGGTGGGAGCCCGTCCTCCGATACCAGGGTCTCGTATGGTACCAGCTCACCCTCCCGGTAGAGGTCTCCCATCGTGCGCACATCGGCCCCCCACCAGTCCGCCAGCATGTGAGCCGTGAGCACCCCCCCTCCGCTAGGGGAGCCCTCGAGCGGTATCGCCGGCGCATACGGGGTAACAGCACGCGTGAGGAACAAGGCCCTCCGAAAGCACCTGTGCGCCACCTCCAGGAGGAGTGGCAGCGGGCGCGCAACCCTGTGAAGGGGGTGGAAGGACCTCGTTAATTGTTCCAGTGTGTAGGGCGCCAACCCCGAGGCCGTTTCATCTCTGCCTTTATCAGCCAGCCAGCGGGCCACCCATTGTAGTTGAGCGGCCAGATAGTAGTGCTCGAAGCAAGGGGCGGCTAGACCACCTCTGTCTGTTGGCAAATACAATTTCGCAAGCGCCAGCCTGTGCCGGGCACTACCCCAGACAAAGTCCCGCAGCAGTCGACTAAGCTTGCCAAAGAATGCGGGGGAGATGTACATCGGGAGATTGGCGAAGTAGTACAGGAGGCGGGGGAGCATGACCATTTTGGCCAGCGCCACTCTGCCCGTGATCGTCAATGGGAGCGCGCTCCAGAATCGTATCTGCGATCTGAGCGCCGTGACCGCCCTTCCCAGGTTCCCATCAAAGAGGTCGGCCGGGCAGCGGTAGATTTGGATCCCCAGGTAGCGGAAGGTGTCCGCCTTCCATTGGACCAATGTGCCATCCAGGTAGTATCGCGGGTCGTCTATACCGGCGTTAAAGGCATACAGGCATGATTTGGCGGCGTTCACTCGTAACCCTGAAATATCGGCGAACGTCCTCAGCAGCCGCGGCAGCTCCTCCGGGACACTCCCCACATCCTGTACATAGACTAGCAGGTCATCGGCATAGAGCGACACGTGGTGGACTGCGTCCCCCAACTGTAAGCCATCTCCCAGCGTCTCCCGCAGAGCCACAGCCAAGGGCTCAATCGCCAGTGCGAACAAGAGCGGGGAGAGCGGGCACCCCTGCCGTGTACCCCGGCCCACCGGTATCGCCTCCGAGACGTGAGGGCCCAGACGGACGCGGACCGTGGGTCGCCTGTATAACAGGTCGACCATCTGCAGGGATTCCCGGTCCAACCCGTATCGGAGCAGCACCTCGGCTAAGTAACCCCACTCTAGGCTGTCAAATGCCTTTTCTAAGTCCAGGATGAGGCACCCCGCCCTGGGCCACCTGTGCACCGCCTCAGTCGCCACCCTGAAGTATCGCCGGAGGTTCAGGGATGTTGACCGCGCTGGGACAAAACCATTCTGGTCAGCGTGCACCAAGTGGGGGACCACCGGCGCCAGCCGCTCCGCCAGCACTTTGGCGAGGATTTTATAATCCACGTTCAGCATCGCTAAGGGTCGGTAGGAGCCTAGCTCCGTGTGGTCCCTGTCAGGTTTAGGCAGGGAGACCAGGAATGCCTCCTGCATAGAGGGAGGGAGCGACCCTACCTCCAGTGCTGTGTTATAGAGCTCTCTCAGCACTGGCGCCAGGGACTCGCGGTACGCTTTATAATATTCCGCTGGCAGGCCATCCGGCCCCGGCGTCTTCCCAGATGCCATCGATCGGATCGCCTCCTCTATTTCCTCCAGAGAGGGGGGTCCGGCAAGATCCTCATTGTGTGCCGCCGTGACCGCAGGGAGCTGGATAGAGGCCAGAAAGTCCCCAAGAAGCTGCGGGGGGCCAGTCCCCCTCGCGGTGTACAGCTGCCTGTAGTGGTCAGTGAAGGCCCGGTGTATTTCACGCTGTGTATGGACTAGTGTGCCATCCGCTCTGTGGATCGATCCGATGGGGGCACGCCGGTCCTCCTGTCGTATGAGCCAGGCCAGAAGGCGGCCCGCCCTATCCGCTCCAGCATGCGTCCTGGCCGTGTGCGCAGCGTAGTTGTGGCACCGGAGCCGCTCCAGAAGGTCCGCGTGTCTTTCCCGAAGGTCTGCCAGAGTGTGTGAGTGGCGACCCCCTCCCTCTCCCTCCCTCTCATGCCGCAGGAGGTCATTCTCCAAACGCGTCAGAGAGTCCGTGAGGCCCCTTCGTATGTTCCAGGTAGCCCCCATACAGTGGCCACGGATGGTCGCCTTATGGGCTTCCCACTCCACCAGCGCATCGCTCGCCGTTCCTTCGTTCGCTTCAAAGTATGCCAGAATGGCCGTGCCCAGGGAAGATCTAAACTCCAGATCCTCGAGCGCGCTCGGCTGGAGCCGCCAGGTGGGCACCGGCTGCCGCTCCACCACCCAGCTAATCTGGAGCCACAGGGGATTATGGTCTGAGTGCGTGCGGCCTAGATATTCAGAGCGGGCTATGAGCGGGAGTAGCGACTGCGAGCCCACCAACCTGTCCAGGCGGACGTGAAGATCGTGTACCGCCGAATAATAAGAGTATATCTTGGTACTCGGGTGGAGAGTGCGCCACAGGTCCTGCAGCGCCCAATGCGCAAGCCAGTCCCCCAACGCCCTAGCGTTAGACGCCACCACCGCAGCTCGCAGAGGAGGGAAGGATCTGTCCAGTTGAACATCTAGCACCATGTTGAAGTCCCCTCCCAGTAGCCAGGGGAGTCCCGCGTAGGGGTGCAGGACTTGTGTCAGGCGTTCCAGGAAGGACGGCTGATCTACGTTGGGCGCGTATATCGACCCCAGCAAGATCTCCTGCCCGTTCAATTTTCCCCGCACTAGCGTGTACCTGCCCTCGCCGTCCACCACCGCCTCCTCGCATCGGAAGGGGACCCCTGCTCGCACCCATATCAATGTGCCGCGCGCGTGCGCCGAATAAACGGTCCCAAACGTGTGCCCCCTCCACCGCTTGGCAAGCCTGTCTAGTTCTGGTCTTGACATATGCGTCTCCTGCAGGAGAGCGATCCCGACGGAGTGACGCTGTAAGTAGGAGAAGACAGAGTAGCGCTTGGACGGTGTGTGCATGCCCCGTATGTTCCAAGTCATCACATTAGTGTGCGCCATCGTGAAGATAGGAAAACCAGCCGGGCTGGAGGTAGGACAGCCGCACCTGAGGAGGGGGACGAGGGGCCAGCCACCCAACCCAGGGGAACATATAATTGCGCTGCCATGTGATCAGTGTAACTGCCGTAAACAATAGAACAAGAGAACAAAGAGGGGCGTATTCCCAACGGGGCATCCGTCCAAACGTCAAAGGAACCAATTAACTATGCAATGTGTCAGTACAGTGCCTGAGGGGGTACGCGCGAGAGTGTCGACCAGCTGGCGCAATGTCCCCCCTCCCCTATCACCTCTAAGGGAAGGGAAAAGCAGTAGCATATCGTATCGTGAAACTGTCGCGCTGTCTGAGCTCTAGGACGCGGCGGTAGGGACCCCCCACTAGACCGCCCAGCGGTGCGCGCTACTGTCGGGTCTTCCTGCACTACTAGACACCCCCCGCGCTAAGCCCGCGCCCCCAACGGGAGAACCCCCCCGCCCTCAAGGCCCCGTCCCCACTCCAGGTGCCCAGCTGCAGGCCAATCGCGTGGGCATACCCACCCCCGCATGGCGCCCACCTCAGTGCAGTGCAGCAGTGTCTCGTCACGTAATCAAATCGGCGGTCTGCGGGGTCACCACCGGTAAGGCCAGGTCCTCCGATATCATCGTGGATGGGGACGAGGCACCGCTAGTCCCCGGGGCGCTGCTCGCACCAATCTCCATGCATTCTCCACCAGGCGACGTCCCCAGAGTCGCCACCGCGTCAAGGGCCTCCTGCCGCTCCACTCTGATCCTCTCCGGGCTAGGCGCTGTTAGCCCCATCCTCAAGTGCTGTCGGGCCCCTCGCCTCCTGCGCCTCCGGGGTCCTCTCTCCGGGCGGCCATCAGGCGCCGCGCCCGCGGGTCTCTCCCCCTTCCACTGCCCCGTCTCCTCCAGCCAGTTCCAGACATCCTCTGGGGAGTCGAAGAAGCGGGTCCCCTCCTGTGCCACCACTCGCAGGCGGGCCGGGAACAGCAGAGAGTAGGGCAGCGCCAGCTCCCGAAGCTGCCTCTTTACCGCCAGGTAGTTGCTCCTGCGCCGTTGCACCGCCGCCGTGTAGTCAGGGAAGAGCATGACACGGCTACTGCCAACCGTCGGGTCACCAGACTTGCGCGTCTCCCTCAGGATCGCATCGCGGTCGCGATAGTTCAGGAGCCTGAAGAGGAACGGGCGGGGGCGGGCCCCCGGTTTGGGTTGCTGCGCTGGCACCCTGTGTGCGCGCTCTACCACAAAGTGCTGGGATAGCGCCCCCTGCGGCAAGAGGTCCGTCAGCCAGCGCTCGATATACTGCTCTGGGTTCCTGCCTTCGACGCCCTCAGGAAGGCCCACGACACGTACATTATTGCGCCGGGAGCGCCCTTCTGCTTCGTCAACCCGGTCTTCCAATGCATTAACCCTGTCCAACACATCCTGCAGCGCAGCCCCATGGCTGTGAGTGATTGGCTGGAGCTCCCGAAGCGTCTGGCCCTGGACTGTGACCCTCTCCGCCAGCTTGCGGTGATCTGCATGGAGCAGCGTGAAGTCGGAGGTGACCTTGTCTATCCTGACTTCTAAGGACTCCCTCGTCTGCTCCAGACTGGCGCCGAGTTTCTCCACTGCCGCGAGCATAACGTCCATCTTGGCCGACAGTGCTGCAGATTGTGGCTCCGCATCTCCTCCTGAGCGGGATTGCGTGTCTACGCTCCCTGTACGAGACTGTCCCTGCTGTGATTTGTCCCGGAGCCGGCCCATCGCGTATTGTTGGGCCGTCGGCATCCGCAGGCCGGATCTCAGTGTCACAGGCGCAGCTCGGTGGCCGCTGCTCCGCTCCTGTACTGCGCACCCCTCCGTGCGGCCGCCTGTGCGGACAATCAGTAGATTCCGAAGTCCTCAGGGCTCCTGGGCCAGTGTGTCGTGCCCCTCTCCCCTGGTCAGTGCTCCACTGTCCTCCTTACCGGCGTGCGCCAGCCCCCAGGACACTCCGTGGCTCCCCTCACCGGTGCCATCCACGGCCAGCCAGGCCTCCGACCTACACCCTCCAGCCGCTCCAGACGGCCCTCAGCTCCCCGCCGCAGCCGCGCGGAGGCAGGCGCTCCGTCCGACGTCGCCGGGTACACCCGATCGGTGCCCGCCGGCAGTCCGCTGTGTGCTCAGATTGGCTCCGGTCCGACGTTTCAGCCACCAGGGGCGGCCGGGGGCCCCTCCCGCCTCCAGCACGCCTCGCACAGCCTCTCAGGGGCGCCCCCACCACTCCGGGTCGCACTACTGTCCTCCTCAGTGAGAACCTACGCCCAGAGGTGCGCTGCCGGTCCACTTAAGATGGCGGCCCTTGCAACGTGGCGCCCGCCGCCGCCCGCATCCATCCACTGGTCCCCGGCAGTAGGCGTCCTCCAGTCACTGGGTCCGCCAGGCCGTCCGATCTCCGTCTCGCTCTGCCCCCGCAGCCTTGAGCCTGTGATTCCGCTCCTCCTCACTCAGGGCGCTCCAGTCCAGGCGCAAGTACAGGCCGCCGCTCACCCCACAGCAAGGGCGCAGACCGCCTCGCGGGCCCCGCAGCTCCCAGCCACTCACTGTTCGTCGGCGCCCCGTTCCGTGTCCTCCGCAGGCCGCACCGCTCACGGGCCGCCCAGGCTGGCTCCCCCGGGGCACAACTCCGCCCGCCGTCGTCCTCGATGTCTTCGCGGGTCGCGCGGCGCAGGCCAGGCCACCGCCTCCACTCCTCTGCACCTCAGCGTACCAGGCACATCGCAGCCTCCGACTGGAGGCCTCCACCGCTTGCACTCCAGGCCTTCCCGAGCACCGCGCTCTCCGTCCTCCGCTCGCCAGACACACCCTCAAGCCGGCGATCGCCGCTAGCGGGCAGCTTCGCCTCGTAGGCTGCCTCGCTGATTGCGGCCAGGAGCGGTCACCTTGCGGCTCCCGGATTTCAGGGGGTGTCCCCGCCGCTGCCCTGCACCCGACCAGCACTATTTAGGTCAGGACTGCCCGCTTCCCAGGATGACTGTCAGGATAAAGCGGGGGTAACGGCCGGAGCCTCAAAGACTTGCGGCCGCCATGTTCGCCAGTTGGCCACGCCCCCCGCGAGACAGCTCAAATGGCTAAAAACAATCCAACATCTCATGGAGAACGCGACCGGATCAAGAAAACTTGTCGGCGAACGCAGGGATTCAGGTAAGGCGATCGCGCACGCGAGAATGTATTATTTTACAGCGCGAGCAAGAAACAAATTATCGCCAAGCTGCGGAAAACGCAAATTTTGACATTTTCGCGCTCTCCGCGGAACGCGAAAATGTCAAATTCTCGCAATTTCCGCGAACGGAACAGAAATTTAGCCCAGGCCTAGTGATCACTGCACCTCCTCTACCTCTCACCGCTCCATCCCACGTGGTGCTCATGTTTGACACCCATAGTAAACGTGATCACTGCACCTCCTCTACCTCTCACCGCTCCATCCCACACGGTGCTCGTGTTTGACACCCATAGTAAACGTGATCACTGCACCCCCTCTACCCGCTCCATCCCACACGGTGCTCATGTTTGACACCCATAGTAAACGTGATCACTGCACCTCCTCTACCTCTCACCGCTCTATCCCACACAGTGCTCGTGTTTGACACCCTTAGTAAAGGTGATCACTGCACCTCCTCTACCTCTCACCGCTCCATCCCACGCGGTGCTCGTGTTTGACACCCATAGTAAACGTGATCACTGCACCTCCTCTACCTCTCACCGCTCCATCCCACACGATGCTCATGTTTGACACCCATAGTAAATGTGATCACTGCACCTCCTCTACCTCTCACCGCTCCATCCCACACGGTTCTCATGTTTGACACCCATAGTAAACGTGATCGCTGCACCTCCTCTACCTCTCACCGCTCCATCCCACGCGGTGCTTCTGTTTGACACCCATAGTAAACGTGATCGCTGCACCTCCTCTACCTCTCACCGCTCCGTCCCACACGGTGCTCATGTTTGACACCCATAGCAAACGTGATCACTGCACCTCCTCTACCTCTCGCCGCTCCATCCCACACGGTGCTCATGTTTGACACCCATGGTAAACGTGATCGCTGCACCTCCTCTACCTCTCACCGCTCCGTCCCACACGGTGCTCATGTTTGACACCCATAGCAAACTTGATCACTGCACCTCCTCTACCTCTCACCGCTCCATCCCGCACGGTGCTCATGTTTGACACCCATAGTAAACGTGATCGCTGCACCTCCTCTACCTCTCACCGCTCCATCCCACACGGTGCTCGTGTTTGACACCCATAGTAAACGTGATCACTGCACCTCCTCTACCTCTAGCCGCTCCATCGCACACGGTGCTCATGTTTGACACCCATAGTAAACGTGATCACTGCACCTCCTCTACCTCTCATCGCTCCATCCCACACGGTGCTCGTGTTTGACACCCATAGTAAACGTGATCACTGCACCTCCTCTACCTCTCACCACTCCATCCCACACGGTGCTCATGTGTGACACCCACAGTAAACGTGATCACTGCACCTCCTCTACCTCTCACCGCTCCAACCCACATGGTGCTCATGTTTGACACTGTTGGACTTGGCCCTTTTTCCCTAATTTTTTTCGTTTTTGTAGTGTTAAGGTGCAGGTGCTTACTTCTCCCAAGATGGCTGCCACAGACCCCTGCTACTGCAGGGTGGTCGTTTTTCATAGTAGCACCCTAGCTGCCAGGAGCTGGCTGGGACCCACAACAATGTTGCGATACCAGCCCGCCTTTTTGTCCCATAGTTAGAGTGGGGAAGCTCCTGGAAGAAGCTGGAACCTTCTAGAAGGGAGGTGGGGTTTTACTTTTGCCGCCTTGGCTAGAGGTCACCTGACCTAGGGCTACTTAAGAGTGGGAGGGAAACTTGTGTGGTGAGTTGGCCATTGGGGTGAAGCAGAGCTGGAAGAATCCACCAGGAGTGTAGGCGGTAGGGCCTAGCCAGGGACTTATGCCTCTGAGAGTGACAGGATTTAGGTACTGCCTCTTAAGTGAGTGAGGTGCCCTGTGAATCCCACTAATCTTGCCCAGTAGCAGGAGGACCCAGAGACTCTCTGCCAACCTGACTAGGAAGGACCTAGTCGCCCTCTCCATCCCTACCCCTGTAACAGAACCCCTTAAGGGCGCCAGATACATCTGCGCCAAAAGACTTCATCTGTCAACTGAGAACTGAAACCTAACTTTAAGAACTGAGACTGCATGACAAGGGCGAGCTGCAAGCCTTGAATGCCAGAGCTGAGACTGCGTGTCCAAGCTGACCTATCAAACCAAATGCTAAGCCGATTGCCAAGTCACCGGGGATCGACCAGGTACTAGCGCTGTGACCCCCGCGCTTCCTGCCCTGGTCTGGGACCCCCGGCAGCGTGCTCCGCTGAGCACCATATCCCCATCCTTAATTTGAGCCCCCCCTGCGACGACGAGGCCAGCGCACTCACCGCCGCGGCCTGGAGGCCTGGAGAAGTGCCCTGCTGTGTCGTGAGGCCCTGGAGGAGTGCCCGACTGAAAACTGAAGTTGAACCCGATAACGATACCGGCGGGACTGGGCAGCGTGCCCACTGGGGCACTGTCCGACGCAACTCGAACGCCTGACGACCCAGGCACTGGAAAGTGTAACCAACCAGCGTTCTGCCCGTGACTTGGCAATTGGGTGTTTTATGGCGACGTTTTGGGGTATGGAGACAGACCCAAACTGTTCCTATTTACCCCTACCCTTGCCCTTTCAACGGTAGGTGGCACGATAAAGTCATGTGGCGCCTCCCCCATTGTGTACGTGGCCAGGCATAGGGGACCACGCGAAGTACCACGACCGGCTCGTCAGCCTTAAAGGCAGCAACTCAAGGCCCCACATGCTAATTGCCCCCCCCCCATGCGGGACCGCACTCTCGCTTCCGCCTGAAAACGAACCCCCTCAACTAGGCCTACACCCAGCACCAGCTTACTGCCGCCACTTCGCCTCCCCAGGCCGAGCAACCCGCCGCCGGCATGCAAGTCATTAAGAGAGGTGAGCCGGCCCCTATCCCCCCTGTTGTAACCCAACCCCTGCAGTGGCAGCGCAGAAACGGCCTCCACCCTGCCGCAGCTGCGGGGTTTCCCGCCCTTTCAGTCGTTCCTGTACCCGGACTGGGTTTCAATAAAGGCACAGAAGGCTTGCACGGCGAGGCACACAGGCGGCTGTCTGCGGGGCTGGGCGGGGGCAGGCGCGGCCTCACTGTAGGAATACTCCTTTGTAGCCCACCCCGAGGACGAGGGATGCACATACAGGAACAAACACAGCCACAGACAGACACGACCAGAGAGATATACATACACAAACTCGCGAACGCAGAGACACGCATTAAGACTCATGCCCCCACAAACTTAAGCGCGGATAAGCACATGCACGATGCATACACAAACACAGGCACACACACACACCGGCGTACACTTATCACACGCACCGACAAACGCTCACACAAACACAACCACGATGCATATATAAACACAGGCTTACACAGGCACATACACCCACCAACAGGCACATACACACTCTGGCAGTCACACAGGCACACGTTTACACATACAAAAACATAGATCACACACAAGCATACATGCAAGAATAAAAACACACAAACTTTGCAACAGATTTTGCAAACAGGCACTTACACTCACACTTGCGCATCCATGATAAACAACTAACAGGCACTGACAGCCATATTCACAAAACAAAGACAGAAATACACACGCATGGGCACATTAACCCTCTCGCGAAAACAAATACGCGAAACAACACAGACACATTCACAAACAAAGACACAAAAGCAAGCACCCAAAATATCACGTTCCTAAATGCCTTTGAGACAGACGTTCTCCTTACTGTTCACTCATCATTTGACTGCAAACAAACAACGTTAAAACGCGCTCTGAAAACCTTCTGTGCTCACCGTGAGGGGAACGGTTCGACCGGGGAAAATCTGCTGCATATCGCCGAATCACCTCGCGCCAGCAGCCTCGAACCTGTGAGGGGACCGGAACAGCCAACGAGGGCCGGCTCAACTACAATCCCCAGAAGGCTCTGCAAGTGCACACAGCTGAGGCAAGTGAGCCCTTTAAAAGACTGCGGCGCCTCCCGCCACGCGGGACGCGCGCGGGCGAAGCCCGGGCCAATGGCGGGCCCGTCCTTGCCCGTCATCGCCAGGAAAAGGCAGGGCTGGGCCGCCCTCCTAACATCATTCTCGTGATGAGGAAAACTGACAATCAAAGCCTGATCATCGCACTGTGCGGAAGCTGAGAACTGTAAGTACTGTGGCGGCAGAACAGACTCAGTTGGGATTACCCCTGATTGGAGACTTAATACTGATTACTGGGGTCAACGTGGTGGCAGCGTACTCCAGAGGCAAGGCGGCTGGATTGACATTACGGACGCATCAAGCCCCTGAGGCCCCATTTTTCCTTTATAGTACTGTGGGAGTGTCTTGAAGGGGTTAAAGATATTAAGTAAAGGAGCTGGTGACTCCTTGGGGTATAGAAGGTTTTAATGGTTGGCATAGGCAAGGGGTAGGGTGAAGTAAGTGGTGGGTGTTAAGTTGATTTGATTGTCTGGTAGTTTCACCAAAAGATAGCGGAAGTATGGCAGGCACAGCTAGAACCCGCTCAACCAAATCAAAGTCGAAACAACCCACCAGGCCAAACCCGCCCCCCACGGAAGAGGGTCTATTGCCAATACAGATTCATCCAACGGCAATTGACCGAATGCTGCAAAAAGCTATTGGGGCGGTTTCTAGCGAAATTGAACGCACGGAGAGACGCTTATCCCTCACACCTTTAGTAGATACACCAACCATGGCCCAAATAACAGTGAGCGATAACCCGGATTCTCTCCCCCGCCCAACCCCAGAAATGAATGTTTCGGATCTCCCTTGTGCCCAGCGGATTGTGGAGAGGGATAGTGGGGACAACAGTAGGGGTTTACCACCAGAGGCAGGTAGGAAACGTAAAACCGGCCCAGCGAAAGGTAGGCCTATTAAATTAAAAAGGCGTAATGCCCCCCCCAATAATAAAAACCAATATAGGGCCAGGGAGGGATGATGAGCTCAAACAATACTCAATCCCACCACTATGGTTATCTCAAATAATGGCAGATTTTCAATCTCAACTGGAAACCTTTATAGCCAACCAGATCAAACCACTCACCAGCAGATTGGATAAGATAATTAATGAAATAAAAAGCATGGAAAGGGTATATAGGTCAGCTCCAGAAACAGTTTCCACCTCCAGTGCAAGTGGCATCAATTGTGTCCCTGCGAATGAGGGACAACTTAATAACTCAGAGGTGAACCAAGCACAAGTTACGCAGACTCTAGCACGTGAGACTCACACATTGTTGCAGACCAAGCCCACAAATTCAAAGGGGAAGGCTCAACAAAAGGAAGTGCCAGGGCAAGCTCTAAATGTGACATATAGGAACCACCCAAACCCTCTAAGCACAGCTCACATGAATCAGATCACCCAACAATCAACGAGCGTACTCAGGCCAGCTGTCACAGTTTCCCTCCCTACGTTAAATTTACCGCCAGAGGCGTGCCCACTAGTTGTCATTTTGGCTGGGGCACCAGAACTTAAAGGTGACCAGAAGGAGTCCCAGCAGGAATTAAAAAACAAGGTCATTCACTGGTTGGGCTGTCATAAACCCTTGCCACTCGGGAAAGATGGAGAGATTCTTCTGGTGAGAAGGGTGAACTGGCTCGGAAATAGGTATAAAGATATCCCAGGAAACTGCATAATTATCAATTTTAAGGATAGCAGTGTAGTCAAACACATTCTTCGAGAGGATATAGGGATTACCAGTAGAATCATAAAACCATTACCCTTAGACTACTTCTATCCCCGCCTAAACGTCCCACACATAGGAAGTCAACATGAGGGTGGCCAAGGGGAGTTAATCCGTTTAAACCCCCAGGAACCTCGGGATTGCCAGGGAGAAAGGCTGAGGCTGTGGGATGCCGACCAGATTAGGTGGGAAAACAGGTACGCTCCCCTTATGTCCCTAGAAGCAAATGATTGACTAACCCACTCCGAGTCAACAATGTTACACAGATGTAAGGAGGGTAAGGTCAATGAGCTGGGAGATAGGATGGACGAACTGACCATTGTACAGGTTGCCCCCATAGAAGGTAATTGCCAAATGATCTATTTAGACCCGTTGGTATTGCCCCAAGAAATAAGAGAGGCTGACCCAGCCGATCAGCTAAATTCCACTAGTGGTGTTTTGCCAGGAACTAATAAAGTGGTAAGGGAGTTAGATGAAGGTGGGACACCTCAGGGTCAGGAGGGCATAAGCGAGGAGTTAAGGGTGACAGGAGACTTTGACAGGTTACAAGCCACTCCCCAACAAACGGACCAGGCAAGGAAGCCAGAGGGTGGTCTAAATGTTATCTCCTGGAACACAGCTGGCCTGGCAAGCAAGTTTCATATCCAGGAGTGGAGAGAATATATCACCGAATTCGAGATAATAGGCTTCCAGGAAACCTGGGTAACCGAAAATAGCCCTTATCATATACAGGGCTTTAAATGTTTTTTTACCCCAGCCTTAAAATCAAGATCTGGCAGAGCCATGGGAGGTTTATCCCTATACGTGGATTTAAGGATAAAAGGCAAGTGGACAAATATACCAAGCCCATCTCGTAATATACAGGCCGTAAGGTTTGAGGGGCAGGGTCTTGGCCTGAGACTACTCAACATATATAACCCGGGTGAAGCAAACGAGGAAGAGGATATTGTGGGAATATTAGACACCTTATTGAGCAAGGACTACTCACAAGCAAACGGAGCAATGTATCCACATTATATAATTATGGGTGACCTAAGTAAATACCCACTTATGCTCCTTCTTGCTTCCCATAAACTCAGACTGGTCGCGCTGCCCTTCGGTTAAGGGGCCTCATTTTGCCCACACAACAGCAGGTAGAGAACTGAGTAAACTCCTGAGTAGCCACAACATGGAGCATACCATGGATATGATGGCTATGGGAAGCGACGGCTCCCTTCCCCCGACCTTTAAAGGTAGAGGGTGCTCGTCAATTATTGACTATTTTTTGGTGTCTAGAGCCCTTAAGCGTATGGTTATAGCGGTTGGAATAGAGTGGAATCCATTCAGTGATCACAATCCACAAATAATGAAACTACAGTATCAGGCAGTAGCCAAGATAGGCACAGTGGATGGGGTTCATGAGAGGGCAATAGACCAAGGAAGGCGGCTCAGGTGGGCCAAGATTGAGGGTGCAGTATTCTATAGAGATCTGATTGACCAAGGGAAACAACCAATTGAAGATTGTCTTGATCTAGCAACTGAGGGTCCTCAACTATTGTGCGCATTTGGGAAAATCACCAGTTTGGTGGATAAGCTTCTGACCACGCGATCTGTAAAAAGAACCCCAATTCAACCCAAATGGTTCGATCGTGATTGCTCTCGTGCTCTCAGAGAGTTAAAAAGCTGTTTAAAACAAAAGCCCAGGAACAAAGATAGGGTCACTCAGTGTAGAGCAAAATACAAGGCTGTAACCAAAAGAAGGAAATTAGCTCTACAGGGGGAAGTGTGGGCTGACCTAAGGGAAGCGGCTGAATCCAGGTATCTTTCTAAATTTTGGAGTATTATCAACAAACCCTGCTTTCACGAAAGCCACACACCAGAAATTAGCGCAAACATCCTCCCGGAGCAGAGGGTCGCACACTTTAAGAGTCTGTACAATCATGAGAAGACGGCCACTGTCATCGTGGAAGATGTTACATCACAGACCCAGATGGTCGAGTTCACCTTAGCTGAAATTACTACAGGAATCGAGGGCCTCTCAAAAAATAAGGCACCAGGCCCAGACGGGGTTCCCCCTGACTTGTTTATCAGCAATGTGGAGTTGTGGGCCCCCCTAATGACTAGGGTAATAAATGCAGCAATCATGTTTGGCCTGCCGCGATCATGGTCAACTGCTACCATTATTACCATCTTTAAGAAGGGTAACAGGGATAACCCCCAGTGCTACCGGCCCATTTCTCTGATCGATGTCTCCGCCAAGATCTTGGGAAGGGTAATCCTCAACCGACTAATTGAATGGACCGAGGACAATGATATTGTCTCGGACATCCAATATGGATTTAGATCTGGGAGATCCACTAGTGACCAATGTCTCAACTTATACATGCTAGTCGCCAAGTACACCATAACAAGTAACAAATCCATTTATTTAGGATTCATGGACTTGGCGGCTGCCTTTGATCATGTAAATAGGGAGAAATTGTGGCTAATGATGACCCAACTTGGTATTGATCAGGGATTGATCACCATTCTTAGGGAGCTACATAGAGACACTACAGCTAGGGTACGCTACAACAATGAAGGGGGCCTCACCGAAGCTTTTGGGTGCTCAAGCGGGGTAAGACAAGGGTGCATTCTTGCGCCCTTTTTATTTTCCCTTTATATTAATGAGCTAGAGCAGACCCTGATTGCTTTAAACACTGATTGCCCGAGAATTGGAACGCGTCCAACGCCAGTTTTACTATATGCCGACGACGCCGTATTGTTAGCCCGCACTCCAAAAAGTTTACAGATTTTAATTGATGGCTTCGTTAAGTTCATGGGATCCCTAGACCTCTCAGTAAATTTGGGCAAATCATTCGTGATGAGGGCAGGGAAAAAATCATGGCCCACATTTACACACAGAATTGGGTCTCACACACTGGAAAGAGTACAACTCTTCTCCTACCTAGGGATATTGTTTGATGAGAGACTAAAATTTACATCCCTGGTAGAAGAGAGATGTGGGAAACTGATATCCTCAAATGGCGCAGTGATCAGTTATGGGCGCAGACTAGGTAGATGGTCCCCAGAACAAGTATTGTATTTATATAACTCCATCTGTTGTTCTAAAGCTCTGTATGGAGCTGAAGTTTGGGGCTTTGTAAACATCACACAACTACAGCGGGAGGAAAACAAAATACTGCGGTCCATACTTAAAATCCCGCAGAGTACCCCAGCCATCATCGCCCATAGAGAGCTAGGGAGACTATATATTGAAGACACGGTCAAGCTCAGACCGATCCTGGCGTGGCTCAATATTTGGTTAAACACAGAAGCTAAATTAAGCAGACTAATATTGAGCGACTGTCTAGGAAGAGAGAAATGTATGAAGATACCCTGGTTCAAATATGTTATGGCGACTTTAGAGAAGTTGGGTCACATAGAACTTTTCACCAACCCATCACTGATCAGAGCCCAGGACAAACTAATGGTAAAAAGTCTGTTTGTGGCCCAAAGGAACACAATCAGAATGATGGAAGAAGGGTCCAAAAGGTCAGTGAACTTGCACAGCCATATCAAGACCACAGTGGGAATGGAACCCTATCTCTGTCTATTGCATAATGCACAGGATAGATTTTTAATATCCCGTTTTAGGCTCAATCTTTTACCTTATTTATTGGCGGACCCACAAGGGTATACAGTACCGATTGAGCAGAAGGGTGCCTGCGGCTGCGACAACCGGTCTCCGCAGGACACCCTTCATTTTGTATTTTTTTGTTCTTATTACTCCACACCCAGGCGAAGTTTTTTAATTGATATATTGAAAAGGGCTAAATTGTCTCAGGCATACTCAGCATTATTGTTCCTACAAAGGGCAGTCGACCCATTGACCCTGTGTTGTCTTCTGAACTTTATCAAAGTAGCACTGAGACTAAGATTAACCAAAGGTCAGGTTTAAACTGCGTCCGTCTAGAAGTTGTGTATCTGTTAGGTGACACGACTGTTTTATTTTGTTTTATCTTTATCAAATGTTCTTTTGATTGATTTAATTGCTTTTAAAAAAAAGGAAAAATGAATGAGATTCTGTATTGTGTATATGTGCTTTTATGGTGTTTTTAACATCCGAATAAAGAACTATTGATTGATTGATTGACTGCAAACAAACAACGTTGAAAAGACATTCACATGGCGTCTCTTTTCATATATGAATCCGACAGAGTTTCCACTGGGAAGTCCAGTTCACAGCACCCTGGGGCCCAAGCGACTGCTCTCTTGTCATGTGTGCGCGTGACGACATCAACGAAGGGAGTCCTGATTCTGGGGAGAAGGACTCAGACAATGAAGTCATAGACATCAGTTCATGGCCATATACATGTCTATGTATGTACCGCACGTAACATGAACATGTACACATATATGCATGTATACATGTGCTGGTATCTGAAAGCATGCCAGCATAGTCATTCGCACGTACACGCAGACACTTTTACATGCGAATGTGTATAAAACCCACAGACAGTGATATAAACACACACATATACATATATATAATACTTCCCCGCGCGTGTCCACGTATGATTATACAATGTCCAATGAAGGTTTAGGTTTATGTGTACATTGATGTACTTGTGAATATATATATATATAACACCTGCACATAGCTCTAATAATGAAAAAGTACATATTCGTCTGTGTATACACTTTATTGATAACATTTAGAATAAGACAAGAATCTTGCCATTGATCATACATTTGTACGCGCATCTATTTATTCACTCAGCAAATGAAGGAAGATAAGGCTAGCTTATGTTCCAATTTGTGAATAATTGTGTATTTTACCCAAAACACGCATTTGGACATACATACAGTATGGGCGCATTTGTACTCGTAGCATGTTACGTGTTTCATGAAGTGAAATATTTAACCTTGCAGGGCCTTCTTGGCGCTAACATCAAATGTGGACATCCTTTTCTAACTCGTTTTCTTGTATTTATTTTTGGGATCCTATGGTTCTTAATAATTTAGGAATGTACAACGGTCGACAACGGTTCTGAAGTTTAGGAGAAATTAATTCCAAGCTTTTGGTGTCACGAATAAACCTGTCCCTCCGCAACGTGTCATTTTTCATTTGTAGCTTTTAGTTGGACATTAAAAACAAGGCATGCATGTTGTATGCATATGTGAAGCCCTGCGCGCGCCCTCTCTCTTCTCACACCCGTGTTTGCATGCATGTCACGTGTTTGCATGCATGTCACCTGAAAGGGGAGACGGTGGCTGAGACGCATCGCGAAAAGACACAACTAAACTTCGGGGTTCGATGACGAATGTACAGAAAGTATCGATCCACCTGCTGTCCCAGACCTGGCTTAAGGCGGTGTTAGAAGTAGGATCTAGCGCAGATGAGAGGCAGTCTGCACACCACGGTTCGCCCTATTACAGTCCCCACGTTGGCAGCCACACCTGAGCCCAGCGGCAGGCTGCCCCTCGAGGGAGCTCGCACGTATACATTGCCCAAAGATGAAACAAATGTCATTTTAGTGAGACAGTGTTTACCTTTCGGTGAGATGTCTGCTATTGTCCAGTGCCCCCCCCGGAAATGGTTCAAACTTGGGCTTTGAGTTGTTCAGCCCAGAATGTGTGAGAGTGCCAGCGATGCGCGCTGTATATTTGGCAGATCCCCGTTTAAAGGCTCACATCATACCGAAGGGCCCCGCGTGACATCATACCGAAGGGCCCCGCGTGACATCACACCGAAGGGCCCCGCGCGAGCGACCGGAAGTCTCCCCCGCGTGGATGTATTTTGCTGCAGGACATGGGATTCCTGCTGACGCGCTTTATTTCAAAAGTCGGATGAGCCACAGATGAGCCCGCGAAAAGCAGGAGAATGAACAGAACAACATAGACAGAGTGAAAAATGAAACGAAAGAGGGGCAGGCAATGGAGGAAAGAACGAAAGAAAGATACATATTTGCTTTACGTGACTACTTAAGAAAGAACAAGCATTGGCAGAGCCAATAGGTCTCGACTTTGGGACCATATAAGGATATTCTGATGGATAACTAAACACTTATAAGGTCCGAAAGTGGAGACCTATTGGCTATGCCAATGCTTGTTATACTGTGCCACGGACACGTGCTCACATGATGCCAATTTCACACCAGGTTCACACTGGGGGTGAGGAGGCACAGCCGAGCAACGTCTGACGTCACCCCCAGGTATCTGCTCGGAAGTCTGACGCCGCCCCCAGGTATCTGCTCGGAAGTCTGACGCCGCCCCCAGGTAGCTGCTCGGACGTCTGACACCGCCCCCAGGTAGCTGCTCGGACGTCTGACGTCACCCCCAGGTAGCTGCTCGGACGTCTGACGTCACCCCAGGTAGCTGCGGGGCGGTAAGGGACAGAAGCCCTTTAAAAGGGGCCGTTTGGACTGGTTTCTCCATCTTTTTTCCCAGCTCAGAAGGATCACGAGGGTGAAGCACAGAAGGGCACTGTCGCCAGAGAGGGGCCTTCTGCATCAACTCAGGTATGTGCCCTGCGCCCCCCCCCCCCCCCCCAATCCACCCATGCTGGAAACAAATGAGTGTGCTTGGGTCACGCAGGGGCGGCGGCAGCGCTTCACCCCGGTGCCCTGCTTGGCATCTCTCCAAGGGGCTCTCACCCCTCCTGGGTCCCAGCAGAGGCGGGAACACGACGAAAGGAGTCCCCTGAATCCGTTCCTGCTCTCCCGGCCTCAGCGGCTGCGTTTCCCTCTGGTGCTCGCTGCTGGCCCGGCTCCTGTCCCCAGGGGCGCATCTTCAGGGGGGATCGTATAGGGTTTTCCTTTTTGAAGGCCCCTGGAGTGTTCTACACTTTTTGGCGGAGATCAGTCTTCAGTATTTGCAGTTTTGAGGGTCTTCTGTGTAGTTTATGCAACTCTCAAATTTACACCAGAAGGGTTTCGATTTTTGTGGACTCAATTGTGCTTTGTGTGCCTTGCCCCTCCCCCCCCCCCCCCTCCTTTTATCGCGCGCGCGCTTGTTTTTCAAGTGCTGGCGTTTCTGGTAGGAGGCTTAATTTGTGGCCGTCCGAGGCGGGTTTCTTTCCTTTGTCTGCCTTGTTTGGTGGCCGCTGCTGTGATCTGATCAGTGCGTCTATTGTTTGCACAAGGCGGTCACCCCGGGCTCTTTGGGGGAGATTGGTCGAGTGGGTGCAAGTATGAGGGTTCAAGTTCTGGCCTGGTTTTGGTATCTACTTGGGGGGGTGGGGGGACCCTTAAGCATGGCGAGTGGTCTTGCTAGTTTACTTTTCAGTCTGCGGCTCCCTCGCCAGTCTGGATGGAAGCAGCGCGGCTGACCTGACTCTCACGGCTGCGGCAGCTTCGTAACTCTTCATGGCTTTGCTTTATTTGTAAGAGTGGAGCCGGGACGCTTTGCATTTGCTGCGGAGGAATGTTTTATGTGCATCACAGCACACTCCTGCAGCGGGCACCGGGCTCATTCCAGGTGGGCCGGAAGGGCAGGGGTCGGTTTTGTTACTGGGGGCCAACGGTGCTGCAATATGGGCCCCGGGCCCCTGTACCAAAGCGGCAGCGGCGCTTGACACTAGTATTCATTCCCCCCCATCCTTCACGGCCGCAGCTTCCCAGTATCCATCCCGGGGGTCTCTTCCCAGTATCCGTCCCGGGGCGGTCTCTTCCCAGTATCCGTCCCGGGGCGGTCTCTTCCCAGTATCCGTCCCGGGGCGGTCTCTTCCCAGTATCCGTCCCGGGGCGGTCTCTTCCCAGTATCCGTCCCGGGGCGGTCTCTTCCCAGTATCCGTCCCGGGGCGGTCTCTTCCCAGTATCCATGGTATTGTGTAGGTTGTCGGGGCCTTTTCTTGTGTTGTAAAAAAAAAAAGATACATATATCTATAGATATCTCTGTCCTCGTTGTGTGGTCTTAAGTTTGCGTAAATCCGTTTTAAACCCGCAGGGTGTTTTTCTTTCCTTGCCCGCAGTTCGTTGTTCTTGTATTTTAATTGGCTCCGCTTCCTGCACTTCTTATATTGCTGCCTTTTAAATGCGGTGTGAGCAGTGTCTCTGGTTGTGTTTGCGCAGTTATGGAACCGTGTTTTCCTGTCTGAACATCCTCATACAAGATGCCAACACAGCTGTTCCTTATACCCCCCGAAAATGTTACCTGTCTCCAACCACCAGGTGTTTTTTAGGGGGCACCTGATTTTATCCTCTCCACCCCCTTTCCTATAAAATGCCACCCCTGACGAAACGAGGCCCCGTTTCTTTTTCTCCCCTCCAGCGGGCTGTAGAAAGCCAGAGCGGCGCGTGCATGTCCAGAGTCCCCGGACACCTCTGAGAGTTTTCACCACATCCTTTACGCCAAGATGGCCCCCGCCGGAGGGCCCTGAGGGGTGGGGGAGAGGGTGCACAGAGCTTCACTGACCAAAAGGCTGGCCTTTGGAGCCCCTGTTGTGTCTGCGAAACGTGGGCGACAATTCCCGTTCCGCTGGCGGAAATTGCGAACTGTCGGCACACTGATTAAACACCTAAAGGCAGCTCTGTAACCTCCGCCTCATCCAGCCAGAAACCCTCTTTAGAAAGTCCCTTAAAACCTGGGTTTTCACCTCTTCGGATGCCCGACGCAGAGCCTTGATCGAACTCGTTCAATCCTCTTCTCAGTAGCTGTTGCACTATACCTGCAACTCCGTCATCTATAGCGCCATGATGCTCCTCGGAGCCACAGCGGCGCTCTATAAATACCACATAACATAACAGTGATTCGCCCAATGACCTTGAATAATGGTTTAATCAGATCGTTTGAAATAGCATTTTCGTTGAATTTATTTTTAATGTGGGTGATGTGTGAGTTTAATACAGACATTTTGCTGAGAAATTCTGTGTTTTGTTTCATAACATCCATTAAAGATTCTTTTAGATCAAAATAGGACCTCGCTTGTGAGAAATGGGGGGACGGTGGGGGGTGTCACAGATTATTTGCAAACATTGGTGAGCTGCTGCTGCTGTTGCAATATTTAAAACATGTCACTTTCCATGAATATTAGATGTAAAAACATTTAGGATTTAGACGAGTGCACCTGTGCACTTTGAGTGACCTGTCCAAAGAGGGCAGCAAAGAGCTGACATTGGATCATAAATTCAATGCGGTTTCAGACAGGGGCCCACAAAATACATTGGGCCCAGGACCCCCTAAATACATTTCACCCAGGGCCACAAAAATCCTTCCAATGTCTCTGTCCTACACACACAGCGTGTTTAGGGCAAGCAGCCTTCTGGCCCCGGTTTGTAAAGTGGCTCACTTGTGAGTTGTAGTAATGAATGTCATATGTCCTAAAACCACATAGGTAATGCCACTGCACTGTGCAGAGTTATTCAATGAGGGTACAGAGGGTAGACTGGCACAGGAACCAGAGGGTACAGAGGTACCAGGGGGTAGAGATGCAGTACACTGAGGGCACAGAGGGGGATTTACCAGTGCCTTGAGACGCTCACAGGTAAGCAGCCGCGCTTATCGCGCACTGATTGATTGAATGACCAGAGAGTAGAGATGCAGTGTACCGCGGGGACGCAGATATCAGAGTGCAGAGATGCAGTGCATTGAGGGTGCGGAGGCAGATGATACAGTGTAGAGATGCAGTGCATTGAGGGTGGAGAGATAGATGTTACAGTGTAGAGATGCAGTGCATTGAGGGCGGAGAGACAGATATTACAGTGTAGAGATGCAGTGCCCTGAGGGCGGAGAGATAGATGTTACAGTGGAGAGAAGCAGTGCCCTGAGGGTGCAGAGACAGATGTTACATTGTAGAGATGCAGTGCCCTGAGGGTGCAGAGACAGATGTTACATTGTAGAGATGCAGTGCCCTGAGGGTCAGAGACAGATGTTACAGTGGAGAGAAGCAGTGCCCTGAGGGTGCAGAGACAGATGTTACATTGTAGAGATGCAGTGCCCTGAGGGTGCAGAGACAGGTGTTAGTGTAGAGTTACAGTGCCCTTAGGGTGCGGAGGCAGAGACGTTACAGTGTAGAGATGCAGTGCCCTGAGGGTGCAGAGACAGATGTTACAGTGGAGAGAAGCAGTGCCCTGAGGGTGCAGAGACAGATGTTACAGTGTAGAGATGCAGTGCCCTGAGGGTGTTGAGGCAGAGATGTTATGGTGTAGAGTTGCAGTGCCCTTAGGGTGCGGAGGCATAGATGTTACAGTGTAGAGATGCAGTGCCCTGAGGGTGCAGAGGCAGAGACGTTACAGTGTACAGATGCAGTTCCCTGAGAGTGCAGAGACCGATGTTACATTGTAGAGATGCTGTGCATTGAGGGCTCAGAGACAGATATTACATTGTAGAGATGCAGTGCCCTGCGGGTGCAGAGACAGATGTTAGTGTAGAGGTGCAGTGCCCTGAGGGTATAGAGACAGATGTTACAGTGTAGAGATGCAGTGCCCTGAGGGTGTAGAGACAGATGTTACAGTGTAGAGATGCAGTGCCCTGAGGATGCAGAGACTATTGTTAGTGTAGAGATACAGTGCATTGGGGGTGCAGAGACAGGTGTTAGTGTAGAGTTACAGTGCCCTTAGGGTGCGGAGGCATCTCCATCAATCCTGTGCGGACCTGCTCCACGGGTGAAAGGCCTCCCGGATTCACAGCTGTATTGTAGACTACGAATGACATGGAGCCTGGATCTCCCGTCTTGAGCTCTCACCCACCAAAAGCACTTGTTTTGGACCATGTATCATCACCTTGTTCAATCATCCCTGACATAGCTGTGGACCCTAATGCAAACATGGCTGCTTGGCACTTATTGTAGTTTTCCTAATGTAATTGACAATTTAATAACACATGTGTTCAGTATTATGTTGTGCCCTTATGAATGTGTTCATGTTTGCTGAGAACAGATATCAGGTGCAACTAACTCTCTCTGTTGCTTTTCAGGTGTGACCTTTTTCACTGTGGACAATCAGGGCATCTGCAGGGAGGGACCGCCCTCCCCAAATAATGGCTATGATTACACTTCCAACGCTCGTGTTGTGGGGACGCTGAGCGGTGTAAACCATGTGCTCTTCGGCCGATATAAATTTCTGTATGTCGTGAGAGGTTCTGAGCTGTATGGCGGTCCCATGCCGTCAGATCCATCCAGGGACTGGTTCCAAGGTCCTGGAAGGCGCGTAGGGAAAGCAGGCTGGGATCTATTCAGGCGCCTTTTCTTCAATCCAATTACAAGAGATCTTTATGCCGTCACTCATGGAGGTGAGCTCTACGCAGGCCCCCCGCCGATCAATGAAGACCAGTTTTGGAAGGACACACTGGGTAAAAAAGTTGGTTATGGCGGATGGGATAGATTTGTCGCCCTCTTCTTCGACCCCCAAGGAATCCTGCATGGAGTGACTGCTGAGGATAGATTTGTAAAAGGAAGTCCTCCAACGGGTGTAAATGACAACTGGATTGCAAGAAGCCAGGCCATCGGAGCAGGTGGATGGATCAATTTAAGCCGATTTATGTCCTTTACTCCTGACGGCAACCTTTGGGGTGTCTCCATTTCAAGCGGAAAGATCTACACGGCCTCTCCGCCAACCTGGGGCGACAACTGGATTGGAAGAGCCCAAAATCGGGGTGATAGTAACTTGTTTAAATTCATGGACTTCACAGCTCAGTGACGAGAACACCCCACCACCCTTGTCTATGTAAGTATGACGTCATGTCCTCGCCCATCTCTAACACTTTCCACAGAAGCTCTTAGTTCAGCTTTGCCTTTGAGTTATTCAGTCAACTTTCCTACAGGTAGTTTTCGAAATGCACAGATGCTAATGTCAGTGTAGCCAACACACTCCATCCATCCTCTGTTCTCAAACATCATCGTTTCCTCCTAATGAGTAACAAGTCTCGCTTTTTACAAGCACCCCTTGGCACATTAATGGCAGCTGATTGGGGAATAGGTTGAGATGTTGACAGGGGTGCCAGGCCTTGGGTGACAGTTTCTCTTACAAGGCAGGAGCAGTATGTAATTAAAACAGCACTTGCCGCAGTCTTTATTTTTTGATTTTCAGAAATACAACACCAAAGCGGGGTTTACTTTTGAAACACTAGACATAGATGTCCTGGAAGAGTTGTGGGTATCCTGTTTGTGACCACTAGGTCTTGCATTACAGACATTTAAGGACCAATAAAGGGTGGGCGCCCCTCCCTAAGTGACATAGGGGTCCACCAGGGCCTTCTAGCAAAAGCCCAGTTCTGCGAAGCACAGGGAGGTCATGCACTCTCTTGACCTGCTCCCGAATCTTCTCAGAAGTGTCTATCTGGCCTATTCAATTCCTTTCTCTCCTACCCTGTGCCACAAAGTCTTTGGAAGGCCAGATGGGGAGAGGGCAGTTGGTCCACCATGATGGGGCCAGTGAGGGCCTACGCAGTGAATGGGAAGCAACACACAGGGGAGCGTATCAGCTTGAGGAGGCATCCCATCAGTTACACTTTGATCCGGGCTATGCCATGGCAATCCGGGCACAGGGTCTGGCACACAACGAGATGAGTTGCACAGACACCTTAGGGCACACAAAGTAGAGTTGCAATTCCGTTCCTCCCTGGAAATCATGCAGGTGATGCGGGCACTTAGAGGGCACCGCTCTCCAGATGTCACCGGTAGATGGTGTGGGCCCCTCGTATGAGATCTGATATCCCTGGAAACCTCTAAGACAACAGGACAAGCCAACTGGTCCTTGTGAGCCAACTTCAGGTTGCCACACATCAACAGGTTGTCGGCCCAGACCAGCCACTATTCAGGAAGGCACGTGGTCCTTTCCACAAGCAGTTTTCCTCCATGTGCACAACAGAGTCCTTTGGCAATGTGCACCACGCAGACCAGGTTCTCTGGTCCTGTGTCCCCACAAGTGGATCTCTCCTCTTGGTGAGGTGGCACTGAGTATCAGCTATACCCCATTGGGCCTTTGAAGCTAGGGGAAGGATCAAAGGGTATTCCTTTGGACCACAGATGTGTCCCCTAAATTCCCGTCCTGTCTGCCATGAGGTTACAGAATGCAGATCTCTGTCTTTATGGGGCTGTCCTCTGGACCCAGAGGCCGGGTGTTACAATGTCTGCCCTCCCATATATTCCGTCAGACCCACAAATGGCAGAGGTCGGCTCTCTCAATTGCACGCCCAATGCTTTATGACTGGGGAATGTCCAGATGTGTTTCCCTGGACTCCAGTGCTAATGAGTGCCAACTACCGTGGCACACAAAGAGTTTGATGCATAGAAATGTCTAATTTGCATAAGTGGCATTTCCACGGGGGAACAAACTTTTACAACGCACTACACTTACAACGCAATTTTTACAACGCAACATCCACTACAACGCATTCCATTACATCCCATGACACTACAACGCATTTTTAAAAACTACCTTTACAACGCATTCCATTACATCGCATACTACCTTTACAACGCATACCATTACAACGCATAATATTACACTACACCACGGGTACTCATAGTACGGCCCGCGGGCCGTCAGCGGCCCGGCAAGCCTTCCTTGGCGGCCCGCGGACATTGCAGACATAGTGCCTGTGCTTGTCAGCGAACACCGCCGGTTACAGCAGCGCGGAACTGTGAGGCCGGGCGATTCTTTTAAAGGCCATTTACTTGTTAATGAGGCTTTGTTGTATTTCACCTCTTCTTAGCGCCCCTGCGTCTCCCCTCTGAATGAGTGGAGATGCAGGGGCGCTAAGAAGAGGTGAAATACAACAAAGCCTCATTAACAAGTAAATGGCCTTTAAAAGACCCGTGAAGTACTTGGGTGCGGCGGCCGTGTGCGTTCCCTGGAAGCTGTCAGCGAGGGGTGAGGTGACAGAGGACAGCAGGGTGAGGTGATGTAGGGCAGCAGGGAGTGAGAGCAGGGGGTGAGGTGACAGCGGGAGGAAGACAGAGTGCGACAGAGGGAGGAAGAGGGAGGGAGAGAGAGGAAGAGGAGGAAGACAGGGAGAGGAGGAAGACAGGGAGAGGGGGGAAGACGGGGAGAGAGAGAGAGGGAGACAGAGGGGGAGGGAGGGAGAGGGAAGGAGACGGAGGGAGAACGGAGGAGGGAGGGAGGGAGACAGAGTGAGGGAGACAGAGGGAAAGAGAGCAATAGAGAGAGGGAGGGAGACGGAGAGAGGGAGGGGGAGGGAGAGGGAGAGAGAGAGGGGGACAGAAAGAAAGGGAGACAAACAGTGAGTGAGACAGAGGGAGGGAGAGAGAGGGAGGGAGACGGAGAGGAAGGGAGGGAGAGAGGGAGACCGAGAGAGGGAGGGAGAGAGAGGCAGGGAGACAGAGGGAGGAAGGGAGGACAAAGGGAGGGAGGGAGACAGAGGGAGGGAGGCAGACAGAGGGAGGGAGGCAGACAGAGGGAGGGAGGGAGACAGAGGGAGGGAGACGGAGACAGAGGGAGGGAGACGGAGACAGAGGGAGGGATAGGGTGGGAGGTAGAGAGAGGGAGAGGGAGGGAGACAGAGGGAGAGAGAGAGAGGGAGGGGACAGAGTGAAAGGGAGACAAACAGTGAGTGAGACAGGAAGCAAGAGGGAGACAAACAGGGAGGGAGACAGAGAGAAAGGGAGACAAACAGAGTGATGGACGGAGAGAGAGACAGAGAGAAAGGGAGACAAACAGAGTGATGGACGGAGAGAGAGAAAGGGAGACAAACAGAGTGATGGACGGAGAGAGAGACAGAGAGAAAGGGAGACAAACAGAGTGATGGACGGAGAGATAGAGAGGGCGGGAGACAGAGTGAGAGATAGATAGATAGATAGGGCGGGAGACAGAGTGAGAGATAGATAGAGAGGGCGGGAGACAAAGTGAGAGATAGATAGATAGATAGATAGAGAGGGCGGGAGACAGAGTGAGAGATAGATAGATAGAGAGGGCGGGAGACAGAGTGAGAGATAGATAGATAGATAGATAGGGCGGGAGACAGAGTGAGAGATAGATAGATAGATAGATAGATAGATAGAGAGGGCGGGAGACAGAGTGAGAGATAGAGAGAGGACGGGAGACAGAGTGAGAGATAGATAGATAGATAGAGAGGGCGGGAGACAGAGTGAGAGATAGATAGATAGATAGAGAGGGCGGGAGACAGAGTGAGAGATAGAATAGTAATTTTTACCCCTATACTATCCAACACTTACCCTACTGTTGCACCCCCTGGAGTTAGAATAGTAATTTTTACCCCTATACTATCCAACACTTACCCTACTGTTTCACCCCCTGGAGTTAGAATAGTAATTTTTACCCCTATACTATCCAACACTTACCCTACTGTTGCACCCCCTGGAGTTAGAATAGTAATTTTTACCCCTATACTATCCAGCACTCACCCTACTGTTGCACCCCCTGGAGTAAGAATAGTAATTTTTACCCCTATACTATCCAACACTTACCCTACTGTTGCACCCCCTGGAGTTAGAATAGTAATTTTTACCCCTATACTATCCAACACTTACCCTACTGTTGCACCCCCTGGAGTTAGAATAGTAATTTTTACCCCTATACTATCCAACACTTACCCTACTGTTGCACCCCCTGGAGTTAGAATAGTAATTTTTACCCCTATACTATCCAAAACTTACCTTAAATGCAATGTAATATTATGCGTTGTAATTGTATGCGTTGTATAGGTAGTATGCGATGTAATGGAATGCGTTGTAAAGGTTGTTTTTAAAAATGCATTGTAGTGTCATGCGATGTAATGGAATGCGTTGTACTGGATGTTGCGTTGTAAAAATTGCGTTGTAAGTGCATGCGTTGTAAAAGTATGCGTTGTAACGTCATACATCCATTTCCACGCAATATATGCCAAGCCCACTCTTACCATTGGAACGGGTTTGGCCTAGCGAAGCCATTGATAGGAAGCCTCACGAGGCTGCGTCACTACAATCCATTATTGCAGCTTAAAATCCAGGCGACCCCTTTCCCATGCTCGTTTAAGAGAAAAGAAAGCCTCCTCTGTAGGGGAACCCTCATCGGTCTTTTTAATTACCTGGGCAGTGAACACCCATGGGTGCCTGCCCAGCCCCTCACCTTCCAGCCTAGTTGAGGCCAAAAGCCTCCTGGATGAACCATACCAAGCAGCTTCTAAACTCAATAAAAATCCCTTAGTTCATCTCTAACCACAATGGACACCTTACCGGCAGCATTAACCCTAAACTTATCATACCCTACCCACATCTCCCACCTTGAGACTGACCCTAGCCCTTAAAGGTTCCTTCCAGTGGAGACAAAATGTGGTTCTCTCGTATAGAATTTCCATTTATAGTCGTAAGCACTGAATAGTACCGCCCACGTGCGGGGACCTCAGAGCACTTTTTCACAATATATCTTAAGTGTAGATGTTCGCCTTTCTTCCGGAAGGACAGCAGAATCACTTAAAGATGACAAATTATGCAGCCTGTAGGAGTAGGCCCCAAAGGCCCAGTTCTTAAGAAAGGGGCCAGGAGAATGATTAAATATGCATTTAATTTCATGATTATTTAATATAACAGCATAAATCTTTCTTAAACCCTTTTTTGATAGAGCGTAGAAATGAAGGAGAGCAGGACCGTGTAGCCCCGTAGGCTGTCCCATGCTTTTATTCCGTCCAGCAATATTTATTTTCAATTCATATACAAGGTATTAAATGTATTCAGTTTCTTCCTTTCTTCGGGTCAAGAGGTGATTATCCCAGGTGCATCGCGGGTAAGAGGAGCTTTGACAGTCATTCAATGACAGGACTGCAAGGTTTTCAGTGTTCGACTGCGCATGCACAGCAAATTCAAAATTGAGTTTTTCGGACACCCTTCAGGCCCAAATACAAGCTAATAAAAAAGGCAAAAAGGACATATTAGAATACGAAAATAATTGAATGCACTGTATACCACTTATTTCTATTCTATTCCCATTATTTTATTTTAACTATGGCATTAATGGTTAAGCAAAACACTTGAGTTTTAATTCAAGCAAAGTCATATGCATTAGAATGTGAGATTTGAAGCGGCCATCTTAGGCACTACTGCGCAGCTGCAAACAATTCACACCACAAGCAAAGATCGTCATACTACGTAGATGTGGTAGACTCATGCGCAGAGGTGTTCCCGCATTTTCGGCGGCCTTATTAAGACACTTAGGTTACTGTTAGTAAAAGCACATAGGTAAGCTTCCCCTGATACTAAAAATGTCATGTAATGCAGTTATTAGTAAATACAAACATCTTGATTAATTTATTACACGTTCTTTCGAGAGGGTTGTGTACAAGCAAGTTTCTTTACGTACGAAACCTTTCTCCATCAACTCCATTTGCCATAATCTGGCTTGCAATTCTCTTCCATAAAAGTTCACCTGGCAGCTCTTACTGCCTACAAAAAAGTCGTTCTCAAATCTCTTTTTTGAATATCCCCATCATAAAGGAATTTTAGAAAGGTTGAAGAAGGTTCTTCCTCCCATTAGTCGTCCTTCTCCTCCCTGGGAGATTAAGATAGTACTTTTGCGTCTTATGCAGGACCCCTTTGAGCCGATCCACAAAGCATCCCTGCAACACCTTTCTTGGAAGACAGCTTTCCTTGTAGCAATAACATCGGCTTTCAGGGTTAGCGAGATCTAAGTGCTTTGTTCTCATGAACCATATTCAGTATTCCACTAAAGCAAAGTGGCCAGGAAAACTCACCCAAAATTCCTCCCCAAAGTTTTGGGGACTTTCATGTTAACCAAACCATCTCCTTACCAACATTCTTTCAGAATCTCTGTGCTTCAGCTGAAAGACCTCCTCATTCTCTAAATATGAGGAGAGTTTTTTGAAATTCTATCTCGATAAGGCAAGGGACATCCGTGGAAAGTACCAATTATTTATCAACTAAGGTTCGGTCCATACGGGTTTAGTCACTTCCTTACAATCCATCTCCCGATGGATAGTTTCCTGCATCCTTTTGTGCTACCAAAAAGCTGACAAGACACTAGCAGCTAAACCTAAAGCGCACTCCACTAGAGCTTATGCGGCTACCGCTGCTTTCTTGAGGAATATCCCTCTTCCGGATATTTGCAAAGCAGCCACGTGGAGATCTGTCCATACATTTGCCAAACATTACTGCCTAGACTCGGAGGCTAGAGCAGACGCTCAAGTAGAACAGGCCTCTCTCAGAAATCTCTTTACTTAAATGGCTACCTTAGTTCACTCTGTCTTCTCCACCGCGTTCTGTGGAGATGGGCTTGCTACTCTATTCAGTGCTCATGACTTTAAAAGGAAATCCCCTACCAGAGAAGGAATAGTTTCTTACCTGTAACTCCAGTTCTCGATTAAGGGAACTTCCGTTCTAGTCTTAAGCAACCCTCCCTCCTCCCTGCTGGAGTAACAATGGGACCTTAATATCATCACTCATCACTTTTAAAAGGAACTGAAGCAACTGCCAGAAGCAGAGCATGATGGGATACTGGTGCTCTCTGGGTTCTTAAAGGCGCAGCCTCTATTTTAAGTTCATATAATGACAGCCTATGGGGCTACTCTGCCCTGTTTCCCTTACTCTTTATTCTCTATCAAAACAGGGTTTGTGAAAGAGATTTATGCTGTTGTATTAAAACATCATGAAGTTATACGCATATATAATTCTCCTGGCCCCTTTTTTAAGGACAAGATGAAGAATTGGGCCATTGTAGACCAGTCCTGTAGCCTCGTCTTAATATTGGTCATTCCTAAGTGACTCTCTGGCCTTCCTGAAGAAACGTGAACATCTACACTTAGGAAGATATATCGTGAAAAAAGTGCACCTGGGTCTCCGCATGTGGGCGGGACTGTTCTGTGGTTATGACTATAATGTAAATTGCCCTACGAGAGAACTGGAGTTACAGGTAAGAAACTATTCCGTCTAGACTGTCCCTTTGTATGATGATGTCATTTAGGGTTTTGAGGTGCTTTGTGACATCGTTCTCTGGGTCACCCCTTTTATATATTTAGGCGTCTCAGGATTCGTGTTAAGGATTAAACTTTGTTGAGGGTTAGAGCTTGCATTGTTTGAAAGGGTCTATCCTGTGAATATAGGTCAACCCAAAATCCCAGGTGATGTCATCAAACAAACATTCATTCTTGTCTCTTCTTGGTGATTGCTAGAGGTGGGGGGCTGAGGAAAGTGAACCCTTTTCTTCCTCTTCACTGGATGATTCTTTTAATAACAACAAAATGACTTTATATTATGTTTCTTTATTATTATTCCATGTAAGACGTCTTCACGATCAGAGAGCTCTGCTCAGGGGGGGGAGCAGCTGAAGGTCAATGAAATATATAAACGTGTGTTTGTATTGTGGTTTGTTGTATCTGCTGCCTGACTGGGGGCGTAAAGTTAGTTTACAGCTGACACCTGTTTCTTTTATTCATTTTACTAGAATGCCACAACAATAGGACAGATGTTTAAAGGGTCTGGATGAAAGCCACGCCTCAGGAAGTTCAACGCTGGACACCACTCTATCCGGAAATGTTACAGACCCTCTAAGACACCCAGTTCCTGATTGGAGGACTGATTTTTACAAACCGACTGAGACCCTCTGGGAGAAAGCTCCTGTTCTGCTGCTCGCTGTATATGCACGAATACTCTGCAGCTGTACAACCTATCCATAATCCGTTTCAAATAAAGGGTGCTTGAAGTGTCAACATTTGTCCTGATAACAGACATCATGTGCTATGTGCGAGCCCATAACTTTAAGATGGCTTTGAATTACAGTGGGCCCTGTATCCAGCGTCTAATATTGGTGAAATATTCACAGGTAAAACAGATTTTCGCGCTGCTTGTCCTCTCCCTATCCTCGAAGCGCCAGCCCGTTCCCTCTCTGATAGACAATAGAGGGCGCTTTGAAAGGCTGTGCGTCATCACTGCAAGGCGCGCTACATTTTGTGTGAAATGGCCGGACACACCAGTGAGTGACCCATAAAAACGGAAATACATTTCTTTGAAATCATTCTCGGTAACAGACCTTCCTCCAGTTATTTGGGTTGCGTGTCATTATTGTTTCCTCTGAAGTAAAGATATGGCGTAAGAGCATGATACAGAAACATTAATCGTGACTTTTGCTTCACCTCCTCACACGCTGCATTTGCTTAACCGACCATTTCTTTATTAGCTCCTAATGGCGAGGTCTGTGGGGTTACAACACCTGAGAGAAGCCTGCGAGACAGCCCTACTCTTTAATCACTGAGATGGCTCAGATGACCGGCTATTTGAGTGCACTGAGGAACAAATAGTCGATTGCACCATAGTGTATGTATATTACTATGCAGAAAATAGTAAATAAACGCATTGATAGAATAGTGGGGTATGGCCTCTCCTTCGATGTGTCTGTAAAACTCACCTTTTGTCCTGAGTTTTTGTCCTGAATTTTGACCCTTTGTCCTGTAGTCTTGTCCTGAATTTTGACCCTTTGTCCTGAATTTTTTACAGCCACGTCCAGAATTTGCCTCCATGTCAGTTGGTCACCCTACTGGTGAGGTGACAGGAGGCCATAAACAGAAGCAGCTTGCCATGCCATGGGCTCTGGAGGGAGGAGGCCCAGCCAATGCTGTCACTGCGCAGAGAGTCCCATTATCATTCAGTATGTGATAATGAGGCCGACATACAGCATGATGATGGGCGGATAGCATCCTGTGCCAGGTGGGGGAGGGCCTGCTGCAGGGCACTGATCACAGCAGGAGGGTGGCTGCCCCTGCAGTGAGAGTTACAGGACTCTTAGACTGCTTGAAGTGGACAGCGCCCCAATGTCCAGATGATAATGGGCCGATAGCAGCCTGTGCCAGGTGGGGGAGGGGCGGCTGCAGGGCACTGATCACAGCAGGAGGGTGAGCTGGCCCCTGCGGTGAGAGTTTCAGGCTGCTTGCAGGGGGCAGCTCGCTCTAATGTCCGAAATTGCAGTCAAAAGGCGTCCTCGAAAGAATTCCTCACGGACAACGGACAAGAGGCCCAAATTAAGGGCAGTTCGTGAAATGTACGGACAGTTGGTCACCCTAGGTGTAACGGACTCTGGGGCCGTTTCTCCACCAGGGCGGAGGAGATTCGTCCGAGTGCTTTCTCGCAGTGCGAGAAGCAGAAACATAAAATGGTAAGAACTTCCCGTTATTTCCATTTTATATTTCGTTGCCGGTGGGCGGGTTGGCACGGCTGCTCTGCGAGCAGGTGAGGAAATTTAAAATACGGCCCCAGCTTTGCTCATAAACACTACTACGCTGTTGCCCTCACTCAGGCCCCTTCAACATTCATAGCGTTTCTTTCACGTTCTATACTGTTGCACATATTACACGACCTTCCCTTTTCCCCGAGCTAAGTCCATTCTGAGACCCGGCTCGAAGCAACTAATTCCCCAGATAACCATCTATTGACCCTTGGTGACTGTTCTTGGCCTCTGCAGTTGTTTTACGAATCACCATCTTCAACACGCAAACACGTCCTGTCGTAAATTAATCCAACCTAGGAATGGCTATGCCACCTGACCTATAGGGTCGGGGAGAGAGCACGACCTTAGGGAAGGAATTTCTATTACCCATTATCCTGTATCTTGTACAAAGAATGTTTTCTTGTGGATGATTTGTATTTTTATTACACATGAAGGGGGGTTGTTGCTTTAGGGGATTCAAGCGCTACAAAAGACTGTGAGCCACGGATTGAAGTGGCAGTCTCCTGAGAACCTACCACGGATGTACTTCTAGGACAACTGTACCTAGCTGCAGCTAATAAATTGAAGTTCCTATGCCAGACAGAGTGTTCCGTGTCTCTCTAATTTGGAAGGCAAACTCAGAAGATTTCAGGCGTACCCTGCGCCGCCAGGCTTAAGAAGCCAGGTTCTTCAAATGGTGCCCTCTGTGAGGCCGCTTCAGAGGTCGTGGGTCCAGCCCAAGGATCGTGAGGAGCCCCGCAAGGAAATTCCGGAGGACGCGCACCACGTGATCGACCCCTGCATGTCGTAAGTGGACCGAAGGTTTTTTACCGTGTGGCTTCTCCCTCCCAACGGCTGAAAAGACCTGCTGCCCTGACTGCGGCCACGCTTTGGCTCCCTTTGGTAATTTGTATCGCGAGACATCAGATGGACCTCTGGTGGCGTACGGACACATCTGGATAAGTTAAGTATAGTGGCCACTCCTTTGTCTTTGTTCGACTTTTGCAAAAGCCGAAACCGAGGGGTGAGTGCAGTTTTTGTACTATAAAGTGACTAATTAACCCCTTGAAGTTTGTAAAGAAACTATTGTGGTAGCGATGCCTGGTTTCAGTAAGTTTGGAAAATGGTTTTGTTGTAATCGCGATAGGGCTTCCCGACTGGAGGACTCTTGTCCAATTCCTCCGGCCGGAACTCCCACTTATGAAGTATATTCTAAACATGGTATTGGCCCCATAGCTTTTAATGAGGCATGGGTTCGCTATACTAGGAAAGATGGTGTTTTACGATGGCCACAGAACGGCAGTTTTGAGCTCAATATTTTAGATAATTTGGAGAACACTTTGTTTAAGCGAAAAGCCCGGCCAGCTAGGTTTGACTCTTTTCGCCTATGGCGTAAGGAGGCCAAACACAAAGAAATAAAACAAGCTAAAAGGGATAGGAGGGATATGTCTAGTTTGCAAGCTCCGCAACAGTTTAAAAATAATGAAACCGATCATGCGATTGAGTTCTCAGATAGGCAACATCGTATGGCGGTAGATAAATGTTATTCAGTGTTTCCAACTTCCCCTACGGAGAAAAATGTGGACCCTGAGAAGGATCCTTTAATGTCCCATCTGTTGAGATTACCCCCGCCCTATGCGCAGGGAGCTAATGTACCTTTTGGATTACCGCCTGCCCCCGGAGCGAATGCACCTTTATTATTAGCACCTGCCCCGCCTGTTCTACCTGTTGTCCCACCTGTCGCTCCTCAACCGGTTCCTGAACCGCAAAGACAGTTTTCTCAGGCATTGCCGAGCTCTCCCTTACCTTCGGCTCCCTCCGTAAATGTAACTTCCTCTTCTGCCCCGCCTAATATTCTGTCCCCTGTTCTAATGACAAATTCTCGCTCCGCTCGGAGGCGAATGATCGATATCGTTTCTGGCCTTTTGTCCCCTCTCTTTGGGACATTTCAAATGACCCCCGTTCCTCCTCGTAGACAAACTCGTAGTCAGCTACCAGGTCCGGAGGAACGGGAAGTGCTAGACCTTCAAGCCCGAAGGTGGATCACGAATGACCCCCAGTATAGTGTGCAAGATATTATGGTCACCTTTCAGCAGTGGGAGGCGCCAACGCAGAGATATGTTTTTGATACCATGTGTAACATTTTAAGTCAAGAGTGGGAGGAAATGGGTTTGGGACGAGCCCCCCAGGGTCTGCTCGATGTACAGGCCGAGTTTGATAGAGGGCTGATTGTGGGCGCAGAGATCGACGACGCGGTAGGAACGATTGTCACTTTTAGAACGATGCTTGCCTGCCGGTCCTTACCGAAACGCGATTCCTCCGTCAGGTGAAAATTAAAGCACTATCCCATGAGAGAGGTTCCCCCAGTGTGGAGAGAGGAGGTTGCAGCCCAGGGTGCTAATCCTCTTATACCTGCTCACTTTCAACGCGTGTGGGTACACGTTCCGTGGAAGCGATCTGAGGTATTGGCCCTTAAGCAGTCGTTACCGGACCCCCGTAAAAATCCTGCAGGGTACTACAAAGAGTTGTCTCAAACTGTCGATGCATGTATCATGAATTTGGCCGATATAGACATGCTAATGGGTAATATGGTCCCACAACCATTATGGGCTAGGATTCGGAAGGAGGACCATCCCGGGGAATTAGGGGGTGATTGGGCTGCCATACTCGCCGCGGACAGACTCCAAGTGGGTAGTGCCAAACCTGAGCCTCTAATTACAGAACTCCCAGCTAGGATTATTACTTTACTAAAGACTATGATGCCCCCTCTGCGAGTTAATTGGGATAAGTTAGCAGCTTGTAAGCAGAAAGCGGATGAAAACGTCTCTGATTTCTTCACTCGTTTCGAGGAGACGTTCATCGATCATAGTGGTCAGGATATGAGCACGGAAGGTGGCCAACGATTGTTTGTAGACAAATTTGTGTCTAATTTGGTTCCGGAAATATCTAATAAGTTGAAGAATTCCGAAAGCGCGTGGGCGGTCTCCTCTTCGGCCCAGATATTGGCTACTGCCCAGTATTATGAAAATAGGGATAAAGAGGAAAGAGACAAACTTGATAAAAAGACCAAAGAGTTGAAAACAAAAGTTCTTTTGCAGCAAGCTTATCCTCCTCGCTCCGCCCAACGTGAATATCAGCCGTCTCCACAATTCCAGAGACAGTTGCAGAGGTCTGGGCCTTTCGTTCCCCGACCACCACTGGGCCAAAATCAATGCGCTTATTGTAAAGAAGACTGCCATTTAAAGTATAATTGCCCGGTTTTGTTACAACGCACGAGCGGTATTCCCGCGTCACGAGGCCAGAGTGGTTATCAGTCAGCACCAAGAGGTAGAGGACGAGGTACGCCACCTAATAACCAACGTTCCATGCCCCCTGGAAACTCCACGAATTATTTTGATCAGCAAAATGTTCAGTCTACCAACTATTACAACAGTGATTACTCTACCGAGGATGAGAGTCAGAATTCCCAACCTAGCTAGGACAGCCATGGACAAAGTAAGGGAGGTATCAGATCCAGTGGACCAAAGTGGGCCTTATGTTGATGTTGAAGCACTAGGCGTTACAGAGCCATTCCTATTAGACACTGGTGCAACAAAGAGCTCTATGATTCACTCTAAACTCCCTGGGGCACCTTTGTCTGGCTGTACAAATGTTTCTGTAGGTTTTTCTGGCGCCCCAGTTCAAAACCCAGTTTCATGCCCTTTGCCCATTTCAATAGGTCCTTATAAATTGGAGGCCCCGCTCCTTTTAACAACTGGTTGTGGTGAAAATTTGTTGGGCTTAGATTTATTGAAGAGATTGTATGCGACCTTACACTGTTCCCCTTCTGGTATACGTCTTACCTTAGGTAAGAAATTGGCCTCACCGATATACTTGTCTAAAGATCAGCTTCCCCCTGAATTACAATCTCTTCCAGCCACCCTCTGGGCCACCGGCCCCAATGATGTGGGCCTACTGCGGATTCCTCCCTACAGTGTAACACTGAAGCCTAATACTAAATTTCCTCGCATTCCACAGTATAAAATTTCCAGTGACGGCGAGAAAGCTCTTTTGACTATAGTTCATGATTTGGTACAAATCGATGTGGTTGAAGAGACTAGGGGAAATGTATGTAATAGCCCTGTTCTGCCTGTTTTTAAACGAACCAACTCTTCTCAGCCACCTGTCTACCGTTTTGTGATTGATCTCAGAGAGGTCAACAAGATTGTGATACCTCAATTCCCTGTTGTCCCGGATATTAATGCCCTGCTGACGATGATACCAGCCTCAGCTTCCTGGTTTTCCGTCATTGACCTCAAAAATGCTTTCTTCAGCATTCCCATTGCTGAGGAAAGTAGGGATATTTTTGGCTTCTCCTTAGCAGGCCGAAGCTTCCGGTTCAAGCGAGCTCCTCAAGGCTATTGCGAGAGCCCCTCCATTTATAGTCAAGCATTGAAATCACAGCTCGATACTTTGTGTTTACCACCAGGGGCTACTCTCATTCAATATGTGGATGACCTGTTGGTGGCAGCAGATTCTGAAGACACTTGTAAAAAGGCTACCATTTCACTGTTACGCCACTTATCTGACCACAACCACAAGGTTTCACCATCAAAATTGCAATATTGCTGCCAAGAGGTTACCTACCTAGGTCATCTCTTGTCAAAGGAGGGACGGCGATTGACCCCAGAATGTATCCAAGCAATTGCCCAAATGCCTATTCCTTGGACGCAAAAAGAGGTGCGTGCCTTTTTAGGTATTACCTCTTATTGTAGACAATGGATCCCCAATTTTTCCCTCCTGGCAAAACCCTTGTTGGCACTAACTCTTAAAGACACACCACACCCTCTCCCATGGTCTGCGGAATGTCAGAAAAGCTTCACTGATTTGTGCACTGCCTTGTGCTCTGCCCCTGTGTTTCATATACTTCTGATTACAGTAAGCCTTTCACACTCTATGTTCATGAGAAAGAAGGTTGCGCGTTATCAGTTTTAACGCAACGATTTGGGGACAAGCAACGCCCCTGTGCCTATTTTTTGGCCACGTTAGATCCAGTGGCCAACGCATTACCTAGCTGTTTGAGGGCTACAGCAGCAGCGGCAGTTTCCATTCGCCATTCTGCTGGATTGGTATTAGACAATACCCTTATGGTCATGGTACCGCATGCTGTAGACACCCTCCTAAATAGAACAAAGACTCAACACCTCACGAGTGCCCGCCTTTCGGGGTACGAATTGACGCTCTTGGCTAGCCACATACACATTAAGCGATGTAATACTTAAACCCTGCAACATTGCTACCAATTCCAGTAGAAAATGACACTCGGGAGCAACACGACTGCTTCCTCCGCACGGAGGAAGAGACAAAAGGCAGAGTTGATTTAAAGGATACTCCACTCCCGGACCCGGATGGGACCTTATGGGTGGACGGTTCTTGTTTTAAGCTTCCCAATAGTGAAACGACCTCAGCCTATGCAGTCACTACCTTGTACACTATCGTAGAAACAGCGCGTATTATACATAACTCAGCCCAGGCAGCTGAATTGATAGCACTGACTAGAGATTGTGTGTTGGCTGAAAGGAAAAGGGTGAATGTGTATACTGATAGTCAGTATGCGTTTGGAGTGGCCCATAGTTTGGCCGCCTGTGGAAGGAAAGAGGGTTTCTCACATCCCATGGCACTAAGATACAGCATGGCCAATTGGTAAATGACCTCCTTGAATCGCTCACCTTGCCCACTCAGATAGCGATTGTGAAGTGTAGCGCACATAAGAAGATCATTGATGATGTAGGTCAAGGAAATGCTTTCGCAGACCACATAGCGAAAGAGACAGCTAGAGACACTACAAGCCGCATGTATTTTGTGGGCTCTGCTAGATGGGTTGCACAAGGTGGGATGTGTGAGAATACTGTGGACAGTGTGAAAATGATCCAGGCAGAGGCCACAGAGAAGGAATTGAGTACGTGGAAAGAAAGTATAGGAAGATTGGATGTGACAGGGTGCTGGACAGACTTGTCAGAACATCAACGCTGGTTGTTACCAGATGGTTATGTACTCCCAGTAGTTACCATGGCACATGGTCCAGCCCACATAAGTGCTAAAGGTATATGCAAGCTTCTGGCTCCGGTATGGAAGAATGTGGGGATCCCTAAATGTGCAGACAATCTGGTTAGGCATTGTATTGTATGCTTAATGCATAACCCGGGGAAGGGAACACCAACACCAGCAGGACACTTTGCTCCCCCAACTTACCCTTTTGAGGTTTTACAAATAGATTACATCCACATGGAATGATGTAACAATCTGAAGTACGTTCTTGTTGTGGTATGTGCCTTCTCCCGATGGGTAGAGGCCTATCCCCTGAAAGATAATAATGCTCTATCCACGGCAAAAGTCCTTTTGAAGGAGTTTCTGCCAAGATTTGGGTTACCGAGAATTATTTCAACGTTAAGTGAGTTTGTGGGTCAGATCATGCAGAAAGTATGTGCAGGCCTTGGCATTCAGCAAAAATTCCACGCAGCAAACCATCCTCAGTCAGCAGGTTTGGTGGAATGCTATAACGGCACCCTTAAGCTTAAGCTGGCGAAAATACAAGCCAGCACGGGTCTTGCCTGGCCTGATGCCTTGCCCTTGGCTCTCTTATCCACCAGAACAACCACCCATTCCCGTATGGGGCTTAGTCCTTATAAGGTTGTCTTTGGACGCCCTGCAAATGTTTGGGGAGTCCCAAGGCCAAAGAAATACTCAGAGATAGAGCATCCATTGTTGATTGACTATTTACATGATCTAACCACTAAGTTACGTGTCCTTCACCAACAGGTACAAGATACTTTGCCCCAGGCTTCAACGGATCCTGGTCACACTATACGGCCGGGAGACTGGTTCTGCGTCAAAAACTTCCAGAGGTCAAAGAACTTGGAACCTCGCTGGAGGGAACCTCGTCAGGTGCTACTGACGACGCGTACTGCAGTAAAGGTGGTCGGCAAAAAGAACTGGGTACATGGGGTACATTGCAAGAAAGTACCCCTACCATTGCCTTATGATCAATGGGTTCATAAACGAATTAGTGACTCTGAAACCGGAAGAACACCAAGATTTGGACTATTCAGCGATGCACGCGTAGACTTTGCCGGAGCAGGACAAGACGACGACGAAGTCCTCCAGACAGCTATACCACCGGCAGTGAAATTGGACACTACTAAACCACATCTCCTTTTCCAAGAACAAACTGTGCCTGGTTCCCAGAGGTACGATTTGAGGCCCAGACTGAACAAAATACCTCAATAGTGCTTCATTGACTTTGTCTTTATCCCGATTTCCACATGATTGCAGGGCCGTGATCGTAAGTCTCAGAATTGTGACCCAAGATGTGGCTCTAGGCCTGTGGGACTTGTAGGAAAGTATGAAGAACTACAGACAATCACAGCTGAGTGAAGCAACCTCCCGTCACGGGCAATATTTAGAGCTGGAAATGACTGTTAACAAGGGAATGGACAAAATACGAACAAGGGGCACAAAGCATTGTAAATTATTGCATAATCGTTTTATAATGGTTTTAATAATATTGATTTTGATATGTATTATATTGTCTTGTATAGGATGGGGACTACATGTAATTTTTACACAGCCTACCCCCAAAGTTACGGTTGAAATGCATACACATGTCACTCTACCACCTCATGTTGAGTCAAGAAGGAGTGAATTCCGCAACAACACATTTGTTTCCATGCTACACCAACATCAATTGGCCACTAATGCGACAAACTGTTGGGTTTGTGGTCTTCTGCCAAGTTCGGTGAATACTGGAATGCCATACATTACCTTTCCTTTTTCATTTAACGCCTCTTGTAGTGCATGGTGGGAATTGAGCGCCAGTTGGGTCTTTTCTGGATTTGGGGATACACAAGAAGTAAGGAGCTTGGGAGTATATCTATACCATTTATGTTGGCGAGATAGAAAAAGGATATATGGGACGGATAGTGAGAAGTCAGAATATGCTGATCGCCAAACTAAATTTACGGATTTGTATTTTCTGCCCTCTAATAGAACCTCTCGAAAAGGACAAACTTTTCTAGTGGTACCTGGACAAGCACCATTCTGTATTAGGAAAGGAGGGTTAGAATATAAAGGTACAAGCAATTGCCAACATATTGTGACCTTGAATGGGACAGATTGGTCTCGCATGGTTCCCTCACGTAATACATACTTCGTGTGTGGAAATAAGGCTTACACTTCTCTACCAGGTAATTGGAGAGGCACTTGTTACATCGCTTGGTTGTTGCCCCTACATATATAGCAGATGCCAAACACCATTTACAGAAAAGAGGGGTGGCGTCTGGCCAGGATACGTCAGGACAAGAAGTCGGGGATGTCCTGAAAGGACTCATTCCATTCTGGGGCTCAATAGCCAACAGTAGAGACATAAGACAACTAATTCGAGTTGTAGAAGCCACTGTCAATGAAACAGCTGGAGCTTTGAGTAACATCACTGCAGAACTCGCTGCTGACCGCCTTGTCACGCTTCAGAACAGGATGGTATTAGATATCATCCTTGCTGACCGTGGGGGCGTATGCAGATTGATCGGATCTAGCTGCTGCATTTTTATTCCAGACAACGCCCCTACAGTATACCAAGCCATCACTAAGCTACATAAGATCGCTGAGTCCGTTCACCAGGATGAAGGGAATTGGTCTCTGATGGGATGGTTTGGGGGACTACTGTTTACATGGGGATGGAAGATTCTTACCTTTGTCGGAGCGACTTTGGCTATTCTCTTCTCATGTTGCCTTTGCCTACAATGTGGTCCAGCTATATGCGGACTCTGCGCCACCCTGTTGTTGCAGGGATTCTGCTTTTGCACAGAACTATGCGCAGGAGACCAGGACCTCAGAGAATTGTGGTGTACCAGAAAATCCTCCTCAGAACCCAGAACCCCTTATCCGACTAGCTTAGTATCTCATTCGTTAACCTAGATCTAGCTAGGTGGTCCCAATGTATAGACAAACCAGAACAAGCGACTTAGATATTTCTCAGGAGTGGTGGGAATCTGAAATACCTGTTTGTACTTATTTATTAGTCCACAACGGAATAATACAGACACGGTAAAGTTTAAAGAGTTTATTTTATAAACCTCGCGTCCTAAGATGCAGTACTTTGGCTAACACTAGCAGACTAACAATACAGATCAGAATCATGAGCATTATTACAATACCATATATAATGAAAGGAGCAATCATACTATTAATGACAGTGGTATATGGCCACACTCCTTTCACTATAATCTAATACATTATTATTATTAGACTATTAGAAGGTCTCTTAAGCTAACAGGGGGGACCCCATACCGTATAGATCAGCTTAGTAGAATCACATCAAAGGATCAGCTCTCACAGCATACATCAGCTCTTCTTGTTCGAATCAATGTAAAACCAAACTGTTCTGCAATATTAAAGACGCTCGTCCTTCAAACATTGGCAGCTGTATGCATGACAAGTGTCTACGATCAATCTAAACACAACACTCTGTACCTTCTAGTGACCCAGACGCGTTCTTTGCATGATGTACAGACCAAGGGCACATTTCACGGTTAAGAATGTATAACAACCGTTTGTTATTCTGTAGGGCAAAGACGAGTCAGCATTTTACAAAATGAATAACACATAACAACAGTGTCGTGTGCAGCGCAGCAGAAACAACAAGCTTGCTTGTTAACTATGATCTCGGTTATGCTAACTTAGTGTTGTAAATAGGGCGTGGCTTAGTCCATCTCACACCCCCCCATGATCGGAGCACTAACCAATAGGGATACATTTATCAAGAACGCAGAGTTCAAGTGATTTAGAACGGACTCAAGGGCATATAAGGTAAGTGTAAAGTCCGAGAATAAAAAAATGTTTGTTTAAGAAATGAAAAAATTATGTGAAAAAAGGGAAGCAAAAGTTTCGTAGAAATTTAACAATTCTGGATGCAAGCTGCATTGACAATGTCAATCAGTCAATCCATGAAGGTATATGCACCGTAAGTTGTGACTGCTTCCAAGAGGAAATCATTGGAGCGTCCCGCAAAAGTATCAGCCATCCAGTTGAGCAAGTGAAAGGAACATACATGTTCGTCAATTATCGGAGCATTCAGCACCATGATAGGACAACTGTCAGTCTCCTCAATATAACTCCTTTCAAGGAAATCAATAGCTGCCTCTCCGATATCCCAGTTTCCACGGACTCCGTGTGCCGCACCCAAAGCCATAAACGCGACACCAGAACAGTCAAATTCATGAGCCACTAAGGGACACATTAGTTCATCAAAATCCGGGTCAGGTGACGCCAAGTTTGACAGGCACAAATCCAGAGCCCATTGGAAGGGACAATCTAGGCAATGAAAAACAGGTTGCACACACGTAAAAAAGGGAAACCGGAAAGACAATCCATACTTGACGCTTAATACCGCCAGCGGTAATGTGCCGTAGAAATCAAGCATCCGGCTACGAAGATGGAGCAAGCGCAGCATTCTGTCTTGCAGCTCCCGGTGTGCAGCCATAGCGAAGAGCGCAAATCAACAAGAGGATCCCAGCCACCAAAGCGAGGAGCAAGGGGAACCCTCCGAAGACACTCGAAAAAATAGAATGTAAAAATGCGGGGATCACACCAAAAACAGTCTGGAAAAATGTCACAATTTAAAAAAAATGTACAAGGCCAGTCGTAGACGAAGCATTAAAGATAGTTTGAATCAAAGTTCCAAAATGGAGGGGGAGGTCAGTATTTAAAAGAGCTTGTACCTCAGTGCGTGTGTTTGCAACATTAAGAAGAAATGTTTCACGGGATGAAGTTAACGCAACCTCTTTTTTAGACAAAAGAGCCCTTATTCTGCTCATCCTATTGAACTCTGCGTTCAAGGTTGGAATCGCTGGCCAGATGGATATATCCACTCGGCCTTGCGGGGGTGGGAAAAGGACGTTATTACAGCAAACTACTTTTCGTGAAACAGTCACTATGTAAGGAATACCCACTAGCATCCCACAGCAAACTTCACTATTTAAAAGCAAATAACTACCGTTGGCAAGCAGCTTAAAAGAAGACGTTATAACTGGCATTGGAATCCCCTTTAGGACACAAGCTAAATTAGGAGCGTGTATATTGCAAGCGCCATGTAATTGTATATGTCTGCAGACAACAGAGTGATCAGGAGCGGAAGTGCATTCTTCACCTTTTAAGTAAACTTCCTTGCCATCCCTCACGCATCTGTAAGTGAACGGAAGTGACCAAACTTCATGCAGAAACGCATCACCAAGTTGTTCGTATCTGCCGATAGCATAGTGTTTCATGCACGAACTAAACTTGAACAAACTGAACGGTAAAGTTACTAATCCGTGTACTAACCACACGGCTGAATTTAACTCAGCTACAGAAAAAGGTAAAGGTTCTAATTTTTCAATGTGTAGCAATGCATAAGTAGCATCCTTCATGGACATGAACTGCTGTTTGTCAGTCAAATTAAACGGAAGGAACAACGATGAAATATTCAAGTAATCCCAAGGGACTTTCCCTGCCTTTAACGTTTGCAATGTCCATGCAAACTGCATAATTGAACGCAATTGATTTTGACCATGGTACAACACAGATACATCATCTTGCACAATGTCTACGACAGAAGAAACAATATTATCTAATGTATAAATCCTAGAAGACAATGTATTTATACTATTATCTATCACAGCCAATACTTTTTCCATATTGGCCTGGTCAATAGCACGTAGTCTAGAAGCAGCCTCAATTTGCGACAACTTCCAAACTTCATTGTAAATAGCATAAGCCCATCGTTTAGATCTACTATTAACAGGACCCTTAATGAAATCATTCAAATCTATTTTTTCATTTAAACGTGACAAATGAAGTTTAACTGAAGTTAAGGTGGAATGTTGCAGCCATGACTGACATAACTTACCTACAGAGTAGGTAGTCACCGTGTGTGAAGATGTGAAACGAGGGTCAACCCTAAGTTGTGTATACCCCGGGGTCAAATCTAGAAAACGACTTTGACAGGAATCTGAGCTTGTTTGCCATACCAACCAACCCTCAGCATTCAATGTTGAAATATTGAAGGTGCCATTGGAAACAAGCGACTGCAACCCAGTAAGGGACAGATCTGAGTGATTTTCCCAACCAGGATAAGCACCCAAATCAGGGATCGAGGGGGAAATTAATTTTTTAGATATAGCCAATCCAAAACAGGTTGTCTGAAAAATAGATGAATTTAAAAATAAAATATGGTTAGGTATAAGACAGGCACGATGTAAAGCTTCTGTTCCTTGTACCTGCCACGGTTTAGTTCCCCAAACCGATTTAAGATCGATAGTAGCTTTCCATACGTCATAACCTCCAATAGCCAATTCCTCCATAAAGGCTTTGGAATATAATAATTTTGTGTGTGTCAGTCTGACCTTAGAAGCGGGTTCTACCGCTACCTTAAAGTAAAAAGACTCAGGGTTTGACACACTAAAATCCGAAAAGTATGTGAATTTTTTCAATAAAGTGGCAGAGCTTCCAGGCATAGGGACAGGACAATGTTCCCATTGTGTGAAATTAACAAAATTTCTGAAAGTATTTGCTCTGTGTAGGAAATGTGTGCCATAATGTTGAAAACAAAACTGCTCCTCATAGTTTGCAGTATTTAAATACAGATCTTCAGCATCAAATGCAGCATAATATTTTAAATCAGAAAACAGGGTTTCTATTGCTTGTACATCCCAATCATCTGAGCGGATGTTCTGTTTAACTACATCACCCATAGAAACACGAAAAACAGTTGGCACATTAATAACTTCGGTGGGACCATGAATTTGAAATTTCACCGCATCCCAAGCAATCCCATCACGTACAGGCCAGGCGGTGATGTTCACAAACGTCTGGTCTCTTTTCATGATGTGTGATGAGGAATGGGGGGCCAAAGTTCCATCAATTAATTGAATTGTAGAACGTTCATTCAGGTAGTGTCCATTGATAAGTCTAAAAAACACTACCACAAAGCCAATTGTCATGAATAAAAAAATACAAATCAGCACAAACCAGATGTAAGTCCAAGGTGCAACCAAAAAATGCCTCTTGAACCAGGCAAAAAATATAGAGATTTTGGAAGGGGCAGTGGAAGTCAATGATTCAGTTTCAAAGGAAGAATGGGACTGGGCAAGTGTTGTTGTATTTAAAAGGGGCAAAGCGACTTCTGTAGGATAAGCATACTCAGGATCAGCGGGTAAACCACCAGCCGTAGGTGGCGGATCATTAACTGTGATCATCTCAATGGAAACTTCAGGTACGATGATAGAGGGTGGCACCACAACAGAGTTTCTCAGCATCGAAGGGCAGGAAACCGAAGGTGTCATACTATGGAGCATCGGCCACCCTGTGTAACTTGACATTCTCAATTGAAATGTACCTTTTTTCTTTGCGACCAGGAAGTGGTGGTAAAACAACTGTACGTGTACCCAATACACCAAGCACTGGGACTGGTGCACGATAAGAGGGGCCAAACTCCTTCTTGTTCTCCACCTTCTCACGGACCAAATCACCAACTCGAGGCAGCCAGCCGACCACCGGAATCAGGAGCGCTTCTTCTGATGCAGAGGGCACGTGTTCTTTTGCCAGAGTGTCTCTTGCTTCTTGTAGATTCTGCAATACAGCACAGTGGTCATCGAGGTCAAAAGGGGCGGCAGCCGCCGCCATGTCTAGACCATCAAGGTCCGGAACAAACATTCTCACTCCAAAGAGCATCATGTAAGGGGTCCTCCCACCCAGAGACCTTCTAGGGAGATTATTAAGTGCACGTTGGACGTCATACAAGTGGGCAAGCCAGTTCCGGCCTGTACCTAACACCTTGGCCGTCAACGATTGCTTTAGGTCACGGTTCATCCGTTCCACAACACTGTTGCCCTCAGGCCGGTATGGAGACGAAAATTTGACTTGGACCCCCAAACTTCTCATAGCCTCTTTGTAAGCCTTAGAGGCGAACGCCGGGCCCTGATCAGAGTGAAGGGTACCACACGCAAAACTCCCTATAAAGACACGCACTGCTTTGCTGACAGTCCTGGCATCAGCACTCCTTTGTGGCCACACCCACAGAAAACGTGTGCACGAATCCACTGCAACCAAGATGTACTTGTACGCAGTATCAGAGGTAAAAGGACCGCAGTGATCTAAATAAACACACGCTAGTGGTTGATTAGATATATGCAGCTGCGTTGGAGGTGGACGCGTAACAGAAGAAGGTTTGATCTGCTGGCAAATGTCACAATTAAGTACATAAGCCCGCGCTTGTTTATACAAACCGTACCACCAGTAACGTTGCTGCAAAAGAGAGACAGTCGCTGACACTCCAGTGTGCGCTGACGCAACACCTTCGTGAGCAGCTGTTATCAGATTTGGTCTGCAGTCCGCGTTGGGGATTAATCTATCACCAACGTTGTTAATCCTCACTAACGGGACGTTATCAGGACTTAAGTGATAATGGTATCGAGAAGGGAAACCTCTAGGGAAGTTTTTCCCTGTCTCTGATGCCGCAATAGCTGCTAAGATGTCTGCATCTATCTTTGATTTTGATCTTGTAACTGCTGCTACTAAATATGTTGCCACTGCTGTTTTAGCTGCCTCGTCAGCCAGAATGTTACCGACAGCATGGACACCAACTCGTTGGTGACCAAGAGTGTGAATTATATCCACAAATGGCAAACTCCCTTTGAGTTCTGACACTCGAGCCCAAATTGTCTTATGCTTTACTGAGCAACCTTTGGAGTCACGAAAACCATTCATAATCCAAAAAAGTATATTGTCGTTGTAATATTGAACACAGTAGTAAGAGTCACTTACTATAAGAGTAGTGACTCTGTGATCAGCAAACTCAAGTGCAAGCACCAGAGCACGTAGCTCCGCCAGTTGCGCGGTACAATCACCCAATGACTGCGTATGCACTGCATCAGATTTGAACTCTCCATTCACGAAAGTACCGACTACAATTGGGCAAGCCGCTGAATAAGCGTGCCTTGATCCAGTTGCGGGTTGCGCCGACCCGTCAGTGTATATGACACAATGGTATTCCTCGATAGGGCGCAATGACTGTGGAGCTGGATGAACGAATTCATACTCCAAACTCTCCTGAGTCTGCAACGCTGCGTCAAAGATGTATTCGACGTCAGGCGAAGCTAAGGAGGTCGCCCATTGTATCCACCTTGGATGCAAAGCCTTAGAATTTGGTACACTAGCCTTAGTGACTGCTTCAAGAGCAGGAAACGGTGTTACCACCAGCATGCGTTTTCCTTGTGATAGCGCTCGTTCTTTCAGGATCGCCATCTGAACTGCTGTCAAGACTTTTTCAACAGTGGAAAATCGCAGCTCAGCCGATGTGTACAGATGTGATTTGTAAGCAATGGGGACTGTGTCACCCTCATTAAACGTTAAGTACGTGAAACCTTCCGCGCCTGGAACAATTCTAATGACCAGGTTGGTGTTGTTGTCACGAGTTTTTAGATATTTAGCTGTAAGAAGATCAGTTTGCAAAGTATATAATGCCAACGAGTGCTCTGGCAGCCAGCAAGATCTGGTATAAGTTGGTTGTATCAAGGCATAAAGTGTCTTGATACGCTGGGCATAATCAGGAATGTAGGATCGATCGAAATTCAGAATACCCAGCAAGGATTGAAGTTTTTTCAGTGACGTAGGGATACGAAGGTTTGCGCATTTCTCTAGGAACTGCGGTGCCAAGCCTCGACCTTCATTATTGAGTTCGTACCCCAAGAACAACACTGTAAATTCAGCAATGTGCGACTTCTTAAAGTTAAACTTGTAACCGAAGTCTGCAAACATAGGGCCATATGTATGAACACCTTTTCCCATAGACACAGACTGAGTAAAACCCTTTGATACATCTGGCCCATAGTCACTATGTTATCCACACGAGCAAGGTGTGGAAGCAACTCGTCGTCTGTTAGATAGATGTCATCGACATACGAGTATGCTTCCGGGTCTATCATCTCTAAGAGAGAGACCACGCGAGCGGCAAAAACTCCAGGGCTGTTTTTATAGCCCATCTGGAGCCTCTTGAACAATTTTTGTTTGCCACCCGAGGTAAATGCTGTCCACTCATAACTAAGAGGGGCCAGATTATGGCAATAAAAGCCATTGGATAAGTCGAGCGTAGTTTTGAAACGTTTTCTCACAAGACTATCTACGAGAGCCGAACTATGAGTATTCTGTACCGCACACGTCCGGCAATGTGAGTTTAAATGCCGGTAATCCAAAACTAGGCGGTACGATCCGGCAGGCTTCGTTACAGTGAATAAAGGATTATTCATGGGTGACACACATGTCTCAATTACTCCTTGATATTCCAATTGTTCAAGGATTGACGCGACGTGAGGTCTAGCCTCGCGACGCATGGGATATTGGGGTTGAGGCTGGGGATCGGATCGCAATGGAATCTCGTGATTGGGAGAACATTTATCCCAGCCAACCTGATTACGATATAACGCAGGCGCAAGCACCTGCGCCCACTCCCCGGCCAACCTAGTAGACTCCTCCGTGGGCACTGCGTGCCCAAAGGAAGGAAGTATAACTTTCTCTCCCCTAGGGGCGTCTAAAATGAAACCCGGAGGCCAATCTTTCTCCGCCAAAAGAATATCATATGTGGTGGTAAGATTATCCCAAAAAAACGCTTTAATTTTGCGTTGTATGTCACCCTCAATATTAAGGACTATCTCAAATAATCTTTCTGGGGGGGCTACGCGAGTATCAGCAGTTTCGACTGTCACATAAATGTCAGTTGCTGTCGCCTCCAGAAATAGACGCAATGCTTCCCGCACTACTGTAACTTCCGCCGCGCTGTCTAGCAGCGTTAGTGCCCATGTCAGGTTCCGAAGCTGTGTCCTGACCATCTGAGGCATATCTCGCTGAGATAGCAGCAACTTTCTTTTTCTGAAACGGTGGACGTGGTCTGGCAGCGTCTTCCTGCTTGCCTTTACCGTCAGTCTGGCGGGGCTGGTCACGACCCTGAGTGCCCCGTCCTCTTCCACGCTCTCCACCACCAGAGTGCAAAGTCGATGTTTCCTGTGAAGAACGAGGAGAGCGTTGTTCAGAAACCTGAAACCTATCAGGTGACTTAATACGAGTACGATCGCGCAAATCATAAGTGTGTTCCCTATACGACTGAACTGGTGAGGCAGGACGAGAAACCTGTTTCTGTTGCTGCTTCTCTTGTTTTTTGGCTCGCCAACTTTGTTTAGGAAAGTTGGGCTTTTCGTCCTTTGTAGACGAACTCACCTTAGTTTGTTGTACTACATCTGGAATTTTGATGGTGGGTTTTACACCTAAGGCACTACGTCCAACCATCCTGTAGGCTTTCGTAATAATTTTTGCGAATTGCCGAGGCTTGTCTTCATCAGCCAGAAGCTCCAGCATATTGCCAACTTGGAACTGCATGGCATCTCCTTTGAGGTTGCCCATTACCATGGAACAAACCACATCGAAACTGTCGACAAGCCTCATTCCCAACTCAATAGCTGCCTCCGCACCATGACTTTCTTGAACTTTCTTGATTACGGAGGGTAGTACAGCCATAGACGGAGTGCCGTAGCACTTCGAATATGTCGCCGCAAAGATCTTGCCCCAATTGTCACAATCAACAAGCTCAGGGACCAGGTCTTTGGGCAAAGTAATGGTGAGTATCCTGTGTTTATCCACAGGTGTAGTGTTTGGAAACACGGCTTCTAATTGATCAAATTTTTCTGCAAGCCAGTAAGGAAATTCATCCTTACTGAGGGGGCGCTTGCCGACAACCGCGTTAACCATAACAGGGCTTATCACCACCGCGTGATGGTGATCCGCCCCGTGTCCAGCAACCGCAGGGGTTCCCACCTGAACTGTGCGTGACACATACTGCACTAAAGCCCTATGGACCGTAATCAGGGCAGTGTGTAGTGTTCGTAAATCACCCACTCTCACCGTCGGGTAGCGTGGGTGTGGAGTATATCCGGCCAGTACCGGCCATGTAGCTCCCGCAATTGATAACGGGCCCATTCTCGCCGGTACGACCTCATGGGGGAGGGCGCCATTAAACCAAATTGTATGCTGCCAGGCAGTAATAGGAATTTCCAGAGTCCGATATGGGGCATACGCCGCAGGCACAGCCGAGGCTGTATATTCGTGGAATAAATTATCGTCTGCATCCACCTCCGCAAAGGTCACCCATGAGTAAAACAACTCATACGGGTAGGTGGTATCAGCACTGACCACAAAAACTACGGACATCCCGTCATCAGGTACCCCATACGCCCTCAGATGAGCGCGCAGGGGAACCCTACTATGAGCGGGAATATTAACCGCCATAAGGACTCCTAAAAGAATAACAACGATTTACTCAGTAGCACTTGGGCTCAAAAAATTATAACCTTTTTAATTTTCAAGCTTGATAGAACCTTTAGTCTAAACCTAGGTAGGTTAAACCGTCACACAAGTTTTCCGGAAACGAGAGCGAGGGTTGTTGTGGACTAAAATCAGCACTACTAAAGCGTCTCAGACTATAAGACCAAACGTTAGGTGCGCCATGTTGCAGGGATTCTGCTTTTGCACAGAACTATGCGCAGGAGACCAGGACCTCAGAGAATTGTGGTGTACCAGAAAATCCTCCTCAGAACCCAGAACCCCTTATCCGACTAGCTTAGTATCTCATTCGTTAACCTAGATCTAGCTAGGTGGTCCCAATGTATAGACAAACCAGAACAAGCGACTTAGATATTTCTCAGGAGTGGTGGGAATCTGAAATACCTGTTCGTACTTATTTATTAGTCCACAACGGAATAATACAGACACGGTAAAGTTTAAAGAGTTTATTTTATAAACCTCGCGTCCTAAGATGCAGTATTTTGGCTAACACTAGCAGACTAACAGTACAGATCAGAATCATGAGCATTATTACAATACAATATATAATGAAAGGAGCAATCATACTATTAATGACAGTGGTATATGGCCACCCTCCTTTCACTATAATCTAATACATTATTATTATTAGACTATTAGAAGGTCTCTTAGTCTAACAGGGGGGACCCCATACCGTATAGAACAGCTTAGTAGAATCACATCAAAGGATCAGCTCTCGCAGAATGCATCAGCTCTTCTGTTCGAATGAATGTAAAACCAAACTGTTCTGCAATATTAAAGACGCTCGTCCTTCAAACATTGGCAGCTGTATGCATGATATGTCTAACAAGTGTCTACGATCAATCTAAACACAACACTCTGTACCTTCTAGTGACCCAGACGCGTTCTTTGCATGATGTACAGACCAAGGGCACATTTCACGGTTAAGAATGTATAACAACCGTTTGTTATTCTGTAGGGCAAAGACGAGTCAGCATTTTACAAAATGAATCACACATAACAACAGTGTCGTGTGCAGCGCAGCAGAAACAACAAGCTTGCTTGTTAACTATGATCTCTGTTATGCTAACTTAGTGTTGTAAATAGGGCGTGGCTTAGTCCATCTCACTCTGTGTGTTCCAAATCCGGTATCACAGAAAGCAGCAAGCACTAGATAATGCTGCAACAACAGCTTGTAGAGTTCGTGGCTATTGAAGTCGATTCAGATTAACAACAGCCTCTGGTTTCTTTGCCTGAGTAATGGCAAAAGGAGGGTCTGAGGAAATTTAAAATACGGCCCCAGCTTTGCTTATAACACCACTACGCTGTTGCCCTCACTCAGGCCCCTTCAACATTCATAGCGTTTCTTTCACGTTCTATACGGTTGCACATATTACACGACCTTTCCTTTTCCCCGAGCTAAGTCCATTCTGAGACCCGGCTCGAAGCAACTAATTCCCCAGATAACCATCTATTGACCCTTGGTGACCGTTCTCGGCCTCTCCAGTTGTTTTACGAATCACCATCTTCAACACGCAAACACGTCCTGTCGTAAATTAATCCAACCTAGCAATGGCTATGCCACCTGACCTATAGGGTCGGGGAGAGAGCACGACCTTAGGGAAGGAATTTCTATTACCCATTATCCTGTATCTTGTACAAAGAATGTTTTCTTGTGGATGATTTGTATTTATATTGCACCTTGTGGGGGTTGTTGCTTTAGGGGATTCAAGCGCTACAAAAGACTGTGAGCCACAAATTGAGGTGGCAGTCTCCTGAGAACCTACCACGGATGTACTTCTAGGACAACTGTACCTAGCTGCAGCTAATAAATTGAAGTTCCTATGCCAGACAGAGTGTTCCGTGTCTCTGTAATTTGGAAGGCAAACTCAGAAGATTTCAGGCATACCTGCGCCGCCAGGCTTAAGAAGCCTGGTTCTTCACAGGGGAGGAGTGGTGTGCCCACTCCTAAGGTTGTAATGAGTGTTTGGTTGGCCCTCGGGGCAGCCCAAACCAGTCATGCACACTCTGCCTTCTCTCCATGCAGGCTGCAATACAGCCTACATGGAGAAAATGGCCTCCCCATAAGGCCCTGGCTGGGCGGCGTCCCCACCAATCACAACTCTGCCATTGCAGGGTTGTGATTGACTTAGGGGAGGGAACTGCCTGCTTCCTGTTCCTGCCAGAGGCAGGAGAACAGAAGCAGGCACCGAGCAGGACTGACGCAGAGAAAACACGGGACCTGGCCGGCGGACAGGTACGTTTTTTCTTTATTAATATATTAACCCCCCCTCCTCCCCAGACAACGCCCCCGCCCTCCCGCCCGCCTTTAATGCTGGACGCGACTTGTAACGGAGGCGCCTGTGGCCCCTGAGGTATAGGGGGCCCCAACATATGAAGGCCCCCCAAAATGTAAAGGGTCCCATTCAGCCCAAAGCTAATGTATATCCTGTAAAATATGGGAGACTCAGGGGCCCTCATCACATTCTGGAGGAGGGCCCAAACACTTGACGGACCCCAAACCTTCACAGGCCCCCATTCAGATCAAGGCCAGTGTATGTGAAATAGGTTAGACTCATTTGCCCCTCATCACGTTCTTTAGGGGGCCCCAACACTTGAAGACGCCCCAAAACCTCAAGCCTCCCCCCTATTGCACACAAGGCCTGTATGTATCAATAAGACAGAGGCACTCAGGGGCCCCTCACCACATTCCACAGGGGGGCCCTATCCTTTGGCATTACGCCACTGCTGATGTGCACACATTTAGAAAACATTTCCAGGTCGTAAAGCGCACATTTCAAAAGGATAAATATAGGGCGGAAAATCCCAATTCCGAACTCACAGGACATTCGGCCATTAATGACGCTTGTGACCAGAGGAAGTTTCCCTTCTCACTGGCAACTCTAGGAGTGATTCCTAAGAGGAGATTCATGCAACATTACAGTTAACAGCTGCTCTGCCGTGAAAGGAAAATATGACAAGCATTGGCATAGCCAATAGGTCTCGCTTTTTGGACCCTATAAGTATTTAGTTATGCAGTAGAATATCCTTGGTGCAACAACACCAACTGTTGCATGGATAAACACTTATAAAGTCCTAAATGCGAGACCTATTGGCTATGCCAATGCTTGTTACTCATTAGCCTTTGACCCAAAAGCCTGGACCTGTAAGACCGAGATAACGGGTAAGAAGCGTAAGTGATGGATAAAAGAGGCATGAGGTGGAATCAAAACTAGGCAGCCTTGGTATTCAGCACCTCAACATTCAATCGCACCGGTTGCAGGCTTTTGAGCAAAACATTGGGCCCATGTACTTATTCTTTTACAAATTAAGCACTGCTTTTATGCATTGAATCCTCTTACAATTTTCATCCTATTCTTTATTGGCGCCTCCTCTACCTCTCACCGCTCCATCCCACACGGTGCTCATGTTTGACACCCATAGTAAACGTGATCGCTGCACCTCCTCTACCTCTCACCGCTCCATCCCACACGGTGCTCATGTTTGACACCCATAGTAAGGGGGATCGCTGCACCTCCTCTACCTCTCACAGCTCCATCCCACACGGTGCTCATGTTTGACACCCACAGTAAACATGATCACTGCACCTCCTCTACCTCTCGCCGCTCCATCCCACACGGTGCTCGTGTTTGACACCCATAGCAAACGTGATCACTGCACCCCCTCTACCTCTCACCGCTCCATCCCACACGGTGCTCATGTTTGACACCCACAGTAAACGTGATCACTGCACCACCTCTACCTCTCACTGCTCCATCCCACACGGTGCTCATGTTTGACGCCCATAGTAAACGTGATCACTGCACCTCCTCTACCTCTCACCGCTCCATCCCACACGGTGCTCATGTTTGACGCCCACAGTAAACGTGATCACTGCACCTCCTCTACCTCTCACCGCTCCATCCCACGCGGTGCTCATGTTTGACGCTCATAGTAAACGTGATCACTGCACCTCCTCTACCTCTCACCGCTCCATCCCACACGGTGCTCATGTTTGACGCCCATAGTAAACGTGATCACTGCACCTCCTCTACCTCTCACCGCTCCATCCCACACGGTGCTCATGTTTGACGCCCACAGTAAACATGATCACTGCACCTCCTCTACCTCTCGCCGCTCCATCCCACACGGTGCTCGTGTTTGACACCGATAGCAAACGTGATCACTGCACCCCCTCTACCTCTCACCGCTCCATCCCACACGGTGCTCATGTTTGACGCCCATAGTAAACGTGATCGCTCCACCTCCTCTACCTCTCACCGCTCCATCCCACACGGTGCTTATGTTTGACACCCATAGTAAACGTGATCACTGCACCTCCTCTACCTCTCACCGCTCCATCCCACACGGTGCTCATGTTTGACGCCCATAGTAAACGTGATCACTGCACCTCCTCTACCTCTCGCCGCTCCATCCCACATGGTGCTCATGTTTGACGCCCATAGTAAACGTGATCACTGCACCTCCTCTACCTCACCGCTCTGTGGTAAATTAATTAAATATTACCTTATCTCAGAATTTCTATACCTAATAATCATAATTTCAGTCAAAGCAAAGAGGGGAGTCCGTGGTGCTTGAGTAGAAAAAAAAGGGTCCAGTAACTTGAGTTAAGGAGAGAGCTCCAGCACCAAGCGGGTACAGGAGTGGTCTCTAGGTTTATTCACACATCAGAGTATTTATACGGTTTTGAGTCAATAGGCAAAAGAAGAAAAGAGAAGTGACAAGAAAAGGGAAGTGACAAGCAGTAATTTCCAACAGATGTGTCAAGGTAGGGGCGTGTCTTGTGTCTCGTGAGAGGGCATGCGATGTGTGGAAATGTGTTCTCCTTCAGTTGAAGGCCCTTCCTCATTCGGGGGTTTATCTCTGGCTCAGAGTCAAGAACAGGAACCATCTTGTGTAAAACAGAGACCATCTGCTCTCTGGCTTGCAGTCAAGAACAGGAACTATTTCTTAAAACAGGAACTATCTGCTGCTGGTTCCCAGAATTGGCAGAACCACAGAAATGTGTGGTCAATGAACGGGGGCGCCAGAGGCAGGGTGTCTTGCTTGTGGGTCTGAAGACAAAATGGATGTCACACCCAAAATGGGTGCTTGTCTGAATGAGAAAAATGGCTGTCAGGCAGAAACAGGGAAATGATGGGGCACAATTGTCAATTTTATTTCCACAGCTCCATCCCACACGGTGCTCGTGTTTGACGCCCATAGTAAATGTGATCACTGCACCTCCTCTACCTCTCGCCGCTCCATCCCACACGGTGCTCGTGTTTGTCGCCCATAGTAAACGTGATCACTGCACCTCCTCTACCTCTCACCGCTCCATCCCACACGGTGCTCATGTTTGACACCCATAGTAAACGTGATCACTGCACCTCCTCTACCTCTTGCCGCTCCATCCCACACGGTGCTCATGTTTGACACCCATAGTAAACGTGATCACTGCACCTCCTCTACCTCTCGCCGCTCCATCCCACACGGTGCTCATGTTTGACGCCCATAGTAAACGTGATCACTGCACCTCCTCTACCTCTCGCCGTTCCATCCCACACGGTGCTCATGTTTGATGCCCATAGTAAATGTGATCACTGCACCTCCTCTACCTCTCACCGCTCCATCCCACACGGTGCTCATGTTTTACACCCATAGTAAACGTGATCACTGCACCTCCTCTACCTCTCACCGCTCCATCCCACACGGTGCTCGTGTTTGACGCCCATAGTAAACGTGATCACTGCACCTCCTCTACCTCTCACCGCTTCATCCCACGCGGTGCTCGTGTTTGACACCCATAGTAAACGTGATCACTGCACCTCCTCTACCTCTCACTGCTCCATCCCAAACGGTGCTCGTGTTTGACACCCGTAGTAAACGTGATCACTGCACCTACTCTACCTCTCACCGCTCCATCCCACACGGTGCTCATGTTTGACGCCCAAAGTAAACTTGATCACTGCACCTGCCCTACCTCTCACCGCTCCATCCCACACGGTGCTCATGTTTGACACCTATAGTAAACGTGATCACTGCACCTCCTTTACCTCTCACCGCTCCATCCCACACGGTGCTCATGTTTGACGCCCATAGTAAACGTGATCAGTGCACCTCCTCTACCTCTCGCCGCTCCATCCCACACGGTGCTCATGTTTGACGCCCATTGTAAACGTGATCACTGCACCTCCTCTACCTCTCACCGCTCCATCCCACACGGTGCTCGTGTTTGACACCCATAGTAAACGTGATCACTGCACCTCCTCTACCTCTTGCCGCTCCATCCCACACGGTGCTCATGTTTGACGCCCATAGTAAACGTGATCACTGCACCTCCTCTACCTCTCACCGCTCCATCCCACACGGTGCTCATGTTTGACGCCCATAGTAAACGTGATCACTGCACCTCCTCTACCTCTCACTGCTCCATCCCACACGGTGCTCATGTTTGACGCCCATAGTAAACGTGATCACTGCACCTCCTCTACCTCTCGCCGCTCCATCCCACACGGTGCTCATGTTTAACACCCATAGTAAACGTGATCGCTGCACCTCCTCTGCCTCTCACCGCTCCATCCCACACGGTGCTCATGTTTGACGCCCATAGTAAACGTGATCAGTGCACCTCCTCTACCTCTCACCGCTCCATCCCACACGGTGCTCATGTTTGACACCCATAGTAAACGTGATCACTGCACCTCCTCTACCTCTCACCGCTCCATTCCACACGGTGCTCATGTTTGACGCCCATAGTAAACGTGATCACTGCACCTCCTCTACCTCTCACCGCTCCATCCCACATGGTGCTCATGTTTGACGCCCATAGTAAACGTGATCACTGCACCTCCTCTACCTCTCACTGCTCCATCCCACACGGTGCTCATGTTTGACGCCCATAGTAAACGTGATCACTGCACCTCCTCTACCTCTCACCGCTCCATCCCACACGGTGCTCATGTTTGACGCCCATAGTAAACGTGATCATTGCACCTCCTCTACAATAATAATAATAATAATAAAAGGGATCTTATCATGCGCAAACATAGCCCAATGGGCGTCAAGGCGCCTAATTCCAAATCCAGCTCATAACAAAGCCCCTGCAGCTCAACCTGTGTAAGCTCTAGAAAAGCACCACGTTTTTAGGGCCTTTTTAAACAGCGCTAGAGAGGGTAAGGTCTTCATCTCCATCGGCAAGATGTTCCAGAGTTGTGGAGCAACGACTGAAAAAGCCCTGGCTCCCCATCTGGTGAGCTTAAAACGAGGGACAACAAGTTGGAATAGTCCCGAAGAGCGCAAACACCTTGTGGGGTGGTAACGGGTAAGCAGGGAGCTGATAGCGCCTTTAGATCCATCCTCGAGTGCTCTATAGGTCAGACACAGAATTTTGAAATAAATTCTGTGCTGAATAGGCAGCCAATGGAGGTCTCTCCTCGCAGCAGTAGCAGAAGAGGCCCTGGAAAGATCCAGGACAAAACGTGCAGCAGCGTTCTGCACGATTTGCAGTCGATGTATGAGGCCCTTGTTGGATTCCATGTAGAGAGAGTTGCAATAGTCCAACCTGGAACCAACAAGGGCGACTGCAATCTGCTTGCGTGCTTGAAGAGACAGATAGCTGCGAATTCTGTTGAGCGTCCTGATCACGCCCCAGCAGGTCGAAACAGTCCGATTCACCTGTAAGGACATCGAAAGTGAAGTATCGAACACTACACCCAGATTTCTGGCAGATTGAGAGGGAGAGGGGCAGGAGCCAAGAGAGGAGGGCCACCACTCACTCGACCAGATATCTTGGTCCTTCCCAAAGATCAAGACCTCAGTCTTGTCGCCATTTAGCTTCAGGGAGTTGGTAACCATCCAATCTGCAACGTGTTGCATACAGGACCTGAAGCTAAAGGCAGATGTTATGACAGAGGACTGAGTGAGTGAGACCATGATCTGGGTATCGTCGGCGTATGATACCACCTCCATCCCCTGCGATCTTACTAGCCTAGCAAGGGGGGCCACGTAGATGTTAAACAGGGTCGGACTTAATGCCGACCCCTGTGGCACCCCACATTGCAAAGACTTTGCTGGGGAGAGGTGGTTGCCGAGCATCACTCTCTGTTCCCTATCAAGGAGAAAGGAGTTGAGGAGACTCAGGGCCGAGCCAGTGACACCTGCCTCCCTAAGCCGAGATGTTAGAATGGCAGGAGACAGAGTGTCGAATGCGGCTGTGAGGTCCAATAGCACAAGAACAGTAGTTTGTCCAGCATCAACCTTGCGTCGGATGTTGTCGACTACAGAGGTGAGGGCAGATTCTGTGCTATGATGTTTTCGAAATCCATGCTGGGTAATGTCAAGATACTCCGAAGCTTCAAGAAAAGAGGATAAATGGCGATTCAGGTGTGCTTCTAGAATTTTAGCAGGTGCAGGGAGCAGAGAGATGGGTCTAAAATTTTTCAAGAGGCCGGGATCGAGTGAAGGCTTCTTAAGGAGCGGCTTCACAATGGCCTTCTTCCATATTGATGGAAAAGTACCTTGAACAATTGCCTTGTTCATCACCTCAAGTAGGGGAGGAAAGAGGCTGTTCCTACACTCTTTTAGCTTTTTGAGAGGCAATGGATCTAGTGGAGAGGAGGATTTCGTCTTGTCTAGAAGAAGATTCAATCCCTCCTGAGACATAGAAGGAAAAACAGAAAGGAAGCTGGAAGGGACTATATCCAGTGTCTCAAAAGAACTTATGCCTGGAGGGAGATTTTCAGCCAAGGAGAGACGTTGTACTTCCAAGGAAGTATGAATATCAAGGATTTTTGTATGAAAAAAGTCTGCAATGTCGTCACAAAGACGTTGAGAGCTGACTACGGGATCTGGAAGTTGGAGGGAGCACAGCGAGTCAGCAATTTTAAAAAGCTCCCTAGAGGAGGTGAGTGAACTGGTAAGGTTGGAGAAGTATTCCTGCTTCTCCATTATCACTTTCTGCTTATACTCCCGTAGAGCAGACTTGTGGGCCTCCCTATCCATGGGATCCCAGGATTTCCTCCATCTCCTCTCACTGCTTCTGCAACCCTGTCTTAATACTCTAAGATGGTCCGAGAACCATGGCGCTGATGGTTTCCGCCGGGCTACATATCGCAGGGATGCAGGGGCAAGTTTTTCTACTGCATTAGTGATGGAATCCTGCAGATCTTGTGCTGCCTCATCCGCGTCTTTTAGGGAGAGAGCCTCTGGTGTAGGAACAAAAGGAGCAAAAGCCTCATTCAGGTTTCTAAAATTTCTTCTAGAAACGAAAGGGGTAGTCCCTTTCTTAGTCGAATGAGAAGTAGAAAAGGCTAACTGCAGAGGAACCGCAAGATGATCTGTCCACACCAACGGTAAAGGTGTGCCGCTGGAGAGTCTTAGATCATTAGAGAAAACCCCATCAAGGATGTGACCTGCTATGTGAGTAGCATTGGTAACAAGCTGAATGAGATCACAAGCTCCGAGTGATTCAACCAATGATATAGTATCCTTAGAGTGAACCTCATCGAGATGGAAATTGAGGTCACCTAAGATGGTAAAGGAGGGCTTTCCGAAGTAAGGTTCAAGGATTCTCAATATGTCCGAGGCAAAATTAGCTCTGTGACCAGGCGGCCTGTAGGTCAGTATACCCGTAAAAGAGACTGAAGGGGCACATGTAATACAGAAGTATAGAGCTTCAAAGCGATCTTGGGGCGAGGAAAGTGGATTAACCGTACATAGCAGGGAGGATTTAAAAAGAATGGCAATGCCTCCTCCTCTACGTTTAGGTCTATCATGCCTATGTAAGGAGTAGCCCTCAGGAATGGCTAGAAGAAGGTCATGACCCGAGGAGTCAGTGGCCCAGGTCTCTGTGATAAAAACCCAGTCTGGCTGCCTTTCGTCCACAAAATCGTGGAAGGCAAGATTATGTTTGATTAGCGAGCGCGCATTTAATAGAAACCCAGTGTTATGAAAAGCTGTGGACCTAGAGGAAGAAGAACAGAAGCTAGGAGAACGGGTGACAAGGGGATGGAAAGAGGAAGAGCAGGCCGTACAGCGGCGAGAATGTAATAACCCCAGCGGAGTAAAACAATGTAGAGAGGGGCACGTGGGAGGTCTGAGAGCCAAAAGCGCAGATGAAGAATAACGCATAACTGTCTTACCAGGGAGCGAAGGTACGAAAACCGGGTCCAGCCCGACCTGCAGCCCGTCCTCAGCGCGGACGGGCGCAAACGGGCTGAACTCTGGCGTAACTCCGGCGGAAGACCGGCGACCCCGCTGCGCGATGTCGCTGCGCGTCTGCATGACTGCAATATATGGAGGTCGAGCCTCCTAGATGAAGACTAGAGCGCGAAATGGATCGCTCCTCACGCAAGATGGCCGCCACCGTGACAAGGGCGAGGGACCCGCAAAAAATGCGGTGAGATAGTCCAATTAGAGTGCAAGTTGAGGTGACAGCAGTGCAGGTAAGCAAGGGCAATTATTAAAAACAGGGAATACTTTAAAAACGAAAACGAACCAAATATGCAAAACGGGGGTTTAAAAACAGCAGTAGCTGTACACTGGTCGAGCGCTGCACGCGAATGCGCTGAGCTGCACGCTAATGAGCTAAGCTGGTAGGCAAGGGTGATTATTAAGAGCAGGGAATACAATAAAAACGAAAACAAACCAAAATACACAAAACGGGGGTTTAAAAGTAGCAGTGGCTGTACACTGGTCAAGCGCTGCACGCTAATGCGCTAAGCTGGAGTAAGGACGAGCCCTGAAATTACCTGCCATTTATGGAGGTCGAGCCTCCTAGATGAAGACTAGAGCGCGAAATGGATCGCTCCTCACGCAAGATGGCCGCCACCGTGACAAGGGCGAGGGACCCGCAAAAAATGCGGTGAGATAGTCCAATTAGAGTGCAAGTTGAGGTGACAGCAGTGCAGGTAAGCAAGGGCAATTATTAAAAACAGGGAATACTTTAAAAACGAAAACGAACCAAATATGCAAAACGGGGGTTTAAAAACAGCAGTAGCTGTACACTGGTCGAGCGCTGCACGCGAATGCGCTGAGCTGCATGCTAATGAGCTAAGCTGGTAGGCAAGGGTGATTATTAAGAGCAGGGAATACAATAAAAACGAAAACAAACCAAAATACCTCTCACTGCTCCATCCCACACGGTGCTCATGTTTGACGCCCATAGTAAACGTGATCACTGCACCTCCTCTACCTCTCACCGCTCCATCCCACACGGTGCTCATGTTTGACGCCCACATTAAACGTGATCACTGCACCTCCTGTACCTCTCACCGCTCCATCCCTGTTGGACCTGTCAGCCCTAGGGTGGTCTCCCCATCTATTTTTGATCGTGCCTCATTTTTTCCACCCTCATTTTTATGTTGGACTTAGGTCTCCGGGCGCCTTTTCATTGCCAATCAGTGTTAAGGTGCAGGTGCTCCCTTCACCCAAGATGGCTGCCACAGGCCCCTGCTACTGCAGAGTGGTCTTCATTAGTAGCACCCTAGCTGCCAGGAGCTGGCTGGGACCCTACAACAATGTTGCGACACCAGCCCGCCTTTTTTGTCCCATAGGTAGAATGGGGAAGCCATCACCTCATTCCCAAAGTGAATTACATTAGAACATACTTGACAATTAGGAATACAGCCATCCTCACAAAAGTAAGAACCTAATAAATTCACCTTCCGGTTGAGAGCACAACAACCCTTCCTCGAGAGAACCATACCTACAATGCCATTGTAGAGATAAGCTCGGGAGCAACACAACAGCATCTCTTTCCTGTCTGGGAGCTCAATGCTACCTCCAGCTGTATGCTGCGCACAAGATACAGTTTTCTTAAGGTGGCACGAAAATCTGCTTTGGAATTAACACAATACTCCACCACACACTTAATTTTCATGCACATACATTCGGTCCCCTCCGCGGTATGGAAGCTCATCGCATAAACACCGGGGACCATTAAATATTATGAAACATTAGACATCAATCCCAGTCGAACTTAAACCATGGTGCGTTCACTGTTGGTAGAACACGCATCGTGGAACAGTTAAAACATCTAACCTGCTTCTTTTCTGAACTTTTTCCCTGCTAAAAGTTGTTGACTTTCACGTTGCTGGCTCAACCTCGCATGCCTCGGAGATCAGCGCTCGGGCTCAAGCTACGCGCAGTGCTTCGCTTAAACCAGTTCTGAGCAGCGCAAGACCCCCATTGTCCTGAACAGCCACATGGCTGCCGTAGCAATTGGACCTACGCAACAGACTTGAGTTACAGCGAAACACGGGAATGAACATGCGGATTTAAAAGACTAGCGCGCGCGCCTCAGCCGCACCGATTGCAAGTACACCAGGCGGGAGTACATTCAAATGGAAAAAGGACGTGCCAAATGTTTGACGTCACACTCACGGCCATCTTAGATCGCACAGTTTACTCATGAAATGGAAAAGGGACTGTTATGCTCTCCGTGGAGTATTGGTTCTTCCGGTACATTAAAGAATGGCCATCATATCACGAGAGTATAACGTAGAAAGTTGTTAATGTGCATCTTATCTATACAGGTAAGTCCGAAGGCCGTCGTTGAAATGGTATGTTTCTGAATAATCCCCCTAACAGTAGATATATGTGCGGTTTCCAAAATTAAATGTGAATTACAGTTTAAAAACTGCTCACTGTCCACCGAGCCTTTAAATGTTAAACAAAACCATTCAGGTTAATCAGTTAATTCTTTGCTATTTGAGTTTTAGTTTACCAAACGATAGACGTCAGCCCAATGACAGCAACAGCGTGGTGTAGTCTGTCTTCTGTGTTCCTGCACGTTTTATCAGAGGCCAGTTTACAACTGGACTTTTTCAAAGCGATTCCAATTCGGGAGGGAACACGGCAAATACCTAGGGCTTTCCTTTTATTTTCTTTATAACATCCCAATAATGAAACAAGCACACCACTGCCTTTCTCCGAGGTGAAGCAGAAATGCCTCGGAGAAACGCAGCAGCAGTTCCGGATTCGGGGGCGTGTTTTCCTTTCTCTCCTCTTGCCATTGGCTGGAGGAGAGAGAAACACGCCCAGCTAAAAGTAACGAAAAAACACGCCCCCGAATCCGAAAAGGACGGGGCTTGTTTTGCGAGACAAGCCTCTTCTCCAATGGCTGGCCAGCATTTAAGAGGCCAGCCAATGGAGTAGAGGAGAGAAGAGGGGCGGGTTCAAGCCCCTCTTCTCCCAGTCATTAAAAGTAAAAAATAAGAAGAGGCGGGGAAAGAGAAAGGAGTAATGGATGCTTGGAAGATGAGATGGAAGGAGGGAAGTGTGATAAGAAAAAAGGAAGAGCAACACCAGGAGGTCGGAGCCACAGAGGCCCCAAAAGGGTGAAAATAGGAGGCAGGATGTTTGAACCCGGCAATGGCGTTTCCGGCCCGCACTGAAAACTGAAGTTGAACCCGATAACGATACCGGCGGGACTGGGCAGTGTGTCCACTGGGGCACTGTCCGGCGCAACTCAACGCCTGACGACCCAGCTACTGGAAAGTGTAACCAACCAGCGTTCTGCCCGTGACTTGGCAATTGGGTGTTTTATGGCGACGTTTTGGGGTATGGAGACAGACCCAAACTGTTCCTATTTACCCCTACCCTTGCCCTTTCAAGGGTAGGTGGCACGATAAAGTCATATGGCGCCTCCCCCATTGTGTACGTGGCCAGGCATAGGGGACCACGCGAAGTACCACGACCGGCTCGTCAGCCTTAAAGGCAGCAACTCAAGGCCCCACATGCTAATTGCCCCCCCCCCCATGCGGGACCGCACTCTCGCTTCCGCCTGAAAACGAACCCCCTTAACCACACTGCCTGGACCTCCACCGGACAGTGCTCCTTTACGTCTTGGACTGCAGCTCATAAAGGCCAATGCGCCCATCATGTAAATCCGTTTGCCTTCAGTATATAACGTAAGCGGTGAAGGGGGGCCGTACATTCACCAATGTCTTCCCTTCCACGACGTCTTCACTTCTGCAGGGCACGAGAGAGGCAGCGCAGCTCTTTGCTCCGGGCAGGCCTCCCTAACACAGGTTACTATGCCCCCGCACTCATCGAAGCACCGACGCCAGGCCAAGGACACGCAGTGTGTCCAGCGGGGGCAAGGCACCCATGGCTCAAACCTCCAACTCGCTGTGCACCCCCAGTGCCCGATATAAACCAATGAGCCACCTAAGGACACTGGGCACCGTAGGGGCAAGGCAGCCATGGCTCAAACCTCCACCTTGCTGTGCACCCCCTATGCCCACCTAAGGACATTGGGCACCGTAGGGGCAAGGCAGCCATGGCTCAAACCTCCACCTCACTGTGCACCCCCAATGCCCACCTAAGCACACTGGGCACCGTAGGAGCAAGGCAGCCATGGCTCAAACCTCCACCTCGCTGTGCACCCCCAATGCCCGATTGTGAGAAGTTGGCCTGGTATATGCTGTTCACTAGTTCTAGTGACCACCTTGTACCATGCCAAGCAACCCTTATGGTGTGGTTGTAAGTCAACCTTTTTGGACTAGCTGCCCTAGTGGTAGCGTAGGCTAAGCAGTCTTTGAGGCTAAACTCGTGATGCGTGTTAAGCAAGCTGTTTTACCAATAGTAACCCCCTTTTATACCAATGAAAGGACACCACACAGATATATATTCAAAATATATATGTATTTATTTCTCAAAGTAACCCCTAGTCTCTTTATGAGCACAGGAGCACAAATCGTCAAACAAGATTATCACAGAATACACAGAAGTTGCACTTTATATGGATAGGCCCTGGTGGCCACTCGAACCATATACTAAAATAGTGGTATAAGTACCACGAACAGAAAAGGGAAAAGGCCTAGGGCCTCTAGAATCGCTGGGCCTACAAGGAGCTAACGTCAGTTAGTGACCAGGAGGTCCACGGGTGGCGTGTGCAGAGCAAATAGTCACACGCGGGCTCCCATAGGTTTCAATGGGTGCGTAAAAAGTACAAAGTTACTGCAAAAGGAATCTTCCGGATGACCTAGGAACTTAAGATTTGGAACACAGGCACTAGAGATGTATTACTACACATGGGCACCGGAGTACCAGCTTTACCTCACCCACAGGAAGCGGGTGCATAGGCCTCAAAGTGCGTCGGGTTTCTTCTATCTGTTCCGTTGAGCCTGGGACAAAGATGCTGCAGGCGGTCGGTCGGGAAGAGATGCAGTGGATCCAAGAGTGGATCGGAGATGTTGAAGACCTGTAAGCAGAGGGGACAGTGTTCACAGTCACTAGCCAGTGACCAGCGTGGCACCAGGTGGGTACCAGGCGATGTCGGGTGCAAACAGGTGATGAGGGGTAGCTTGTCTCCGCAGCCACGTGGTCCCTGAAGGTCGACGACGTCCAGGAGTCGGCTCACGAGCTGTCCCACGCAGGCTCTCGCTGTCGGCGGTGTCGGCGACTTGATCGAAGCAAACAAGCCTTGGCAAAAGCAATTGCAGGAGGATTCGGAAATCAGCTGTTGGTTCTGACCAGCAAGGTCAGAGGGATTGCTCCTTTGGAGGGGAGCAAGGGCCAGTCTGGAGCAACCAGACCAGCAGTGTTTGTCGTAGATTTCGTCGCCAAGATGGCCACTAGCCAGCGGCCCAGCAACCGGTTAGGCGCGTCGAGTGGCAAAATGCAGAAGGGCCCCACGCAGATCGTGGAGATGCTGGAGGGCTCACCTTTGGTGCAGATGCTGCTCGAGGGTTGGGCTTCTCAGGACCCAAAGCACAACTTGGGGGGAGCCTCGGTTGTTGCACTGGTCAGCTTGTCGTAGTCGTTCCAAGATGGCTGGCTCCACGTGTCTCGGTGCCTCCACGGGTCTCCTCTTTGCAGGGACTGTGGATCGGGCGGTGAGAGGTCTGGAGGTCCAGGTCTTGTCAGTCTCTGGGCTCGGGCTCCGGCGGGAGGCGGCGGCAAAGCAGACGGTGATTCGCTGGATGGTGCTTGCGTTAGCAAGGTGGTCACTCCCTGACCACAGGGGAGATTTTCTTCAGTCTTCTGTGCAGCAGAATGTCGAAGTTCCCGTCTTCTTCTTAGTTTCAAGTTGATTCCAGGATGTCTGAAGTCTTAGGACACAGCTCCTACCTTTATTCGGATTCTAGGGGCCGGACTACCTGCTAGGTCCCTCCCTATGGGTGGGACCAGGAAGGGGGGTGGTTACACCCCCAATCCTTTGTCCAGCTCGCCCCAGGCCCGGGACTGGTGTGCCCCAGGACCGGTTTGAACTGGCATATGCACCGAGGCTCCTTGTGAGCCACAGGCATGTCTGGTTTCTTTCAAGCCCTACCTGACCAATACACAAAATCCTGTCTGGGGTGGTGCACGCACCTCCCCTGGCAGGAAACCCTTTGTCCACACCTCCCAAGCTGGAAGGACTCCCAGCAGCAGGAGGGCAGACTTGTGTCTGTGGTGGCAGCATCCATTTTGTGGAGCTGAGGCTATGTCTGATTTTACCCGGGTTTCAGGCACTGTACATGTCGTGTCCCTCTAGAAGGGTGGAATGCTAACCCCGTCGCCAGAATTGGCGAGGGGTTAGTATTCCAATTCGTATGACACCTTACTCGACATGTTTTGATAAAGCCAAACCAAAGATAGCATTTAACCGCGAGGTTCATAATGCACTTAAGAGTATATGGTATGACGATATCTGGAAACAGTAGAAGGAAGTTGTTCCGACCACTGCAGACAGGCTCAGCTCATGCCAGAGCACCATCTCACATGGAACCAAGCACTCTGCCTTCAGGATTGTTAAGGCCTGCCATAGGAGTGACTCATAGGTTACCAGGTGTCCCATTTAAGGTTAGGTATAGGTATACTACACCTAAGTAAGAGGTGATTACACCAACTTACCCCAGCTGAGTGATCAGCCAGTTGTGTCAGATTGTTAGGCCAAGCCTGGGGTGGCATAATACATGCTGCAGCCCCTGGCAGGCCTTGGGTACACCAATGCCCTGGGTACCTAGTGTACACTGGTACAGGGGCTGACAGGGTGATCCACTTCCAATTGGTTATGCACCTAGGGTGCATAGTTTTAATTTAGTAGAGAGAACAGCAGGCTGGGGGTCTGATTGGCAGGCCCACAGCCTCAATATGTCAAAAACCAGTGAAGCAAAAAGCAAAAATTTGGGGTGACCATAGGATAGCAGACCCTACTCTCCTACACAACCCCCCCCCAAACGCTGGGACATTAAACTAGCCTTGACCAGTCTCGTCTTCATGTCCTAAGTGGAAGTACCTGGAGAGACCATCTGCATTCCCATGGTCAGTACCTGGCCGGTGCTCCACTGTAAAGTCCATCCCCTGTAGGGAAATGGACCACCTAAGCAGTTTGGGGTTTTCACCCTTCATCTGATTTAGCCACAAGAGGGGCTTATGGTCGGTCTGAATCTTGAAGTGAGTGCCAAACAAGTATGGCCTCAGCTTCTTCAGGGCCCACACCACAGCAAAGGCCTCCCTCTCAATAGCTGACCAATTCTTCTCTCTGGGGGTCAACCTTCTGCTAATAAAAGCAATGGGTTGGTCTTGACCATCTACATTAAGTTGTGACAGCACAGCTCCCACACCCAACTCAGAAGCATCTGTTTGGACAATAAACTCTTTGGAGTAGTCAGGACTTTTCAGGATAGGTGCAGAGCACATGGCCTCCTTCAGGTCATCAAATGCCTTTTGACAGCTTACTGTCCACTGAACCTTTTTGGGCATCTTCTTGGATGTCAGATCATTAAGAGGAGTCACAATGGACCCATAGTTCTTAACAAACTTCCTGTAATACCCAGTCAAGCCCAAGAAAGCTCGAACTTGAGTCTGGGTGGTTGGAGGGGACCAATCCTTGATGGACTGTATCTTACTCTCCAGTGGTTGAACTTGGCCCCCACCTACAAGGTGGCCCAAATACACAACCTTACTCTGCCCTATCTGGCACTTAGTAGCCTTGATAGTGAGGCCTGCCCTTTGCAGAGCCTCAAGAGCCTTCTTCAGGTGGATCAGGTGATCCTCCCAGGTGGAACTAAAGACAGCAATGTCATCAAGATATGCTGCGCAAAAGTCATCCAACCCAGTAAGGACTTGGTTCACCAGCCTTTGGAAGGTGGCAGGTGCATTCTTCAGACCAAAGGGCATCACCACAAACTGATAATGCCCACCTGGGGTTGAGAATGCTGTTTTGGCCTTAGACTCCTCAGCTAACCTGATTTGCCAATAGCCAGCTGTCAAGTCAAATGTGCTCAAAAACTTTGCAGAAGCTAGTTTGTCTATGAGCTCATCTGCCCTTGGAATAGGGTGTGCATCTGTCCTGGTGACAGCATTGAGTCCTCTGTAGTCCACACAGAACCTCATCTCTCTCTTGCCATCTTTGGTGTGAGGTTTGGGGACCAGAACCACTGGGCTAGCCCAGGGGCTCTCTGAGGGTTCAATGACACCTAATTCCAGCATTTTATGTACCTCAGCCTTTATACAGTCCCTGACGTGGTCAGGTTGTCTGTAAAGTTTGTTCTTTACAGGCAGACTGTCACCAGTGTCCACAACATGGGTACACCAGTCAGTTTGACTAGGTATCAAGGAAAACATATGTGAAAATGATTGTAGAACCTGTCTACATTCAGTCTGCTGATGGGCAGTGAGGTTGCCTCCAAGGGTCACTCCTTCAACTGAGCCATCTTCAGGGTTCTGAGACAACAGGTCTGGGAGAGGGTCACTCTCTTCCTCCTGTCCCTCATCTGTAGCCATGAGCAAGCCCATGTCTGCCCTGTCAACATATGCTTTAAGCCTGTTAACATGGAGTACCCTGTGGGGACTCCTGGGAGTTCCTAGGTCGACCAAGTAGGTGACCTCTCCCTTCTTTTCCAGGATTGTATGGGGTCCAGACCATTTGTCTTGGAGTGCTGCTGGGGCCACCGGCTCCAACACCCATACCTTCTGTCCTGGCTGATACTCAACCAAGACAGCCTTTTGGTCATGCCAAGCTTTCTGTAAGGCCTGGCTTGCCTCAAGGTTTTTAGATGCCTTCTCCATATACTCAGCCATCCTGGAGCGGAGACCAAGTACATAGTCCACTATGTCTAGCTTAGGCTTTTTGAGAGGTAACTCCCATCCTTCCTTCACCAAACACAGTGGGCCTCTCACAGGGTGCCCAAACAACAATTCAAAGGGGCTGTAGCCAACTCCTTTTTGTGGGACCTCTCTGTAAGCAAACAGAAGGCAGGGTAGAAGGATATCCCATCTTCGCCTGAGCTTTTCAGGTAATCCTTTGATCATACCCTTTAGGGTCTTGTTGAATCTCTCAACAAGCCCATTGCATTGTGGGTGATAAGGGGTGGTGAACTTGTAGTTGACACCACATTCCTTCCACATAGCTGTCAAGTATCCTGACATAAAGTTGGTACCTCTGTCAGATACTACCTCCTTAGGAAACCCCACTCTGGAGAATACTCCCAGCAGGGCCCTGGCCACAACAGGAGCTGTAGTGGTCCTAAGGGGAATTGCCTCTGGATACCTGGTGGCATGATCCACTACCACCAGTATAAATCTGTGCCCAGATGCAGTGGGAGGATCCATGGGACCCACTATGTCTATTCCCACTCTTTCAAAGGGAACCCCCACCACAGGTAGTGGTATCAGGGGGGCCTTTGTTGTGCCACCTGATTTGCCACTGGCTTGGCAGGTAACACAGGAGCGACAAAACTCCTTTGTATCTTCATTCATATGAGGCCAGTGAAAGTGAGGGACAAGTCTGTCCCAGGTCTTGTTCTGGCCTAGGTGTCCTGCTAAAGGAATGTCATGGGCCAAGGTAAGAAGGAAGCCCCTAAATTGCAGAGGTATGACCAACCTCCTGGTTGCACCAGGCTTGGGGTCTCTAGCCTCTGAATAAAGGAGCCCTTCATCCCAATACACTTTATGGGTACCTTGAGCATTCCCAGCAGCCTCAGCAGCAGCCAGCTGTCTGAGGGGTTCAAGAGAGGGACAGGATAACTGAGCCTGCCTCAAGTCAGCCCTTGAAGGTCCCCCTGTCCCCAGAAACTCAACCTGATCAGGTTCAAGCTCTTCAGGGACAGTTCCTTCAGGGTCCTCTAGATCAGCTTCCTGGGAAGGCTGATCATCACTCTGAGGCAGGGGGGAAGGCACAGCCTTGACCCTCCTGTTCTTCTTCTTGGTAGGTGCTTGGTCCATTGTTCCAGGATCCAAGACCTGTGGTTCAGTGAGGCACTTTTTGGCCTGTGACCTGGTCACAGCAAGGACATGTGATGATATACCTAACATCTCTGCATGAGTCCTGTACTCCACTTCTGACCATAGAGAACTCTCTAGGTCATTGCCCAACAAACATTCTACTGGGAGGTCTGCACTAACCACAACCCTTTTGAGGCCAGTTACCCCTCCCCATGAGAAGTTAACAACTGCCACACTATGTGAAGTAGTGGCATTGCTGGCATTGGTCACCAGGTAGTTCTCACCTGGTATGTACTGTCCAGGATCCACAAAGCCTGGTGTCACCATAGTGACACTGGCACATGTGTCCCTGTAGGCTTGAGCCACTTTGTCATTAATTAAAGGAGTCTGTCTGTACTTGCCCAGGTTACTGGGGCTCACAGTCAGGGACAAATCAATGTCCCCATCACAGATCAAGACTGCCTGTGTCAGGGTTCTGTCTAAGTCAGAATCTCCTTCAGTTCCCATAGTGATTCCCACTACACCCTTTGTCTGGGGACCAACACTGCTAACAGTAGTACTGGGAGCAGGTGCCTTAGGGGCAACAGTGTTGGGGGCTCCACCCTTTTTGCAATCACTAGTCCAGTGAGTTGTATTTTTACAATGATTGCACCAGGGTTTCTTCTGACCTTCTTTCTTCTTCTTGGACTGTTGGGACCCACCCTCCTTAGCAGTAGTTTGGGGCCCTGTTGAAGACTTCTGGTCTTTAGGTTTCTGATCTCCACCCTTTTGGTCTGTTTTCTTCTGATCACCCCCTTGGCCCTGGTTCTGGTTCTTTTGCTTAACCCTGGTTCTGACCCATTTGTCTGCCTTCTTTCCCAATTCTTGGGGAGAGGTCAGATCAGAGTCAACCAAGTGTTGATGCAGTTGCTGGTTTTGACAGTTATTTAAAATCTGTTCTCTCATCATCAAATTATACAATCCTGTAAAATCAGATACCTTACTTCCCAGCAACCAACCCTCCAAAGCCTTAGTGGCACATTCAATGTATTCAGACCAGTCCTGAGTCTGTGTCTTTTGGGTGTCTCTGAACATTAACCTGTACTGCTCAGTGGTTAAGCCTAACCCATCAACTAGAACACTCTTCAGGACTCTGTAGTTTCTGACATCCTCTTCTCTAACAGTGAGGAGTCTGTCTCTGCCTCTTCCTTCAAAGGAGAGCCAGAGGATTGCTGCCCACTGATCTTCAGGAACCTGCTGTACTTTGCAGGCTCTCTCAAGAGCAGTTATCCACTTGTGGATGTCATCCCCACTTTTGTAGGGGGGCACAACCTTAGACAGGTTTCTATTGTCGAAAACCCTATCTTTGTCCTTAGGGACAATGCTGCCACCAGTGGGTATAGACCCACTCTCTTTATGCTGTCTAGCCTTGCTAAGTTTCTCTTCCATCAGGGCTACTTCTAGCTCCTGCTTCCTGATCCTCAGCTGGGCCTCTTGCATCTTGGCCTCATGTTCCCTCCTCTGAGGGGTGGTCATCCTTCTCCTGGAGTGACCTTGAGAGCCTCTAGAGCCATGGGAAGCATTGGAGTCACCTGAGCGATTCCTTTGCCTTCCAAGCCCTGTGTTAAGTCCACTGGGGAGATCCAGTGGGTTGAACCCACTGTCAGTCCCCAATAGCCTTGGTTTAGCTGGGCCAAGTATAATACTTGGCACTGGGCTAGTTCTCCCTTCATCCTCACTACTGTCAGTATCCTTTTCACTCTCATCCTCTGTGGTAGGCATCCCATCTAAGGGGTGACTATTGGGAAGGGGTACTTCAGTGGCATCTTTAGAAGGGGGGCCTCCTGTTCCTGTCCCTAAGGGGGCTAACTGGGAAGCTTTCTTGAGTGCTCTCTGATTCTCATCATTCTGTAAGAGCTCTCTGAGCTCAGCAGAGTTTGGGTTCTTGGGCTGTTTAAGGCCTCTAAGAGTTGCCAAATGCCTGAGCTCATTCTGATTAAGGGTAGCAAAGCTGGATGGTGCCCTCTGGGGGTCACTCTCAACAGAGATGGGTACAGTGGACCCCTCTGCCCCGGCCATTGCTCTTAAGTGTGGGTGGATGTGTTGCAATCTACCTACACTTGGGTTTACCTACTAAACCTATCTAGTAGTTGTAGTCAGGGTGTGCTACTCCCTTTGCTCTACAACAACTAAGTTCAGTAGAACTTATGTATATCTAATCTTGTTTTATATGTACCTACAGGTACCTATGTGATCTTTCAATTGGTAACCAAGAGATTACAATGGTAAAACACAGCAAGCTCAAATCCAACCGCTGCTCACCAATGTGAGAAGTTGGCCTGGTATATGCTGTTCACTAGTTCTAGTGACCACCTTGTACCATGCCAAGCAACCCTTATGGTGTGGTTGTAAGTCAACCTTTTTGGACTAGCTGCCCTAGTGGTAGCGTAGGCTAAGCAGTCTTTGAGGCTAAACTCGTGATGCGTGTTAAGCAAGCTGTTTTACCAATAGTAACCCCCTTTTATACCAATGAAAGGACACCACACAGATATATATTCAAAATATATATGTATTTATTTCTCAAAGTAACCCCTAGTCTCTTTATGAGCACAGGAGCACAAATCGTCAAACAAGATTATCACAGAATACACAGAAGTTGCACTTTATATGGATAGGCCCTGGTGGCCACTCGAACCATATACTAAAATAGTGGTATAAGTACCACGAACAGAAAAGGGAAAAGGCCTAGGGCCTCTAGAATCGCTGGGCCTACAAGGAGCTAACGTCAGTTAGTGACCAGGAGGTCCACGGGTGGCGTGTGCAGAGCAAATAGTCACACGCGGGCTCCCATAGGTTTCAATGGGTGCGTAAAAAGTACAAAGTTACTGCAAAAGGAATCTTCCGGATGACCTAGGAACTTAAGATTTGGAACACAGGCACTAGAGATGTATTACTACACATGGGCACCGGAGTACCAGCTTTACCTCACCCACAGGAAGCGGGTGCATAGGCCTCAAAGTGCGTCGGGTTTCTTCTATCTGTTCCGTTGAGCCTGGGACAAAGATGCTGCAGGCGGTCGGTCGGGAAGAGATGCAGTGGATCCAAGAGTGGATCGGAGATGTTGAAGACCTGTAAGCAGAGGGGACAGTGTTCACAGTCACTAGCCAGTGACCAGCGTGGCACCAGGTGGGTACCAGGCGATGTCGGGTGCAAACAGGTGATGAGGGGTAGCTTGTCTCCGCAGCCACGTGGTCCCTGAAGGTCGACGACGTCCAGGAGTCGGCTCACGAGCTGTCCCACGCAGGCTCTCGCTGTCGGCGGTGTCGGCGACTTGATCGAAGCAAACAAGCCTTGGCAAAAGCAATTGCAGGAGGATTCGGAAATCAGCTGTTGGTTCTGACCAGCAAGGTCAGAGGGATTGCTCCTTTGGAGGGGAGCAAGGGCCAGTCTGGAGCAACCAGACCAGCAGTGTTTGTCGTAGATTTCGTCGCCAAGATGGCCACTAGCCAGCGGCCCAGCAACCGGTTAGGCGCGTCGAGTGGCAAAATGCAGAAGGGCCCCACGCAGATCGTGGAGATGCTGGAGGGCTCACCTTTGGTGCAGATGCTGCTCGAGGGTTGGGCTTCTCAGGACCCAAAGCACAACTTGGGGGGAGCCTCGGTTGTTGCACTGGTCAGCTTGTCGTAGTCGTTCCAAGATGGCTGGCTCCACGTGTCTCGGTGCCTCCACGGGTCTCCTCTTTGCAGGGACTGTGGATCGGGCGGTGAGAGGTCTGGAGGTCCAGGTCTTGTCAGTCTCTGGGCTCGGGCTCCGGCGGGAGGCGGCGGCAAAGCAGACGGTGATTCGCTGGATGGTGCTTGCGTTAGCAAGGTGGTCACTCCCTGACCACAGGGGAGATTTTCTTCAGTCTTCTGTGCAGCAGAATGTCGAAGTTCCCGTCTTCTTCTTAGTTTCAAGTTGATTCCAGGATGTCTGAAGTCTTAGGACACAGCTCCTACCTTTATTCGGATTCTAGGGGCCGGACTACCTGCTAGGTCCCTCCCTATGGGTGGGACCAGGAAGGGGGGTGGTTACACCCCCAATCCTTTGTCCAGCTCGCCCCAGGCCCGGGACTGGTGTGCCCCAGGACCGGTTTGAACTGGCATATGCACCGAGGCTCCTTGTGAGCCACAGGCATGTCTGGTTTCTTTCAAGCCCTACCTGACCAATACACAAAATCCTGTCTGGGGTGGTGCACGCACCTCCCCTGGCAGGAAACCCTTTGTCCACACCTCCCAAGCTGGAAGGACTCCCAGCAGCAGGAGGGCAGACTTGTGTCTGTGGTGGCAGCATCCATTTTGTGGAGCTGAGGCTATGTCTGATTTTACCCGGGTTTCAGGCACTGTACATGTCGTGTCCCTCTAGAAGGGTGGAATGCTAACCCCGTCGCCAGAATTGGCGAGGGGTTAGTATTCCAATTCGTATGACACCTTACTCGACATGTTTTGATAAAGCCAAACCAAAGATAGCATTTAACCGCGAGGTTCATAATGCACTTAAGAGTATATGGTATGACGATATCTGGAAACAGTAGAAGGAAGTTGTTCCGACCACTGCAGACAGGCTCAGCTCATGCCAGAGCACCATCTCACATGGAACCAAGCACTCTGCCTTCAGGATTGTTAAGGCCTGCCATAGGAGTGACTCATAGGTTACCAGGTGTCCCATTTAAGGTTAGGTATAGGTATACTACACCTAAGTAAGAGGTGATTACACCAACTTACCCCAGCTGAGTGATCAGCCAGTTGTGTCAGATTGTTAGGCCAAGCCTGGGGTGGCATAATACATGCTGCAGCCCCTGGCAGGCCTTGGGTACACCAATGCCCTGGGTACCTAGTGTACACTGGTACAGGGGCTGACAGGGTGATCCACTTCCAATTGGTTATGCACCTAGGGTGCATAGTTTTAATTTAGTAGAGAGAACAGCAGGCTGGGGGTCTGATTGGCAGGCCCACAGCCTCAATATGTCAAAAACCAGTGAAGCAAAAAGCAAAAATTTGGGGTGACCATAGGATAGCAGACCCTACTCTCCTACACCGATATAAACCAATGAGCCACCTAAGGACACTGGGCACCGTAGGGGCAAGGCAGCCATGGCTCAAACCTCCACCTCGCTGTGCAGCCCCTATGCCTACCTAAGGACACTGGCACCGTAGGGGCAAGGCACCCATGGCTCAAACCTCCACCTCGCTGTGCACCCCCAATGCCCACCTAAGGACACTGGGCACCGTAAAATCACCGCCACAGCTCCCTGACAAACGGCGCGGCAAGGCACAGCGAGGGGGGGCACCCATGGCTGCAAAGAGGACCCAAAATGGAGGGGGGAAGCCTAAGTCCCCTCCCCAACCCACAGTGTGCCGGACATGACGTGTCTGGCACGCCCTGAGTCCTGCAGTAGTGAGTGGGGGTGGGGAAGTGCCAAAATGGATCTAAGGGGGGGGCGCCCTCTGAGGTGGCCCCCTGTGGGGGCCGTGGGCAGCCATATTTCCATTACCAATGAGCATACCAATACTCCTTTCATCAGGTCCACGTACCCGCTCTTGTGAGCATGCGTCACATTTTTAGGTCTCGCCTGGCGTAAGACTGCGCAGACATGCACAGTCTCGCTGGCGAGATTTAATGATATGAGGAGATTTCTCTAGTGGGCTTTAAGCCCCGCTCCTCTTTTCCATTGGCTGGCATCACCGTTTATGCTAAACGGTGGCCAACCATTGGAAAAGAGTGTCTAGTGACGTACACTTTTCTCTTTTAGAGCCGTCCCAGTTGGACTGGCTCGGTTGCTTTACGTTTGTAGTAAAGCCTTTTCTTATCTTTATGGGGCCATGTGTTTCAAACATATGGCCCCATAAAGGCAAGAGATCGGCCCGCGCTTGCCTTTTGCTCTGCCTTGTTTTTTTTTTTACTTTTAGCGCGCGCGCTTGTTTCAATTTGGTGCGAGCTTTGGCAGGAGTTGGCTCCAGTCAGGTTGTTGTCAGGCGTGTGTTGACAGCTGAGCGGGAGCCGGCAAGTCTATTCCCGAAGGACAGCCTGTGTGACAGGCGCCATAGCACCGCCACCGCCTGAGCAGGCTGAGTCACTCCACTGCTACCAGAGGGAGACCCGTGCCTACACCCAGCACGAGCTTACTGCCGCTACTTCGCCTCCCCAGGCCGAGCAACCTGCCGCCGACATGCATGTCATCAAGAGAGGTGAGCCGGCCCCTATCCCCCCTGTTGTAACCCAAACCCTGCAGGGGCAGCGCAGAAACGGCCTCCACCCTGCCGCAGCTGCGGGGTTTCCCGCCCTTTCAGTCGCTCCTGTACCCGGACTGGGTTTCAATAAAGGCACAGAAGGCGTGCACAGCGAGGCACACAGGCGGCTGTCTGCGGGGCTGGGCGGGGGCAGGCGCGTCCTCACTGTAGGAATAGTCCTTTGTAGCCCACCCCGAGGACGAGGGATGCACATACAGGAACAAACACAGCCACAGACAGACACGACCAGAGAGATATACATACACAAACTCGCGAACGCAGAGACACGCATTAAGACTCATGCCCCCACTAACTTAAGCGCGGATAAGCACATGCACGATGCATACACAAACACAGGCACACACACACACCGGCGTACACTTATCACACACACCGACAAACGCTCACACAAACACAACTACGATGCATATATAAACTGTTGGAAGGCGTTCACCGGGGAGGCTGCGGAATGCGTTCCTGACCACCCGGGGACCCACTTCTCCCAGAGTTAGGCCGAGCAAGAGCGGGGCGGCCCTTCCTGGAAGGGTCTCGTACCTAGGATCGCACACGCTGCGCTTACTCTCTTCTGATAGAGGGACACCACACAGTAGTTCTTCGTAAGACAATATACTTTATCGTTAGTTGTAAGGGATCTTTATGATCCGGGAGGCAGATATAGAATTAGTGCCACAAGCGGCGGCGATCTCGTGATGGGGGTATGGGGGTAGCGGGACAGTCTTTGAGTCAGTGTCTCTGCGGAGTATCCTGCGCACAGCTCTCAATCCTCGAGCTGAGGGGATGTTGCTTCTCTCTGCAATCTCTGCCGATTCTCTTGGAGGAGGGTGCCGCGAGTCACTCAGCAGGCACAGGAGGTTCGTAGTTCGGGGAGCCGCGACGGCGTCAGCAGGGCTCAGATGGTTCAGAGTTCGGGGAGCCGCGACAGCGTCAGCAGGGCTCAGATGGTTCAGAGTTCGGGGAGCCGCGACAGCGTCAGCAGGGCTCAGATGGTTCAGAGTTCGGGGAGCCGCGACAGCGTCAGCAGGGCTCAGATGGTTCAGAGTTTGGGGAGCCGCGACAGCGTCAGCAGGGCTCAGATGGTTCAGAGTTCGGGTAGCGTTCTTCGGTTCGGGGAGCGATCGAGCCGCGCCCAGGTCAGCAGGCTCTCGTCAGTCCAGGTCTTCTCTGCCTCCCGTCCCTTCCGCACCCCTTGTTATACTTCCCCTCCTCTTTGAAGTCCGGAGTCCTCGCCGAGAGGGGTCTTGGTGCCTGGGGGCGGTGTGTCGGGGCTTCCTGTCGCTCGGCCCCTTGATCTGTTCAGGTGGGTCTGGGATGGACTCCAGACACCCAGCAGGCAAGGCGGCCGCTCAACGGGGGCCTGGTGGTCGATCGAAACCGTCCTTGGGGGAGAGATCCGAGGTGTGACAGGGTCGGCGCCTCTCGGTCTGGCCTGGGGGGTTCCTCTCTCCCTCGGCCGGGCATGCGTGTTGGGGTTTGGCCGGCCAGCGGGATGTTGGGCCGGGGTGGCCGGAAGTCTGTGACATCGTGGATCAGTGCGGTTGCAGGGTGGCTTGCTGGTTGGGAGGGCCCACGCCACGAGGCCGGTCTCACATAAACACAGGCTTACACAGGCACATACACCCACCAACAGGCACATACACACTCTGGCAGTCACACAGGCACACGTTTACACATACAAACACATAGATCACACACAAGCATACATGCAAGAATAAAAACACACAAACTTTGCAACAGATTTTGCAAACAGGCACTTACACTCACACTTGCGCATCCATGATAAACAACTAACAGACACTGACAGCCATATTCACGAAACACACACAGAAATACACACGCATAGGCACATTAACCCTCTCGCGAAAACCAATACGCGAAACAACACAGACACAATCACACACAAAGACACAAAAGCAAGCACCCAATATATCACGTTCCAAAGTGCTTTTGAGACAGACGTTCTTCTTAATGTTCACTCATCATTTGACTGCAAACAAACCACGTTAAAAAGACATTCACGTCGCGTCTCTGTTCATATATGAATCCGACACAGTTTCCACTGGGAAGTCCAGTTCACAGCACCCTGGGGCCCAAGCGACTGCTCTCTTGTTATGTGTGCGCGTGACGACATCAACGAAGGGAGTCCTGATTCTGGGGAGAAGGACTCAGACAAAGACAATGAAGTCATAGACATCAGTTCATGGTCATAGACATGTCTATGTATGTACCGCACGTAACATGAACATGTACACATATATGCATGTATACATGTGCTGGTATCTGAAAGCATGCCAGCATAGTCATTCGCACGTACACGCAGACACTTTTACATGCGAATGTGTATAAAACCCACAGATATTGATATAAACACACACATATATATAATACTTCCCTGCGCGTGTCCACGTATGATTATACAATGTCCAATGAAGATTTATGTTTATGTGTACATTGATGTACTTGTGAATATATATATATATAACACCTGCACATAGCTCTAATAATGAAAAAGTACATATTCGTCTGTGTATACACTTTATTGATAACATTTAGAATAAGACAAGAATCGTGCTATTGTTCATACATTTGTGCGCGCATCTATTTATTCACTCAGCAAATGAAGGAAGATAAGGCTAGCTTATGTTCCAATTTGTGAATAATTGTGTATTTTACCCAAAACACGCATTTGGACATACATACAGTATGGGCGCATTTGTACTTGTAGCATGTTACGTGTTTCATTAAGTGAAATATTTAACCTTGCAGGGCCTTCTTGGCGCTAACATCAAATGTGGACATCCTTTTCTAACTCGTTTTCTTGTATTTATTTTTGGGATCCTATGGTTCTTAATAATTTAGGAATGTACAACGGTCGACAACGGTTCTGAAGTTTAGGAGAAATTAATTCCAAGGTTTTGGTGTCACGAATGAACCTGTCCCTCCGCAACGTGTCATTTTTCATTTGTAGCTTTTAGTTGGACATTAAAAACAAGGCATGCATGTTGTATGCATATGTGAAGCCCTGCGCGCGCCCTCTCTCTTCTCACACCCGTGTTTGCATGCATGTCACCTGAAAGGGGAGACGGTGGCTGAGACGCATCGCGAAAAGACACAACTAAAGTTCGGGGTTCGTCGATGACGAATGTACAGAAAGTATCGATCCACTTGGTGTCCCAGACCTGGCTTAAGGCGGTGTTAGAAGTAGGATCTAGCGCAGATGAGAGGCAGTCTGCACACCACGTTTCGCCCTATTACAGTCCCCCCGTTGACAGCCACACCTGAGCCCAGCGGCAGGCTGCCCCTCGAGGGAGCTCACACGTATACATTGCCCAAAGATGAAACAAATGTCCTTTTAGTGAGACAGTGTTTACCTTTCGGTGAGATGTCTGCTATTTTCAGTGCCACCCCCGGAAATGGTTCAAACTTGGGCTTTGAGTTGTTCAACCCAGAATGTGTGAGAGTGCCAGCGATGCCTGCTGTATATTTGGCATAGTACCCCCAGGGGCACCCCGCTTTCCCCCCTCCCCCAAATTAGGTTACCCAAAGAAGACACAAGAAACAGTTGTAAGTGGGTAACAAATGCTGCAGGTTTTATTACATAATTCCAGGATATGTAATAGGTGGGTTATCTTACGGGCGATCCAAGGGCAGGCGGCCATCTACTTCACCTGCCCCGCCTGATGAGCCGGGCAGCACGGGAACGACCCGCAAGTGCTGCCTCCCAAGTGATTCTTTTTTCGATCACGTGCCGTTGAGATTCTACTCACACCCCCCCTCTCGGGGCGGAGCGTCGCATAGCAAGCCCCCGGTTGTTCAGGCCCACAACCGCCCGCAGGCCTAGCGGGGCGCCGACCGGCTTCCGGGACCTCTCTGGAGGCTCCTCGTTTTGGCTCAGGCACCACGTGGTGCCGCGCAGAGGTACCCTTTGTACCGGCCTGCTTCCAGATCGCCCTGTAACTCCGCCTGCAACGAAAAGGAAAACATTAAAACGTTCAGCAAAAAACCCCACCCCACCACACCACGCCGGGTAAGCGGTAGGGAGGGTAAAAAGGCAAGGTGGGCGACAAAGAGGTCGCCAGTGAGGGTGGGGGAAGGCTAAATAGCCTTCCCCTCACACCTGGGCCCGGAAGTGACGCGCATTGCGCGTCACTTCCGGCCCCCGACACGAAGGGGGGCAACAATCAGGATCCCTGCCCCCGCCCCCCCCGAAGGAGGGAGTGGGGAGGGGTGACCGGGGCCCCGGGGCCACTAAGGCGCCGACCGCCGAGTGGCCCCCTGCGGGGGCCGCGGTCAGCGGCATAGTACCCCCAGGGGCACCCCGCTTTCCCCCCTCCCCCAAATTAGGTTACCCAAAGAAGACACAAGAAACAGTTGTAAGTGGGTAACAAATGCTGCAGGTTTTATTACATAATTCCAGGATATGTAATAGGTGGGTTATCTTACGGGCGATCCAAGGGCAGGCGGCCATCTACTTCACCTGCCCCGCCTGATGAGCCGGGCAGCACGGGAACGACCCGCAAGTGCTGCCCCCCAAGTGATTCTTTTTTCGATCACGTGCCGTTGAGATTCTACTCACACCCCCCCTCTCGGGGCGGAGCGTCGCATAGCAAGCCCCCGGTTGTTCAGGCCCACAACCGCCCGCAGGCCTAGCGGGGCGCCGACCGGCTTCCGGGACCTCTCTGGAGGCTCCTCGTTTTGGCTCAGGCACCACGTGGTGCCGCGCAGAGGTACCCTTTGTACCGGCCTGCTTCCAGATCGCCCTGTAACTCCGCCACAGCCCTGGAGGCGGCTAACCGTCGCAACCAGGGCCCCCCACCAACCCGCTATAGTCTTACCAGCACCTCTCCTATCTAGGGCTTCCTGCAACTAGCTGGAAGGGAACCATCCCTGCAGACAGAAGGGTTTGACATTCTGCCACCTCAAGACAGTTTGACAGTGCTCGCGGGACTCAAACCCTGTGAGATCCCTTATAACCACAGGCCCAAGACATACCAGTGAGCTATAGCTCCTGGATTGTAGATGGCCCCATCTATGTCCCCAATCCCTAGACGCTATCCCAATCGGATAGGGTCTGTTGAAATAGAGGGGCCTGTGAAGATGTGCGATAACTATTCGCCCCCCAGCGGGAAGGTTACACCTATTCACAATCCTGGGCCTGCCCGCTTTGACTATTATGACGAGAAGGGTTACTTAACATTTGTACAGTCCCCTCAGATAGTTAACCTGGGGCACGGGAGTGCACCTCACTGCCAGCGCGTGACCATGGGCAAGGGGCGACTCTTGCCCCTGCCCACCATCCCTTATACCTTATAGGAATTATGCCACTACGGATCCCTCAGTGATGATCCCTTAGGCATACCAGCTACGGGAATCTGTTTGGCTTAAGCGTTGCGCGCGGTCATAATGTCCCCTTGTGTTTGCCCCGCTGACACCCCAGATATTGGGACAGCAGCACCAGTCTCCTGCAGCTGCCGTATGCGACCAGTGATTCCGGTGGGGAGTGCCACCAACCGCAATGGTCCTCCAAGCATTACGGAAAGCCCATTATTACCTGGGCCTCTCTCCAATTGATGGTGATTACACCCAGCTGAAGGCCAGAGGCCCGCCTAAGGAGCCTATTCACTTGTTTTGCTACCCGGCTCCCTTGTGGGAGGGCCACAGAGTTAGGGCAACGCGTGTGCTCCCAGGGCACGGTGCTGCTGGAAAGCAGATATCTGATACTCACACGCTGATACCTTATCTGTTGCTAAATGCCCTGCTGCAGGGAGTTTCCCAAGAACCGTAGACTTCGCGGTCCCACCTAACTTGATCCCATCACCTGGGGGGAACCCAGTGGTGGCAGGACCTGCATGGTAACTCCATCCCGGCGTAGCTATCGCTTATTTGTGCCGCCGAAGCAGGCCATGCCCCCTTAGTCTCAAGTTCTACCCCTAGAGGATAACCTTGGGAGCAGACAAGTCTGTGGGAACCAACCGGAAACTTTGGTGCAAATACCGGCCCTATTCTGAGCGTAGCGAGTGCTGCACGGTCAATAATGCCCTGATGCCCTGGGGCTCTACGTGGTCTTTACCAAACTTTGAACGACCGCACACTTGCTATATAACAACCATACCACCCACCAGCCGGGTGGAAGGTCTTCATCGAAGCAACCCGAAATCTGTCTTTGGTTGCAGGGGAATGCCCCCCAAAGTACATCTGGACCTATTCCTATATGGTTCCTTCAGCTACTCCTCCTGCAGGCCTAACTCTTGGTTATGGTGCCCAGCTCAGTGTTCTGCAGGCCAATCGGCTTAACCATGAACTATCGGTCGATTTGAGACAGAGGTAAACCACGGGTTGCAATCCGCTCGCGAGCGGCGCACCCGCAACCACTTGGACAAATCACGCCGGTAACCTTGTGCCGTGATTTAGGCCCTAGTGATACGCTATGTGGTGACCACTTATTCTTTTGCCGCTATGTCAGTGCGTCCCCGAATTCAATGCGATTGGGGCGCTGAGCTGCACCCATATCTAACCCATCTAGTGGCTCAATCCAGACTTCCTTTAGCATTAGATAATAACTACCCTTCTATCTCGGTTGCGTTGCCTTGCCCGACTAGGCACCCACCCGGGTGTCTAGGTTACAGTTAGATATGTGTGAGTTCCCCATGTCAGTGACCGTTGAAGGCGGCCCACATAAGCATGTTGGCGGGGCCAAGTTGCGGGCTTAAGCATACCTCTTTTAGACTGTCGGCAGCGACCCGTGTTTAACTGTTACTAACATGGCAATGACAGTTCTACGTTAGGACTATCCCCACACTGGTCCGCCCTGCCCAAGGACTGATGCACCTGGGAGGGCGAGGCCGTAAGCAATGGGGGTGGGTAACGAGACAACAACAATGACAAGCGACCCAAGCCCCCATTTTAGCAAAAGGTTGGAGACGAGCGACACGTGGTCACGTGTGGTCAGGATCGGACTGCGCGACCCTTACTGTAATTAGCCCTTATATGTCGCGCGAACTCGACCCGAAGGTAATGGCGCGCCGTTCATGAGCAGCGTATATACATACATCATCAGGCACGTGGATAATAATTATCTGGCCAGAGTCACCGCGTGACCCGCCCGAAGGTGTTGGGAGTGCAGAACATGAGCCCCGTATTTACATACCTTATTCGGGCACGGTCGATTAGTGATTAGCTCAAACCGTACTGCGCACCAAATAATTAGAGCGCCGGACACAAGCACCGACCAAATAACCCGTTCCGGTGCAGGAGGAGTCGTAATGCCCGGGATCGCCTAATGCGCGCAAATGTGGGCACGAGCAACTTCTTGTGAGTAATACATGTACCTGTATCATGTGTCTGCATCATAGGAAGCCAGCCACCACATGTTGCCTATTTATCTAGCGCGCGCTCGACCGAAAGGTATTGGTGCAAATTTTGTGAACAATGCCTGCACTTGTATCAAGTATCTGCCTTATAGGAAGCCAGCACATACATGTTGCATATTTGTGTCGCGCAAACTCGACGCCAAAGGCATTGAAGCGCTGTATATGAGCACCGTACTTACACAAGCCGACACGGGGAGAATAGGGGATTCGTACCATATAACACGATCGCCGTGCCCGGCCACACGAGCACCGCACCAGATTAACCCTTGAGGAGCGGGGGGGATTAGTAATACCCGTAATCGCGTGATGTGGACAGTGCATGTCTTGGTATCATGTGTCCGCCTTATAGGAAGCCTGCAATTACATGATGAATAGTTATATCGCGCGAACTTGACCGGAAGGCATTGGAGCACTTTAACATGAGCACCGTATTTATATTACCTCTTCAGGCAGGGGGTGTTTACGACATTCATACCATATTACCCGCTCCCCGACCGAACCGCGCGAGTCCCGCACCAGATTCTCCATTGAGGTGCGGGGGGGGTTTATTAATGCCAGTAATCGCGTATGTGAAAATTGCATGCACTTGTATTATTTATCTGCCTTATAGGAAGCCAGCAATACATGTTGCATCATTATATAGCGCAAGCTGAAGGTGTTGGAGCGCCTTACCTGAGCACCCTATTTACATTACACATTCAAGCACGGGGAGCTTACAAGATTCTTATCATACTAAACGATCCCCGTGCCAGGTCCATTGCGCCTGCCGCACGCAGCCCACTGCATGCCCCCCCACCCTCAACGGCAGCGTAGCCGACGGGAGGGGGGGCGATAACCTTAACCAGGGAGCGCCACATGTGTTGCACCTCCCGCGATCAGCGGGGACCCAGGCAGCTCCCAGCCGTGCAGTGCTGGTGTTTTGGGGCCGTGAACCCACGCTAGTCTCCTACGTGCTCGAGTATATGGAGCAAAATCTTGCGAGCCATGCATGTACTGGTATCATGGATCTGCCTATATAGGCAGCCCGCAATTACATGTTGCATATTTATATAGCGCGAGATCGACCTGAAGGTATTGGAGCGCTTTACATGAGTGCCCTATTTACGTTACACATCCAGGCACTGGGCGCTTAATTCAAAATACAATATTACGTGATCAAGTGTAACAGATAACACGAGCACCGCACCCGATTATCCAGTGAGGTGCGGGGGGTATAGTAATGGCCGAATGCGGACGCAACCCCGCGGGCCGGACTGGTTACCCTAAACCAACAGCCAACTCACAGGTTACAACGCCTACCCCTTGCCCCCGCTCGCCCCAGCCGCGTGGAATACCGAAATTCCTTCAAACCTGTACTGTGCGCGAAAACCCTAAAGCGCCGGGCACTAGCACCGCCCATTCCGGAGCAGGGGGTGTCATACTGGCCGAAATCACCAAGGATGGGGCGCACCACGAATGCAGATGGGCATAAAAGGATGGGCATGGCCCCCATGCGGACCACCCTGATTCATTTGCTTTTATGGAATGGTCAAAAAATGATCGAATAAACTATAACTACTACTTCTACTAGTCCCTTTGCAGGCTGACTCGTCAACAGTCTGCATTAAATCACAAAGTAGAGACTGTTGATTTCACCCACGACCCAAAAATGTACATCTTAGCGTCCAACCATCACATCATAAAAAGTTGAATATTATGCATGTGCAGATGCAGATTTAAAGTGTATTGGGTTCCGAGTTGACAAGAAAGATTACAGCGATGTCACCTTCTATGCAGGCAATCCTTGGTCACCCCCTTTGCACAGCCCTTTCAGCGCCTTATATGTTTGATGGTACTAGTGTTTGAACACTACGCCCTCTAGCTACCAGGTTTGACGTTTTAGTTAGGTCTTTACAAAGGATATATGCCAAATAATCACTATTTATTAACTACATCTTTTATCGCCACGTGAGATGAGATCTTATAAGGCAGTGAGTGGGGGTGGGCTCAGGCGCTTGGAGGAACATCGGGTATCATAGCGAGGCGGAGCACAGTTGCGGACACCATTCCTTTTATATCCGGCACAGGGAGATTAAGTGATTTGCCCATGATCACTGGGTTGTACAGCGCCATTGCCGAGGCTTGCAACCGGGTCCCCCCATTCTATAAAGACCGCCTGAGCCCGTAGGCCAACTACACCGATTCACCCGGTCACATGTTTCACCCCGCCGAGTGGCCGGTTGCCGTCGCTATGCACTATGCGCGTCATTCTTTTTAAGCCGCTAACACCTTGCATCCTGTGACATGTTGTTTTATGTCGCAGGAAAGTGTTTGCACGGCTGAAAGTTAGTTCTAAAACCCCTTTCAGGGCACAGAAAGATTAAGCAACCGACCTCGGGCGCGTTTACATGAGCCCGTATTAGTATTACGCCCGGCACGGGGAGCTCAGTAGCCACTTACCCTATTTAATGTGGGGATTAAGATTAAGTGATGTGCCCCGAATCACAGAATGCGGCCCCGAGACTCGAAACACCAACCAGATTGAGATTGAGAACCTGAGCCTCGGTCCTTGTATACGTTTCGCTCTTTATGCATATATCCCGTAGCACCGTATTTACATACACATGGAGGCACGGAGTGATTAAGTGATTTGCCCCGAATCACAGAATGTGGACGCGACCTCGCGGCTCGCCCCTGGTTAAGTACCCTGTATCGTTGTCAGGGCCATGGGCCATTCGCTATTCAAATCACAACCCAACTATAGTTGTACATCGCGAAGGTCTGAAAGCGCTGTACCCGAGCACCGATGTAAAAGCCGACAGACGCATTTGCTCCCTACGAGTGGAATCAGGGTGGCCTATCGACTCGCGATGCGGACGCGGCTCCGAAGCTCTAAGACCTCGCACCCCCTGAGTCAGTGCGGCGGGGGTGAGGAGATGCCACGACAGGCGGACAAGGTCCCGCACAGGAGGACACACCATGGAACAGGGATGCTCCCACCGCTCCCGTCCATACGCCCGGCCTCAGAAACCGGCACCGCTCCCCACTCCCCCTTGGGCCATATCCGTTCGCTGGGGATGAAGGTGTCTGCCGAACCAGGGATCAAACCAGGCGCGTCACATTACACAGGCCCTAGTAGAATCAGTGGCTGGCCTATCTCGCGATGCGAAAGCGGCCCCGAGCCGCGAAAACACAAACCAGATTCGGACCATGAAGCCATGAGGCGTGGTTCATGTCTAGATTATGCTTTTATGCATATTTTATGAATCGTCTCCGCATTCAATATTAAAGACAATACCGACTCTCGCACCCTGGTCCCCCGCTCCGAGGTTGCTTGTTTCTTGTTGGGCACGCGGAGATTAAGTGAATTGCCCCGAATTACGGGATGTTTTGCCGACGCCGAGGCTCGAACCTGGTTCCTATTTACAATGTCGGCAGCTCTGGCCGTTACGCCACAACCTCTTTTCTCACGCTGATATTGGTGAAAAAGACACCGTTTTAGAGATTAGGGTCCCGCACAGGAGGACACACCATGGGACTGGGATGCTCCCACCGCTCCCGTCCATTCTCCGAGCCTCAGTGAACTGGCACCGCTCCTAGCGGGCCTTGAGGACATGAGCCTCGGTTCATGTATAGGTTACGCCTTTACGCATATTGTAGATAGCGCAAGCTCGACCCGAAGGCATTGAAAATATTTGCCGAGTTTTATATAGCGCGAACTTGACCCGAAACCAATTAAGTATTACAGCGCCTTATATAGCCCCCGTTACGTTACATGAGGACCCACATTCACGTTTTGTAAGGCACGGGGAGATAAAGTGTTTGCCCCGAATCACAGGAAGTTCAGCGGCATTACCGAGACTCGAACCTAGTTCCCGAGGTCCGAGGTCGAGCGCCCTGGCCGTTAGGCCAACTCATCGTAGCGAACGCTCTACATAGAACCATAATTAAATTCATGTTTACGTACATATAATTAGGCACGGGAAATTGAGTGAATTAGTGATTAAGTGACACGGAATGTGGACGCGACCTCGCGTCTCGCCCCCTCTGTATTACTGCACCAGAGGCGGCCGCGCAGCCGACGGACCACAACCCTTTCCCCTGCGTTTCCGGCAATACAGTTGTCAGTATCGCGAGCCTCAGCAGCTCATTGGACGCCAACCCCCACCGGTGGGCGGCGCCGCCCTCGCGAGGGCAGCCCTGCACTACTCGCCCCGTTTCCCCCGATTCAACGAAAGGACGCGGGCCGAGGCCCGCCCCAGGCTCTTCAACGCCCGGGAGCAGGCAGGCTGCAGGGCACGACCATCGACACAAGGGGACGGGGCCGCAGCTCAATGGCATCAGCCATGCGTGGCCCGCACTCCCCAAATTCCGCAACGGTCCGAGCGAATTCCCAACTGCGCATGCTCATTAGCCCAACCCCGCCTCTCCAAACCCCCATGCACCCATCTTGCGCCCCCTCCGCCCGTGGCGATCCTTGCCACAGGGCCCCGTCGACCTGGTACTGCCCAGGGACAGGGCCCGGGCGGAGTGGGTGCTGCAAGACTCACCAGAAAGAAGCGTGGGAGCGACGACAAACAACAGTGCCGCGGGGGCCGGAGGCGCACGAAGACGGCGCGGACGACGGACCGATGCGGTGAGTTCAAGGCGAGGTGGGCGACAAAGAGGTCGCCAGTGAGGGTGGGGGAAGGCTAAATAGCCTTCCCCTCACACCTGGGCCCGGAAGTGACGCGCATTGCGCGTCACTTCCGGCCCCCGACACGAAGGGGGGCAACAATCAGGATCCCTGCCCCCGCCCCCCCCGAAGGAGGGAGTGGGGAGGGGTGACCGGGGCCCCGGGGCCACTAAGGCGCCGACCGCCGAGTGGCCCCCTGCGGGGGCCGCGGTCAGCGGCAGATCCCCGTTTAAAGGCTTTCATCACACCGAAGGGCCCCGGTGAGCGACCGGAAGTCTCCCCCGCGTGGATGTATTTTGCTGCAGTACATGGGATTCCTGCTGACGCGCTTTATTTCAAGAGTCGGATGAGCCACAGATGAGCCCGCGAAAAGCAGGAGAATGAACAGAACAACACAGACAGATTGAAAAATGAAACGAAAGAGGGGCAGGCAATGGAGGAAAGAAGGAAAGAAAGATACATATTTGCTGTACATGACTACTTAAGAAAGAACAAGCATTGGCATAGCCAATAGGTCTCGCCTTTGGGACCTTATAAGTGTTTACCATGCAACAGTTGATGTTATGGCACTAAGGATATTCTGATGGATAACTAAACACTTATAAGATCCCAAAGTGGAGATCTATTGGCTATGCCAATGCTTGTTATACTGTGCCACGGACACGTGCTCACATGATGGCAATTTCACACCAGGTTCACACTGGGGGTGAGGAGGCACAGCCGAGCAACGTCTGACGTCACCCCAGGTAGCTGCTCGGACGTCTGACGTCACCCCAGGTATCTGCTCGGACGTCTGACGCCGCCCCCAGGTAGCTGCTCGGACGTCTGACGTCACCCCAGGTAGCTGCTCGGACGTCTGACGTCACCCCAGGTAGCTGCGGGGCGGTAAGGGACAGAAGCCCTTTAAAAGGGCCCCTTTGGACTGGTTTTCTCCATCTTTTTCCCAGCTGAGAAGGATCACGAGGGTGAAGCACAGAAGGGCACTGTCGCCAGAGAGGGACCTTCTGCATCAACTCAGGTATGTGCCCTGCCCCCCCCCCCCAATCTACCCATGCTTGAAACAAATGAGTGTGCTTGGGTCACGCAGGGGCGGCGGCAGCGCTTCACCCCGGTGCCCTGCATGGCATCTCTCCGAGGGGCTCTCACCCCTCCTGGGTCCCTGCAGAGGGGGGGCCACGACGAAAGGATTCACTGAATACAATCCGTTCCTGCTCTCCCGGCCTCAGCTGCTGCGTTTCCCTCTGGTGCTCGCTGCTGGCCCGGCTCCTGTCCCCAGGGGAGTATCTTCAGGGGGGATCGTATGGGGTTTTCCTTCTTGAAGGCCCCTGGAGTGTTCTACACTTGTTGGTGGAGATCAGTCTTCAGTATTTGCCGCTGACCGCGGCCCCCGCAGGGGGCCACTCGGCGGTCGGCGCCTTAGTGGCCCCGGTCACCCCTCCCCACTCCCTCCCTTCGGGGGGGGGGCAGGGACACAGACTGGTGCCCCCTCCGTGTCAGGGCCGGAAGTGACGCGCAATGCGCGTCACTTCCGGGCCCAGGTGTGAGGGGGAGGCTATTTAGCCTTCCCCCACCCTCACTGGCGACCTCTTTTGTCGCCCACCTCGCCTTTTTCGGTCGCAGTCTCTGGCTCCTTCGTTCGTCGTCCTCGCCGCTGCGATCCCGGCCCTACCGCCATCTCGAACAACGGTGAGTCTTGCTCTACCCTTCCCGCCCCGGCCCCGTCCCTGGGCAGTACCAGGTCGACGGGGCCCTGTGGCCCGGATGGCCACGGGCGGGGAGGGCGCAAGTTGGGCCAAGAGGGCTCAGGGCCGCAGACACCAGCAAACATGAAGCCTTCCCAGCTTCATGCGAAAGGGGCCCCGTGATAATGTGATGCAGTGTCGTAGAAACGATCGTTTGTGCTATAAAAATGTAGAATGAGCGGCGCTCCCTGGGGAAGGTTATTGCCCCCTTCCCAACGGCTACGAGGTCGGGAGGGGGGCTCGTGTAGTGGGTGCCCCCCGTACGTTGTTGTGTGGGGGCTGAGGTGGGCGGGGCCAAGGGGTAGCCGTGGCTACCTGATAGTTGGGGGCGGATCTAGGGTAATCCGTTCCGGCCTGCGGGATCGCGTCCGGATTGCGCGGGAGGAGAGTTGGCCTAACCGCTAGGGCGTTCGACCTCGAACCTGGGGAACTGGGTTCGAGTCTCGGCAATGACGTTGGAACAGCCTTTGATTCTGTGCAAATCACTTAATTTGCCCGGGCCTAACAAAAATGTATGTGCTCTCATTCTATTGTATTCCGAATGACGCGCCTAGTGCCTGCATGGGGTAGGAAAACAGGGCACTCAGGTAAAGCGCTCCAATACCTGTGGGCCGATGGCGCGCTACATACATATGGCAACAGGTAATCGTGGCTGCCCATATATGCGTGTCACGTTGCCAGTGCAGGCATTGCTCGCGGGTTGTTGCTCCAAGAAACTCGAGCTCACAAGATTGCCTTGGGAGCGAAGCGCCCAGTGCCTACTCGGGAGAGAAAATGCGGCACTCAGGTGAAGGGCATCAATACCTTAACCTCAATCTCCAATAACTGCGGCCTTTTTTCCCGCTGCATAACGGATACAGGCATGCCCAGGTTCGCGATCTCAATCGGCTTGGTGCGTTTGAATCCTGGGCCCGCGTCTGCATTCTGTGATTAGGGGCGAATCCCGTGCCTAATATTGATTTAATGACGGTGCTGCGCGCTACAATGTCTTCGAGTCTCGGGCCCGAGTCCACATCGTGCCTTGTAGGAGAGTGATTGTGGTCTGACGGTTGGTTTTTCGACTTTGGGGCAGGAAACCAAGGTTCGAGCCTAGTGGTCGACTCCACATCCTGTGCTTCTGGGTGATTCACTTAATCTCCCCGCGCCGGAATGTAACGGATGTTCATTTAAAGCGCCGTCATTCCGTCGCGCTGCACAAACCTGCATTGAATGAATAAGGTAACCGATGCTCCTGTAAAGCACCGTCATACCTTCGCGCAGTACAAACCTGCATTAAATAAATATTTTGATTTCCTGCCGATTTTCATGCCTGAATGCGTAATGTAAATACGGTGCTCGTGTAAAGCGCTCCAATACATTTGGTTCGAGTTTGCGCTATAAATAGGCAACAATCTTCACAACCTTTCAAAGAGGTGCAGCTCCCATCTTTTCGATCGGTCGTCGTCGGGTCTCCAGATTGCGGTGAGTCTTGCTGCACCCACTCCGCCCTGGCCCTGTCCCTGGGCAGTACCAGATCGACAGGGCCCTGTGGCGCGGTGGGCCACGGGCGGAGGGGGCGCAAGATTAGGGCAAGGGTGGCGACTTTAAAGGGCAGTGACGCGGTCCGCCGGCCGAATTTATCGGTGTACCGAGGGACATAGCCCCGATTGGTAGAGCTCCTGATGGGGCGCTGCCGACATTGGTAATAGGAAACGAGGTTCGAGGCATCGGCAAAACAGCCTGTGATTCTGGGCTCTTGCAAGCGCTTCAATGCGTTCGTGTGGAGCTCGCGTGATCTGGGGCATTCAAGCAGGTTAATATTGTACTGCAAGACTTAAGTAAGGCGCCACAATACCTCGTGTCGATTTCGCGTTCGAACGCGATTGAGGTACTGAGTTACCAGTGCCCTGGGTAGGGTCAATACGATGCTCATGCGCGTGCAAAGTAAATGAATGGGGGTTCGACAGCAAAGAAGCCGCACACCCTGCGCCGTGGGAGCCGTTACGAGATTAGCGTCGGTTCACGGCCCTAATACACCAGCACTGCAAGGCTGGGAGCTGCCTGGGTCCCCGCTGATCGCGGGCGGTGCAACACCTGTGGCGCTCCCTGGTTAAGGTTATCTCCCCCCCCTCCCGCTGCAGTTGGGGGTGGGGGGGGCATGCAGTGGGCTGCGGCAGGCGCAATGGACCTGGCGCGGGGATCGTTTAGCATGGTACGAATCTTGTAAGCTCCCCGTGCTTGAATGTGTAATGTAATAAGGTTCTCCGGTAAAGCGCTCCAACACCTTCAGGTCGCGTTCGCGCCATATAATTATGCAACATGTATTGCTGGCTTCCTATAAGGCAGATAAATGATACAAGTGCATGCATTGTTCACATACGCGATTATGGGCATTAATAAACCCCCCGCACGTCAATGGATAATCTGGTGCGGTACTCGCATGATCGGGTTCGGGGAGCTGGTAATATGGTATGAATGTCTTAAGCACCCCCTGCGTGTAGATGTAATGTAAATACGGTGCTCATGTAAAGTGCTCCAATGCCTTCCGGTCGAGTTCGCGCTATATAGATATTCATCATGTAATTACAGGCTTCCTATAAGGCAGATACATGATACCAGTACATGCACTGTCCACATCACGCGATTACGGGTAGTACGAATCCCCCCCGCACCTCAAGGGTTAATCTGGTGCGGTGCTCGCGTGACCTGCCACGGGGATCGGGTTATGGGTACTAATCTCCTAGGCTCCCCGTGCCGGTTTGTGTAATGTAGATACGGTGCTCATATAAAGCGCTCCAATACCTTTGGCGTCGAGTTCGCGCTATACAAATATGCAACATGTATGTGCTGGCTTCCTATAAGGCAGATACTTGATACAAGTGCAGGCATTGTTCACAAGATTTTGCTCCAATACCTTCCGGTCGAGTTCACGCTAGCTAAATATGCAACATGTAGTGGCTGGCTTCCTATAATGCAGACACATGATTCAAGTGCATGTATTACTCACAAGAATTTGCTTGTGCCCACATTCGCGCGCATTAGGTGATTCCGGGCATTGCGACGACTCCTGCACATGAATGGTATTTGGTCGGTGCTTGTGTCCAGCGCTCTAATAATTTTGCGCGCATTACGGCTTGAGCTAATCACTAATCGACCGTGCCCTAATAGGTATGTAATACGGGGCTCATGTACTGCACTCCCAACACCTTCGGGCGGGTCACGCTGTGACTCTGGACAGATAATTATTATCCACGTGCCTGATGATGTATGTATATCGGTGCTCATGAACGGCGCACCATTACCTTCGGATCGAGTTCGCACTGTGGTTGTGACTCCGGGCAAATCACTGATCACCCCATGCCCAGATATGCATACGTGCTGCTGGGCCTGGTCCACCTGGACCACCGAGGGTCGCGAATATGCACGGGTGCTGCCGGGCCTGGTCTACCTGGCCCCCCGAGGGTCGCGACTCATGATCACACTTCCGTGCCCGAATATGTATGTAGATACGGGGCGCATGGACTGCGCTCCATATACCGTCGGCCGAGTCGCGCTGTGACTGCGGGCAGATCACTTAATCTCTCCGTGCCCGATTATGTATGTAAATACGGTGCTCATGAACTGCGCGCCTATACCTTCGGATCGAGTTCGCGCTGGGTTTGTGACGCTGGGTAAATCAATGAATATCGCCATGCCCGAATATGTATGCGAGCTGCTGGACCTGGTATGCCCGGGTTCCCGAGGGTCGCGGACCTGGCGGCTCATGATCTCACTCCCGTGCCCGAATATGTGTATAAATATGTTACTCATGCACAGCGTTGCCATATCTTCGGGTTGAGTTCGCGCGACATAAAGGTGCTAATTACAGCAAGGGTCGCGCAGTCCGATCCTGACCACACGTGACCACGTGTCGCTCGTCTCCAACCTTTTGCTTACGGCCTTGCCCTCCCAGGTGCATCAGTCCTTGGGCAGGGCGGACCAGTGTGGATATAGTCCTAACGTAGAACTGTCATTGCCATGTTAGTAACAGTTAAACACGGGTCGCTGCCGACAGTCTAAAAGAGGTATGCTTAAGCCCGCAACTCGGCCCCGCCAACATGCTTACGTGGGCCGCCTTCAACGGTCACTGATATGGGGAACTCACACATATCTAACTGTAACCTGGACACCCGGGAGGGTGCCTAGTCGGGCAGGGCAACGCAACCGAGATAGAATGGTAGTTATTATCTAATGCTAAAGGAAGTCTGGATTGAGCCACTAGAGGGGTTAGATATGGGTGCAGCTCAGTGCCGCTATCGCATTGAATACGGGGACGCACTGACATAGCGGCAAAAGAATAAGTGGTCACCACATAGCGCATCACTAGGGCCTAAATCACGGCACAAGGTTACCGGCGTGATTGTCCAAGTGGTTGCGGGTGCGCCGCTCGCGAGCGGATTGCAACCCGTGGTTTACCTCTGTCTCAAATCGACCGATAGTTCATGGTTAAGCCGATTGGCCTGCAGAATACTGAGCTGGGCACCATAACCAAGAGTTAGGCCTGCAGGAGGAGTAGCTGAAGGAACAATATATGAATAGGTCCAGATGTACTTTGGGGGGGTATCCCCCTGCAACCAAAGACAGATTTAAGACCTTCCACCCGGCTTGTGGGTGGTATGGTTGTTATATAGCAAGTGTGCGGTCGTTCAAAGTTTGGTAAAGACCACGTAGAGCCCCAGGGCATCAGGGCATTATTGACCGAGCAGCATTCGCTACGTTCAGAATAGGGCCGGTATTGCACCAAAGTTTCCGGTTGGTTTCCACAGACTTGTCTGCCCCCAAAGTTATCCTCTAGGGGTAGAACTTGAGACTAAGGGGGCATTGCCTGCTTCAGCGGCACAAATAAGCGATAGCTACGCCGGGATGGAGTTACCATGCAGGTCCTGCCACCACTGGGTTCCCCCCAGGTGATGGGATCAAGTTAGGTGGGACCGCGAAGTCTACGGTTCTTGGGAAACTTCCTGCAATAGGGCATTTAGCAACAGATAAGGTACCAGCGTGTGAGTATCAGATATCTGCTTTCCAGCAGCACCGTGCCCTGGGAGCACACGCGTTGCCCTAACTCTGAGGCCCTCCCAGATGGGAGCCGGGTAGCAAAACAAGTGAATAGGCTCCTTAGGCGGGCCTCTGGCCTTCAGCTGGGTGTAATCACCATCAATTGGAGTTAGGCCCAGGTAAAAATGGGCTTTCCATAACGCTTGGAGGACCATTGCGGTTGGTGGCACTCCCCACCGGAATCACTGGTCGCGTACGGCAGCTGCAGGAGACGGGGATCCTGGTTTACGGACACTTTTACCGCGCTATGGGTGCTGCTGTCCCAATAACTGGGGTGTCAGCGGGGCAAACACGAGGGGACATTACGACAGCGCGCAATGCTTAAGCCAAACAGATTCCCGAAGCTGGTATGCCTAAGGGATCATCACTGAGGGATCCGTAGGGGCATAATTCCTATAAGGTATAAGGGATGGTGGGCAGGGGCAAGAGTCGCCCCTTGCCCATGGCCACGCGCTGGCAGTTAGGTGCACTCCCGTGCCCCAGGTTAACTATCTGAGGGGACTGTACAAATGTTAAGTAAAACCCTTCTCGTCATAATAGTCAAAGCGGGCAGGCCCAGGATTGTGAATAGGTGTAACCTTCCCGCTGGGGGGCGAATAGTTATTGCACATCTTCACAGGCCCCTTTATTTCAACTGACCCTATCCGATTAGGATAGCGTCTAGGGATTGGGGACATAGATGGGGCCATCTACAACTCCAGGAGCTATAGCTCACTGGTATGTCTTGGGCCTGTGGTTATAAGGGATCTCACAGGGTTTGAGTCCCGCGAGCACTGTCAAACTGTCATGAGGTGGCAGAATGTCAAACTCTTCTGTTTGCAGGGATGGTTCCCTTCCAGCTAGTTGCAGGAAGCCCTAGATAGGAGAGGTGCAGGTAAGACTATAGCGGGTTGGTGGGAGGCCCTGGCTGCGACGATTAGCCGCCTCCAGGGCTGTGGCGGAGTTACAGGGCGATCTGGAAGCAGGCCGGTACAAAGAGTACCTCTGCGCGGCACCACGTGGTGCCTGAGCCAAAACGAGGAGCCTCCAGAGAGGTCCCGGAAGCCGGTCGGCGCCCCGCTAGTCCTGCGGGCGGTTGTGGGCCTGAACAACCGGGGGCTTGCTATGCGACGCTCCGCCCCGAGAGGGGGGGCGTGAGTAGAATTACCAACGGCACGTGATCGTAGAAAGAATCACTTGGGGGGCAGCACTTGCGGGTCGTTCCCGCGCTGCCCGGCTCATCAGGCGGGCAGGTGAAGTAGATGGTCGCCTGCCCTTGGATCGCCCGTAAGATAACCCACCCATTACATATACTGGAATTATGTAATAAACCTGCAGCATTTGTTACCCACTTACAACTGTTTCTTGTGTTTCATTGGGTAACCTAATTTGGGGGAGGGGGGAAAGCGGGGTGCCCCTGGGGGTACTATGCCGCTGACCGCGGCCCCCGCAGGGGGCCACTCGGCGGTCGGCGCCTTAGTGGCCCCGGGTCCCCGGTCACCCCTCCCCACTCCCTCCCTTCGGGGGGGGGGCAGGGACACAGACTGGTGCCCCCCTCCGTGTCAGGGCCGGAAGTGACGCGCAATGCGCGTCACTTCCGGGCCCAGGTGTGAGGGGGAGGCTATTTAGCCTTCCCCCACCCTCACTGGCGACCTCTTTTGTCGCCCACCTCGCCTTTTCCCTCCCTACCGCTTACCCGGCGTAGGCGTGGTTGGGGGGGGGGGTTTCTGAGCGTTGTAGTTTTTCTTTTTCGTTGCAGGCGGAGTTACAGGGCGATCTAGAAGCAGGCCGGTACAAAGAGTACCTCTGCGCGGCACCACGTGGTGCCTGAGCCAAAACGAGGAGCCTCCAGAGAGGTCCCGGAAGCCGGTCGGCGCCCCGCTAGTCCTGCGGGCGGTTGTGGGCCTGAACAACCGGGGGCTTGCTATGCGACGCTCCGCCCCGAGAGGGGGGGCGTGAGTAGAATTACCAACGGTACGTGATCGTAGAAAGAATCACTTGGGGGGCAGCACTTGCGGGTCGTTCCCGCACTGCCCGGCTCATCAGGCGGGCAGGTGAAGTAGATGGTCGCCTGCCCTTGGATCGCCCGTAAAATAACCCACCCATTACATATACTGGAATTATGTAATAAACCTGCAGCATCTGTTACCCACTTACAACTGTTTCTTGTGTTTCATTGGGTAACCTAATTTGGGGGAGGGGGGAAAGCGGGGTGCCCCTGGGGGTACTATGCAGTTTTGAGGGTCTTCTGTGTAGTTTATGCAACTCTCAAATTTACACCAGAAGGGTTTAGATTTTCAGCTAACCAGCATAGTGGATCCCACGGCTGCTTGCAAACATTTTTGGTTAAAGTGGAGAAGCCAGGATTAATCCCAGGTTGTCTGGTTTCACATTGTGCTTTGTGTGCTCTGCCCCCCCCCCCCCCCCCCTTTTATCGCGAGGCGCGCGCGTTTGTTTTTCAAGTGCTGGCGTTTCTGGTAGGAGGCTTAATTTGTGGCCGTCCGAGGCGGGTTTCTTTCCTTTGTCTGCCTTGTTTTGTGGCCGCTGCTGTGATCTGATCAGGGCGTCTATTGTTTGCACAAGGCGGTCACCCCGGGCTCTTTGGGGGTGATTGGTCGAGTGGGTGCAAGTATGAGGGTTCAAGTTCTGGCCTGGTTTTGGTATCTACTTGGGGGGGTGGGGGGACCCTTAAGCATGGCGAGGGGTCTTGCTAGTTTACTTTTCAGTCTGCGGCTCCCTCGCCAGTCTGGGTGGAAGCAGCGCGACTGACCTGACTCTCGCGGCTGCGGCAGCTTCGTAACTCTTCATGGCTTTGCTTTATTTGTAAGAGTGGAGCCGGGACGCTTTGCATTTGCTGCGGAGGAATGTTTTATGTGCATCACAGCACACTCCTGCACCGGGCTCCGGGCTCATTCCTGGTGGGCCGGAAGGGCAGGGGTCGGTTTTGTTACTGGGGGCCAACGGTGCTGCAATATGGGCCCCGGGCCCCTGTACCAAAGCGGCAGCGGCGCTTGACACTAGTATTCATTCCTCCCATCCTTCACGGCCGCAGCTTCCCAGTATCCATCTCGGGGGTCTCTTCCCAGTATCCATCACGGGGGTCTCTTCCTAGTATCCGTCCCGGGGGTCTCTTCCCAGTATCCGTCCCGGGGGTCTCTTCCCAGTATCCGTCCCGGGGGTCTCTTCCCAGTATCCATCTCGGGGGTCTCTTCCCAGTATCCATCCCGGGGCGGTCTCTTCCCAGTATCCATCTCGGGGGTCTCTTCCCAGTATCCATCTCGGGGGTCTCTTCCCAGTATCCATCCCGGGGCGGTCTCTTCCCAGTATCCATCCCGGGGCGGTCTCTTCCCAGTATCCATCCCGGGGCGGTCTCTTCCCAGTATCCATCCAGGGGGTCTCTTCCCAGTCTCCATCTCGGGGGTCTCTTCCCAGTATCCATCCCGGGGCGGTCTCTTCCCAGTATCCATCCCGGGGCGGTCTCTTCCCAGTATCCATCCCGGGGCGGTCTCTTCCCAGTATCCGTCCCGGGGGACTCTTCCCAGTATCCATCTCGGGGGTCTCTTCCCAGTATCCATCCAGGGGGTCTCTTCCCAGTATCCATCCAGGGGCTGTCTCTTCCCAGTATCCATCCCGGGGCTGTCTCTTCCCAGTATCCATCCCGGGGCTGTCTCTTCCCAGTATCCGTCCCGGGGGACTCTTCCCAGTATCCATCCCGGGGGTCTCTTCCCAGTATCCGTCCCGGGGGTCTCTTCCCAGTATCCATCCCTGGGCGGTCTCTTCCCAGTCCGGTGGGAGTGTTTCTATAGCGTCCTTATGGTAGTTTATAGGTTGTCGGGGCCTTTTCTTGTGTTGTAAAAAAAAGATACATATATCTATAGATATCTCTGTCCTCGTTGTGTAGTCTTAAGTTTGCGTAAATCCGTTTTAAACCGCAGGGTGTTTTTCTTTCCTTGCCCGCAGTTCGTTGCTCCTGTATTTCATTGGCTCCGCTTCCTGCACTTCTTACATTGCTGCCTTTTAAATGCGGTGTGAGCAGTGTCTCTGGTTGTGTTTGCAGTTATGGAACCGTGTTTTCCTGTCTGAACATCCTCATACAAGATGCCAACACAACTGTTCATTATACCCCCCGAAAATGTTACCTGTCTCCAACCACCAGGTGTTTTTTAGGGGGCACCTGATTTTATCCTCTCCACCCCCTTTCCTATAAAATGCCACCCCTGACGAAACGAGGCCCCGTTTCTTTTTCTCCCCTCCCGCGGGCTGTAGAAAGCCAGAGCGGCGCGTGCATGTCCAGAGTCCCCGGACACCTCTGAGAGTTTTCACCACATCCTTTACGCCAAGATGGCCCCCGCCGGAGGGCCCTGAGGGGTGGGGGAGAGGGTGCACAGAGCTTGACTGACCAAAGGGCTGGCCTTTGGAGCCCCTGTTGTGTCTGCGAAACGTGGGCGACAATTCCCGTTCCGCTGGCGGAAATTGCGAACTGTCGGCACACTGATTAAACACCTAAAGGCAGCTCTGTAACCTCCGCCTCATCCAGCCAGAAACCCTCTTTAGAAAGTCCCTTAAAACCTGGGTTTTCACCTCTTCGGATGCCCGACGCAGAGCCTTGATCGAACTCTTTCAATCCTCTTCTCAGTAGCTGTTGCACTATACCTGCAACTCCGTCATCTATAGCGCCATGATGCTCCTCGGAGCCACAGCGGCGCTCTATAAATACCATATAACATAACTGAGAGATTAGCATTTTCGTTGAATTTATTTTTAATGTGGGTGATGTGAGAGTTTAATACAGACATTTTGCTGAGAAATTCTGTGTTTGTTTCATGGAACATCCATTAAAGTTTCTTTCAGATCAAAATAGGACCTCGCTTGTGAGAAGTGTGGGGGGGGGGGGGGGTTGGGGGGTCACAGATTATTTGCAAACATTGGGGACCCCCTAAATACATTTCACCCAGGGCCACAAAAATCCTTCCAATGTCTCTGTCCTACACACACAGCGTGTTTAGGGCAAGCAGCCTTCTGGCCCCGGTTTGTAAAGTGGCTCACTTGTGAGTTGTAGTAATGAATGTCATATGTCCTAAAACCACATAGGTGATGCCACTGCACTGTGCAGAGTTATTCAATGAGGGTACAGAGGATAGACTGGCACAGGAACCAGAGGGTACAGAGGTACCAGGGGGTAGAGATGCAGTACACTGAGGGCACAGAGGGGGATTTACCAGTGCCTTGAGACGCTCACAGGTGAGCAGCCGCGCTTATCGCGCGCTGATTGATTGAATGACCAGAGGGTATAGATGCAGTGTACCGCGGGGACGCAGATATCAGAGTGCAGAGATGCAGTGCATTGAGGGTGCGGAGGCAGATGAAACAGTGTAGAGATGCAGTGCATTGAGGGTGCAGAGACAGATGTTACAGTGTAGAGATGCAGTGCCCTGCGGGTGCAGAGACAGATGTTATCAATCAATCAATCAATCAAAGGCATTTATAAAGCGCACTACTCACCCGGAGGGTCTCAAGGCGCTGGGGGGGGGGGGGGGTCCGCTACTGCTCGAACAGCCAGGTCTTGAGCTTCTTCCTGAAGGAGAGGTGGTCTTGGGTCAGGCGTAGTTCGGTGGGGAGGGCGTTCCAAGTCTTGGCGGCCAGGTGGGAGAAGGATCTACCTCCTGTAGTCGCTCTGTGGATGCGGGGGACGGCTGCGAGGGCGAGACTGGTCGAGCGGAGGTGGCGTTTGGGAGCGTAGAAGTTGAGGCGGCTGTTGAGGTAGGTCGGGCCTTGGTTGTGTAGGGCTTTGTGTGCGTGGGTGAGGAGCCGGAAGGTGATTCTTTTGTTGATCGGGAGCCAGTGCAGGTCTCTCAGGTGTCTGGAGATGTGAGTTCGTCTGGGGACGTCGAGGATGAGTCTCGCCGAGGCGTTCTGGATCCGCTGGAGTCTCTTCTGGAGCTTGGCGGTGGTACCGGCGTAGAGGGCGTTGCCGTAGTCCAGTCGACTGGTGACGAGGGCCTGGGTGACTGTTTTCCTGGTCTCGGTGGGGATCCACCGGAAGATCTTACGTAGCATGCGCAGGATGTTGAAACAGGACGAGGAGACGGCGTTGACTTGTCTGGTCATGGAGAGGGAGGAGTCCAGGATGAAGCCCAGGTTGCGTGCGTGGTCTGTCGGTTTGGGTGCGTTGCCCAGGGCAGGGGGCCACCAGGAGTCGTCCCAGGCGGAGGGTGAGGAGCCCAGGATGAGGACTTCCGTCTTGTCTGTGTTCAGTTTCAGGCGGCTGGTCGTCATCCACTCGGCCACGTTTTTCATCCCTTCGTGTAGGTTGGCTCTGGCGGTGGCGGGGTCGTTGGTCAGGGAGAGGATCAGCTGGGTGTCATCGGCGTAGGAGATGATGTTCAGGTTGTGTTGGCGTGCGATGGCCGCAAGGGGGCTCATGTAGACATTGAAGAGGGTGGGGCTGAGCGAGGAGCCCTGAGGGACGCCGCAGGTGACTTCCGTGGCTTCTGATCTGAACGGGGGCAGGCGGACTCTCTGTGTCCTTCCGGTGAGGAAGGAGATGATCCATTCCAGTGCCTTCTCCTTGATCCCGACGTTGCTGAGGCGCTGCACTAGGGTGCGGTGGCAGACAGTGTCGAATGCCGCGGAGAGGTCCAGGAGGATGAGGGCCGCTGTTTCTCCGTTGTCCAACAGGGTTCGGATGTCGTCTGTGGCAGCGATGAGGGCGGTCTCGGTGCTGTGGTTGGCCCGGAAGCCTGACTGGGAAGGGTCGAGGGAACCAGTCGTCTCGAGGAAGGCTGCCAGTTGCTTGTTGATGGTCTTCTCGATGACTTTGGCTGGAAACGGGAGGAGCGAGATGGGGCGGTAGTTCTTGAGTTCGGTGGGGTCCGCCGTTGGTTTCTTTAGTAGAGCGCTGAGTTCGGCGTGCTTCCAGCTCTCAGGGAAGGTGGCGGTGTTGAGGGAGGTGTTGATGATGTCCCGCAGGTGGGGTGCGATGACATCGTCGGCCTTGTTGAAGATGTGGTGAGGGCAGGGGTCGGTTGGGGAACCGGAGTGGATGGAGTTCATCGTGCTGATGGTGTCTTCGAGGTTGATCGGTGTCCAGGCGTTGAGGGTGGTGGTGGGGGGCGTTGGTTTGGTCGTCGGGAGCGTTGGTTGTGTTCTGAAGCTGTTGTGTATGTCAGCGATCTTGTTGTGGAAGTAGGAGGCGAGGGAGTTGCAGAGGTCTTGCGATGGGGTGATGTCGTTGGTTCCGGCGTTGGGGTTGGAGAGCTCTCTGACGATGTTGAAGAGTTCCTTGCTGTTGTGTGCGTTGTTGTCCAACCGGTCCTTGAATGCTGTTTTCTTGGTGGCGTGGATCAGTTGATGGTGCCTTCGGGTGGCGAGCTTGAGGGTAGTCATGTTGTCCGGCGTTGGGTCTCTTCTCCATGCTTTCTCGAGGGCTCGGCAGTTCTTCTTGGAGCTCTTGAGTTCGTCGGTGAACCAAGGGGCCTTCTTGCTTCCGGGTCTGCTGGGTGGGGTCCTCAGAGGGGCGAGCTCGTCCGCGCAGGTGGAGATCCATTTCGTGAGGTTGTCGGCGGCTTGGCTGGGGTTCGGTGAGCTGGCGGGAGGGTGCTGGCTCAGGGATGTGGTGAGTTGTTCGGCTGTGATCTTGTTCCAGCTTCTTCGTGCGGCCTGTTGCTGGTGGTGGTGGACCGTGGTTCTTTTGAAGGTGAAGTGGATGCAGCTGTGGTCCGTCCAGTGGAGTCCAGTGGCGTGGCTGAAGGAGATGTCTTTGCTGGACGAGAAGATGGCGTCGAGTGTGTGTGCGGCGAGGTGGGTGGGGGTGGTCACCAGCTGCTTGAGTCCGAGGGTGGCGAGGTTGTCAAGCAGGGTGGTGGTGTTGCGGTCGTTGTTGTTCTCCAGGTGGAAGTTGATGTCCCCGAGGAGGATGTAGTCGGCCGAGGGGAGGGCGTGCGGGCTGATGAAGTCGGCGATGTCTTCGCTGAATTGAGTGCGTGGTCCCGGGGGTCGGTAGATCAGGGTGCCTCTGAGGGTGGTCTTGGGGTCGGTGTGGATCTGGAAGTGCAGGTGTTCGGCGGATGTCAGGGTGTTGTCGGCGTTGGTCGAGATACGGATGGTGTCTCTGTGGATGATGGCGATGCCTCCTCCAGTCTGGTTGTCGCGGTCTCTCCGGATGATCTTGTAGCCCTCTGGGACGGCGATGGCGATGTCGGGCGCTGAGGAGTCGTTCATCCAGGTTTCCGTGAGGAAGGCAACGTCAGGAGCTGTGGTGTCGAGGAGGTTCCAGAGTTGAACGGCGTGTCTGTGGACGGAGCGGGTGTTGAGCAGGATGCACTTGAGGTGGTTGCTGCTGGTGTTCGGCTTGGCGGGTGCTGGTGCGGGGCAGGTCCGGATGCAGGTGAACTTGCAGGTGCGGCAGCTGAAGGGTCCGTGGGTGCGTCTCGGAGTGGCTCGGTAGCACCCGGGGGTTCGGCCGGTGTTGAGTGCGTTGAGGGTGGCGGCATCGTAAGTCAGGCGGGTGGGCTGGGGTCTGCGAGGGCCAGGGGTCCTGGCACTGGGCGCAGTCCAGGCGCAGACGGGCTTACCTTTGGCGCACCTTCGGCGCTCATTCGGTGCTCCCGCTGCGCGCGTCCGCTGCGCGGTCGCTCTGGGGGCGTCATAAGAGGGGAGCCGGGAGGGAGGGTCTGCGGGGAGGCGGGGAGCGCGGGAACCAATCGGCGGGCGGGGGGGCGGGGTCTCGTGGGCAGCGGCGGGAAACCAGGGGGCTCGGTGGCGGCGCTTGGCGGCCCTGTGGCGGCTGGGGCGGCGCTCGGCGGCCCTGTGGTGGCTCAGGCGGAAGGCGGCAGCAGGAGGTCCAGCAGGTAAGGAGCAGGCGGGAGGTGTGTGAGCGACCAGGCCGAGGGCACAGTGTTACAGTGTAGAGATGCAGTGCCCTGCAGGTGCAGAGACAGATGTTAGTGTAGAGATGCAGTGCCCTGAGGGTGCAGAGACAGATGTTAGTGTAGAGATGCAGTGACCGGAGGGTGCAGAGACAGATGTTACAGTGTAGAGATGCAGTGCCCTGAGGGTGCGGATGCAGAGGGCAGAGATGCAGTGCCCTAAGTGTGCAGAGACAGATGTTACATTGTAGAGATGCTGTGCATTGAGGGCGCATAGACAAAGGTTACATTGTAGAGATGCAGTGCCCTGCGGGTGCAGAGGCAGTGATGTTACAGTGTACAGATGCAGTGCCCTGAGGGTGTGGAGGCAGAGATGTTACAGTGTAGAGATGCAGTGCCCTGAGAGTGCGGAGACAGATGTTATGGTGTAGAGTTGCAGTGCCCTTAGGGTGCGGAGGCAGAGATGTTACAGTGTAGAGATGCAGTGCCCTGAGGGTGTGGAGGCAGAGATGTTACAGTGTAGAGTTACAGTGCCCTGAGGGTTCGGAGGCAGACATGTTACAGTGTAGAGATGCAGTACCCTGAGGGTGCGGAGGCAGAGGGCAGAGATGCAGTGCCCTGAGGGTATAGAGACAGATGGTACAGTGTAGAGATGCTGTGCATTGAGGGCTCAGAGACAGATATTACATTGTAGAGATGCAGTGCCCTGCGGGTGCAGAGACAGATGTTAGTGTAGAGATGCAGTGCCCTGAGGGTGCAGAGACAGATGTTAGTGTAGAGATGCAGTGACCTGAGGGTGCAGAGGCCGATGTTACATTGTAGAGATGCTGTGCATTGAGGGCTCAGAGACAGATATTACATTGTAGAGATGCAGTGCCCTGCGGGTGCAGAGACAGATGTTAGTGTAGAGATGCAGTGCCCTGAGGGTGCAGAGACAGATGTTAGTGTAGAGATGCAGTGACCTGAGGGTGCAGAGACAGATGTTACAGTGTAGAGTTACAGTGCCCTGAGGGTTCGGAGGCAGACATGTTAAAGTGTAGAGATGCAGCTCCCTGAGGGTGCGGAGGCAGAGGGCAGAGATGCAGTGCCCTGAGGGTGCAGAGGCCGATGTTACATTGTAGAGATGCTGTGCATTGAGGGCTCAGAGACAGATGTTACATTGTAGAGATGCAGTGCCCTGCGGGTGCAGAGACAGATGTTAGTGTAGAGATGCAGTGCCCTGAGGGTGCAGAGACAGATGTTAGTGTAGAGATGCAGTGACCTGAGGGTGCAGAGACAGATGTTACAGTGTAGAGATACAGTGCCCTGAGGGTGTGGAGGCAGAGATATTACAGCGTAGAGATGCAGTGCCCTGCGGGTGCAGAGACTATTGTTAGTGTAGAGATACAGTGCATTGGGGGTGCAGAGACAGGTGTTAGTGTAGAGTTACAGTGCCCTTAGGGTGCGGAGGCAGAGACGTTACAGTGTAGAGATGCAGTGCCCTGAGGGTGTTGAGGCAGAGATGTTATGGTGTAGAGTTGCAGTGCCCTTAGGGTGCGGAGGCAGAGACGTGACAGTGTAGAGATGCAGTGCCCTGAGGGTGTGGAGGCAGAGATGTTACAGTGTAGAGTTGCAGTGCCCTGAGGGTTCGGAGGCAGAGACGTTACAGTGTAGAGATGCAGTTCCCTGAGGGTGCGGAGGCAGAGGGCAGAGATGCAGTGCCCTGAGGGTGCAGAGACCGATGTTACATTGTAGAGATGCTGTGCATTGAGGGCTCAGAGACAGATATTACATTGTAGAGATGCAGTGCCCTGCAGGTGCAGAGACAGATGTTAGTGTAGAGATGCAGTGCCGAGACAGATGTTAGTGTAGAGATGCAGTGCCCTGAGGGTGTTGAGGCAGAGATGTTACAGTGTAGAGTTACAGTGCCCTTAGGGTGCGGAGGCAGAGACGTTACAGTGTAGAGATGCAGTGCCCTGAGGGTGTTGAGGCAGAGATGTTATGGTGTAGAGTTGCAGTGCCCTGCGGGTGCGGAGGCAGTGATGTTACAGTGTACAGATGCAGTGCTCTGAGGGTGTGGAGGCAGAGACGTTACAGTGTAGAGATGCAGTGCCCTGAGGGTGTTGAGGCATAGATGTTATGGTGTAGAGTTGCAGTGCCCTGCGGGTGCAGAGGCAGTGATGTTACAGTGTACAGATGCAGTGCTCTGAGGGTGTGGAGGCAGAGATGTTACGGTGTAGAGATGGAGTGCCCTGAGGGTGTGGCGGTAGAGAAGTTAAAGTGTAGAGATGCAGTGCCCTGAGGGTGCGGAGGCAGTGGGCAGAGTTGCATTGAGGGTGCAGAAACAGATGTTACAGTGTAGAGATGCAGTGCCCTTAGGGGGGAAGAGACAGATGTTACAGTGTAGAGATGCAGTGCCCTGAGGGTGTGGAGGCAGAGATGTTACAGTGTAGAGATGCAGTGCTCTGAGGGTGTAGAGACAGATGTTACAGTGTAGAGATGCAGTGCCCTGAGGAAGCAGAGACTATTGTTAGTGTAGAGATACAGTGCATTGGGGGTGCAGAGACAGGTGTTAGTGTAGAGTTGCAGTGCCCTTAGGGTGCGGAGGCAGAGACGTTACAGTGTAGAGATGCAGTGCCCTGAGGGTGTTGAGGCAGAGATGTTATGGTGTAGAGTTGCAGTGCCCTTAGGGTGCGGAGGAAGAGATGTTACAGTGTAGATATGCAGTGCCCTGAGGGTGTGGAGGCAGAGATGTTACAGTGTAGAGATGCAGTTCCCTGAGGGTGCGGAGGCAGAGGGCAGAGATGCAGTGCCCTGAGGGTGCAGAGACCGATGTTACATTGTAGAGATGCTGTGCATTGAGGGCTCAGAGACAGATATTACATTGTAGAGATGCAGTGCCCCGCAGGTGCATTAAACACCAAAATCTGCATATTATTCCCCCAAAACTAGTGATAGGCGCTACTTATCGCAGCGGGTGAATATTATATGCGAGGGTGTCACTACTTATCTGATGCAATAAAATCACGGACTCTGAGAAGCTTGAATCGCAGGATTAGAAAGTTTGATCTGTAATTTCTGCGCCTTGTCTCACTTCACATGTCCATGTCACAGTTTTTAAAAATCAACAAACATGGACCCGTTTCCTCTTATGCTAATGTTCTTATGTAGTGTCTTCACACTAGGCCTGGGCGTAGTTCGCGGGGTTTCGCTACGCAGAACTCCGCTAAGTGACAAATAAACACTGGAGTTCGGTAAGCGGCGGAGTGCAGTCAGTGAGTGACAGACATTTTTCTCTTTTCCCCACAGGAAGAAGACGCTGATAGCGGAGCACCCCGAGACCATCATGGGGTTCAGAGCACTCCTTCTCACCCTTGGGTTCATGTTTGCCATCTTGGTAAATGCCAGTTGCGGCTTCAGTAAGTGACCTGATACAGAGGCCGATGGTGGGGGGCACTGATCAGCACGTTTCTAATGTAGTGTCACTGTGACGAGCAGTAGGAGACCCTTCATAACAGGAGAAGCACTGGATGGAGTATAGAGACATATCTCAGTGAAATGCCTCTATTAAATGCAATCATGACAAGATATGAAAGCAGCACCCTTCATGCCCCAGAGGACCCTGACCTGAAATTATTGCTTATGTAGGATTTACCAGTTCATGGATTGAACATCCTGTGGTCGCAGCCAGTATTAACAGTGAAGGGGGTCCAAGCGGGCACAGTTGCCCCCGCTGGTAAGATAAGGAATGCCGTAACATGATGCACAAAGTTTTACAGGCTTTTATCCAGCGCCACCAGGGAGTGGCAGTGAATGGCTCCTGCAAACCTATAGGAGAGAGTATAGACATCTGCTAAGAACAAAGAAGAGAACAGCACAGGATGTAGGGTGACCAACCGTCCGTAAATTTCACGAGCCGTCTGTGATTTGGACCTCATGTCCATTGTCCGTGATGACCCCTTTTACGGGTGTCTTTTGTCAGTAATTTGGGCATTGCAGGGAGCGGCGCTGATCCCCTGCGAGAAGCCTCGGCTTCCTGATGGGGGCGCCTCGCACTCCTCCTCGGAGGACAAGAGCAGCCGCACCCGCCCATTGTCATCCTGTGTGGGCTGATGACTGTCATTCTGTGTGGGCTGATGATTGTCATCCTGTATGGGCTGATGATTGTCATCCTGTATGGGCTGATGATTGTCATCCTGTGTGGGCTGATGACTGTCATCCTGTATGGGCTGATGATTGTCCTCCTGTATGGGCTGATGATTGTCATCCTATATGGGCTGATGATTGTCCTCCTTTATGGGCTGATGATTGTCATCCTGTGTGGGCTGATGATTGTCATCCTGTATGGGCTGATGATTGTCATCCTGTATGGGCTGATGATTGTCACCCTGTATGGGCTGATGATTGTCATCCTGTGTGGGCTGATGATTGTCATCCTGTGTGGGCTGATGATTGTCATCCGGTGTGGGCTGATGATTGTCATCCTGTGTGGGCTGATAATTGACATCCTGTGTGGGCTGATGATTGTCATCCTGTGTGGGCTGATGAATGTCATCCTGTATGGGCTGATGATTGTCATCCTGTGTGGGCTGATGACTGTCATCCTGTATGGGCTGATGATTGTCCTCCTGTATGGGCTGATGATTGTCATCCTGTATGGGCTGATGATTGTCCTCCTTTATGGGCTGATGATTGTCATCCTGTGTGGGCTGATGATTGTCCTCCTGTATGGGCTGATGATTGTCATCCTGTATGGGGTGATGATTGTCATCCTTTATGGGCTGATGATTGTCATCCTGTGTGGGCTGATGAATGTCATCCTGTATGGGCTGATGATTGTCATCCTGTATGGGCTGATGATTGTCCTCCTGTATGGGCTGATGATTGTCATCCTGTATGGGCTGATGATTGTCATCCTTTATGGGCTGATGATTGTCATCCTGTGTGGGCTGATGATTGTCCTCCAGTATGGGCTGATGATTGTCATCCTGTATGGGCTGATGATTGTCATCCTTTATGGGCTGATGATTGTCATCCTATGTGGGCTGATGATTGTCATCCTGTATGGGCTGATGATTGTCATCCTGTGTGGGCTGATGATGGGAGTGGGTGCCATAGAGGTCCCAGGGAGGGGTTGCCATGGAGGTCCCAGGGAGGGGGTGCCATAGAGGCCCCAGGGAGGGGGTGCCATGGAGGTCCCAGGGAGGGGGTGCCATGGAGGTCCCAGGGAGGGGGTGCCATGGAGGTCCCGGGGAGGGGGCGCCATAGAGGTCCCAGGGAGTGGGTGCCATAGAGGCCCCAGGGAGTGGGTGCCATAGAGGCCATGCTATTCTGCATTCCTGGTGATCTGTGGTCCTGGTACCCATTTATAAGAAAGGAGACCGTAGTTATCGTTCAACTAAGGCATATTTCCCTTTCAGATGGAGCAGGCAAAATTCTCAGCAAAATTATATTAAATCGACTCCAAGGCTGGGTGCACAAGGACCATGTTCTAACCGAGGTGAAGGCTGGCGTCAGGTCAAGGGCAGTGGAGTAAAGAAACTTGAGGGTCCCCCCTGCAAAGTACATGGAGGGAGCCCACATGCTCTGAGCCTGTCAGGAGCTGTAAGGCCAGGGATCCTCCATACCACACGGGCTGCAGGGGCTATTGTTACGCCACTATTACCAATACAATCGTTATAAGAAACCCTGGATAGTGGAGGTAATAGTTGGGCCTAGTCTGCCTGCAGTCTATCATAGGCGGTGGTCTACCCACTACAGGGTCCCTGCCATCAGTACTCCGGGGGAGTTTGTCCTATTTTAAGTCGGTTTCCTGATTCAGACTCCTGTCAGGGTATGCTACATTGGGCTGCCCTTCCTTCAGTTTTGCCAAAAGTGCATCCACTGCTCCTTCTCTTTCTCACCCCCTTCCTACCTCTTGCTTCCTCTCTCTTCCTTTCCATTATATCTGAGCATCTTATCCATTCTTCTCCCAGCAGTTTTCTTTCTGTTCTCTGTCACTTATCTCCTACTTTTCCTCTCCCATCCCATCGATATCTTCTCATTATGCTTTTCCTATCTCCTGTGCAGTATTTCTCTCTGCTCTTCTTTTAAGATATCTCTTGTATTTCCTTTGTCCATTTTCTCACCCTCTCCATTGCCTACCTCTGTTTTGTCTCTTCCTCTTTTATACCCCACCCTCTCTTCCTTATCACATTTCCAGTTGACCTGGTCCTTATAGCACCTTGTGACTTCTTTCCTACATACTTTCTCACTGTGCCCCTCGATTAGCGCTTCCAGTGCTTTCTCATCTATCACTATGCTCTCCATCAATCCTGTGCGGACCTGCTCCATGGGTGAAAGGCCTCCCGGATTCACAGCTGTATTGTAGACTACGAATGACATGGAGTCTGGATCTCCCGTCTTGAGCTCTCACCCACCAAAAGCACTTGTTTTGGACCATGTATCATCACCTTGTTCAATCACCCCTGACAAAGCTGTGGACCCTAATGCAAACATGGCTGCTTGGCACTTATTGTAGTTTTCCTAATGTAATTGACAATTTAATAACAAATGTGTTCAGTATTATGGGGTGTCCTTATGAATGTGTTCATGTTTGCTGAGAACAGATATCAGGTGCAACTAACTCTCTCTGTTGCTTTTCAGGTGTGACCTTTTTCACTGTGGACAATCAGGGCGTCTGCAGGGAGGGACCGCCCCCACCCTATAATGGCTATGATTACACTTCCAACGCTCGTGTTGTGGGGACGCTGAGCGGTGTAAACCATGTGCTCTTCGGCCGATATAAATTTCTGTATGTCGTGAGAGGTTCTGAGCTGTATGGCGGTCCCATGCCGTCAGATCCATCCAGGGACTGGTTCCAAGGTCCTGGAAGGCGCGTAGGGAAAGCAGGCTGGGATCTATTCAAGCGCCTTTTCTTCGACCCGATTACAAGAGATCTTTATGCCGTCACTCATGGAGGTGAGCTCTACGCAGGCCCCCCGCCGATCAATGAAGACCAGGTTTGGAAGGACACACTAGGTAAAAAAGTTGGTTATGGCGGATGGGATAGATTTGTCGCCCTCTTCTTCGACCCCCAAGGGATCCTGCACGCAGTGACTGCTGAGGATAGATTTGTAAAAGGAAGTCCTCCAAAGGGTGGAAGAGACAACTGGATTGCAAGAAGCCAGGCCATCGGAGCAGGTGGATGGATCAATTTAAGCCGATTTATGTCCTTTACTCCTGACGGCAACCTTTGGGGTGTCTCCATTTCAGGCGGGTGGATCTACACGGCCTCTCCGCCAACCTGGGGCGACAACTGGATTGGAAGAGCCCAAAATCGGGGTCAGAGTAACTTGTTTAAATTCATGGACTTCACAGCTCAGTGATGAGAACACCCCACCACCCTTGTCTATGTAAGTATGATGTCATGTCCTCGCCCATCTCTAACACTTTCCACAGAAGCTCTTAGTTCAGCTTTGCATTTGATTTATTCACTCTTCTTTCCTACAGGGAGTTTTCAAAATGCACAGATGCTAATGTCAGTGTAGCCAACACACTCCATCCATCCTCTGTTCTCAAACATCACCGTTTCCTCCTAATGAGTAACAAGTCTCGCTTTTTACAAGCACCCCTTGGCACATTAATGCCAGCTGATTGGGGAATAGGTTGAGATGTTGACAGGGGTGCCAGGCCTTGGGTGACAGTTTCTCTTACAAGGCAGGAGCAGTATGTAATTAAAACAGCACTTGCCGCAGTCTTTATCTTTTGATTTTCAGAAATAAAACACCAAAGCGGGGTTTACTTTTGAAACACTAGACATAGATGTCCTGGAAGAGTTGTGGGTATCCTGTTTGTGACCACTAGGTCTTGCATTACAGACATTTAAGGACCAATCAAGGGTGGGCGCCCCTCCCTAAGTGACATAGGGGTCCACCAGGGCCTTCTGGCACAAGCCCAGTTCTGCGAAGCACAGGGAGGTCATGCACTCTCTTGACCTGCTCCCGAATCTTCTCAGAAGTGTCTATCTGGCCTATTCAATTCCTTTCTCTCCTACCCTGTGCCACAAAGTCTTTGGAAAGGCCAGATGGGGAGAGGGCAGTTGGTCCACCATGATGGGGCCAGTGAGGGCCCACGCAGTGAATGGGAAGCAACACACAGGGGAGCCTATCAGCTTGAGGAGGCATCCCATCAGTTACACTTTGATTCGGGCTATGCCCTGGCAATCCGGGCACAGGGTCTGGCACACAACGAGATGAGTTGCACAGACACCTTAGGGCACACAAAGTAGAGTTGCAATTCCGTTCCTCCCTGGAAATCATGCACTACGTCTGACACACCTGGTGATTCTGGTCACATACACAGGCGCAAGTTCCGCAAAGCCTATGGTATAATGAGATTCTGCAATGGGTACATCCGCTACATCCTAGGGTCGCAGCTTGAGAATTGGACACCGCACGCAATGACCATGTAGTCGGTGTGGCACATGAGAAATTCAGCACAGTTAATGAAGCGGACCACTTAGGATCCCACATCCATGATTCCGCTCCCCACCAACAGGACACTTATGCGTGCAGAGGTCCCTGCACTACAGGAACCACTTCATAGAAAATTCAGGCAACTTCTTGAGCTCCGTGCTCGGCACTTCAGACTCCAGGCATGATTCTGTAGTTCCAAGCTCACAACGTGCCCGCTTTCAGCAGGTGATGCGGGCACTTGGAGGGCACCGCTCTCCAGATGTCACCGGTAGATGGTGTGGGCCCCTCGTATGAGATCTGATATCCCTGAAATCCTCTAAGAGAACAGGACAAGCCAACTGGTCCTTGGGAGCCCACTTCAGGTTGCCACACATCAACAGGTTGTCGGCCCAGACCAGCCAATATTCAGGAAGGCACGTGGTCCTTTCCACAAGCAGTTTTCCTCCATGTGCACAACAGAGTCCTTTGGCAATGTGCACCACGCAGACCAGATTCTCCGGTCCTGTGTCCCCACAAGTGGATCTCTCCTCTTGGTGAGGTGGCACTGAGTAGCAGCTCTACCCCATTAGGCCTTTGAAGCTGGGAGAAGGATCAAAGGGTATTCCTTTGGACCACAGATGTGTCCCCTAAATTCCCGTCCTGTCTGCCATGAGGTTACAGAATGCAGATCTCTGTCTTTATGGGGCTGTCCTCTGGACCCAGAGGCCGGGTGTTACAATGTCTGCCCTCCCATATATTCCGTCAGACCCACAAATGGCAGAGGTCGGCTATCTCAATTGCATGCCCAATGCTTTATGACTGTCACTGGGGAATGTCCAGATGTGTTTCCCCGGACTCCAGTGCTAATCAGCGCCAACTACCGTGGCACACAAAGAGTTTGATGCATAGAAATGTCTAATTTGCATAAGTAGCATTTCCACGCAATAAATGCCAAGCCCACTCTTACCATTGGAACGGGTTTGGCCTAGCGACGCCATTGATAGGAAGCCGAACGAGGCTGCGTCACTGCAATCCATTATTGCAGCTTAAAATCCAGGCGACCCCTTTCCCTTGCTCGTTTAAGGTAAAAGAAAGCCTCCTCGGTAGGGGAACCCACGTGGGTCTTTTTAATTACCTCGGCAGTGAACACCCATAGGTGCCTGTCCAGCCCCTCACCTTCCATCCTAGTTGAGGCCAAAAGCCTCCTCTGGATGAACCGTGCCAAGCAGCTTCTAAACTCAATAAAAATCCCTTAGTTCATCTCTAACCACAATGGACACTTTACCCGCAGCATTAACACAATGGCACAATGTTGGGCAACTTGGTCGGCATAATGATTACCGGCTGTCACTTTGTCGTTTCCAGATTGGTGAGCAGCACACTTGACCACACCACTTCTTTCGGTAATTGAATTGCTTCAAGTAACTCTTTTACAAAATGTCCATTTTTAATAGGGGTTCCTGAAGAAGTCAAGATATCCCTTTGCATCCAGAGTTGGCCAAAGTCATGCACAACCCCAAAACCATACTGACTGTCTGTGTATATGGTCACTTTCCGATCAGAGAGCTCTGCTCAGGGGGAGCAGCTGAAGGTCAATGAAATATATAAACGTGTGTTTGTGTTGTGGTTTGTTGTATCTGCTGCCTGACTGGGGGCGTAAAGTTTGTTTACAGCTGACACATGTTTCTTTTATTCATTTTACTAGAATGCCACAACAATAGGACAGATGTTTAAAGGGTCTGGATGAAAGCCACGCCTCAGGAAGTTCAACGCTGGACACCACTCTATCCGGAAATGTTACAGACCCTCTAAGACACCCAGTTCCTGATTGGAGGACTGATTTTACAAACCGACTGAGACCCTCTGGGAGAAAGCTCCTGTTCTGCTGCTCGCTGTATATGCACGAATACTCTGCAGCTGTACAACCTATCCATAATCCGTTTATGGTTTTCTCACAGTTTCAAATAAAGGGTGCTTGAAGTGTCAACATTTGTCCTGGTAACAGACATCCTGTGCGATGCGCGAGCCCATAACTTTAAGATGGCTTTGAATTACAGTGGGCCCTGTATCCAGCGTCTAATATTGGTGAAATATTCGCAGGTAAAACAGATTTTCGCGCTGCTTGTCCTCTCCCTATCCTCGAAGCGCCAGCCCGTTCCCTCTCTGATAGACAATAGAGGGCGCTTTGAAAGGCTGTGCGTCATCACTGCAAGGCGCGCTACATTTTGTGTGAAATGGCCGGAAACACCGGCGAGTGACCCATAAAAACGGAAATACATTTCTTTGAAATCCTTCTCGGTAACAGACCTTCCTCCGGTTATTTGGGTTGCGTGTCATTATTGTTTCCTCTGAAGTAAAGATATGGCGTAAGAGCATGATACAGAAACATTAATCGTCACCTTTGCTTCACCTCCTCACACGCTGTTTTTGCTTAACCGACCGTTTCTTTATTAGCTCCTAATGGCGAGGTCTGTGGGGTTACAACACCTGAGAGAAGCCTGCGAGACAGCCCTACTCTTTAATCACTGAGATGGCTCAGACGACCGGCTATTTGAGTGCACTGAGGAACAAATAGTCGATTGCACCATAGTGTATGTATATTACTGTTGGACAGGCCACATGAAGGGCTCGCTCCCTCCCCGCATGACAGGGCCTAAGCCCCGGACTCCCAGGTGTTACCCACAAGAGCAACCCGCACCCCGTCTCCCGGCGGAACTCCTGCCCCCGGACATCCATGTATCATGGGGCCGAACCACTACCGGCTCCCCCGGCCGGATCAGCCGCCATCTTGGACACTGCACCACGAGGCCGCGTGGCCTCAGCTCGACCCTAACCCTGGGCCTGGCCCGGCCCCGACATCCCGGCACCACCATCCACCCAGGAGGTGAACGGACCACTTGGCAGGTCAATGGGAGAAAGAAGTGTCGATGGCTCTCCCCCGCCAGGTGCCGATCGCCCTCCAGCTCCCCCGGGCGCTGGCTCCACCCCCTGCTGGGTGTCTGGACTCCCTCATCCCGGACCCCCCGACCTCCAAGTGCGAGGGTCCGGACATCAAAGGGCGCCAGACCTATAACTAGGGCAGCTCCAGAGCAGGAAGGCAGTGGTATCCTGGAGTCGAGAGACACCGAGAAGAACTCAGCCTTGACGGACTACCGGCGCTGCCGTAGCCCTGCCTTGTGAACCATCGTCCTGCCTGCTGGCGCTGCCGCGGCCTTCTGCATCCTCCATCCTCTTCGGGACCTGCTGGCGCTGCCGCGGACCGTTGTAACGACCACCTTCATCGGGACCTGCTGGCGCTGCCGCGGACCGTGTAACGACCACCTTCATCGGGACCTGCTGGCGCTGCCACGGACCGTGTAACGACCACCTTCATCGGGACCTGCTGGCGCTGCTGCGGACCGCGTAACGACCACCTTCATCGGGACCTGCTGGCGCTGCCGCGGACCGTGTAACGACCACCTTCACCGGGACCTGCTGGCGCTGCCACGGCCCGTCCAAGCTAGAACATCGAGCTCGAGGATTGTGAGCTATCCATCAGACCATCTCAGCTACCAGATTGGTAACCAGACTGTCCCGCTACCCCCTTTTCCCAAACCAAGAGACTAGAATCGAGGGGACCCCTGAGTCCAGACCTCCTTGTACCATCCATCGTACCTTAAGAAATCGCTTATAAAGAACGTTAAATCCTATCCTTGTGTGGTGTATATCTGTGCGGGGGAAGTTGCTCATCTGTACGATCGCTGGAGACGGCTCTCCCCGGAGACCTCTCCCCTTGTCCTCGGCCGACCCTCCCGGTCCGTCTAACATTGGTGGCCAGCGGCGCGATCCGAATCAACGCGTAATCGTACAGAGAGTAGCTCACCCCACTGTGGTAAATATTTCGTTACCGGTACTATTTTTTATGCGGTAAAGTCTATCAAGAATAACTCAGTAAATATAAGAGGCAGAATCCGTGGTATTAGAGGTTTTAAAAGGCTTTATTCCTATACAAAGGAAGACAATTCGAATTGTGGGCCTTCTATTCCATCACCACGAAAGTTCAGGAAGGAAGGAGCATATATTATTGACAGATAAGCAGTTTTATAGAAAATACATTACAGTGAAACAGATGCAAGAGGCGTGACAGCTGATAAAAGGTGCATACGTAGCTAATAGAGGCGTAAACATGGGTGTAACTAAAATACGTCATTAAACATGATGTCACAAGTGGGTGGATCCATAAGAGAATCCTACAATGTCAGCAGAAATATTTGGCAGGGATGCACGCGCAGCCGCATGACGTGTGATTGACGTGCAACTAGAGGGTGAAGGGGACTTTGACATTTAGCTCTACATGTGAAGACAGAAGTCTGGGGTTATGTCAACCTAATCCCAAATCATATCTAATATCCTATGTTTAAAGAACTGTGTTATCCAAAAAGAGAGGTCTCTTAGGATAGAATCTTATTCTATACTGACTATACTGACTGTTAGTGCGTGTACAAGCGTCTAAGTGTCTACACTAGATGCGAGGGAGTAGGAATATTCCATGGTAACGGGGCTATGAATTATTTGCATGAGGGCAGCGAGGCCTGGCCCTTTGCACGGTAGCTGGAAGAATGTTTACCTAAACTACTAGACAGGAATGCATCGGATGAGGAGCGAAGGAGATAATTTTGAAGGTGAAATACAGTTTTTTTTTGGCAGGCAACTGGCTGGATCAGGCACCGTTAGCCGCGCAGGGAGTAGGACAAAGTTCATGGTCACAGATGCAGGCTCAGACTGGAGCTTTCAGAAGCAGAAGGCAGGAAAAGGCTTGATGACAGAATTCGGGCCTACTCGCCTGAATCTGTAAAATGTGAAAAGTGTACCATATAAAGTCGGTGGCCTTTCATACTTAGGAATGGAATATCTGACCCATTCATGGCGGATCTGAAAGAGGACATGTTAACGGTGGACGCACATATATTTGCGTCTTCAAAACTGGAGTAGGAGGGAACATACATGTACTTATAGCATGCACATGGAGCCGTTGGGGTCTACGATAGGGGACATAACTGATCACAAAATTCATATTTCCTCACCACGACAAAACCACGATGTCAACCAAAGAGAGCGGATCCACCGAGAAATTCCAGATGGATAAATTGGAAGAGTATAGCCATCGTGAATTGAAACAATTCTGCATGGAACTAGGCATTGCTACCACCGGCCTGAGTACCAAAGACGATTTGAAGCACGCCATTGAGTCGTGGGCAGAAACCGGGGTCACCGGATCCCCAGACCAAAACGGTACAGCATCGGAGAGGAACGCCACGGCTCCCGAGGAGCGAGGAACGGGCCTCTCGCAGGAAGAGATCCAAGAAAGAGAAAAAAACAGATTACATGAGTTAGAAATGGCACGACTCAAAATGGACGGTGAACTAAAATTAGCAGAGCAAAAACTGAACCTAGAACATCTGCGGCTCCGAGAAGAACGGGAAGAAAAACGGAGGCAGAGGGAGCTCGAAGAAAAAAGACTAACATACGAACACGAGCGCAAACTGGCAGAAATAGAACTACGGAAGCAGAACAAGGAACCGGAGGTGCCCGAGCGACCGCGCACCCCGGGAGCGACAGAAAAGAAAGTCCACATCCCCAAGGATGTTGTCCGAGAGTATGTCCGAGAGGACGACATACAACAGTGGTTCAAGGCCTACGAGATCGCCATGACCTCCCACCGGATCGATCGAAGTGACTGGGGAGCCGGCCTATGGGGGAGGTTCGTCAACGAAGGCCGCGATGCCCTACTGCAGCTCCCAGACCATCAGATGTCATCCTATGACCACATGAAGGCTGCCCTCCTCACCCGATATGGGCTCACACCCGAAATGTACCGCCAGAGGTTTCGGGACTGCACCCGGATCCCGGGTACAACGTGGGTGGAATATGTCAACTATTTCAGCCGAGCCTTCGAGGGTTGGATCAAGGGAAGCCACGTAACGACCTACGAGCAACTTTTTAACCTCATGGTGTGGGAGCACCTGTCTAACAACTGTTTCGTCGAGCTCAGGCAGCACCTCCTCGACAGTAAATTGACTGACCCACGGCAACTCGCCGCCGAAGCTGACCGGTGGGAAAGCACCCGAGTGGGCCGGAGAGGGCCACACGAGCAGAACCGGAGCAACCAAGGTCAGCACCGTCCCCGAGGAGGAGGAGGAGGCCAGGGGCGAGGGAGAGACACCGTCCCGGCCGCTCCCGCTGCCAGCACCCCGCCCCCGGCCAGCCGGGGGAACCCCCCGATGCGCCCGGGGTTCCGAGCCAACGTCACGTGTCACCGATGCCAGCGAGTCGGCCACTACGCCAATGACCCGAACTGTCCACAGAACCAAACTCCAAAACCCCGCCAGGTAGCTGCCGCCGCCCTGGGGGGAGAACAAATCTCCGAAGAACAAGAAGAATACGAGCAGGCACAACAAGAGTGGGAACCGGCCGCCATGGTTCTAGCATGCCTAGGGGGAAAAGACATGGTCCCGCGGGCCCCCCTACCCGCCAACACCAGAAAATATGGCCAGTGGGTGAACATTAATGGGCGCCGGGCCGAAGCCCTACGTGACACAGGGGCCAGTGTGACGGCCGTCCGCTGTCACCTGGTAAAACCAGAGCAGATCCTGCCGAACATTCTCTGCCCCGTCCGCTCAGCCGACAATTCCGAGAGTCTATGTCGGATGGCCTGCGTCCCCTTCGAATGGGGAGGGGTCTCCGGCATGTTGAAGGTGACGGTCCGGGATGATGCCCCCGTGGACTGTCTCCTGGGGAATGATCTTGAGAGTTCCCCGTGGACCGCCGTCGAAAGAAGAGAGCACCTGGGGATGCTGGGCCTCCCGGACTGGGCGTGCGTAACCACCCGGTCCATGGCCGCCCGTGCCATCCCCCGACCAGAAGAACCAGAATGGCCTGCACCTCCTCCCCCGATCGCTCCAGTAGAGGACACCGACTATACCGACCCCCCAGAGCAAACCCCCGAAGAGGTCGCCCAGCCCCAGGACCTTCCCGGCTTGGCTCAGTGGCGTCAAGAAGGGGGGCCCACCCAGGAACAGTTCCGCCAGGAGCAGAAGACCTGTCCCTCCCTCGAGGGACTCCGCCAGCAAGCCATCGCCCAGAGCGCAGGGGACTCCACCGGAGCCCATTGGGTCTATTGGGATAACGACCTGTTATACAGTGAACAGAGGATCGCGGAGTTAGGGGCCAGTCGAGTGCTGGTGGTGCCCCTCCGTTTCAGAGACTTCCTGCTAAATTTGGCCCACGATGTCCCTCTGGCTGGACACCTGGGCCAGGACAAAACCTACAGTCGCCTGGTGACCCACTTTTTCTGGCCGAGGATGCGAAACGACGTCCTCAACCGCTGCCGGTCCTGCCCCATGTGCCAGGCCAGCGGGAAGAGCGGCCGCAAGCTCAAAGCACCTCTGCAACCCTTCCCAGTTGTCACCACCCCGTTCGAGAGGGTGGGAATAGACATTGTGGGGCCCCTGGACCCCCGCACAGCACAAGGACATCGGTTCATCCTGGTACTGGTGGACCACGCCACCCGCTACCCCGAGGCTGTGCCCCTACGAACTGTAACAGCTCCGGTGGTCGGCCGGGCCTTAATGGGGATCTTCTCCCGGGTGGGCTTCCCCCGAGAAGTCGTCAGCGACCGAGGCACAAACTTTATCTCGAAATATATGAAGTCCCTCTGGCAACAGTGCGGGGTCACCTACCGATTCACGACCCCCTATCATCCTCAAGGAAACGGACTAGTTGAGCGATTCAACCGCACGCTCAAGGGAATGATTGGGGGATTGGAAGAGCCCCTCCGTCGCCAGTGGGATGTACTACTTCCGTGCCTCCTCTTCGCCTATCGAGAAGTTCCCCAGAAGTCCCTCGGTTTTAGCCCTTTCGAACTCTTGTACGGGCACCCTGTGCGAGGGCCCCTCAGCCTAGTCAAAGAAGGTTGGGAGATGGCCCCCCTAAAGACCCCTCCAGACGTCTTCAAGTACCTCCTGGCACTACGCAATCAGACCCGGCGATTCAGGGAGGTGGCAAAAGCGAATCTTGAGGCCAGTCAGGAGGACATGAAAAAATGGTACGATCAGAATGCCTCCTCCATCGAATTCGAACCTGGTCAACAAGTGTGGGTGATGTCCCCCACCGAACCATGTGCCTTGCAGGACAAGTGGACGGGGCCCTTCAAAGTGGTCGAACGCAAGAGCCCCGTCACCTATCTCATCGATATGGAGTCTCCCCGGAACCCCCTCCGGGTCCTCCACACCAACAGACTCAAACCCCACTTTGTGCGCTCGGAACTCAGCCTCCTGATGGCTACAGACAGTGGGCGGAAGAAGACTCCGAGCCCCTCCCTGATCTCCTGAAGACTCAGGAGAAAGATGGTTCCGTGGACGGGGTCCGGCTCTCCGATGCCCTCACCCCAGAGCAGCGCCAAGGCTGCCGGGACCTCCTGCTGCAGTTTGCTACCTTGTTTTCCCTCACCCCAGGGGTCACCCCCTGGTGCTTGCACGACGTGGACACTGGGGACAGCCCCCCTATCAGACACCGGGCATACCGCGTACCAGATCGGGTGCGGGCCTGCATCCAAGAGGAAGTGTCCAAGATGCTCACGCTCGGGGTCATCGAGCCCTCGGACAGCCCCTGGGCCAGCCCGGTCGTGCTGGTCCCCAAAGCCGCTGCCCCCGGCACCACTCCGGAACTCCGATTCTGCGTCGACTATCGGGGCTTGAATGCTGTCACCAGGACCGACGCTCATCCCATCCCCCGAGCGGATGAATTGATCGACCGCATGGGGGCTGCCCGCTACCTCAGCATCTTCGACCTAACAGCGGGCTACTGGCAGATCGGTCTCACACCCCGAGCCCAAGAACGGTCCGCCTTTTCTACCCCCGATGGCCACTACCACTTCAAGGTCATGCCCTTCGGCATGAAGAATGCCCCAGCTACTTTTCAGCGACTAGTGAACCAGGTCTTGACGGGGCTCGAAGAGTTCAGCGCCGCCTACCTGGATGATATCGCTGTGTACAGCCACCACTGGTCCGACCACCTCCACCACCTCCGAGAGGTCCTGCAAGCCCTCCAGCGGGCCGGCCTCACAATCAAGGCCGGCAAGTGCCAAATTGGTCAGGGGTCCGTGACCTACCTCGGACACCAGGTGGGAAGCGGTCTGGTGGCCCCTCTGCAACTCAAAATCGCTGCCATCCAGTCCTGGCAACCCCCAGTCACGCAGACCGAGGTCCGAGCCTTCTTGGGACTCACCGGCTACTACCGGCGATTCGTGAGGGACTATGGCAGCATTGTGGGGCCCCTCACGGGTCTCACGTCCAAAAACCACCCGAAGAAGATTAACTGGACCCCCGACTGTCAAGCGGCCTTCGAGAAGCTGAAAGCCGCCCTGTGCACCGCCCCTGTGCTCCAGGCCCCCGATTACAGTCGGGAATTCATTGTGCAAACGGACGCCTCCGACCACGGCATCGGGGCGGTTCTCTCCCAGCTGAACCCCGAGGGTCTTGACCAGCCGGTGGCCTTCATCAGCAGACGCCTCCTGGCCCGAGAACAGCGCTGGAGCACGATCGAGAGGGAGGCCTTCGCAGTGGTGTGGGCCCTCAAAAAGCTCCGGCCCTATCTCTTCGGTACCCACTTCCGGGTGCAAACCGATCATCGACCCCTGCAGTGGCTAATGCAGATGCGGGGGGAAAACCCAAAACTATTGCGCTGGTCCATCTCCCTGCAGGGGATGGACTTCACTGTGGATCATCGACCGGGCCAAGACCACGCCAACGCAGATGGCCTGTCACGCTTTTTCCGCCTCGACGAGGAGAGTCCCCAAGAGGATGGGTGACTCTCCCCGCCTTCAGCTGGGGGGGCCGCATGTTGGACAGGCCACATGAAGGGCTCGCTCCCTCCCCGCATGACAGGGCCCAAGCCCCGGACTCCCAGGTGTTACCCACAAGAGCAACCCGCACCCCGTCTCCCGACGGAACTCCTGCCCCCGGACATCCATGTATCATGGGGCCGAACCACTACCGGCTCCCCCGGCCGGATCAGCCGCCATCTTGGACACTGCACCACGAGGCCGCGTGGCCTCAGCTCGACCCTAACCCTGGGCCTGGCCCGGCCCCGACATCCCGGCACCACCATCCACCCAGGAGGTGAACGGACCACTTGGCAGGTCAATGGGAGAAAGAAGTGTCGATGGCTCTCCCCCGCCAGGTGCCGATCGCCCTCCAGCTCCCCCGGGCGCTGGCTCCACCCCCTGCTGGGTGTCTGGACTCCCTCATCCCGGACCCCCCGACCTCCAAGTGCGAGGGTCCGGACATCAAAGGGCGCCAGACCTATAACTAGGGCAGCTCCAGAGCAGGAAGGCAGTTGTATCCTGGAGTCGAGAGACACCGAGAAGAACTCAGCCTTGACGGACTACCGGCGCTGCCGTAGCCCTGCCTTGTGAACCATCGTCCTGCCTGCTGGCGCTGCCGCGGCCTTCTGCATCCTCCATCCTCGTCGGGACCTGCTGGCGCTGCCGCGGACCGTTGTAACGACCACCTTCATCGGGACCTGCTGGCGCTGCCGCGGACCGTGTAACGACCACCTTCATCGGGACCTGCTGGCGCTGCCGCGGACCGTGTAACGACCACCTTCATCGGGACCTGCTGGCGCTGCCGCGGACCGCGTAACGACCACCTTCATCGGGACCTGCTGGCGCTGCCGCGGACCGTGTAACGACCACCTTCACCGGGACCTGCTGGCGCTGCCGCGGCCCGTCCAAGCTAGAACATCGAGCTCGAGGATTGTGAGCTATCCATCAGACCATCTCAGCTACCAGATTGGTAACCAGACTGTCCCGCTACCCCCTTTTCCCAAACCAAGAGACTAGAATCGAGGGGACCCCTGAGTCCAGACCTCCTTGTACCATCCATCGTACCTTAAGAAATCGCTTATAAAGAACGTTAAATCCTATCCTTGTGTGGTGTATATCTGTGGGGGGGAAGTTGCTCATCTGTACGATCGCTGGAGACGGCTCTCCCCGGAGACCTCTCCCCTTGTCCTCGGCCGACCCTCCCGGTCCGTCTAACAATTACTATGCAGAAAATAGTAAATAAACGCATTGATAGAATAGTGGGGTATGGCCTCTCCTTCGATGTGTCTGTAAAACTCACCTTTTGTCCTGAGTTTTTGTCCTGAATTTTGACCCTTTGTCCTGAATTTTTTACAGCCACGTCCAGAATTTGCCTCCATGTCAGTTGGTCACCCTAATGGTGAGGTGACAGGAGGCCATAAACAGAAGCAGCTTGCCATGGGCTCTGGAGGGAGGAGGCCCAGCCAATGCTGTCACTGCGCAGAGAGGCCCATTAACATTCGGTATGTGATAATGAGGCCGACATACAGCATGATGATGGGCGGATAGCAGCCTGTGCCAGGTGGGGGAGGGGCGGCTGCAGGGCACTGATCACAGCAGGAGGGTGGCTGCCCCTGCAGTGAGAGTTACAGGACTCTCAGACTGCTTGAAGTGGACAGCGCCCCAATGTCCAGATGATAATGGGCCGATAGCAGCCTGTGCCAGGTGGGGGAGGGGCAGCTGCAGGCCACTGATCACAGCAAGAGGCTGAGCTGGCCCCTGCGGTGAGAGTTTCAGGCTGCTTGCAGGGGGCAGCTCGCTCTAATGTCCGAAATTGCAGTTAAAAGGCGTCCTCTAAAGAATTCCTCACGGACAACGGACAATAGGCCCAAATTAAGGGCAGTCCGTGAAATGTACGGACAGTTGCTCACCCTAGGTGTAACGGACTCTGACTTGCACCCACTCGACCAATCTCCACCCAAGAGCCCGGGGTGACCGCCTTGTGCAAACAATAGACGCACTGATCCGATCACAGCAGCGGCCACCAAACAAGGCAGACAAAGGAAAGAAACCCGCCTCGGACGGCCACAAATTAAGCCTCCTACCAGAAACCCCAGCACTTGAAAAACAAGCGCGCGCGCCTCGCGATAAAAGGGGGGGGGGGCAGAGCACACAAAGCACATTGTGAAACCAGACAACCTGGGATTAATCCTGGCTTCCCCACTTTAACCAAATTGTGCGATTCTACACAAACAAAAATGTTTGCAAGCAGCCGTGGGATCCACTATGCTGGTCAGCTAAAAATCGAAACCCTTCTGGTGTAAATTTGAGAGTTGCATAAACTACACAGAAGACCCTCAAAACTGCAAATACTAAAGACTGATCTCCACCAAAAAGAGTAGAACACTCCAGGGGCCTTCAAAAAGGAAAACCCCATACGATCCCCCCTGAAGATACGCCCTGGGGACAGGAGCCGGGCCAGCAGCGAGCACCAGAGGGAAACGCAGCAGCTGAGGCCGGGAGAGCAGGAAAGGATTGTATTCAGTGGGCTCCTTTCGTCGTGGTCCCCCCTCTGCTGGGACCCAGGAGGGGTGAGAGCCCCTCGGAGAGATGCCAAGCAGGGCACCGGGGAGAAGCGCTGCCGCCGCCCCTGCGTGACCCAAGCACACTCATTTGTTTCAAGCATGGGTAGATTGGGGGGGCCGCAGGGCACATACCTGAGTTGATGCAGAAGGTCCCTCTCTGGCGACAGTGCCCTTCTGTGCTTCACCCTCGTGATCCGTCTCAGCTGGGAAAAAAGATGGAGAAACCAGTCCAAACGGCCCCTTTTAAAGGGCTTCTGTCCCTTACCGCCCCGCAGCTACCTGGGGTGACGTCAGACGTCCGAGCAGCTACCTGGGGGCGGCGTCAGACGTCCGAGCAGAAACCTGGGGGTGACGTCAGACGTTGCTCGGCTGTGCCTCCTCACCCCCAGTGTGAACCTGGTGTGAAATTGCCATCATGTGAGCACGTGTCCGTGGCACAGTATAACAAGCATTGGCATAGCCAATAGGTCTCCACTTTGGTACCTTATAAGTGTTTAGTTATCCATCAGAATATCCTTGGTGCAACAACACCAACTGTTGCATGGCTAAACACTTATAAGGTCCCAAAGGCGAGTCCTATTGGCTATGCCAATGCTTGTTACTCATTAGCCTTTGACCCAAAAGCCTGGACCTGTAAGATCGAGATAATGGATAAGAAGCGTAAGTGATGGATAAAAGAGGCATGAGGTGGAATCAAAACTAGGCAGCCTTGGTATTCAGCACCTCAACATTCAATAGCACCGGCTGCAGGATTTTGAGCAAAACATTGGGCCCATGCACTTATTCTTGTACAAATTAAGCACTGCTTTTATGCATTGACTCCTCTTACAATTTTCATCCTAATCCTTATTGGCACCTCCTCTACCTCTCACCGCTCCATCCCACGCGGTGCTCATGTTTGACACCCACAGTAAACGTGATCACTGCACCCCCTCTACCTCTAACCGCTCCATCCCACACGGTGCTCATGTTTGACACCCATAGTAAACGTGATCGCTGCGCCTCCTACCTCTCACCGCTCCATCCCACGCGGTGCTCATGTTTGACACCCATAGTAAACGTGATCGCTGCGCCTCCTCTACCTCTCACCGCTCCATCCCACGCGGTGCTCATGTTTGACACCCATAGTAAACGTGATCACTTCAACTCCTCTACCTCTCACCGCTCCATCCCACACGGTGTTCATGTGTGACGCCCATAGTAAACGTGATCACTGCACCTCCTTTACCTCTCACCGCTCCATCCCACATGGTGCTCATGTTTGACGCCCACAGTAAACGTGATCACTTCAACTCCTCTACCTCTCACCGCTCCATCCCACACGGTGCTCATGTTTGACACCCATAGTAAACGTGATCACTGCACCTCCTCTACCTCTCACCGCTCCATCCCACACGGTGCTCATGTTTGACGCCCACAGTAAACGTGATCACTGCACCTCCTCTACCTCTCACCACTCCATCCCACACGGTGCTCATGTTTGACGCCCATAGTAAACGTGATCCCTGCGCCTCCTCTACCTCTCACCGCTCCATCCCACACGGCGCTCATGTTTGACACCCATAGTAAACGTGATCGCTGCACCTCCTCTGCCTCTCACCGCTCCATCCACACGGCGCTAATGTTTGACACCCATAGTAAACGTGATCACTGCACCTCCTCTACCTCTCACCGCTCCATCCCACACGGTGCTCATGCTTGACACCCATAGAAAACGTGATCACTGCACCTCCTCTGCCTCTCACCGCTCCATCCCACACGGTGCTCGTGTTTGACACCCATAGTAAACGTGATCGCTGCACCTCCTCTACCTCTCACCGCTCCATCCCACACGGTGCTCATGTTTGACACCCATAGTAAACGTGATCGCTGCACCTCCTCTACCTCTCACCGCTCCATCCCACGCGGTGCTCATGTTTGACACCCATGGTACACGTGATCACTGCGCCTCCTCTACCTCTCACTGCTCCATCCCACACAGCGCTCATGTTTGACGCCCATAGTAAACGTGATCGCTGCACCTCCTCTACCCCTCACCGCTCCATCCCACACGGCGCTCATGTTTGACTCCCATAGTAAACTTGATCACTGCACCTCCTCTACCTCTCACCGCTCCATCCCACACGGTGGTCATGTTTGACGCCCATAGCAAACGTGATCACGGCACCCCCTCTACCTCTCACCGCTCCATCCCACACGGTGCTCATGTTTGACGCCCATAGTAAACGTGATCACTGCACCCCCTCTACCTCTCACCGCTCCATCCCACACGGTGCTCATGTTTGACCCCCATAGTAAACGTGATCACTGCGCCTCCTCTACCTCTCGCCGCTCCATCCCACACAGTACTCATGTTTGACACCCATAGTAAACGTGATCACTGCACCTCCTCTACCTCTCACCGCTCCATCCCGCACGGCGCTCATGTTTGACGCCCATAGTAAACGTGATCGCTGCACCTCCTCTACCTCTCATGGCTCCATCCCACACGGTGCTCATGTTTGACGCCCATAGTAAACGTGATCGCTGCACCTCCTCTACCTCTCACGGCTCCATCCCACACGGTGCTCATGTTTGACGCCCACAGTAAACGTGATCGCTGCACCTCCTCTACCTCTCACCGCTCCATCCCACACGGTGCTCATGTTTGACGCCCATAGTAAACGTGATCGCTGCGCCTCCTCTACCTCTCACTGCTCCATCCCACGCGGTGCTCATGTTTGACACCCATAGTAAACGTGATCGCTGCGCCTCCTCTACCTCTCACCGCTCCATCCCACGCGGTGCTCATGTTTGACACCCATAGTAAACGTGATCACTTCACCTCCTCTACCTCTCACCGCTCCATCCCACGCGGTGCTCATGTTTGACACCCATAGTAAACGTGATCACTGCACCTCCTCTACCTCTCACCGCTCCATCCCACGCGGTGCTCGTGCTTGACACCCATTGTAAACGGGATCACTGCACCTCCTCTACCTCTCACCGCTCCATCCCACACGGTGCTCATGTTTGACGCCCACAGTAAACGTGATCGCTGCACCTCCTCTACCTCTCACCGCTCCATCCCACTCGGTGCTCATGTGTGACGCCCATAGTAAACGTGATCACTGCACCTCCTCTACCTCTCACCGCTGCATCCCACACGGTGCTCATGTTTGACACCCATAGTAAACGTGATCACTGCACCTCCTCTACCTCTCACCGCTTCATCCCACACGGTGCTCATGTTTGACGCCCACAGTAAACGTGATCACTGCACCTCCTCTACCTCTCACCGCTCCATCCCACACGGTGCTCATGTTTGACGCCCATAGTAAACGTGATCCCTGCGCCTCCTCTACCTCTCACCGCTCTATCCCACATGGCGCTCATGTTTGACACCCATAGAAACGTGATCGCTGCACCTCCTCTGCCTCTCACCGCTCCATCCCACACGGCGCTAATGTTTGACACCCATACGTGATCACTGCACCTCCTCTACCTCTCACCGCTCCATCCCACACGGTGCTCACGTTTGACACCCATAGCAAACGTGACCACCGCACCTCCTCTACCTCTCACCGCTCCGTCCCGCACGGCGCTCTTGTTTGACGCCCATAGTAAACGTGATCGCTGCACCTCCTCTACCCCTCACCGCTCCATCCCACACGGCGCTCATGTTTGACTCCCATAGTAAACTTGATCACTGCACCTCCTCTACCTCTCACCGCTCCATCCCACACGGTGGTCATGTTTGACGCCCATAGCAAACGTGATCACGGCACCCCCTCTACCTCTCACCGCTCCATCCCACACGGTGCTCATGTTTGACGCCCATAGTAAACGTGATCACTGCACCTCCTCTACCTCTCACCGCTACATCCCACACGGTACTCATGTTTGACGCCCACAGTAAATGTGATCACTGCACCTCCTCTACCTCTCACCGCTCCATCCCACACGGTGCTCATGTTTGACACCCAATCAATCAATCAATCAATCATGGAATTTATATCGCGCACTACTCACCCGGAAGGGTCTCAAGGCGCTTGGGGGAGGGGGTCTGCTACTGCTCGAACAGCCAGGTCTTGAGCTGTTTCCTGAAGGCGAGGTGGTCCTGGGTCAGCCGCAGGTGGACGGGCAGGGAGTTCCATGTCTTAGCCGCCAGGTAGGAGAAGGATCTTCCTCCGGCGGTGGCTCTCTGGATGCGAGGGACGACGGCGAGGGCGAGGTTCGCGGATCGTAGCTGTCGGGTGGGCGTGTAGAAGGTCAGGCGGTCTTTGAGGTACCTTGGGCCCAGGTCGTGGAGGGATTTGTGTGCGTGGGTGAGGAGTCTGAACGTGATCCTCTTGTTGACAGGGAGCCAGTGCAGGTCTCTCAGGTGGCTCGAGATGTGGCTGCGTCGGGGGGCGTCCAGGATGAGACGGGCGGAGGCGTTCTGGATACGCTGAAGTCTTTTCTGAAGCTTGGCTGTTGTACCGGCGTAGAGGGTGTTTCCGTAGTCTAGTCTGCTGGTGACGAGGGCCTGGGTGACAGTCTTCCTGGTCTCGGTCGGGATCCATCTGAAGACCTTGCGGAGCATGCGGAGGTTGTGGAAGCAAGATGAGGAGACGGCGTTGACTTGTCTGGTCATCGATAGGGAGGAGTCCAGGATGACGCCCAAGTTGCGTGCGTGGTCCGTTGGCTTGGGTGCGGTGCCCAGGGCCGGGGGCCACCAGGAGTCGTCCCATGCGGAGGGCGACGGTCCCAGGATGAGGACTTCTGTCTTGTCCGTGTTCAACTTCAGGCGGCTGATGTTCATCCATTCGGCGACATCTTTCATCCCTTCGTGTAGGTCGGCTTTGGCGGTGTCGGGGTCTCTGGTGAGGGAGAGAATCAGCTGGGTGTCATCGGCGTAGGAAATGATGTTGAGGTTGTGTTGGCGTGCGATGGCAGCGAGGGGTTTCATGTAGATGTTGAAGAGAGTAGGGCTGAGCGACGATACTTGCGGGACGCCGCAGATGACTTCGGTGGCCTCAGAGCGGAACGGAGGGAGGCGTACTCTCTGTGTTCTGCCGGAGAGGTATGAGATGATCCATTCCAGAGCATTCCCCTGGATGCCGGTGTCGTTAAGGCGTTGGACTAGGGTGCGGTGGCAGACAGTGTCAAATGCTGCGGAGAGGTCAAGGAGGATGAGTGCCGCTGTTTCACCTTTGTCGAGCAGGGCTCGGATGTCGTCGGTGGCTGCGATGAGGGCGGTCTCGGTGCTGTGGTTGGCTCTGAATCCGGATTGCGATGGGTCGAGGGATCCGTTCGTCTCGAGGAAGGCGGCCAGCTGCTTGTTGACGACCTTCTCGATGACTTTGGCAGGGAATGGAAGGAGCGAGATTGGGCGGAAGTTCTTGAGGTCGGTCGGGTCCGCTGTTGGTTTCTTCAGTAGTGCGCTGAGCTCGGCGTGCTTCCAGCTCTCCGGGAAGGTGGCTGTGTCGAAGGAGGCGTTGATGATGTCTCGGAGGTTGGGTGCGATGGTAGAGGCGGCCTTGTTGAAGACATGGTGGGGGCATGGGTCGGTCGGAGATCCGGAGTGGATGGTGTTCATCATGCGTGTCGTGTCTTCGGGGGTCACTTTGGTCCATGTCTGGAGGATAGCGACGGGGTGCGTAGGTTCGGTCGATGGGTGCGGGGGTGGAGCGCCGAAACTGTTGTGGATGTCGGCGATCTTGCGGTGGAAGTACGAGGCGAGGGAGTCGCAGAGGTCCTGCGAGGGAGTGATGTCGTTGTTGCCGGTGCTGGGGTTGGAGAACTCCTTGACGATGTTGAAGAGCTCCTTGCTGTCATGGGCGTTCTTGTCCAGTCGTTCCTTCAAAGATTTCTTCTTGGTGGTGCGGATGAGCTGGAGATGTCTGCGGGTGGCGAGTTTGAGGGCGGTCATGTTGTCGGTGGTCTTGTCGAGGAGCCAGGCCTTCTCGAGGGTGCGGCAGGCCTTCTTGGAGTCCTTGAGTTCGTCGGTGAACCAGGGGGCTTTCTTACTTCTGGGCCTGGTGAGTGGGTTCTTCAGTGGGGCGAGGTCGTTGGCACAGGAGGTCAGCCATTGCGTGATGTCGAGGGCTGCTGTGTTAGGGTCCGTTGTCCTGACCGGTGGTTTCTGGCTGAGGGAGGTGGTGAGCTGGTCGACGGTGATCTTGCTCCAGTTTCTGTGGGGAACCTGCTTCGGGTGGTGGTGGACCGTGTTCTTCTTGAAGCTGAAGTGTACGCAGCTGTGGTCAGTCCAGTGGAGTCCGGTGCAGTGGCTGAAGGTGACGTGCTTGCTGGATGAGAAGAGGGGGTCGAGCGTGTGGCCGGCGTAGTGGGTGGGGGTGTTGACCAGTTGCTGGAGTCCGAGGTTGGCGAGGTTGTCCAGCAGGGTGGTCGTGTTGCGGTCGTTGTTGTTCTCCAGGTGGAAGTTGAGGTCCCAGAGGAGGATGTAGTCGGCGGAGGGGAGGGCGTGAGGGCTGATGAAGTCTGTGATGTCTTCGCAGAACTGTGCGCGTGGTCCCGGGGGTCTGTAGATGAGGGTGCCTCTGAGGGTAGTCTTGGGGTCGGTGTGGATCTGGAAGTGCAGGTATTCGGCGGTGTTGAATGCGTCGGTGGAGTCATTCGAGATGCGAATGGTGCTTTTGTGTACGATGGCGATCCCTCCTCCGGTCTGGTTGTTGCGATCCCTCCTGATGATCTTGTAGCCGTCCGGGATGGCTATGGCGATGTCGGGGACTGAGGAGTCGTTCATCCAGGTTTCAGTGAGGAAGGCGACGTCTGGAGATGCGGTGTCGAGGAGGTTCCAGAGTTCCACGGCGTGTCTGTGGACGGAGCGGGTGTTGATCAGGATGCACTTGAGGTGGTTGCTGTTGTCCGTCTTGGTGGGCGTGGTGCTTGTTTGGAGGCAGGAGAAGTTGCAGGCTCGGCAGACGAAGGGTCCATGGGTGCGTCGCGGGGACGCTCGGTAGCATCCGGGGGCTCGGGCGGTTTTGAGTGCGATGAGCGTAGCGAAGTTGTAGGTCCTGCGGGGGGCTGGCAGGCGCGGGGGCCAGGGGGTCTGGCACTGGGCGCGGTCCAAGCACGGACGGGCGCAGACGGGCTTACCTTTGGCGCACCTTCGGCGCTCAGTCGGCGCTCCCGCTGCGCGCGTCTGCTGCGCGGTCGCGGAGGGGGTGACATAAATAAGGAGCCGGGAGGGAGGGTCAGCGGGAGGCGGGAGCGGGGTGGCCAATGGGCAGGGAGGGGGGCCGGCCGGAGGTGGAGGCGGGAGTGGGAGGAGGCGCCTGGGGCAGCGGCATCGGGAAAAACGGCGGGAAACGTGATCACTGCACCTCCTCTACCTCTCACCGCTCCATCCCGCACGGTGCTCATGTTTGACACCCATAGTAAACGTGATCACTGCACCTCCTCTACCTCTCACCGCTCCATCCCACACGGTGCTCATGTTTGACACCCATGGTAAACGTGATCACTGCACCTCCTCTACCTCTCACCGCTCCATCCCGCACGGTGCTCATGTTTGACACCCATAGCAAACGTGACCACAGGACCTCCTCTACCTCTCACCGCTCCGTCCCGCACGGCGCTCATGTTTGACGCCCATAGTAAATGTGATCGCTGCACCTCCTCTACCTCTCACCGCTCCATCCCACACGGCGCTCATGTTTGACTCCCATAGTAAACTTGATCACTGCACCTCCTCTACCTCTCACCGATCCATCCCACCCACTACGCCGGCCACACGCTCGACCCCCTCTTCTCATCCAGCAAGCACGTCACCTTCAGCCACTGCACCGGACTCCACTGGACTGACCACAGCTGCGTCCACTTCAGCTTCAAGAAGAACACGGTCCACCACCACCCGAAGCAGGTTCCCCACAGAAACTGGAGCAAGATCACCGTCGACCAGCTCACCACCTCCCTCAGCCAGAACCCACCGGTCAGGACAACGGACCCTAACACAGCAGCCCTCGACCTCACGCAATGGCTGACCTCCTGTGCCAACGACCTCGCCCCACTGAAGAACCCACTCACCAGGCCCAGAAGCAAGAAAGCCCCCTGGTTCACCGACGAACTCAAGGACTCCAAGAAGGCCTGCCGCACCCTCGAGAAGGCCTGGCTCCTCGACAAGACCACCGACAACATGACCGCCCTCAAACTCGCCACCCGCAGACATCACCAGCTCATCCGCACCACCAAGAAGAAATCTTTGAAGGAACGACTGGACAAGAACGCCCATGACAGCAAGGAGCTCTTCAACATCGTCAAGGAGTTCTCCAACCCCAGCACCGGCAACAACGACATCACTCCCTCGCAGGACCTCTGCGACTCCCTCGCCTCGTACTTCCACCGCAAGATCGCCGACATCCACAACAGTTTCGGCGCTCCACCCCCGCACCCATCGACCTAACCTACGCACCCCGCCGCTATCCTCCAGACATGGACCAAAGTGACCCCCGAAGACACGACACGCATGATGAACACCATCCACTCCGGATCTCCGACCGACCCATGCCCCCACCATGTCTTCAACAAGGCCGCCTCTACCATCGCACCCCACCTCCGAGACATCATCAACGCCTCCTTCGACACAGCCACCTTCCCGGAGAGCTGGAAGCACGCCGAGCTCAGCGCACTACTGAAGAAACCAACAGCGGACCCGACCGACCTCAAGAACCCAATCTCGCTCCTTCCATTCCCTGCCAAAGTCATCGAGAAGGTCGTCAACAAGCAGCTGGCCGCCTTCCCCGAGACGAACGGATCCCTCGACCCATCGCAATCCGGATTCAGAGCCAACCACAGCACCGAGACCGCCCTCATCGCAGCCACCGACGACATCCGAGCCCTGCTCGACAAAGGTGAAACAGCGGCACTCATCCTCCTTGACCTCTCCGCAGCATTTGACACTGTCTGCCACCGCACCCTAGTCCAACGCCTTAACGACACCGGCATCCGGGGGAATGCTCTGGAATGGATCATCTCATACCTCTCCGGCAGAACACAGAGAGTACGCCTCCCTCCGTTCCGCTCTGAGGCCACCGAAGTCATCTGCGGCGTCCCGCAAGTATCGTCGCTCAGCCCTACTCTCTTCAACATCTACATGAAACCCCTCGCTGCCATCGCACGCCAACACAACCTCAACATCATTTCCTACGCCGATGACACCCAGCTGATTCTCTCCCTCACCAGAGACCCCGACACCGCCAAAGCCGACCTACACGAAGGGATGAAAGATGTCGCCGAATGGATGAACATCAGCCGCCTGAAGTTGAACACGGACAAGACAGAAGTCCTCATCCTGGGACCGTCGCCCTCCGCATGGGACGACTCCTGGTGGCCCCCGGCCCTGGGCACCGCACCCAAGCCAACGGACCACGCACGCAACTTGGGCGTTATCCTGGACTCCTCCCTATCGATGACCAGACAAGTCAACGCCGTCTCCTCATCTTGCTTCCACAACCTCCGCATGCTCCGCAAGGTCTTCAGATGGATCCCGACCGAGACCAGGAAGACTGTCACCCAGGCCCTCGTCACCAGCAGACTAGACTACGGAAACACCCTCTACGCCGGTACAACAGCCAAGCTTCAGAAAAGGCTTCAGCGTATCCAGAACGCCTCCGCCCGTCTCATCCTGGACGCCCCCCGACGCAGCCACATCTCGAGCCACCTGAGAGACCTGCACTGGCTCCCTGTCAACAAGAGGATCACGTTCAGACTCCTCACCCACGCACACAAATCCCTCCACGACCTGGGCCCAAGGTACCTCAAAGACCGCCTGACCTTCTACACGCCCACCCGACAGCTACGATCTGCGAACCTCGCTGTAGGAGAGTAGGGTCTGCTATCCTATGGTCACCCCAACTTTTTGCTTTTTGCTTCACTGGTTTTTGACATATTGAGGCTGTGGGCCTGCCAATCAGACCCCCAGCCTGCTGTTCTCTCTACTAAATTAAAACTATGCACCCTAGGTGCATAACCAATTGGAAGTGGATCACCCTGTCAGCCCCTGTACCAGTGTACACTAGGTACCCAGGGCATTGGTGTACCCAAGGCCTGCCAGGGGCTGAAGCATGTATTATGCCACCCCAGGCTTGGCCTAACAATCTGACACAACTGGCTGATCACTCAGCTGGGGTAAGTTGGTGTAATCACCTCTTACTTAGGTGTAGTATACCTATACCTAACCTTAAATGGGACACCTGGTAACCTATAAGTTACTCCTATGGCAGGCCTTAACAATCCTGAAGGCAGAGTGCTTGGTTCCATGTGAGATGGTGCTCTGGCATGAGCTGAGCCTGTCTGCAGTGGTCGGAACAACTTCCTTCTACTGTTTCCAGATATCGTCATACCATATACTCTTAAGTGCATTATGAACCTCGCGGTTAAATGCTATCTTTGGTTTGGCTTTATCAAAACATGTCGAGTAAGGTGTCATACGAATTGGAATACTAACCCCTCGCCAATTCTGGCGACGGGGTTAGCATTCCACCCTTCTAGAGGGACACGACATGTACAGTACCTGAAACCCGGGTAAAATCAGACATAGCCTCAGCTCCACAAAATGGATGCTGCCACCACAGACACAAGTCTGCCCTCCTGCTGCTGGGAGTCCTTCCAGCTTGGGAGGTGTGGACAAAGGGTTTCCTGCCAGGGGAGGTGCGTGCACCACCCCAGACAGGATTTTGTGTATTGGTCAGGTAGGGCTTGAAAGAAACCAGACATGCCTGTGGCTCACAAGGAGCCTCGGTGCATATGCCAGTTCAAACCGGTCCTGGGGCACACCAGTCCCGGGCCTGGGGCGAGCTGGACAAAGGATTGGGGGTGTAACCACCCCCCTTCCTGGTCCCACCCATAGGGAGGGACCTAGCAGGTAGTCCGGCCCCTAGAATCCGCTTAAAGGTAGGAGCTGTGTCCTAAGACTTCAGACATCCTGGAATCAACTTAACACTAAGAAGAAGACGGGAACTTCGACGCTCTGCTGCACAGAGGACTGAAGCCAATCTCCCCTGTGGTCAGGGAGTGACCACCTTGCTAACGCAAGCACCATCCAGCGAATCAACGTCTGCTTTGCCGCCGCCTCCCGCCGGAGCCCGAGCCCAGAGACCGACAAGACCTGGACCTCCAGACCTCTCACCGCCCGATCCACAGTCCCTGAAAAGAGGAGACCCGTGGAGGCACCGAGACACGTGGAGCCAGCCATCTTGGAACGACTACGACAAGCTGACAAGTGCAACAACTGAGGCTCCCTCCAAGTTGTGCTTTGGGATCTGAGAAGCCCAACACCCGAGCAGCATCTGCACCAAAGGTGAGCCCTCCAGCATCTCCACGATCTGCGTGGGGCCCTTCTGCATTTTGCCACTCGACGCGCCTAACCGGTTGCTGGCCCGCTGGCTAGTAGCCATCTTGGCGACGAACTTCAAGAAATACACCGCTGGTCTGGTTGCTCCGGACTGGCCCTTGCTCCCCTCCAAAGGAGCAGTCCTTCTGACCTTGCTGGTCAGAACCACCAGCTTATTTCAGCTCCTACAACAATTGCTTTTGCCAAGGCTTGTTTGCTTCGATCAAGTCGCCGACACCGCCGACAGCGAGAGCCTGCGTGGGACAGCTCGTGAACCGACTCCTGGACGTCGTCGACCTCCAGGGACCACGTGGCTGCAGAGACAAGCTACACCTTTCTTCCTGTTTGCACCCGACATTGCCTGGTACCCACCTGGTGCCACGCCGGTCACTGGCTAGTGACTGTGAACACTGTCCCCTCTGCTTACAGGTCTTCAACATCTCCGATCCACTCTTGGATCCACTGCATCTCTCCCGGACCGACCGCCTGCAGCATCTTTGTCTTCAGGCTCCACGAAACAGATAGAAGAAACCCGACGCACTTCGAGGCCTATGCACCCGCTTCCTGTGGGTGAGGTAAAGCTGGCACACCTGTGCCCAAGTGTAGTATTACATCTCTAGTGCCTGTGTTCCAAATCTTGAGTTCCTAGTCCATCCGGAAGATCCTCTTTGCAGTAACTTTGTACTTTTTACGCACCCATTGAAACCTATGGGAGCACGCGTGTGACTATTTGCTCTGCACACGCCACCCGTGGACCGCCTGGTCACTAACTGGCGTTAGCTCCTTGCAGGCCCAGCGATTCTAGAGGCCCTAGGCCTTTTCCCTTTTCTGTTCGTGGTACTTATACCACTATTTTAGTATATGGTTCGAGTGGCCACCAGGGCCTATCCATATAAAGTGCAACTTCTGTGTATTCTACTGTAATCTTGTTTGACGATTTGTGCTCCTGTGCTCATAAAGAGACTAGGGGTTACTTTGAGAAATAAATACATATATATTTTGAATATATATCTGTGTGGTGTCCTTTCATTGGTATAAAAGGGGGTTACATTTGGTAAAACAGCTGGCTTAACACGCTTCACGAGTTTAGCCTCAAAGACTGCTTAGCCTACGCTACCACTAGGGCAGCTAGTCCGAAAAGGTTGACTTACAACCACACCATAAGGGTTGCTTGGCATGGTACAAGGTGATCACTTTAACTAGTGAGCATCATATACCAGGCCAACTTCTCACACTCGCCCTCGCCGTCGTCCCTCGCATCCAGAGAGCCACCGCCGGAGGAAGATCCTTCTCCTACCTGGCGGCTAAGACATGGAACTCCCTGCCCGTCCACCTGCGGCTGACCCAGGACCACCTCGCCTTCAGGAAACAGCTCAAGACCTGGCTGTTCGAGCAGTAGCAGACCCCCTCCCCCAAGCGCCTTGAGACCCTTCCGGGTGAGTAGTGCGCAATATAAATTCCATGATTGATTGATTGATTGATTGGGTGTCAAACATGAGCACCGTGTGGGATGGAGCGGTGAGAGGTAGAGGAGGTGCAGTGATCACATTTACTGTGGGCGTCAAACATGAGTACCGTGTGGGATGTAGCGGTGAGAGGTAGAGGAGGTGCAGTGATCACGTTTACTATGGGCGTCAAACATGAGCACCGTGTGGGATGGAGCGGTGAGAGGTAGAGGAGGCGCAGCGATCACGTTTACTATAGGCGTCAAACATGAGCACCGTGTGGGATGGAGCGGTGAGAGGTAGAGGAGGTGCAGCGATCACGTTTACTGTGGGCGTCAAACATGAGCACCGTGTGGGATGGAGCCGTGAGAGGTAGAGGAGGTGCAGCGATCACGTTTACTATGGGCGTCAAACATGAGCACCGTGTGGGATGGAGCGGTGAGAGGTAGAGGAGGTGCAGCGATCACGTTTACTGTAGGCGTCAAACATGAGCACCGTGTGGGATGGAGCCGTGAGAGGTAGAGGAGGTGCAGCGATCACGTTTACTATGGGCGTCAAACATGAGCACCATGTGGGATGGAGCCGTGAGAGGTAGAGGAGGTGCAGCGATCACGTTTACTATGGGCGTCAAACATGAGCGCCGTGCGGGATGGAGCGGTGAGAGGTAGAGGAGGTGCAGTGATCACGTTTACTATGGGTGTCAAACATGAGTACCGTGTGGGATGGAGCGGCGAGAGGTAGAGGAGGCGCAGTGATCACGTTTACTATGGGGGTCAAACATGAGCACCGTGTGGGATGGAGCGGTGAGAGGTAGAGGGGGTGCAGTGATCACGTTTGCTATGGGTGTCAAACATGAGCACCGTGTGGGATGGAGCGGTGAGAGGTAGAGGGGGTGCAGTGATCACGTTTACTGTGGGTGTCAAACATGAGCACCGTGTGGGATGGATCGGTGAGAGGTAGAGGAGGTGCAGTGATCAAGTTTACTGTGGGAGTCAAACATGAGCGCCGTGTGGGATGGAGCGGTGAGAGGTAGAGGAGGTGCAGCGATCACATTTACTATGGGCGTCAAACATGAGCGCCGTGCGGGACGGAGCGGTGAGAGGTAGAGGAGGTGCTGTGGTCACGTTTGCTATGGGTGTCAAACATGAGCACCGTGCGGGATGGAGCGGTGAGAGGTAGAGGAGGTGCAGTGATCACGTTTACCATGGGTGTCAAACATGAGCACCGTGTGGGATGGAGCGGTGAGAGGTAGAGGAGGTGCAGTGATCACGTTTACTATGGGTGTCAAACATGAGCACCGTGCGGGATGGAGCGGTGAGAGGTAGAGGAGGTGCAGTGATCACGTTTCCCGCCGTTTTTCCCGACGCCGCTTCCCCCAGGCGCCTCCTCCCACTCCCGCCTCCACCTCCGGCCGGCCCCCCTCCCTGCCCATTGGCCACCGCTCCATCCCACGCGGTGCTCATATTTGACACCCATAGTAAATGTGATCGCTGCATCTCCTCTACCTCTCGCCGCTCCATCGCACACGGTGCTCATGTTTGACGCCCATAGTAAACGTGATCACTGCACCTCCTCTGCCTCTCACCGCTCCATCCCACACGGTGCTCATGTTTGACACCCATAGTAAACGTGATCACTGCACCTCCTCTACCTCTCACCGCTCCATCCCACACGGTGCTCGTGTTTGACAGCCATAGTAAAGGTGATCACTGCACCTCCTCTTCCCGAGTAAGATCCAGAGAATGCATTGTATTGTAATTGCATTTATATAGCGCTAACTATCCTTGATAAGGCGTCAAAGTGCTTTTCCGGTGAGTAGCACGCTGCTCCAGAACCCAAAAGGATTAGTGTTGAATTAGTATAGTGAAATATGAAATTAATTTGAGTGGTGGACATGTTAGGCCGTTCTTTGGATTGAGGAGGATAGTGGAGGGATAGAAGAGGCAAAGGTGTGCATTTATATAGCGCTTGCTACCCCTGATGAGGTGTTGAAGTGCTTTTCGGCAAGTAGCGTGCTGCTCCATAACCAAAAAAGGATTTGTGGTTGTTGGACTTGGCCCTTCTGGCCGGTTCACCCCGAAACTTTTTGCTTAATATGGTGACTTGGTTTAGTGATTTTAGTGACTTCTGCGCACTTTACCGCTGTGTCCCAGGGTAAAGTGCGTGCGTGTGTGAGGTTGGCCTGCCCTCCCATAGGAATGCATGGGGGAATGTATGTGTCCCGGTAGTTCCTGATGCGTGGGGTGTGCAGGCCCGTGTTTGGTATGTGCGGACTCGTGTGAGTGAATGCTGCGCGATGATGTGTGCAGCGTGCATGTACCTGGTGTGGAAGTGCCACTTCTAGAAGTGGGCACTTCAGTGTGCAGTCTGAAATGTGTGGCTTGTCTGGCGATTGGCTGGTGAGGTCAGGTGACAGACTAGGGAATCCCCCAGAGTCAGGAGGAGTCACCCAGTGGTGAATGGGGAGTTAGCATGTTGATGGCTGGGGAGGAGTGTACCTGGGTCCTGAATAGGACAGGGATTCCCCCACACAATGCTGGCGCCGGCCCCTGTGGTGCGTCTAATGACCCTAGCCCTGCCAGTGAATAGGGAGAGGGGCTGAGCAAAACAAAGTGCTCAGGAACCTGTTGGAACTGGTTCGCCCCTTCCCTGCACCTTAGACAAAGGATTTGACTGTATAAAAATGGGGCTGTGTCCCCACAGAAGTTGTTCTCTTGCAGGATCCACTTGAGGGGGGGCCTGCTGCTGCTGGGCGCCAGGAGAGACCGCCACTGGGGACTGCCTCCCTGCTGGAGGGCCCTGTGAGCTGGCTCTGGGCCCAGCCTTTGCCCCCTGCTCTCTGAAGGACCTTTTTTGTGGCTGGACATTGCTGGTAGCGCCTGGGAGCGCTTTCTGGACTTTATAGCGCTGGGCGCGCTGTCGTCCTGAACTTAGCCACCTTCATAGCGCTGGGAGCGCTGGTTTACTTTATAGCGCTGTGTGCGCTGTGATCCTGATAGCGGGTGCCCACCCCGCGATTCCGCCGGTATCTGCCAGGGTGGACGGGTGCCACCCCGCTTGTTTTCGTATTTCGAGGGCCGGTGCCCACCCGGCATTTACCCCGCCAAAGATTGCCTTTATCGAGGGAGCCTACCCCTCTTGTCGCGGAAACGATCACCGCTGCATCCCGGAGTTCCCGGTCGCGTCATCCCCCTGCCGCGCTGTGATTGGTTCAGCGGGAGGGGGTGTGACGCACGTATTCCCCGGCCCCGAGAGACGTCGCGCTGAGGAAGGGAGCAGGCGGGAGCCCACCCCGGGCTCCGGCGACCAGGAAGCGCGGCCAACAGAAGCGGAGTCCCCCGAGGACGGCCCGGTGAGTGGGGAAGGGCTTGGGGACTCTGCCCGAGTATCGTGGGTGCCGGTCCCAGACCGGCTCCTTTTGTAAGAAGCCCCCGCCTCCGGCGCGGGCCCGTGGTTGCTGAGAGCCGCTCCGCTCTCCAACAGAGGGGAGCCTGAGTGTCTAGGGCGCTAGACGCTCCAACGTGGGGGTCATTGTCGTTCTGAGCGCGTGGCGCTCCAACAGGTCCACAGTGTAGCTACGAGCCCCGTGAGGCTCCACCGGAGGGGCAAAGCATCGCTTCTCGAGCCCAGTGAGGCTCCAACGTTGTGCTGAGCCACGAAGGCTCTAGGGGGCATATTTTACATGGTCAGAGCCCAGAGAGGGCTCCAGAGGCACGCAGAGTGCCTGAAGTTCGTTTTCCAGCTGCCCAGCACTTAGTGGGCAGCTGCCACGTTTAGGTGGGGGACCATTCTTGTTCTAGTCTGCGCAGCTGGCGCAGCTTAACTTTATTGAACGCAGGGCGTCCTAGCCCCTTCCAGGCCAGTTGGCCCAGGGACTGCCACAGGTGGTGGCATAGGAGTTTTGCGCAATTGTGTTCCTTCCTTGCACCTCTGAATGCGTGTTGATGCATCATGTGCCATTACTTTTACACCTCTGAATGTTTTATGCATCATGTGTGTTCTTTACTTGCACCTCTGAATGTGTGTTGATGCATCATGTGCCATTGCTTTTACACCTCTGAATGTTTTTAGGCATCATGTGTTTTCCTTCCATACACCTCTGAATGTGATGCATCATGTGTAACGTTCTATTACCCCTACAGGTGTTGTGATACGTAGGTGGTTGTTGCTTTCTCCTAGTACAGGTGGTGCTAGTGAGGTTCTAGTTCCCTGCGTGACAGTCTCCTAAAGTAGTTAGGGTTACGCAGGTGGTACTTCCCCGATACCAGTAAGTACTGGTTGTGTGCTATACAGTTTATTTTTGTGCTACAGTGATTTTATATATTTATGTGCTAAATATCTAAAAGTGCCAATTCCTGACAGTGGTCCAGGTGGCCCTGTCTTGTACATAATCCCTTGTAAATTCTGCCCGTGCCTGTTGGCACATTGTAAAGTGTGTGTTTTTATCTAATGTGTTGTGTATAATACAAAGGTTATTTTTATAGAATACCTTGTGTGGAGTTTCCTTTGTGGTGGGCCTTGGGTGTTGTTGCTGGGTGCGCGCGCAAACGCTTTACACATCGCCTCAGAGATAAGCCTGACTGCTCGTGCCAAGCTACCAAGGGGGTGAGCAGGGGTTATCTTTGGCGTGTAACTTCCTTGCCCTGACTAGAGTGGTGGTTTCTGCCTGACTTTGGCGCAAGCCTTAGCCAACCAGAAATCGCCAGGTCTAACAGTGGTAAATTTGTCTATGGAAATATGAGACTAATTTGTTTGCTAACAGCCAGAACTAGTCGAGCTCTGCAGCCTACATGCACCGAGCACGTGATAGAACTAAGGTGCATCGAGCACGTGACAGAACTAGGGTGCACCGAGCACGTGACAGAACTAGGTTGCACCGAGCACGTGACAGAACTAGGGTGCATCGAGCACGTGACAGAACTAGGGTGCACCGAGCACGTGACAGAACTAGGGTGCATCGAGCACGTGACAACTAGGGTGCACCGAGCACGTGACAGAACTAGGGTGCACCGAGCACGTGACAGACTTACGAGAGACTTTAGGTGTCCCTGGTTTCCAGCAATTATCGCCAGGTCCTACACACCGCCAGCAACGGTTTAAATGCAATTTTCACAGACCTAGTAATGTAAATCCAGCTTGCGGGGCCACTCTGTGATCACCTTTTAATTCACAACTACCTTACAAGGCCCCTCTCTTTGAAATTCATTCCTATCAGGTCCCACCCTAATCAGGCAAAGCAAAAAAGATTAAAAGCCACGGATAGGATAAAGCCAGCAGTGATGTCGGAAGCTGTGGTGGACGAGGAGGTGTAAAGAAAGAAAAAACGTAAACGACGAAGCAAACCAGAAATAAACAGAAAAATGCAAGCGCTCATACAGAAAGAAAATAAACAAGTAAAAAATAAGAAGAAGAGGCGGGAAAAGAGAAAGGAGTAATGGATGCTTGGAAGATGAGATGGAAGGAGGGAAGAGTGATAAGAAAAAAGAAAGAGCAGCACCAGGAGGGCGGAGCCACAGAGGCCCCAAAAGGGTGAAAATAGGAGGGAGGATGTTTGAACCCGGCGATGGCCCTTCCGGCCCCACTCAAAACTGAAGTTGAACCCGATAACGATACCGGCGGGACTGGGCAGCGTGCCAACTGGGGCACTGTCCGGCGCAACTCGAACGCCTGACGACCCAGCCACTGGAAAGTGTAACCAACCAGCGTTCTGCCCGTGACTTGGCAATTGGGTGTTTTATGGCGACGTTTTGGGGTATGGAGACAGACCCAAACTGTTCCTATTTACCCCTACCCTTGCCCTTTCAACGGTAGGTGGCACGATAAAGTCATATGGCGCCTCCCCCATTGTGTTCAGGAGGGCAAGCGACCCAGTTGGTTGCCAGCCCTTGGATCGCCCATAATATAACCCACACATTACATATTCTGGATTATGTAATAAACCTGCAGCAATTTTACCCAACTCAACAGTCAGTGTGTGTGTTATTTGGGTATGCAAGTTGGGGGAGGGGGGACAGAGGGGTGCCCCTGGGGGTACTATGCCTGTGACTTGGCAATTGGGTGTTTTTTGGAGACGTTTTGGGGTATGGAGACAGACCCAAACTGTTCCTATTTACCCCTACCCTTGCCCTTTCAACGGTAGGTGGCACGATAAAGTCATATGGCACCTCCCCCATTGTGTACGTGGCCAGGCATAGGGGACCACGCCAAGTACCACGACCGGCTCGTCAGCCGTAAAGGCAGCAACTAAAGGCCCCACATGCTAATTGCACCCCCCCTCCCCCAATGCCGGACCGCACTCTCGCTTCCGCCTGAAAACTACCCCCCTTAACCACACTGCCTGGACCTCCACCGGACAGCTGCTCCTTTACGCCCTAAGTGGGATGGGTATTCCCAGACGTGGGACCCGTGCTCACTACGCCACTGGAGTCAAGCTATCCTGGCTGATGACGGCTGATAGCCAGAAACCGGTCCTAGGATGCTTGATTCCGGTCCAGGGAAGACATGGCTTGGCAGTTCGGGCTGGACTGTTCCCATGAGGCACAGGGTCAAGACTGATTTGCATATGGCCATGTCTGAACTGGGGTGGCGTAGTGGGCAAAAGAACGATGGATTTAACCCAGATCTCTTGACTGGGGGAGAATGTCTGCATTGTCAGCATTCCGTCCATCATTTGTTTGTTGTAACACACCTAAGGACACTGGGCACCGTAGGGGCAAGGCACCCATGGCTCAAACCTCCACCTCGCTGTGCACCCCCAATGCCCGATATAAACCGATGAACCACCTAAGGACACTGGGCACCGTAGGGGCAAGGCAGCCATGGCTCAAACCTCCACCTCGCTGTGCACCCCCAATGCCCACCTAAGGACACTGGGCACCGTAAAATCACCGCCACAGCTCCCTGACAAACGGCGCGGCGAGGCACAGCGAGGGGGGGCACCCATGGCTGCAAAGAGGACCCAAAATTGAGGGGGGAAGCCTAAGTACCCTCCCCAACCCACGGCGTGCCGGACATGACGTGTCTGGCACGCCCTGAGTCCCGCAGTAGTGAGTCGGTGTGGGGAAGTGCCCAAATGGATCTAAGGGGGGGCCACCCTCTGAGGTGGCCCCCTGTGGGGGCCGTGGGCAGCCATATTTCCGTTACCAATGAGCGTACCAATACTCCTTCCATCAGGTCCATGTACCCGCTCTTGTGAGCATGCGTCACATTTTTAGGTCTCGCCTGGCGTAAGACTGCGCAGACATGCACAGTCTCGCTGACGAGATTTAATGATTTGAGGAGATTTCTCTAGTGGGCTTTAAGCCCCGCCCCTCTTTTCCATTGGCTGGCATCACCGTTTATGCTAAACGGTGGCCAGCCATTGGAAAAGAGTGTCTAGTGACGTACACTTTTCTCTTTTAGAGCCGTCCCAGTTGGAGTTGCTCGGTTGCTTTACGTTTGTAGTAAAGCTTTTTCTTATCTTTATGGGGCCATGTGTTTCAAACATATGGCCCCATAAAGACAAGAGATCGGCCCACGCTTGCCTTTTGCTCTGCCTTGTTTTTTTTTTACTTTTAGCGCGTGCGCTTGTTTCAATTTGGTGCAAGCTTTGGCAGGAGTCGGCTCCAGTCAGGTTGTTGTCAGGCGTGTGGTGACAGCTGAGCGGGAGCCGGCATGTCTTTTCCCGAAGGATAGCCTGTGCGACAGGCGCCATAGCACCGCCACCGCCTGAGCAGGCTGAGTCACTCCACTGCTACCAGAGGGAGACCCGTGCCTACACCCAGCACCAGCTTACTGCCTCCACTTCGCCTCCCCAGGCCGAGCAACCCGCCGCCGACATGCACGTCATCAAGAGAGGTGAGCCGGCCCCTATCCCCCCTGTTGTAACCCAACCCCTGCAGTGGCAGCGCAGAAACTGCCTCCACCCTGCCGCAGCTGCGTGGTTTCCCGCCCTTTCAGTCGTTCCTGTACCCGGACTGGGTTTCAATAAAGGCACAGAAGGCTTGCACGGCGAGGCACACAGGCGGCTGTCTGCGGGGCTGGGCGGGGGCAGGCGCGGCCTCACTGTAGGAATACTCCTTTGTAGCCCACCCAGAGGACGAGGGATGCACATACATGCACAAACACAGCCACAGACAGACACGACCAGAGAGATATACATACACAAACTCGCGAACGCAGAGACACGCATTAAGACTCATGCCCCCACAAACTTAAGCGCGGATAAGCACATGCACGATGCATACACAAACACAGGCACACACACACACCGGCGTACAGTTATCACACGCACCGACAAACGCTCACACAAACACAACCACGATGCATATATAAACACAGGCTTACACAGGCACATACACCCACCAACAGGCACATACACACTCTGGCAGTCACACAGGCACACGTTTACACATACAAAAACATAGATCACACACAAGCATACATGCAAGAATAAAAACACACAAACTTTGCAACAGATTTTGCAAACAGGCACTTATACTCACACTTGCGCATCCATGATAAACAACTAACAGGCACTGACAGCCATATTCACAAAAGACAGACAGAAATACACACGCATAGGCACGTTAACCCTCTCGCGAAAACCAATACGCGAAACAACACAGACACATTCACACACAAAGACACAAAGGCAAGCACCCAATATATCACGTTCCAAAGTGCTTTTGAGACAGACGTTCTTCTTACTGTTCACTCACCATTTGACTGCAAATAAACAACGTTGAAAAGACATTCACATGGCGTCTCTTTTCATATATGATGAATCCGACACAGTTTCCACTGGGAAGTCCAGTTCACAGCACCCTGGGGCCCAAGCGACTGCTCTCTTGTTATGTGTGCGCGTGACGACATCAACGAAGGGAGTCCTGATTCTGGGGAGAAGGACTCAGACAAAGACAATGAAGTCATAGACATCAGTTCATGGCCACAGACATGTCTATGTATGTACCGCACGTAACATGAACATGTACACATACATGTATGTATACATGTGCTGGTATCTGAAAGCATGCCAGCATAGTCATTCGCATGTACACGCAGACACTTTTACATGCGAATGTGTATAAAACCCACAGACATTGATATAAACACACACATATATATAATACTTCCCTGCGCGTGTACACGTATGATTATACAATGTCCAATGAAGCTTTATGTTTATGTGTACATTGATGTACTTGTGAATATATATATATATAACACCTGCATATAGCTCTAATAATGAGAAAGTACATATTCGTCTGTGTATACACTTTATTGATAACATTTAGAATAAGACAAGAATCTTGCCATTGATCATACATTTGTACGCGCATCTATTTATTCACTCAGCAAATGAAGGAAGATAAGGCTAGCTTATGGTCCAATTTGTGAATAATTGTGTATTTTACCCAAAACACGCATTTGGACATACATACAGAATGGGCGCATTTGTACTTGTAGCATGTTACGTGTTTCATTAAGTGAAATATTTAACCTTGCAGGGCCTTCTTGGCGCTAACATCAAATGTGGACATCCTTTTCTAACTAGTTTTCTTGTATTTATTTTTGGGATACTGTGGTTCTTAATAATTTAGGAATGTACAACGGTCGACAACGGTTCTCAAGTTTAGGAGAAATTAATTCCAAGCTTTAAAGGCTCACATCACACCGAAGGGCCCCGCGCGAGCGACCGGAAGTCTCCCCCGCGTGGATGTATTTTGCTGCAGTACATGGGATTCCTGCTGACGCGCTTTATTTCAAAAGTCGGATGAGCCACAGATGAGCCCGCGAAAAGCAGGAGAATGAACAGAACAACACAGACACAGTGAAAAATGAAAAGAAAGAGGGGCAGGCAATGGAGGAAAGAAGGAAAGAAAGATAGATATTTGCTTTACGTGACTACTTAAGAAAGAACAAGCATTGGCATAGCCAATAGGTCTCGCCTTTGGGACCTTATAAGTGTTTACCATGCAACAGTTGATGTTATGGCACTAAGGATATTCTGATGGATAACTAAACACTTATAAGGTCCCAAAGTGGAGATCTATTGGGGGTGAGGAGGCACAGCCGAGCAACGTCTGACGTCACCCCCAGGTAGCTGCTCGGACGTCTGACGTCACCCCAGGTATCTGCTCGGACGTCTGACGCCGCCCCCAGGTAGCTGCTCGGACGACCGACGTCACCCCAGGTAGCTGCTCGGACGACCGACGTCACCCCAGGTAGCTGCGGGGCGTAAGGGACAGACGCCCTTTAAAAGGGGCCGTTTGGACTGGTTTTCTCCATCTTGTTTCCCAGCTCAGAAGGATCACGAGGGTGAAGCACAGAAGGGCACTGTCGCCAGAGAGGGGCCTTCTGCATCAACTCAGGTATGTGCCCTGCGCCCCCCCCCCCCCCCAATCCACCCATGCTGGAAACAAATGAGTGTGCTTGGGTCACGCAGGGGCGGCGGCAGCGCTTCTCCCCGGTGCCCTGCTTGGCATCTCTCCGAGGGGCTCTCACCCCTCCTGGGTCCCAGCAGAGGGGGGACCACGACGAAACGAGTCCACTGAATCCTTTCCTGCTCTCCCGGCCTCAGCTGCTGCGTTTCCCTCTGGTGCTCGCTGCTGGCCCGGCTCCTGTCCCCAGGGCGTATCTTCAGGGGGGATCGTATAGGGTTTTCCTTTTTGAAGTCCCCTGGAGTGTTCTACACTTTTTGGTGGAGATCAGTCTTCAGTATTTGCAGTTTTGAGGGTCTTCTGTGTGGTTTATGCAACTCTCAAATTTACACCAGAAGGGTTTCGATTTTTAGCTGACCAGCATAGTGGATCCCACGGCTGCTTGCAAACATTTTTGTTTGTGTAGAATCGCACAATTTGGTTAAAGTGGGGAAGCCAGGATGAATCCCAGGTTGTCTGGTTTCACATTGTGCTTTGTGTGCTCTGCCCCCCCCCCCTCCCCCCCTTTTATCGCGAGGCGCGCGCGCTGTTTTTCAAGTGCTGGCGTTTCTGGTAGGAGGCCTAATTTGTGGCCGTCCGAGGCGGGTTTCTTTCCTTTGTCTGCCTTGTTTGGTGGCCGCTGCTGTGATCTGATCAGGGCGTCTATTGTTTGCACAAGGCGGTCACCCCGGGCTCTTTGGGGGAGATTGGTCGAGTGGGTGCAAGTCTGAGGGTTCAAGTTCTGGCCTGGTTTTGGTATCTACTTGAGGGGGGGGGGGGGGGGCCTTAAGCAAGGCGAGTGGTCTTGCTAGTTTACTTTTCAGTCTGCGGCTCCCTCGCCAGTCTGGGTGGAAGCAGCGCGGCTGACCTGACTCTCGCGGCGGCGGCAGCTTCTTAACTTTTCATGGCTTTGGTTTATTTGTAAGAGTGGAGCCGGGACGCATTGCATTTGCTGCGCTGTGGATTTGCTCAGGGAGGGAAGGGGGGGGGGGGCGCGATTGGGAGGGTAAATTCGAGGGTTCCTCCAATCTCAGGCGGGTGGTCGTCTCGTCTGCTGGACGCACACGGGTGTATTGAGAAACAGAGCGCACTTTAAAGGCGGAGCGGAGGAATGTTTTATGTGCCATCACAGCACACTCCTGCAGCGGGCACCGGGCTCATTCGTGGTGGGCCCGAAGGGCAGGGGTCGGTTCTGTTACTGGGGGCCAACGGTGCTGCAATATGGGCCCCGGGCCCCTGTACCAAAGCGGCAGCGGCGCTTGACACTAGTATTCATTCGTCCCATCCTTCACGGCCGCAGCTTCCCAGTATCCGTCTCGTGGGTCTCTTCCCAGTATCCGTCCCGGGGGTCTCTTCCCAGTATCCGTCCCGGGGGTCTCTTCCCAGTATCCGTCCCGGGGGTCTCTTCCCAGTATCCATCCCGGGGGTCTCTTCCCAGTATCCATCTCGGCGGTCTCTTCCCAGTATCCATCCCGGGGGTCTCTTCCCAGTATCCGTCCCGGGGGTCTCTTCCCAGTATCCATCCCTGGGCGGTCTCTTCCCAGTATCCATCCCTGGGCGGTCTCTTCCCAGTCCGGTGGGAGTGTTTCTATAGCGCCCTTATGGTATTGTATAGGTTGTCGGGGCCTTTTCTTGTGTTGTAAAAAAAAGATACATATATCTATAGATATCTCTGTCCTCGTTGTGTAGTCTTAAGTTTGCGTAAATCCGTTTTAAACCGCAGGGTGTTTTACATTCCTTGCCCGCAGTTCGTTGCTCCTGTATTTCATTGGCTCCGCTTCCTGCACTTCTTATATTGCTGCCTTTTAAATACGGTGTGAGCCGTGTCTCTGGTTGTGTTTGCAGTTATGGAACCGTGTTTTCCTGTCTGAACATCCTCATGCAAGATGCCAACACAGCTGTTCCTTATACCCCCCGAAAACGTTACCTGTCTCCAACCACCAGGTGTTTTTTAGGGGGCACCTGATTTTATCCTCTCCACCCCCTTTCCTATAAAATGCCACCCCTGTCAAAACGAGGCCGCGTTTCTTTTTCTCCCCTCCAGCGGGCTGTAGAAAGCCAGAGCGGCGCGTGCATGTCCAGAGTCCCCGGACACCTCTGAGAGTTTTCACCACATCCTTTACGCCAAGATGGACCCCGCCGGAGGGCCCTGAGGGGTGGGGGAGAGGGTGCACAGAGCTTCACTGACCAAAAGGCTGACCTTTGGAGCCCCTGTTGTGTCTGCGAAACGTGGGCGACAATTCCCGTTCCGCTCGCGGGAAATGCGAACTTTCGGCATTTTCGCGGTCCACGCAGAACGCGAAAATGTCGACACTTTCGCGATCCACGGCGGAACGGAAATATGCAGGGCAGGATTTATTCTGGCACTATGCTCCTGTCAGTGTGCTGTCTTCACTGGCTCCCTGCGCCAGCCTTTTGCCAGGCTCTCCTTCTGGGCCTCTCTTCTCCCTGCGCAGAGGCCCCTGCTTCTGTGCACTAGTCCTGGGCTCTTCTTCTGGTGCTGATAGGGTCCTGGGGGCAGTCAGGGGGTCTCTTCTTCCATCTGCCCATTGCACCAGGCTCCAGCACCTTCACCCTAAGCAGACCACACCCCAGAGAGACCTTCTCTTCCTGTGCAAGCACTTTTTAAAAGTTGAGTAGGGGGCTGGCAGGAAGTCTCTGTTGGTCCTATCAAACAGCGACACATCACGTCCCTGGCCCTGCTCCCTCCTTCTTGTCCAGCCTCTGAGCTTGTTCAAAATGGTGTCGTCCAGGGTTTCTGGCCACATGTCTGAAGCCTCATCCCCCATGCTGCCTTCCCTCCTTGGTGCAGCCTGGTGCCTGGCACCCAGTGACAGCTGCTAATTGATGAGCCTGTATCCCCTCCCATCTTCTCTTCTTGGAGACGAGGCCCTAGCTTGTGGAAGAAAGGTTATCAATCCATCCAGCTGAGGTCAGCCTGGGTCTGGTCCTGGCTGGCTCACAGAAATATGACAGTTCTGGATGACCCAAAAGCAGTACAAATATGACGTTGGACTCTGCAGAATACTTCTTTTCACCTCCAATACAATGGACTTTAGTGCATGTCTGGAAACTGTAGGCCTTGTGGAAGTTAATTTAGCCATGGGCCCCACATTCCCTTAGGGAAATAATGAAGTGAAAACACAGTAAAACACACTGACTTTCCCTGGCATGTTTCCAGTGTATAAAGCCTATTCCATGTCGCCACCCAATACTGCATAAGTCCTGCCACACCATTCACTTTGTAGCTGCTCCTGGACTGCGCACGCTAGGAATCTCCCCCGCGCAGCCCGTACACGTGTGCACACGCATGTACACGTGTGTCTGCATGTAACCAGTCCGGTGTCCCTTACTCCAGCTGCTGTGCAGTGGCCTGGTCAAGCCAGGGGAACACCAGTAAAATCCCCATGCAGTCTCTTACATCCTGAGTTCAGTGTGGGTGAGTCCCAACTTATGAGGCTCCCCCACAGTAAAAGCTCAACAATTAGGGGCTCAAAAAGCAAAAAATCCGGGTGGCCCATAGTGTCAGAACCACCTTCTAACTCTGCACAAACGCACTAACCAAGACCTCGGGAACCATTTTCTACAGACTTACAGGGGGCGTGAAAGTCCAATTGGGGAAGTTTTAGGGAAAGAACACTAGTACTGGGAACCTGGACAACGGGAACACAGTACTCTACAGTCACAATTGCATAAAAAATACAGGCAAGGGGTGTGTGGGGGGGTGGTGAGGGGGTGTCCTGCAACAGAACGCCATTTTAGCACCCCTGTCCCATTACTTACAATTTGCTGCCTCCCACTCACTCAAGGTTTCCTTACGGGTCAACGCTTCCTCCTCGCTTTCACTTTCCTCCTGGGCTTCAAGTCTTTTTCCTGCTGTAGGGTTTGGAGCAAGTACTGCAGTGCGGGGGCCGCCAAGCTCCAGGAGGCCCCCTCAGCACAGCACTCCTGTGCAGAGTTCCTGATCGAGCCTGGAGGGGGCCCCTCCACGTGCCTTGCAGAGAGGCCCCCCTCAGGTTTCGTTACACCGGTGGCCAGTGTCCTTCTACTGCATGTTCCTACAGGAACTTTTTAACAAGCATTGGCATAGCCAATAGGTCTCGCCTTTGGCACCTTATAAGTGTTTAGCCATGCAACAGTTGATGTTGTTGCACCAAGGATATTGTGCTGGATAACTAAACACTTATAAGGTCCCAAAGGTGAGACCTAGTGACTATGTCAATGCTTTTTTAATTTGTAGGAGACTTTATTTAATGTTTACACTTTTGCTGCAAGATGTGTTTAAAAATGGCAGTTGGTAAAGTTAAGAGGTGCAGGACACCCTAGTTACTTTCTCTCTTTAACTTCACTTAACCTTTAAATAAATGCTTGCATGTTTATTTACCATCTCGATGGTGTCAGTGCTTAGTCGAGTTAAGTGCAGCCCAGTGCTGCTGTTGATCAGGGGCCGCATACCATTCTGTTAGTCCATAACCAGACAGATAAAGCATACTAAAGACAGTGATCCTGGTGGCCCTAAACGTGGAATGCTTAGCCGACCGAACACTCTTTTGTGGGCCAGTCGTGTGCCATAGACTCTTGCCTCTCCCTCACACTGCCAGAGCTGTGCACACAGCAGACTCTTTTCACAGTCGTGCTTCTCGTGTCGGGACTCAGGAAAGACACTGATGCAGGCAGAGATAGGGTCAAACCAGTTAGGCTGGATGTGTTCCACAGCTGCACTGATTCTCCTCTACCCGCCCTCACCACCCGAATGGGCAACAGCTAGCAGCAAGGCAGAGCAATGAACGCAGGCCTGCCCGGGTTTAGCTGGTACACGCTAGATGTTCAAGAAGTATGGTGGGGGTTGGTGTTGCGCATACTCAGTGGCCTAATGCATCAAAGGATGTGTGTTTGACCTCTTGGTCTCCGCTTTAAATCTCAGAAGGTCCACTCAGCCTTTCATCCTTCTGAGGTCGATAAAATTAGTAACATTGACTTGGGTAATAATGTACATCTTTCAGAAAGCACCAAAAGACGCTGGGGAAGAGGAAAGGGGGGGGGCGGGGTGCCGCTACTGGTTGAACAGCCAGGTCTTGAGTAGCCTCCTGCAGGTCATCAGGTCTTGGTTCTGTCGTAGGCTGAGTGGAAGGGTGTTTCAGGTTTTGACGGCGAGGAGGGTGAAGGATCTGCCACCAGTGGTAGTTCTTCATATGCGCGGGACGGTGGCCAGGGAGAGGTCGGCAGAGCGGAGCTGGTGGTTGGGAGCGTAGAAGGAGAGTCGTCTGTTAAGATAGGCTGGTCCGGTCGTGGTACGTCGAGGATGAGGGGTGCAGAGGCGTTTGATGAGCTTGGTCGGAGCTCCCGCGTAGAGGGCATTTCCGTAGTAGAGTCTGCTGCTGACGAGGGCCTGGGTGACTGTTCTTCTTGTATCTGTCGGGATCCATCTGTAGATCATGCGGAGGGTGTTGAAGCAGGAGAAGGAGACGGCATTGACTTGCTTGGTCATGGAGAGCGTTGAGTCGAGGATGACTCCCAGGTTGCGTGCGTGGTCGGTGGGTGTCTGGGCTGCCCCCATTGCCATCAGCCACCAGGAGTCGTCCCAGGCTGAAGGGTTGGAGCCGAGGATGAGGACCTCCATTTTGTCTGTGTTCAGCTTCAGTCGGCCGATCTTCATCCAGTCGGCGACGGCCTTCATTCCTTCGTGGAGGTTGGATTTGGCGGTGAGGGGATTCTTGGTGAGGGAGAGGATCCGTTGAGTGTCGTCGGCGTAGAAGATTATGTTGAGGTCGTGCTGTCAGGCGATGCGTGCGAGTGGGGCCATGTCTATGTTGAACAGTGTCGGGCTGAGGGATGATCCCTGGGGTACGCCACAGATGATCTTGGAGGCTTCGGATCGGAATGGCGGGAGGCAGACTCTGGAGGTGGTCTATTCCAGGCCTTTCTCTCGGATCCCTGCGTTGTGGAGGCGTGCGCGAAGTGTGCGGTGGCAGACCGCGTCGAAGGCGGCGGAGAGGTCCAGGAGGATGAGGGCCGCGGTTAGACTGCTCCAGGAATATACACCGGATGGAGAGACAGATGAGAGGACAGGAACAGCGTTTACTAAACTATGTAAACCCAGGGAACTCGGGATGTGTAATTTAACCATTACAGCAATATTACGCCAAAGGCACACTGATTAAACACCTAAAGGTAGCTCTCTAACCTCCGCCTCATCCAGTCAGAAACCCTCTTTAGAAAGTCCCTTAAAATCTGGATTTTCACCTCTTCGGAAAATTACCAGCTGGTGCAGAGGTGCGTTTTCCGGGATTATGCTTCAAGCAAACCATACAGTGTTTCACTAAGTGTTTTGCAACCTTAGAAATATTCTCATTCTGCCATACCGGATTCAACAATTAGCAGATGCCCTTTGCGCTTGTGTGTGCTGGACCATGGGCCATGGTGACTACAGGAAGAACATACGCATTGGGCAGTAGCAATCTGCGCTTGTCCGACAAATCTGTCCAACACCCATCATCGTCTAAGCGTCCTGTCCTCTCCTCCCACACTGCCAGTTAATCTGTAGTCGCCTCTTTCTGTATTTCCCTCACACTTTCCAAAGTGTCCTCAAACATCCCATTGTCTGGAACCCACCTAGCAGAACCTGCTACAAACATTTTATTCAGCTTTACCCTGGCCGTTTCCTTGGCTGTCTGGTCCGCGAACTCATTTCCCCTCCCAACATTGTCCACCACAGCTTTGTGTGCACTTCACTCTACTATAGCCAGTTTGTCCGGTAGTGTCAATGCCGAAAACAGTCTCAGTATCAATGGGTCATGCTGAATTCTCTGCCCATGAGATGTGAGGAACCCTCTCTCTGCCCAGAGACGTCCAAAGTTGTGCACTACGCCAAAGGTATAATGGCTGTCCGTATAGATATTAACACTCAGTCCCTCACCCAATTCACAAGCCCGTAGAAGGGCTACCAACTCTGCTGCCTGCGCTGACTGATAAAGAACACGGGATGTCTCAGCTATCGTGTGTAATGTGGGGATCGAATACGCTGCAGTGGTAGTGCCCTCCGGCAATTTGAAACAAGAGCCTTCGACATATAGTTCCCCTTGGGGGTCAGATAAGGGAACATCAGTTAGGTTTACCCATCCCTTCGTTTCTTCCTCAGTCCGAAATAAACAATCATGGACGTCATTGTCCTTTTCGTCTGAGGAGAGTGGTAATAACGTGGCTGGGTTCAGAGTAGCACATCTTTTTATAGTGACATGTGGGGTGAATATAGTTAGTTCATATCCAGTAAGACACGCACTGGTGAGGTGCTGTGTCTTTGTCTTCTTCAACAGTGTCCACAGCATGAGGTCCCATCACTGTACGGTCAGTATCAAGAACGAGCCCTGCCGATTGTCTGATAGATACCGCAGCCGCCGCTGCAGCTCTCAGACAGCTCGGGAGCGCTCTGGGGACATTGTCAAGAATGGCAGAAAAATAAGAGCAGTGTCTCTGCTTACCACCGAAACCCTGTGTTAGTACCGAGAACGTGCAATCTTCCGTCTCATGTACGTAAAGCACAAAAGACTTCTGGTAATCAGGAGTGCCAAGCACACGCGTAGAGCAAAGCGCAGTCTTCAATCGAACAAAAGCTTCTTGGCATGCAGGTGTACAGGGCAAAGGTTCATGCACATCTTTAGTGGTCATATAAAGAAGGGGTTTCGTTAGCAGGGAAAAGTTGGGGATCCACTGACGACAATTTGAAGTTATTCCCCGAAACGTGCGTACCTCGCGTTGGGTTTTAGGAACAGGCATGTTAGTTATGGCCGCTATGCGTTCTGGCGTTAGTCTGCGACCCTCGTTCGACAGTAGGTGACCTAAATAGATGACCTCCTGTCGACAGTACTGAAATTTGGTAAGGGACTCCTTGTGCCCATTTTGTGCCAAATGCAATAATAATTAAACCGTGGCTTCCCTACAACCCTCTTCAGTATCCGAAGCCACCAACAGGTCATCCACATATTGCAACAAAACATTACCAGGAGGGAGTCTAATTGTGCCTTTAAAGCCTGACTGTAAATACTGGGGCTTTCGGTATACCCTTGTGGGGCACAACAGAATCTAAAGCTACAGCCGGCTAATGTGACCCCGAAAAGATGGCGGCTGTCTGGATGGATCGGTATGCTAAAGAAGGTATTCTTCAAATCAAAAACACAGATAAAGAGAAGGGTCTAAGGGAAATAATATTTAAAGACCTGCCCAAGTCCCAATCCCCTACTCTACACTTAACCAACTACAACAAAGGACTGGGGGTCTAAATGAAAGCAAACTTGGTGATGTGTGTCCCTATAAAAGGATAACTATTCTATCATCCCTGGCAAACAGAGCTGAGCAGGATTCCCATCAAAATACTTCAAAATATTAGAGCTAAAGTATTAAGCTCTATGGATCAATGTTATCATATGGTTATCCGCCACCTCCTAGAGGGCAATCTCTTGATCATAAAGATTCCCTATGTGGAAAGCTCGTATGCTCTTAGTGGATGCCAATCCGAAACCAAGGCAAACAATAGATGCCATCAAGTGTGAAAATTTTAATGTGATGCAGTGCAATATAACCTTAAAAAAATTGTGTGGAGAGACTAGTACACCTAGACAATCACTCTCTCCTCATACCTAATAAAACCAGGGGAGTTAACTTTTGTCCCCGCTATTGATTCATAGCAGTAAACAGGGTAACTCCTACTGCACGGTCAACATGTTTCAGCCTATACGGAGATGCTCCAGGCTTTCATCAGGACCTATTCATAGCTACTGCACATGATTCAACCTCTTCATATGTAAGAGCACAAAAGTAGTGAGAACTATACAACCTCGCTTGGTGCGAAACCTTCAATTACAGGGTGTGAGCATCACCTATGGAGATAAAAGCAATCGTCACACTCCATACTGAGCAGTAAACAGCCAATCGACACAGTATATGCCCAATTTGGGGCTGCAGTTTTTTGCTTACCCTGCATGATCAAGGCTCAAACCTCACCTCTCAGGAACCTGCCTCTGGTAGAGATGAGGCCCCGCTCTAGAAAATATTAAATAATAAATAAATCAATATAGACCCTGCCAAAAGTCCAGAATCTTTAGTCAACAGATCGTATGCCAAGTCTGTGTCCCTGGCATTTGAACTGGCCAGCCCCTCAACTCTCAAAACAGAAGAAAAAAACAGAAGAAAAAAACGTATCGGTCAGGAAAGTCTAAAAGGTTAGTGATAGATATAGCTAGTGGCATAGGAGATTCAATCCCCTGACTATTATGAATACAAAAGTGCCGATACAGATCGCTATCTATATCATGTCTCATTGTTCATATTTAAGCAATATAGTACTGATATGTCGTGTATATCTGCCCCCAAGAAAATTAACACTATCAGGGCACAGTTATGAGTGTCAATGTCTATGACTCCCAGAGCTACTGGCGTTCACACCGTTCTTCACCCTGGTGCACGTCTAGCAAATGTGCATAAAAAGCTATCCATAATATGTGGAGGCAAGTTGAAGTAATACCGTCCCCATTCCTGACGGTCTGCATGCCGCCACAAACTAGCATGAGAGGACCGAGGGTTGCGGCGTTGGAGCATTACACCGCAACCAACGAGTAGCCTGTACTTTTGAATGTCAGACCCCAAATCATCTAGAGCCAACTGTGGTTCCCAACGAAAACGTTACAAGCCCACTGCTTTCACCCATGAACTTAGTTGTCAGACTGACCTGTCCGTCGGTACCTCTGTGTATCACCGAGTCAGGGAGGGAGGCACTGAGATGGCGGTCAATTCGGTTTAAATACGCCCAAATTGTTCTCGTCAGCTGGCTTCCGGTATCTGATTTTCGCGCCTCACGCGCCTTGTCAGGGACAGCATTGAGACGTAAAACTACAGGATGACGTCACGCGTCAATCTTTTGTAGTTCCAAAAGCCTCTGCCTCTATATCTAGGATGTTGGTTGTTAGGATCCTCGGTATCACTAGGCTATCTCTATAGAGATACAAGTACTAGAGGCACAAATAAAGACTACTATAACTGCAACTCTTTATAAGAAAAATTTGGAGGAATCCAATAAGAGCAACAAAGAGTTTAAGGAGTTTAAGGACTCAGTTCTGTTATCTAAAATCGAGAAATTCAAGAAGGATTTAGCCAAATTCAAACATGACAGAGTCTATCCCTCCACCAGTGATGGTTATTCACCACCGGAATTTAAAAGTAATGGGAAAAGATATGGCTCCACTTATTCTGGCTCTAGTTCAGACGACCCCTCTAGTGATACCGAGGATCCTAACAACCAACGTCCTAGATATAGAGGCAGAGGCCGGGGTATGAGACCCTATAATCAGAGAGGGATTTATACCCCCCATTTCCAACAATGGTGGCAGCCACCCCCATGGGGTTTTCCACCTCCAGCCTTTCAAACTCCTATGACCCCTTATCAACCGACATATGACGACCAGTCTTTTTTAGGCTATGGCCCACCAAGATCCAGAGGCAGAAGAAGAAATCAACAGGCCCAAGTCCACTGGGACCCGAGTACCGGTCCACACACAGGGACCAGGAGCAACACAAGGAAGAACTCTGCTCAGGCAGGGACAAATTTGAACCAAACCTAGTGGTAAATTTGAGTAAACGGACCTTATCTACAGATGAGGTACTTGTACTAAACAGAGGTCTTGGCTTTGTTACAACCTCTGAAGGGGACCCTTTTCAAATACAGTGTGAGCTTGCAAAATCTTTTAGGAAAATAAGGCTACACTATTTTTTTAAGGATAAGGATTCAATCACAGCAGAGGACTCTGAACGAAACACAGGTATGAGAATAAAATCTACTTTCAATCCACCAGGCCATGTGGTTCCACCACAGGTTTTGACATTTGAGAATGCAGTAAGGAGTGAGATCACTGATCTATGCACTCAGCAGAACCCTAGCTATAAGAACCTGCCACGCTCTGAGCATCTAGCTCTCCAGGCCTTGGCGAAATATGATGACATTGTCATAAAACCAGCGGACAAGGGCGGGGCTATAGTCATCCTGAATTCGGATGACTATAGGACTGAATGCCTCCGCCAGCTCAATGATGAGAAGTCTTATAGAATTTTGGATGAAGATCCCACCCACAGACTTAAAAACATGATTTTGGAATACAGTGAAGAGGCTCTCATTGAAGGATGGATCACAGCACAGGAAGCTCAGTTCCTACGAACCCAATTTCCTGTTACTCCTTATTTTTACATCCTACCGAAGGTACATAAAGAGCAAAGACCTCCCCCCGGGAGACCCATTATCTCAGGGCAGGGCTTTATTTTGGAACCTTTGTCGACATTTGTAGACTTCTTCTTAAGACCTATTGTGCAACAAATGCCGACGTACCTGCAGGACACAAAGGATGTCTTGAGATTATTACCTACCATAGAATTTGACATGGAGAGGGACTATTTAGTCTCCTTCGATGTAGAGTCCCTCTACACCTCAATCCCCCAAGATGAGACTTTGGAGACCGTTAGTTCCATTTTGGAGACCACTGAGCTACATTCGATCACACCTGCACATTTCATCATGACACTGGCGCGATTGGCAATGAAAGAAAAAATTTTCAAATACGAAGATTCTCTATACTTGCAAACTTCATGGACAAGTATGGGAAGTGTCTTCGCGCCTAGCCTGGCAAATCTATATGTTCATACATTTGAACAGGAACACGTCTTGACTCCTAATCCCTTCATTTCGTCTATTCGCTTGTGGAAGCGATATATTGACGACGTGTTGGTCATTTGGCGGGGGGATCAAGATTCCATCTCGGCGTTCCACCATTGGCTGAATGCACAAAACGAATTTTTGAATTTTACAGTTGAATCGAGTCACACCAGATTAGCATTTCTCGACCTGTCTATCTTTGCTACACCACATGGCTTGGAGAGCGAGGTCTATCGGAAACCCATGTCGAGGAATTCTCTTCTCAGATATGACAGTCAGCATCCTAGAGCACTCAGAGACAACTTACCCTATGGACAATTCCTTCGTGTCCGTAGGAATTGTTCCACCCCTGAGGGCTTCCAAATACACACAAAAGTGCTGACCACCAATCTTCTAGAGAGACATTACCCTCTGAGAATAGTAAAGCGTGCTCTGAAGAGAGCAACCAACAATCATCGTGAGGCCCTGCTTGAGCCACCTGTGCAGAAACCACCTCTAGACAGACTAACTTTTGTACACACTTTTTGTGCATTGTCTAACCAGATACAGAAAAGTATCAGACGTCATTGGCGTCTGCTGAATTCCAGTAAAGAAAAGATTCCCTTGCCCCTTTTTGCGTTTAAAAGAGGCAGTAACATCAAGGACAAATTAGTACACACACGCCCCAAGACACCGGTACCGAGACAACTGGGTACACTCTGGGGTTTACCAGCAGTCACAGGTCACCACCCCTGTGGGAATTGCTCTATTTGTCCGCAGACCTCACACTCGACATCGGTTGATATAGGAACCAGCAAACCATGGGTTCAATATCAGTTCACTAACTGCAACAGCAGTAACTTGATCTATTTGATTACTTGCCCGTGCCGGATTAACTATGTCGGGATGACTACCCGCAAAGTTAAGGCTCGGATGTTAGAACATAAGAGCACATTTAGATGCAAGAAGCTAACCACAAGACTCATGAGACATTTCTCCGAGAAGCATGGACCAGAGGATTTCAATTGGACAGTGTTAGAAAAACCTAACATACCCCTATCTGTCAGTGACATCTCTAGATACCTGTTTATTAAAGAGCAGAAATGGGTTTACAAACTCCACAGCGATACTCTGGGTCTAAATGATGACATTCCGTGGGTGAGTCTCTAATCCATAGAATCCCCACGCTTGAATTTGAATCAGAAGTGTACTATTGCACATTCTTGGGTCCTAATATCTGCTCTCTTGGCCTTGTAACTGTAGGGCTTCTGGGCCATATGGAATGTTATTATATATTAAGTTCAATGCCACTTGAGTTTGCAAAAATAAAAGACGTACAACTAATAACATATGATGGGATAATGATTTATACACTGAGTTACTTCGGATACCTTTTGAATACCAACTACAATAGAGTGGTTGTGAGTCACATACCCGAGGACACAACAAGCCACTCTACCGGTGCTGCTAGGGAACCATAGACGTTCGAGCTCCCTGGGCAGTCAAGAACTACAGAGTTTGATTTCCGCTTGTTGGTAACACTGGTCTTTTCGAACTACAATTGATTCACGAATGACGTCATGTTGTAGTTCAACGTCCCAACGATGTTTTATCGTGCTTTTGGAACTACAAAAGATTGACGCGTGACGTCATCCTGTAGTTTTACGTCTCAATGCTGTCCCTGACAAGGCGCGTGAGGCGCGAAAATCAGATACCGGAAGCCAGCTGACGAGAACAATTTGGGCGTATTTAAACCGAATTGACCGCCATCTCAGTGCCTCCCTCCCTGACTCGGTGATACACAGAGGTACCGACGGACAGGTCAGTCTGACAACTAAGTTCATGGGTGAAAGCAGTGGGCTTGTAACGTTTTCGTTGGGAACCACAGTTGGCTCTAGATGATTTGGGGTCTGACATTCAAAAGTACAGGCTACTCGTTGGTTGCGGTGTAATGCTCCAACGCCGCAACCCTCGGTCCTCTCATGCTAGTTTGTGGCGGCATGCAGACCGTCAGGAATGGGGACGGTATTACTTCAACTTGCCTCCACATATTATGGATTGCTTTTTATGCACATTTGCTAGACGTGCACCAGGGTGAAGAACGGTGTGAACGCCAGTAGCTCTGGGAGTCATAGACATTGACACTCATAACTGTGCCCTGATAGTGTTAATTCTCTTGGGGGCAGATATACACGACATATCAGTACTATATTGCTTAAATATGAACAATGAGACATGATATAGATAGCAATCTGTATCGGCACTTTTGTATTCATAATAGTCAGGGGATTGAATCTCCTATGCCACTAGCTATATCTATCACTAACCTTTTAGACTTTCCTGACCGATACGTTTTTTTCTTCTGTTTTTTTCTTCTGTTTTGAGAGTTGAGGGGCTGGCCAGTTCAAATGCCAGGGACACAGACTTGGCATACGATCTGTTGACTAAAGATTCTGGACTTTTGGCAGGGTCTATATTGATTTATTTATTATTTAATATTTTCTAGAGCGGGGCCTCATCTCTACCAGAGGCAGGTTCCTGAGAGGTGAGGTTTGAGCCTTGATCATGCAGGGTAAGCAAAAAACTGCAGCCCCAAATTGGGCATATACTGTGTCGATTGGCTGTTTACTGCTCAGTATGGAGTGTGACGATTGCTTTTATCTCCATAGGTGATGCTCACACCCTGTAATTGAAGGTTTTGCACCAAGCGAGGTTGTATAGTTCTCACTACTTTTGTGCTCTTACATATGAAGAGTTTGAATCATGTGCAGTAGCTATGAATAGGTCCTGATGAAAGCCTGGAGCATCTCCGTATAGGCTGAAACATGTTGACCGTGCAGTAGGAGTTACCCTGTTTACTGCTATGAATCAATAGCGGGGACAAAAGTTAACTCCCCTGGTTTTATTAGGTATGAGGAGAGAGTGATTGTCTAGGTGTACTAGTCTCTCCACACAATCTTTTTAAGGTTATATTGCACTGCATCACATTATAGAAAAAAGAAATTCACACTTGATGGCATCTATTGTTTGCCTTGGTTTCGGATTGGCATCCACTAAGAGCATACGAGCTTTCCACAGAGGGAATCTTTATGATCAAGAGATTGCCCTCTAGGAGGTGGCGGATAACCATATGATAACATTGATCCATAGAGCTTAATACTTTAGCTCTAATATTTTGAAGTATTTTGATGGGAATCCTGCTCAGCTCTGTTTGCCAGGGATGATAGAATAGTTATCCTTTTATAGGGACACACATTCTTCAAATCAATCCCGGAGAAGAATTTTGCAGTTGGCAGAATCATGGTCAGAGTGGTGGTAATGTCAGATACTACAGGATATTGGGAAACCACCACTTTATTGACCTCTTTCAGGTCGATTACAAAACTGTAAACATCTGGATTGGTGTCAGAAGAGTCAGTAGGGGCCTTTTTAAGAATGGGAAGAATAGGGCTGTTACACACATTCGATACTGTCTCCTCCACTACCCCTGACTGTATCAAACATTGTATAATCTGTAATAAGGCCTTCTCTCCTGCCTGGGAAATCTTGTATTGAGGAATCCAAAGCAACCGGGCATCATGTTTAACCTTGATGGAAACAGGTGGGATCTCTAGTAACCCAACATCTGTGTCACCTGTAGCCCATATCGCATGTGGTACCTCATGGAACTCGGGGGAAGAGAATCGTCTTTTGCAAAGCATTGTTTGGTATAGGCAACTTGCGGACCTACAGTCACGTAAACACCATCTGGAGAACAATATATTGGTCCATGTAATCTTTTTAACAAGTCCAGTCCCATTTCATTTTCCCAACAATGTGACGTCAATAGGAACGGTAATTGAACTGTAAATGGACCAAGTGTCAGAGAAAGGGGCTTGGAAATGGGGCTAACAACCAGTACAACTGAAAAACCCACCGAAATGTTGGTATGCCCAGACAGAGCAGGCCCCGGGACCAGGGAATGGGAAATAGAGCTATTAATAGCCCCTGTATCAACAAACAAATTCTCAGTGAAACCTTGCAGATCAGCAGTAACGTACGGTCCACGCTGATCTACAGACACCGGAACTGGCCCCTTGCTCTGCCCCTGGCTATCCTAGCTGTGTGAGTCCCGTCTCTTCATCCATGTCATAGTCATCATGATAGTACTGTCGCCCCCCTTGCTCATAAAAATGGCTCACGCTCTGTCTATTACCCGTGGTATTCTCTCGGCACATGTCACCTCGTCCTCCCCCCTCCTCGGCCTCTACTCCCAAAACCTCTACTGCTCTGCGGCCATTCCGGACACTCATTCCGCCAGTGTCCCTCCTTTTTATAGTACTCACACTGATTCAGTCCCACAGGCGCACTGGAGGCCCCCCTAGTACAGCTCAAAGTGGTAGTACACAGAATAAAGGGTGTAGGAGGGTTAACCCTGGGATCTGAGATGGATTCTGGCCTAGTTAGAATTCCAACTCAGACTGTGGTAGTGGGTTATTTGTCAGTCCCAGTAATCTGGGCAAATACACACAACAGCCTTTGATAAATGGCAAGGAGGCCATGGCATTTAGGGATACAGGTGCAAGTGTCACAATGGTGACAAAAGATCTTGTGGCGCTTGAACAAATCATACTTGGTGAGATGTACCTAGTGACCAATGCTAGCAATGTCAGGACAGACTATTCCTTGGCAGTTGTTAATTTTACCTTGGGAGGGGTAACTGGCCCTAAGAAGGTTGTGGTAAGTGCAGACTTCCCTGTTGAATGCTTATTGGGCATTGATTTGGAAACTTCAGCTTGGGCTGAGGTGGAACTCAGGACACATGTAAAAATGTTGGGCATCCCTGCAGATGTGTTTGCTATGACTAGGTTACAGGTAAAGATGTCTTCCACTGAACAGGCCCTGGATCCTGGAAGAATGGACCAGGTGCCTTCCAAGGGAAGGAGCAGTAGGAGTAAGGCAGTGTCTTCCCCTCTGCCCTGAGAGTACAGATCAGTTTCTTGAGGGAGACGATCTTAGTGCTGAAGAAGGAACTGTCTCAGAGGATCTGGAACCTGATCAGGTTGAGTTCTTGGGGACAAGAGGCCCTTCCAGGGCAGATCAGAGCTAGGAGCAGCTGAGCTGCCCCTCACTTGAACCCCTCAGACAGCAAGCTGCTGCTGAGGCTGCAGGGAGTGCTAGTGGGTCCCACATGATCTACTGAGATGATGGACTCTTGTGTAGAGACCCCAAGCCTGGTGCTACCAGGAGGTTGGTTATACCTCACAAATTTAGGGGCTTCCTATTGACACAGGCACATGATATCCCATTAGCAGATCACCTGGGCCAAAACAAGACTTGGGACAGGCTTGTCCTTCACGTTCATTGGCCACACATGTCAGAAGACACAAAGGAATGTTGTCGCTCCTGTGTCACTTGCCAAGCCAGTGGTAAGGCAGGTGGCACTACAAAGGCCCCCCTGATAACACTAACTGTGGTGGTGGTTCCTTTTGAGAGGGTGGGATTGACATTGTTGGTCCCATGGATCCTCAAACTACATCTGGGCATAGGTTTATACTGGTGGTAGTGGATCATGTCACCAGGTATCCAGAGGCAATCCCACTTAGGACTACCACAGCCCCTGTGGTGGCTAGAGCTCTCATGAGAATCTTTTCCAGGGTGGGTTTTCCTAAGGAGGTAGTATCAGACAGGGTGCAAACTTCATGTATGGTTACTTGAATGCTATGTGGAAGGAGTGTGGAGTAAATTACAAATTTAACACCCCTTATCACCCACAATGCAATGGGTTAGTTGAACGGTTCAACTTAACCCCCAAGGGTATGATTTTAAGATCTCCCTATGCTCAGGCGTAGATGGGACATACTCTTACCCTGCCTTCTCTTTGCATACAGAGAGGGTCTCAGAAGGGGGTTGGTTACAGTCTTTTTGAACTTCTGTTTGGACATCCAGTTAGGGGTCTTTTATGTCTGGTGAAGGAGGGATGGGAGTTACCTCTCAAACCCCCTAAACAAGATATTATGGACTATGTACTTGGTCTCCGCTCCAGGATGGCTGAGTACATGAGGAAAGCATCCAAAAACCTTGAGGCTAGCCAGGAATTGCAAAAGGCCTGGCATGGCCAAAAGGCTGTGTTGACCAGGCGCTCAACACCCATTAGGCTCACCGGGCTTCAGCCCCCCCCCTCGTCATGTGCGTCAGCCTGGCTGAGACAGCCTCGCAGGCTGTTGTCCATCTAATTGCAGCCGGACCCGAGTATTTCACAGGTCTTTAAAAGACCATTTACTCGTTAATGAGGCTTTTGTTGTGTTTTCACCCCTTCTTACAGCCACTCTGCCTATGGCTGGAAGACTTAGCCCCCCCCCCCCCCCCCTGAAATCTTTTTCAGCCCTCCCCGAAATTTGGCTCTAGTTGCCCGCCTGCTGTTGACTGTTTATCAGCCAGGACAGAAAGTATGGTTGTTGGAGCCTGTGGCCCCAGCAACCCTCCAAGACAAGTGGAGTGGACCTCATACAATCATTGAGCAAAAGTGAGAGGTTACCTACCCGGTGGACCTTGGAACTCCCAGGAGCCCCCATAGGGTGCTTAATGTGTGTCAAACCACACTCGATTCGATGCACAGGAGCAGCATGTCGCAAGTTCCCAATGCCACACCAGGGTTCTTCAGCAACCCGCAAACTGTAGCGTATGTGCCAAACAAACCCCAGGGGGGAAAGGGGATGGGACAGAGAAGAGACAGTCACACTGCTACTAATCTTCTCATCTTCTCCTCAGCTTCAGGATCTTCCTTCTTGTTTCTTCTTCTGGCTAACAAGAGTTCTTTATACTGTAAGATAAATAACACTAATTAATTTATATCCTAACTGCTAGCCTTCTTCTCTAGCTTAATCTAATTAGTTCACCTACCCCGTCTTGGTGTGACCCTTGCCTCTCTTCTATTGTATTTTTTCTTGCTTCTGTGTGCTGTAACTAGAGGTTGCGTTAATTGGATTCTGTGTTGGTAAGTATCTTCTTAATCTAGTCTTGCTTCTCCCTACTTGTGTTTTTCTTTAACATTCAATGTGTTGGTCTTATCTTGGTATAATTGCTGCTAATATTCTTTTCTTCGAATGGTTATTTAAATCCTTTCTATGTATCTTCCACTGCCAGTAATTTATCTCAAAAAATGTTCTGTCGGCATTGATTCTTTTCTTTGAATAAATGTAACTGCAAGCGCTACTACAGAGTGCACAGAAACAATGTATCTCGTATCTCGTAGCTAGCGTTGACTCTGCCGTTACTCTCTCACTCTCAGAATGACTCGCGGTTAACTAGTGTTCACTCAAAACTCACGGTGTTCCTTATACCCAAAGCGCAAGAACGCACAAGCGACTCTTTTTATTATTCTTACGCCTGACTCCCAAAACTTCTTAAGGAACAGTCTTACCGCGCTTCGATGTATGCACAGGAATTCCAGACTTGCCCAATGAGACTGGTGCTTTTGCGCGACAAAGTAGTTTTTCCCTAACTAACTTTCGCAGCACTCTTCAAATGCAGCTTCTCTCCTCCTCAGTTCTCAGGTGAAGTGCGCCACAGCACGGGCGCTTCACCTGGTTCTTCACAATTGGTAGCGAGCGCTAGAGCGCTAACTTGCTGACCTGACTGTGGACTTTCGGCGGCCATCTTAGAATTAGAATTTGCCTGTAATTTGTATTGCCCCTTAGCCTTCCTGATTCTTCCTCTGGTTTTAACCACCACAGCGTTCACTGACTGCCTTTTCCTGACTAGAAACCTGACAGATCTGACAATGTCAACAGGCTCAAACCATATGTTGATAGGGCAGACACGGGCTTGCTCATGGCTACTGATAAGGGACGGGAGGAAGAGAGTGATCCACTCCCTGACCTGGTCTCACAGAACCCTGATGATGGTTCAGTTGATGGTGTAGCCTTGGCAGGCAGCCTCACTGTCCAGGAGCAAACTGATTGCAGAAAAGTTCTTAATCTGTTTAGACATATGTTTTCTCTGACTCCAAGTTAGACTACCTGGTGCACTCATGAAGTGGACACAGGTGACAGGCTGCCTGTTAAAAATAATAATTACAGGCAACCTGACCATGTCAGGGACTGCATCAGGACTGAAGCCCAGAAAATGTTGGAACTGGGAGTGATTGAGCCCTCAGATAGCCCTTGGGCTAGTCCAGTAGTCTTGGTACCAAAACCTCACACCCAGGGTGGTGAGAGAGAGATGAGGTTCTGTGTTGACTACAGGGGTCTCAATGCAGTCACTAGGACTGATGCCCATCCAATACCCAGAGCAGATAAGGTTATAGATACTTTGGCCTCAGCCGGGTTTCTGAGCACATTTGACCTGACAGCTGGCTACTGGCAAATTAGATTAGCTGAGGATACCATGCCAAAAACAACATTGCTGACCCCTAGTGGGCACTATCAATGTGTGGTGATGCCCTTTGGCTTGAAGAATGCACCTGCCACTTTTCAAAGGTTGGTGAACAAAGTCCTTACAGGTCTGGAAGCCCATAGTGCAGCTTATCTAGATGATATTGCTGTCTTTAGCTCCACCTGGGAGGATCATCTGATCCACCTAAAATGTTTTGCAGGCCCTGCAGAAAGCAGACCTCACTATCAAGGCCACCAAGTGCCAGATAGGGCAGAGTAAGGTTGTATACCTAGGCCACCTTGTAGGTGGAGGTCAGGTTCAACCATTGCAGAGCAAAATCCAGACCATCATGGACTGGGTTGCTCCAAACACCCAGACTCAGGTTAGAGCTTTCTTGGACCTGACTAAGTACTACAGGAGGTTTGTCAAAGAATATGGATCTATAGTGACCCCTTTGAATGATTTAACTTCCAAAAGAATGCCTAAAAAAGTTCAGCAGACAGTTAGATGTCAAAAGGCATTTGATGACCTGAAGCAGGCCATGTGCACTGCTCCCATTCTGCAAGGTCCTGACTATTCCAAACAATTGTTCAAACTGATGCATCTGAGTTGGGGGTAGGGGCTGTGTTATCACAACTGAATGAAGAGGGTCAGGATCAGCTAGTTGCTTTTATTAGCAGAAGGTTGACCCCCAGAGAGAAACGTTGGTCAGCTATTGAGAGGGAGGCCTTTGCTGTAGCTTGGGCCTTAAAGAAGCTGATGCCATACTTGTTTGGCACTCACTTCTTTGTTAAGACAGACCATAAGCCCCTCTTATGGCTAAAACAGATGAAGGGTGCAAACCCCAAACGTTTGAGGTGGTCCATTTCCATACATGGGATGGACTATACAGTGGAAAATAGACCTGGGAGTAACCATGCAAATGCAGATGGACTTTCCAGATATTTCCATTTAGAACATGAAGACTCAACTGGTCAAGGTTAGTTCGGGGGGGGGGGGGGGGTTTGTGTAGGAAAATAGGATCTGCTTCTTATGGCTACCCCCACTTTTTGCTGCTGTATCACTATCTTTGACTTAGTCTGGCTGGGATCCTGCTATTCAGGACCCCAGCCTAGCTGCTTTATCCTCTAAATTGATTGCATGTACTTTAGGTGCACTTCAAATTGGATTCTGGGGTACCCTTATAAGTCCCTAGTATATGGTATACTATGTACCCAGGGCCTAGGTACCCCAGAGGCCTCCCAGGGGCTGCAGCATGTATTGTGCCACCCCTGATAGACCATTCAAAATGGCACCACAGGTCTGCTAAAACAGCCTGTGTAAGGTGGTGCATACACCCCTTACTTAGATATAGGTTTACTATATCTATTCTAAATCACTTCACATATAAACCTATCAGTCACCCCTATGGCAGGCCTTAACAATCCTGAGAGGGTGCCCATGCATGAGCAGAGCCCCTCTGCAGCTTTCGGAACCTATATTCCGGGGTTGTCTGTGATGCAGCCAATCATATATATTTAAGAGCATTATAACCTCGCAGTAAATTCTAACTTTAAAACGGCTGCTTAGAAACACGTCGTGTTTGGTGTCAAACAACTTGGAATCATACATCCCCGCCAGTAACTGGCGGGGGAGGTATGATTCCACCCTCCTAGTGGAATTTATGTAAACATCGGTACACCCGGTACCAGCTTTCTCGACCTGGGCATCAAAAATGGCCACCTCCCAGACAGGCTTTAGTGTATTGGTGCTGGGTGGGTGCACGCTGAGTGCGCCAGAAAGTCTGCACTTGGGGGACATTTGGTGTCCCTGTGCATAGTACAGCTCAAACCGGTTGCAGGAGCCAGGACGATCTACACTATGCTGGATGACTGAAGAATCTCCCTTGGAGTAAAGGAGTTACTCCCCTGCACGGCAGGCACCTTTAACGCATATGACCGGTTTGCATCTCCCAAGCTCCTGAGGACTATGAAGATTTCTGCAACACAGGAGGTGGGTTCCCGAGGTATCTGAGGTCGATCTGCTCTCTCAGCAATTCTGAGATCAGTATCCCTTGTGGGGACCATGCAACCCGAACCCCTGTGCACCGTGTACTTTTGCAGCAGCATATGCTTTTTGGCGATCCCTGAGGCTGCTCTTTGGACTATGTGTAGTCCCAACCCCATGCAGTATTTCCACTGAAGATTTCCGGCCTACAATCTACGAGTGTTCCGTGGGCTGGTGATTCAGCTCGAGGTCCCTTCGCGATCCCTGGTCCATTGGCCTGTGGGTCCCTGTGAAGCTAACTTTGACTTTCCTTGGGCTTTCCTTGATGCTCCAAACGTACCTTGCTAGTCCTCACCGAAGCTTATTTCCTCGGCTCGCATGGGTTGCAGTTGCCAAGGCTTGTTGGTGTTCCATCCGGACACTGACCCCCCGCCCCCTCCCCCCAGCACTCGACATCCTTCGTGGGACAGCTTACCCCCCAACCCTGGTCACCGTCGACGTCTCCTGGTCCCCGTGGCTGCAGGGTCAAGCATCACCTCTTCACACATTAAGCACCCAGCATCGGTAGGCATTTGTCTATCGTGCCCCTGGTCACCCTGAAGTGACCCAGACTATGTTCTCACTGCTTTCAGGTTCTTCTCACCTTGGATCCAGGCTTGGATTCCGCAGGACACTTTACATCTTCCCAGCAGCAGCACGTCTTCGCATCGCGCCATTGAAAACAACAAGGGTTTTCGACACCACTTGACCCCTATGCACCCGGCTCTTCTGGGATAGGTAACACGGGTACCTCTGTACTCACAAGGGTGCTGGCCTTAGAACCTTCTATGTTCCAAAGGGCTTGCTTGAAGTCCTCTCTGAAGTGTCCTTAATTGCAATTTTCCAACCGCGACTTTCCCATAGAGTTGTTCGGAGCTTGCGTCTGTGTTCCCACTCTGCACCTGTCCTCCGTGGGTCCCGTGTCACTAAGTTGTGTGGTTCCTTGGGGTCCCAGCAATTCTACATGCTCTAGGCACTGTGTCTAGTGAAGTTGTGGTTGTTATACCACTTTCTTAGTATATGGTTTGGTGTTCCCCTGGAGCCCACTGTGTATTGTGCTATTTACTATCGTTCTAGTGATTTAATATTGTGTGCTTGGTACTCTAATCTCATAAAGAGATTAGTAGAGAGTGTTTAGTAATAAATACATATATTTTATATATCTCTTGTGTGGTTGTCCTTTCATTTGGTCATTCAGGAGATTCGGATCTGGTAAAACAAGCTGCTTTACATTCCTTCGAGATTTAGCCTGAAGGCTGCTCTCCACAACTAACACTAGGATAGCTTTCTTTAAAGGTTGTATTTGACCTAATCATCAATAAGGGTTGTTTGGACTGGTGCAAGTTGCCCACTTTTATTAGTGGACAGCATATACCAGGCCAACTTCTCACACCAGGGGGCAGCAGAGATGCAGTACACTGAGGGTAGCCTGGCACAGGAACCAGAGGGCGCAGAGGTACCATGGGGTAGAGATGCAGTACACTGAGGGTACAGAGGGTAGTCTGGCACAGGAACAGGAGGGCACAGAGGTACCAGGGGGTAGACATGCAGTACAGTGAGGGTACAGAGGGTAGCCTGGCACAGGAACCGGAGGGCACAGAGGTACCAGGGGGTAGAGATGCAGTACACTGAGGGTACAGAGGGTAGACTGGCACAGGAACGGGATGGCGCAGAGGTACCAGGAGGTAGAGATGCAGTACACTGAGGCTGCAGAGGGTAGACTGGCACAGGAACCAGAGGGCACAGATGTACCAGGATGTAGAGATGCATATTGCTCGGGCCTGCTCTGACTCCCCTGCTTGTGGTGAGTCACCTGGACCTTGCTGGTCCCGACACTGCAACCTTCTTTGCTTTCCACATTGTGAGAAGTTGGCCTGATATATGCTGTCCACTAGAGCCTGTAGAATCGCTGGGACCCCAAGGAACCAACCAAGGTAGTGACACAGGTGACCCGCGGGGGCTGTGTGCAGTGTGAGAACACAGCCGCGTGTTCCCGTTAGCTTCTATGGGCAATGTTGCGGTTGGAAATTTAAAGATTAGGGACACTTAGAAATGAGACAGGAGCAAACCCTTTTGGGCTTAGGAAGTTCTAGGGCTAGCACCCACAGGAGCACCGGAGTACTCGTGTTACCTCACCCAGAGAAGCCGGGTGTAAAGGTGTCTTTTGGTGTCGGGTCGCGTCGTCTATTTCAATGGGAGCTGGCGAAGAAGTGCTGCTGCCGTGAAGAGAAGTGTCCGAAGTGATCCAAGCCTGGATCTAGGATAGGAGGAACCTGAAAGCAGAGGGGACAGAGTCTAGGTCACTTACGAGTGACCGAGGGTACGATAGACCAATGCCCACAGATGTCGGGTGCTTCAGGTGAGTTGACAGGTGTCTTGACTCTTCAGCCACGAGGTCCAGGAAGTGCCGATGACAGCCAGGAGCTGGATTTAACCTGTCCCATGAAGTCTGTCGAGTGCTGCAGTGTCAGCGACCAGATTGGACCCAACAAGCCTTGGCAGTGGCAAGTCACTTGGAATCAGAGAAAGGACGTCGGTTCAGACAAGCATGGTCTGGGGGACTCACCCATCAAGGGTAAGTCGGGGCACATCTGGAGCAACCAGGAAAGCCCAATCAGAAGAGGAGTTGCCTTTGTGGGGACCTACTAGCCAACGGGCTAGCGATCGCGAAGGTGCCTCGAGCAGTTGCACTGGAAACTGGCCCACGGGTCACTCGTGCAGTGGAGGTCAGAAATCTTCAGTGCAGGAAGTGCTCAAGGCTGGGGCTACTAGGAGGCCCAAAGCACAACTTCGAGGATGACCAGGAAGAGGATGGATCAGCAAAAGATCACGATGTCTAGGGGTCACGGTTCCACATCACCCACGATAGCCACGGGCCTCAGCTTTGCTGTGGACGCAGGGTAGCCCCGGGAAGTCTGGAAATCTACCTCTGGTGATGCAAAGACTTCGGCATCCGGCGGGAACTTCAGCGATGCAGACCGGTCAGTTGCTTCTTTGGTGAATGCCAAGCAGGGGAGTCACTCCTTGATGCCAAGGGAGAATTCTTCAGTCTTCCAAGCAAAATAGAACGTCGAAGGTCCAGGATATATATTGCAGAGTTTCGTCCAGGGCAATCTAAAGTCGCAAGGACTGGGTTCCCATACTTATACAAAGTTTGGTGGTTGGACATACTCTAGGGGCCCACCTATGGGAGGATTTGGAAAGAGGGGGGGGTTACACCCATTTCCTTTGTCCAGTTTTGCACCAGAGCAGGGGCAGGTAGCCCCTGCAACCGGTTTGAACTGGTCTATGCACAGGGACACCAAGCGTGCCCCCAGGACTTCAAAGCACCAGAGAGTGCTCCCGCCCAGCCCCAATACACATCTGCCTGTCTGGGGAGGTGGTTACACCTCCCTGGGACAGGAAACCTATTGTCCAGGCCTCCCCTGCCGGAGTTTCGGTCAGCAGCAGGAGGCCAGACCTGTGTCTGTAGCAGTGGCATCCATTGTGTGATGCCAGGGCTGTAGAAAGTCTTTACCGGGTTAGACCAGTGTGAACATGTCTCTCCTTCTAGAAGGGTGGAATGCTACCTGTCCCACCAGAACTGGTGGGGGGTAGTATTCCAAAGTGTTTGACACCAAACACAACATGTTTCAGTCCAAAGTTAGCATTTACCGCAAGGTTATAATGTATATGGTCAGGCTGCACCACAAACAGCATCAGAGGAGGTACTCCAAACGCTGCAGAGGGGCTCTGCTCCTGCAGGGGCACCCTCTCACATAAAAACCAAGCACTATGCCTTCAGGATTGTTATGGCCTGCCATAGGAGTGACTTATAGTTTTTATATGTGTGTGCAATGGTAGTGGTATAGGTAGCCTATACGGTAAACACCCAAAATATCGATTCCAAAATATCTACTGCCCAGAATATCGAAGTTAAAATATAGTGGACAGAATATCGACTCATCAAAATATAGATAGGTCAGAATATCGAAATTGGGGTACAAAATATCGATTACCAAAATATAGACCTTAAAAATATCGAATACCATAATATCGAATTTTAAAATATAGATTACCATAATATCGAATTTTTTTGTGTGTTATGTATGGTAGTATATGTGTTAAAATGATGTATTATTTATGTAATGTATGTTTAATTTATTTCAACAAATGAATGTTATGTAATTTAATTATTGCGTAATTTAATTCCGTAGCAGGTTGTGGGTTTATAGGGGAATAGGGTGGGAAGTAATTTAATTATGGTTAATTAAATGTTAATTATATTTATATGTTTTGATAATTAATTAATTGATAATTAATTATTAATTGGTAATTAATTTTTATTATTTGGTAATTAGTTTATATTAATAATTATGGTAATTGTATTTGTTATTATTAGGAGCGGGTTGTGGGTTTGTAGGGGAATTGGGTGGGAAGTAAATTAATTGTAATAAAGTAAATAATTAATTTTTTATTTATGTGTATTGATAATTAATTAATAATTGGTTATTTATTTATTTAAAGATTTGTAGAGCGCCTGGTGACCTGGAGGTATCCCCGCGCTGTAAACCTGTAAGGTTGGCTAAGAGGGGAGAGGGGGAAGAAAACCTTTTTATTTGGGGAAAAGCAGAGTTTTGAGCTGCTTGCGAAAGCGCAGGTAGCAGGGTTCCAAACGCAAACTACGGGGGAGCAAGTTCCAGCGGGTGGCTGCCTTTACTGAGAAGCGACGACCTCCGGTACGTGCCCTCCTAAACTTGGGGATATTCGCCAGTCGCTCATTGTCCGAGCGCAGAGATCTCGAGGCTTTGTACGGGGTAACCATGTCTCCCAGGATCGAGGGGCCTTGTCCATTGAGGAGCTTGTGCACGATGCACATAGCCTTGAACTCGATCCTCTCTCGCACTGGCAGCCAGTGGAGTGCCTTAAGTGCCGGTCTGGCGGAGGATCTGGAGGGAAGGCCCATCAGCATCCGAGCAGCTGCATTTTGGGTTCGTTGCAGCTTGTCCAGAGTAGCTCCTAAATAGACAGCATTGCTGTAATCCAGTCGTGCAAGAACCAGTCCTTGAACCAGGAGTTTCCTGGAAAGAGGGGGGAGCAGAGGAAGGATCTTGCGGACTGACCTCATAAGTCCGAAACAGGTTCCGGCTGTTTTGGTAGCCTGGGTTTTCATGGATAGGTCTGGTTCAAGCCAGACCCCCAGACTCTTAATTTCTTTTCTGGGGGCGGGCACCTCACCCATGGTGTCGGGCCAAACGGATGGTGGAATTGTTGACCATTTCTTGCCCATCAGCATGAATTCTGTTTTGGACCCGTTGAGTTTGAGTGAGGAATCGCACATCCAGAGGTGGATTTTCTGGAGGCAGTGCAGAAGATTATCTGGGCATTGGTCTAGATGTGAGAGCGAGACGACCAATTGCGTGTCGTCCGCGTAGCTCACAATCTTAATGCCGAAGGGGGCAACTATATCCTCCAAAGGGGCCATGTAGGCATTAAAAAGGGTTTGACTCAGTGAGGAACCCTGGGGAACCCCACTTGTTAGAGAAAGGGAGTCCGAACGGGAGCTGCCATCCCAGACCTGAAACGAGCGGCCCGACAGGAATGACTCTAACCAGGCCAGCGCTGTGCCCCCGAGTCCTGCCCTGGCCAGCCGATGGAGCAGCACACGGTGGTTCACCGTGTCAAAGGCTGCACTAAGGTCCAGGAGGATCACTGCCACTGATCCCCCTGCATCCAAAATGCACCTTGCCTCCTCGATGACAGCGAGGAGGGCGGTCTCCGTGCCTTGGCCAGGGCGAAACCCCGTTTGGGACTGTCGCAGCAGATTATTCGATTCCAGGAACTGGGACAACTGAGCGTTGACCAGTTTTTCGGCAATTTTGCTGATGCCCGGAAGGAGCGAGATCGGTCTATAATTGGCCAGGTCGGCGGGGTCCAGTTGGGGTTTTTTAAGAAGGCCTTTGACTACCGCTCCCTTCCAGCTAGGAGGAACGGTGCCTTGGGATAGAGAGGCATTGATCAACTCCATAACTGAAGGAACAATCGCAGGAGCGACTGTTTTAAGAAACCTCATGGGGGCAGGGTCAAGGGGGGAGCCAATTAATTTGTATTAATGGGTAAATAATTTGTATGAATTGCTAAATTATTTTTATTATTTGCAAAATTATTTTTTATTAATTGAGTAATTGATAATAATGTTAATTGTATTTTTTATTATTGGGAGTGGGTTGTGGGTTTATAGGGGAATTGGGTGGGAAGTAGATTAATTGTAATAAAGTAAATATTAATTTTTTTATTTATGTGTGTTGATAATTGATAATTAATTTTTAATTGGGAATTAATTATTATTAATTGGTAATACATTTTTATCAATTGATACTTAATATTTTTAAATGGTAATTAATTGGTAATTCTTTTTAATTAACTTTTTATCGGTATTGATAATTAATGTCTTTTAAATTTAAATCATTACTTTCCCTACTTTTGCACTCTCAGGAGTGGGAATAGTATTTTTTACCCTCTGCTATCCAACTCTTTCCCTACTGGTGCACTCATTGGAGTGGGAATAGTAATTTTTACCCTCCTGCTATCCAACGCTTTCCCTACTGTTGCACTCTTTGGAGTGGGAATAGCAATTTTTACCCTCCCGCTATCCAACGCTTTCCCTACTGTTGCACTCACTGGAGTGGGAATAGTAATTTTTACCCCTGCGCTATCCAACGCTTTCCCTAGTGTTGCACTCTCTGGAGTGGGAATAGTAATTGTTACCCTCCCGCTATCTAACGCTTTCCCTACTGTTGCATTCTCTGGAGTGGGAATAGTAATTTTTACCTCTACGCTATCCAACACTTTCCCTACTGTTGCACTCTCTGGAGTGGGAATAGTAATTTTTGCCCCTACGCTATCCAACCCTCTCCCTGCTGTTGCACTCTCTGCAGTGGGAATAGTAATTGTTACCCTCCCGCTATCCAACACTTTTCCTACTGTTGCACTCTGTGGAGTGGGAATAGTAATTGTTACCCTCCCGCTATCCAACGCTTTCCCTACTGTTGCACTCTCTGGAGTGGGAATAGTAATTTTTACCTCTACGCTATCCAACGCTTTCCCTACTGTTGCACTGTTTGGAGTTGGAATAGTAATTTTTACCCCTACGCTATCCAACGTTTTCCCTACTGTTGCACTCACTGGAGTGGGAATAGTAATTTTTACCCCTACGCTATCCAACGCTTTCCCTACTGTTGCACTCACTGGAGTGGGAATAGTAATTTTTACCTCTATGCTATCCAACGCTTTCCCTACTGTTGCACTCACTGGAGTGTGAATAGTAATTTTTACGCTCTCACTATCCAACAAAATCTTGACTTTTTTAAATTACTTATATTATGTTTACATTTTAAGCATTTTTATATTATGTATGTTTTATTTAATTGTTTTTAATATTTAATTAATTTTACATTATTTTTAATACATTTAAAAAATTCGATATTTTGGCTAACTATATTTTGACAGTCTATATTTTGGAATCGATATTTTAGTACTTACTGTTTGTAGATAGGGAGTCGATATTCTGTCCCTCTATATTTTGGTGTCGATATTTTGTCCCTCGATATTTAGTCACTGAACCAGCCTATACCACTGTAAGGGGTGCAAGCACCACCTTACCCAGGCTGCAGTAGCAGACCTGTGGTGTCATTTTGGAGTGCTTCCCAGGGGTGGCACAATACATGCTTCAGCCCCTGGTAGGCCTCTGAGGTACGTATGCCCTAGGTACATAGTATACCATATACTAGGGGCTTATAAGGCACTCCTGAATCAATTTAGAAATGTACCTAATGTACATGCAAACCATTTTAGAGAGGAAGCAGCTAGGCTGGGGTCCTGGTTAGCAAGGCCACAGCCAGACAAAGGTCGAAAAACAGTGAAACACCAGCAAAAAGTGGGGGTACCCATGTGAGGCAGATCCTACTCTCCTACACACGTTGTTTGCAGTTGCCAAGGCTTGTTGGTGCTCCGGATAGACACAGACCCCACAACTCTCGACATTGGATGTGGGACAGCTCGTGAATACCTCCTGGTGTTCCACAGCGTCGCCTGGTCCTCACAGCTGCAGCACCGTCAACTCTCCTGAAACACCCAACATCGGTGTTGCCCCTGTCACTCCTGAGTGACATAGACTCTGTTCCCTCTGCTTGCAGGTACTTCTCATCTTGAATCCACCTTTGGGTTCCCCCAGACACTTTCTCCTTCTCCAGCAGCGGCATCTTCCGGAAGTCCTCCATTGGGTTTGTCTGTGGATTCCAACACCACTTCACACCTATGCACCCGGCTTCCCTGGTGCAGGTAACGTGGGTACTAGGGTATCCGCAAGTGGGGTGGCTCGCCAACCTTCTGTCTGCCACTGGGTTTCTTCAAGGTCCACTGGGAAGGGTCCTTAATCTTTAAAATTGCAATTGCGACGTACCCGTTGACTTGTATTGAGCCTGCACACGGCCTCCTTGGGGTCCCTGGGTACTTACCTCAGGTGGTTCCTTGGGTCCCTGGCACTTCTATGTCTTCTGGGTACAGTCTTGATTTAAGTCGTAGTTCGCATACCACTATTTGAGTATATGGTTTGGTCTCCCCCTGGCAACCCCTGTGTATTTGTGCTACTTATTGTGTGCATTTCGTATATCTCCGGTTGTCTAAGACCACTAAAATCACCATAAGGGTTGTCTAGAGTAGTGCAGGGTGCCCACTTACATAAGTGTGCACCATATACTAAGCCAGCTTCTCACATATATCTACAGAGATTCTTCCCTCACTGACACTTAATCAATGTGGGAGATCCCTGAAGAGACAGCTGGCAGCAGGGAGACTCATCCTCCGGCATCCTTTTGTGCAGGAAGGATCCCCCTTCCTGCACAAAAACAATCCTACTTACAACGCAGGCACCCTTGCACCAATGTGCAAGGGTGCCTGCATTAGTGCTAGGCGGCCATTGTGCACCAGTGCTAGGAAAAGAGAGAAAATGCTCTTTATATTGTTAAATACGGTGCAGTCCTGCCCCTTCCCTGTCACGAGTGCAGCAAGGTGGCTTGCTGCACTGCATGACTTTGATTAAAAGGCCCCTAAATACCTGATTGCTTTGATCACACCCTCTTTATAGGTCTGGCCTTTGAGACCCACTTGCAGCTTGCTTTATGGTGCAATGGGTCAGCGCACTTTACCCACTTGTTGCTTTACCCCCCTGCCCCCTGCTAACTTGTTGAGTGCGACCCAAATGTGCGGCTTATATGCTACCGTCAAGGACTGTTCTGCGCGTGCCAACACCCTGACATGTAGGGATGAAGCTGATGCGTTCATGAGAACTCTCACGACAACCCCTGTTTAGTCAAGGATCGGAAATCTGAGCAGGGGCTCTTTACCGGATCCTGTAATTACCGGGTGCATTAAATCTCAGGCTTTGTAAAACCTGCCAGAATTTAACAGGGAGAAGTGTATGATATTTGCCAGACCATGTGGGTTTTGTGCATTAAACACCAAAATCTGCATATTATTCCCCCAAAACTAGTGATAGGCGCTACTTATCGCAGCGGATGAATGTCATATGCGAGGGTGTCACTACTTATCTGATGCGATAAAATCACTGGATTCTGAGAAGCTTGAATCGCAGGATTAGAAAGTTTGATCTGTAATTTCTGCGCCTTGTCTCACTTCACATGTCCATGTCACAGTTTTTAAAAATCCACAAACATGGACCCGTTTCCTCTTCTACTAATGTTCTTATGTAGTGTCTTCACACTAGGCCTGGGCGTAGTTCACGGGGTTTCGCTATGCAGAACTCCACGAAGTGACAAAAAAACACTGTAGTTCGGTAAACGGCGGAGTGCAGTGCGCACTGATCTTCCTGCCCCTCATGTAGAAACTCTACCTAAGCGGCAGCTCGTGCTCGCCAACTTACTGTGCGTGAGTGCGGAAATACTCCGCTGCGCTAAGTGGAGTGAAGTTTACTGCACTCCGCGAGCCGCACGGAATGCAGAAAACTCCACGAACAGAGCGGAGCTCACCGCCCAGGCCCACTTCACACCATGTCCAAGCAGCGACCAATAGGATGAAAGTGAGCAACGCCACATCACACAATCCTCTTGTCCCATGCGATGAAACCAAAGTGACACTTGCACGTCATGAGATGCAATGTACACACCCCATAAAGTCATGCACATTAATATCGCATGATTCGATGAAAGTGACACACCCTGTGTAAGGCACACACGTGACAGAAGCCATGTCATGCGCTGCCATCAGACTCTCCACGGGGGGTACCACAGTGATACCCGAGCCTTAAAGCGCCACCCCGCAGAAACCTATCTTTGGACTCTTGTGTTGACATCAGGGAGTGACAGACATCTTTCTCTTTTCCCCACAGGAAGAAGACGCCGATAGCGGAGCACCCCAAGACCATCATGGGGTTCAGAGCACTCCTTCTCACCCGTGGGTTCATGTTTGCCATCTTGGTAAATGCCAGTTCCGTCTTAAGTAAGTGACCTGAGACAGAGGCCGATGGTGGGGGGTGGGGGATGGGGGCCATGATCCGGTGGGGGGGGGCATGGTGGGGGTACTGATCAGCACATTTCTAATGTAGTGTCACTGTGACGAGCAGTAGGAGACTCCTTCATAACAGGAGAAGCACTGGATGGAGTATAGAGACATATCTCAGTGAAATGCCTCTATTAAATGCAATCATGACAAGATATGGACCCAGCACCCTTAATGCCCCAGACGATGCTGCTCTCAATGTATTGATCATGTAGGGTCTAATGGTTCATGGATTGAACCTCCTGTGGTCGCAGCCAGTATTAACAGTGAAGGGGGTCCAAGCGGGCACAGTTGCCCCCGCTGGTAAGATAAGGAATGCCGTAACATGATGCACAAAGTTTTACAAGCTTTTATCCCGCGCCACCAGGGAGTGGCAGTGAATGGCACCTGCGAACCTATAGGAGAGAATATAGACATCTGCTAAGAACAAAGAAGCGAGCAGCACAGGATGTAGGGTGACCAACCGTCCGTAAATTTCACGAGCCGTCTGTGATTTGGACCTCTTGTCCATTGTCCGTGATGACCCCTTTTACGGGTGCCTTTTGTCAGTAATTTGGGCATTGCAGGGATCAGCGCTGATCCCCTGCGAGAAGCCTCGGCTTCCTGATGGGGGCGCCTCGCACTCCTCCTCGGAGGACAAGAGCAGCCGCACCCGCCCATTGTCATCCTGTGTGGGCTGATGACTGTCATCCTGTATGGGCTGATGACTATCATCCTGTATGGGCTGATGATTGTCCTCCTGTATGGGCTGATGATTGTCATCCTGTATGGGCTGATGATTGTCCTCCTGTGTGGGCTGATGATTGTCATCCTGTGTGGGCTGATGATTGTCATCCTGTGTGGGCTGATGATTGTCATCCTGTGTGGGCTGATGATTGTCATCCTGTGTGGGCTGATGATTGTCATCCTGTGTGGGCTGATGATTGTCATCCTGTGTGGGCTGATGATTGTCATCCTGTGTGGGCTGATGATTGTCATCCTGTGTGGCTGATGATAGTCATCCTGTGTGGGCTTATGATTGTCCTCCTGTATGGGCTGATGATTGTCCTCCTGTATGGGCTGATGATTGTCATCCTGTGTGGGCTGATGATTGTCATCCTGTGTGGGCTGATGATTGTCATCCTGTATGGGCTGATGATTGTCATCCTGTATGGGCTGATGATTGTCATCCTGTATGGGCTGATGAGTGTCGCATACAGAAGGACAAGGGGCCAATCTGGGCTGTTACAGCATGTGCTGGTCTCCTCTAGCCTTGGTCTAGGGCAGGGCATTCTGTCAGATGAAGAAATGTCAAAAACGCACATGCTACTACCTGAGAATCCAGTTCATGAAAAGAAGGTGGTGAAGCAAGTTAAAAAGAAGGGGTTAGAATTCTTTCACAGTCTCATCATTTTAGAACTGACACATTTTCAATATTATATACTACGAAGCCATAGTTGCGCTTTGTATTTTATGCAACTAAAAATAAAAGGCCTAACGGGCTAGGGCAGTGAATATCAAATCTGGTGAACCAGGTTTGAGTCTCGGCAATGGCGCTCAACATCCTGTGATTCTGAGCAAATCACTTAATCTCCCCGTGCCTAACAAAAATTAATGAGTCCTTGTGTAACATAACTGGTGCTTATGTTAAGGGATCTGATTCCTCATACCTTGGGATCAAGTTAAAACTCAGAAACAAAAATTAACAACCATTGACATAGCCAATAGTCCTGGCTTGATGTAGGTGTAATGTATTATATGTCTGGATGCAATAACAGAAGAAACAGAATACCAGTTTGGCAGCACACTATGCTAAGCACAGATTTTTAGTTTACGTGTTTTAAGCCATTCCCTTACTTACATCGGACGCGCCCCAAGTTTTTTCAACCCACTTAAAGCCCTGGAAACAACACCATGTCACAGTCGCCTCACATGCTGGCACTGCATCATGCATGACCCATGACTTCCACGTTTTCAGATTACCTATGAGGAGGGGCATAGTGAACCCTCCCCCCACCCCACCCCACCCTTTGCATTAGGAACTACAGCAGGGTGGAGTTCTTGATGGGCCTCTTCTGTCTGCACCTCTGCAGACAAATGCTCCCCTCATAATTGTGAAAAGGTGAGTGAGTAAGTAAGTGAAGGAATGGGTGAATGGCTGGATGGGTTAGTGATAAGATGAATGGATGAGTGAAAGGGTGAATGGATGGATAATGAGATAGGATGGATTGATGAGTGAGTGGAAGGTTGGATGAAGAAGGGTAAATAGAAGTATAGGTGGAATGGTGGATGGATGGGTGAAAGGGTGGATGGATGAGGGAAATGATAGATGGGTTGATGAATTGATAAGTGAAAGTGTGAATGGATGGATGGATGAGTGAAAGAGTGGATGTAAGAATGGATAAGTGAGTGAAAGGGAGGGTAGATGGGCAAAAGAATGAATGGATGAATGGATGGATGGATGAGTGAAAGGGTGGATGGATATATGAGAGGATGGATAGATGAGTGATAAGATCAATGGATGGGTTCATGAGTGGATGGCTGGGTGGATTGATGAGTGAAGGGATGGCTAAGTGTAAGTGTAAGGGGTATGGAGAGAGAAAGGATGGATGGATGAGTGAAAGTATGGATAGATGTATGAAAGTATGGATATATGATTGACAGGATGGATGGGCGAGTGGGTGTATGGATGAGTGAAAAGAAAGATGTAAGGATGGATGATTGAAAGAATGCATAGATGAGTTAAAGGGAGGGTGAAGATCTGGAAGAAAGGATGGATGGACGGGTGAAATGGTGAATGGATGGACAAATGAGTGACTGGGTGGATGGATGGATGAGCAAGTGAAAGGATGCTGGATGGGTGAAAGGGTAAATGGTTGTATAGATGAGTGGATGGATGGGTGGAAATGTAGATGGATGAGTGAACTGATGGATGGATGGATGGATGGATGGATGGATGGATGGATGGATGGATGGATGGATGGATGAGTGAAAGGAGGGATAGAAGGATAGGTTTGGAAATGGTTAAATAGGTGTGGATATGGATGGGCACACAGATGGAAGGACAGAATGAACGGTGAAAGACTGAATGATGGATGAAAGAATGAATGGATGCCACATCCCCGGTTGGCTCAACCCCCATCCCAAACCAACACATGACGTCCGGCAGCAAGAGAGTAACTCTGGCTTGAAATGCTCCTTTTACCTGCCAAAAAGCAGAAACAAATTCCTTGTACAGCGCCATAGTACCACAAGAGACGATCCGCTGTTGTACCGCTGGCCGTCGCTGCTCCCATGCCACCGGGAAGCAGTGCAAGCAGCCCTCCACCTTCCCCGAGGCCATGAAGATCCGTGAGGGCACAGCTCCGTGCAGCCCTTCTGTGGGGAAAGGCAGGCAAGGCAAAATAACCTGCACTTGCAGACAACAGCACCGACGTAACTAGAGTCCCTTCCACCACAAATATTTTGGCCCCACCCACGCTATGCCACTGCCTACCAGTATGGATGACATCTGACTCTTACACCTTATAGCCTTCATGGTCTTAAGTAACATTTCCTACACATTGACGTTCACATTCACATTTATGAGTCATTGTCTCTATATAATGTGTGTGATGTAACGCACTCTGTCACCCTGCCATACATACTTCGGGTGAGTAGCACTATATAAGAAATTAAATACACGTGAGAGAGTGTCTATGTAAGGATGAGGGGCACCATTGGAGGGTGGTGGCAAGGCGGGACTGGTCGTACCCGGCACCAGGTGTTTCCCTGGGAGGCTGGAAGGGGGAAGGGGTTTGTTACTGTGGCCTGGCACTGCAAAGTTTCTTGTATATCCAGCAGTTTTCAGGCAGCAATAAAAGTGTCACGATAACTCTGGTGACTAATGTACCTGCTGGAGAGAGATGGGAGTTTTGTTTGGTGGCAGTTTTGAATCAACTAAGGTAGCACAGTAGGTTAATATGCCTGCTGCAAAGAATGTGTACCATGCATATCAAAGAACAGTATTTTATGTGCAGAGCTCACTGAGATTTTGTCACTGAGATTCTTTTGTTTCTGTGCAGTTCATAAGTTGCATACGTAATCTAGCACAGTGAGCTATGACCTGCCATCAAAGAGATGCATGCAAACTGCATGGTACAGGTTACAAAGTGATGTTTTGTTTCCAGTTATTCATTATACTGCTGTTGATAAAAAAAGGTTTGTTTGGGTAGTAATAAATTCCTATAATTAAAGTCACCCTTTTTAAAATCCTATAAGTAAAGTCAACGCTGACTACTGTTTTATGTTCTAAGTCCTGAGTTTGAGCTTCTTCAGACCAAGCACTCGTACAAAATGCCTACTAGTGTGGGTGACCAGCATCCTACACCTTGTAGTCTCCAATGCCATATGTAACATTTCCTATACTCTGATTTACACAAGTTAGATTTGGGGGTCTCTAGTTGGCAGAGGTGGGAACCTTTGACAAAATAGGGGCCCATGCGTCTAGACAGGGTGAGGAGGTACACTCCTAAAATAACCCCTGCTCACACCCTTGGTAGCTTGGCATGAGCAGGCAGGCTTATCTCAGAGGCAGTGTGTAAAGCCTTTGTGAACACACACAGTAATCCAGTGACAACACCACAGATGGACACCACACAAGTTGTATATTAAAAATAAGTATATTTTATATAGACTTAACACAAGACCACAAACGACAAAAATCCACAATACTATACTTCAAAATGGTAGAATTAGCTTAGTTCTCTCAAGATGGTAAATGCGACACTTTAATTCAATGTACCTTTGGATGCGTAACGCTATACAACGAAAGTGTTGCAGGGATGGTGATGCGTTGTTCCCTTACACGCAAGAACAGTGATGCATTGGGTCCTTACTACTGCGTAGGGGATGCGTCAGTTCTTCGCGTGGGGAGGTGATGTGTCGATTTCTTACTGCGCTTCCGTGGCAGTGAGACCCGCAACGCCGCGATGCGATGAAGATCCGGTGCAATGAAACAAAAATGGCGTCTTCTTCTTGATGCGACAACGATGCGTGCACGCCCGACAGCCGTGCGGCGACTCAACGAATCTTCTGAGCCACGAAAAGCCCTTCGACACGCTTCTCTGGTGAAGCGATGACGTCTGCTGCGACTGCAACACTCTTTTCCAGGGATGCGGGGCGCCTTGGTGATGCGATTCGACAGCGGCGGCACGCTTTCTCAGCGATGCGAGGACAGCGTCGGCGGCAGCAACACTCTTCTCCGGTGATGCGACGGCATCTGCTGCGACGGCGACATTCTTCTCCGGTGATGCGAGGCACTTCAGGTGATGCAATGGCGACAGCGGCGGCACGCTTCTCCGGTGATGCGACAGCATCTACTGCGACACTCTTCTCCGGTGATGAGACAACAACGGCTGCGGTGGCGTCACGCTTCTTCATCTTGAGTTGCGCTTCCAGCTCCCAGCGACACACAGTCTCTCAGAAGGCCCAGCTCAACATCAGGCACTTCAATTCCCAGCAAGGGAAGGCAGGGGAGCTGGTTGCTGAAGTCTTTTGTCCCTGAGACTTCAGCAGGAGGCAAGCTCTTTCTCAAGCCCTTGGAAATCCTTCACAATTTGATTTGAAAGTAGCACAAAGTCCTTTCTCCTTTCTTTGGCAGTCAGGTAACCACTGCAGGCCAATCCCCCGAACAGCACTCACGTAGGGCTAGTCTCTTCCTCAGTTTCTCTGGTTCCTCTCCTCAGCAAAGGGTCTTCTTGTTTCACAAAGTGATCTAAAGTCTTGGGGTCTGGGCCCCAGTATTTATACTCATATTCTCTTTGTTCTCTGAAGGCAGAGAGGCCTTTGCCTAGTCCAAACCAGTTCTGGTCAGTCCTGCAGCACTTTGTTGACAAGACTCCTTCTTTCCTTTGACAGTGTGGGCCAGGGACATCAGACGCTCCACAGGGGGTGGAGCCAGCATTGCGGGGGAAGGCACAGCCCTATTCAGGACCCAGGTGCAACTCCTCCCACCCATCTAGATGCAGATCTCTCTATTCAACCCTATGCTGACTCACCCTGTCTCCTGGAATCCCCCAACCCCTGTCAATCAAACTCCAGACAAGGAATACACAACCTAGCAGAGGCAGGCTTGGATAGTTAGGCAAGAAAATACCTACTTTCTAAAAGTGGTATTTTCAAACACAGAATGTTAAAACCAACTAAAGGATGTTTTTTATCATTCTGAGTGCAGGCATTCTAAATTCGAATTCTACCATGTTACCTGGGTCAGTTAGGATTATAAGATGATATATCAGTAGCTGGTGCCCCTAGCACCGAACACGCCGCGCTTGCAGCTTCGCTAGCGCCAGTAAAGTTCTAACTTTTAAAGTACTTGTTTTTAAATTGAACTGCTATTTTGCACACTTTTACTCAAAAGCATACCTGTATTTTAAAACCTGCTCTCGCCCACCTTCCTAGGCCGTCTCCCGGTCCACCACAGCTGTGTGCTGATTGCGTGGAGGAGACATTGGCTTTACTTCCGTTCGGGGCTTGGTCAGCGTGCTAGTTGCAGCCTCCCTCACAGTCATAAGACTGATGCTGCAACGGACGCGCGCAGCGGGCATGCAACTGGCGTGCAGAAGGTGCGCATAAGGCAAGCCCGTCTGCGCCCGTCCGTGCCCGACCGGACCCAGGGGCCAGGTACTCTGGTCAAAAAGTGGTCTATACCCGAGAAGAACTCATGAAATTACAACAAACACCAAACACACTGGCCCTTCCAGAAGCTCTAGAAGAAAATCTCCATCTAAATAAACTACTAGTAGAGACCGGAAACCGATGGAGGAGTGGTGTGCCAGGGGATAAGGCCATCAACCTAGGGTGGGAGGCACCCTGGCTCCTAAAGACCGCTCTCCTGAAAACCCGGTCCCTCCAAAAGCACAACCTTGAGATCTTTACACTCCTCCAGGATAAGAAGCTTGATCTCCTTGTCTTAATGGAGACCTGGTCAGAGGAAACATCCGGCCAGATATAATGGCCTCCCTCCCCCCAGATTATGAAATTTAAACGTACAACAGGCAGGCTAGCAAAAGAGGAGGAGGAGTTGCACTCCATTGCCGTAGGTCACTCTCCACCGAGAAAATAGTCGAGGCGAGCCTGGATGGGGCGGAGGTGCTGGGGACCAAGATCGGGCTCAAATCATCATGCCTGATGGTGGTTGTGGTATACTGTCCGCCCCAACCAACCCCACTATGTAATGACATGTTCCATGAAGTGTTTAGCGACCTATGCTCCAGATATCAGCAGATTCTGGTACTAGGGGATTTTAACTACCATTGGGACTTTCTACCCAAGGATCATGTAGCTAGCAGGTTCGGAGAGTCCATGAATATGCTAGGGCTACAGCAACTGGTGGAGTCCCCTACCCACGAGAAGGGTCATACCCTCGATCTTATCTGGACTACGTCCTCAGCTAAGATACACACTGATTGTAAACCTTGCAGCTGGTCAGATCGTTATTTGATCAGCCTTCAACTTCCGGTGGATAGCTGCCCGATACACCCCCCTCCAATCTGGAGGGCGGCACAGAACTGGCACAAAATAGAGGACGCTAAGCTGAGGGAAGCACTAAATAAGACGCTACATGCAGGGGTACAGACCGGGGATCCGGACCGGGTGTAAGAAACCCTTCTATCCGGGCTGAGGGAAGCCTTCGATTTGGTGGCCCCTATGCAAAGAGAAAGGATAACGCACACCATGAAGGGTGCTCCCTGGTGCACGCTAGAACTCAGAGGGGAAAAACAGGCCCCACGTCAATGCGAGAGACACTGGCGGAAAGCATATGACCCAGAATCCCGGGAAAAGTATAAAACATCACTAGCTCTCTATAAACAAGCATTGGCATAGCCAATAGGTCTCACCTTTGAGCCCGTATAAGTGTTTAGCCATGCAACACTTGATGTTGTTGCACCAAGGAGATTGTGCTGCAGAACTCAAAACTTATAAGGTCCCAAAGGCGAGACCTATTGGCTATGCCAATGCTTGTTGTTACTTGAGGTTCGATTTTCCTTCTAATTTCTTAGTACCGTCAATATAGCCACAAAATGTGTTCAAAGTTTTCTAGTGACCCGTGGGCATTCATTTAGTGGTGGTATCTTGCTTTGTAATCATTTTCCATTAAGTCTTTTAAAATCATCTTGTTTGACCATCATTTCATAAATTTCCTTGTGTAGTGATATATTGATCATTGAGATCTGCCCAAGATCTATACTCCACTCCCTCGATCAGCTAACCCTCCAATGATGGGTACCGTGTGAACTTCCCAAAGTGTGAATCAGGACTGTGCGCCAGGCATTTTGCCTTTACTTCTTTTTGCCAGACCATAAGTAGAACTACTAGATAGGACGCCGTCTATGCAACTCGGTTGTTCCTGTGGCATAAAGTAAATCATGCTTGTATTAATGAGTTTAGGACCAAAACCCATTTTCATCTTCAAATCGCGTATAGATTATAGTATTTTTTTTTGCAAAGTGTACTGGATTCTTGTGTACATAAAAGCTTAGACCGTTGTGGTGTATCTAGAATGTTTTTATTAGTAGCAGCTTATGTAGCAATTGTTTCATTTTTTCAATAAATGATTTACATTGTAGGGGTAACCGACACACGTTTTACCTTTTACCATTGTCCTGTAATATCAGATGACAGCTTCGGTGCCAGCGGCCTGCATTTAACCAGCTGGTGTGGTTGTTCTCTGGGCATCATGCCTGGGACTGGAGACACCTCCATTTCAACTCGCGGACCGTTTTTTCCCAGGATGCAATGGAGAGACTGCGTGTCCTTGAAATGCGCTACTGTTGGGACTCCGACATGGACCGCGCACATGACCACAGAAAGGAACAACCATGCCAGCTGGTGAAATGCAACCCTCTGGCACCCAACAGAGCCATATAAGGCCACACAGCATTGAGAGCCCAAGGCAATTAGTGCTCAGTGGCAAACCGTGTATCGGCTAGCCTTATAAGGGAAAACATCTGCAGAAAGAATGAAAAACCAAAAGAGACAGAAGCTACGACTTACTATTAATAAAACCTTATATATAACATAGCAGCTGGATCTTTTACTAACAATGTATTTGTGTTTATTGCGCAACTCTTTTATTTACACCAAGAATCCTCTGACGCTTTGCAAATAACTACTATAAATGCAGATGAATAGATATTTTTCTGCTTCACCCATCTATACAGAATCTCTTGAATATTAAAAGGGGCCCCTGACTGGACCACATACTACCCAAGGACGAAGCAGTGCCAAGATGAAACCTCCAGCACACACACCCACTATACAGTCGTGCCTGTCCATGCCTAATCGTCTGGTTGGAGCACTCCACCATTCCCCAATTACTACTTTCATCAGTATATTGCCTTCACAGTTCATCAATTGGTGCCTAAGTAAGAGGGATGTTGGGTGAAAAAAGTGTAGCCAAGATGGCATGGGCTCCACTGTAGACCATCAAAATGTGAGTCTGTCCACATGACTGTGAGAAGCTGGCCTGGTAAATGCTGTCCACTAGTTATAGTGGGCACCCTCTATCAGTCCAAACAACCCCTTATGGTGATATGTTAAAGACAACCTTCATTGAAAGCTATCCTAGTGGTAGCTATGGAGAGCAGCCTTCAGGCTAAATCTTGAATGAATGTAAAGCAGCTTGTTTTACCAGTCTATAATCTCTTGAATGACCAAATGAAAGGACAACCACACCAGGTATATATTTTAAATATATGTATTTAAGAGAAAACACACGCCTCTAGTCTCTTTATGAGACTGGAGCTCGAAGTACTTAATTTACAAGTTACCAATCAACAGTAATAGCCCAAATACACGTTTCGGCCCTAGGGGCATACCAATCCATATACCAATAAAGTGGTATAAGAACCACGACTGAACTAGACACAAGGCCTAGAGCCTGTACAATCACTGGAAGCCCAGGAAACCACCCAAGGTAGTGACACAGGGGACATACGGGGGCCGTGTGCAGTGTGTGAACACAACCGCGGGTTCCCGTTAGCTTCTATGGGCAATGTTGCGGTTGGAAATTTAAACATTAGGGACACTTAGAAATGAGTCAGGACCAAACCCTTTTGGACTTAGGAAGTTCTAGGGCTAGCACCCACGGGAGCACCAGAAAATTTGTGTTACCTCACCCAGGGAAGCCGGGTGCATAGGTGTCTTTTGGTGTCGGGTCGCGTCATCGTTTTCAATGGAAGCTGGCGAGGACGTGCTGCTGCCGTGAAGAGGAGAAGTGTCCGAAGCAATCCAAGCCTGGATCTAGGATGGAAGGAACCTGAAAGCAGCGGGGACAGAGTCTGGGTCACTTACCAGTGACCAAGGGCATGATAGACCAATGCCCACAGATGTCGGGTGCTTCAGGTGAATTGACGGGTGTCTTGACTCTTCAGCCACGAGGTCCAGGAGGTGCTGATGATGACCAGGAGCTGGATTCGAGTTGTACCGCAAAGTTTGTCGAGTGATGCAGTGTCGGCGTCCAGTTTGGATACAACAAGCCTTGGCAACGGCAAGTCACTTGGAATCAGAGAAAGGACGTCGGTTCAGACCAGCAAGGTCTGGGGGACGCATTGGGGCACGTCTGGAGCAACCAGAAAAGCCCAATGAGAAGAGGAGTTGCCTTCGTGGGGACCTACTAGCCAATGGGCTAGCTGTCGCGAAGGAGCCTCAAGCGGCCGCACTGGAAACTGGCCCACGGGTCACTCGTGGAGTGGAGGCCAGAAATCTTCAGTGCAGGAGATGCTCAGGGCTGGGGCTACTCGGAGCCCAAAGCACAACTTCAAGGAAGACCAGGAAGATGGTGTTGCTGCAAACGTTCATGGTGTCCAGGGGTCACGGTTCCACATCACCCACGGTAGCCACAGGCTTCAGCTTTGCTGTGGACTCAGGGTAGCCTCGGGAAAGTCTGCAAATCTACCTCTGGTGATGCAAAGGCTTCAGTGTCCGGTGGGAGCTTCAGCGATGCAGACCGGTCAGTTGCTTCTTTGGTACCTGCCAAGCAGGGGAGTCACTCCTTGACCCCAAGGGAGATTTCTTCAGTCTTCTAAGCAAAGTAGAGCGTCAAAGGTCCAGGATATATATTGCAGAGTTTCGTCCAGGGTAATCTAAAGTCACAAGGTATGGGTTCCCATACTTATACAAAGTTTGGGGGTTGGACATACTCTAGGAACCCACCTATCGGAGGGTTTGGAAAGAGGGGTGGTTACACCCATTTCCTTTGTCGAGTTTCGCGCCAGAGCAGGGGCAGGTAGCCCCTGCACCCGGTTTGAACTAGACTATGCACAGGGACACCAAGTGTGCACCCAGTGCAGGACTTCAAAGCACCAGAGAGTGCTCCCGCCCAGCTCCAATACACATCTGCCTGACAGGAAACCTATTGTCCAGGCCTCCCCTGCTGGAGTTTCGGTCAGCAGCAGAAGGCCAGACCCGTGTCTGTGGCAGAGGCATCCATTTTGTGATGCCAGGGCTGTAGAAAGTCCGACCAGGTTAGACCAGTGTGAACATGTCACTCCCTCTAGAAGGGTGGAATGCTACCCCCACTACCAGAACTGGCAGGGGGGGGTAGTATTCCAAAGCGTTTGACACCAAACACGACATGTTTCCGTGCAGCCATCCCAAAGTTAGTATTTACTGCAAGGTTATAATGCACTTAAGAGTATATGGTCAGGCTGCACCACAAACAGTATCAGAGGAGGTACTCCAAACGCTGCAGAGGGGCTCTGCTCATGCAGGGGCACCCTCTCACATAAAAACCAAGCACTCTGCCTTCGGCATTGTTAAGGCCTGCCATAGGAGTGACTTATAGGTTTTATAAGTGTGTGCAATAGTAATGATATAGGTAGCCTATACCACTGTAAGGGGTGCAAGCACCACCTGAAACAGGCTGCAGTAGCTGACCTGTGGTGCCATTTTGGAGTGCTTCCCAGGGATGGCATAATACATGCTTCAGCCCCTGGTAGGCCTCTGAGGTACCTATGCCCTAGGTACATAGTATACCATTTACTAGGGGCATATCAGGCACTCCAGAATCCAATTAGAAGTGTACCTAATGTACATGGAAAGCATTTTAGAGAGAAAGCAGATAAACTGGGGCCCTGAATAGCAGGATCCCCGTCCAACTAAGTCATAAACCAGCAAAACACCAGGCAAAAAGTGGGGGCAACCATACAGTCAGATTCCACCTTCCTACAATGACTATACATCAGACACAAAGAGTGCGCCCTGAATATTGCACAGCCAATGTGTTTCCCAACTGCACCACTCTCAGCCGGTAAGGCCTTCCACGGGGCGTGTCCAGGCCGTGTTTTGATATAGTTCAAAGGAAAACGGCGGAATCCAAGGCTTGTGTTTTCTGGCCCCAGCAGGCTCAAACCACACTTCAGTTGAACTGCGATTATACAAGCGTTGCGCGGTGGTGTCTGTCTGGAAGGGCCGACACCGTCCTGTTTTCAGGAAGCGCGTCATTTTGAAGAGCTTCGAGGTGTTGTTTGCAAGTGCTCCATTTAGAATCTAATCAGAGTTAAAAACAATAAAAGACAGAGCACTTTAAGCGCGGAGGGTGGGACGGGTGTTTGCGATTGCAGTTTTGGTTTCTTTTTTCGTAATCGGCAGTGGGTTGGTTTTAGCGTTATTTCAGTGTCAAATCTATGTTTACACATTTCTTGCTCAGAACTGCCTTGGGAAATTGAGGTTACATTTGTATAAGATGCACCCGTTTTGCACGCTGGTGGAAAAATATTTCCTGAATGCAAGTCAAATTCTTCTCAAAATTAAGAAGATCTCTTCAAGGTGCTTTGCATTTGAAGAGCGAGAAGTTAAAAAAAAAAGACGGCAAAAGTGAAAGCAGAGGTGCGCATGCGCACCGGCAAACACGCGAGTGGTGTGTGCGCAGCAGCGCCAAAAGTGAAAGTACTCACGCTTCAGATGGCGCCTCGGGTGCTGAAAGCTGGCAGCTGTGCACGTTCACGCTCGTGCGAACGCAAGCTTTAGGCCAGCAAAAGCCGGTAGGTAGCACTTTGAAAACCCACTTACTAAATGTTCGCAGTCCAGCGAATGCGCTGGCTCAGGCAAGCCTAAAAATCAACCATTAGGTCTAAATCACTGTACTATGAAGGGAGGATTAGGGAAGCGTCAAACGTCCAGAAAGAGACTTTTAACATACTCAAGGAATTGAGTCGCACAAAAGAACAAAGGACTGTTGTAAACCAAGCAGAATGTGAAAGGATAAGGGATTTCTTCCTGACCAAGGTTAAAAACATTATCATTGAAATAAACAATACCGGCATTACTCCCTGTCCCCTAATAGTGGTGGACTCACCAGAGCCCCTGGGTACCTTGCACTCTACCTTCCCGACACTCGATCCTAAGTGCCTAGCCCACATTGTGGCCAAAGTAAAGTCTGGGTCTCCCGAAGATCCTTGCCCCCCTCTGGTGTTTAAAAAGGTCATCTCGGCAGTAGGGTCAGAGGTACTATCCCTACTAAATCTCTCTTTAACTACAGGGAGGGTACCTCAAAAATTCAAAGAAGCTGTGGTGATCCCATTGCCAAAAAAAGCCGGGGGGGACCTGAGCAATCTGAAAAACTTCCGACATATCTCCCAGCTACCTTTCTTGATGAAAGTCCTTGAGCAACATGTACTCAAAACTCTCTTGACCGTCCTGGAAGAACATCAGCTGCTACATATATGACATGCAGGCTTCAGGGCCCACAACAGCACTGAGTTGGTGATGCGTTCAGTGCTGGATGAATTGAGGCTAGCAGCTGACAAGAAGATTCCCTCGGCACTGATCCTACTAGACCTCTAAGCCGCGTTTGACACGGTGGACCATGCGCAGGTGCTGTCCCGTGTTCGGGGGCTGGGAGTTCGTGGGACGGTGGATCACTTCCTTCCTGGAAAACTGGTCTCAAAGAATACAACTAAGGGAATGCAGGTCTAGGCAGGGTGTCCTATGCTGGGAGGTCCCACAAGGCTCAGCGCTATCCCCCCTGCTATTTATTATTTATCTTCAGCCGCTGGTCGAATCACTGGCAAAATTAGACTGTCAGGTGTTCAACTATGCTGACGACACCCAGCTAATAGTTCGAGTCAATAACTGTCCCCAAGCACAGCTCAATGTCCAGAACATCTTACGGTTCACCATGAATTGGATGACCTCGAACTCGCTGAAAGTGAATCCAGATAAGACAGAGGTGCTGGCTTTAACTACAGATGCCTCACCTTGGTCAAATCTTTTCTGGCCCCAAGAGGTCAGTACCACCCTGACACCAATACCAGTTGTAAAGAGCCTTGGCATCAAATTAGATACCAAACTTACCCTAATCAATCAGGTGTCGGCGGTAGTGGGGAGCTGCACAAGTCTACTGCGGCAACTTCGAAAGCTCGGTACCCTGCTGTCATTTTCTACTATGCGTACCGTCGTTACAGCTATAATACTGTCACGCTTGGACTATGGTAACGAAATATACATAGGGCTCCCTGAAAAACTTATGGGGAAGCTCCAGGTAGTTTTACATGATACAGCAAGGCTGATTTTTAAATCTCCCAAGAAGAACACATGCCACCCCCCTGCTGAAACAGTTGCACTGGCTCCCTACTAGACAGAGGGTCAGGTTCAAGGGTCTGTGCATTGCGCATAAAGCCAAATATGGAATGGCACCTAAATACATCACAGAATGCCTGAAGTCCTACGTGCCGAGTCAGCACCACCGGTCAAATGAGGCCAGCTTGCTGGCCTGCCCGCATTTTAATAGAACCACCATGGGAGGACGGGCTTTCTCAGTCGTGATCCCCCAGCTCTGGATTAGACTTCCGGATAATATACGTATGGAACCTTTGCTTTGCAGGCTGCTTCTGTGGGGGGCACAACCAGTGCTGCAAGCCCACCAGCAGCATTTGATATACAAGCCCTGGGCACATGCAGTGCAGTGTACTGGGGTCTGACAAGTAAACCAAATAAGCTAATCATCGAGTCACCAATCCATACATCAATTTACAATAGGGAGAGCATATGAACTTTAGCACTGATCAGCAGTGGTAAAGTGTCCAGAGTCATAAAACAGCCAACAACAGGTCAGGGAAAATACAGGAGGAAGGCAAAAAGGTCAGGGATGACCCTGTAAAAAAGGGCCAAGTCCAACAACACGTATGATTCATTGTCCCTGTATGTGTGTGTTTGATGTAAAGTGCTCTGGCAACCTACACTGGTATGAGAGATGCTCTAAAACAAATGAAATACATGTGAGTGAGAGGCACGGCTGGTGATTGTGGGGGAATCATTGTGGGCAGAGCTCAAAGAAGTGACGTATACAAAGAGAACTATCTAGCCACAGATTCTGGCTGGCTGGGCCAACAAGCAGAAGCAACATTAACCGCAGGCTTTACAAAACCAAAACCAAATTAGAGATTTGAGTGATAGAAGATGAGCTACAAGACATTTTAAAATCAGCAACATCCTGTTGAGTAATAGCATACAACTATCCCTTGATGGCCATTTTACCACCAGAAGTACAAAGGGCGCTGCTCAGTAAGAACAAACGTAAAGCACCAGGCCGAATTTACGGCCACTGATCTCTTTCAGGAAGATTTGCAGCTGGGACCAGAGTGCTTACGAAGGTATTTCATCCATCCTTAGCTAGCAATGTTATTCCCCATTCCTGGTGATCTGTGGCCCTGGTACCCATTTATAAGAAAGGAGACCGTAGTTATCCTTCAACTAAGGCATATTTCCCTTTCAGATGGAGCAGGCAAAATTCTCAGCAAAATTCTCAGCAAAATTATATGAAATCGACTCCAAGGCTGGGTGCACAAGGACCATGTTCTAACCGAGGTGCAGGCTGGCGTCAGGTCAAGGGCAGTGGAGTAGAGAAACTTGAGGGTCCCCCCTGCAAAGTACATGGAGGGAGCCCCCATGCTCTGAGCCTGTCAGGAGCTGTAAGGCCAGGGACCCGCAGTACCACAGGGGCTATTGTTACGCCACTATTACCAATACAACCGTTATAAGAAACCCTGGATAGTGGAGTTAATAGTTGGGCCTAGTCTGCCTGCAGTCTATCATAGGCGGTGGTCTACCCACTACAGTGTCCCTGCCATCAGTACTCCGGGGGAGTTTGTCCTATTTTAAGTCGGTTTCCTGGTGTAGACTCCAGTCAGGATATGCAACATTGGCCCGCCCTTCCTACAGTTTTGACAAAAGTGCATCCACTGCTCCTTCTCTTTCACACCCCATTCCTACCTCTTGCTTCCTCTCTCTTCCTTTCCATTATATCTGACCATCTTATCCATTCTTTTCCCAGCAGTTTTCTTTCTGTTCTCTGTCACTTATCTCCTACTTTTCCTCTCCCATCCCATCGATAGCTTCCCATTATGCTTTTCCTATCTCCTGTGCAGTATTTCTCTCTGCTCTTCTTTTAAGCTATCTCTTGTATTTCCTTTGTCCATTTTCACCCTCTCCATTGCCTACCTCTGTTTTGTCTCTTCCTCTTTTATGCCCCACCCTCTCTTCCTTATCACATTTCCAGCTGACCATGTCCTTATAGCACCTTGTGACTTCTTTCCTACATACTTTCTCACTGTGCCCCTCGATTAGCGCTTCCAGTGCTTTCTCATCTATCACTATGCTCTCCATCAATCCTGTGCGGACCTGCTCCATGGGTGAAAGGCCTCCCGGATTCACAGCTGTATTGTAGACTACGAATGACATGGAGCCTGGATCTCCCGTCTTGAGCTCTCACCCACCAAAAGCACTTGTTTTGGACCATGTATAATCACCTTGTTCAATCATTCCTGACATAGCTGTGGATCCTAAAGCAAACAAGAAAAAAATACCTCATACCCAGAGACATCCACATTGACATAACTCCCCAAAACCCCCATGCGTAATCCAACATAGGGAAACGTCAAAAAGAGTATAATGCATGAGGTGCATCATTGAGGTCTGCGCAGTGACTTAAAGAGGATGTACACTTTTCTTGTGGTCAGAGTACTTTTATCAACATTTACCATCAGCTGTGACATTAGTAAACTTGGTCATGGAATCTCTCCTTGATGCCTTTTAATTTTTCTAATTCATAGGTGTCCACACTCTGATAATAAATTGTAGAAACCAGGGCGTGCTAAGGTTTTTTACGCATGCAACTGTCTGTTACCATTCTCGACCAGAGTATTTGTTAAGGACAGATGTATTTAAACAGTCCATTGTTGTGTTTCCTGGATGCCAACACCTCAGTCTTGCTCCTTTTTCAACCTCCACGTCACTACCTCACACAGCCATTTACCAATAAGAACCACTATCGATCAGGTGGCGTGGCCAGGGAGGCCAAGATGGCAGACGTGTCTGTGTGAGGCTCCGAGCAGCGGTCCGTCTCACAGAAGCTAACAGGTGCCGACGGAGTCCCGATGTCGTGCCCCAATAGCAATAAGGGGCGCTGAACCACAGACATGCTATAACCTGCCCAAAATCACCGAGTGAGAGCTGATTTTCCCAGTGGAATCGTACCCGGGGACGAAAGGCTGGCAAACAACATGGCCACGAGTCATCGTTGCTTAAGGCCTCCCTTCCGGCACCGCGGCCTGGAGCGCTCCTGGGAAGCGACACGTGCCTACCGCTACGGCTGCTGGTGAAGGAGCGGCTGCAACCCGGCATCAAGACTCATCGCCCCATGGGGACCCCAGGTGAGTGCGGGCCCCAGCGGGGAGCAATTCGGTGGAAAGCTCAGAGGCAACTCTCGCAACACTGCGAGACACGGTGTGACATCCCGCGCTCTCACGCAACAACTGTAGAGCCGAGCTGGCCCACGCGGAGAGCATCAAAGGCCGCACAATACTCCTCCGACCCCACTGCACATCAGTAGCGCCCACCCGTCCACACGGCGCCAGGCCCCGAGTCGCGCAGCCGGGGAAAGGCGCAAGAGGCCTGAAGCCATCCCATGCTGATGGCAGGCCCTGGGTGCTGATTACCTGACTCGCCCCCGGAGGCGCAGTAAAGATGAACAGGGCTCTGTACCCACCACACGCCAACGCCACAAACTACAGCAGGGGCAACACTGCCACGCTTCCCTGAAGGGTCCCCACCCATAAGAGACTTTTATCCGAGGCCTAGACCCACCTGGGTAGCGGCCGCAAAGGCAGAACAATACGGAGGGTGTTGCAGACCCGCAGAACGTTGCCCCCGTTAACTGGCGCGGCTGTTGGGACCCACTATTCACCACTTTCGTCCCCCTGCGCCACATCTGGAGCCCCCTGTCAACACGGTGCCAGGCCTCGAGGCGCATGGTGGGAGGGCAAAGGGAAAGGTGCACTAGGGAGATACCCACTAAGCGTGCACTGCGGCGTCCTGCACACTGGCGACATGGATAAGTGACCACGTTATACCTTTCAGGCCCCCCCGCATACTACTGAAACCCCCCCCAGCCGCATAGCGCCAGGCCTCGAGACGCACAGCAGGGTCACACCCCGGGAGGCCATAGTTGATCCCAAGCCAGTCACCTAGCTCATCCTCGGAGACGAATACGGCCCAGCGGGGTGACCTAGCTAGCACCACTGACCCAGAGAGTGGTGCCCCTGCGGGTCGGCGCTACCACAAGGGACCTTCGTGCAGCCGCAGTCATCCTCTGAGCCTCACATACAGCCCCCTGTCTGCACGGTGCTAGTCCTCGAGGCGCGTGATGGGGGAGCAGGAGGAGCGGCGTACACGGGAACACTAGCAGGCACACACTGCACTCTGGGCACCCTGTCAGGCCTGGTGGACACGGTGAATGGCAAGCACTCACCACGCACAACGGAGTGATTGGTAAGGGGGTACGCATGCCAGCCCACCATAGGAGGATGACGGGCACCCACTGCATGCCGGATTCTGTACCTGGCCCCATAGACACCACTCGGTGGGGTGCCACCCCGTGTTGTTGGAGACCAGGCACAGCCACTCAGGCAGAGGCACTCCATTAGCCAGGGCATTGGATCGACAAGTCCAGCCAACTCACCTGACGACAGCCCACTACCCGGGCCGTTACTCATTCTCTACTTGTCCCCACCCTCCTCTCAAACCACCAGGAGCCTCCATCTACACGGCACTATGGGGCATCAACGTGCTGCCACCACTGGGCCATCATCAGGCCCAACCAGACGAACCTCCCCTGAGACTAATGCTACCCGGGCAACAGATGAGCTAACACAAACTGTGACCATGTCGGACAAGTTGGACAAGGTCTTGGTGGCCATAGAACATTCCGGAGTCACCATGGAAGACAGATTTGGAGCACTGGCCATGGACCTGAACCTCTTGCGTGACGACCACCACAAGTTAGCAGACAAAGTAAAGCAAGGGGAGAAAACAATACAAACCCTGGAGCCCCATGTAAAGTCCCAGCAAACCACCCTAAGTGACCTCCAAACGCGAGTGAAACTCCTCGAACATAAAGCAGATGATCTAGAAGGGCGCTCCCGCCCCAGTAACATACAGATACTCAATATACCGGAAGGAGTGGAGGGACTGGACCCCATAGACTATGTGGAAACGTAGTTCAAAACCGTTGTGCCGGCAACGGATCTGACCCCATTCTTCTCGGTGGAGAGGGCGCATCGCATCGCGTCCCAGCCCGCAGAGCGGCCCCAGGCACCCCGCCCAGACCATTCTTGCTGAAACTACTACATCATGGCAACAGGGACACAGTCATCCAGGTAGCCAGACAACACGGACCACTCCAGGTCGAAGATAAACAGGTCATGTTGTTACCAGACTACTCTAAAGCGGGCCAGCGGCAATGCACATCGTTATCAGAGATTAAACGCCTGCTACGCCACAAGCACATTCAGTATTCTCTACTGTTTCCAGTACGCCTGAAAATTATGCATGAGGGCCGCACGCACTTTTTCTCGGATCCCAAGGAAGTACACGACCGGGCAACACAGCACGTACAGGGTACCAAAACCAGTGGCACGCAGCAGGGGACTCGAGAACCCAAAAGCCAGAGACGCCCTGAGAAGAAACTCACTCTGAAACAATGGAATTCACACGAAGCTCCCCAGACCTAGAGCAAATAATAGCCAAATGCAGGAGGGCACTGCAGGCGGCAGCACAGATTGACCAGATAGCAGAGAGCTCTGACGACGAAAAAAGCCCCCGCCTCTACACACCAGAGGAAGAAATCCGTGGCAGAAATACCTCCTGGGATTGCTCGATCACTCCACCAATAGTAACTCCACAGACACGCTCATATGGGCTAGGACACTCGACCACATCCAGATCGCCCAAGTCATTTAGTGCCATGCAAGACTCTGGACACTGAACATTATCATGATGACCTGTCTGTGGGGTACTAAATAGAAGTGAATTTAAATAGAGATTGAGCGCACTCCGGTTTAAACGAAGGTAGTTCTGGTATAGCAAGGTATGGGTGCAGACGAGAAGATCACTCCCACCATCTTTCTTGATTCATTACTACTATTCCCGATTCATTCTCACTCACCACTATAACACATGTGAACTTCCTTACACTTCCTCTTCCTTTACGTGCACATCTTATTTTTACACAATTGCCTTGGTTGGCACTACTTTCTGTTCTCCGACCGCCCATTCACCTCGATGATTTTTTTTCAGTTTATTACTTTGTTTCAGGTTCTCCGTTTGCACCACTTTTTACCGTCCCAATACATACGCATCTCTTGATGCTTTTCACCAGGCTTCTAATTTTCACTGTCGATCGGTTGTTCACCTATCCCTGACGTCACTAACACAGACACACCCGTAACTCTTCAAACTCCTACAAACTTCGATCCATCTCATTGGTTCTACCGTCTTTCGACGCATTTACACGTTCCCTATACGTTTGTAGGTGTACCCTCCAGATACACTATGTCATTGGCCAGTTTTGGCTGTCTGACATTTGATTCGTGGCGATAAGCACGTCACAGAGTACAAATATCACTTACGTCACATAGTAGATTTACCCGCCAACAAACGCCTACAGCTCACGAACAGCGAGTACTACCGAATTGAAAGCTCGCATCACGTAAGTGTTTTTACATTTTACCCCGTATTCTACACACGGGTTTCCAACTCGTTACACGTTCCCTGTTCACCCTTGCATTCATGATTTTGTTGCTTGTTCATCCACCTCCCCTCACACTCACTATTTTTGATAACTCATGTATTTGACCGTAGATCCATATCCCGCACGTATCTTTAAATTCACTGCGCACTGACGCACAACGGTTTTCTTGGGCTTCCCTCTTTTCACATACATCTTTTCTTGTTTCAACTATATCGTCGAACATGCTCTTCATCTTCCATTTTTACAATACCACACATGCAAACCAGATATATAATTTCTTCACAAACGGCACCTTTTTACTACCAGCATTATCATCTCGTTTCCATCAATCAGTTTAGTCGCTTTGTATACAATCATGTAATTTTCATTTCACTGTTTGTTCTTTATTTGTACTATGTTGTTACATATTAACTAAAGCTGCTCTCCTGTATCCTCTAATTTCAGTGCTGCCCCTGACGAAGGGCCACATTGGCCCGAAATGCATTGGGCTACATGGGCTATATCGAGTTATGACATTTAATACACTCGGTGTGATATGGAAACTTTATGAATACTTCGTCCTCGTAAGGACTTATTGAATGGATTCACTTGAATAAAAACTTTATTCGAATTACAGAACTTTCGCTTGATTAATTTCTCCGTTGGAGTGCAATTCGAGTGACACGCTCTTGACTAGAACGTACTAAATAGAAGAACATACAGGGCACACCTTGCCCGTCTAGCGTGCTTATCACACAATACATGGAGGAACCCGCCCGGCACAGTATTTTGCATACTCATGCTGCAAAGGGCAACACAGATCACCGCTAGAGACAAGAAGAGACCACGCACCCTCAGATACCGTACTAAAGTATGAATACACCTTTTAGTTTGGATGTGTCGCCCCGAGCGACAGGTCCCTTTAGTTGGGAGGTTTCCCCACATTGCATTTACACCCCCTCCCCTAACAGACTCACCCAGATATCCTACAGGATAGCGTGCAGGCGGGCAGATCCACAGACCTTAGATGGCTGGCAGAGATGCGGGGAGTCCCTAGGCAACTTACTGACCCCGGCAGTAAGAATACAAAACTCACAAACAACATCAAATGCCTAACAAGCTTTCCAATACAGACATCCCGATCATAACGATCAATGTTAGAGGCATGCACACTGTGCGCAAAAGATACGCAGTTTATTCATATATCAAAAGGCAGAACGCGCAAATAGCCGTGTTACAGGAAACACACTTAACAGCCCCAGAGGCAGACCGCTTGCGAAGGAAATGGTGGGGAACCATTTATGCCACCACTTACTCGGCCTTTGCCCGGGGCACCCTAATCTGGCTCCGACCAGGGACTCCCTTCCAGGAAACCAAAAGCACGATCCCAAGGAGGGTGGTTACACACTCGTGGAGGGGCTCCTCGAAAGCCAACCCATACTTCTAGGGAGTGTATATGATCCCAACGCAGGTCAGGACAAATTCTGGGGACACCTCGATGGGGTACTAGCCCAATACACATCAACGCCGTGGCTTTTAGGGGACGACTACATCTGCACGCTAGACCCTCAATTCGACATCCTCCTCCTGCACACTCCCTGGCTCATAAACAAGCAGAGCGATTCCAAACATGGGTGGCACAATGGGCGCTAGTGGACGTATGGCAGTCCTGGAACCCGGACGTTCTACTATATTCCTTCCACTCAATCCCCCATAACCTGCACGTGTTTTGGACAGATTCCTCTGCTCTGTATCAATGCTCCCTAAAGCTCAAAACGCAGACTATTTAGGCCGGGTCCTCTCGGATCATGATGCCAACATCCTGACCCTCAGATGGAGGCACCCCCAGTACCAACGTGGAAATTGCCACGGGAATGTCTCACTGATCAAGTGTTCAGACACGACCAGGAGAATAGTATTCGTGAATACTTCAGGACAAACGCCCATACAGTGACCTCCAGGTCTCTGGAATAGGATGCCTTTAAAATAGTCGCTAGGGGGCAGTGCATACAACAGATAATGGGGGTCCGGAAAACACTAGAAACCACACTTCTGCGCGCTGAAACCACATTGGCGACATTAACAAAAGATGCAGATGCGAGTAGCGCCACAACGGCACAAATAGCTACGGCCAAGACAGCGTACGCAGCGACATTAAGGGATCTACGTAAATACAACTTCAGAGCGCATGCGGTAAGGACTCATAAAGAGGGGACAGAGCGGGGACCCTTCTGCCGGACAAGACACGGAGGTAAAACCCATCACAGAGCTGGTCGACCGGGCGGAGACTCCCCGACATTCGTAAGTAGAGATTCTACACATTTTTCATGACTTGTAAGACACCTACAGAGGCCTGGGGCAAGACAACCCACTGCTAATAGCACACTTCTTACGACCCATAACTATTCCATGAATCCCAGCGGAAGAAAGGGATGACATTGACGAAAAGTTAGGATCCGCGAATGTCTCCCACACAATTCGCGCTCTGGCGCAATAAAGCCCCGGGCATGGACGGATTTACACTTGAATATTACAGCACATTCTTAAGCCAACTGGTCCCTGGAATAGTAGATATGTATGAGGACGCATCGGAGTGGGGTGAACTACCGGGCTCACTTAGAGAGTCCGTGACCCCAAACTCCTTGCCTCGTACAGACCAATAACACTGCTGAACGCAGACTGTAAATTCCTGGAGAAAATTCTAGCAGATCGGTACCCCCAAGTCCTTTCCCCACTGATTCTCCCGGATCAGTGTGGGTTAATCCCAGGATGTAACACATCCCAAAACTTGCGCAATCTGTTCCATATACAGGACAGAGTGGGTCCCCAGTTCCCGAGAGCGGCGTGCCTAATTCTTGACCTGGAGAAAGCTTTCAACTCTCTTCTATGGTCCTATATGTTTGCCGTTCTCTGGAGGAACGATGTGGGTCCAACCCTACTCGCATATATGCAACTCCTATACAAGAACCTCACGACAAGGGTGCAGTTTGGCTAACAAATATATTTCTGCCCCACTCCAGGTGGAGCAGAGTACACGCCAGGGGTGTCCCCTCTCCCCGCTACTATTTGCCTTGGCAATAGAACCCTTGGCGATACAGATGCGTCGGGAAGGAGAAGCCTGGGTTATCCCAATAGGTGGCACAGTCCATAGCGTCATCACTATCATCAATCTTTAATGGCATGTTTGTAACAGGGAAGTTTCCTATACGCTGGAAATTGGCCTCTATACTGCCCCTTCTAAAAAAAAAAAAAAACAGCTTAGACCCTAAGGATCCAAATAACTTTTGCCCTATTTCCAGGATTCCGCTCTCAGCAAAATTGATAGAAAAAATCCTGAATACACAATTAAGTACCTTCTTAGCTGAGACGCAAGCTTTGGATCCCTCCCAATATGGCTTTAGAGTGGGACATAGTACCGAGTCCGCTCTTATTAAGGCCACAGAGGAGATCAGGGAAGCCGTTGATCGGGGTGGCGGGGCAGCTCTGATTTTATTGGATCTGTATGCCGCCTTCGATACGGTCCATCATGACATCTTGATGGACCCTCTAAAGGCATGTGGGATCCTTGGGAAAGCTTGGGATCCTTTAAGATCTTTTCTATCCAACAGGACTAATGGTTGCACTGGGATAACACCAGTCTAAACCTTTTGCATTGCCCTGTGGGGTTCCATAAGTGTCCTCTCTCAGTCCCACGCTTTTTAACATGTAAGTTTCTTCTTTGGCCCCATTATCAGTGCATTTGGCCTCACCTCGTATGTGGATGACTCCCAAATTTTGGTGTCTCTGCTACCCGGCCAGGACGTGGCAATGGATAAACGCTTTCAAGACTGTGTGATATCAGTTGGGAGTTGGATGGCAAAGAACTGCCTAAAACTCAATACTGGTAAAACCGAGGTCATACTGTTTGGCAATGACACTAACTTCTGGACATCAAACTGGTGGCCGGGACTCAATGGCTTCTCTCCGTATGCCCTCAAAAAAGGTTAAAAACTCGGGAGTAATAGTGGATGAGAGTCTTACCTTTGGTCACCAAGTAATCTCAGTGGCATCAAAAACAACTTATGTGATTAGAACGCTCAGGTAAATACTGTCGTTCCTGCCCCCGGGTAGCCAGCAAACAGTGGTCACGGCTCTTGTAATGTCAAGGCTGGACTATTGCAACGATCTGTATTTAAATGTGCAACAAAGATTCTTGAACAAACGTCAACTGCTGCAGAATGCAGCTGCCAGACTGCTTACTGGCACATCCAGGTTTTCTCGCATATCCAAGGAAATAAAAAAACTGCACTAGCTCCCAGTAAGGAACAGAGTGCGTTTTAAAGCCCTCTGTTTGGTTTTTAAGGCGCTTCGAGGTGCAGGACCCGACTATTTTAAACGGCAGTTCCATTGGTACATACCGAAAAGAACACTTCGCTCACTGGGTGCCAGGTTGGTCTCAGTGCCACACACAAAAAAAGCTTGGTGGGGTGGTAGAAGTTTTGCTCACGGTGCGGCAAAAGCTTGGAACGACTTGCCGTTTCACCTGGGAAATGCCACAGACCTTTTAACTTTTAGGAAAGGCTTAAAAACCTGGCTATTTGACCAATAAAACCTGTCTTCCGTTTTTAGCCTAATGGAGACATAACTAGCACCAGGACACCCCCGGGCAACCGCTGCGCTTTAAATATATCATCAACATAACATAACATAGCGTATCATTATACACGGATGACCTACTCATATACGTATGTGACATAACATCTGACTTGATCCCAATATGGACAACGCTGCAGGAGTTTGCAGAGGTTTCAGGCCTCAGAGTCAACTGAGGCAAATCCACGATCTATCCACTTAGCCCCCTCGACATTACTATTAGGGCCCAGAGAATTGCCTAGAGCAATGATACTCCTACGTACCTTGGAGTTTGACTGTACCACTCTCCGAATGACATTTACGAAGGGAATCACCACAGAGCATTGGCAGGCATTAGGGCGGCGGTGAACTTTTGGAAGATGCTTGCCCTGGCCCCCATCGGGTGGGTGGCTCTAGCTAAAATGATTGTTGTTCCAAGGCTGCTATGTCACTTCACTAACCTTCCAGTTATTCCTCCTTGCCCCTTCTTCTGGGAATTGGACACCCACCTCACCTCCTTCATCTGAGGAACGGGCCGGCACAGAGAAGTCCTGTTTAAGCTGTATCTCCTGACTGATCAAGGAGGGCTGGGGGCTCCTGCCTTTGAAGCATATTTCTTAGCAGCACAACTCCAGTGGCTCTCACACTGACAGCTGAAAACCGCATAGGCAAGACAACCTTCGACACGATGCCAATAATCCGGTGCATGCTTTTGCCAGACACTAAACCCCTATGGTAAACCAAAAAGAAAAACTTCTATTGGACCTAATTGTTTATAATAAGATCTTCACACATACCCAATCAACCATATTCCTATTATGTAAACAAGACCTAGATAGGTAAGGACAAAAACAAGGATAGAAACCCAAAATAACAACCACATGTACACAAAGACATGAACTTGCGAATTGTACCACAGTCAAAATGTATTAAAAATATAAAAATATACTAAAAATTACAATATTCGACAATGGATATATGTTAAAAGAAGAATTTAAAAATCATCATGAGGGAAAACAACTGATGTGAAACACTTAAATTCATCAAATAGAGGTTATTGTTGCCAGACAGGAATCTAATATATTCACACCATCAGTCATTTGATTCTTATTTGTTTTTTGACATGAGGCAGTTCCTGGATATAACCCAAAACAGAAGTGTGCGTCGACGCGTTTCAGTGGAAAAAGATTATTGCAGTACCACCTTCATCAGGACATTAAAAGATACTTGTTTCTCTCGCAACCAGTGTTTACGTATTATTTGTTACACCTAATTAAAAACAAACAAGAAAAAACATGCTTAGCTTCCCATTACTTCGCTATAATCAGTGATATCATTATTAAATACATTGATCTCAATTTTATTACCTTGATAATAATAACAAAATAATGCACAATAATACCATTAAGATAATGCTCTTCAAAAAAATTAAATAATTCTAATCACAACAATCCTACAATCTATTGTCAATGTGTCAATCTGGCTGTTAATTGGGTTTAATGTCAACACAAGAATTTTTGGGGGAATACAATTAATACTAAAGGGGACGTTAACAACTCATATTCTACAATCTAACGCAATATATTACTCATACATCATACATACATTTTTATACTTTTTAAATCAATTTGTACTACCATGTAATACATACCGTTATCACATGGGAAATAGGATGCTAATGACATCACCTATAATATCGCCGATATAATTAAAATTGCCCGTAGCCCATCTATATCCAGCTATTTTTGCGAATTCTCAATCGTTTCTGAGAGTTTCGGTCTAGTGGGAAAATGGAATCATATATATTAATTTCCAGTTTTTGTTTTTGAATTGAGGATAAATGGATAGGTTCATATTCATATTGGAAATATACACTCACCTTCGTATGTATGAAAAGAACTATTTATAAATTTGCCGATAAATTATCAACAAATGGTTTTAAATGGAGTTACATTAGTAATCACCACCAAATATGTTCCAAAGTAGGGCCACGGGTTTCTCACCTAAAATAATTATAATAATAATTGTGGCGAAATCTACACATTTATAAGTCTTCCTGTAAGAAATCGAAATGTATGTACCACGTGCTTTAGTTATTTTTCATTTATACTAAATATTATAGTGCAAATCCATATTATATTGAAAGATCCGTCCACCCCATTGTTCTTATCATGGCACATTTGATAGTATTTATAAAAAGGTACTACCCCTAATATAAATAGCACTGTTATTATAACCCTCTTTCTGGATGTAAACCAATGCAAAACCTTAATCATGCTGTGAACGTTCATATAACATAATACAATTGCATTACTTGATATAGGAAGATCTTTCTTTTATAAGAACTTTTTAATTGTGTATAGAGAACCACTTCTGCAGAGGCATACTAAATGCGGGCCCCTACACGGCGTGAATTTAAATATCATCCCACGGTCTACATTGTTCGATATTGCCTGGCACTCCTTTTTGAAGGAGCATTTATTCTGAGTGAAAGAACGCGGGGGGAAACTTCTATACAAATGTACTAAAAACATACCTCTAGGTGGCATAGATTTAAATATCATTTCATTTCTCAACTCGATATTGCTTAATCAATCCAATTTGTTTGGCCTCACGTTGAGAGCCGTTTGGTTATACTCGACGTCCTGAAGTTACTCTTCAAATGGACCACAAAATGGTGCATAATTATCATTAACGTTCAATATAAAATTCGATACAAACACCCATTTCATTTTAGCACTGACCCCGTATTTTTATGGGTAAATTTACTACATGCTCTTGACAGACAGGGCGCACTTTAACTACTTGTACGTACCTTGAAATACTATGACCAAAGATAATCGCGTGTGATTCGATCCCCTGCTTTGTGCTTTGTGTCAATGCTAGAGGAGTCAAACGAGTTTGTACTTGTCGTTTATTTTATACCTAACATTTCCGAAATACAATTCAGCTGGGATGCTTACGTGGCTACGGAGTTACGTTATTGAGATCATTTCCTGCTTTTCTTAAAGTGACCCGTTCCTTAAAGCGGCAACGTCTAATGCTAAAATACATGTGGGGTCCACTCGAGTTTTTTCGATGTCGTTATAGAGAGAAAAAGAAAAAGAAGGGAATTTTTCATCCATCTAATTACTTATAACTGTCTATTTTTTATCTTTCATGTCAATAATTTAACTACATATGAAGCAAGTTTCGTATATGAAATAACGTATTAACAATCTCCTAAACATTACCTATATTGTTGTCTCCTTCAAACTTTACCATAAATATTAATATAACAAATAATAAAAAGGATAAACACGACAACAAAAGGGGGAAATGAGAATATAACCCTATTGTGCTTGTGAAAACAATCTTCTAATGAGAACAAGGAATATCTAACGTTACCGAGAAAGGAGGCTGCCGGTACACCACCAATATCAATAAACATAAGAAACGCCCCAGTCCATTAGTGATGATAATGAAAGCATTTTGTAAATATAACCTACTATTCTTTATTCAATTAGCCTAATCCAGTCCTCCTTTGTATTTAAACCTGTACGGATAGTATTCAATATTGAGATATACCATTGTTCACGGTTCTTACGTTTCAATGTAAGGTCCCCTAATCTTTTATTCCCTTCTATTTTTTCAATAATGAACCATTTAAAATCTGTGATGGTGTGTCCTTCCTTTAAGAAATGAATAACTAGAGGGGCATTTTCTTTTCGATTTTTAATGGCAGGCTTATGTTCTCCTAATCGACGGCGGAGCTCCCTCGATGATTCCCCCACAGATCCTTGGTTGCATGGACATAGAAGTAAGTATACCAGATTTTTACTCCTGCAATTATTTAATGTTTTGCGGTCAGAGTATGTTTATTGTAAACAACCTCCTTTCCCTCTATGCATTGTGCACACATATTGCAATGACTGCATTTATAGTTACCTATGGCTTGGGTTCCTAATAATGTCCTTTGATTTATCTTAGGCCCCTCTCTGTATGTATGTACAAGTTCTCTTCGCAAATTATTGTTGCGTTTAAACGCAAATAAAGGCCTGTCCAGTTTAATGGATTCCTTATCATTAAGGATACTCCAACTTGAATTTATTATGTTTTTAATTTTGTTGCTTAGACAGGAGTATTGACTCTCAAACTAATTATTACTTCTCCTGTTTTGATTTATTTGTACCTCCAACTGTTAACATACTCTCTCGATTATAAAACCGAGCACGTTTGAAAGCGTGAGAGATAAGTTTCCTCGGGTAACCTCTCTCCTTTAGCTTAATCTTGAGGAACTCAGAATGTTTATAAAAGTCATTTGTAGAATCGCAATTCCTCCTCAAGCGAAGAAACTGCCCGAATGGGATGTTGTCTCTTTGTGCTTTGGGATGGAAGCTCGAGTAATGTAAAAGTGTTTTTATCCGTTGGTTTCGAGAACAACTCAGCCTCGAGCTTCCCATTTATCTCTTTAATTTTTAGATCTAAAAAATTTACACTGTGATTGCTGTATTCTGATGTAAATTTCAGATTAATATCTCCCAGATTCAGCCATTCCAAGAATTCCTTCAAAAAGTCAACGGTGCCTTCCCAGATGAAAAAGATGTCATCAATGAATCTACTCCACTTCACCACATTCTCGTAAAATGGAGCAGACTCATTAAAGACATGGATCTCCTCAAATTGGCCAACATAGAGGCATGCCAGGCTGGGAGCACAGGCAGCCCCCATGCTGGTCCCCTTGCGTTGGAGATACAAATCATTCTTGAAAAGAAATAAATTATCTTTCAATACCAACTTAGAACATGCTAGAATGAAATCAGCGTGGGCACCCCTGCATTCTGCAGGACCCAGGATGCCACTGATGACTCTGAGTGTGGCATCCTGGAGTATGTTGGTATACAATGCCTCTATGTCCAATGTAACTAGAAGTTGAGTGTTACTATTAAACTCGCACCCTTCAATGGTAGTTATCATATGCGTTGAGTCCTTAATGTAAGATTTCTGTTTCAACACCAAAGGTTTTAAAAAGGAATCAACATATTTGCTCAATGGTTCGAGTGGAGAATTAATACAACTCACAATGGGCCTAAGAGGGGGGTTTTTGACATCCTTATGAATCTTTGGCAATCCATATATTGCTGGAATAATTCCTCTATCATTATTTAGGAACATGAATTCTTTGTTTGATATCCACTCCTGATGTTTGGCTGTGGAAAGAAGCATTTTAATCTCTCTATTGAGTGAATGCCACTCATTCATGGAAACCCTTTGATAATGGGCTTCCACCATGAGTAGTTCCATTACCCTTCTATCATAATCCAGGGTGTCAAATACAACAATCCCACCCCCTTTATCAGCGGGTTTGATTGTTATAGTAAAATCATTTTTAAGATCAGAGATAACATTTCTTTGTTATATATTGATGTTGTGCACTATAGGAGGTTGGTGTTCCAAAATGTTATATATTTTTGTCTCTACTACTTGTTCAAATATTCCTACTTTACTGTCCACTTGACCAATATATGGAGTAAAGGTCGATTTAGGTTTAAGACCCGAAATGTTTATCTCTTCCTGATATTCCTTGTTCTCAAAGAATCTTGCCAATCTAATTTTACGGAAGAAAGACTTAAGATCCTTCTCCAGAAGAAATGTATTTGCGTGTGTGCTAGGTGCAAAGGTGAAACCCTTAGCTAATACTTCTAATTCAATTTGAGTTAAAGGTCGTTTAGATAAATTAATTATAGGAAATGTATTTGTGGTTACCTCCAATATCTTCGATTCCTTGTCTCGAGAAATTCCTCCTGAGGTTGATTGCCCTCTCCCAAACCCTCGGTTGGTTCTCTTACCTCTCCTTGGGCGCTGATCTAAAAAAGAGGGAGAAGGACCAGTGCAAGAAGAAAGTTTGTATTTTCATAGATATCCCATCTCCATATTCTCCCGTGGAAAAATGGCCCATAGGGCCACCCCTGTCAATAGTATCTTCATCAGATCCTGTTCCTGATGATTCAGAGAATTTAACACGATTTCTACTACCCCTTTGATATGTGGGTCTATCCCAATTATGTTCTCTTTTTTGTTGTTGATAGTAAGTATGGATAATTTATCTCTACACTATATTTCTCTATATCCTTCCTTAACTTTTTTGTCTTTTTTTTTATTAAGTAATCTTTATAGCCATTCATTTCTGTATCTAGATCTTCTAATTTTTTCTTTGCTTCGTCCAAAGCAGAGTTATTTTAAAGTTCTATCAGTAATTGCTCTATTTCTTGTTTCTCTAAAATGATTACTTCTTGGGCAGTCTCAATGATAAGGAGTAACCAATCTCTGCTACATTTATTGGCGATATAGGACCAGGTTTCTAAGAATTTTCTGTGTTCAATGAAAAACCCGGGTTCATTTCCAATTTGAAACCGATGGAGATGACACCGGCTTTCACATATTCAACCAGGAACTCGACATGCATTTCAGTTCTAATTAATTTCTTTCTAAGATTTGTATATTTTTCCCCATTTATCATTATTGCTGGAGAAAACAGTGACCTTATTGCCATTTTTAGTGTTTATTATTTTGTTAAATTGTTCCTCACTGAATCCGAATGTTTTTAAGGAATCCATATTGTTACTCAAGAATAAAGATTTGTATACAGTTAATCTTAACAAGAAGATTAAGGCTCCCCAACCAAATGGTTGTACTAAAATAATAATAAAGAAACCGGGAGTGACCCCAATGCGCATACCCACTGCAAGTGACTATAGCTCACACCTGCATGCTACGCATACACCGTATGTCCAGCGGGAAGCCCCCATACTTCCCATTACTTCCGCTGGTGAGGTTTCCTAATCGCGACAAACATTACACGGCCCGAATCCCTCTTTGAGGCAGGACAATTTCGGCCCTACGAACTGCTAGTGGGAGAGTACGACCTACCCCCGGGACAGTACCTATTACATCGCCGACGTTTGGCTAGTAGCTGCCTGTTCTGGGACCCGGTTGCAGGAGAGCCACCGACGCACCCAGTAATACACACCATACTACATATTGGGGCGGGCAGACATCTCATCACATGGCTATATAAAGCCACCCGGGAATTGCTACAAAAGTCACTGACCTCACTGCGGCAGACGTGGGAGGACGACTTAAATAGGCCACTGCACGACAAGGAGTGGGCGCAGGCTCTGGAATACCCCAAAAACAATCCCAGAAACGTGTGATTCAAAAACATACAATTTAATATTCTACACAGGGCATACTTAACGCCCGAGCGACTACAACGCTTCTACCGTGATACACAGTTTCTTTGCCCCAGATGCCAAGCCCCTGTAGCGGACTTCCAACACATGTTCTGGGGATGCCCTACATTGCAGCAATACTGGAACTACATCCATGAAACACTCAGTGCAACCTCAAACATCCCCGGGGTCAAAACATGGGGTCATGTACGCTAGGGGTGTTCCGAAGATGAAAAACTGATAAAGTACAGGTGTGCTTCATGTCCCTTCTACTACTCATGGCGAAGAGAGCTGTAGCCATGCACTGGCAAGCTCTGGGGAGACTTCCAGTGGAGGCTTGGGTAGGAGTAGTCAAAAGGTGGGGCATTGTGGAAGAGGACGCATTCTGAGAAGAGGAAGCGAAGGGAACGCGGAAACACCACATATCCATGGAATGGACGCAACTCCTATTCCCAATTCAACCAGCAAACTACACGAGCAGAGCCAGCCGAGGCGCCCCATGCCCAAACAGTATCCGCCACACCAATAGGACCAGTGGGTTGAAGGAACGAGTCGGAGCATACACCTATCGCAGATGCCCCGTCACAGTCCACAGTCCGGCATAGCCCCAGACCTCGGCAAAGGCTTTAGCCGAGCCCCCTCCCCCCGCATCACTAGTCACCATCTACCACCTGCAAAGAGGACCAATTTACTCCCCTCCCGACAGGGATGGATGCCCACCCACTCGGGCAGAATACTAACACCCCCACAAGAACCATGGGTAGGCGTAGCTTCACAACCAAGCTTTTGACCCATAGGCTTATCCCAGGACACATATGATTGCCACAAATAGCCTCAATGTATGTGTAATACCGGGCCTGTGATGACATATTTTGGCAGCTATGAAAGAAAGCAATCCAATGTACACTGAAGTACCTAAGTTGTCTCTGTCTACCTATACATGTAACTCGACCATGTAAACATCTTTTATGCTTCACTGTATCTAAAGTGTTAACAATTAATAAAAACATTTAAACAAAAAAAAGCACCTCTATCGATCAAGGACACAACTGAAAAAATAACCCCAAAAATATGCTGTGTTCCAACCCCACACCATCTTCCCAATAACTCACTTTAAAACACTCCGCAGAGGACTGATCTGTCTGATGTTTGACAGCAGGCCTTGAAGCAGACTTACTGCAGCACATCACAACTCATCCAACCTGCTATTGTGCCGAGAACAACTCAAGGCTCTCCTGCAAACACCCAACCTACCAACATGTGAAGCTGCTATTCAAGACTCACTAGTTTCCCCAACTCCTGACATACTGATCATCAGCCCAAACGTTAAGCCGTACCTCTTTCTCCAACCCACTGTCCTGCAGAAACATTCCAAGGTGTCTTCCCCAAATTTCTCTAAATCGACAAAGACAAAACCAACCAGTCACAAACATAACCTTCCACACTGTGCAGCTTTCTCTTCCAAGGTGTTTGAGAGACTGACAGACACACATTCACTGTAGAGTAAGTCCCAGCACTTCTTTTGTCAATTGTCAGAGACAAGGCATTTGATCGAGTGCACTGGCCTTTTTCTGCAGGAAATACTGGATAAGGTGGGTCTGGGTACACGATTCTAAACGTGGGGATTGTGCAACTATTGTAGCCCCGCAGCTCAGAAGCTAAGCTGGACCTTCACTTTATCCTAAAGAAATGGACTGACATCCTCCACAAAATACACAACTTCTCATTCTGTGACCAGGGAAAGAAGCAATGCATAAGATAACACACTATTGGTACTACACCCCAGCCAAAAAGGCGGAATGGAAACCCAACAGTTCTAATGGCTGTTAGTGCACTTGTGGCCACCCAGACACACTGACTCATCTCCTCTGGCGCTGTCCCAAACTCAAACGCTACTGGTAGGCAGTGCTGAAAGATGTCAATTACATTTTTGAAACAGATATTCCATGTCTTCCTAGCTATGTCCTACTGGGACTCCCAATGCCCTGATACACCCTCTACACTCTAACAAAGGGAAGGCAATTTTAATGGCTTTTGGCTTTGTGTTTGGCTAAACATGTCATCGAAGCCAAATGGGGCAATGCAGCGACAGGGGTTTGGTCCCAACAGCCCCAATAAGGGACCATAATATAGGCCCAGGTAACATTGTAATACTTCACCTATATTCTTCCCTACATTACACTTATAACGGTTTACAGGGACTGACCTTTTACTTAGATCCAACACTGCATTCAGGTTTTCCCTGGTTCGATTCTCGCACATTATGCATGAGGTTTCTTGGAAGCACAGCAGGACTACCATCTCCTGTATAATATCTATCTATAAAGTTAATGCCCCACGTCATCCTTAGTCCAACACAGTGATACAGTGAGGTAGGACCCCTGGGGAGATCTATGGGTGTATATACATCACATCTTGTTAAGATAGACAGAGGAGACCGAGACTTCCCGGCTAACACGTTGACCACAGACGCTGAGGTTCCTTATTTTGAATATCCTTATGTGAGTTTCTCTGTACGATATTTCCCAGTTAGGGGTAGACAGAGACCTTCCAGGTCTCTGTCCAGGAAGGACTGCTCTTGGAACTGGGAAGCCAGAAATACTGTGTCTACCCCTAACTGGGAAATATCGTACAGAGAAACTCACATAAGGATATTCAAAATGATCAAAAACTAATGTGGTCCATATCAGAAAGAACGCATGCAGCTCCTGCACCTGTGGGCATATATCAAGAAGAGTGCGCCGAAATAAGCAATTTGCCCTGAAGAAGTCCGTATGGACGAACGCGTTGGCTACGCAGTCTGTAGGACGACAGGAGCAGCAGACCAGTCAGCTTTGTTGTGGTGCCTGCAGATGCAGGGGAGTGACTCCATGTCTCCAAGGAAGATTTCTTCACGTGTCCTTGATACCCACAGGTCTGCTGAAGAACCTGGATAAAGCACAGACACGGACGATGAAGAAGTCTTCAAGAACAGGGGAGACCAGGAGCAGCAGGAGTCTTCCTTGGTGCAGTCTCAGTTCCAGTCGAAGTCCAACGAAGTCCATGTGTCCAGACGATTGAAGAGCAATGCAGTTTGAGGGTTGAGTCTTGTCCCATGGCAAATCTAAGGACCCACCCACAGTGGAGCACTTAAATACCCTAAGGAAAAGGTTGGAACGGCTCAGGGGTCCCACCCAGAGGAGGGGCTGGACAGATGGGAGGATACTCCCATGTCCTTTGTCCAGTTTCACACCTGAGCGGGAACCAAGTGTTCCTGAACTGATTCAAACTGGAGTATGCAGGGAGGACACCAAAGGTGCCCTTCAAAGCAGGCTGGTGGCACTGACAAGCTACACCACCCCAGCCCAATATGCAAAGGCCTGTCTGAATGGTGGTCACACCTTCCTGTGACAGGAAACCTATTATTCTATCTTCCCCTGCTCGAGCTTGGCTCAGCAGCAGGAGGGAGACTCGTGCCTGTGGTCGGCAGCAGCACTAGCTTGCTGGCAGACCCTGAAAGGCTGGTTCCGGGAGTACAGGGGCGTACCCAAAGGAGCCCCCCAGTAATTGGAATCATACTTTCAGCACCATAATCAGTGTTAGGGTAGGATTCCAACAGGTTTGATACCAAACATGACCCGGTTCGGTGCAGCTCCTATATAGTTAGATATCTTATAATGACTGATGTCTAATATGTCTAAGATGCCTGACCACACTTCCAAAGCCTGGAGAATCGACTCCTGGGTTTGTCGGGGTGTTCTGCTCATGCAGGGGCAGCCTCATACTTATAACCAAGTACCCTGCCCTCAGGACTGAAGAGCCAGCCATACGGGTGACTTAAATGTTTAAAGTGCAGTGACCTCAGATATAAGGAAACATATCTGTCGTGAGAGGTGCAAGCACCAACTCACACAGGCTGCAAAGGCTGACCTGTAGTCAGAATTTAAGTGGACTCCCATGGGTGACACAATACATGCTGCAGTCCATGAGAGACCCCTGGTGTACCAATGCCCTGGTACTTCACTGCCATATACTAGGGACTTACAAGGGTACACCAGTAGCCAATTGTGGAGGTACCAAAGTACTTACCATGTCAATTTAGGGGAGAAAGCACAGTTGCTGGGGTCCTGGTTAGCAGGATTCCAGCAGACTAGGTAAAAACACACTGACACCAAGCACACAGTGGGAGTGACCATGAAAGCAGATCCTACATTCCTACACTGACTATTGTAATAAGAAAGCCCTCAGCATTAATTGTAGTAAGACTAAGGTTATGGCACTAGGATCGTCACCAGACCTGGAGGAAGACACTGATAAATGACAATCACATTGGGGGTGTAATGTTCTTTGATTCCTGGAGATACAAATACAGTACAACACACAAATTTAAGGGGTAGGAGGAAGAGCCCCACTCCGCCCTCCTAGGTATACCTTTTAACACACATAGAAATGGGGCTCCAAAAGTATGGTCGCTGAGAAGAAAAAAGAGGGGACAACTCACAAGTGTATTAATACTGCCCTCACCCACAGAAATGTGGCATGCCTCATCATAGGGCTGCTGACACACCCCCGTGCAGACCAACGCTGGAGGTGGAGCAATAGGGAGAGGGAAGATGCAACACAAAACAGAAAAAACGAAGTCCTACCTGGACCAGATTTATCCAGAACTGAAACACGCACTATATTTTCAGGGTCTAATCTATCAATGTGTTGTGTTGCCCGTGTGCCACGCAAAGGCGAGGCAACACTAAAGTAAGATTTATCAAGCCATGCAGGACCACGGAAGGTGACCTTGCGTAGCCTGATAAATCTGGAGTGACGCAACCCAGTGCAAAACGCTGCGTTGTGCAACTCTGCCCCTGAGAGGCGTTTCGTGAGTGGAACTTGGGTGTTCCCACCCATGAACCCATGCATTTTGGTGCATCCCCAGATTTATCAACACTGGTAAACATGGGAATGCGTCAAAATTCTACGCCTCCCAGGAGTAGGCCTGGGCGGAGTTCCGCAAGTGGCGGAGTGTGGTAGGTCGTGCTGTTTGCACTGATTTTTTACGTCAGGTGTTTGTCCCGCACTGTAAAATTAGCTCAAACGGCAGCAAGTGCAGCACAAGAAGGCGCGGCTTGTTTCTGCCGCTAGGGTAGATGTTCCACTCGAGCGACAGTTTTCGCAATGTTAACGGAAGGTTTCTCAACGCGAGCGGTCGTGATAATCTGCGCCCACCCGCATTGAGAAGTCTTGCTGGGAGGTGGTCTGGAGTAAGATTTTCTTCACTTACGCTCACCAACTTAACATAGGCAAGCAAGGAAAGAAATCTGCTCTGCGGAGTTTTGGGGAATTCTGCGTGCTGCACGGAGTAGGATAAACTCTGCAAGCTGGAGCAGAATTTCACACCCAGGCCTACCCAGGAGAGGTGCAAAGTCTAGAAATAGCTTTATTATTCCTCATTGTTTCCTCTTTTTAAGTGTGCTGGACACTGCAGCAAACTTAGAAAGAGAAAATTGCTGCTGAGGATTGTTTTTGTGCAGGAAGGTGTCCCTTCCTGCACAAAAACAAACCTGCCTGCAACACAGGCACCATTGCACAATAGTGCAAGGGTGCTTGTGGTGGCGCTAGGCAGCCAAAGGGCGCCAGCACAAGTACAGGACAGGAATGCGCTGTATAATGATAAATACAGCATATTCCTGTCCTTTAATGCAACACACCACAGCAAGGTGACTCGCTGTGCTGTGGAAAAGTTTAATAAATATTCCCCAAAGTTTAGAATGGTGAGTTTCCCCACTAGAGAATATCTGGTTAGGTGTTCAAGACTCCAAAGGTGGAAGTGAATGCAGTGATTATTTGACTGGCGCAAAGGAGAATATTGTGCAGTTTTTGCTTTTTTACACAAAATATATTACGGACTGCAAAAGATGGCAGCTACACACGTCGTGTGTGAAGGGAGTCTCCCTGAGCTCGGCTCAGTTTTTTCATCTGAAAAGCTATTTTCAACCTTACTATTCTACTATGTCAGACAGAAAAGAACATTTTAATTCCTGTAAGACCTGTGGGAAGAAGAGAGTTCATGTGGATGACCCACATAAGGAATGCTTTTACTGCTTTCATCCCAAGCACGAGGTAAAAGAATGCAAGATTTGTCGCACTTTCTCCTCAAATACTCTGAGGGTCAGGGAAGGGAGGCTACTCCTATGGCTTCAGAAAACAAAATCTCATAAAACATCTTCTGGAAAGGATAGTGACACCTCTTCTAGGTCTCACAAAAGGTCTAGATCCCATAAAGGGACATCAGAGGAGTCTAGAAAATCCTTGAGTACTTCTCATTAGCCACACATTTCCAAGAAAAAGGAGAAGCAAAAACATTTCTCCTCAGAAACATCCTTTCCTGGCCCATCAATGCCTTTTGACAAGTATAGGGAATGCCCTCATGTCCCCTCTGCTGATCCGACCATGAGGCATATATCTTCTTCCAAGTCCCTCTCGATGATGCCTTATCGTCGACACCAAGATCGTCGATGACTACAAGTACCACCATCTATCGTCAAGACCGTCAAATGCAAAAATGACGACAACTGCCTCCATCAGCTCTCCCATCTCGTCTACAAAGATTAAGGTGTCTATGAACTTCTTGTTGAGGCCCCCGTCAACAACGAGTCCGTCGTCGATATTACTGTTGATGATGGTCCCAGCAACGCTCCCGTTGACAACGGCCCGGAAGGCGTTGATCTCATCAACAATGCTCCGTTGATGGCAGTCTCATTGACTGCGGTCCCGTCAATGTCGTCGACCACAATGCCAAAGAAGGACGCTTACATCCCTCCGATGACGACACGGTTGTTGCAGTGGCGGCTTGCTGCCCAGAAGCAGGAAGCACCCAGGCTCCCCTGAGTCAATCACAACGCTGCTGACCTGCGTGGTGATTGATCTGAGCACCGTGGTTCGGCGATCATTCAGGGACTGGGAGCCTGGGCATGTTCTCTTCCAGACTGTAATGCAGCCGGTTTGGAGAATATGCAAAGTCCGCATGATGGTTTGGCCGGCCTAAGATGGCCGCCAAACTGTCAAGAACACTGATAACGGTGCATACCACTCCCCGTGGGTGCCTGTATCTTACTGACCCCACACCCAAGACTCCGGGATACAAATAAAACAATAATAAACCACAGTTTATTATACTTTTTTTATGCTGCTGGAAGGGAGGGGGGGGGTGATGCTCCTCCGCCATAGCAGAGGAGCCGCCGCTGACGATTAAGGTTCCTAAGGTCAGCAGAATCTTTCTACATCCTGAAGCCACCTCACCCAGCAAGGTCTCACTTCAGCGTCCAAGTCATCTGCTGGACATTGAGGAATCTGATGATGATGGCAGACTGTTTGGTTCAGCCCACAGCCCTTCAGAACTGAATGTTAAATGCCAGGAGAAAGATGAGGATTTTGAGGAGGAAGGGCATTACTATCAGTATTAATATCCTCCACGTCCAAGACATAATAAGCCTCACTGATATTATTCCCATCCTCCATCTACGCGGGATACTGCACATCTTCCTGCTTCCTTGATACAGGACCTCCAGGCGATGCTCACAGATTATCTGAAGCGTTTTCTGCATCCCCCTGAACAGCCACCACAACCAGTCACCCTTATTGCTCCAGCACCTCTCCCACCACCAGCTACACCTAGAATGACACCTGCCTCCCATGTAGCAGCACCACCGAGAGATGATGATGATGATGATGGATGATGATAGAGAAGAGGGTGAGATCCCTATCACATAGTCACCTTTGGATGAATGGGATGACTATGTTCTACCAACGCCATCCCCACCTCCGCAGCAACCTGCTGATTCACCTCCAGAAGATAACAGAGGTTTCCATAACCTCATGGTGAGGGCGGCTCTAGGAGAGTAGGATCTTTCTGGCATAGATACCCCCTCTTTTTGCCTGCTGTCAGTGTGTTTTGAATGTAGTTCACTGGGATCCTGCTAACCAGGAACCCAGTGGCAGTGCTCTCTCCTCCAAATTCCATGGTAAGTATTTTGTACACCCCACAATTGGCACACCAGGGTACCATTTTAAGTCCCTATTATATGGTACTGAGGTACCCAGGGCATTGGTACACCAGGGGTCACCTATGGGCTGCAGCATATGTAGCGCAGCACAGCAAGGTGATTTGCTGCATTGCACGACAATGTCATAAATATGTTCCAAGACTTATGAAGCCACTCAGGGCCACGAAAGTTGGCCTTGCGTGGCTTCATAAATGTCATTTCTGAGTTGCATCGCTCTTGCACCACGTTGCACTGTGTAAGAGTGACGCAAAGTGGCTTGTAAATACGCCTCCATATACATACATATATACATACATACATACGTACATACATGCACGCATACTGTGCCTCAGATTGCAGTGAACCAAAGACCAGGAGATGGTAATGAGGCAGGCTAGTGCTGCCTCTTTCCTGAAATTTAAAAAGTGATTTTTCCTACCCGTGATTGCATCATTTTTAACAGTTTTTGCTTGTGGATGTCACAGTTTAAAAACTGAAGTTTTTAACCTGCCAGTAATTGCATCATTTTTCACCGGTTTTGTTTAGAAACTTGTGGTTTTTACTTGCCAGTGACTGTTTCATTTAACCTGTTGAATAGTGGGATTTGCAGTCCAAAATTTGCTGTTTCTTCCTCACATTTCCTGTGACTACCTATTTTTCCCTCCTATTTTCTCCCTTGCTCTGTGCTCAGACCTGTATGGTAAGCAATCCACCCCCAGCTCCCATTTTGTGTTAGCAAGTGATTGAAACCAGATTCCCCCCCTTTCCACTTTAGCAACAGGGATACTTCACATCAGAGGTGAACAGAGGGTGCTCTGAGACAGCAGTAATCTGCTGTGAGCTGTTTAAGCTGTGTTTTTTAGGGATTGTGCACCCACTGTACAGAAACAAGGGAACCCAAGTAAGGTCTGCCTCTCTGAAGCCAGCATTTACTGTCTGTAACCCAGGAACACGGACCTTACACAACCCTATATCTGGAATTAAGAGCACGCGGCTGCGGTTCCCTCCCCCATTGGGATACTCAAGCCATCGTGCCTTCCCCTACAGTTCCCCTACACCTCTGATTGTATTTTTCTTGGTCTGGCTGTTCGCCATTCGTGCTCTCAGCTCCATATTTGTTACTATCCATGTGGGAGTTGCCAACATTTGTTACAGGAAATTAGACACAGGCATGCTTATTCTAAATGTCCTGATGATGATCCATTTATTGTATCTATGGATCGAAACGCCGTTGACACTCGATACACCTTATACACTGCTCTAAATTGTCATTTAATGTGTAAAGATGTTCTCTTGCAATTTGTTTGTTACATTGAAAATTGTGTGTTTAACAAACCTAGAGCTTTGCCTGAGCCTTTTGTGTTTTTCATTGTTTGTCCCTCTTGGTTTAGTTGGATACAGGCTTGTGTCCCACTTACAAATTGTCTTGTCTGTATTGTTCCTATTTGAATTTAAAATATTAAATATCTGACCTCTGTCCGGCTGGACAAGTTATATAAATATAGGACTGACTGGGTCTATCTTCATTTCCCCCCTTTTTTACTGTTGTTTCTCTAGGGACCACTGTTCTTAAAAACAAACCTGTATGTTAAGTAATGCACCCCAGCTCCCATTTTGTGTTAGCAAGTGAGTGAAACCAGATTCCCTCCCCCTTCCCCCTTAGCAACAGGGATATTCTACATCAGACAGTGAACAGAGGGTGCTCTGAGACAGCACTAATCTGCTGTGAGCTGTTTAAGCTGTGTTTTTTAGGGATTGTGCACTCATTTTTTGGCTGGGAGAGTGAATAAAGTTTTATACAAACAGTATTGTTAGAGGCCATAGTTTGTTAGGCCCTTACCTGCAGATATCCAAAGTGTGGATTGAGCCTGTCTGACTCCTATGAGAATCTGAATTGAGGAGCAGCTTCCGACTACCTGGGCAGGTAACCTTGCCTGTGGTCGCAGGGACCTTACATAGTCTGCTACTGGATGCTACATGTATGCACTGATGGGTGGTTGCACCTGGTGTTTCTATTGGGTTAGTGTTCTCATTGGTTGGGTATCTGAGGGTTCTGATTGGTTTCTGGGTCAGTGATTCTATTGATGCAAGGCTTAGGGTTAGTGATTTAATTGGTGGATAGGTTTAGGGTTTCAGATAGGTTCCTGGCGCTGAGGTTTCTATTGGACGTCGGGTTTAGGGTTTCCTATGTGACTGGCTGCTGGGACTAAGGTTGGGACTACAGCAAGGGTTACGCATTCTATTGGACATAGGGCTTAGGGTTTCCTGTGTGATTGGTTGCTGTGGAATAGGGTTGGGACCACTGTTCCCACTAACCTGCGCGCGTGGGCGCGCGCCCACGATGGTCACCCGGAGCGCGCAGTGTACTGCATTTAGCGCGCACACTGTCATCCCTACAAGACCCTTCGCGCCGCCGCTTTTTAAACGTGAGCGGCGCGAAATCCGGGCGTGAGGCAGGGGAAGAGATATGGTGCTTGCAGGCGTGCAAAGCCCATTGTGCTTAAAGGGCTTCTGCTTCAGCCCCCCACACCCACGTCGTGTGTCAGCCCGGCTGAGCCAGCTTCCCGGGCACCCAACAGCCGCACCGAGTACTTCACGGGTCTTTAAAAGACCATTTGCATGTCAATGAGCTTTGTCGTTTTCGGATAAGACCTGTATTTTGGACTCCTCTTCCCAATAGTCCCCGGACTACCAAAAGCACTTCGGCCCTCATTTGCACTCTGACAAAGTCACTTCTACTTCCTTTTTTTTCCTTTTTTTTTTGTTGCACATTTATATAGCGCAAACTCGAGCCGAAGGTATTGGAGCGCTTTATATGAGCACGGGTTACATTACACATTCAGGCAAGGGGAGAGGTGCTCGAAGGTGACAGAGGGAGGGGCTGCAGCTTCAGGCGCAGGGGATCTATTCACATGCAAACAGCCCTGAATGCGTCATGTCTGTGCAATTTAGAGGGGCCTCACACATTCCCTTCCTGCCCAGGGCCCCAAACATCCTAGAACCGTCCCTGATTACCCCGAGGCAGCACGTGGTTCTCTTCACAGAGCTTAATTACTGTCACTAAATTGTAAGCAAACCTCGGTTCTTCAAACATGCAGTCTATAATGTAATAAAATAAAGAAATGGCACAATCGCACCCACACTGATTACAATGTATGGAGGACAATCAGTTAAATCAGTTCTCTTGGAGTATCTCCTTTAAGTACTGTACATCACAGTGGGGGGTGGCAAAATTAACATTTTGGAAAGAGAGCCTGTCTTCTCGTTGTCTTGTCCAGGAGGGGGTGAGGAGCCCTACCCCACCCTGGCAGAGATCAAGATGATAGTAGAATACTGCATGCCCACCCCTGTGCCCACCCTGGTGGATCCTGTTCCCCCTCCTGTGATGGCTTCTGCCCCCACCCCCAGTGATGGCTCCTGTCCCCCCCCATGTGGTGGCTCCTGCCCCCCCCCCACCTGTGATGGCTCCTGTCCCCCCTGTGGTGCATCCTGTCTCCGCCCTGGGTGGCTTCTGTCCCAGTCCTGGAATGGCTCCTGCAGCGAGGGTGAAGTTCTTGATGGGCCTCTTCTCAAAAAGGTTCAGCTCAAAATTAATATGAAAAGGTGGGCGAGTGAGTAAGTGAAGGAATGGGTGGATGGCTGGATGAATTAGTGAAAGGGTGAATGGATGAATGAAAGATTGAATAGATGGATAATGAGAGAGGATGGATGGATGAGTGAGTGGAAGGATTGATAAGAGAAAAGGTAAATAGCTGGATGTATGGGTGGAAGGGTAGCTGGATGGGTAAAAGGGTAGCTGGATGGGTAAAAGGGTGGATGGATAAGTGAAAGGATGGATGAGTGAAAAGGAGGATGATGAGTGAGTGGTTGGATGGAGTGAAATGATGGATGGGTGGATTGATGAATTGATAAGTGGAAGGGTGAATGGATGGACGGATGAGTGAAAGGGTGGATGTAAGGATGGATGAGTGAGTGAAAGGGCGGGTAGATGGACAAAAGGATGAATAGATGAGTGAAGGAGTGAAAGGATAAATGGATGAGTGATAGGGACAATGGATGGATTCATGAGTGGATGAGTTGATGGATAGGTGGGCGGATGGAAGGAAGGATGGCTAAGTGAAAGGGTCGATGGATAGAGAAAGGGATGATGGATGGATGACTGAAATGGTGGATGGGTGGAAGGATGAGTGACTGGGTGGATGGATGGATGAGTAACTGAAATGGGTAGAAGAGTGGATGGATGAGTGTACAGGTGGATGGATGGATGGATAATGGATAGATGAGTGAAAGGATGGATGAAGGGATGGATGAGTGAAATGATAGATGGAAGGCTACATGATGGATAGGTTTGCAAATGGTTGAATATGTTTGGATATGACTGGGCTTACTTATATACTATTGCGCGGCCACCTCTGATGTGTCTGTAAAACTTACCTATTGTCCAGAAGTTTTGTCCTGAATTTTGACCTCCTGTCCTGAATTTGTGTCCTGAATTTGCACCAATGCCAGTTGGTCACCCTATGGCAGAGGTCACGGACAAAGTCGGTTCAACAAGAGAAATGTACTATTGCAGTTGTGCCAAAATATAAATGATGCTCTCCATACCGTCCACTTACGAGACATTCTCACATGACCAGTTCCAAGGCTTCTTGATCCTATTCCGCTCTAAGGTGGCCGGAAGTCGTATGAGGGTCTGTAGAGTGAAGCAGCTGGGGTTCACACAAACAACTCACATTTTAACTTATTTTTCCACTGCCTCGATGTCATAAGGATTGACTTGAAACCGAAACTGCCCTTTCAAATAAAAAGAACTTACAACATCCAAACCGAAAACTAGATAGCAGGATCGTAGCTGCTTTCTGTTTTAAAAAGAAAACTGTGCCAAATGAGGAGTAGCTCTGACCCCTGCTTAACGTAAGCTTTTGGCACTGGTGACTGAGGATATATTTTAATGCACTTTGGCACAGCAAATAGGTTTGGCTTACGAATAGAGTGAAGTCACAGAGGGGCCTGGCAGAATATGCACGCACAAACACAGATCCCCAAGCACAAAGAGATAAAGATGCAAGCAGACAAATGGACATCTAGGCATACCAAGACGTGCATCAGAGCAAACAGACAACACATATGCACCTACAGACAACAGTACAAAGGCACACATACAGTCTCAGATATACAGGAAGAGGAATGCACGACTGTGTGAGTAGAGAGTAGATGGATACGTGTGCAACTGTGAATGCACACATGATTTAATGTATACACATGGGTGCATGAATGGATTAACAAATATACATTTGTTGTTTATGCCTTGTTTTTTGGCTTACAACGTATTGGATTAGTTTTACTATGATGCGATTTTGCAATTGTTTGCATTGTAAGAGCAGAGAACAAAGATGCTGGCACTTTTTCTGTGGATTACGTTTTACTAAGATATATGCTTAAGAAGCAGGTTCTAAACTTCAGTCTCCTTTAAGAACATTCGGCAGTGAAAATATCAAACAAAACATTTGAATTATTCACTACACGCCTTTACGGAAAGCAACTCTGAAACACATTCAGGCAATTACAAAATGTGTGCCCCTATCCTGGTATCTGTGTAGAAACAACCCCTTTTTTAATCATAGATCAATGGCATCTAGAGTATGTACATAATGCCTTGTTAGCCAACCAACGACCACAAAACGTATAATTATATAGAACAACCCTCAGACACTTATAGTGACGCATGCAGAAAAGTAGCACAGGAAGGGAGACCAAAAAAGCTCATTCGATAATTATTGCTCCTGTTTAGACAGAGTAGTGCACAGTGACAGAAAATAAACCTGATTGGCACATAAAAGATCAAGGTCCACTTAGGGAGGCTATTTTCTTAACTGTCATAACCCTGCCTGGACTTTAGCTTTTGTTTTATTCTTGAAACACCAAGACTGACGAGCTCTGCTCAAACTTCATGTTTTTGTTCTCACTACTTACACTTGAGATTTTTAGCTGGTCATAAACCTTCTCACTAAAAGAAACTTTTTCATGTGCTACTTCTGAGGCTCTCTCTTTAACCTTAAAAACATGTTCCCTCTGACGTAGTACTTCTATAAAACACACACACAAATACACTCAACAACTCACAGATTTGCATTTCTTCTAGATACATAAAAGCCTTGTTCAAGAATAATGTGTTAAGTGCTGCTAGATACCCCAGTGTAGGACATTATCCAGAAAATGAAGCAAATGCAGAGGATAAAAATACTCTAAATGCTGTGTTCCACCTCCACCAGATACATGTGTGGAAATGCACTCTTTTTTCACTTTTTTAAGCAAAGGTTTGGAGTGATATTTGGCGCTGCACCACATACGCTGTCTGGATTCCGGCGCACATAGCCTTAGTTGCAGCGCACAGAAACCTTATACTGCCGCACACAGAGGAAAAAAATTAGAGGGAACATTGGTTGGGACTAGGGTTTTCTATTGAACGTAGGGTTTAGTTCCTGATTGATAGCTTGGACTAGGGCATTGATTGGTTGTAAGGTCTTGGTCTCCTATTGGACTTAGGATTTAGGGCTAGTGTGATGATAGGTTAGGGTTAGAGTTCCCATTGGCTGAAGGGGTCACCTGATTACGAGGGCTATAGAAGGCCAGGGCTTAGGGCATCTCAGCCTGGGCGTCGCGGCTAAGGGTGGAGAGAACAATGGTGAGTGCCTGTTTGAGCCTGTTGGGGACTTGGGACAGAAATGCTGCCCAAATGTATATGCACCAGCATCCACCCTACACCACCCACACCCACAACCATATTAACACACTCACACCAAATGTACTCCACTTATTTACTACAAACCAACCCCATGCACAATGCAATGTCTCAGCACCCACTACTAAACCACACAAACCACACCTATACATCCTTCTATCCCAGCTACCACACATTTCCACCATCACCTACAAACAGTACACAACTCTATGATTAACACAACCCAATTTCACACCACACTGAACTATATCCCAACCAGACACACACTCCATGCTCTAATTATACCTAACAGACCTCTTTTTGTCACTAACAAACCCATACTCATCCTTCCATCATTTCTCCAACAAACACCTCCCTCTTCTTTCAACCACAATAAGACAAACACACAACACGTACACTCCGCTGCACCACACATATTACCTCTTGCAGCAACAAGTCTAAGACAAACACTCATAGCTCTACTCCATCCTCTCTTACACACAACATACACTCTACTCACAAACACATCACCACCCCCTTTTCCTTACCACTTCCTCTCACAAACAATACTATACGAACACATCCATCTCATAAAACAAAATACATCAGCATATCCTTTCACTACTCCTCAAAAACAAAACATATCACGCACACCAGCACAACAAAATCTCTCAAGCGCAACACCTCACAATAATTACCATCACAAACTACAAACATACACCCACCTTTCAAATTACACAAATGAGCAAACTCCAATACCAAGATTTCTCTCTTCCACCGCACCCAACACATATACAGCATCACAGCAACTCTTTTAACTGCCTCTCATCCATTGGACTATTTAGGACCTTACTACATGACCCACACGCTGCACCGCCTCCCCTGACTCATACACCTTCCACCCTAAACATACGCAAACAAAATAAGCAACGTGCCACACCTCACAACTTGGCTTCTCCATGTCTACTGAACAACAAGGTTACACTACAAAAACAACACAGCACACCAGCTCACTCTCCACATGCAGACCCATCAAAATGCCTTCTTAGCCTGCTGGACGAAGAACACGATACAGATAAGCTACACGATTGCTATCCACACATACCTAATACCAACACTAAGGACACACCATCTACAAGCCCACAAAATACTGCTCACTCCTCTGCAAAACAAAGTCACACTATCGCCAAAGCACATTCTCTAAACTGTCTACTAATAAATGCTTGATCGCTCTCTAAGAACAAAAACATCCACGACCTTCTCACTGATGCAAAACCAGACATACTATTCATAACTGAATCATGGTTGGGAGATGATATGGCTCCAATCCTGCATGAAGCCGTTCCTCTAGGCTATCAATCGCCCAAAATCATATAGGAAAAAAAGGAGGTGGCTTAGCCTTGTTCAGACAAATATTACATATCACTAAAGTTGACAACGTCTCCATAAAAAATTGTGAGGCCCTTTTCATCAGATGCAATCCTACACCATATTCCTCCTGTAACTTCCTGCTCCTTTACAGACCTCCACCTAGCAAGGCAACAGTCCCAGACACGCTTCTAGACATGGTTTCAAACCTGATAACACTACACTCCAACCTATGCATTCTAGTGAACCTCAACATTTGGTTTGGCAAACCCAATATGCCCCATCCAAAAACAATCATCACTGGCTTAGATGCATTGAACTGGCCTCAGATCGTCTACAAACCCACACACATCGCTGGACACATTCTAGATGTCATTTTTGCTAATACAGAACTAGTTACCTTTCGAACTATAGCTCCAGTCGCATGGTCAGACCACCATTTGCTTGCCTTCCAACATAAAACAACACCAAGCGATGCACCTAAAACCACCTTACATGCATCCACCTATCGACCGCGGAACAAACTAAATTTTGAACACTTAGAAAACACAGCTTACATCCAGTACATATCTAGACACAATAAATTCAAATAAAAACTATGAGTGGCTACAGGAAGCTTTTGATATCCTGGTACCACTCAAAACGACACAACAGAACAAAAGAAAACAAGCACCTTGGAGATACAGAGATAAAGCAACGAATTAAAAAGCTGCAACACGCCCGGCTCAAAACAAACTCCACTCAAGACAAAATTCTCCTACAGAAAATAAACAGATTACACAAGTCAGCTATCAAATAAGCAAGGAAAAAGACTATTCAGACAGAATTAAAAATGTTAAATGTGCAAATAAAGAATTCTGTAAAATTCTCAATGAATTTTTTCATAAACCAAATTGCTTAGCAGCAGCTCATCCCATTACTCAAGAGTTTACAGACAATTTGGCAAATCATTACACGGACAAAGCAGACACGTTGGACCCACACTTAAAACACAGACAAAGCGTCAGCATTAACCCTTTTACAAAGCTACAATCCAAGAATACCCTAACCCAGCCTTCCAACACATTTCACACATTGAATTTATGGACCTGGTCAAAGCAAGCAGGCCTGCCGGCAGCCCTTCTGACCCGTGTCCACCACAAATCTTCAAGACAATTCATCTAACAACCTCAGCTGCCAACCCAGTAAGGAGAATCACTAACAACTCCTTAACTTCTGGAATATTTCCAGAAGAACTCAAAAAGTCATACATATGCTCATTACTGAAGAAAACAAACTTGGACCTGCTGAACCCTGACAACTACAGACTGATTTCAAATGGACCTTTCCTTGGCATACTGATAGAAAGAGCAGCGTTCGTCCAGATGTCACAGTTCATTGAAGAGAATTCCATACTTTCAGACTTCCAAATGGGAGTCCGTCCAGGAAGAGGCACATAATCTGCCCTGCTTGCCATCTGGGATGACCTGAAGAACACAGTTGACTGCAACATGGTTTCTGCGCTACTTCTCTTGGACCTCTTGACTGTCTTTGACACGGTTGACCATGACACTCCTCAATACAGAGACTCTACGACACACCATGATACAAAGACTCTACGAAGCTGGCATAGAGGGGACTACTCTAGATTGGATCGTGTCCTAACTTCGCAACACAACTAATGTCATCCATACCCCACCTTTATCGTCCAAACCGTACTTCAGAAAAGCAGGGGTCCCTCAAGGCTCCATCATCTCGCCTATGCTTTTCAACATCTACATGAAGTTATTACCGCCACTGATCAATCAATTTCACCTCACGTGCTATAACTGTGCAGATGACCCGCAAATACTCCTTCAACTGCAATGCTCCAAAGACATTGGAAACTTGCCAATTTTCAGTTGTCTCAGAGCCGTGGATCAATGGATGACATGGAGCCATCTCACATTGAATGCTTCCAAAACAGAAATACTCATGTGTGGCAATTGGAAACATCATAACCAGGTCGCCGCGTGGCCTGATGTTCTGGGAACACCACCTAAAATATCGAAGGAAGTAAGAAAGCTCGGAATGACCATGGACTCCAAGCTTCGATGAATGCCACAGTGGACAAACTAACAAGATCGAGCTTTTTTAGTATAAAAACTCTGTGACGAATCTTCCCCCATTTGGGATTTCCACACAATATCCGTTCTACCATCTCCCTTGTTCTGTCCAAACTCGATTACACCAATAGCCTCTACCCAGGATCACCTTTAACATTCATGAAAAGACTACAATGGATTCCGAACTGGGCTGCCTGACTACTCTAGCATATCAAACCGCGAGACCTCATCTCACCTGCCTTGAAAGCCCTGCATTGGTTACCTGTTGCCAGAAGATCCACGTTCAAGCTGCTTTGTATCACTCAAAAAGCGATACATGGAACTGGACCGCTCTTCATCAGGAATAAAATAACCAAACACATTTAACAAAGGAACCTCCGCTCTAGAGTGGCACCTAGCCTGAAAATCCCAAGATACAAGAAAAAAACCATGGGTGGCACATCCTTCTCTTTTCAAGCAGCCAAACTATGGATCTCTTTACCCCCAACATATGATGCACGGATAACCACCCTATATTCAGAAAAATACTCAAGAATTGGCTCTTCCCCACACACATAACCACCACAGGCAAACAGTTAAAAATATACAGCAGATCTCTGTATATAAGCATGTATTTGTACTATAGATATGTACCTATATATGTGTATTACTATGTATAAATATGTAGAATAATTATGTTTAAAAAATATTATGTATTATATATTTTTATTTAGATATTCATTCGTTCTGTTGAACAAATGTACATATTACTGATAGTTACATTATTCTGTTTTTAACATGTATATAAGTGACCGCATAAATAAGTAAATCTTTTTATCATAAGTATTTATCTACACTTGCTTCACTATTGATCTACAAAAATTAAATATGAACAAATAAAACTAAATTAAAGTACGACAACACTTGAAAGCCAGAGTTTATTTAAAGAATCTTTAATCTACATATGCCACCTTCCTTTATGCATCTAAATACCTTCCATGGACTTGTGGATCTATATATGTATTCCTTTTAATTATTTATTTCTTTTCCTCTAATTCAGCATATCCAACGCGCTGCCCTATTTCTCACCCAATACCTCTATCAATATATCCATTACCTCCACTTTCTCATTCATTCCAAACCCTATACCACTACTATGATCCTCAAAATAACCCTTCCCTACTCCACCCCTCCTTACATCATCTCATACCTCTTTTTACTATTCTGATCCCCAAAACAAACCTTTCTAAACCCTCCCTCTGACTCTTCCCCCCTCCACCTCCCTTTTGCTCATACTCCTCCACCTCCATTTTACTCATCCCAAGCCTCTTCCTCCTGCTATGAGCTCCAAAACAAACAAAAACAATTCTAAATCCTTCCCCTCTATCCCTCCACTATCCTTCTCAATCCCATAAACTGACTAACACATCCACCGCTCAAATTACTTTCATATTTCACTTTACTATTTCACCACTAATCCTTTATGGGTTCCGGAGTAGCGTGCTACTTACCCAAAGAGCGCTTCAACACCCCATCAGGGGTAGCAAGAACTATATAAATGCAACCCTTTTCCCTCTTCTACCCCTCCACTATGCTTTTCAATCCAAATAACAGACTAACACACCCACCACTCAAACTACTTTCATATTTCACTATATTCATTCACCACTTATCCTTTATGGGTTCTGGAGTAGCGTGCTACTAGCTGAAAAAGCACTTCGACGCCTCGTCAGGGGTAGTAAGCACTATACAAATGCAATTACAATATAATATACATGCATGCCTGCATACCAACATACACACATACATAAATGCAGACATGCATATATACATACATACCCACATATATTCAAGCCACATACATACAATCATGGATATACACATGCATATATATATATATACGCAGACATACATACTAGCAACATATATACAATCAAGGATATACACATGCATATATATATGCGCAGACATACATACTAGCAACATATATACAATCAAGCATAGGCACATGCACACATTTATGCATACATACATATTTACATACATACATACCCATATACATACATACACAGGTAAACAGGCCTTCTAAAGATGCTCCTCCGAAGCTGGTGCACACGTGTAGTTGGGTAGATCTTGTGTTTCTCATCACTACAGATACAACCACATACACTCGTCACCACCACACTTTCAGAGCTGAATGGTCGTTGTGCATCATATACATACATACATACATGACTACTTGGGGAATGACGATTTCTAACCTCATTACAATGTTCTGCTGAAGATTCTAACCATATCCTGATATGCATTTGGAGTTCATGGGGCATATTTAGGAAATAATCATGCAACGCACCAATCCACCTTGCTGCGCTGCGTGATAGGGAAAGGGCAGGAATGTACCATATTGAACATAATATAGCGCTGTCCTGTCTTTTCCCAGCGCTGGAGCACAATGTGCTGCCTAGCACCAACGCAGGCGCCCTTGTATGATGGTGCAAGGTGGCTGCGTTGTAAGCAGGGTTGTTTTGGTGCAGGAAGGGACACTTTCCTGTACAAAAACAATCCTGAGAGGCATTCTCCTCATTCTATGTGTGCTGAGAACACATATCAGGTGCCAATAACTCTCTCTCTGTTGCTTTTCAGGTGTGATCTTGTTCACTGTGGACAATCAGGGCGTCTGCCGTGCGGGCCAGCCCCCACCAACTTATGACTACAATTACACTTCCAACGCTCGGGTTGTGGGGAATCTGAGCGGTGTAAGCCAAGTGTTCTTCAGCCCAGAGGGTCTTCTGTATGTCGTGAGAGGTTCTGAGCTATATAGCGGTCCCATGCCTTCAGACCCATCCAAGAACTGGTTCCAAGGTCCTGGAAGGCGCGTAGGGAAAGCAGGCTGGGGAAGATTCAAGCGCCTTTTCTTTCACCCCAATGGAGATCTTTATGCCGTCACTAATGCGGGTGAGCTCTACGCAGGCCCCCCGCCGACCAATGAAGACCAGGTTTGGAAGGACACACTAGGTAAAAAAGTTGGTAATGGCGTATGGGATGGATTTCTCGCTCTCTTCTTCGACCCCCAAGGGATCCTGCACGCAGTGACTGCTGGGGATAGATTTGTAAAAGGAAGTCCTCCAACAAATGCAGATGACAACTGGATTGGAAGAAGCGAGGCCATCGGACCCGCTGGATGGATTAATTTAAGCCGATTTATGTCCTTTACTCCTGACGGCAACCTTTGGTGTGTCTCCAAGTCAGACGGGAAGATCTACAGGGCCTCTCCGCCAACCTGGGGCGACAACTGGATTGGAAGAGCCCAAAATCTGGGCGTGAGCTACTTCTTCAAATTCATGGCCTTCGCAAGGAAGTGACGAGAAGAAGAGCCCCACACCCTTGTCTACGTAAGTATGACGTCATGTCCTCGCCCATCTCTAACACTTTCCACAGAAGCTCTTAGTTCAGCTTTGCCTTTGAGTTATTCACTCTTCTTTCCTACAGGGATTTTTCAAAATGCACAGATGCGAATTGGGTGAGGATGTGGTCCGTTGGCTAGAGCTGCCGACTTTGGTGCTGGAACCCAGGGTTCGAGCCTTGAGGTCGCGTCCACATTCTGTGACTCTGGGCAAATCACTTAATCTCCCCGTGCCTGAATGTGTAATGTAAATACGGTGCTCATGTAAAGCACTCCAATAACTTCGGGTCGAGTTTGCGCTATATAAATATGCAAATAAAAAAATATTTCATCGTAGCCAACACACTCCATCCATCTTCGGTTCTCAAACATCACCGTTTCCTCCTAATGAGTAACAAGTCTCGCTTTTTACAAGCACCCCTTCGCACATTAATGGCAGCTGATTGGGGAATAGGTTGAGATGTTGGCAGGGGTGCCAGACCTTGGGTGACAGTTTCTCTTACAAGGCAGGAGCAGTATGTCCTTAAAACAGCACAGTCTTTATCTTTTGATTTTCAGAAATAAAACACCAAAGCAGGGTTTACTTTATAACACTAGACAAAGATGTCCTAGATGAGTTGGGGGTATCCTAGTCTGCGACAACTAAGTCTTGAATTACGGACATTCGATGATCTATCAAGGGTGGGAGCCCCTCCCTAAGTGACTGATGCAACAAGAACGATTGGTGGACAGAATGTTGAACAATGTCAGCATCCTGGGACCAGTTTCGGGGTTTCACCCCTCAACAGCCAGGCTAGCTTGACTCCAGTGGCATGGAGAACACGGAACAACGTCTGGGCATACCCTTCCCACTCGGGGTGACAAATGCAAAAACAACAGTTGATGGACAGAATGCAGAACAATGTCATACATTCACCCCAGTATAGAGATCTGGGCCTAAATCCATTGTTTTTTTGCTCAGCATGCCATTCCAGTTTGGACCCAGCCATATGCAAATCAGTCTTGACCCTGCGCCCAATGGGAACAGTCCAGCCCGAACTGCCAGGCCAGGTCCTCCCTGGACTGGAAACAAGCATCCTAGGACCGGGTTTGGGGTTTCACCCCTCTTCAGCCAGGATAGCTTGACTCCAGTGGCATGGAGAGCGCGGGACTCACGTCTGAGCATACCCGTCCCACTCGGGGTGACAAATGCAAAAACAACAATTGATGGACAGAATGCAGAACAATGTCAAACATTCACCCCCGTACAGAGATGAATGTTTGCATTGTTAAGCATTCCATCCACCATTTGTTCCTTTTGTTTTTGTTGCCCTAAGTGGGAAGGGTATGTACAGACGTGGGTCCCGTGCTAACTGTGCCACTTGATTCAAGCTAGCCTAGCTGAGGCCCCAAAACAAGTCCCAGGATGCTTGTTTCCAGTCCAGGGTGGACCTTGCTTCGCAGGTTGGACTGGACTGTTCCCATGAGGCACAGGGTGAAGACTGATTTGCATATGGCTAGGTTCAAACTGGAATGGCATGGTGAGCAAAAGAACGATGGATTAAACCCAGATCCTTGTGACTGGGGGTGGTTGTTGGCATTGCTCAGGATTCCGTCTATCATTTGTTCCTTTTACTTTTGTCTCCCTAAGTGAGGCGGCCTGTAACATGCTGTGGAGGAGCCGGTCTTCCAGGAGCTAGAAAACTAGCACATGATTTCCAACAACTGAGCCAGCTAAGGCTGCGCTGCCAGAAACTGAGCAGCCTTCAGGGTGAAGAAACCATGATTGGGGCTTTCCGTTACCACCCCACTGCAAATAAAGCCCTTTTTATTGAGTAGAACCATCTAACTAAATATTAGGTGCAGGTGCTCAAATTAGTTTAGGAGGCCACACCCATGTTCCCGGCTCCGCCCACTTCCTTCAGAGGCTCCACCCACTTCATTTATTGGTCCCACCCACATCCACAAGCCAATTGCTCTTTTAAAATTTTCAAAACTCAAGGCCCTCCTTCTCGAGGCTAGGTGATATCCATTTCTGATGGTAACAAACATAGCAGTCGAATTTGGGATGACAAGTAATGCAGCAAGTTCTGAATTCCCAATGCCTTCTACTCTGGTATCCCACAAGTTTAAATCTGGCGAAATGTTCAATTGGGAAACTGCGGAAAAATAAGGAATTAGCCTGGCAATTGGTTGTGGTTACTGATTCCTGCAGTAAGTCCCTCAATTTGTAAGGGCACTGTCGGGATCCCAGTGCGGGACATTGTGATATTCCTGCATCCAGGAAATACTGATATCAATGGTATCCAGCTCAAACCCCATTCATTACTATGAGCACCAAAAGTGCTGTTTTATGAAAAGAAAAAATATGGAGGAAAGGTCTACATAAATGTATGGAGTAGTGCACATTTTTACTAATACATTGCATTTGCAGAACGCCCAATATCCACAAGGCTTATCTGTCTTAGCAAACCTCTGCTTCCCCGAAATGTATGAATTCTAGCTTTGCACATACGATTTATCGACAATTCCATATTTTTGGAGTTGCAAAATTACAGACAAACTTTTCTGGCAAGTTTACTCATTATGCATAACAAGAGTAACCATAAGGCAATAACAAGTCAAAGTCGGGCAGAAGACTGCATCTTTTGCAAATTACACTCATTTTTGCTTTTTCTTCTTATGCAAAATAATCTCCCATGTAGATTAAAGGCTTCTTCTATACATTCTGAAAATCGGAAGGGGATTGATTCTTTCACAAACCCAATTTGCTAACTATGTCAGCATTCTTTTTATATCAGTAAATACATAAATTAGAAATGATCGCAGATAATGGAAAGCATTTTGGCTTTGCCGTTATTTACCCCATTCCAAAATGACATCCCAGTTGCCTTATTGTGAAAACACTTTTATTTCCACTTTTATTTCCACTCCAATGCAAAGCAACAGAGGAAAATCCACCCACAGGGTGGATCTTTTCCAGGTCATTCGTAGGTTTAGGGTGTGAAAAATCCTAAAATTAAGCTTCTGTAAATAAGGATGTTGAAAAATGATTCTGTAATCCAACGTTTTGCAGCTGCAATTTTTGGGGGATTTAGTACCGTTGGGCCCGATTCACAGAACTAATTTAAGACAAAATCCTAAACTTACTACCATTTTCGTATTCACAGAAGGCACTTACTTACTTCGGTATTCACAGAAGTTAGGAGTCCTAACTTTAGGACTTCTAAATGCCTTCTGTGAATACCGAAAGTCTTAAAATTAGGATTTATCTCAGTTTAGGAGTCCTAACTTTACTACTACTAAACTGAGAAAAATCATAATTTTAAGACTTTCGGTATTCACAGAAGGCATTTAGGAGTCCTAAAGTTAGGAGTCCTAACTATACTACTACTAAACTGAGAAAAATCCTAATTTTAAGACTTTCGGTATTCACAGAAGACATTTAGGAGTCCTAAAGTTAGGACTCCTAACTTCTGTGAATACCGAAATGAGTAAGTGCCTTCTGTGAATACCAAAATGGTAGCAAGTTTAGGATTTTGTCTTAAGTTAGTTCTGTGAATCGGACCCCAAGTGACTGGGCTGAGACCAGCATCAGTCTCTGACCAGGAACACTGCTCAGTACAATATTCCAGCAGTGCTAAGTATCCAGTCAGTAGGGGTGACTTTTCTAAAAATGGTTTCATGCTTACTTGGTTTTCTAAATCTTTACATAGAAAAATCCCTTTGTTAGAGTTCCGCTATATATCTCTTACCAGGTTCTTGATAGTAATTTAATGTTTGTGATGTTTCCTAATCACATTGTTTCTCTGCAGGTTTTGCATTGATATTTCCCCCTTATCTCAAATGTAAGGTTATTATCTACCTATGATGTCTTTTAAATTCCAAGGGTCATACAATTCCTTCCGAACAAGTCAAGCAATAACCTGCACATTCTACCTACGCAAGTGGAGTCGGAAATTTGCAAAGATGCTAAAGTTAAAAAAACCAAATGGAAAATCCTGCAGAGTATTTACGGGAGAATTCTAGTTTTTTGCCCCTTAAAAAATGACTACCCCCTCTGAACTCTTCAGTTTGTCACTACACTATTACAGAACCATGCCAGACAGAAATTATCATTTCGTGTAGACAAAGATTTTGGGAGGCTTAGTGCGAGCAGGATGCAATCTGCTTTAACATGTTATTTCACTAAAAAACAAACTGACCGAGACGGAGTGCAGAGCAGCACGTGCACTATGAGACTCAAGCGCAGCCTGCCCTCTGGCAACCATCGTCCGCTTTTACATGGCAATAAATCTGAAAGGCAGGCCGAGCCCTCAGCACAGGAGACAAGAGATTAAAAGAACGTGCCTAAATGCCAGAAAGTTATTTATTTTTGGTTAGTGCAGCTCTTTTGCTTTAATAAAGCAAGTACATTCAATATACAAAAACAAAAATGATACCTGTATTGATTGCGGGTGCCGGCGCCCAAAACATTTATTGGCACTTAGGCAGTCCTGCACACTTCCAGCCTGGCGGGCCCCAGCTCAGCCAAGAGCCCGCCCTCAGCCATTCTTCAAAGCAAATGAAACAACATTCTTTGAAAGCAGGCGTGATCTGCTCACGACTTGACATCACTAACATGATGAGGATGCTCTTCAAGAATGCCTGGAAAAGGGTGGGACTTCCTCTGAGACATACCAGGCAGCAGCCACAGAAGAGCAGCGCAGGAAATTATTTTAATAATTACCGGGCGATGGCTGATCTGCTGGAAGAGAAAAATCGGAAAGACCTGGCCCGGTAAAATAAGTGCCGGTGCTGAGCACCGGAAAGCTCCGGCACAAATTAAGCACTGGCCACAAGCACCAACCATTCATTACACATAGGGGTCCACCTGGGCCTTCTGGCACAAGCCTAGTTCTGTGAAGCACGGGGAGGTCATGCAGTCTCTTGACCTGTTCCCGAATCTTCTCATAAATGTCTATCTGGCCTAGTCAATTCCTTTCTCTCCTATAAACAGAAAATATCTTACCTCAGCACTCTCAAAGTTTAACTTTCTATTTTTTGTGGCGGTAAGCCTAAAAGATAGACCCAATACTTAATGTGACTACTCACAGGAAACACTAGTCTGGAAGCATACATTCAACAAAGATCTGTTTTAATGTTAAGTGACCAAATACACTGTGTTTCACTAGAAATAAGAGATCATGTCTAGGACAGTAGTGTAGTTTAAGCTAGCACAGTCCTGATGGTTATTCTGAACAACAGAGGTACAGTTGGCATGTGGAGGTCCTGTTCTTAGAGCCTCCTTGGTGATGGCAGATGATGGCACCAGACACCTGTTTCGTTACTTCTGTAACTTCCTCAAGGCTGCAAATGATGTAAAAAAGAATAGCCACCACAAAATCAAAACAAAAAAATATACAAACTAAGAGGTGATGCGCTGAGACAAAAGAAAAGCAAGGCAGCAGCTTTCATTTAAGGCACAACTGCTCCTTGTAAAAGACACCATTGATGACGTAACTCATCATTAGGCCTGGGCGGTAAATTCCGTTCCGCTCACGGAATTTGCAGAATTTGGGTCATTTCGTGTTCCGCGGAGAACACGGAATTGCCAAAAATTCCGCGATCCGCGGCTTCGGGGACTTTTTTGCTTGTTCGCACTTTCAAAATGCGTGTTCGTGAGATTTTTCCCCCAAACATGCAAACCGCGTTTGTGAACAGGAAAAACCATCATGAACAAGCAATTCCGTGCGTTTCGCGGAATTTCTGCGTGCTTGTGGAGATTTTTTTACCGTTTCGCAGAGCTTTATGTAGCGCAACTACGCAAATTCCGCCCACCCCTACGAGTCATCATACGTGGTAACCTAACGAGTGTTAGACCTGGCACCATTGGCGTGGGTCACCCTTCCATTTTTGTCTGTGCCTCAATGTGTTTTGTGTTGGTGTTAGCTGCTCGGGGCACTGTGCCACTGCCAACCAGTGCCACAGTGCAAGTGCTCCCTATGGTAAAATGTATTATGTGAATTGACTTCCACGTTTGGTTTATTTGGTTTACTATCAGTCCCTAGTAGAGTGCACCAGGGGTGCCAAGGGCTTGTATATCCAAATGCTGCTAGTGGGCTTGCAGCACTGGTTGTGCCACCCACCGAAGCAGCGGGGTAAAATGTGTCTAGGGTCTGCCACTGCAGAACCTGCGCGCGGTCTGGTACCGTCGCGCTGACTGAGCAAGTGTCCCCACTTGCCAGTCCCTAAACCTTCCCTTAACTACATGTTAGTCACCCCTCTGGTAGGCCTAAGCGCAGGGTGCATTGTAGGCATAAGGTAGGACATGCCCTGATGTGTGTGGCATGTCTTAATAGTGAATTACAGCCATTTTCGTTTTTCACTATTGAAGGCTACCTGCTCTCCATAGGCCAGAATGGGCTGCTGGGATCGCTACACGCTGTGACCCCAGTGGACTCAGAGAGCATGGTAGGAAGTCATGTTTGGTATGCCTGAACTCTGGATAATAAAATACATCTTTTAGTAAAGGTTATTTTAATATCCTGGGTTTGCAAATGCTACTTTTAGAAACTTAGCCTTTGCGTGCCTGACCATCTCAGTCCGCCTCTGCTGTGGGTGTGTGTTCTGCCTAGCAACAGTACAGGAGCAGGGCTGGGGGATTCCAGGAGACAGGTTGGCTGCCAGGTGGTGGGTAGAGAGATTACACCAGGATGGGTGGGAGGAGTACACCTTGACTCTTGAATAGACCTGTGCTCTGCCACCACAAAGCCGGCTCCGCCCCCCTGTGGAGCGGCTGATGTCTCTGCCCTGCTGCTGAAAGGAAAGAGCAGAGTCACCAAAACAAAGTACTCCAGAACTGGACTGAGCCAGGCCCAGGCCCCCTGGCGCTAAAGAACAAAAGAATCACTGTATAAAAGTAGGAGCCTGGCTCCTAAGAAATCAGATCCAGATTGAACCAAGAAGGAACTCTGCCCGACTAGAAGGACCTGGAAGAAGCTGAAGGAGGAGTAACTTTCCCTGACCTGAGGGACTGGCCTGCAGTAGGTGCCTTGCTGAGGAAGGAGAGGAAAAAGACTGAAAGAGACTTTTGCACTTTGTTTTTCAACTATCTCCAAGGGCTTGGAAGAAGAGCTTGCCCCCTGAACTGAACCCCAGGACCAGTGGGTTCACCGTGTCTCCGCTCGTCTGAGAACTCGAGCCGTGTGCTTTCTCCTGCCGGAGTGCTCTGCGCACCTTGCCACCCCTCCTAGGGCCGTGACACCCAGAAGCCTGGCCACCTCCCCTCGACGAGAGCCCCGCTCTACCTGAGTCGCTCTGGACCCATCGAGGCTGGCCGCCCCGCTTCCCTGTCACCTGCCTGCCACTGGAGCGTGCCTGGTGCCCTCTCGCCCTCCCGCCGGATTTCGAATTGGGAAGTGAAATCAAGCCTCGGACGGCCGCCCGTACGTCGTAACGTATCCGGCTGCCCCGCTTCACCTCCCAGCCTGAGTCTGACCGTGCCGCCCTCCGCAGTGACCTCCCACACAGTCCGTGTCGGAGGCCCTGGGCCGCACCTGTCTACCGAGAGCCGCCCGCTGAATTCTTGATCCGGAGACCCGCGAGGTGCAGAACCTGCATCTCCCCTGACGACTCGTCCAAGCACATCGCACGTTCCCAGGTACAGTGAACTCTCTATCGGACTCGGGGTCCGCAACGTTCTGATTTCCCCGTATCACTGTATCCCGGGTGCACTGCGCATCATCGTGACTGGACCGACTCAACCGAGCCCTGCGAAACGCTCGTGATCGAATAAGTTACCAAAGAAAAGAACAGTGCCTAATTATCATCTTGTGGCTTCCATTTCGCAACCGTTATTGATGGTCTTGTACATGCCTGCGTAACCCAGAATCTTTTATATAAAGCATCCGTATTTTTGATACAACTTACGCCTGGTGTCCATTTGTGGGGGATCGTTGTGGTTTACTGTGTGTGATCATAAATGCTTAACTGACTAGCGCCCTGAAGTTTAGCCCTGACTGCTCGCGCCACACTACCTATAGGGTGAGCAGGGGTTGTTCTGAAGGGGTAATTCTCTCGCCCTGAATAGAAGAAGGGACCACTGCTTGTCACAAGTACCTACCTGTGCCAACCAGAGGTTCCCCATTCTAACATTGGTGGCAGCGGTGGGATTTTTCGAATTTGCATTTATGATTTACCTACAGTGAATTATAGATCACCACATAGAGCAGACCTATAACGCAGCCACAGATTGATTGACAATTGTTGCTAAATAAGAATCTCCACCTTAAGAAACCATGCCTAGCTCAGTCAATGGAGGCGGAGCGTCCTCTGTATTCTCTGGAGTGGATGACATCGATTGGGAGCCCGAGGCACTGAGGAAGTGCACAAATGATGTCCTGAAGGGATATCTCTCCAAGTACAGAATTAAGCAAAGTGGACTTGGCACCAAGGATCAGTACGTAAAAGCGCTGAGAGCCTGGCACGAATCAAAGTTCCCCGAGAATGCACGGGAGGTGATACCCCCAGAAGGTGTTTTTGAGCCTAGGAGAGGCCTGTCGCCCGAGGAGATGGCCGACAGGAGTGCTGCACGAGCACATGAGGTGGAGATGGCAAAACTGCAAATGGAGATGGAAAGGCAGAAACTGGCCATGGAGCATGAGGTAAAAATGAGGGAGTTGGATCTCAAGGCCAGGAGTTTAGACAACTCACCCTCTGGTGGCAGCAATTCAACAGAGTCAAGGGTGCACATTCCTAAAGATGTAGTCAAAGAATATTATAAGCAGGATGATATTGGGCAGTGGTTCAGGGCCTATGAAGTAGCCATGTCCTCCCACCGGGTCCCTGAGAAGGATTGGGGAGCGAGGTTGTGGGGAAGGTTCCTGAGTGAGGGGCGGGACACGCTGCTAGACCTCCCCTCTGATGTCCACACATCCTATCCACACATGAAGGAGGCTCTTATGACAAGGTATGGGTTAACTCCTGAATTGTACAGACAGAGATTTAGGGATTGCACCAAGAAACCTGGTACCACTTATGTAGAATATGTGACCTTTTTTTGCAGAGCGCTGGATGGTTGGGTGAAGGGTAGCAAAGGGAATGATTACCAAGGGCTGTTTGATTTAATTGCATGGGAGCACTTGTCGGATAATTGTTTTCCTGAGCTACGCCAGCACCTGATCGATAGCAAGCTGTCCCACCCGAGGAAGCTTGCTGAGGAGGCGGACCGCTGGATCAGTACCAGGGTCCACAAGGGTCTCATGGGAGGCCCCGCCAAGGGTGTTCAGGGTCCCCAGCAGAAGAGTGGGGGGGACAAGGGTAAACAGAGGGAGTTCTACAGAGGGCCCCAAAGTAATTCCCAAGGGAACCAAGGGAAAGGTTCTCAGCCACCCCCACCCCCGAAGCAGACCGGGGCCCCGACAGGTAACCCTGTTCAAAGAGGGCCCCTCAGATGTTACAAGTGTAACAACCTGGGGCACATTTCCGTGGATCCCAAGTGCCCCCTGTATGGTAAACCAGCACCCTCTGGTGCTTCACCCCCCAAGCAGGTGAATAGTGTAGCCTTGGGGAGGGAGATAGATGTCCAAGGGGCGGGGGATCCCGTACAGATGACCCTAGTCTCATTAGGAGACAGTGAGATGGTCGCTGAGGCCCAACTGCCCCCCAATACTCAAAAGTATGGGCAGTGGGTGACCATAAATGGCAAGAGGGTGGGGGCTCTTAGAGATACAGGAGCCAGTGTGACTGCTGTCAAGCAACACCTGGTGTCTCAAGAGCAGGTTGTCCCACACGCATTCTGCCGTGTTGTCAACGCCGACAGCACAGAGAGTCAGTGTCCAATGGCTCAGGTTCCCTTTGAGTGGGGGGGGGGGGGTCTCTGGTACTCTGAAAGTGGCTGTGAGAGAGGCCATGCCTGTTGATTGTCTCCTAGGTAACGATTTGGAGAGCTCCCCTTGGGAAAAGGTGGAGAAGACAACTCACCTGCGGATGGTGGGCTTGCCTGATTGGGCGTGCGTGACCACCCGGTCGATGGCAGCCGGTAGGGGTGTTGAAAGAACCCTGGAGCCTGAGGGAGAGGCCCAGGAACTGGCCTTAGAGAGGGGGCAAGGGAGGCACGGGAATCCGGCTCCTGAAGTTCCCACGGCCCAGGAGGAAGCAGACCTTGAGGGGGATGCCCTGGAGCCTACCAGGGAACAGATAGCCGAACTGGGGGACCTGCCTGACCTGACCCATTGGCAGCAAGAAGGAGGCCCCACCAGGGAGGAATTCTGCAGGGAGCAGAAAGAGTGCCCCTCTCTATAGGGTATGCGGCAGCAGGCTGCAGCCCAGGCCAATGGTGATCAGTCCGGAACTCACTTGATCTACTGGGAGAACGACCTCCTATACTCAGAGCCTAAGGTTGCTGAACCTGGGTCAGCCCGTGCGCTGGTGGTACCCCAGAAGTTCAGAGCCTTCCTACTGGGGCTGGCTCACGACGTGCCGTTAGCAGGACATTTGGGGCAGGACAAGACCTTTGAAAGGCTTGTCACCCACTTTTATTGGCCCCAAATGCGCAGGAGTTCTGACACTCACTGCAGGACCTGCCAGACTTGCCAGGCAAGTGGCAAGAATGGAAGGAAGCTGAGAGCTCCACTCCAACCTTTCCCTGTGGTCAGTACCCCATTCCAGCGGGTGGGGATTGACATTGTGGGGCCGCTGGACCACAAGACAGCCATGGGCAACAGGTTTATCCTGGTCTTGGTGGACCATGCCACCCGGTACCCTGAAGCCATCCCTCCGACGACAGTGACGGCCCCCGTGGTGGGACGGGCACTGATGGGAATTTTCTCACGAGTAGGATTCCCTCTAGAGGTGGTGTCTGACAGGGGGACCAACTTCATATCGAAATATATGAAGTCTTTTTGGCAAGAGTGTGGTGTAACCTACAAGTTCACCACACCTTACCATCCCCAAGGAAACGGGTTGGTTGAGCGCTTCAACCGAACCCTAAAGGACATGATTATGGGTCTCGAGGAACCCATGAGGCGTAAGTGGGACGTCCTCTTACCATGCCTTCTCTTTGCGTACCGCGAGGTGCCGCAAAAGTCTCTAGGGTTCAGTCCCTTTGAGCTTTTGTATGGCCACCCAGTACGAGGACCTCTTAGTCTGGTCAAGGAAGGCTGGGAGCAATCTCCCAGGAAACCTCCCCAGAATGTATACAGTTACATGCTGGCTTTCCGGAACCAGACTAGGCGTTTCAGGCAACTTGCTGAGGCAAACCTAGAAGCCAGCCAGGAGGAAATGAAGCGGTGGTACGACCAGAATGCCACTCTGGTTGAGCTTCAACCTGGTCAAAAAGTGTGGGTCCTGGCCCCTGTGGAGCCTTGTGCACTCCAGGACAAGTGGACAGGACCCTTTGAGATTGTGGAGCGCAAGAGTTCTGTCACCTACTTGGTGAACTTGCGGTCTCCTAGGAACCCCTTAAGGGTCCTACATGTCAATCGACTGAAGCCCCACTTGGAGAGGTCCGAAATGGGCATGCTCTTGGCCACCGATGATGGGACGGAAGAGGAGTCCGAGCCTCTTCCTGACCTCTTGGTAGCCTCCGAGTGAGACGGGTCAGTGGATGGCGTTAACCTCTCCCCCACCCTGACCCCTGAGCAACAGGGTGACTGCCGCCAGCTGCTGGGGCAGTTTCCTGACCTGTTCTCCCTGGTTCCTGGTATCACAAATTGGTGCGTCCATGATGTAGATACAGGAGACAGCTTACCTGTGAAGCACAAGGCCTACCGGGTAACTGACAGGGTCAGAGCCTGCATCAAAGAGGAGGTCTCGAAGATGCTTGCCCTAGGGGTGGTTGAGTCCTCCAGCAGTCCTTGGGCCAGCCCAGTGGTCTTGGTCCCAAAGGCTGCAGCGCCGGGTGCCACGCCCGAACTCCGGTTCTGTGTGGACTACCGAGGACTCAACTCAGTCACGAAGACTGACGCGCACCCCATCCCCAGAGCGGATGAGCTCATCGATCGGTTAGGGGCTGCACGGTACCTCAGCACGTTTGATTTAACGTCTGGGTACTGGCAGATCGCCTTAACTGATGGGGCCAAATTACCAGTTCCGGGTGATGCCCTTTGGGATGAAGAATGCCCCTGCCACCTTCCAGAGGTTGGTCAACCAGGTGTTGGCTGGGCTGACCGAGTTCAGCGCCGCCTACCTGGATGACATCGCAGTGTTCAGCGGCACATGGGAAGAACACCTGCAACATCTCTGGGAAGTGTTGATGGCGCTGCGCAAGGCAGGCCTCACGATCAAGGCAAGCAAGTGTCAGATCGGGCAGGGTTCAGTGGTGTACTTGGGACACCAAGTGGGGAGCGGCCAGGTGGCGCCCCTCCAACCCAAAGTTGAAACCATCCTGGCTTGGGAGCCCCCAAAGACCCAGACGGAGGTGAGGGCCTTTTTAGGACTCACAGGGTACTACAGGAGGTTTGTTAAGGGGTATGGCAGCATCGTTGCCCCCTTGACAGAGCTGACTTCGAAGAAGCAGCCCAGAAAAGTGATATGGACTGACACCTGTCAGAAAGCCTTCGACACCCTGAAAACTGCCATGTGCACGGCGCCCGTGCTCTTGGCTCCTGACTTCTCCAAAGAGTTCCTGGTGCAGACGGATGCATCAGAGCATGGTGTAGGGGCTGTTCTCTCACAGATCACTGAGGAGGGCTTTGACCAACCAGTAGCCTTTATTAGCAGGAGGCTACTTCCCCGGGAACAAAGGTGGAGTGCGATAGAACGAGAAGCATTTGCTGTGGTCTGGGCGCTGAAGAAGCTAAGACCCTACTTGTTTGGGTCTCACTTCCGGGTTCAGACCGACCACAGGCCCCTCAGATGGTTGATGCAAATGAGGGGTGAGAACCCAAAACTGTTGAGGTGGTCCATCTCCCTACAGGGTATGGACTTTACGGTGGAGCATCGCCCTGGCACAGATCACGCCAATGCTGACGGTCTGTCCAGGTTTTTCCGCCTTAGTGATGCAGAACTCCCTGGGGTAGGGTAGTTCTCCCCACTTTTCAGCTGGAGGGGACACGTGTTAGACCTGGCACCATTGGCGTGGGTCACCCTTCCATTTTTGTCTGTGCCTCAATGTGTTTTGTGTTGGTGTTAGCTGCTCGGGGCACTGTGCCACTGCCATCCAGTGCCACAGTGCAAGTGCTCCCTATGGTAAAATGTATTATGTGAATTGACTTCCACGTTTGGTTTATTTGGTTTACTATCAGTCCCTAGTAGAGTGCACCAGGGGTGCCAAGGGCTTGTATATCCAAATGCTGCTAGTGGGCTTGCAGCACTGGTTGTGCCACCCACCGAAGCAGCGGGGTAAAATGTGTCTAGGGTCTGCCACTGCAGAACCTGCGCGCGGTCTGGTACCGTCGCGCTGACTGAGCTGTCCCCACTTGCCAGTCCCTAAACCTTCCCTTAACTACATGTTAGTCACCCCTCTGGTAGGCCTAAGCGCAGGGTGCATTGTAGGCATAAGGTAGGACATGCCCTGATGTGTGTGGCATGTCTTAATAGTGAATTACAGCCATTTTCGTTTTTCACTATTGAAGGCTACCTGCTCTCCATAGGCCAGAATGGGCTGCTGGGATCGCTACACGCTGTGACCCCAGTGGACTCAGAGAGCATGGTAGGAAGTCATGTTTGGTATGCCTGAACTCGGGATAATAAAATACATCTTTTAGTAAAGGTTATTTTAATATCCTGGGTTTGCAAATGCTACTTTTAGAAAGTTAGCCTTTGCGTGCCTGACCATCTCAGTCCGCCTCTGCTGTGGGTGTGTGTTCTGCCTAGCAACAGTACAGGAACAGGGCTGGGGGATTCCAGGAGACAGGTTGGCTGCCAGGTGGTGGGTAGAGAGATTACACCAGGATGGGTGGGAGGAGTACACCTTGACTCTTGAATAGACCTGTGCTCTGCCACCACAAAGCCGGCTCCGCCCCCCTGTGGAGCGGCTGATGTCTCTGCCCTGCTGCTGAAAGGAAAGAGCAGAGTCACCAAAACAAAGTACTCCAGAACTGGACTGAGCCAGGCCCAGGCCCCCTGGCGCTAAAGAACAAAAGAATCACTGTATAAAAGTAGGAGCCTGGCTCCTAAGAAATCAGATCCAGATTGAACCACGAAGGAACTCTGCCCGACTAGAAGGACCTGGAAGAAGCTGAAGGAGGAGTAACTTTCCCTGACCTGAGGGACTGGCCTGCAATAGGTGCCTTGCTGAGGAAGGAGAGGAAAAAGACTGAAAGAGACTTTTGCACTTTGTTTTTCAACTATCTCCAAGGGCTTGGAAGAAGAGCTTGCCCCCTGAACTGAACCCCAGGACCAGTGGGTTCACCGTGTCTCTGCTCGTCTGAGAACTCGAGCCGTGTGCTTTCTCCTGCCGGAGTGCTCTGCGCACCTTGCCACCCCTCCTAGGGCCGTGACACCCAGAAGCCTGGCCACCTCCCCTCGCCGAGAGCCCCGCTCTACCTGAGTCGCTCTGGACCCATCGAGGCTGGCCGCCCCGCTTCCCTGTCACCTGCCTGCCACTGGAGCGTGCCTGGTGCCCTCTCGCCCTCCCGCCGGATTTCGAATTGGGAAGTGAAATCAAGCCTCGGACGGCCGCCCGTACGTCGTAACGTATCCGGCCGCCCCGCTTCACCTCCCAGCCTGAGTCTGACCGTGCCGCCCTCCGCAGTGACCTCCCGCACAGTCCGTGTCGGAGGCCCTGGGCCGCACCTGTCTACCGAGAGCCGCCCGCTGAATTCTTGATCCGGAGACCCGCGAGGTGCAGAACCTGCATCTCCCCATACGACTCGTCCAAGCACATCGCACGTTCCCAGGTACAGTGAACTCTCTATCGGACTCGGGGTCCGCAACATTCTGATTTCCCCGTATCACTGTATCCCGGGTGCACTGCGCATCATCGTGACTGGACCGACTCAACCGAGCCCTGCGAAACGCTCGTGATCGAATAAGTTACCAAAGAAAAGAACAGTGCCTAATTATCATCTTGTGGCTTCCATTTCGCAACCGTTATTGATGGTCTTGTACATGCCTGCGTAACCCAGAATCTTTTATATAAAGCATCCGTATTTTTGATACAACTTACGCCTGGTGTCCATTTGTGGGGGATCGTTGTGGTTTACTGTGTGTGATCATAAATGCTTAACTGACTAGCGCCCTGAAGTTTAGCCCTCACTGCTCGCGCCACACTACCTATAGGGTGAGCAGGGGTTGTTCTGAAGGGGTAATTCTCTCGCCCTGAATAGAAGAAGGGACCACTGCTTGTCACAAGTACCTACCTGTGCCAACCAGAGGTTCCCCATTCTAACAACGAGGATATAATCACATGGAAACATACACATGAACAAATTCATAAGGGCACCACATAATACTGAACACATTTGTCATTAAATTATCAATTACATTAGGAAAACTACAATAAGTGCCAAGCAGCTTTTAAACTCAATAAAAATCCCTGATGTCATCTCTAACCACAATGGAAACCTTACCCGCAGCATTAACCCTAAACTTATCATACCCTACCCACATCTCTCACCTTGAGACTGACCCTAGTCCTTAAATGTTCCTTCCAGTGGAGACAAAATGTGGCTCTCTCGTAGGGAATTTCCATTTATAGACATAAGCACTGAATAGTACCGCCCACGTGTGGGGACCCAGCAGCACTTTTTCACAATAAATCTTAAGTGTAGACGTTCGCCTTTCTTCAGGAAGGCAAGCGAGTCACTTAAGAAAGACAAATATTATGCAGCCTACAGGACTAGGCTGCAATGCCCAGTTCTTGATCTTGTACTCAAGAAAGGGCCCAGGAGCAGAATTGAATATGCGTATAATTTCATGATGATTTAATATAACAGCATAAATCTCTTTCTCAAACCCTTTTTTGATAGAGCATAGAGATGAAGGAGAGCGGGACAGTGTAGCCCCGTAGGCTGTCGTTCCACGAGTTAAAAATAGAGTCTGTGCCTTTAAGAACACAGAGACCACCAGCATCCCATCATGCTCAGCAGGTGGCAATTGCTTTAGTTATTTTTCCAGCTCCTGCTGACAGGACCCTGGAGCATTGAGCTCCGCTAAATTTTGGTTTTCCTCTGCGAAATTCTCAGCTGAATTTTGGTGACAACCTTTTCCTTCGATGTCTTTGGTCTCTCCCTGACCTTTTCTATCTTTTTTTGATAGAAATTAGAGGTTTTTCGACAGAAAAACCTCATCTCTTTTTGGCTAATGCCCAGGCTATGGGAGAAAAAAGGCCAAGACAGACCCTTATGAGATGTGTATATTCTGTCTCCCAGAAGTTCATATTCCTGAGTCTTGCCATCACTGCTGGAGCTTTTAAAGAAGCACCCTGAGAGACCGACAGAAGATTCGCTAATCCATGGTACAGAGGAGTGAAGAAGACGACAGACGCAGTCTGAAGGTGGGACCTCAGGGCAAGGTGAGGGTTTGACCTCTACCAGGGCTCTGTCATCTGTTTCTGAAGAGTGTGCCAAGAAGAAAACAGCACAAAAATGCCATCGGTCCCGGTCGACTCAGAGAACATTGACACCAAGGAGAGGTATGGTGCCGACCTGTTTGCCATCTATCCATGGCTCAACGTCAAGCAAGTACCGCAGGTTACTGTTGAGGCCAGGAGTATCTACACCGATAACTACTCCGTCGACCCACAGGCCTTGCTGGTGTCGAGGAGTCAAACATTTACGAGGCCATCAAGACTGTCGCCGTTGAGATCCGTGTCGACGTCAAGGCACCGTCGAAGATCGACATCGAGGTACTCTCTCAACATCAAGGCACCTTCGGCAATCACCGTCAACAAGCAGGTCAACGTCAAGGTCAGTCGACATTGAGAACTCTTTCGACATCATCTAGGCTACAGGAGGAAAGAAAGAAGACAAGACAAATTTACTCCTCCCAGATTCGGAGTACTCTAAAGCATATTCTCCTTCTTCAGGAATCCAAACATCTTGTCCACCATCAGCTCCATCTCCTCCTCATCTGCCACCTCCTCAGCCTCCTCCACCATGGCCTCCAGCTCCACTGGCATGGTCACTCCAAGACCCACATCTCGTTCCAGGTCGCGCTATCATTCTAGATGCCATTGTCACAGCCCAAGGCACACTTCTACCTATTCGAGGTGCTTCCGCCATCATTATCATCATTCACGATCTCGGTTATAACATCATAAGGATATGTCCTCCACTTCTACTGGACAATACTCCCCAACGCTTTCAGGCTCTCCACCACCATGTATATCACTGGTGGATATCATGAAATTTCAAGAGGTCCTCATGAGTTGTGCGACAAAACTTAACATTCCTAAATCGACTCCAACACCACTGACATCAGTCATTTTTGAGACTGTACAACACAGGTCAGAACCAAGGCCTTTGCTGCCTCTAGTACCAGGTCTCCTTGAACCTGCTATGGACCTCTTGACACCAGCCTCCGTTAAGACCGCACCATCTAGGCTTCAAAAGAAATACCGCCCTCCGGAGCAAGATCCTGCTTTCCTCCGAACAGATCCTACACCAGACTCGGTGATTGTATTAGCAGCAAAGAAGCAACATGCCACCACTACCACTTCTACATTGCCTCCCAGTAAGGAGAGTTGGAAGTTAGACTCTGTACATCGTAAAGAGTGCAGAATGGCAGCAACCACCATTAAAGCAGCCAATGCCACTGCTCTCCTAGGCAGATATGACAGATCCCACTGGGAAACCATGAACCAGTTTGCGGAACGTCTCCCTAGAGATTAGAGGGAATACTTCTTGGAAATCCTGAATGAAGTATTAATGGTCTCATCAGGTTATTAGTGCTGCAGCAGACTTTTCTCTATTAGCAGCTCAAGAGTACTATCACGGCCTCGCTCTTAGAAGGTACTCTTGGCTCCGCCTTACATCACTCAAGCCAGAATCGCAGCAAAGAATATAAATTCTGCCATTCTCTGGTACCACTCTATTTGGAAGCCATGCCAATAATGAGATGGCACGCATAATAGTGGAAATGGAAGCTCTAAAGACAGTGTGCTTAGAGAGACCCGTGGAGCAGAGGAAATCTTTCCGACCCTACTAAGGCCGTTTCTGTTCCCAGAGGGTTCAAACCACTTACTGGTATCAGGGCCAGCAGCAAAGTGGTGCACAACAACAGCAGCAACGTCCCTACCAATCATATTGAAGAAAGTAGCCTAGAGGGAGATCTACCCAGCAGCTTGCTCAAGGGGACAAACAACAATCTGGCTCAAAACCCTGAATCATTACTTTCCCCTTTCCTGTTACCCACTCCGGTGGGGGTAAGCATCCAACATTATCTGGCAGAGTGTCAAAACTTCACGCAAGACGCCTGGGTACTGAATGTTGTTTGCAATAGATATTGTCTGAAGTTCACCAGTCCGGGACCGTCCATACCTCCAAAACCATCCAGTTTCCAACTGCCACTGTTACGATTGGAGGTCAACATCCTCTCACAAAAGCTGGTGGTGGAACCTGTTCCGCACCAACAACGAGGTACAGGCATTTATTCCAGGTACTTTTTCGTCAAGATAAAAAGACAAGAACAAATTCAGGCCCATTCTCAACCTCAAAACAGCCAACAAGTAGCTTCAGCGAGAAAAGTTCTGGATGCTGGTATTACACCAAATTTATCCCCAATTACACTAGGGGGATTGGCTCTGTTGCAATGACTTTCAAGACGCATACTTTCATACACCAATCGCCAGAAAGCATCGAAGGTTCTTGAGGTTCGTGGTGGGACAGGACCATTGCCAATACCAAGTCCTCCCATTTGGTCTGAAGTCAGCACCCCGAACATTCTCCAAGTGCATGGCAGTAGTGGCTGTCCATCTCCAGAGATTCAAGATATTCGTCTACCCATACCTAGACGATTGGCTAATCAAGGCGTCCATGTCTCAGGAAGCTCAGCTCCATTACAACTGGACTTGTAATCCCCTGTGGAGGCTTGGCCTTCAGATCATTCACAGCAAGCCTGTCTCTATCCCAGTTGAAACCTTACATTATCTGGGAGCCTCCATCGACGGTGTAAGGGCAAAAGGGTGTCCTTCGGAGAAGAGATGCTTACCGATCCTTCAGAAGTATTATTCTCTCATGAAAGCTTCCCATCCAACAGTGAGAACAGTAGCTCCCTTCTCGGAATGATGGCCTCCAGCATCTTTCTCACACCGAATGCCCATCTCCACATGAGGCCTCTACAGGAATGTCTTGAGGACTAGTGGGACCAACTGACAGGCAACTGAGAAGACCGGACACAATTGTCCCTTCATGCGAAGCTGTCCCTCAAATGATGGTGCTCTCCAAGCAATCTCCTCAAAGGCACTCAGTTTCATCAGGAGATACCCCCTCAATCCATAGTCACGGATGCCTCACTGCTGCGAATGGGAGGTCCACATGGACCACCTCCAGACCCAGGGAAAGTGGTCAGGGAAGGAATCAACGTACCATATCAATCTCCTCAAACTTCGCACAGTCCATCTGGCGCTGAGGGCGTATCATCCATCGTCCAGGTCCCTCTCCCTGCTTGTTCAAACAGACAATACGACAACCATGTACTACCTCAACAAGCAGGAAAGGATGACGTCCAGGCCCTTGTCACACGGGACTCAGGGGATCTAGAAATGGATTCTAGCCAGGGACCTGACTATCACAGCAACACATCTGCCAGGTGTACATAACGCTCAGGCAGACTCCCTCAGCAGACTCCTGCAAGAAAACCATGAGTGGGTCTTAAACGATTACATTGTCCAAAACCTCTTTCAATGGTGGGGAACTCCGGCTAGCGATTTGTTTGCCATCGCAGAAAATAAAAAATGCCAAAGCTTCGCCTCGAGGTACTTTCAGCCAGGGACGCTGGGCATGCCTTAGGGATCAATTGGAATTGTAAATTTCTCTACGCTTTCCCACTGATTCCGTCAATCCCAACAATCCTCATCAATTTGTACCAATCGAGAACCAAGATGACCCTCATAGCTCCAGAGTGGCCACGTCAATTGTGGTTCACGGACCTCCTTCACCTGTCCGTCCATCCACATCTCAAGCTGCCATGCAGACCAGATGTGCCAACAAAGTTCGGAGTCCAGATGTTACACATCAATTTCTCCTCTTTGAATTTGGCAACATGGCTCCTGAGCTAGTACAGTATGGACAGTTGACTCTGCCACAAGACTGCATGGATATCCTGAAAGAGGCTAAGCGGCCTTCCACCCGTTCTGCATATGCCTTCAAATGGAAGAGATTTTGCATATGGAGTTCTTCTAACAGCGTGGACCCTATATCTTGCCAGGAAGTTGTCATTCTTTCATACTTTCTTCATTTGGCAAAACCTGGCTTGCAATTCTCTTTCATAAAGGTTCACCTGGCAGCTCTTACAGCCTGCAAAAAACGTCCTTTTCAAATCTTTCTTCAATATCCCCTCCGTAAAGGATTTTTAGAAAGGTTGAAGAAGGTTCTTCCTTCCATTAGGCGTCCTTCTCCTCCCTGGGAGCTTAATATAGTACTTTTGCATCTTATGCAGGACCCCTTTGAGCCGATCCACAAAGCCTCCCTGCAACACCTTTCTTGGAAGACAGCTTTCCTTGTAGCAATAACATCGGCTCGGAGGGTTAGCAAGATCTAAGTGCTTTGTTCTCACAAACCATATACAGTCTTCCACTCATGTTAATCAAACTATCTCCTTACCAACATTCTTTCAGAATCTCTCTACTCCAGCTGAAAGACCTCCTCATTCTCTAAATATGAGGAGAGTTTTGAAATTCTATCTCGATAAGGCAAGGGACATCCGCAGAAAGTACCAATTATTTATCAACTAAGGTTCGGTCCGTACGGGTTTAGTCACTTCCACACAATCCATCTCCCGATGGATAATTTCCTGCATCCTTTTGTGCTGCCAAAAAGCTGACAAGACACTATCAGCTAAACCTAAAGCGCACTCCACTAGAGTGAAAGCGGCTACTGCCGCTTTATTGAGGAATATCCCTATCCGGATATTTGCAGAGCAGCCACGTGGAGATCTGTCCATACATTTTCCAAGCATTACTGCCTAGACTTGGAGGCTAGAGCAGACGCTCAAGTAGAACAGGCCTCTCCCAGAATTCTATTTCCTTAAATGGCTACCTTAGTTCACTCTGTCTTTTCCACCGAGCTTTGTGGGGATGGGGTTGCTACTTTATTCAGTGCTTATGACTATAAAAGGAAATCCCCTACCAGAGAAGGTTTAATTTCTTACCTGTAACTCCAGTTCTCTCATAGGGGAATTTCCATTATAGTCATAAGCAACCCGCCCTCCTCCCCGTTGAGTAGACCATGGTAACCATGGGACCAAAATATCATCACTCATTGACTTCAAAAGGAACTGAAGCAACTCTTTTTTTTCCTCTTCATTGGATGATTCTTTTAATAACAACAAAATAACTTTATATTATGTTTCTTCGTTACTACTCCATGTAAGACGTCTTCCTAACCTGAGAGCTCTGCTCAGAGGGAGCAGCTGAGTAGCTTATCTATGCTGCATGTTTCGCTTTGGGAAGATCAATGAAATATATAAACGTGTTTTTGTGTTTTAGTTTGTTGTATCTGCTGATTTACTGGGGGCTTAAAGTTAGTTTACAGCTTACACATGTTTCTTTTATTAATTTTTCTGGAATGCCACATCAATAAGACAGATGTTTAAAAGGTGTGGAGGAAAGCCAAGCCTCAGGAATTTCAACGCTGGACACCACTCTATCCGGAAATGTTACAGACCCTCTAAGACATCCAGTTCCTGATTAAATGACTGATTTTTACAAACCAGCTGGGAGAAAGATAAAGTCATTCTGTTGCTCACTGTATATGCATGAATACTCTGCAGTTGTACAATCCATGCATAACCTTTTTTATGGTTTTCTCACAGTTTCAAATAAAGGGTGATTGAAGTGTCAACATTTGTCCTGATTCTTTCTTTTTGTGTTCTGTCTTAAAAGTGCAGCTGTCACCAGACAATTATGTGAGCATCACTAGAGAGGGGCTTTGGCTCCGCCCACATGTTGTGAACCAGGAGTACATGTTTTCATTGAACAGAAGTTGTGTGTTTCCACGAAAAAAGTACTTGCCACCCACCACACAGCTGTATTCATTTTGTTTATGTATCCAGCTGCCTAAGCTTGAACTTTAAAGCATATACACATGACATTCTTACTCCGCCAAAGTGCAGAAACAAACTGGAAATTTGGGTAAACGTGCGTTCATGCTTCGCATTTTATCCCATATTTTAAACATCGGAGAAGAGGCAAAGAAAAGGCGTTTAACTCTGGATTCTTGCAGTGTGGAAGGTGGCGAAAAAGGGTGGTGAAATTGCGGTTTTATTTTTCTCTTTTTATTACACTTTTCCCGCCTTGCTTCCATTTAAACTTAGCTGGGGCAGCGACGGGATGGCGGGAAAGCCATTAAATAACGCCTGGGTCGAGGTGGCGGTTAGGGCGTTTTAGGGAAGAAATACTGAAAGCATGGCTTCTGCTGGAGCCCAACTCCACCTGTGGTCCCCAGATTTCCGTCCAGAAACAAAATCGAAGTGTGAGGTATTACCGCTACTTCTCCTGCCCGGTATTACCACGTCCGCTCCTGTAATTACCAGTCATGAGTAAAATGTTGTAACAAGATAAAATGTCCAGTAAACTAATCAGTCATTTTTTCCTTTTTAACAGACAACAGTGCACCGTCTCCAGCTTTCACTGCCTCCAGTTGCTTTCTGTCTCCTGCACCTTCCGTCTTGCTCCCTCTTCTCTTTGCCTGTAGCTCACCTCTCTGTCCCAGGTTTCTCCTTTGTGTCACTTGCACTGACACTTTATTCTTCTCATTCTCTTATTGACATGTTCTCCATTTTTAGGTCGAGCCTAGGCAGCGTGCATGCACTGTCTACAACACCTGCTGTAATCCTTACAGGCAGTGTAATCCTATCTGCTGCTTGCCATTGGTTTACTTGCCTATCGCTCTTCTTTGTTGACTACTGATTGGTTGGCACTCCTGTAACATCACTTCCTGTTTTCTCTTAGTAGCACCGGCCAAGCACAGTTTTGTTACGCTATAGGTGTAGATATGTTCTTTTGGGGACTACTTCTTTTATTTCCATGCGTGCATAACTTTTCTCCCCATGGGCGCCGCGCTTCATGTTTCTGCACGGCGGCCATTACTACGTATCTTGTTTATTGTTATTGTCTAGAAGTTACCTTCGCGCAAGGCCGTCATTCCCATTGCTAATCTTATCTAATGGTAACTTGATGTTTCAGAAATAAATAACTGTGTCATATAGGGCAAACAAGCCAAGTTTCTCTGTGCAAACAGATCTTTTGGGTGTTGCCTGGGAACATGAAATTTAATTTTTTAAACGGTGTACATTTGATTTGTACTATTCTTAGCGCTCGCCGACTCGTGAGAAATGGTCGCCACCTCTTCACGGGTCATAGAGGCTGGTGGTGCCTGTGTGAGATGGGAGGGATGACGAAGAGCCTGCTGCAGGTGCTGCTAGCTCAAGAAGCACTAACGGCACTGAAGCATCAAGGCACAGGGCTGTACGAAGCAAAGGGAGATAAAGGCAGTGCAAGGCCAGCGTTCAGTCATTTCCAGCTCCCCATCTGCCTCTGCCCCCTCCTCACGTGTGTGCAGAACACCGGCATCCACTGGCCCCTGCTCTTCACGCAGTCTACCCTGTACATGCACATTAACATGCACACAATGTAGTGTGCAAACGCTGGCAATCTGCACGCACACGCTTTCTTGCACACAGTTGCCCATTCTGTGTAGCACACACCCACGCAGTCATTCATACCCAGGCCCTACCACAAAAACCCTCACATGTGTCCATTTACACTCCCATCACCATAACAGCTGAAATGGAGGCCAAAAAACCACACAAAAGAAAAAGCGGAGGTGGTTGCGACTGCAAGCGCACCCCGAAGAACATTAGGCTTCTCATCACCCCCGCAGTGCCAGTGGTGCTTGGTACGGGTTGTCCCCTCCTCCTATCCTCATTTCTCCCCACAAACCCCACAACACATAGGGTGACTAACCAGCCCTATTTTTCACAGACTGTCCCTGAAAATTCCTTTAACCGAAGCCATTTGTCTGTAATTTCCGTTATTTTGGGTGACAGACAACGAAGTGAAGAGTTTCACCCTCCAATGGTCGCCCAGGACTTTGTGTGGAGAGCTGCTGGGAGTGGCTTGAAAGCCATCAGCCAATCCTAGTGCTCGCTGCTCCACTGCAGGACTAATCTGGCCCAATGAAGACAGCTTGGGTTTCCCAGCCATGGGTTGCTTTAGCTCCTGCAGAGCATGCTTTCAGCCTTTTCCTAACTTGTTTACACCCGTACACCAAGACAGCCACGGGCTCCATTACCCCCTTCAACCAACTTCTCCAAGGAATCCTTGGCAAGGACAAGTGGAATCATTGTGCTGTACATGGTTTGAACTTTTACATGAGCGTTTATTTTCAGTATAATGAAGTTTGTCTACTGTCACTGTGTTTTCTCTTTCTCTCGGTCTCCCCATGTGTACTCGTTCCTTCTCTCTCTCTCTCTCTCTCTGTCTCTCTCTCTCTCTCTCTCTGTCTCTCTGTCTTTCTCTATCTCTCTTTCTCTCTCTCTCTCTCTCTCTCTCTCTCCCCCCCCTCTCTCCCTCTTGCTCTCGCTCTCTCTTTCTACCCCTCTCTCTCCCCTCTCTCGCTCTCTCTCTACCCCTCTGTATTTCTCCCCTCTCTATCTCTCTTTCTACCCCTCTCTCTCCCCTCTCACTCTCTCTCTACCCCTCTCTTTCTCCCCTCTCTATCTCTCTTTCTACCCCTCTCTCTCACCTCTCTCGCTCTCTCTACCCCTCTCTCTTTCTCCCCTCTCTATGGGGCAGATTTATGAGCCCCTTGCGCCACTTTTGCGTCACTTTTAACAAGGGAAAAGTGACGCAAAAGTGGCGCAAGGGGCTCATAAATCTGCCCCAATGTCTCTTTCGACCCCAATCTCTCCCCTCTCTCGCTCTCTCTCTACCCCTCTCTCTTTCTCCCCTCTCTATCTCTCTTTCTATCCATCTCTCTCTCTCCCCTCCCCTCTCCCCGTCTCTCTCTGTCTCCTGGTTCCCACTCCCAGGCCAATCATAGCTGTGGCATAAAATATAGTGCACTTACATTTAATGCTGTGAGGAATCTGTACGCAGAACCAATGAGATGAAGCAAGCACACCAGATAGGCGGTGATATCAAAATAGAATAATAGTGGCCATACCATCAACTGCCTGACGTGTGATTTGTGCAATCAGCACATGGCCTGCACCGGTATTGGCTCATTTACTGACATGATATGATCATATATGTTTGGCTCAACTCCAGGGATGGTTTTTTAAATGAAAAGAAAATGAGTATTACATCCACCTTTTCTCACTATGAAAGTAAGTACATATATTATCACGGCCAAGATGTATTCACCTACCTAATGTTTGGCACCAAAAAAATTATTTTGCCTATAGGGTTGGTTGGTTCATGCCTAGTTCAGTGGACAGAGATTGTCCTACAAAAATACACTGAAACTCTACTCACACCTCTTTAGGTCAGCAGAGACATCTTTAAATGCCTCAAAACATTGACTGATAATCGCTCTCGCGCATGGCCTGCGGATGCTTGCGATTGCACAAATCCATATTGCCATTTCACTGGCTGAGATGAGTTCACATTCTGAGGTTTTTTTTTTATATGGTAGAGTGACTCTGTTTATCGAGCTCCGAACGCTATATCAGAACGCTATATCAGAAATAGAGGCAGGCCATATGCACCACTGGTGCCAGGAGGGCTAGGTGAAAGGTCAACCAGATGTGAGACACACCTCTCTGGCGGTTTATCCAATCACCTCACTTTCACCTTTTGGGGTTCGGAACTGTAAGACCTGGGGTCTCCAGGCCCTATGGGGCGGTAACGTGACACGAGCAGTCGGGCCACCAAAGGTCTGTGTGTAAAGCAACCATACAACACGCACCTCACATGGGACAAGGAACACACACAATAAGTGACGCCACACGGTAGGAGTTAAGTAAATACTCAAGTTTATCCAAGCAGATCACGTTAGATGCAGTTCATGAGGTAGCAGTACATTTCATAAGCTGGTAATACCACAAATTACATTCATAACATATCAGTACTGCCTGAGGTACAACTACCCTTCGCCTAGAGGTACACGCGCGCTTCACTTTCCTGTAGCGCCTTAGGGGGGGTGATGAGGGCGCTAGGCGCGCTAACTGGTGACGACCTCAGAACGGGGCATCTAGCATGGAGCTACTCGTAATAGATGTCATTTAGCATTTCATTATGGAACATGAATAACAGTGCGCTACTCGTAATCAATAGCACGTAGTACTGCCACATGGGCGTGAATAACAGCACGCTACTCGTAATCAATAGCACGTGGTACTTCAATATGGAACATGAATAACAGAGCGCTACTCGTAATCACTAACACGTAGCACTTCAATATGGCACATGAATAACCGAGCGCTACTCGCAATCACTAACATGTAGCATTTCAATATGGCACCTGAATAACAGAGCGCTACTCGCAATCACTAACATGTAGCATTTCAATATGGCACCTGAATAACAGAGCGCTACTCGTAATCACCAACACGTAGCACTTCCATATGCCACAGGAATAACAGAGCGCTACTCGTAATCACCAACACGTAGCACTTCAATCCGGCACAGGAATAACAGAGCGCTACTTGTAGTTATGGGCGCTACGTACTTCAATGCGGGGTAGGACAGTCAATGCGCCTCACGAAGCTTTTAGCGGGAAGCGCCCGGGACGGGAGGAGCGAGTCTCTCGGCTCCGGTGCAGTTCCTAGGGCACCTCGCTTCAGAGCAGTCACGGGGGCACAAGGAGAGGATCCCTCGGCGGGGTCTCTCCGTCGCGCTGGCAGGGGGGAACTCCCACGGAGAGCGGACCCGGGCTGAGGGTGCGGTGCGGATCCTGACCAGTAGGGGGCGCACCAGGGGCAATCCAGGCCTCCGGGCTTACCTCGTTCACGGCGTCAGACGGCGTCCGCTCCAGCGACGATGGGGAAACTCGGCCCCAGGCCTCGCGCACCTTCTCACACAGCTGCGATGCCAGCGGCGGGGCCCCGGACTTCTCACGGGCCTCGCGACTCTGCAGGGCACTTCTTCCGGCCTCCGGGCCGCGGCGGTGAGCGCGCTGGCTTCCACGTCACGGGGGGGCTCAAGTTAAGGATGGGGGTTCCGCGCTCAGCAGAGCACGCTGCCGGGGGTCCCAGGCCAGGTCAGGGAGCGCAGGGGTCACAGCGCTAATACCTGGTCGATCCCCAGTGGCTCTTCAATCTGCTTTGCATACGGCTTCAGGGGTCAGTCTGGACACGCAGTCTCAGTGCTTGGCATATAAGGTTTAGAGTTCAATCTGGACACGCAGTCTCAGTGCTTGGCATATAAGTTTGAGAGTTCAATCTGGACACGCAGTCTCAGTGATTGGCATATAAGTTTGAGAGTTCAATCTGGACACGCAGTCTCAGTGCTTGGCATATAAGTCTCTGTTCTCAGATGTTAGATGAAGTCTTGTTGGCGCAGGTGTATCTGGAGCCCTTAAAGGGGTTCTGTTACAGGGGGGTAGGGATGGAGAGGGCGACTAGATCCTTCCTAGTCAGGCTGGGCAGAGAGTCTCTGGGTCCTCCTACTGCTGGGCAAGATCAGTGGGTTTCACAGGGTCCCTCACTCACTTAAGAGGCAGCACCTAAATCCTGTCACTCTCAGAGGCATAAGTCCCTGGCTAGGCCCTACCGCCTACACTCCTGGTGGATTCTTCCAGCTCTGCTTCACCCCAATGGCCAACTCACCACAAAAGTTTCCCTCCCTCTCTTAAGTAGCCCTAGGTCAGGTGACCTCTAGCCAAGGCGGCAAAAGAAAAACCACACCTCCCTTCTAGAAGGTTCCAGCACATTCCAGGAGCTTCCCCACTCTACCTATGGGACAAAAAGGCGGGCTGGAGTCGCAACATTGTTGTGGGGTTCCAGCCAGCTCCTGGCAGCTAGGGTGCTACTATGAAAGACCACTCTGCAGTAGCAGGGGCCTGTGGCAGCCATCTTAGGAGAAGGGAGCACCTGCACCTTAACACTGATTGGCACTGAAAAGGCGCCCGGAGACCTAGTCCAACACAAAAATGAGGGTGGAAAAAATGAGGCACGATACAAAAATAGAAGGGGAGACCACCCTAGGGCTGACAGGTCCAACATGCGTCCCCCCCAGCCGAAAGAGGGGAGAGCTACCCAACCTCTAGGGAGTTCTCATCACTAAGGCGGAAAAACCTGGAGAGACCGTCAGCATTGGCGTGGTCAACTCCAGGCCGATGTTCCACCCGAAAGTCCATCCCCTGTAGGGAAATGGACCACCTCAACAACTTGGGGTTTTCGCCTCCCATCTGCATGAGCCAGCGAAGGGGCCGGTGGTCGGTCTGGATAAGGAAGTGAGTGCCAAAGAGGTATGGCCTCAACTTCTTCAGTGCCCAGACCACCGCGAAGGATTCTCTCTCAATGGTGCTCCATCGCCGTTCCCGAGGGAGGAGTCTTCTGGATAGGAAGGCCACAGGTTGATCTTGGCCCTCGGTATTGAGTTGCGAGAGCACCGCACCTATGCCGTGCTCTGAGGCATCTGTCCGTACAATAAATTCCTTGCTGAAATCTGGTGTTGCTAGTACTGGAGCGGTACACATCGCATGTTTCAGCGTGTCAAAGGCCTCTTGGCATGCAGCTGTCCATATGACCTTGCGAGGTTGCTTCTTTGAGGTCAATTCCGTCAAGGGGGCTACGATGGTGCCATATCCCTTGACGAACCGGCGGTAATACCCAGTGAGGCCGAGGAAAGCTCGGACCTCGGTTTGGGTCTTGGGGGGCTCCCAAGCCAAGATGGTTTCAATTTTGGCCTGGAGGGGTTGCACCTTACCTCCGCCCACCAGGTGTCCCAGGTACACGACAGATCCCTGTCCAATCTGGCACTTGCTGGCTTTAATTGTTAAGCCAGCGCGTTGCATCGCCTGCAATACTTCCTGGAGGTGTTGCAGATGGTCCTCCCAGGTGCCACTGAAGACAGCTATGTCATCCAGGTAGGCCGCTGAGAAGGACTCCAGGCCAGATAGTACCTGATTCACTAACCGCTGGAATGTGGCCGGAGCATTCTTGAGCCCAAAGGGCATCACTCGAAACTGGTAGTGGCCCTCGGGGGTGGAGAACGCTGTCTTCTCCCTTGCTCCATTGGCCATGGCAATCTGCCAATATCCGGATGTCAGGTCAATGGTGCTGAGGTACCGGGCTGCTCCCAGCCGGTCCACCAGCTCGTCTGCACGTGGGATGGGGTGAGCATCTGTCTTCGTGACAGAGTTCAACCCCCGGTAGTCCACACAGAACCGAAGCTCCGGGGTCGTACCCGGTGGGGCCGCTTTCGGCACCAACACCACTGGACTAGCCCACGGGCTGCTGGAAGGTTCTATCACCCCCAGCTCCAGCATCTTTGCCACCTCACGCTGGATGCTATCTTTCACTCGGTCAGAGAGCCGGTAAGACTTGTTCTTCACCGGGGGGCTGTCCCCTGTGTCCACATCATGGGTACACAGATGAGTGATTCCAGGCGTGAGGGAGAACAACGAGGCGAACTGTCCCAGGACATGGCGACAGTCCCTCTGTTGCTCTGGGGTCAAGGATGAGGAGAGGACAACACCTTCCACCGAACCATCCTTTTCTTGCACCGCTAGAAGGTCAGGAAGAGCCTCACTCTCTTCCTCTTCGCTCCCATCCGTCACCATAAGGAGAGCAAGCTCTGATCGCTCATGGTGCGGCTTCAGGCGGTTGACGTGGAGCACCCTGAGGGGCTGACGGGGGGGTTTTCATATCGACTACGTACGTGGTCTGGCCTCGCCGCTCTACAATGTCGAACGGGCCAGTCCACCGGTCCTGGAGGGCACAAAGCTCCCCAGGTTCCATAACCCACACCTTCTGTCCAACGTCTAACTCGACCGTCCGAGCGTTTCGGTCAGACCACTCCTTCATCACGGTCTGGCTAGCCTCCAGGTTCTCTGTGGCTGCCTTCCACAGCTTGGCCATCTGGCTGCGGAACGCCACCATGTAGCTGACAATGTCACGGGGAAGCTTCTGTGAAGTCTTCTCCCACCCCTCTTTCACTAAACTGAGGGGACCCCTAACGGGATAGCCATAGAGCAATTCAAACGGGCTGAACCCGACTTCCTTCTGCGGTACCTCTCGATAGGAGAATAACAAGCAGGGGAGGAGGACGTCCCATTTACGCCTCAAGCCCTCTGGTAGGCTTCGGATCATCCCCTTCAATGTCTTATTGAAGCGCTCTACAAGTCCTTTAGTCTGGGGATGGTAAGGAGTGGAGAACCGGTAGGTCACCCCACACTCCTTCCACATGGCCTGCATGTAGGCAGACATAAAATTGGTGCCCCTGTCCGACACCACGACCTTGGGGAATCCCACTCGGGTAAAAATCCCCAACAGTGCCCGCACCACCACCGGTGCAGTGATGGTCCTCGGAGGAATAGCCTCTGGGTACCTTATGGCGTGGTCCACCAAAACCAAGATGAACCGGTGTCCCGCTGCGGTCGGAGGGTCCAATGGCCCAACAATATCGATACCGACCCTCTCAAAAGGGGTCCCGACCACGGGGAGCGGTTCCAACTGGACCTTCAACTTAGTCCCTGTCTTGCCACTAGCCTGACAAGACTTGCAGGTCTTGCAAAAGGTGTCTGATGCAATCCTCCTCCTGGGCCAATAAAAATGGGGGACCAACCGTGCAAAGGTTTTGTCCTGACCCAGGTGTCCGGCTAAGGGTATCTCGTGCGCTAACTCCAGCAGAAAGGCCCGGTAACATTGGGGGACCACTATGGCCCTCGAAGATCCATGTACCGGCACTCTGGGCTCACTGTATAGGAGACCATCCTCCCAATACACGTGATAACCTCCCAGTTCCTGACTGGCCACTTGGGCTTCGGCCTGCCGCCGCATGCCTTCAAGCGTGGGGCATGCCCTTTGTGCCTGACAAAATTCCTCCCGGGTAGGCCCTCCTTCCACATGCCAGTCAGCAAGGGTCGGCAAGTCCTCCACAGGAACGACATCTACCTCCACGGACTCCGGGTGCACCTCTCCGGGGCACCTCTCCGGCCTCCCCATCCATCTCACGAGGCATGTCCTCTACCACCTTCTTCTTTCCACGTTGGGCTTTGGGTTGGGCCATGATTCCAGGCTCCAACCCAGGGTGAGTTCCATGCCGGGCAGCCATGGACCGCGTGCTGACGCAAGTCCACCCTGGTAATCCCAGCATCTCGGTGTGCGCGTGAAACTCGACGTCTTTCCACTTGGTGTGCTCCAGGTCGTTCCCTAGCAAGCACCCCACAGGCAAGGCAGGGCTCACAGCAACTCTCAGTAGGCCTCTGACTCCTCCCCACTCAAATGGAACACGAGCCACTGGATAGGGACTCATACTGCCGTCAGCCAATACGGCCGGATGGAACTCCTCGGGGATTACTTGGTCTGGGGCACCAGCCGCCGCACGACAGTGGTCATGCTGGCCCCCGTGTCTCTCAGAGCTTCCACCTCCTCCCCGTTAATTCTCACACTCTGCTGATATTTAGCAGTGTTCGGGGGCAGGGACACTACGGGGACCACCTCTCTATCCCCGAGTGAAACCAGCGTCAGGCCTGTCCACTCCCCTTCCCTATCTAAGGGCAGCTCCACCCCAAGCGCTACACTACTCACCCCGGGACTTTTCCCGCCCGTTGGGGCTGGTGGTCGCTTGCGACACTTGGGATCTCCCCTGTAGTGTCCAATCTCCCCACACTCGTAGCACCGCACAGTCCTAGGCTTCTGACTCCTGTCAGGGTAAGTGGGTCTTGTGGAATTGGACAGGGGCGGGGTTCCTACTCCCTTGCCAAACTTATTTTGGGGACCTTTCGAGAACTCCACCTTTTTATCTCCCCCCTCTTTCTTCTGGGGGAAACCCTGTCCGCCTTTCGAGCCATCTCCCCCGGGGCCCTTGTGAGACACCCGGGTGCTCACCCAAATATCTGCCTCCTCCGCAAGCTCACGGGGATCCATCAACTTGCGGTCCACCAGATGTTGGCGCAGCTCCGGAAAGCTCTTATCCAAGAGGTGCTCCCTTAAAAAAAGATCGTACAACCCTTGGTAGTCCTGCACCTCGCTGCCACGCACCCAACCATCTAGTGCCTTCCTCGCATAATCAAAAAAATCTACCCATGTCTGGGTGGACAGCTTATGGCTGCCACGAAACATTTGCCTGTACCTCTCGGGGTTGAGACCAAACTTCTTTAACAAGGCCTCTTTCATGGGGGCATACCTTACCTGATCCGCCTTGGCCAAATATAACAGGGTGTCCCTAACATTGGGAGGTATATACCGGTATAAACCACCTCCCCAATTACTCTCGGGTACCCCATGGGCCATCAAGGCTACCTCGTATGCCTCCAACCATTTCATGATGTCGTCCCCCACTGTGTAATTGGCAATTACCTCTTTGGGTAGGTAGAACTTTGATTCTTGAGGTTCCTTAGGTATGCTGCCACCATTGTCCTTATTGGACGCGTTCAATTGGAGGGCGCGTAACTCCAGCTCCTTTAGCTGAAGCTCGTGCGCAAGCTTCTTCTCCTCCATTGCCCATCTCCTATTTTCTCTTTCCTGTTCCACTCTGGCCAATTCCCTTTCTTTCTCTTGTTCTAGCTTGGCCAGCTCCCACCTTAACTGCCACTCTTCCCTCCTGTCCTCGTACTCCTCTGGGGACGCGCTCCTCCTCGACCCTGTCCTACTACTGGCCCCAGAACGTCTCCCTGGGGGCACATTTTCAGACACATCTACATTCAATATGTCGGTCACTTCTTGGGCGCTCTCCTCCTGAGGTGCCTCTGGTGCCTCCTGTCCCTCATCCCCTCTCCCTTCTGGGTGGGCTTCTACCCATGCCCTAATGGCGGTGCGGAGTTCCGGTCCTTTGGCCTTCCGTACCCCAGGCACCCCCATCCCCTGCCTGAACTCCCTTAGTTGCTTCACTGAGTACCCCTCGAGGCCAGCTAACCAGAATTCCATTCTGGCAGGTGGGGACCTAGACACTAAGGAGAAAAATTCCTATGGGATAGGCAACAGTTCTCAGCTAACCAGGACTCTTGCACTTTCAACCTGGACAGTGGAAATAACAATGCAGCAATCAAAGGTTTCAGAGCTCTGGAACAATTAGGCGTTTAATTGTGGCGCCCTTCGCCTCACAGAAGGGTGCTGTATGGTCACAGGTCCTAAGGATCCCACCGCTCGCCACCAATGTAAGACCTGGGGTCTCGGTAACGTGACACGAGCGGTCGGGCCACCAAAGGTCTGTGTGTAAAGCAACCATACAACACGCACCTCACATGGGACAAGGAACACACACAATAAGTGACGCCACACGGTAGGAGTTAAGTAAATACTCAAGTTTATCCAAGCAGATCACGTTAGATGCAGTTCATGAGGTAGCACTACATTTCATAAGCTGGTAATACCACAAATGACATTCATAACATATCAGTACTGCCTGAGGTACAACTACCCTTCGCCTAGAGGTACACGCGCGCTTCACTTTCCTGTAGCGCCTTAGGGGGGGTGAAGAGGGCGCTAGGCGCGCTAACTGGTGACGACCTCAGAACGGGGCATCTAGCATGGAGCTACTCGTAATAGATGTCATTTAGCATTTCATTATGGAACATGAATAACAGTGCGGTACTCGTAATCAATAGCACGTAGTACTTCCACATGGGCGTGAATAACAGCGCGCTACTCGTAATCAATAGCACGTGGTACTTCAATATGGAACATGAATAACAGAGTGCTACTCGTAATCACTAACACGTAGCACTTCAATATGGCACATGAATAACAGAGTGCTACTCGCAATCACTAACATGTAGCATTTCAATATGGCACCTGAATAACAGAGCGCTACTCGTAATCACCAACACGTAGCACTTCCAAATGGCACAGGAATAACAGAGCGCTACTCGTAATCACCAACACGTAGCACTTCAATCCGGCACAGGAATAACAGAGCGCTACTTGTAGTTATGGGCGCTAGGTACTTCAATGCGGGGTAGGACAGTCAATGCGCCTCACGAAGCTTTTAGCGGGAAGCGCCCGGGACGGGAGGAGCGAGTCTCTCGGCTCCGGTGCAGTTCGTAGGGCACCTCGCTTCAGAGCAGTCACGGGGGCACAAGGAGAGGATCCCTCGGCGGGGTCTCTCAGTCACGCTGGCAGGGGGGAACTCCCACGGAGAGGGGACCCGGGCTGAGGGTGCGGTGCGGATCCCGACCAGTAGGGGGCGCACCAGGGGCAATCCCAGCCTCCGGGCTTACTTCGTTCTCGGCGTCAGACGGCGTCCGCTCCAGCGACGATGGGGAAACTCGGCCCCAGGCCTCGCGCACCTTCTCACACAGCTGCAGCGGCGGGGCCCCGGACTTCTCACGGGCCTCGCGACTCTGCAGGGCACTTCTTCCGGCCTCCGGGCCGCGGCGGTCAGCGCGCTGGCTTCCATGTCACGGGGGGGGCTCAAGTTAAGGATGGGGGTTCCGTGCTCAGCGGAGCACGCTGCCGGGGGTCCCAGGCCAGGTCAGGGAGCGCAGGGGTCACAGCGCTAATACCTGGTCGATCCCCGGTGGCTCTTCAATCTGCTTTGCATACGGCTTCAGGGGTCAGTCTGGACACGCAGTCTCAGTGCTTGGCATATAAGGTTTAGAGTTCAATCTGGACACGCAGTCTCAGTGCTTGGCATATAAGTTTGAGAGTTCAATCTGGACACGCAGTCTCAGTGCTTGGCATATAAGTTTGAGAGTTCAATCTGGACACGCAGTCTCAGTGCTTGGCATATAAGTCTCTGTTCTCAGATGTTAGATGAAGTCTTGTTGGCGCAGATGTATCTGGCGCCCTTAAAGGGGTTCTGTTACAGGGGGGTAGGGATGGAGAGGGCGACTAGATCCTTCCTAGTCAGGCTGGGCAGAGAGTCTCTGGGTCCTCCTACTGCTGGGCAAGATCAGTGGGTTTCACAGGGTCCCTCACTCACTTAAGAGGCAGCACCTAAACCCTGTCACTCTCAGAGGCATAAGTCCCTGGCTAGGCCCTACCGCCTACACTCCTGGTGGATTCTTCCAGCTCTGCTTCACCCCAATGGCCAACTCACCACAGAAGTTTCCCTCCCTCTCTTAAGTAGCCCTAGGTCAGGTGACCTCTAGCCAAGGCGGCAAAAGAAAAACCACACCTCCCTTCTAGAAGGTTCCAGCACATTCCAGGAGCTTCCCCACTCTACCTATGGGACAAAAAGGCGGGCTGGAGTCGCAACATTGTTGTGGGGTTCCAGCCAGCTCCTGGCAGCTAGGGTGCTACTATGAAAGACCACTCTGCAGTAGCAGGGGCCTGTGGCAGCCATCTTGGGAGAAGGGAGCACCTGCACCTTAACACTGATTGGCAATGAAAAGGCGCCCGGAGACCTAGTCCAACACAAAATTGAGGGTGGAAAAAATGAGGCACGATACAAAAATAGAAGGGGAGACCACCCTAGGGCTGACAGGTCCAACAGGAACAGTCAGTCTCGCCTCTGCTGTCTATCTTTAGCTCCTGACAGCCTCCTCTTGCCATTAATACCTGCTGTCACTGCTGTCCCTATCTAGAGTCTACATGTCTTTGCTGCTAGCCTCTGAGCACTGGACTGTCTCTGCTGCAGGTCTATAATACCTGGCCATCTCTGCTGCCTGACTCTAACGTCTTCACTATCTTTGCTCCCCTGTTGAACCTCTGGCTGCTTCTTCTGGCCGGCTCTGCTCTCACATCTTCAGCATCTTTGCTCCCCTGTTGAACCTCTGGCTGCTTCTTCTGTTCGGCTCCGCTCTCACGTCTTCAGCATCTTTGCTCCCTGTTTAACCTCTGGCTGCTTCTTCTGTTCGGCTCTGCTCTTACATCTTCACTATCTTTGCTCCCTGTTGAACCTCTGGCTGCTTCTTCTGTTCGGCTCTGATCTCACGTCTTCAGCATCTTTGCTCCCTGTTGAACCACTGGCTGCTTCGGTTCGGCTCTGCTCTCACATCTTCACTATCTTTGCTCCCTGTTGAACCTCTGGCTGCTTCTTCTGTTCGGCTCTGCTCTCACGTTTTCAGCATCTTTGCTCCCCTGTTGAACCTCTGGCTGCTTCTTCTGTTCGGCTCTGCTCTCACGTCTTCAGCATCTTTGCTCCCCTGTTAAACCTCTGGCTGCTTCTTCTGTTCGGCTCTGCTCCCACGTCTTCAGCCTGGAGGTGGCCTGTTGATGTGCGGGGCCCCGCAGGTCCGGCACGTGTCCCGGTTACTGTGTCCAGAAACCTCCTGCAGCGCGACCAGCAGGAGGCTGCCCCGACAAAGCCCGGGTGAGTAGGACTCCAACAGTTGGGGGCCTTATTACGGTTTAGAGCCCTAACGTCGGGGGCAGTGTTCTCGAGCCACGATGCGGCCCAACGCTCTTCTTACACAAAAAGGTTCCTGGCGGGGTGGGCACCCGCCAGGGGTATTAAAACGGCAGGCAATGTGGGGTGTGCTCCCGCGCCGTAAATGATTAATGTTGCGAGGGAATCTCCATGCTGAGGATTCCCTTGTTGAAAGGATCGCAGCTCCGTGCTGCCACCGAAATCAGAAGCGCTCACCAGCAATTAAAGATACAGCACTTCCCAGGCGCTGAAGGCAAGGTTCAGGCGCAGTCCTTAGATGCAGGGGGGCAAAGACTGGGCCCAGGGGCCAGCTCACAGGGCCCTCCAGCAGGGAGGCAGTCCCTAGTGGCGGTCTCTCCTGGCGCCCAGCAGCAGCAGGCCCCCCTCAAGTTAGGATCAGCAGAGAACAACTTACATGGGGTCACAGCCCCATTTTATACACAGGTTTATCTTTGTTTCAAGGTGCAGGGGAGGGGCGAACCAGATGTAACTGGTTCTTGAGCACTTTGTTTTGCTCAGCCCCTCTCCCTATTCACAGAACAGGCCAGGGTCATCAGTCGCACCACAGGGGGCGGAGCCAGCATTTTGTGGGGGAAAGCCCAGCCCTATTCAGGTCCCAGGTGTACTCCTCCCACCCATCTGGCTGCTGACCTCCCCATTCACCACTGGGTGACTCATCCTGACTCTGGGGATTCCCTAGCCCATCACATGACCTCAGCCAGCCAATCGCCAGACAAAGCACTCATCTCACACTGCACACCGATATGCCAACTTCTAGAAGTGACACTTCCACACGAGGTACATTGACGCCGCACACATCATCGCACAGCATTTCATCACACGAGTCCACACATACCAAACTCGCACCTGCACTCCCCACGCATCAGGAACTACCAGGGACACATACATTCCCCCATGCATTCCTATGGGACGGCAGGCCAACCTCACTACACACACGCACTTTACCCTGGGACACAGTGGTAAAGTGTGCAGAAGCCAAAAATCACTAACACCAGGTCGCAATAAAAAGCAATAAGTTTCAGGGGTGAACCTACCAGAAGGGCCAAGTCCAACAACCATGATAAGGACATTCTGTACACAAACGTGGGTACAAACACCAGGTACACATTTCTATCTCGTTCCACGTCTAAGGGCAGGCAAACCCACATGGCACTTTACTTACCATGCAGAAGGGCTCCAGTGTGCTTTACTCTCTCCCAGTCATACCTTCAAGCATATCCGGCGCTGTGCCCAACTATGCAAGAACACACACAACAGGCCTCCTGACCTCATCACACGTCCTATCCTACTGGAAGCTGCTGAAACTAAAGGATTGCTTTTTTATTTTCATACTATTTGTTTCAGTCTTTTTTTCCTTCTGTATCTTGTTGTGTTTATTAACTGTTCGTATGATGGTTGCAATGTAAAAGTAACTGTTATGACCCCCCAAAAAAGCAACATTAAAGTTGTGAAACCCGTGTTGGACAGTGTTTGTTGATAATAAAGATAACAGTACAGAATTAACAGCAAAAAATGACTACTTTTCCTGTCGCATCTTTTGCTATTGACCTTCGGGTTTTCCACTTCCTAATTTACCCCAATAGAAAAGGCTAAAGGTCACTGCCAGTTTCCTACGTCCAGCAAACTCACCTCAGCCAGTGCTGTGAGCTTCCTTAAGATCTTGTATTCAGGGGACACAACATCTTTTGTAGCATTGACACCTAGTCAGCATCATCCTGTCACTTTAACATCTTTTCGCTCCATTTTTATTTGACCCTATCCCGCCATGGCCCATTCCATCATATCCCCCACCCAGATGTTCATTGGTGGTGCCTTTGGTCTCAGCCAAAGTAGAACTACCCTGAGCTTGGCTAGGATAACTCCCAGACCATCAACTTTGCAATTCTGTTTATTTATTTTCAAGCTGGGAGCACTGCTTCACCCCTAACTTAGGTGGACCCCTATAAGTAGCTGCCGCCCCTGTACATTAAAACAGTAATGCTAGATCAGCTGACACAGCCACGTCATACATATAAATCATAACCTAGGGCCATGGCACCGTGAGCAATCTAACATAAAATCAAACACTTAATGAAAATAGAAGGTACAATAAAGATTGAGATATAAAAGCAACAAATACAATTGTGTCCTCTTGTCGACCCGTTTCGGTGCAGTATATATTATGTAACACCTTCTTCAGGACCAACACTTTAAAAACGGCTCTCACTAGCAAGTACAATCAATCTATAAAAAACCTGGGAAACTCTCTCTTTTTGTACTTAGACCATAATTATATTGGGCCACACTGAACACTCTTCAACAGGCACACACGTACAAACCCCAGCCGTGCTTGCAGAGTGGCACTCTGCTTTCACTTTGTGCCTTTGCCACTCTATTTTGCACAACGGATCCCTAATATGGCTGTCCCATTCGGTGATTCCCACGGTACCGTCTAAGCCGGCAGATACTGGGAATGTCTGCCGCATTCCCGCAGCATGTCATTAACACCAGAGCTGAATCATAACTTGTACATACTTGTGTGTGGAGCGGGATAGTAAGGGTGCGGAGCCACCTTCTACACCAAGCTTCTGTTGCGTGTTTATGGTTTATAGAGTTCAAATCTGCTCATTGCTTGCCATTGCTTTTCATTTGCCTATATCAGTGTCCTTTAAAAATCCTTCCTTGCTAGTGGTCACTCACGCCTCTTTGTCCCTCCTTTTTGTCTTCTGTTCCATTCACCACTTCGTGCACAAACTACCTATCCTTCTCTATTTTCCTTTTGATATATTCTGTGCAGCTCTCACCCTATGTATTCACCATGTCACATAATTCCAGTACACAAATACACAAAACACCACACAATTCCACAACAATTCCAATTCAACCCACATAATTCCACTCCAAACCACATACATCCGCTCCACTTCAAACCAAAAGACATAGATAACCCATTGTCATCTACAAAACCCATAGCTCTAACTCTCGCAAATGCCAGACCTATTGAATTGGAAATGCTTGTTCCTTTGTGTTTTTGGTTCTCTTCCTTCTCTTATATTTCAAGTGCTGCTGTGAATTCCACACTGTGCCTAACCGTGTCCCTGATTTTAGGTCTCGCTTGAGCCAGCGAATGCGATGCTCTGGCAAGACTTTTAGTAAGTGGGCTTCAAAAAGCTCACCACACGCTTTTTGTGTGGCCTAAAGCGTTCGGTTGCGCACACGATTACGCGCACAGTCCCCATCTGGCTTTCCTCTCTCCTCATGGCTCATGAAGAGCATTGCTCGCGGGCACCCTTACATAGCGCGCACATCGCACACCATTCGCCAGACTTTTGTTTTTTCTCTCCGTCTGCCTCTCTATCCCCTTCTCTCACCCAGACCTACCACCTCTTTTCCCTGCCTCTCCTTTATCCTCCTTCTACTCATATTGTCTCTTTCTCTCACAGTGTGTCTCTCTCCGCCTCTGTTTCTTTCTTCCGTCTCTCTGCCCCTCCAGCGCCACCACCCCTTTCTTCCTCCTGGTCAGCCTCCACCCCCCTCCCCCATCTTTATCAATCCTGGCTCTCTGTTCTCATTCCTCCAACCTTGTGCCCCTGTCTTCCACACTCCTTCACTGTACTTTAGCAGCGTGACAAGTTAAACACCCTCTTCTGATACACGTAAAAGACAGTAGCGTAATGGTTGGCGCAACGCTATTGGCAGTGTCCACTTGCTTGAAAGAAGATGGCGGCATGTCGCGTCAGCGTCAGCCGATGTCAGCCGGGTGGTTCAAGGCATGTAGGTGACGGTGAAGTCAACAATGATGAAGCGCGCGTCACGGAAAAGCGTTCGGCTATCAGGTGAGTGAAGCGCGTGAAGTTATATTTTGAAAATCAAAAATGGTAGTTGGCCAATATCCACCAGCAGCCTGTTGAAATGTATCCTCAGGGAGAACCACCAGGTACACGCAACTCAAATGCTGCACCACAATGTCTCAAAATTGAATCGCAGGCCAACAAGCCATCCAGTCACACACAGCAGGGCGCCTTAAATAGTGTCTCACAAATGACACGCAGATTAACGCAGATTAACGCAGATTAACGCTGACACTCCATGCTCATTCTGTAGAAGCGGTTCAGGATAAATGCAAACACTGCCACAACAAACTTCGGATTCTAGATGTCGAAAAGCAGTATAATTAGTTTCAGAACAACTTTAGTTCACTGCGGTCGAATGGTTTAACGTAATAGTTTTCCTTTTAGCTTCCAACAACACACAGTCAATAATAGTAGGAGAGGATTCAAGTACCGTGAGGAGAAAAATTAGTCAATAAGTACATTGAATAGGCAAAGTACCTGCACTTTACAGAATAAACGCTGGAACAGGTAATGGGTTCAATTTGGGGAAACTGGTGGTCATGAATTCCTGTCCCCACGCAGGACACTCGTCGCCAGTGTAAAGAAGATTCAGATGATAAAAGAAGTCCAAGGAGCAATCCAATAAGTATAGGATATTTATTCCAGATACAGTGAAAGGACCACCAGTCCAAACAGCAGTTGACTTACAAATGTCAGAGCTTGCCAGCATTCTGTTGCTAGGCTATGACAGATAGAATACAGAACACAGCCCAGCAACACTGGCAAGGGAAGTACAAGTAACACACATGGGCAGGAAAGAGGATGTAATAATATAAGTAAAACCACAACAAGGAGCTTTGGTGACATCATTAATAAAGCTCTAAGCGTTTCTCGTTAGTCCCAATATCAGGCCTCTGAAGCCTTTTAGGTCATCCTAACAAAGGAGCTCTGAGTTAGGATCTGTATTATGAAGTATGCAGTAATGACTCTGGGTGTAATGAAGAGAAGGGAACGGTACAGGATCCTAGCAGATAAGAACAGAACAGCCCCAGAGCTGGACCCAGCAGAGCCCGGCCATTGTATCTTCCTCAATGTACATCGAATGAAGACATGGTAACTTAAAATACCTCTTTATTCTGTATCCTAGAGGAGAGACCCCTTTCACTGTAACTCCAGAAGCTTTCAATGCTGTCAAGATTCATATTGAAATCCCTGTCCTGAGGGTTCTTTATTTCAGCAGAAACCTGTTATGAGGTCCTGTAGTCCAACTGATGACATTCTGAGGCTGGTCCTAGGCCCCAGTACCACTGGGCCTGGTGTTGGCTCAATAACCTCAGAGGCGGGGTCCAGTGCACAGTATTACTAATGCTGTTCACATACTTTTCATCCTATTGTTACCCTGTCACCCCAGCGCACGTAGCGCTTTAATCATTTTTCCACCACAATGGCATCTCTCCTGGTGCCATCTCTGTGGTAGGCGCTGGTTATGCTGAGCTCAATTCTGTAGATTAAAAAGGTTTATTTGGGACACTCTGGTAGCAAGATGATGGTTTTTATTGTTTTGGTTTGGTGATTATTGCTTGTAAATTGCTTATAGATTATTGATTGTGGGAAAGTATTGGTTTATGTATTAACACTCTATGTTGAGTCGCGTTGAGTTCTATGTTGTTTGCACGGCTTCTGGGAGGTAGGAAGTCGGAAGTTTGTAACGGTTCTGTAGTAGAGCAGAGGTAAGCGCTGCTCTCGGGAAAGATGGAATTGCTGTTGCCCTGTAGGTACACGGGGAAAACGTGTGACGATTGGAGTTGCACGACGCATTGTCTGGGTTCGATTTGGTAACATCGTCATGTGTTACTGCTAGGGACCTTTTCTGTATGAGAGAAGTGTATGGTAGCGAAGGTCACCTGGGAAATTTTGGTCTTAGGTACCAGGGGTCCAAAAGGCACTCTGATTACGCTTATCACTGGAAAGGTAATAGGTGTTCCCTAAGCTTGCTAGAAGGATCAAGTAGAGGGAAGTGCTACTTTATTAACGTGTGTCATAATTCTGTAGTAGAACAGACTGTTCGCTGTTCTCGGGAAAGACAGAATTCTGTGTAAATGAACTACATTTTCCGTATGATAGTATGTGAATGAAATAGCATTTAGGTTAATTGTGAAAATCTGGTTTTATTTCTCAGGAGCATTGGATCTCCAACTAGGTGTCCAAATTCTGGAGAAACGGTTAGCTGATGCTTGTTAGAAGGGTGAAGTAGAGGGATGTGCTACTTTATCAACGGAAGTAACGATTCCGTAGTAGAGCAGAGGTAAGCGCTGCTCTCGGGAAAGACGGAATTCTTGTGAAAAAGGTCATTAACTATACTTTGGTTAGCGAAACAGATAATGGTGGCCTTTTTATGTCGTTACTAACAGATTTTGATTAAAAGAGAACGTAATAAAAAGATTGCTGTAAGGTTTTGTAAAGAGAGGGCTAGTAGCAGGAGGAAAACTGACGTCCCAAAGGGCCATGCTGGCACTGGATGAGACAGTGGGTGTGTAGTGAGCCCTGTTTGTAATGAAGGGGTCAGTAGCAAGAGTTAAACAGACTGAAACTGTCAATCGTGGCAGGATTGGAGAAAATAAATTGCATTAAAATATTGCAGAAATGGAATTGTTTAAAGGTTTAAAGAAGCTGTTTGGAGGTAAAGTGAAACATTTGTTTTTTGTTGGTGATGCTCCTGAAGGAACACCTGTGCATTTTATGTCTACCAATTTGGGACAAAATTAATGTATGTGGGTTCACCAATTGTGCAAGATTACTGAAAAAGAGGGTCCTTTGAGGTTTCCAAAAGATGGTACTTTTGAATTGCAAGTTATTGACAAATTAAGGGAAGTGTTATGTGAAAGAAATACACCATCTAGAGCTGCACTATTTGAGGCCTTAAGCATGTGGGAAAAAGCAGCAAGAGACAAAGCAAGTGAGGATAAAAAGGTAAAGCACCAGATGCAGGAGAAGGAAATTGATGTTGATAAAAAGCTTCAAATAAATAATGATTCAGGGGAAGAAATAATGGATGCATTGTTAACTGAGTGTCCGCCACTTTATGTGGTTCCCATTAAAAATACTGAAAATAGTGTACCAGCAAGTACTACAGTGGCTACTGCTTCTGTTGAACAGAGAGAAATACAGAATGAGAGAAATGTGCAGACATTTCAGATTGACCCACTACCTGTTGATTCAGCACTGACAGTGATACCTCCAGGTGTTACTGCTTTAAATGTGACTGATTCAGTGAAAAAACTACAAGCTGCAGATGCACAGACAGTGCCTAGACACATTGTGACTGTCCAAATAAATATGGGTCCTATTCAAAAGGTTCAAAGAGTTGTAGAAGGAGTAAATATGTCAGGGTTTATTTCAGAATCTCTGAAATCACAGATTATTGAACAGAAAGTACCCCAGACAGCCCAAGCATTGAAAGATGGGGCAACAATGGTGTTTACAGCACTCACAGCCCAGGATAAAACAAATATACTTGGAGATGGGATTTTTCCAGGGGCGGCTGGTGTTAATGGGCGAGATGGGCGCCGCCCTGCCACCCTTGGGGGATTAAAAAAAATGCGAGCTGGAACACCGAGCAGCTAGCAATAAATTGTGCTGGCTGCCTGGCTGCTCAGTGAACAAATATGGGCAAATCTGGGTTTTTCCTTGAGGGGGTGGGGGGTGATGGCTCTTGGCTCTGCCTCTGTGCATGCTTTTGGCTGGGCGAAGATTTCTTCGACCTGAAGCCAGAAAGCAGAGCAGTGACGACACACAGGTGGGCAGGATCTGTGTATCACTGCCGGAATACAACTTTTAAATTGGGCGAATTTCGTCGAGCCCAGGGAGGAGTCAGAAGCTCCCCATTAATTCCAATGGCTGGGGGCAGGCCAGTTCAGCTTCGGGAAAGTAGTGAGGGTGTGGCAGTAGCCTCTGCCTCTTCCTCGAGAGAGGCCCAGTAACAGTTGTTGTTTAGGAAGTGATTGGTGTGTTGGGGTCTGGGGGAGGGGTCAACCCAGAATTTTCCAGTTTGTTTGGGATCTGCGTCATTGCCACTCGGAGCCCAGCGCGAGAGAACATGAGCTCGACACTCCTGGAGGAGGTAGAGGTGAGCCACTGACTAAGTAAGTACAGCCGAGTGAACTCTGACCCACTAATAATGATTGATGGCTGCAGCTTGCTTTAGAAGCTTGAATTAAAGCGTGCGTGAGTCGTGAACAAAATAAAAAAATAACACCGGCCGGGCCTTTTACAGGCAGACTCTGCCAGTGAAAGGCCCGGCCGGTGTACTTCCTTCTAAATAATTGGTCCTGCACCGTGCACGTTTCATTGAGGCAGCCAGCAGGCAGAAGAAGCGACTCATGTACTTTTGATCTGCCTGTCGTTAAGTCACATTTTTGGTTGCTCGCCTCTCTTTACACAACATTTTTCTGTAGGCGCTCCCTTGGTGGCTTAGCAGTGCCTGGCTGTGAGTGCCTCCGTCGGGAGGGGTGGGAGGGGGTTGGAGGTGAAAGAAGGTCACCACATGGTCAGCCTGTAACTGAAACGTATAGTTGTGCTAATGTGCACCTATTATTATCGTGTCCCAAACGCCATTCTTCCAGGCAGCAATGGTTTATCAGTAGTTTTGTCCTTGGAGGGTCATTTTTTTAATGTATTTCCCTGATCCCCGTAATGATAACGAAGCTAAAAGTTTCGTAAAATTCTTAGCACAAGATAAACCCACCCCCATTCCACCTGATAACACATTTTAATACCACCCAATATTGATGAAAATATTATATAAAAGCCTGTGTGGATCAGCAAAACCTCCGCAAAAAGGTTGTTTGCAATGCTGTAAAGTGCTATAAAGTAGTTCAGATTTCCGGAAAACGCACGTCTGCTTACCATAATGGAGTATGTTGACAATGTGTAATTAGTTAATTAATGCATGTAGTTTGGGAAATGAAAAATGCAAATGCCAAATAATCGACAGGTGCACAAATAGGCGTTATTGTGGTAGGCAGTATAGTTTAAGAGTGCTTGGTGTGGAGACGCACAAAAAGGAACAGCATAGTTGGGAGTTTTCTTTAATAATAAGAATCGATTTCTAGTCAAATTAACCCTTTACACAACATTAATCAATGTTCTAATGTATGCTTTGCAGTGTGTATACAGTTCTGTGATGAAAGTTAATATCTCACTCTTGAATATTAGGACTTTCAATTATAAATTGCAAATAACAAAAGGATGTCTCTTTTGAAAGCAGTAACCTGCTGATGTGTTCACATTATATGCACTCTGAAATCAACTTGGGACACGTTCTTTGCAGCAGGCGTATTAACCCTCTGCACTAACTTCACAGAGATCAAAACCTCAACTATACAAAACACTGATCTCTCTCCAGGAAGATAATTAATCACACGAGTTATCTTGACATTTTTGTGAGGCCTGGCATTCCCTATGAGTGTTTGCTTTTACTTTTTTTTTTTAGGCAGCATATTACTCTTATCAAGTGCATAATTTGAATTTAGCCACATCCAAGTGTTTATAGCGGGCACAATTAGGTTGTAGCTGAAGGCAGTGCGAGTTTCTCTCAGTGGGGCAGTATGATGTTCAGTGGGGGAGAGGATGTGGCACTATGGCCAGTGCTATCCAATTTGGAACTGGGGAACTGGGTTCAGCCTTCATGACCAGTCCACCAGACCACTCTACTGAGGGAGCATATTCCCATGCTAGACCTTAGAAGGCCCCACTAGACCTTAGAAGGCTTGATGTCTTAGCACAAGCAGGTGTACCCTAGTGGTGTAAATTGTGAGTTAACCTTGAAGGCCTGTCCACCACAATCCATACTGAAATTCATCTCCAGTCTTGCGGACAGGCCTATGAAGCAGCACACCCTAGAACAACAGTGATCCAGTCACTGAGATTCTGTCACTGAAGTCACATGAACCTTGAGCAGGTTAGGGCGGTGCAAACTGTGTGACCGCACTGGGTACCTATTTCGGGTGGGTGCATAGTGTTTGCAAGTATATTATGCTATAAAAAAACTTGCTGCCACCTTCCTGGCCTTCAGCAATTTTCAGAAACAATAAAAATGTCATGATAACTTCGGTGATTAATGTTCTTCCTAGAGAGAGATCCGAGTTTTGTCTAGTGGAAGGGTTGACTCCTGGAAAGGTAGCACAGAGGGTTAATATGCCTGCTGCAAAGAACATGTACCATGCAGATCACAAAGTGCACTGCTTTAATGGGGGGACCATGATGAATGGTCATTTAATGTCAGCTGTAGATGATGGATGCCTGAAAAGTGTCATGTATGTGCATGTTTGCATTGTGCTGAGGGGATTATCAGGTAATTGTTCATGCAGCTCTCTGATGGATGTCACATGCGTTTTTTCTGAGTCCCCAGATAGATCATGCAGTCTGTGTATTCTCTTGTGTACTGCCAGTCACTGCCAATCACCGGTGTATTCAACTGTGTAGCCTTGGACCGTGTCATGTATGTGCATGTAACTTGCATGATCGAGATAACTATTAGCGGCGATAGTATGTGTCTCTCGGTCCTCTTTCAAGTGCTTGCCGTCCTTTTTCCCCAGCAACCCCCCCCCCCCCCCCCCCCCCTCAGGGGCGGCAATCTGAGGGATAGCCCAGGGCGCCATAAGCTCTAGCTACGCCTCTGATGGGGTCTATGCTGTTAACGATCAGGCAAGACTTCCATATGTGTGCACACTTTATTTGTGCGTGAGGTATGTTCTTAGGCATGGGTTGCAAGCAGCATTTTTCCAAGGGCTATAAAGTCTGGTCTTTGACCTCATACTAAAACATCGGTGCCGAACTTCTGAAGACTGTTTAAAATGAAAAACAAGATTAAACAGTTAAACTGTTTAAGTGTTGTTTTTCATTTTGTCACTGCTGCGATCATTTATTTTACTGACGCCTTTGGGGCCCGGCCGGCAGGGTGACTTTGATTCCATGATGGGTAGTTGCGGGGGTGGGGTGGTGGTGGTGGAGGGATGGAGGGTGGCTTTGAGACCTGCTGCCTTGCCCTGGTGGCGTACGTACATTGTGCAATTTGTTGGTAACTTTTGGTTTCGTTAGTTGGATAGCAGACATTTTGAGGCCCTGTGCGCCTTTGTGTGCCATTTTTAACAATTCCATTCATAAAAATACAAGGACGACTTATCAACTTAACAACTTCAAACGATGGCACTCTAATACCAACTCAAACCCTGCAATTGTGGCACTGTGATATGAAAAACGGGTAGCAATTGTAGGTTTGAATACAGCAAACCGTGTTAAGTTAAATAGTTAATATTAAGGAGGTGGTGGTATACGGCTCGGAAATTCCGAGTATAGCCCAATAAACGCAGATAATCTGTCTCTTCTGTGTTCACACACCCCCAATGCCACTGGTCAAATTCTTACAGAGTATGGAACACATCCTTTCTTATGAGAATGACTCACATCAGGCAGGCCATTCAAATCAAAACCATTTAGAACATAGTTGATACCCATATGGTAACAAATCCAACCAGATGGTCATTTGACTCCGTCAATTAATCAGTGTTAGAGCCCAGTTATGAGCAATGTGCAGCAGCAGCTGACTGTCCAAAATTCATGTAAATCTCCCCAAAATATATTGCAATTGATCTGTAATATTAATTCCTAAGACAGAGGCCCGCAAGGCCCGTGACGTCTGCCCACTTCCTGTCCTGTGGCGGATGCCATATCTCAGAGGAGGTGAATGTGAGGAGGCCAGAAGTCGAATGCATTCCATTTATTTTGCTCAAATGTGCAGTATCGCAGAGAAGGAGAGTGGGCTTGCCCAGAGCTTTAAGTGGGCAGAGTCTGAACCCCTGCGTTTTTTTAATGGGGGCCTCGAAACAGGTCTCTAATCGGGCTCTGTTTTGTGCCCTGGCACAGGCAGCCGGCCCGTTTAGTTTTTTACCAGACTGCAGTGACAACACATCGTTCACGTAGGGTTCCTTCAAGTGATCAGACGGTTCTACTCTGTAGTGCAGGGAGGGAGACATCGGTAATCTGAAGCAGCACCAAAAACTTACAGAGGTACAACGCGGAGAAATCTCTTTATTTCGCCTCATTTTTCTTTTTTCTATGCATAGTGCCTGCTGCAGCACACAGGGAAAGAGGAAAACGCCTCTTGTAATTGCCAGCAGTGCAGGCACCAGTGGCCCATGGTGCAACAGTGCCTGCATTGGCGCACAGCAGCTTATTGTGTGCCGGTGCATGGGGAAAGGACACGAATGCGCCGTATCTGCTGATAGATACGGTACATTTGTGCCCTTTTTTTTTTGCTGTAGGGCAGCAGGAAGGCCTACTGTTCTGCCCTACAGTAAAACCTCATAAATGAGGCCCTAAATGCAAACTACTTTCTTCACTGATTTCAATTTTTTTTCTTGCAATGCTCTACATTTATATGTTTTATTATTTATGTTTCAATTTAAAAATTAAACTTATTGTGTTAACTCCTTTTTCTCTATTGTAAATTTTGAAACACTTTATAAACCATATCTGTCTTTTTCAGTATATCTTTGCTTTCCACCCAAAATCTTGTCAGGTTTGTATGCTTTGCACCTCAATTTCTGTTATGTGGACTTTGTCAGTGTACATTTATAGTATATAAATGCTATATTTCGCAAAATAAACACAGTTTGCTGGAATATAATTTCTGTTTGTCTGGCTAATCTTAAAAAAATCAAGGATGAACTGCAATCCTTGGATGGATCTCTTTCGCCATCTAATTTTCAAAGTATTTGCAATGTACGGTCTTACCAATGGTGTGAGCCTTGATGACTTCATTGACCAATACAGTAAAGAGTGTTACAGGTAGAAAACACTTAGAGGGCCTCTTCCCATTGGCTGTTGGTGCTTGGCTTGGGGGTCGTTTTGCAATCAGACCAGTTAGAGGATTGGGCACATTTTTGTAATATTTTCTTCACACTTGTGCTTTAAAATGCTATATTTGGATCCCGTTTTTGCAAAAATTTACAGTAAATATGTGGTGTAAAACCCACCATTTGAATACATTTTTTGCAAAATTTTCTTGCGGGGGGAATCCCCCCGCACCCTCCTTTTTCAATTCGGGCTCACTTGCTTCGCTCGCTCGCGCATTGTACAAGGGTACAAATTTTTCGCCTCACGAGTTTCAAAATCCACCAGCCGCCCCTGAACATGGTTTGAGGAAGCAGCGGTAATTAAAAAGATGGAAAGCATGGGGGAACAAATTAACCCAGAGCCCGAAAGAGAGAAACAGCTTAGTGTTTTAAATTCAACATTTCAGCATGAAGAAATTAACAGTCCTTGCTATTTAAATCATGAAAATGTGAACCAGTGTCAGGAAAAATAATTAATTTCCCTGAGTAAGGAAATAAATACATGTGCAGTAACTACACATGGTAGACTGACCGATTTGGCTCAAAAATATGAAATTAATGTTTCAAGAAGTTTTCCATTTCAGAAAAGCTTCAGGGTACATATGAATGAAGAGGCAAATGAGACAATGTGTTCTTCGGGAATGCAATTGCACGTTGCAGAAACTAAATATATTTTTTAAGGCAATGGGTTTGAGAAATTAGGAGACAAGTGCACAAGAAAACATGAAAAGAAAAAGAAACCACCAGACCTAGCTGGGAAACTGGATAAGAAAAAGAAACCCCCAGATTTAGTTGAGGAAAATAATGAGCAGAATGAGGGAGAAGCTTTTGCTTGCTCATTGAGAAAAAGGAGGGATGTTGAGAAATGGAGAAGCAGGTGGAGAAAGAAGAAGAAACGAATAGTTGATAGGGGATCATTAGCATGTCCTGATGCTCACAAATGTGAAACTGACTACATTACCAGAGGGAATTGGTTTGCAGATGAATTGGCAAATTATTGCACAAAACTGAATTGTTCTTTGAATCAGGCACGGGCGAAGGAAGACACTTTTCCCAATATCTCATGCTTACTAACACAGTAGAAACATGGAAAGAAGTGAGGCAGTTGCAGGATCAGGCAAGCGATGAGGACAAGAAAACATGGGTGAAAGAAGGTGGCACACAAAAAGAAGAGGATGATGTTTGGGTTTACCAAGATGAAAGAGCTGTTATGCCCTACAGTATGTTTGCCCATTTTGCACGCATGTATCATGGACAGGCACACACAGATAGGGAAACTCATTTCGCCAACGAAGTTATCCGTCTGATCTGTGAAATACTGAGGACTAAACAGAAACTGCATTGTGCCTATTGTCCAGAAGTTTCTGGAGTTGGTGAGCAAGTGAATAGCACAATGAAAGTCAAATTAGCAAAAAAGTGTGATTCCACTGACTTGAAATGGCCGAATGTTTTGCCCCTAGTTCCAATAACCATGAGAAGTACACCTGACAGAAGGACAGGTTTAAATCCCTGCAAGATACTAGTGGGACGAGCAATGAGAGAAGCATATGTACCTGATCCACAAGATAGGCCACTGAGAAATAGACTGCAGATTTCGGATACAAGTTCAGAATCAGGTGCTGAGCAACCAGAAGCTGTTAACAGAAGAGAAGCAGACTGTGAAACTGGTGACACTAGATCAACAGACTCTGCGAGTGTACAGCAAGGTGTAAGACTCAACGATTTTTCACCTGACAACGATTTAGACGGTACAGCCGAACTAGGACAGAAACAAAGTCAAGAGCAGAGGCAAGTACAGGAAAAAGAGAGAACAGAAGACTCAGAAATCATACAGTTCAAGATAAGGGGAAGTGAAATACAAGCAGACACAGAGACTGGAAGCAAGGGAGAAGAAGGTTCAGAAATCCTGACAGTTATCTTGTCTGACATTAAAGAAGAAACGGATGATCAGGAAATTCTGAACAAAGACTGTGATCCTATGGAGAAGGATGATTCACACATGTGGCCCAACGGAGTAAAGAGACTCAAGTATAAGATAGTGAGAAAAGGAACCACAGCTCTTGAAGATCAGATCTCTGAAATGACAAACAAGTTAGAACAGGAGAAATTGAACAGGCCACCTGAGTGGACTTACATAGTCTTACAGAAGATAGAAGAAGTAGATTTAAGAAAGGAAAGGGACAGTGACAACGACCGTGAGCAGGACAAAGGAAACGACTTGAGGCCACCCTAACAGTGTTACAGAAAACCCTTCTGGGTTTTAGCACACAAGACGAAAACGATTTTTCATGAACCATTTCCAAGTGGTTAAAATAAAAGAAGGGGCAAAGGACAGAAAGTCATTCAAGTGTGAAAACACACTTTGTACATACGGTACATATTTAGTAGATTTCATTTATGGGTTAACTTAGATACCATTGCGGATATGGACAGTCCTAAAAATAGATATAACATTTTTGCTTTGGGTGTAGGATGTGTTCATGTTGTACCATTTTACTAATGGTACTGTTAATAATGTACCAATAGTTGCACAAGTAGATAGAACTGCACTTCACAAGGATAAGTACGTTTTAGATTTAGAACTAAAAATAACATTTTTGTCGAGAACAGGAGAAATGACAAAGAAATATGCTGAATTAACAAAATTATTGAGAAGAAGTGTCCGATCAAATACAATTTAGTGGGATGAATGGGTGGTTTGGGATTTGGTGATGATGAAATCATCAAAGGGGGGATTGATGGAGCAGAGTACAGAAGATTTTGTGTGTACCCCGTTCAGACCAATCACCCCCCATAACAAAGTAATATATTGATTTTGTTTGCTGTGTATTAACCAAACACACATATTACATGTGGGAAATGCTCTGCATTAACAGGTTTGATTAACATATTAATTAATGGTGTAAAACGCACGTTTAATCTATTTTGTGCATTTAAGTAGTGTAATAGTGCATGTCTATGTTGTAGTGTACATTGTGCATTGCATGCTGCTTTTGTTTCATTTTAATGGCTTGCCCTGTGATGCTTTTCCGCTAGGTAACAGTTTTTAGGGGATAAATATTAGCCCTGGTGGGTGGGGAGACAGAAAACACTTATTTTCTGTGTATTCACATTTTCTTTGTGTGTGTTTACTGTAGTTTGGCTGGTGGCCAGTTTCAAGATGGCTTAGTTTTTCCCGGTTCTGCTCAGTAGAGAATGCTTGCATCATCTGGCTGAAGGAACCTCGTGCATGCCCTGTGCTAGACTGAACTTTGCAACTCCAGCTGACTATGTTCGAGGCCATTTGGTGTGAATGCCTGTGAATTTCTGAGAGCCAGAATGATAGCAAGAGAACAGCTGAATGCCTGCCAAGGAAGAACAGTCGAATGCCTGCCAAAGAATGACCACGTGGAAACAGCTGAATCCCTGACACTGAACAGTTCAATCCCTGCCAATGAACCTTTGAATGCCTGCCAATGAACCTTTAAATGCCTGCTAATAAACTGTAGGACAGTCGAATTTGTATTTATCAGCTTGTCAAACATAAAGTTATTCATGGACAACCTGGGAGCTGAGAACCACATTGTTATTCCTGGACATCCTGGAAGCTGAGAATTACATTGTTATGAACAGACATCCTGAGAGCTGAGAACTGCATTGTCATGACCAATCAGAGCAAGGGAAACAACAGGAGTTGAAACATTTGAGGGTAGAGAGCCAGCAAACACAGCATAAATATCTGACCAAAATTGGGGTTTGTGGTGAGAAAAGGCGGAGGAGAAAAGCTGCTTTGGAGAGATGCTGGGAGCTTGGAATTATGCCAGACTGTGCACTGATGACCCCTGTAGGTTCGAGATCGTTGCGGGACACTAGCCTGGGTAAGAGAAGTCGTGGAGGAGGTCAAGGGTTAATTAAGTACGTTGGAGTTTTAGTGCTGGGTAGGAAGGTTTTAGTGTAGGAAATCTTTCGAATTAAATGCATGTTTTTAACTATGGTTCATTGATCCTTCATTTTGGAACCCTCTGTCAGTTACATGACCAAGGATTGATTTTTAACCATTTTGAGAATAATGAAATGAATGCAAACCTACATTTTCTCTTCATGACTTTTAATTAAAAGTTTCTTGATTTATGTCCTGAATAAATGGCAATGCTCAAGTGAAAATTAATATTGAGAGAATAAATGATAATTTCCTTTATGCAAATTAATTACATCAAATCTTTTAAATGATTTCAGGTGTTCGTGATTCTTCTAAAGTCAATTAATTATACAATTCAATATATTGTTGTAGTGAGGTTAAGCTGGTGTTGACAATCACCATCAACCAATCCAACTAATTGGTCCGTCGACCAAGTGGGTGGAGGGCCTTGATGTTAAAGCTAGGATTCTATAGATGCAGATGTACATGATGTATTTAATGTAAATATTTTCCTATAGGTAATAAGGTATTCCCCCACATGTCCAGCGCTTGAATTACTCATCCCTCCTGTGTGTGCAGACTCAGTGAGAGAGACGTGTGAGTTTTGGTGTTATGAGCCCCACCAATAACTGTGTGTATGAATGAGCTAGTGTGATGTCGGGTCGGCGACGCAGGGAGGGTATTGGTACATGTTATTCCCCATTCTTCCCGGTCTCGCACTGGATCAACACCAAACATTTTCGTAGTTTCTCAAGGAGCAGGATTTAAAGGTGAATTGAGTACCATAAACCAATTCCCATTAGCAATGCTGCATGATTGACTTTCTTCCCGTCTGTTCTACCTCTAGAAAAGATCTGCAAAATCAATACACAGCTAAAGCAAGCATGTTGGATTCTTATTTAAACAACAAAAACACAACACCTCAGCTCATTGCTTACAAAGCCTTCGAAGGACTATCATCACCTGAAGTTTTGGGTCTTGTCAAAGCGACGAAGGCAGCAGTCTGCGCCTCTGACCCTTCTCCACCTCAAATGTTTAAAAACATTCAGCTATCAACGTATGCAGCTATCCCAGTCACAACACTCATCAACAACTCCTTAACAACAGGAGTTTTCTCAGAAGAATTAAAAGGAATATGCTACTTACCAGTATGCATCTGTTCTTGGCATGTAGAGCTGCAGAGTTGTACACTTAGCATAGGTCGCCATCTGGTGTTGGGCCCGGATGTTTGCAGTTTGTTTTTCTTCTTGGATAGTCTTTGGGAGTCACGAGTTTGGTGACTCCTCCTTCGGTCCGTACTGCGCATGGGCTTCGGCTCCATCCTCAGATTGTTTTTCGCCAACAGGGAAATGATGGAGCGTAGTAATAACAGTGAGAAACCCATGTGTTGTATCTAAATAAGATGTACTGGAACGGATACAGGTAGCCGGGGAGGCGGGTGGGCGTGTACAACTCTGCAGCTCTACATGCCAAGAACAGATGCATACTGGTAAGTAGCATATTCCGTTCGAGGCATATGAGCTGCAGATTGTACACTTAGCATAGATTATATAGCAGTACCCAACCTTAGCGGCGACCACCGGTATCCGTTGCAGCTGTTTGAAAAAGTGTCTTTAGTACAGCCTGGCCCACCCTAGCTTGCTGCTTGGAATGCACATCTACACAGTAGTGTTTTGTGAAGGTGTGCGGTGTAGACCATGTGGCTGCCTTGCAGATGTCATCTAAGGGTATATTCCCTAGAAAAGCCATAGAAGCCCCTAACTTTCTTGTAGAGTGGGCTTTAGGGGGAACAGATAATGTTCTCTTTGCCTTTTGATAGCAAATTTGTATGCATTTTACAATCCACCTAGCTATCCCTGATTTTGAAATGGGGTTGCCTTTATGTGGTGGAGAGAAGGAAACGAACAATTGTTTAGTCTTCCTGAAGGGTTGCGTTCTTTGTATGTAGTATAGTAACGCCCTTTTTACATCAAGTGTGTGTAAGGCCCCCGTCTGCAACAGATTGGGGTTGCGAGAAGAAGACAGGTAATTCCACTGATTGATTGAGGTGGAAGGGGGAAATGACTTTGGGCAGAAACTTCGGATTTGTGCGAAGTATGACCTTGCTGTGATGCATTTGTATGTAGGGTTCCTGTATGGTGAACGCTTGTATTTCACCAACCCTTCTAAGGGAAGTGATAGCTACAAGGAAAGCTGTTTTCCAGGTGAGAAACTGTAGCTCACATTTGTGCATTGGTTCGAAGGGCGGACCCATTAGTCGTGTAAGAACTAGATTTAGATTCCATACAGGGGAAGGTGGTGCCCTGGGAGGAATTACTCGTTTAAGGCCTTCCATGAAGGCTTTAATAGCGGGCACTCTGAAGAGTGATAAATGCTGCCTGTTTTGTAGATAAGCAGCGATCGCTGCTAGGTGTAGGCGTATGGATGAATATGCCAGGTTACACCTGTGAAGATGGAGCAGATAGCATATGATGTGCTGTATGGATGCATCTAGAGGGTTGATTGTATTGTTACGGCAGTATATTACAAATCTTTTCCACTTTGCGGCATAGCATGCTCTAGTGGTAGGACGTCTGGCTTCCATGATGATGTTCATACAATCAGGGGGAAGGTTAAGGTATCCGAATTCTAGGATTTCAGGAGCCAGATCGCCAGGTTGAGCTGAGCTGGGTCCGGGTGCCTGATTTCTCCATGGTTCTGGGTTAGGAGGCATGGGGATAGATGCAGTTTTTGATGTGGTACCACTGACAGTTGTAGTAGCGTGGTGTACCACGGCTGCCTGGCCCACGTCGGAGCTACCAGAATGAGTGTGAGGGAGTGCTGTTGTAGCTTCCTGACCACTAATGGAATTAGTGGGAGAGGTGGAAAGGCGTATGCAAATCTGCCTGACCAGTTCATCCATATCGCATTGCCCTTGGACAATGGGTGTGGGTATCTGGCGGCGAAGCTTGGGCATTTTTTGTTTTCGTGGGTGGCGAAGAGGTCTATCTAAGGATGCCCCCACTGTTGGAAGAATGGGTGAAGAACTTGTGGATGCAGTTCCCATTCGTGTATTTGTTGCGTTTGTCTGCTGAGCAGATCTGCCATGGTGTTTTGTACGCCTGGAACGTGCTGTGCCAGGAGAAAGATGTTTTGAGGAATTGCCCATCTCCATATGCTCTGGGCTAAGCGGGAGAGCTGGGGAGAGTGTGTCCCCCCCTGTTTTTGGATATAATACATTGCAGTCATATTGTCTGTGCGAATGAGGACTGCTCTGCCCGAAATCTGTTTTTGGAAAGATTTTAGGGCTAGAAAGATCGCCAAGAGCTCCAGATGGTTGATGTGGAGCGATTTTTGCTGTGGCGTCCATAGACCTTGCATGGTGAGGTGTAGAAGGTGCGCTCCCCAGCCGGAGAGCAATGCGTCCGCTGTTAGAGTCACTTGAGGAACCGGGTCCAGGAACAGCCGCCCTTTGGAAAGGTTTGTGGTGTTCCACCACTGCAGAGAGTGATGTGTGCGGCCGTCCACCAACACCAGATCCGTCAGCTGACCCTGGGCCTGGTTCCACTGTTGTGCTAGGCACTCTTGAAGTGGACGCATGTGGAGTCTTGCATGGGGCACTATGAAAATGCAAGACGCCATCATTCCTATGAGCTTCATAAACACTCTTGCTGGAAGAGAGTGCTGAGGAAGGAATGTTTTGCGTAAGGCTTGAATGCTTGTGATTCTGGCTGAGTTTGGATAGGCAATACCCTTGGAGGTGTCTATAGTGGCCCCGAGGTATTGCTTTGTGTGAGATGGTATGAGGTGGGACTTTTGGTAGTTCACCGTGAAGCCTAGCTGGTGGAGCAGTTGGATGGTGCTGTTTGTATGCTGCACACATTGGTCGTAGGACGCGGCTTTTATCAGCCAGTCGTCTAGGTAAGGGAAGACGTGAATATGTTGACGTCTGAGGTGTGCTGCTACTACTGCTAGGCATTTGGTAAACACCCGTGGTGCGGTGGTGACCCCGAAGGGGAGAACCGTGAATTGGTAATGTTGCCCGTCCACCATGAACCTGAGGTATTTCCTGTGAGAGGGGTGTATTGGAATGTGAAAGTATGCGTCTTTCAGATCCAAGGTTGTGAGAAAGTCTCCCTGGCAGAGGAGTGGGAGGACTTGTTGTAGAGTGACCATGTGAAAATGGTCTGAGTGTATGTAGGCATTTAGAGGCCGGAGGTCCAGAATGGGTCTGAGGGTCTCGTCTCTCTTTGGTATTAAGAAATATAGAGAGTAGACCCCTAGATTTCGTTGGTTGACGGGGACCTGCTCTATAGCATGTTTTTGCAGGAGTGAAAGTACCTCTTGTTTGAGCAGTGTGGAATGTTCTTGAGACATTGGACGGTGCCTTGGTGGGATATTGGGTGGGGTAGATGTTAGCTCTAGACAGTACCCTGACCGAATAATTTGGGTCACCCATTTGTCCGATGTTATGGACTCCCATACGTGGATAAAGTTTTGTAGTCTGCCCCCGACCGGAGTGGAATGGTCTGGGGGGAGCGGAGGGGAGTCATTGTGCGGGGGGGGTGGCAGAACGGGTGTTGTTGGTTTTGCCCCTGCCCTTATTGTTGTTACCCCTGTAACCACCTCTCTGATTGCCTTTTGAAAAGGTATTTTGAGGAGGGGACTTGTAGGAGGTAGAGGCGTTATCGGTGGAGGAGCCTCTACCTGTGCCACGAAAGGACGAGCGTCGAAAGGAACGTTTGGAGGCTTGTGTTTGGAGTGCCCCCATAGACTTTGCTGTGTCTGTGTCTTTCTTCATCTTTTCGAGCGCTTCGTCTACCTTTGGCCCAAAGAGTGTTTCCTGGTCAAAGGGGTGATTGAGTATGGATGCCTGGACTTCAGGTTTGAACCCTGAGATCCTGAGCCAGGCGTGGCGACGAAGCAGGACACTGGTATTTATGGCCCTAGAAGCAGTGTCGGCTGCATCGAGGGCACACTTAATGGAGGTGTTTGTGATTAGTTTACCCTCCTGTATGAGGTCATGAGCCTTGTGCTTGTATTTTTCTGGAAGGTGCTGCATAAGAGCCTCTAGTTCGTCATAGTGTGCTCTATCATATCGCGCAAGCAGTGCTTGTGTGTTTGCGATGCGCCACATGTTTGCAGCTTGGGAGGCGGTGCGTTTACCAGACGCGTCCAGAAGTTTAGATTCTTTGTCTGGCGGTGGGGCATCTCCTGAGGATTGGGAGTTAGCCCGCTTTCTAGCTGTGGAGACAACTAGGGAATCTAGGGGAGCAGGGCCCTTGATGTAAGCAGGGTCTGTGGGTGCCGCCTTGTACTTCTTCTCTATTCTAGGGTTCAGTACTCTGGCTCTGACAGGGTCTTTGAACACCTCTGTAGCGTGCTTGGTGACACCCTTAAGCATGGGTAAAATGGAAGTAGATTTGTCTTGTATATCAAATGTATCCAGTAGGAAGTCTTCTTCTACTGGTTCACTGTGCATGTCCACCCCATGGTAGTGTGCTGCTCTCTGCACTAAATGATGAAACCCTAAGGAGTCCTCTGGAGGAGACGGCCTTGATGGGTATAGGTCGTCCTGAGGTACATTGGGTATATCAGGGTTATTGTAATCCTCCCATGGATCTGGGGTCCCTGGTGGAGTGGGATCCATTGGGGCGTCCGCCGGGTAATTGTCCGGATCCCCATCATCCGGATCTGGGGATGGGGCCGGATCGTAGTGAGGTAAAGGTGGCGGAGACCTGTGAGGTGGAGGCGGTGGAGGAGGTGGAGTGGGTAGGGGAGGCGGTGGTGGGGAGGGCACTCTGAGGGGAGAAGTAGCAGAGTCCTTCCTTTTGGGTGGAGGAGGAGGAGCCGGAGCATCAAGGCGTCTTTTCTTGGTAGTTAAAGTCAAAAGCCCAGTCTTTGGATCTTTGGACAAAGTCTTTTGTAAAGGGTCTGGTGTAAACAGAGTCAACGGTGTCGAGTCGTCTGTCGGCACCGGTGATTTCGGAACCGGGGGTTTCGATGGTCTGTGTGCGCCATGCTTTTTTGAGGTCTCCGGGTGTTTCGGCGTCGAATGATGTTTCGGCGCCGGAGCGTCGGTGCCGACAGATTTGTGTTTGTGTTTGGTCGGCACCGAGTGTCCAGGCTTCGGCACCGGTGGTTTCGGAGTCGAGCTGGATTTTGCAGTCTTCGGTGCCGGATGCTGTTTTTCGGCACCGGGTGTCGGCTGGCTCGATCCCGAGCTGCCATGAGACTTTGGGTGCTTCGACACCGGGCCCGAAGGTGGGGTGATCGAAGTTTTGGTTTTGGTTTTGCCCAGGCCGGCAGGCGAGGGAGTAACCTGAGTCTCTTTGGTTTTCGGCGCGGGGGTGGGAGGGGGCATAGTACTCACGGCCCGCTGCGCTGGTGTAACGTCCTCCACGTCGGAGTCGTCGGCCTCGGAAGCGCTGACGACGTCTTCCTCCTGCTCGGTGTGTGTTTGCCCCGAAGCTTCGGCGTCGTCTCCGAAGATGTCCGGTGGAGCTGCCGAGGATGAGTGCGCCATGGTGCGTCGAGCTCTTCGATCTCGGATGGTCTTCTTCGATCGAAAAGACTTGCAGGCGGGGCAGTCTCTAGCCTCGTGTTCCGGAGAGAGGCAAAGGTTACACACCTGATGGAGGTCGGTGTGGGGAAATTTAGACCCACATTTTGGGCACTTTTTGAACGGAGTCCTTTCCATCGGCCGGGACCGGAGTCGCGGAGGGCCCGAAGGCCGGTGTCGATGTACGGGATGGAGAAAAGTGCCGCTTCGAGAGATGAAGATGATGAAGGAACTCGAAGAATCGAGGATTTTCCGTCGAGGCTGGAACCGTAGAAGTTCGAAGCCGGAGCACGAAGTATCACATCCGAGCCCGATGGCGGAAAAAAACAATCTGAGGATGGAGCCGAAGCCCATGCGCAGTACGGACCGAAGGAGGAGTCACCAAACTCGTGACTCCCAAAGACTGTCCAAGAAGAAAAACAAACTGCAAACATCCGGGCCCAACACCAGATGGCGACCTATGCTAAGTGTACAATCTGCAGCTCATATGCCTCGAACAAGACATATATACGCCGTTATTAAAATAAAACTAACCTGGACAATCATAACCCCAATAACTACAGACCTGTAGCAAACGGACCATTCCGGATCCAACTTATATAAAGAGCAGCTTTCGCCCAAATGTCACAATTCATTGAAGACAATTCCATACTTTCCGACTTCCAGACAGGATTCCATCCTGGAAGAGGCACAGATAAGGCCCTAATCTCTATCTGGGATGATGTAAAAAAGACATTGGACTAGAACGGGGTCTCTGCTTTCAGTGGTTTTGACACAGTGGATCATGACACATGAATCAAAAGACTTGAAGAAGCCGGAATAGAAGGCACAGCTCTCGCTTGGATCACATCGAATCTACACAACAGAACAAATATTATATACACTCCTCCTTTCTGTTCCAAATCATACAACATTAAAGCAGGAGTCCCTCAATCATCTCACCCATGCTTTTCAACATCTACATGAAATGACCACCAGAGCTGATCAATGGCTTTGCCTTCACCTGCTGTAACTACACAGATGGCACGCTGATACTTCTGGAATTGGAAGACCCAAAGGATATTGGTGTGAGAAGTTGGCCTGTTATATGATGTCCACTAATTAAAGTATTCACCTTTCACAAGTCCAAATTACCCTTATGATGTATGAGGTCAAAGACAACCTTTAAAAAGCTATCCTAGTGGTAGCTATGGAGAGCAGCCTTCAGGCTCAATCTTGAAGGAATGTAAAGCAGCTTGTTTTACCAGAATATCACCTCCTGAATTAATCAAATGAAAGAAGAACCACACAGTAGTTATATTAAAAATATGTATTTAATCATATAACGCTCTCTACTATCCTCTACACGAGGATAGAACACAAAGCACACAATTTGATCAATAGAACAGTTGTAAGTAGCACAATACAGAGTGGGCTCCAGGGGGAGACCAAACCATATACTAAAATAGTGGTATAACAGTCACAACTTGACTAGAAATAGTGCCTAGTGCATGTAAAATTGTTGGGACCCAAAGGAACCACCCAAAGGAGGGACACAGGGAGCCCACGGAGGATGGGTGCAGTGAGGAAACACAACCGCGTGTTCCGTGCAACTCTATGGGAAAGTCACGGTTGGAAATTTGCAGTGTAAGGACCCTTCGAGGAGGACTTCGAGCATACCCTTTGGAACTTAAGACCTTGGAGAGCCACCCCACCTGTGGATACCGTAGTACCAGAGTTACCTATCCCAAAGCCAGGGGCGGCTCCTCCATTAGGGCGGAGGAGAGCCGCCAAACTGCTTTCTTGTAGCATGAGAAGCAGAAAATTAAATGATATTTTAAATACCATTTTATTTTCTGCTTATCGCGCTGCGAGAAAGCAGAAGGCAGGGGTATGCCTGGTTGAGGACGGGCGGGTGGGCGGGTTGGGGAGGAGCGGCTTGCACCACTCTGAGTACTCTGACTGCTTTGGTCAACCCTGGGGCCGACCAAAGCAGTCATGCGCACTCTACATTTTCTCTATGTAGGCGGCATGCATCCTACATAGAGAAAATGGCCTCCCTAAAGGTGTCCGGCTGGGCGCTGTCCGGGACTACGCACCAATCACTACACTGCCATTGAAGCGTTGTGATTGGCTAACAGAAGGGGAGGGAGCATACAAGTTCCTGTTCAGGAGCACGAAAACGTGGACCCGGCCCAGGAGGGGATGCGGCTCAGGACCGGTCAGGTAAGTTTTATTTTAATTTTAATTTGAACCCCGCTCATGGTAACCACCACGCGATAACCCCGGCGCGACCCCCCACCACCGAGCCACGACTGCTAAGAGGAGCCGGGTACATAGGTCTGTAGAGATGTCGGGAGCTGCAGTCGTTCTCAATGGAGGGCTGTGAAGAAGTGCTGCTGTCGTGAAGGTGAAAAGGGTCCGGTGGAATCCAAGCCTGGATTCGGGAAGGAAGAAACCTGAAAGCAGAGGGGACAGATTCTGGGTCACTTCAGAGTGACCAGGGGCTTGGTAGACGAATGCCCACCGATGTCGGGTGCTTTAGGTGTGAAGAAGGGATGCTTGACTCTGCAGCCACGGGGACCAGGAGATGTTGACGGCAACCAGGAGGCAGATGCCAGCTGTTCCACGAAGGATGTCAAGTGCTGAGGGGTCGGTGTCCGGCTGGAGCACCAACAAGCCTTGGCAAAAGCAACCCATCCAGGAAGATCAAGCAGGTTACGGTGTGGACCAGCAAGGCCCAGGGGACTCACCAAGCAATGGGGAGTCAGAACACATCTGGAGCAACCAGGAAATCCCAACAGAAATCAAGATGACCCTCACGAGGACCCACAGGCCAAATGCCCAGGAGTCGCGAGGGGACCTCAAGCAAGATTGCAAAGTACCAACCCACGGGGGACTCGGTGCGACAAGGCCGGAGTTCTTTGTTGCAAATACTGCTCAGGGTCAGGACTACACAGAGACCAATGCACAAGCTCGGGAATCTCCACAAGGAAAAGCAACTGCAAATGGACGCGGTGCACAGGGGTTCAGGTTATGCAGTCCTGAGAGGGCAGATCAACCTCAGGGACCTTCGTAACCCAACTCCTGTGTTGCTGAAGTCTTCAGAGTCCGCAGGAGCTCAGAAGCAGCAGACCGGTCCGTTGTGTTGGGGTGCCTGCGAATGCAGGGGAGTGACCCCTTAACCCCAATGGAGGTTATTCAGTTGTCCTTCGTGCACCACAGGTCCTACACGGTGCCTGTATGGAGCAAGAGCACAGATGGAGCTTTGGACAGAGAGGAAGATGAAGTCGGGCCCAGTCAAAGTCCAGCATGTCCAGACGGTCCAAGGCCAGTGGTCTCTTCTTGTAGAATCTTGTCCACATAAAATCTAAAGTCTTACAGCCAGGTAAGCCCTTTTGTACCCACGGGAGAGGGCTGGGCAGATTCAGCGGACCCTCCCAGGGGAGGGTCAGGACAAGGGCGAGGATACTCCCCTGCCCTTCGTCCAGTTTCGCACCAGAGCAGGAGCCAAAGGCTCCCAGGACTGGTTTGAACTGGACTATGCACAGGAACACCAAATGTGCCCCAGGTGCAAACTTTCAGGCACTCTCAGAGTGCTCCCGCCCAGCCCCAATACACTAAATCCTATCTGGGAGGTGGTCACATCTCCCTGTCACAGGATGCCTATTGTGCTGCCTTCCTCTGCTCGAGCTTGGCTCAGCAGTAGAAGGGCAGAAATGTGTCTCTGGTCGGCAGCATCCATTTTGTGCTGTCTGGGTCGAGAAGGCTGGCCCCGGATAGACCAGTGACACCACGAAGCTCGCTTCAGAAGGGTGGAATCATACCTCCCATACTGGTTACTAGTGTGGAGGTATGATTCCAAGGTATTTTTTTTTTACATTTTTCAAAAGCCTTTATTGAACAAAATTGCACATCAAGGTTACCAGATTGCACTTCATAATCACATTATATGCGAGCAGAGGGTCTGCAATCACAGGGGAGAGCCACATTCGATAATATACAACAGAGGGTATGACAGAATCATAAAGCACGTTGCATTACTTAGAGGAAGGGGTTCTGAGGCAGCACTGGGGGAGTAAGTGAGAGCGTCCGGGAGAGGACCGGCATATGTAGAAGAGGGACTAGGGGATCAGAGGAGTGTGCGTGTGGGGAGATGGCACATCACTGACCAGCACCGACAGCCGCCACGGGCGGAGGGCCGGCTGGGAGCGCGGGAGAGGTCGCAGTATGCAGGGAGTTTTGGCGCGAGAGATAGGAGACAAGGGGACCCCAAATGTAAATTGGGTGGGAAGTGGCAGGCATCAGGTCCCAGAATTCAGCTAAAAGTGTCTGACAGCGCGAAGTGTCCTCGAGCCAAGCGCCAGCCTTGGGCACAGACCATCGACCCCAGCACATGGAGACACTGCACCGCGCAAGAACAAGAAGCATCGCAGTCAGTCGGCGTGTAGCGTCTGGGAATAATTTCACGAAGCCTAGGAGGCAAAGCAGAGGGTCCGGCTGTACTGGCGACGAGGCAATCTCAGTGACAGGCGCGCACACCTCGCGCCTGTATGCTGAAATCCTAGGACACAGCCAGGCGAGGTGGGAGAAGTCTGCTGCGGGAGCAGAGCATCGCAAACGTCTATCGCTGGGGATGAGGCCCATTTTGTGCAGCTGGGCTGGGGTGCAGTAGAGCCTATGCAAATACTTAAAGTGATTGAGGTGCAGGCGGCAGTTTGGGGACAAGCGTTTTGTCTGATTGCAGCAATAGAGCCAGACCTCCTGAGAGACGTCGGCGCCTAAGTCTTCAGTCCATGCCGCGCGGGCTCGGTCAGTAGAGATGGGGGAGTCCGCAAGCGCAAGCGCGTAAATCTTGGTGATCAGCCGACAGGGGAAGGGGGATGTATAGAGAAAATTGAGGGTGGCCATCGAGGGGGGAGGTTGAGGAAACGTGGGATGAAGCTCCCTACAGAGAGCCCTGAGTTGCTAGTAGAGCAGAGTGTCCATGGGGCCGGATTCGGCAGCAAGGGTGAAGAAAGTGTCACCGGGGTAGAGGTCTGAAACCGCGGAGAGCCCCAAGCGGGTCGCGTGTTTGGCCATTCCGGCTGACTGTAGAGGGGGGAATGCCGGGTGATGTGTGATGGGCATGGCATTTGCAGAGAGCATGCTAGAGCCGTAGTATTTCTGGAGCCCGTCCCATGCCCACCATAAAGTTTCAACAGTGGCAATCTCATCGTGTAGGGGTTTCGCCGGGGCGAATAAGGTGGTCAGGAGCGGCCAGGGGGCAGCGAGGTCAGCCTCCACCGCGAAGTGCGGCTGGAAAGGAGTCGGGTGAATCCAGAAGTGGAGGAAGCTGGCCTGTGCGCTGAGGGCGTATAATTTAAAATCAGGGGCTCCAAGACCACCGCGCGATACTGGGAGGGTGAGTATATTATATGCGATTCTGGGCTGCCGACCGGACCAGACCAGAGTGATTATTAGCGAGTGCAGTCTGCGAAAGAAGTGTGCCGTAGGGGGATGGGGATATTTACAAATAAGTACAAAAACTTCGGGCGCACCACCATCTTGGCGATGGCTATGCGGCCCACCAGTGATAGGGGCAATCGTCGCCAGAGCTGGATCTTAGACTCGAGCCAGTCCACAGCGCGGCCGAAGTTAGCCTTCCAGAGTTCGTACACATCCCTACTAACCCAAATACCTAAATATCTAGTCGGACCCGACACCCATACGAAAGGGTAATCTGGAGAGAAAGGGACCGTAGCATCCGTAAGAAGGAAAAGAACGGACTTACCCCAGTTGACCTGGATGCCAGAGAAGCCCCCAAACCATATCACCTCGTGGACTATTCTCCTGAGGGTTGCCGACATAAAGTGTGACGTCGTCCGCATACATGGAAACGACAAGAGCTCGGGCCGTGAAACCAAGACCCCTCTGGGTGTGATGTTGTCGGAGCCTGCCGGCCAGGGGCTCCATGGCGATGGCGAAAAGCTTGGGTGAGAGCGGGCACCCCTGCCTGGTACCCCTCGCAATGGAAGTAGGCTCTGAGATTTGGCCATTGATCCGAAGGCGGTCTGTGGGGAGGGTATAAAGAAGCTGAACTTTGCGCAGGAAAACGGGATAAAGCCCAAGCTAGGGAGGAGTTAAAGGGGGAAAGGGCCACTCGAGAGTGGTAAATGCTTTGGTGGCATCGAACAGGGCGGCCACCGCCGGGACCGTGGGATTGATTTGATGAAGGATGGAAAAGATGGTACGGAGATTGTGGGACATAGCTCGGCCGGTTATGAAGCCAGACTGGTCCGGGCGAGCGATGAGTGGCATGAGGGGGAGAAGGTGGGAGGCAAGTAATATGGCAAAGATCTTGTTATCCGTATTGATTAAAGACAGAGGACGATAAGAGTCGCAGAGATCCGGGGGTTTGTCTGGTTTCAGGAGTAGTGTGAACACTGCCTTACGGAGTGAGGGGGAAAATTGGCCACTTTCAAACGATTCGTTGTACATGGTGGCGAGGTGCGGGACAGGAGGGGTACGAAGGCCTTATAGAAGGATGCTGGCAAGTCGTCACTATATAGGCCTTGTCGCCGGCCAGACCGTTAATTGCAGCGAGGATTTCTTCCTTGGAGAAGGGCTCGTCAAGGAATTCCTGGTGGGATTTCCAAGCCAGAGGAGCTGAAGTGTGTTAAAATATTGATCGAGTACAGTGCGCTACGGCACAGTCCCGGCTGTATAAAGTTGAGGATAAAATGCGGCAAAGCGAGCCTTGATCTCCTCGGGAGAGGTAGTTCTGTCCGGGCCTCCGTCCTGGAGAGCAGTAATATAGGATGCCGCGTGTGGCAATCGGAGGGGGTTGGCAAGAGTCTTGCCAGGGTGGTCTCCCTTACCGAAGCGATGCACCCTCGCGTCCCTGCCCAGAAATGTGAGCTCCCTGTTAGCCTCGTCTGTAAAGTCGGTGAGTTTACCCCAGAGCTGCGCGAGTGTCAGGGTTAGGGTCAAGGGAGTGGGAGGAGTCCAGAGCCTTGATCTCCACCTCCAACTTGTCAAGAGTGCCACAAATGGAGCGTAACACACCGGACTGCTTGGATATGCATTTCGCTCGAATTACCACCTTGAATCCTTCCCAGAGTGTAGAAAGGGAGTCAACAGAGCCCTCGTTAAGATCAAAGTAGTTTGTGATGGCAGTTTGCATCTCATTGCAAAAAAACAAGTCCCGAAGCACGTTGGGGGGCAGCCGCCAAGAGAACATGTGATGTACGGAGTGAGGGAGGCGCAAACAGAGACAGACGGGAGCGTGGTCTGAAAGGGTGTGCGCCATATGCTCAACAGAGGTGAGTCACGAAAATGCACCCAGGGTGGTGATCCAGAGGTCCAAGCGGGAACAGCAGCCGCGAGAGCTTGTCATGCAAGCGCCTTCGCATGCATCAGGGCGGGTGTGTCACCACGCATCAAACAGTGAGTTGTCGGTAAGTATGGAGTGCAAAAGAGAAGCTGTGCGTGGATGGGGAGTGTGCGGCCCAGAACGGTCCAGCGTGGCTGATAATGTAACGTTTAAATCACCCCCCCAAAGAAGTGCGGCTGGGCCAAACGAGGAGATGTGCTGCCAAACCTGTGCAAAGAAGTCCGGGTCATCAGAATTGGGGCCATATAGCGCCGCAAGGATCAATGGTTGGGCCAGGAAGGTGCCGCGCAGGATGACAAAGCACCCCCCGGGGTCAATAATCGCTTGTGTGGTGTGCCAGGGAAGCCCTCTGCTCAGCTGGATAGATACCCCGCCAAGCTATATCAAACTGTGGTCACTTTCAGCAAGCAAGAGCATTATGCTCTTGCTTGCTGAAAGTGAGAATAATTGCTTTGACAGAGAGGGAGCTGCATGTTAGCAGCTCTCTCTCTGCCAAAGCAATGTCGTCTCCCACTGGAGGCGGGGAGCCAGCAGGGACCGCAGGGCCTTCAGACTCCCCCGTGGTCCCCAACACTAGAATGTGGGTGCCCTGGGAGAGACCAGGGCACCCACACTGGTGGTCGAGCCCCGGGGGATAGGTCCCCGAAGCCGAAATTGGTCCGGAAGAGAGGGGGACCGCTTGGCACCCCTTCCCTTAAACAATATGGGGGAAAAGGCCCGGCCCAGGGGATGGGGTCCCCAGGGCCAAAATCAGCCTGGGGTGGGGGGGGCTGCGTGGACCCCCTCCTCCATTCAGAAAAGGCTTTCTGGCACACTTCTGGTTGAGGATGAAGTCCCCTTGGCTCCAGAGGTTCCTTGGGGGCCAACAAGCCCTCCTCTCACCTCCAGTATGAGAGGACTTCGGAGGCCATGCCTGTTTCTCCACCACTCTGCAAACGCGCATCCTGGCTGTGATGTAATATGTAGGGTAATAAGCAGCACATTGCGGGGGTGTAAGTTATTGTTAGATCAGCTAACTATAACTGCTGAATTTCACAGGTTTTGTACGAATGAAATCTGAGCCTAACTATAATGTCCATGCATCCTTTATTTTTTATAGTGAATGTCTAAGGTTTTTAAAGTTCTATTTCCTAACTATAACGCCCCGTAACCTTTAGTTTGTTAAGTGAATATGTACTTATTTTTAAGTGAATATATACACACATATATGTCAAGGCCACAGGACGTGGTCGAAACGCCTCTTGGACCGCACTCTGTCACTCAAATAAAACTTTAAACTTTGCACCATATCGGAGTCCGTGCCTGCTTTGTGCAATACTTGCACTAAAGGATTGCTGTGACACACACATATATATATATATATTCACTGAAAAAACCATAGGTTTTACAGACGTTATAGTTAGGAATTAGCATTTAAAAAACCTTAGAAATTCACTGAAAAAACCATATGTTTCAGGGACGTTATAGTTAGTTGGACATTTGACACATATAAAACCAGAGAAATTCGCCCGTTATAGTTAGTTGAGCTAACTTTAATTTGCGCACCCGCAATGCACTGGTGATGATGTCACATATTACATCACTCATGACATAGTCAGTGACATCATTGATGACATCACTGATGACATCTCAAATAACATCACTGATGAAATCACTGATGACATCATCCACGTGATAATCTGATGCACATACTGATGCCCTAATCTAAACTTTGTTACACGCACTCTAAAATATAGACTACTATTTTTTAAACCATACACACAACAATGCCATCACTGATGACATCTCAAATGACATCAGTGATGACATCATCCAGTGAATGTGTGTTTCTCAAAAGTTTAAATATTTTTCATATATATCTATGCCAAGGTGTATTGAAGAATGAGTGGATTTACAAGTGCCTGAATGGATTATTTAGTAGGTGCGTGACTGACTGTATAAGTAAGTGATTGAACATGTGTTACTGAATGCATGGGTTAGTGACTAAACTGTGTGAAAGTCTGTATTAGTGTCTCAGTTGGTGTATAAGCGGCTGCATGGGTTGGTGAGTAGCTACATGAGTGTCTATATGGGTTATTTATTTGTTGTCTGAGTATCTGTATGGGTGCCTGAGTGTCTGTGTGTTGTGACTATGTGCATAGATGTCTGAGTGGGTGATTCACTGGTTGTATGGATTCAAAAGTGCATCTGGGAAGGGCTGTATGTGTGAGTTAGAGTGTGTATGGGTGTGTTGGTGAGTTAATGAATGTCTCAGTAGTACATGTGTGAGTAACTACATATGTTTTAAGGCAGTATATGTGAGTGTTGGAGTATATAAATGACTATACGTGAAAGTGAGTTATTTGAAGAGTGGGTGTATAAATGAGTGTCTGCTTATATCAATGATTGCATAAGACAGTAAGTATGTGTTAGTATCTGCATAAATAAGTGATATGGTGTGTGTATAAATAACGGAGTTGGTGTGTATAACTGTATACATGAGTAAATGGGTATGTGATAGATTCTTTGCATGATTGACTAGGTGTGTGAATAACTCTATGGATGAGTGGCAGAGTGTGACTGTATGTATAGGTGTATGAGTGCATATTATAGTATTGTATTGATGAGTAACTGCATGTATAAGTGACTGAATGTGTGTGTAGACCTAGAAAATAGTGGGTTGTATGTAATATCTGGCATTGTTGTGTGTATGCTTTAAAAAATAGTAGTCTGTATTTTAGAGTGTGTGTATCAAAGTTTATATTAGGGCATCAGTATGTGCATCAGATTATCACATGGATGATGTCATCAGTGATGTCATCAGTGATGTCACTGACAATGTCATGAGTGATGTAATATGTGACGTCATCACCAGTGCATTGCGGGCGCGCGAATTATAGTTAGCTCAACTAACTATAACGGGCGAATTTCTCTGGTTTTATATGTGTCAAATGTCCAACTAACTATAACGTCCCTGAAACCTATGTTTTTTTTAGTGAATTTCTAAGGTTTTTTAAATGCTAATTCCTAACTATAACGTCTGTAAAACCTATGTTTTTTTCAGTGAAGATATATATATGTGTGTGTCACAGCAACCCTTTAGTTGGTACAAAGCAGGTACGGACTCCGATATGGTGCAAAGTTTAAAGTTTTATTTGAGTGACAGAGTGCGGTCCAAGAGGCATTTCGACCACGTCCTGTGGCCTTGACATATATGTGTGTATATATTCACTTAAAAATATGTACAAATTCACTTAACAAACTAAAGGTTACAGAGTTGGCTAAAGGCTAAAGGTTGGGGAGAGGAGTTGGCCTAACGGTTAGGGCACTCGACCTCGGACCTAGGGAACTGGGTTCGAGTCTCAGTAATGAAACTGAACATCCTGTGATTATGGGCAAATCACTTAATCTCCCCGTGCCTAAAAAAAAAAAAAAAATGTGTGTCCTCATGTAACGTAACTGGTGCTATGTAAAGCGCTCTGATACCCGATTGGATTTGGGTCAAGTTCGCGCTATATAAAACTCTGCAACAAAAAAATAAAAAATGTCATGAGTGATGTAATATGTCACGTCATCACCAGTGCATTGCGGGCATGCAAGGTATAGTTAGCTCAACTAACTATAACAGGCAAATTTCTCTGGTTTTATATGAGGCAAATGTCCGACTAACTATAATGTCCCTGAAACCTATGGTTTTTTCAGTGAATTTCTAAGGTTTTTTAAATGCTAATTCCTAACTATAAAGTCTGTAAAACTTATGGTTTTTTCAGTGAATTTCAAAGGTTTTTTAAATGTTAATTTCATATTTTAATATTTATAAAAACCTATATGTTTATAGTTTTTTATAATATTTTGGAATTCTATTATCCTTTTTTTTTATTTGAAAAATTATGTAATTTTTTATATCTTCAAAAAAAGTATGTATATCTTTCTTTTTTTTGGAGAAAACTGGACTCCCGTACCGGTAGTGTACCAAGCTCCATCAGCACGCAAATCCTATCCGCCATATTGCTAAACTCGTAAAGGATGCGCATTTCGTATCCGACGGCTTTGTAGCACCGCGTCCCTCCTCACATCATATACATATAAGGTCGCGTCAGCTGCTAGTTTGGTATGCGACAGGTGCGCGGTACCAAACTGCGTGTTACATCATATACATATGGGGTAGCGCCGGCTGCGCATTCCGTATGTGACAAGTGCATGCTGCCAGGCCCTGTGTTACGTCATAGACGTATGGTATCGCGCTGGGTACGCCATTCCCTCATTTTTTTTTATGTCTCAAAACTATTTCTAAATAATTTTAAAGTGTAAGCGATAATCTAAAATATTTTAAGCATTTATATATTTCTAACTGTAATAAACTTATATTATGGTAAATATATTTTCTCAAAATAACGTCCAGTGTGGCCTCCTTGCGCGCTTGGTGCGCGATTGCCATGTGACCTTAAAAAAAGCATTTGATTGGTTCATAACATTTCCCATTGTAACAGTTGGAGGACCCCACCCATTTTAGTCATTATCTCTACAGTGTTTGATGAGAGACACCTCTTCTGCTTAGAGAGCTTTTTAAAAATGTTTTTTGCTGTGTACACATATCTTATAGTACACACAACATGCAACGATCATCTTGATCAATATTCATGCTCTGTACAGCAGCCTTCCACGTGTGATGGCCACGCATCTGAAACGTTACCTCAAAAAACAAATATGTGTTACACGATGCCTCTGGTGTGTGTGTGTGTGTGTGTGCGCATTATTGTGCTGCCTTTCGGTCTGGGTACTGGTGGCTCAAAGGGGTATCATCAGCCACGGGCAAGGGTGCACATCCTAGATCACATGTGACAAACAGTAAAGAGTAATGTGTAGAATTGTGTTGCAGTTTGCTCTGTTCTCAGGCTTTACCAGTATAGTAGTGTGTCATATGTGAAGACATTCAGATTCATGTTTGACATGCATTGCTTGACTGTAATGAGCGTTGTCACTGTGTATGACGTAGCCTCACTGCTGATCCTCCCTCCATCCGAGCACATTCACATATGTGCACTTCGCGATAGCAACACTTTCAATAATACCGCACACCATTGACATGCGTGTCTGCGCATTTCCACAGGCTTGACAACGACATGTGATGTTGTCCATTCAATGTTTTCGGACATCATCTCATTAGCGATAGTTGCCGTCCTCCTGGTACATGCTACATTTATGTAACTTGCGGATTGTGCGACGTCAAAACTGCAACAATGACACACACATAAGTACACTTCCTGCCCAGGCAGGAACTGAACAATGCCCAGGTCCCCGGAATAATTATTCACACCCCTACGCTGGCCTTGCGTACACAAGCCCAGCCCACTGTGCGTACGTATAAATAGGATAACGCCGACGCCACATCTCCCAGTTCTTCCACACTGCCTCAGGTGATATGGCCGCATCCACCTCACATATCAAAATGCGCAATAAAAAAAAAGGGATCCATGAGGTGTACACCATCCTGACAATCAAAACTAGATCTAAATTGTGAACCCTGCTGGCCGTCGTGTTTGGACACACACCAATGACAGCAGGTGAGCAGTGGGGCCTGGGTTCCCAGGGGCTGCAATTGAGCGTGGTGTGGCGGGAGGGGTGGGGTGCATCAGCCTGGGTGCTCAGGTGCAAACAAGCGATGTTGCCGTGCGTAATGATGTGATCTCTAACCTCATTCAGTCACATCTCTGTTTCATTTTAAGGACCTGCTGGACCGTACTGTAGGCCTGAGCCAGCGGGCAGCGCTGCCCTACAGACACGTGGCTGCACCCCGGAGTTGGAGCTCGCACCGGCACATCGTTGGACACACCAGTTGTGGAAGGTGAGCACTGAAACCTCAGTGCGCAGGAGCTGCAATTGAGCACAGTGAGGAGGAAGGGGCTGGGGTGCAGCAGCCTGGGTGCACAGGTGCAGGCAAGCGATGTTGCCGTAGATAATAATGTAATCTCTGGCCTCATTCATATCTCTGTTTCATTTTAAGGACTTGCTGGACCGCACTCTTTCTCGCAGACCCCAGCGTCCCAGAAACACGGGTTACGGGAGGTGAACAGTGAGGGCTGGGTGCAGTAGGCCGACACTCTGTCTCCTCCTCCCTCTATTCTTTTCACTCTCCCTCCCCTTCTTCCTTCCACCCACTCACTCTCTGTCCCATTCTCACTTTCCTCCGTTCATTCTCACTACCTTTCTTTTTCTCTTAGACATGGCTCACATACTTATGTTTCTTTTTTGTCTTGCAGGTTTTGTTCGCTGCCTCCGAAGGAGTCCCACCCACTTCTTTCATGTATTACTGTTGTTCTAATAAACTTACATTTCCATTTATTTGTGTTGTGTTAATAAAAGTTATTTTTTTTTACCAATAAATAACTGCGTGTACGGGTCTTCTTTTTCTGACAACACTTGTCTGTAGTTTATTGTGAAAATCGGCGGTTGATAGTAGGTTATAAGGGAAATTTTGTTTAATTTTCCGGTGCACCTACCAAATATAAACCAACAGACTATTACATAAATGAAGGCTGGGTAATTGTACAACGGCAAGGGTTCTCTGAGTGTATCACTTTATAACACCATGAGTACTGCGCGTGTGATTTCAGAACCAATAACGCACTGCCTAGGGCCATCGAGGCTTCAAGGACTGGCGAGGCCCACCCTGCATATTTAAATAAAGCCCTGGAGGTTGCCGATCCCCGGACTTGAGTTGGCCTCAAAGCCCCCGGAACAATTACTAAACAATACCCGGGAAGGTGGCAATCCCCTAGGCTGCGAAACGTCTCTGTGTGCTCCTGAGCCTAATTTACATGTGAAATTAAGATCCCCAGTGCTGCAGAGACCCCGCAATATAATAATAGGATTGGCCCCGGAACATTACCCATCAGTGGGCTCATTTAAATGAACGGCTGAGACTTCATTTTTTTTTTCTTCCATTTTTACCATCCGGATCTGCTTTATTGAATCGATACGAGGTTTTCCTCCTCTCGCTTCAACGAGGCAAACAAGAATTTACTATCACAGGGTGCAAGCAATGCTCCCGCCCTGTAATAGCAAACATAAATGTCCCGCGCTTGCACAACCCGGGACATTGTATGACCTGCGCCTGGGAGGTGGCGCTCCATGGGACCATGATGCTTTGTTTAAAGCATAACTACAGAATCAGTATAAACGCATACTAACACTACTTGCACACGTGTGGTACAGCAACCAGAGTGTAGTGAAGAGGCAGAGGAAGGCCAAAATCCAAAAATATAAATCCTACCAGAGGTAGGATGACATAGTTTGATGAGCCGACATCCCTGGGATGAGTAGAAACAGATTCACCAAGAAAATGGGTCTTCAGCACAATGCAAGCAAGAACCAAAATCTTGGTGAGTGCTGCCTTCCTTTCACCTTCTCCCGCTCGTCGCCAAATTTATGTAGTGAACAGGAAGACAGCAGTGGATCCGATAAGTAGATTTATTGCAGGAAAAGAAGACAGCTTAAACAGCCACCAACAGGACCAGACACCAAGGCATCCGTCTTCTCCAGCACCGTGTACAAACTCCCCAAGATGACAGCCCTACATTCTAACATTACATACTTACATTATAGTATCATTACATACTAACACTGTACTATGACTTACATTGAAATAGTACACAGAGCATATCACTTTACAGAAATGAGCTCACGGTTTAATCCCCGAGTCTTCAGACCAGTAGGGGTGAGTAGTTTGCTTCCCACTCCCTGTGTAGTATAAACGCATACTAACACTACTTACACAGTTATACTACAGCGGCCAGTATGCTACAGCGCCCACAGCCCATCACTTTACAACAATCAACTCGGTTTGATCCCCGAGTCTTCACACCGGTAGGCGTAGTACTTCGCTTCCCACTTCCGGTATAGTATAAACACACGGTAGAGCTCAGTAGTTCGCTTTCCACTGCCTGTATGGTATAAACGCCTACTAACACTACTTTCAGAGGTATCCTACAAACACCAGAGCACATCACTTTACAGCAATGACCTCCCGGTTTAGGCTCTAGGTTTCATACCCGACTGTAGCAGCATCTCATCTCACCACCATGTCACTCTGAGCAACACCGCACTATCAGACCGGTAGGTGTGACTACTTCGCTTCTCACTCCCCCACAGAGGTTACAGTGCTCCTATCCTCCTGTTTCCTACTCTTTTCGCCCTTTTTCCCCCTTACTCGCTTCAATGAAATCACAAAATGGCGGCCAACACTTCCTAGTTGCAACCGCTCGCAGCGCTCACAACCAATAAGCAGCAAGCTCGTGCTCGTAACGCCTCAGCCAATCAGATGGCAGAATTCCCAAATATTGATATCTGCAAATTACGATATTTCTCAAACACTGAACGGATTTACACCAAATAAACAAAAGTGTGCTTCCTAGACCAAGACCCTTCTCCTTGCCATATTTGGGGCAAATCCGTTCACCCGTTCGACCTGTAGCCTTGTCTAAAGTGTCCTATGGAAATTAACATGGAGAAACCACGTTTTGGGACCCCCCTTTTTTCTCTGCCACCCCAAACTTTCCACATAGGAGCTGATATGAACAAAGAATTAGTTTGGAAAATTTCATGAAGATTCATCAAACGACGCCAAAGTTATAAGTAAAACAAGAAATGATCTTCCTATGGAAATTTGGTCCTAACTATAACTACCTACTGGCGATGGCCAGTAGGTAAAATATATATATATATATCAAATTACCTACAGGTGGTCGCGTGTTGTTTGACTTGCCTATATCTTTGATATCTTTGGCTCAGTTTAACAATTCTTCCTGAAATGTTACAAAAAAGGACGCCGGTAATTCTAGTTGTAAATGGCAAGTTTCCGGGTGATCCATCAAGTTGGGGCTGAGAAAAAGGTGGGGGTCAATAAAGTGTGTTTCCCACACAGCTGCAGCCCGAACCGCTGCACAGAATTACATCAAATTTAGCAGAAAGATAGATTTGGTTCTGCAGATCATGCTTTTTGTTATTTTGTGTAAATCTCTTAAGTAATTTTTCAGAAATTAAAGGAAATCCACATTTGTATATCTGGGCTAGGGCTAAGCACAGATCTCGTGGTGAGATCTGATTGGCCATCAGCCCTTCAATCAGGAAGTGTTGGCAGCCACCTTGCGACCAATATACATGATAGCACCCCATTGAAATGCATTGTAGTGAATGGCACCAATATACATGATAGCACCTCATTGAAATGCATTGTAGTGAATGGCACCAATATACATGACAGCACCCCATTGGAATGCATTGTAGTGATGGCAGGTTTTGAGGGTCACAAAAAGGAGAAATCATTTGTTTTTGGTCCCATACAAATTTTAGGAATTGTGGTGTGCTCTAAGGTGATTTTACTCTGTGAAAAAGCCTTCTGCTGGGATTTCATGAATCATGTTTGAGCGAAAACTCTTTTCTCATGATTTTCCCATAGAGGTTATGGAAGGTGCTCCAGAACCTAAAATGCAGAGCATGTTTTCTGTAAATTCACACTATCTTTCTCAGCCATATGACAATGAAGTCTGACATATTCAGTAAAACATATACTTTCAACAGGAGCAGTGACTGTCAGCTGATTCTGTTGTTTTCTACTGCAGCCTCCCAGAGTGTTGTAAAGAACAACTAGAGCGCTAACAGTCTTACCTATGACAAAACTATTGCACACCTGAAACCATCTTGATTGATTCAAACTGGTAAAAGTTAAAACACTTAACTTAGAAAGTAACACAATAAGGGGATTCATTTTGTCATATAAATGAAAACTTTCCTAGTTAGCACAAAGGAAAGTTTAAATTATATTAAGGACGCGGAGGCGAGGATTATGCATTACTTTCTTCACTTTTTATTAACAGCAAGTTAAAAGATAGAGAAAAAAAAACATATCAATGAACTACAACTCCCATGAACGCTACGAGTAACCATGGTCATCAATAGTCCAATCATACTACAGTCCGATAGTACATATAATATTGCCGATGTTGTAGTCCATCCTCTTCTTCCCTGGAGGAGGTTAAGCCCGTTGGACCGTATCCCGTTTTAGATTTTGAACCTAAGAATAAAAGTAGAAAGCGTTAAGAACTCTTCTTTAAACCGATCCTGTCATAGCATCCCATATACATGGCAACAAATGTTGTATCAAGGGAAAATTATCATATATGAAAAAGAAAATCAACAGTAAGCACGTAACATTGAAGTCGCATGTTCAAATATTACCATACAATGTGGTAATAGGCAGCTTTTATCAGACATGTCAATATATCATATACAAGCATATCAATAAACCACAATAGAAAGGAAAATTCCTTACCTTCCTGGCAATCACAGGATTTCATCCTCTTATCTGTAGATCCTTGAGTGTCGCTGCGTAATCCATCCCAGGAGGGGAAGCATAGATAAGGTATGCCGGGGGAAATAATCCTCGCCTCCGCATCTTTAATAGAATTGAAACTTTAATTTAAGCTAACTAGGACATTTTACATTATATGTCAGGACCAGAGGCGAGCTTTATGCATTTTTAAAGCTTACTTACCACCAGAGCGGCTGCATCATGGATTGGTTTAAAGTAAAACTTCTTGAAAGTGGAGTCAGATGACCAATCCGACACATTCATAATATCTTCCAATCTGCCCCCTACCTGGACAGCCTTGGAAGCAATAGCCCCTCGAGGAGAGTGTGCCCCAAACTCAGTAGTACTGATGCCTGCCTCTGACATAATCCATCTCACCCATCCGGCAATGGACGGGGATGACACCTCTTTGAAGGATTTTTTTATGGCAGACAGCAATTGCCGTTCCCCAGGATGCCGTACCTCCAATGTCATGTCTTCGTAGGTCTTTAGGCATCTAACTATACACAACTTGCATGATTGGGGAAAAGCTGGGTGGGATGCTGAGCTGGTACTCGTCTTAGTTCTTCTGGATATGTTGAAAGTGACCCCCTCCGGGGTAAAAATTCTAGCAGATTGGTCTGAGGCCCTCACGTCTGAAGATCTCTTGCACAAGATGAGGCAGAGCAACATTACCAAGTTTGCAGATATCTCCTTCCTGGACAGGTATTGATTGTCTTGCCAAGACGCCAGCAGGCGTAGGACCAGGTTGGCATCCGACAGGCCCGCATAGTGAGGCTCAGGTGGTCGAGAGATCCTGATGCCCTTGAGGAGCTTACTCACCCAGGGGTGTTCTTCCACCAGAACATTTTTCAACGCGGAATGACCCGCTGAAATAGCCGATCTGAAAGAGTTGATGGTACAATAAGCCAACCCTTCCTGAAAAAGTTCTGCCAAGAAGTTCACTATATCAGTAACATTGGTGCCCACGGGATCCAGGTGTCTCTCCACACACCAGCGTACCCCTCTCCTCCAAGCTGATCTAGACCTCTTGATGGTACCTGGGGCCCAAGCATGCTGGATGAGGAACTCAGCTCCCTGCAAAAGTCTGACGTACTGCCAGAGTTGCCTGAAATCCTCCACGCCATGAGATGGAGATTGCCCTGGAGAACCAAAGGGTGAAGCTGACAAAGAGGATCCACCAGGATTTCTTCGTACAACGGAAGACGTACTGGGGCGGCCCAAGCCAGCTCCAGGAGAGAGGGGTACCATGACTGTGATCGCCATATGAGGGTGATTAGGATCAGCGAGGCCCGCTGTTGTCGGGCTTGTGCTGCCACTCTCTGGATGAAGAGGAAAGGCAGGAAGGGGTAGACTAGGACCGTCCACCAGTCCTGTAGGATTCCAGGTCTGGTCTCCTGCTGAAGTATCTGGGTAGCTGGTCGTTCCACCTGGAGGCAAACAGGTCCCCCTGGCATGGCCCCCAAAGAGTCAACAGTGCCCAGAATATTGCTGGATCGAGTCTCCAGTCACTGGCATCTCTGAAGTGCATGGAGTTCCAGTCCGCTAGGGAGTTTTGTGTCCCGGGGAGATATTCGTCTGTCCTTGGCCAGTTCCGCTAGGGCTCTGGATCAAGTGCCACCCAGACGGTTGATGTACTGCACTGCCGTCGTGTTGTCCATCCGGAGGAGTACGCAACATGAGACTCTGTCCCTTGTGAATGACCGAATAGCAAAAGAGCCCGTTAGTAGCTCTAGGCAGTTGCTATGGAGGGCGAGCTCCTTCTCCGTCCATCTGCCTCCCATGGATGTCGATCCGCATCTGGCACCCCAACCTAGGCGACTGGCATCCGATTCTATCACCAGAACCGGTTGCGAGCCAAAGATTGCCCATTCGTTCCGGGTTTCCATGTGGTCGATCGACCACTGGAGCTCCGTCCTGGCTTCCTGTTTTAGAGAGACTAGCTCGGAGGAAGTGAGTCCCCTCCGGAGATGGGATGCCTTTAGTCTCTGTAAGGCTCTGTAGTGCAGCGGCCCCGGGAAGATGGCTTGAATCGAGGACGATAACAAGCCAACAATCCTGGCCAGCTGCCGTAAAGAGATTCTGTCCCGTCTCTGTACCGGAAGGTTCAGGGTTGCCGCCCTGGAGTTGATCCGGAAGCCCAAGAATAGCATGCTCTGCTGCGGGAGCAGGTCCGACTTCTGTTGTTTGATGGTGAACCCTAAACTCTGGAGTAGAGTTATAGTGGTATTCAGGTGAGCTATCAGTCATACACGGGACTGATCCATCAACAGAATGTCGTCCAAGTAAATAATCAGCCTGATGCCCATGGTCCATAGATGTTTCACCACTGGCTTGAGGAGTTTGATAAAGCACCATGGTGCTGAAGACAGGCCGAACTGGAGGGTCCGGAATTTGAAAATCTGTTCCCTCCACTGGAATTAGAGGAACCTGCAGTGAGGGGCAAAAATGGGGACAGACAGGTAGGCGTCCTGGGGATCGAGGCATGCCAGCCAGTCGTCCTGTAGCAAAAGGTCCCTGAGGAGGTAAATCCCCTCCATCTTGAAGAGGCGGTACACCAGCCTCTCGTTGAAGGACTTGAGATTGAAGATGGGGCAGAAGCCCTTGCCCTTCTTTTCCACTAAAGACAAGTTGCTTAGGAATCCTCTGGAAGGTCCCGGACCTCAAAATCTATAAAGGCTACGTCCTGAGAGGAATAAAACAGTGGGAGAGGCTTGACTGTCAGCACTGGAGTTCCGTAGAACTCTATGTGGTGTCCCCTTACCGTGTCTGAGGAAATCTCTGCCCATTTGTGAGAAAATATGCTCATTCTCCCTCTCAAACGAAGAGGTGTTAACATTTCGGTGCTTACCTCTGTATCCATTGGAGTTGTTGTGGGCCCCTCCGCGGCCGCGGTTGTTTCTACCTTTTCTGCCACGGGAGGGGTAGAAGGTTCCTTGCCGGCCGTCGTGCCAGCCATTGTTTCCTCTTGCCTGGGCTCTGTTAGGGCCTTGGTAGGATTGGCGGCCGGAGTAGCGACCCCTGCCTCTTCCGGCCCTGCCAAAAACCTTCCTCTGGAAGATCATTTCATCGATGCCTGGGCTTTGTCAAGAGCTGAAACATCAACACAAACTTCCCAAGCTCCTTCACAAAGGGTGCGCCAAAGAGAGAACCATGGGCTACGGGACCTGACTCTGAGGACGAGAGATCCCCCAACTTAGAGTCAATTTTGAGAAGGAGGGAGCGGTGTCATTCTGCTGAGAGGGCGCTGTTGGCTTTGCCCAGAAGACATACCTCCCTCTGCACCCACCCCGCCACGTCGTCCATGGTTAGAGGCTGACCTGACTCCTTCGATCGTTCGGTGAGCTCAATTATTTTTGTTAGTGGTCCCACCACATCCAGGAGCTTGTCCTGGCAGGCCCTACAGGATCTATCTATCCCCTTCATGGGGTCCCTCATATATTTACTGAAAAAGGTGCCCAGTTTGGGGTCTATCTTGGGGGTAGCTGTGACCTTGTCGGCCAGAGATGGCGCAGGGCATTCTGATCGGAGGCGGGCTCTCATCTCCTTACTCAGTGGTTGCCTTATTTTGTTGCCCACATACTCAGCCACCTTCCTGTCAGGGACCCACTCCGCAGAGTGCGGTCTGAAAATACCCTCTGGGTCAAACATGTTGGAAGGGGCCCCATCCCCCTCACTAGGGTCGGAGTTCGAAGACTGAGGGCGCCAAAACCTGCCCAAGTCCAGAGTCTCATCAGAGGAACCCTCATTCTTGTCAAGATCACCCTCCCCATGTCAGGGAACCCCTCTTCAGGGTCGAAATCTGTGGCGACCAAGTCAGTGTTAACCGCGGGTAGATCTTCCTCCCGGTAGGGTGCCTCATTAAGCGTTCGCGCACTCTTGTGGAAGACTTGCGCCAGCTGGCTGAAGCCTTCAAGGTGCCCCGCATCATGCTTCTTAGCCTGTCATGAGTGAACCGGGCCCACTCCGCAAGGCCCGTGCCCTTGAAGACCTGGGCAGACAGCTTATCCGTGCATTCCTGCAGGGGGGCCAGGACCTGGGAAATAGCCCTAGAAAGGAACTTGTCCACCCCTGCAGGAATGCGCTTGGGGGGGCCGTTCCTCCTCAGAGGAAAAAGAGGGTGCGTAGTCGTGGTCCCGTTGGGACTGCATTTAATAGGGAGGGAATGAGCACTAAACATTAAATATATGCCCTTAATATAAATTGGGGCATGCCCCCTCTCCAGTGCTTGAACGTTCCTGTCAGGTCCGAAGATTTTCCCTTGAATAAAGCCCTTCGAGGAATGGAATGGACTAATCCTGCATGTCTCACTGCCGTGCGGTGTCAGGTGAGGGTTGGTGGGAAAAGAGGCACGAGCGGTATGCCGCTCTATTTCCCAGGTGCGTAAATAGCAACGGAGTGCAAGCGAGCTGCTCTGAAGACCGAAGAAGAGCGTTAGAGGCGTGCACGTGCACCACGTAGCGCACCCGCGCAGTATCCTGGAAGTGACGCGCTTGGGCTAGAGAGCCTGTCACGCTGATAAGGAGCGGGTAACCGCTGTGCGAGGAGCACTCGTAGAGCGTGTACTCTATTATCACTACTAATACAACCAAAGTCAACAAAATAAGACAGAAGCCCACCATATAAGCCCTAAATCTAGCTCCCTTAGTCAGGAAGAAGGACTGAAGGGACTTAACTGATGAGGCAGCAGTGAAGAAAGAGTAAGGACGACATCACCGACAATATTATAGGGACTATCGGACTGTAATATGATTGGACTGTTGGTGACCATGGTTACTCCTAGTGTTTATGGAAGTTGTTGTTCAGTGATATGTTTTTTCTTTATCTTTGAACTTGCTGTTAATAAAAAGTGAAGAAAGTAATGCTTTTCCTCGCCTCCGGTCCTGACATCGAATTATGGTTAGTGCTGTAGAAAGAAAAATGAGGACACATTTCAAGTGCGTTCTCAAATATCTTCCTCTTCTATTTCATTAAATATTCTTAAATGTAGACTACAAGATGCACTTTCAACACCAGCAGCAGACTGCTAGTTAACTAACCCCGGGCGTAGTACTCCGCTTCGCCCGCGGAGTATACGTAGCGCTGCCTGCTTCGCAGTTTTCGAAGTAGGCATAGCAGGCAGCACCCGCCACCCGCCTCCCGCCCGCCCTCCTTTTAAAATAATGTAAACTATAATAGAAAAAATAAATATAATGCCTTACCTGCAGCGCGGCATCCGGGTGCTCCCTCTTCCTCGTTGCCGATAACTTCTTTCCACAAATGAGCATGCGCGGACGCCCGCGCATGCGCATTTCTCGCAAGAAAATTTCTCGCATCATAAAAGGAGGGCGGGCAGGAGGCGGGCGGCGCATAGTGGGGCTACGTGGAGCGCGCAAGTGTGCGTAGATTTGGGCACACTACGCGCTGCTCCATGTAGCCCCACTACGCCCACTACGCCCAGGGTTACAGTTAACTCCCAGGTGATCAGCAGCTTTAATAATGAGCAACTAGAGTGCTAATATTCTGAATTCATGCCAAAAATTTGACACATCTGACCGACATCTTGATGGAATTGAAGTGGAAAACTGAAAGCGTTTTCTACTGAGGATACTGCAGTAAATGAGGAGATTAGGAAACCTCATAACAAATAATTCTCCCAAGATGGCCACCAGGGAAAAAAGAGCCCAAATGTAGCACAAATATCACAGATGTGTAGCCCAGGAATAGCCCAATGACATAAGTGCGAAAGATGAAATGAAATCATATTCCAGCATTTGTGAAGCACACAGCTACCTCCGGAGAGGTGTCCCGGCGCTGGGGGCCATCGTGAAGATTAAGTGAGATATTGCATAGAGTCACATGGTGCTGGGCTAACCTGCCGCCGGCGATCGAAATGTGAACCCTGTGGTCCGGAGTCAGGCATCCTGGCCGCTGCGCCACACCTCTTCCCCAAAACACTTAATTATTTAGTTTTCACAGTTTTATATAGCGCAAACTTGACCCGAAGGTATTGGAGTGCTTTACGTGAGCATCAGTTACATTACACAAGAGCACATTCCTTTTGGGCTTTAAGCATGGGGAGATTAAGTGGTTTGCCCAGAATTACAGGATGGATGTCGAGCTGACGCAGACACCTGAACCTGGTTCTCCAGTTGAAAAGTCTGCAGCTTTAGCCGTAACGCCACATTCTCTCCCCTGAGTGCAACATATGCTCAAGTGGTCAACTGGATAAAAAGAAATCAAGATACCAAATAATTTAAAAGTGCTTTGTCGCAATTTCAGAACTCATAAAATATGTCCTCATTTTTGTTTTTTAGTGCACTAACCATAATTTCTATGAGAATAAGATTTTCTAATTTTTATAATTGCTAAAGGAAACGCATTTAGGTATTAAAGTATTGATTACATCAAGATGACGTCAGGCGTGCCACACTTTTGTAATAAATACAGGGGCAGATTTATGTTTCCTGGCGCATCCCTTCAAATCAGCAGGGATGCGACAGGAAAGATGCGTCACGCAAGTTTACCCTTGCGCCACCAGAGATGCGCCGCATTTACAATGCAGCGCATCATGGCGCAAGGATAAACAGATGCGTGACGCATCTGATGGCATAAGGGCGGCGCATTGCTGGAGTTGTGTCGCAAGCACGACGCAACTCCAGCAATGCTCTGGGGCTGCCATACCGAACATGCTGCGTCATGCCTTACGCCTGCTTCAAGCAGGCGCAGGGTTTTGACGTAGCAGCGTCGGAAAAGTGACTCAGTGAAATCTTGTAGATTTCACTGCGTCACTTTTCCGAGGCTTTTTCCAACGGAACGCCCACCCTGCATACATTAAACCTGACGCAGTTTTAATGTAGCGCAGGGCTTTACAACATGACGCATCTCCCTAGATGCGTCACGTTGTAAATAAGGCGCAACATGGCACATGGTTTACGCCGCCGCTGCGTCACAGAAGTGACGCAACGGCGGCGTAAATGTCTCGCAAGGGGCTTGTTAATCTCCCCTACAGAATGTTAGCAATCTAGCTGTTCATTAGAACACTGTGGGGAGGCAGATCTAAGGGGCACGGACTCGGATAATGAAGGGGAGGGAGGAGGGTGCAGAGGCAACAGGTTGACCATGCTAGGCAGACGGGAGGGACAGAGGCAGCCCAGTGGACCATGGAGGGCAGGGGAAGGAGGGCAGGGGGAATACACCAACCATGCAGGACAGGCAAGAGAGGCTGTGGGAATATAACAGACCATTGAGGAAAGAAGGAACAGGCAGTGGCAGTACAACCATGCATACCAACTGACCCAATTCAGGACGGAGACTCCCGATGTTTTTAATCCAAAAGGGATTTATTTTATCTGTCTCCTGCCTAAAATCTCCTCTTTCTCAATGTAAGTCAATAGGGAAAATCAATTTCCCAGTTTTTTTTTCCAAATCTACCTCTTAGCAAGTTCAAAATGTTGGCAAGTATGGTACATTGGATCACTGAGGGCAGGAGGAATGGGGTAGGGACATGGACTTGGATAACAGAGGGCAGGAGAGAGATGGACAGGGTCACTAAACCAAGCTTACAGGGCAGGCGTCAGGGGTTGCAGCCGCACCATACACCACACACGGCAAGCAGGATGGCAGTGCAGCACAACGGATCATGGAAAGAAATGGGGAGGAGACAGGACCATGCACATGGACAACAGAGAACAGAGGGGAAAGAGGCAATGGCAGCAAGCTGACCATACTGGACAGACATGAGGGTCAGTGGCAGCATAATGGACCATGAAGGGCAGGAGGGAGGGGGTAGGGGAATGACAGCAGATTAAACAAGGCAGGAGGGAGGGGATAGGGGTCTGCACATGGAAAACAGAGGACAGGGAGCAGGGAACAGGACTTTAGCAGCAAGCTGACCATGGAGGTCAGGCGGGATGGGCACTGGAAGCACAACACACCATGGAGGGCAACACTGAGACTATAATGCATACATGTCAACATTTTAGATGAGAAAAGTTGGAGATTTCTAAAACAAAAAAACGGGAGAATGTATTTCCCCCATTTGCTTCTTTTGGGGCCTGAATCGGGTTATTGTATTGTGTGGGATATGCAAATCTGTTGCTGCAGTATCGAATATTAGTATTAGTATTTCCACAGTTTTTAAAAAACTCTGTGGAAATATGCTACGCTCCCTCCCTGCTCCCAAAGTCTTTAAAAATGTCAAAGAAAGCACTTACCTGTTGTCTGCCGACTCCCCTGCCTGGCCGGTCTCCGTCCTGCTCCTCGGTCCTCGTGTCCCCTTCTGTAATTAAAAAAAACACTACGATGTACATCTGATGCGCACGCGCACACGCACGCACGTCAGACGTACAACGTAGTGTTTTTTTTTATTACAGAAGGATGCGAGGAGCAGGACAGAGCGCGACCAGGCAGGGGAGGCGGCAGGCAAAAGGTAAGTGGCTTCTTTTACATTTTTAAAGACTTTTGGAGGGGGGAAGGAGCGGATAAATCCGCTCCGTCACGTAGGTGGAGTTTTTGCCTACTTCCAGCTACACAAGACCAGGCCCTGTTAGATGAAGCTTACAGAGGAATCAGGTTTCTGCATGCAGGAATCGGGAGGTGGGAGACTAGCCTTGAAATTCGTAGTCTCCCACCTAAATCGGGAGGGTTTGCATGTATGATAATGGCATGCACACAGATAACGGAGGGAAGGTGGGAGGATGTGAGGGGGTCAGGGGCAGCAGGCTGACCAAACAGGGCAGGTGGGAGGGGTGGGGGCAACACAGAAGGCCATGCATGGCAAGTGGAAGGGTTAGTAGCAGAAAAACGGCCATTGTGGCCAAGAAGGAGGGGGCAGGGGCATGCGCAAAGGACCATGGAGGACAGAAGGGAAGGGTAGAGTCTGGACACAGGCAAGAGAGGGCAGGGGAAGAGGCTTTACAATAGACCACGTGGATGGCAGGAAAAGACGTGGCACCACAACAAAGCATTGAGGGCAGAAGGGAGGGGCAGCAAAATGAACCATGGAAGACAGGAAGGAGGGAATAGGGGCATGGAACTCGGACAGGCAGGGTGGAGGTGGCACGGACGTGCAGCAATTATCTGACCATGTTAGGCAGGTGGGATGCGCAGTGGCAGCTCAAAAGAACACTCAGAGTAGATAGGAGGGGCAGTGGTAGGTCAATGAAACAAGGGGGCATATTAACAAGCCAGGCGATAAAATTATCGCCGCTTTGGCGGCAGAAAACTGCCGCTAAAACGGCGATAATGGGCTTGATAATATGCTCTATGGAATTCCAATTGATGCCCATGTTAAATGTGAAGGACATCTAACATGTGCTTCAATTGGAATTCCATAGAGCATATTATCAAGCCCATTATTGCCATTTTAGCGGCAGTTTTTTGCCGATAAAGTGGCGATAATTTTATCGCCTGGCTTGTTAATATGCCCCATAGTGAGCAAAAAGGAGAAAACAGGAATATGCACACAGACATCGGAGGCAGTGGCGTAACGAAACTTGAATGGGCCCCCCTGCAAAGTACATGCAGGGGGCCCCCGATGTTCCAGATCCAATTTGAATCTCTCAGGCCAGGGATTTGTTAGTGCCCCCCTCCCGCAGTGCCCTATGGGGTCTTTTCTAAAGCTACTGCCCATTTGCAAAAATAAATGCTTCGTCGGGGGCGTTTGCAGCCTATGCTTCATGCGGTCGTACCAGGCAGCAAAATGGGGCTGTTTGTTCCTGGAAGACTGAGTGAAACTGCTCCGGCTGACTCTACATGAGGGGGATCTTGGTGTCCCTCACCTTCCGAAAGTGTGACACTGTGTCTCTTCCACACATCACCTCTTCTGTGGCACAGCCTGGACACCACCCAAGATGAATGATTAATGTGAGGTGGAAACACGTGCGCAGCCACACAGTGTTTGTCATCGATGGAATATCCCCTTTGTTCCCCCTCGTCTTCTCCCCAGCCTCACACCTAAAGCAACCCCAGTCAAAGGCATTAATGACTGCTCAACGCGTATTCAGCATATGAACACAAGCTAGAACCCTTGGCGCTCATGGCTGGCTTTTCTCTGTCTGTGAAGCACTCTACCTACTGTCAGTGGCGAGAAGCTGCCTCCATTTCACCACAGAGCGTACACGTCACAAGCACCAGCAGTGCTAGCAGCGCAGCCCCCCACACTCCCCCCCCAAAAGACCAATATAAGATAGGATACATCCCCGACACTGCAGGTGCAGAGCAAACAACAGTAGTGCAAGCTTCGCCAGACACACAATACGTGCAGCAGAGGCAGTTGTATTTAAGAGTCCCTAGTGGTTGCAGCTCATGCACATCAGAGCAGTGCAAGCTTCAGGACCCTGATGATACAACTGCAGATAGGATCAGGGCAGCTAACACTCACACAAAGCAGGCGCAGCACAGGCGACAAAGGTGCAAGCTTCAATATCACCGACCTCTCACCCCCACACACAGAATACATATAGTAGAGGCAGTTCTGTTCAACCTTTACTCATACTGCCAGAACAGTCACATCTCTGACAGAAACAGGGCAAGCTTCCCTCACTCACAACAGAAAAGGGCAGCACAAACACAAGAGACCTCAAGATGCCCTTATAAAGAAGGACCAATGACAAGCTAGTCAAATGCAGCACAAGCTTCCTCACACACAACAGAGACATGACAGGAGGGCAGCAGTGTGAGCTCCCCCACACACACATAACTGGTACACAATGTGCAAGTTTCGTCCCGAAACACACCCACATACACAACAGGTATCGACGTCAGTGAAAGCAGCCGTTATGCACGCAGATCAGATCTAGTACGAGCCGCGTGTGAGTGATATCTCTGCCTTGATGCTATCTGCAAGCTTCCTTAATAACCAGGGAGCAGCGACGCGTGAGTGATATCTCTGCCGTGATGCTATCTGCAAGCTTCCTTCATAACCAGGGAGCAGCGGCGTGTGAGTGATATCTCTGCCTTGATGCCATCTGCAAGCTTCCTTCATAACCAGTGAGCAGCGGCGCGTGAGTGATATCTCTGCCATCTGCCAGCTTCCTTCATAACCAGGGAGCAGCGGCGCGTGAGTGATATCTCTGCCATCTGCCAGCTTCCTTCATAACCAGGGAGCAGCAGCGCGTGAGTGATATCTTTGCCTTGATGCCATCTGCAAGCTTCCTTCATAACCAGGGAGCAGCGGCGCGTGAGTGATATCTCTGCCTTGATGCCATCTGCAAGCTTCCTTCATAACCAGGCAGCAGCGGCGCGTGAGTGATATCTCTGCCTTGATGCCATCTGCAAGCTTCCTTCATAACCAGGGAGCAGCGGCGCGGTAGTGATATCTCTGCCTTGATGCTATCTGCAAGCTTCCTTTATAACCAGGGAGCAGAGTGTAAGATGGATTAAGCCACGCCCTATTTACAACACTAAGTTAGCATAACCGAGATAATTGTTAGCAAGCCAGCTTGTCGTTTCTGCTGCGCTGCACACGACACTGTTGGTATGTGTTATTCATTTTAGAAATGCTGACTCGACTTTGCCTTACAGGATAACAAACTGTTGTTTCACATTCTTAACAGTGAAATGTGTCCTTGGTCTGTACATCATGCAAAGAACGAGTCTGGGTCACTAGAAGGTACAGAGTGTTGTGTTTAGATTGATCGTACCACTTGTTAGACATATCATGCATACAGCTGCCAATATCTGAAGGACAAACGTCTTTAATATTGCAGAACAGTTTGGTTTTACATTCATTCGAACAGAAGAGCTGATGCATGCGAGAGCAGATCCTTTGATGTGATTCTACTAAGCTGATCTATACGGTATGGGGTCCCCCCTGTTAACCTAAGAGACCTTCTAATAGTCTAATAATAATAATGTATTAGATTCTAGTGAAAGGAGTGTGGCTGTATACCACCGTCATTATTAGTATGATTGCTCCTTTCATTTTGTATGGTATTGTAATAATGCTTATGGTTCTGATCTGTACTGTTAGTCTGCTAGTGTTAGCCAAAGTACTGCATCTTAGGACGCGAGGTTTATAAAATAAACTTTTTAAACTTTACCGTGTCTGTATTATTATGTTGTGGACTAACAAATAGACACGAACAGGTATTTCGGATTCCCACCACTCCTGAGAAATATCTAAGTCGCTTGTTCTGGTTTGTCTATACATTGGGACCGCCTAGCTAGATCTAGGCTAACGAATGGGATACTAAGCTAGTCGGATAAGGGGTTCTGGGTTCTGAGGGGAGTTTTCTGGTACACCACAATTCTCTGAGGTCCTGGTCTCCTGCGCATAGTTCTGTGCATGAGCAGAATCCCTGCAACAAGAGGGAACATCGCTAGAAGCAGTTCAAGTTTCACGCGCACACAAACGAGGTAAGCCGATGCAGCGGATGTGTAGGCTCCCTCATATTTAATGAACAGGAACTACAGTAGCTGCAGCATGTCAAGCTTCTATTATAACCAGAAGAGGTACAGGGGCATAGCTTCCATTAGTGCAGTGCCACCAGAGCCCAACAGCATGAACACATTAGCCCTTTCAATTTAGCCCATCTGGCGGTGACAGACTGGCTGACTGCCCGAATAGTTATTCCAGCATTGGGTACAGCATAGCAATACAGAGTGGTTCTAGAAACCAGTTCACCGAATCGGAGTCATGGCTCCCGAGACTGGTTGGAGCAGCTGAAGTCCAACTCTGGCTTACTGGACCGTCGGACATCGATGTTTAGTCCAGTGGCGGATGGTGACATTTGAAAGTGGCGAGTCATGTCAATCCCTCCCCTCTGGAGTCCACTCCATGGCCCCCTACGAAGTACAGTCCCCCCCTCACCCTCCACCACCCCCCCCCGGGGGGTGGAGTAACTCATTTTGCCCTTCAATACCCGCAGGCCACCCGTCGCACACAACAGAAATGAAAGAATGCCCTATGTTTTCATAGTTTTTCTGCACACCTGAGTCCTCCCTACATGCTACATCGCAGGTGTGACTATTATCAAATGTAACAGTACTTAAATTATGAACCTCACAAGACTGAGTTAACCTCACCAAGATACCACCTTCAAGACACCGGAGATGTCAGTGGTGAGCGCTTAACGTACTTAGAAATTCTGCAGACAGAGAAAGTTTATTTCAAATGTGGCATTGGTGTGACTAAAAGGATTGATACACTGGTGTAAGGAGTGCATAGTGGGTCTCAGGAGGGAACACATGATTATTCAGAGGCGCTGCTGCCTTTGCCAAAGCGGGCATATTTGTCAGGGGTCAAATATGTCACAGCAGTGACCTCTAATTATGGGTTCTGTGAGCTTCAACTATGGCCACCGTGGTGAGGGACTGATAAAGGCCCCCATGGGCCGAAGGCAAAGCAAGCACAACCTGGAAGTTGGAAAGCGCCTCCCGTTGGTTTAAGCTAACCAGGGTTCCCCATAGGCCTTTTTTTAATGGAATGCAAAAACAACTATTGGGCGACAGAATGCAGAACAATGTCATACATTCACCCCAATACAGAGATCTGGGCATAAATCCATCGTTTTTTTTATCACCTAGCCATTCCAGTTGGAACCCAGCCATATGCAAATCAGTCTTGACCCTGTGACAAATGGGAACAGTCCAGCCCGAACTGCCAGGCCAGGTCCTCCCTGGACTGGAAAGAAGCATCCTAGGACCAGTTTCGGGGTCTCACTCCTCATCAGCCAGGATAGCTTGTCTTTAGTGGCATGGAGAGCACGGGACCCATGTCTTGGCATACCCGTCCCACTCGGGGTGACAAATGCAAAAACAATAATTGATGGACAGAATGCAGAACAATGTTATACATTTACCCCAGTACAGAGATCTGGGCCTAAATCCATCGTATTTTTGCTCACCATGCCATTCCAGTTGGAACCCAGCCACATGAAAATCAGTCTTGACCCTGTGCCCAATGGGAACAGTCCAGCCCGAACTGCCAGGCAAGGTCTTCCATGGACTGGAAACAAGCATCCTAGGACCAGTTTTGGGGTTTCAACCCTCAACAGCCAGGATAGCTTGATTCCAGTGGCATGGAGAGCACGGGACCCACGTCTGGGCATACCCATCCCGCACGGGATGATAAATGCAAAAACAACAATTGATGGATAGAATGCAGAACAATGTCATACATTCTCCCCAGTACAGAGATCTGGGCCTAAATCCATCGTTTTTTTGCTCACCATGCCATTCCAGTTTTAACCCAGCCATATGCAAATCAGTCTTGACCCTGCGCCCAATGGGAACATTCCAGCCCGAACTGACTGGTGCTGAGTGTCTGAAAAGAATCAGCGCTCCGTCCATCATCTCCTTGTGTTTGCTTTGTTTGACCTAAGTTGGCAGGGTATTCCCAGACATGGGTCCCTTGCTCGCTTTGCCACTGGATTCAAGCCAGCCTGGCTGACGAAGGGTGTAACCCAGAAACCGGTCCCAAGATCTTTGTTTCCATTTCAAGGAAGATCTGGCTAGGCAGTTCAGGCTGGACTGCTCCCATGAGGCATAGGGTCAAGACTGATTCGCATATAGCTGGGTCTGCACTGAAGTAACAAAGTGAGCTAAAGAATGATGATGCATTCAACCCAGATCTGTGACTGTGAATGAGTGTCTGAAAAGTTTCAGCGCTCCGTCCATCTGTGGTAAATATTTCTCCTTTACCGGGACTGAATTTGGTACAGAAACATTATAAAATAGCTCAGTAAAATGAGAGGCAGAATCCGTGATATTAGAGGTTCGGAATGGGCTTTATTCCAATAAGCGATTATAATCGGATGCCTCAAGTTCCATCACCACGGGGGTTCAGGAAGTGAAGTACATACTTTATTGACAAGCAGTAACTTTTATAATACATACATTATAATGAAGTGAATACAGTAGGCGTAACAATTGATAAGGACATTTGATGTTTGGTTTGCGTAACCGAAAATGGGTGTAATAATGAGTAAAAAGAAACATGATTGGTTGTGATGTCATGTATAGGTGGATCTTGTAAGATAATACTTGGCATGGATGCGCGCGCAGCAGTATGACGTGTAATTGACGTGGAACTAGGGGGTGATGGGGACTTGACATTTAGCTCTATAGGTGGAGACGAGAAGTCTGGGAGGACGAGAAGTCTGGGAGGTCAAGTCAACCTAATCCCAAATCATATCTAACATCCTATGTTTAAAGAACTATGTTATCCAAAAAGGAGGACTCTCGGACAGAATCTATTCTATACTGACTGTGCGTGTACAAGCGTCTAAGTGTCTACACTGAATGCGAGGGGGTATGAATATTCCATGGTAACAAGGCTATGAATTACTTGCATGAGGACAGAGAAGATGGGTCTTTTTGCTTGGTAACTGGAAGAATGTTTACTTAAACTACTAGGCAGGAATGCATCGGCTGAGGGGGAAGCAGATAATTCGAAGGTGAAATACAGTTCTTGGCAGAGAGTAAGCTGATGTCAGGCTTCGTGAGCAGCGCAGAGAATGAGACAAAGTTCATGGTCACAGATGCAGGCTCGGGCTGGAGCTTTTAGAGGCAGAAGGCAAGAAGAGTTTGATGACAGAATCAGGGCCTACTTGCTTGGACTGAAAAGTGGCATAAGTGAACCATATAAAGCCGGTGGCCTTTCATATTTAAGAATGGAATATCCGGCCTATTCATGGCGGATCTGGCAAAGGACATGTTGACGGTGGACACGCATGTGTTTGCGTCATCAATACTGGAACTGGAGGGAACATACATGTACTTGCGACATGCACATAGAACCGTTGGGGTCCAAGATAGGGGACATAACTGACCAGGAAAATCCACATTTCCACATTCCCTCCTTGTCCCCTACTTGCCCTTCAAGAGATATCAATCTTCATCAATCCATTGATCTGTTCATATAGCATCATTTGTTCTTCTTTCTTCTTCCGGGATCTTGAATGAAAATCTTGATGTGGGATACACGATGTGGCACACAGACCACAAATCGCTGGTCCACATTGTAGACATAGACAGCAACTGAATAGTATGAGAAGGCCAATACCTAGGAAGGATAGAACTCTCCATCCCCAGGCTGATACCGCATTCCAAAACCAACTGGACCAAGTCCAAGTGCCTGGGTTCTGGTGTATCTGGCTTACAATCTTATGAAGGCGAGTGATGGCTTTATATACAGATGGCGAATTTTCTGGTATGAATACGCAACAGCTTGATCCGATGACCCTACAAGCTCCGCCCCTATCAGCCAGGATGACGTCAAGGACAAGACGATTTTGAAGCACAACAATCCGCATAGCAGACTGCTCTTCCGTTAAATTGCCTAAGGCGGAAATAGTCTCATTCACTACTGCTTCAAGGGTTCTAGTTAATCTACGTATCAGCTTACTATTAGTAACAGTACCTATATAGGGAAAGATGCCTTTATTAAAATCTACATACTTGTCCCATGCCGTCTCAGTGTAATCGACAATGGGGAGATCTCTCCGTTTTCTGTTGTGTACTAAATGAATATCTCTGTAATAATCAGGAGGAGCTAGGAAAACAGGTGGCAAAAGGAATGCAATGTAGCAGGTACCATCCCAATCTAGGGGTAGACGCATATATGCAGTCTGACCACATATAAAGTAGGAGTGGCGAGAAGCTCTGAATGAAGATTTGCCTTGGTCACTGAATTCTACGGTAGTAGTGCATTGACTGTGGCCCATATGTATGGAACCAACCTTTCTTACACATAATTCACCTTTTGCTGGGAATACTGACATGGTGGGTAAGACTAGCTCAACTTCGGATACGACATTTAGAATCATGAGATTAGGTATAAAATTACCTAATCCATATACTTCATTTTCTAGGTCAGTTCCTGTTCTCTTGGGGCGACCCTCCTTGTCAGGGTAACAGACTTTGAATAAAACTAGGTTCAGGTTTCCCCATATCCAATGGTCTTGGTAAACTGCTGTGTCTGAGTCTATGGAATTAATTAAACTAAACCATGCTCCACAGGAGCCATTATGTGTAAATGGATGTGGAAAGAAAGGCAGGACTCCTTCATAATTCTGGTAGGGAGGGAGTCGGCCACACACCCAACAATTGGTGGCGTTACTAGTCTGATGGGAATGATGTAACATACTAATGAAAGTGTTATTGCGCAGCGCAAGTCTATAAGACAATTCATGCGGAGGTAAGTCACTAAAAGAATGTTCAGCAGCAACATTATAAACATGTCCAGAAATAGGGTAATATATGTGCAACAACATACTTGTAATAATTATTAAAAGACTCAATAAAAACAAAATTAATAATGTCACTATGCAGTGGCTACGCAGTGATTTACAATACGCCTGTCGTTTCAACATTTTTCGGGTATTTTCTCTACTCAGGTCCAAGGGATACATGTCAGAGACAATTCAACCGCTTCACCTTGGAGAGGACTTAAACAATCAAATTGCTCGACTTGGTGGGCCTAAGCTTTAGTTTGTAATTTTCAGATATGTTCGGTTCAACAAAAGGAAGCTTTGTATCAGTCTGTGAGGGAGTGCAGGGCACAATGTCTATATCCGAAGATAGTCCATGAAATTTCTTGATGTGGTTTGAATGAATCCAGCCCTTGCGGCCCTCGATCTTCACGGCTGTTCTTGTGGTCAACAGGACCAACTTGGGTGCTTTCCACCTGGGCTCCAGTTGAGTCTTTCGGTCGAAATTTCTCACAAAGACAAGATCCCCCGGAACCACGTCATGGGGTTTCACCTCAGTGTTGTCGGGAAAGGCTGCAGCTACCTGTGAACGAGAAGATTGTAGTGCAGACATCAAGGAAGCCAAGTAATCTGTCAGCATATTACAGTCAATATCAGTTATTTTGCGTGGTATAGGCGTCCCCCACATATTCGGTGGTCTACCGAAGATCACCTCATACGGGGATAGCCCTGTTCTAGAGTGTGCTACCATTCTCATGTAAAAAAGTGCAACTGGTAATGCTACTATCCAGTCGACCCCTTTCTCTCTGCATATTTTGGACAGTCTGATTTTCAGTGTCTGATTATGTCTTTCTACGAGACCTGCTGCCTCGGGATGTCGGACACAGTGGAATTTCCACTGATATCCTAGCAGAAGTGAAACGTGTTTCATTAATTCGGATGAGAACGGCTGGCCGTTATCTGAGTAGACAACACGTGGTAAACCGTATCGTGGGAAGAATTCTCGAACCAACTGTTTGGCAGTAGTCGGGGCAGTGTAATCTGAAACCGGGTACGCCTCTGTCCAACGGGACAGAGCGCAGACAACTACGAGAACATATTTGAATCCTCGACATCGTTCCATCTGGATATAATCCATCTGTAGGACTTCAAAAGGGTGATCGGGAGGATGAAATCCACCCTGTTCTACGGGAACACTTTTTCCTGGGTTGAACTGGCAACAGATCATACAGGTACGGACCTTTTGTTTTGCTGCTGCTCGTAAATGTTTATTGAACCAAATGTGTTGAATGCTGTCTAGCATAGCTTTTTCTCCTAGATGTGCCGGACTATGTATAGTGTTAATTACGACTTGGACCATTGAATCAGGAAGGAACCATACAGACCTTTCCTTCATCATCCATCCTTGGTCCGTTTGGATCCCTCCTAACTCGGTCCATTTCTTTATTTCGTCTGGTGTAGCATGTGTCTGTATGTCAATTACGTCAAGAGTAGGATCTTTAACGGTCATACAATGTGTCGGTGTCGGGACTATTGTCTTTGTCATGTCGGGGGTCTGAGCTTGAGCAGTCAGTTTAGCTGTTCTGTCGGCTAGATCATTGCCTTGGGAAATGATATCAGTAACCTTCGTATGGGCCTTACATTTCATAATTGATATTTCAGTGGGTAGATGTATTGCATTTAATAATGCGTGAATGAGGGGTCCGTGCTGAATGTGGGCACCGTGGGAAGTTAAATAACCTCTCTCTCGCCACAGCACGCCGAAGTCATGTACAACTCCGAATGCATAACGTGAATCAGTGTATATGTTGACTTTTTTATTCGTGGCTTGAATACAGGCTTGCGTCAGAGCGATGAGCTCTGCGGCTTGAGCTGACAAAGTATTTATACGATTAGTTTCAATGACTTCAGTATCTGTTGTGACTGCATAAGCGGCTACTAACTCTCCTGTACTTGTTCTCATGCATGAACCATCGACATAAAATGTCAAGTCTGGATCTGACAATGGAACATCGGTCAAGTCTTGTCTGGGTTTTGTCGTTACAGTAATAACTTCAATACAGTCATGGGCTAGTGGGTCTGTTCCGGTTACTGGCAAAAGTGTGGCCGGATTCAATGTGTTACAGCGTCTTATTTCTATATGTGGCTGAAACAATGTAAGTTCATATCCTGTAAGTCGCGCTATAGTCAAGTGTTGTGTTTGCGTTCTATTTACAAGAACCTCTACTGCGTGGGGTACTTGAACTGTCAATGGATGTCCTAACACTATGGCATCGCTTTGTCTGATTGCTAAAGCTGTCGCTGCTACTGATTTCAGGCACGCAGGCAGAGCCTGAGCTACGGGATCTAATGTACTAGAGAAATAGGCACATGGTTTGTGTGCTCCTGCTTGATCCTGTGTGAGTACTGACAAAGCAGTACCTTCGCGTTCTGTAACAAAGAGTGTAAACTGTTTTTTGTAACATGGCGTTGCTAAAACGGGTGCTTGACATAAAGCTTTCTTTAGGCTTTCAAAAGCTTGTGTGTGTTCCTGAGTCCAAGGGAGAACAGTCGATGTGGCTGCCTCCTGTGTGGTTAACTGAATGAGGGGTTTTGCTAGAAATGCATACTGAGGGATCCACTGCCTACAATATGAAGTGAGGCCTATGAAAGCCCGTACCTCCTTTTGTGTCTTGGGTATTGGCATGTTAGCTATTAACTGAATACGGTCGGGTGTAAGCTGCCTTCCCTCCTTGTCCAGCGAGTGTCCAAGATAAACAACTTGCTGGACACAGAATTGCAGCTTAGAAGGGGACACCTTGTGCCCTTTTTCGGCCAGAAATTGTAAAACTGTCAGTGATGCTTTCTCACATTCCGGTTCGCTTCTTGCGGTAATCAGCAGATCATCGACATATTGAAGCAAAGCAGTGTTGACTGGCATGTGGATACTGTCAAGTTCTCGTTTCAGTGCTTGGCTATAGATGCTGGGGCTTTCTGTAAATCCTTGAGGTGCGCGTGTGAATTTAAAGCTACGCCCATTTAAACTAAATCCGAACAAATATTGGCTTTCCTGATCTATTGGGACGCTGAAAAAGGCGTTTTTGAGATCAATTACAGTAAAGAATGTCGCTTCGGAATCAATGGCTGTCAGTAATGACGAGATATCTGGGACCACAGGGAATTGTGGCACAATGCATTTGTTTAATTCGCGCAGATCAATAACCAATCGATATACTGGCGGCGCTGTAGGATCTGTTCGTTTAAGAATCGGTATTATCGGTGAATTACATATATTGGAGTCTGTTTCCACAACTACTCCTTGGGCAATGAGCTCGTCAATGATTTGTAGTAAAGCCACTACAGCATCTGGTGGTAACTTGTATTGTCGCATTCGTGGTAGCACCACTCCTGCCTTTAGTGTGACTCGATATGGTGTAATATTCATGCAACCAACATCAGTAGGGCCTTGTGCCCATAGGTGTGTAGGTAAAGTCTGCAGTCGGGGATCCATGTCTCTAGATACATAGTGACCTTTAAAATCACGTAAAAACAACCTTACTCCTTCCGGAGAACAACATATTATGGCTCCTAGGGCTTTCAACGTTTTTATTCCTAACAAGTTTTCTGGACATGATTTAGTAAGCAGTAAATCTGTAGTTCGGGTCAGAGGTCCTATCGTAAGTGGCAAAGGCTGTGACACTTCATTAACAATAGGTTTTCCTGAAAAACCAAGGGAAATATTCTGTGAGCCTGAGAGGGGTGCCCCTGGAACTTCACTATGTTTTATAGTTGTTCGACTTGCCCCTGTATCGAGTAAAAATTTTCTATCTTGACCTAATAATTTACTATGTACATAAGGTCCTTCTTGATCTACAGGACTCTCGATAAGGGGTAAGTCAACTTCCCTCTCTAGGCTTGTTCATGCGTAACGCTGATACTCGGGATATTCATACTGTGCGGTCTGATACATTTGTCGTGTTGTCGTCTGTGTGGCAGCAGCAGGCAACGGTGGTGCAGCTGGCACAAACTGTATTGGCTGTTGTGAGGCTGGCATGGCCTGGGCATGCTGCATAGCTCCTTGTTCATTCTGATCTTGTCTTAGTGGCCGTGATCTTTCTTGTGTTTTACCTATGGCGATATTATGTTTTAAAACTGGACAATCGTGTACGTAATGGCCTGGCTTTTTACAATAATTGCATGTCCCCTTTACAGGTCCTGCTGAATCGGAATGTGTCATACCCTTTTTATGTCCTTCAGCTGGAACTGTCTGGGAAACTAGCATTTTCATTTTTGTGTCTTTCATGCGTCTGTGTTCATGTTCTTGTTCCTCTTTAATTCTATTGTGGTGGTACTGTAACATTTGTAACATTTGTGTTGGAGTGTTACCTTGCCAGGTACTCTCGAATTTTAATACTCTATTCTTTACTGGGGGCAGAGCATTTTCTACTAATTTTGTTACAAACAGATGTGGGTATGATTCGCTACTTGCTTTTATGCCACTATTTATACCAAAACATTTTTCAAAACGGGCATAGTAATCACTAGTGTCTTCGTCTTGCTTCTGTTTACAGGCTGAAATTGTACCCCAATCTTCCTTTTTCGTAGTTAATAAACGTGGCAGTACCTGTACTAGTAGTCCTGGTAATGCCTTAGTTTTGTCCCCAAGCCCCGAACCTGGACCTCGGGCCCTTTCTTCTGCTTCTAATGCTGACCATTCTATCTTTTGATCACCTACCTCCCACTCTTTTTCCTTGAGTTTCTCATAAATGCCAGCAGGCATCAACACCTTTAATATTGTCATAATGTCGGGGTAGGTATATTCTCCCATGAGTAACATGTCTTTAATTTCTCGGTGAAACCCCGCTGGGTCCTTGTCATGACTGGGTACTACTTTCTTCATTTCTAACAATTCTATTTTCGATATAGGCGTATATACAAATACGCGTTTAAACTCGTTGTCCTCACCCTTTATTGGGTGCACTTCTCGTAAGGGATTCTGTCTATCTATGTGATACGTAGTTCTTTCCTTGACAGACAATGGAACATGTTCTGAACATACAAAAAGAATATACTGCTTTCTTGATTCTAGAATTTCTTTAATTAATTCAGTACCTGGACCTCTCCATTTATTCATAAGTAATTCAGTCAGTATGTCAGGCAAGGGACCAGGGTCCGAATGCTGACTCCGATATAGTATAATGAGTTGTTGAATCATATAAATCCCAGCTAACCTTTGTTCATCTGGGGTAAGATTCAAAAATGTGCGTACTACTGTATCATCACTATATTTTCCGGGACTGTCCACCCAATGGACAGCTGCCCTGGCTAAATCTTGTTCATCCATAGAATCGAGGAAATGATAACCCCTTCGTTCTTGTAGTAGTTTGTCGGCGGTTTGGAACGAATGCTCGTTAGACCTTATGTTAATTATAGGTATTTGAAAATTTCTGTTATTATCTGGACATATCGGATGTATTGAGTCAGTGTGATATCTAGTCTTACTCCTATTACAAGATCTTCCTCTACCTACATAGGCTATGGTGTCCGACTGTCCTGTGGGCAGTCCTGACCCTTCTTCCTCGTTTTGTTCGAACTCGTCTACCTCTAATCGCTCTTCGTGTAGGCGTTCTATTTCTTTACGGATCTTTCGGCACATGGCTATTATACAGTTTTGTTTATCATGCCTCCCTTCCGATATATTCTGGCTCCATCTTGTAAGAATTTTCATGGCTTCCGGGTCTACCCCCGGTCGGTCTTGATTTCTGATCACACAGTTTATGAGGAAACGTAATAGTTCCCCCTGTATCTCTACTTTCTGGTATTCCATAGCTCTGTAAATACATTCTGGATCTCGCCCTGTTTGGACAAAATGATATATATTATCTAGATGCGCAGTCATTCCTGGTAACTTCGCTAAATACACTGCGGCTCGTCTGATACGCAATGATGCTAGGGTCATTTCGTCCTCCTTTCCAGGCACCGGGTCATATCTACAGTCTATAAGAAGTTCCTTAAGCGTACGGGTACTAAGGAGTTTGGGTGTACGTGAATGCGCTGACTCTTGAAAAGCAAGTTTATTTATTCTGGGTGGCGTAGAAAAGACATTGGTAGCTCCTCCCGCGGCCCCATCTGGGGCGTCGGGTGTAAAAGGATTCGTCGAACGTGACACAGCAACTACAGGTGTGGACACAGCCATAGAAGTAGCTGTAGGAGCGGGTACAGAAACAGATGTGCTTGCCGGAACTTGTGACTCGATTTGTTGCTGCAGGGATACGGGTACTGGATCTTGGCGTTGAACCTCCCTGGTATGCGGTCTATGTAGGGCAGAGTTAGCATACTCGGGAGCTGCGTCATCTAAATATGAGGAAAGAAAAACATCTTCTGCGGTTCTAGGATGCCCCTTAGGATGTACCTTTATTGGGAACAATGGGGTTGGCAAGTCTTTTGGTGTCTCTGGAGTAGCCTTAGGTAATCCTTCGGCCAGGAGAGGATACATACCATTCATAAGGGCATTTCTTTGTCTGTCTACTTGTTCTGATTTTACTCGGATACCTTCCTCAATTAATAGATTCTCTCGAACTTTATTGGAATTCTCTTTACTCTTCTCCTCCTGTCTACGTGCTTTTTCTGTTCGTCTATGTGATTCTTTACGCCATAATTCAACGGCGTCTTTCTGTGACTGTCTGACTTTTCTTTTCCATAACTCTTCCTCGACTTTCATGATGCACTCTGCATCCCAGGTCCCCGCTGTGGGCCACCTTTGACTTTCTGGTAATCCCTTGGTATAGTCTACCCATAAATCAAGAAATAATATAGCGTCTAAGCCATGTTTGTGATACATAAAATGCCCTGGAGTGTCCCTAGGAGGAATAGGGACGGCTTCTTCGAGAACCCCTTTTCTGGTAGTGATCTGTCTTAATTTCGAAAAGAGCGGCATATTGAGAACTGACCTTATACTTGATTTTGACCTGATACTTGAATTTGAACAGACTTAATACAATAAACACGATAATGAACAGTCATTCATACCACGATATTCAGAACATACTTAAACACTTTAAACATTTAACATTAAACCATTAACTGAAACAACAATGATGATCGTCTGCATAACTAATCACCAAGCTTAATTCCCGACAATAACTAGACAATAACTAGACACTTCGGAATACTTCGGAATACTTGATATACTGCTAAACAGTACAGATACACTGCTAAAACAGTGCAGACCGGATTTGTGTACCCAAACCCGTCTTGACCGGCACAACCTATGTGCACGTCAGAAATGCCTCCCCAGCAATGGTACTCACCGGGTAGCTTCGGAAACAGAAGGCCTCAGTAACTTGAACTTGAACCGGACCGGACTCGACTCGACTCGTCGGACACTGGGCTTGACTTCGGACTGGTGGGTCTCTGTATACCTCGGATCTTGCTCTCTCAGCTAGGCTCTGGTCGGGATACTTCGCACTTCTCACCGCCTCGTCTGGGTGTTGATTGCAGTCTCAGTCGCCCCCGCTTGACCGGAGGGAGATACAGGAAATCCTGCTGGTACGCGTTATTGTCCGTCCAGCTGTGGCAGGAGACCGGGCCTGCAACACACCGCCGGCGCGTGAGATGAGAAAGTGTCCCTGTTCGGGCGCCATCATGTGGTAAATATTTCTCCTTTACCGGGACTGAATTTGGTACAGAAACATTATAAAATAGCTCAGTAAAATGAGAGGCAGAATCCGTGATATTAGAGGTTCGGAATGGGCTTTATTCCAATAAGCGATTATAATCGGATGCCTCAAGTTCCATCACCACGGGGGTTCAGGAAGTGAAGTACATACTTTATTGACAAGCAGTAACTTTTATAATACATACATTATAATGAAGTGAATACAGTAGGCGTAACAATTGATAAGGACATTTGATGTTTGGTTTGCGTAACCGAAAATGGGTGTAATAATGAGTAAAAAGAAACATGATTGGTTGTGATGTCATGTATAGGTGGATCTTGTAAGATAATACTTGGCATGGATGCGCGCGCAGCAGTATGACGTGTAATTGACGTGGAACTAGGGGGTGATGGGGACTTGACATTTAGCTCTATAGGTGGAGACGAGAAGTCTGGGAGGACGAGAAGTCTGGGAGGTCAAGTCAACCTAATCCCAAACCATATCTAACATCCTATGTTTAAAGAACTATGTTATCCAAAAAGGAGGACTCTCGGACAGAATCTATTCTATACTGACTGTGCGTGTACAAGCGTCTAAGTGTCTACACTGAATGCGAGGGGGTATGAATATTCCATGGTAACAAGGCTATGAATTACTTGCATGAGGACAGAGAAGATGGGTCTTTTTGCTTGGTAACTGGAAGAATGTTTACTTAAACTACTAGGCAGGAATGCATCGGCTGAGGGGGAAGCAGATAATTCGAAGGTGAAATACAGTTCTTGGCAGAGAGTAAGCTGATGTCAGGCTTCGTGAGCAGCGCAGAGAATGAGACAAAGTTCATGGTCACAGATGCAGGCTCGGGCTGGAGCTTTTAGAGGCAGAAGGCAAGAAGAGTTTGATGACAGAATCAGGGCCTACTTGCTTGGACTGAAAAGTGGCATAAGTGAACCATATAAAGCCGGTGGCCTTTCATATTTAAGAATGGAATATCCGGCCTATTCATGGCGGATCTGGCAAAGGACATGTTGACGGTGGACACGCATGTGTTTGCGTCATCAATACTGGAACTGGAGGGAACATACATGTACTTGCGACATGCACATAGAACCGTTGGGGTCCAAGATAGGGGACATAACTGACCAGGAAAATCCACATTTCCACACATCATCTCCTTGTGTTTGCTTTGTTTGTCCTAAGTTGGCAGGATATGCCCAGACCTGGGTCCCTTGCTCACTTTGCCACTGGATTCAAGCTAGCCTGGCTGATTAAGGGTGTTACCCAGGAAACCGGTCCCAGAATGCCTGTTTCTGGTTCAGGGAAGACCTGGCTAGGCAGTTTGGGCTGGACTGTTCCCATGAGGCATAGGGTCAAGACTGATTTGCATATAGCTTGGTCTCAACTGAGGTGGTGAAGTGAGCTAAAGAATGATGATGGATTCAACCCAGATCTGTGACTGGGGGTGAGTGTCTGAAACGTTTCAGCGCTCCGTCCATCATCTCCTTGTGTTTGCTTTTTTTAATTGAAGGCGTGGGATTCCGTGGAATGCTGAAAAGTTCCCAGGGCAGTTCATCTGACCAGCAGATGAAATAGTAATGCTCCACACAATCTTCGGTCTGGGGAGACCCCTGCTCAGCATAGAGCTGGCTGCCAGGCTTTCATTTTCTACATACCACCACCACCCGAGGGAAATTGCCAGCATGGCAGTTACCTTGCAAGCTGCAGGTAGCTCATCTCGCCGTCAAACCGACCTTCTGCCTAGGGCTTGGCCAAAATGTGTGGAAAACGAGCGCACGTCCTGAGGGTCCGTGTACCCAGGACAGGGGTCCCTCGTGCCTGGGCAAGCTCCCTGATCTCCCCGGCCTGGCTGGGTTGAGAAGCAGGGACCGGCCCCGGGGCCTGGGTTTTGGTCAGGGCCTGGGGTGTGGGAGCCACCGTCCTGCGGCCTGCCAAAGTTCCATCTGCCCGGTACAAGGGTCCCTGGTGCAAAGCCCCGGAGCCCTGCAAGGGCAGGCGGGAGCCATAGCACTATGACTCGGCTCGGGCGGGCAGATGGGCGTCCTTTCGGTCTCGGCCATCTGGTCGCAACTTTCCCCTCAGCCATCTGGTCGCACGCAATGCTTTCCAATGGGGCGACCAGATGGCTGGGCTGCCCTGGAAGTCCCGATAAGGGTTTATTTGCCTCCCAATCCCAGCCAGGGCTCCTGAAGGTCGGGTGCGTCCGGGCCTAGGGTCCCCTCAGTCTCGCGGTGTGCACGGGTTTCCAGAAAGAGGGGTATCTTTCCTCTGGATTACATGGGGCAGGGTATGCCGGAACACCCCTCCCGGGCTGGCGGTTCTTTAACAGGGACCAAATGGGCTATGCTCGGACAACACCCCTCCTCCATCCGGGGTCTCCCTCCTCTGGCCCACAGCGTGGCAAAGTGCCCAGGACGGGCTCCATGGGCCCTGGGCAGTCCTCCCCCCGGGCATACGGGCCTCTGGAGCTCCGGTGGTCCTCCCTGTACCTGCGGCCTAGCCGAGGTCCCCAAGCCACCAGGGAAGCAGAGCCCCCGAGGCCTGCAAGGGCAGGCGGGAGACCAACCGCGAAGGCTTGGGGTGGGTAGATAGGAGACCTTTCGGTCCCGGACATCTGGTCGCACCCTTCACCTCGGCCATTTGGTCGCACATAATGCTTTCCAATGGGGTGACCAGATGGCCGGACTGCCCTGGAAATCCCAATGGGGCCTCATTTGCCTCCCTGATCCCAGCGAGGGCTCCAGGAGGTCGGGCGCATCTGGGCCTAGGGTCCCCTGAGTCTCGCAGTGCGCACAGGTTCCCAGAAAGGGGGGTAGCTTTCCTGCGGATTACTACGGGCAGGGTATGCCAGGACACCCCTCCTGGGCTGGCGGTTCTCTGCCGGGGACCAGATGGGCTATGCCCCGACAACACCTCCCCTCCATCCGGGGGCTCCCTCCTCCGGCACACGGTGTGGCAAAGTGCCCAGGACGGGCTCCATGGGTCCTGAGCAGTCCTCCCCCGGGCGTCCGGGCCTGAGAGCTCCAGCAGTCCTCCCCATGCCTGAGGCCCAGCTGGGGTCCCCCAGCCCGCCGGGAAGCAGAGCCCCCGAGCCCTGCAAGGGCAGCCGGGAGCTCAACCACCAAGGCTCGAGGCAGGCAGATGGGAGTCCTTTCGGTCCCGGCCATCTGGTCACACCTTTCCCCTCGGCCATCTGGTCTCACGCAATGCTTTCCAATGGGGAGACCAGATGGCCAGGCTGCCCTGGAAGTCCCGATGAGGCCTAGGGTCCCCTCAGTCTTGCGGTGTGCACGGGTTACCAGAAAGGGGGGTAGCTTTCCTCCAGATTACTAGGGGCAGTGTATGCCAGAGCACCCCTCCCGGGCTTGCGGTCTTTTCCGGTGACCAAATGGGCTATGCTCGTCCGGGGGCTCCCTCCTTTGGCCCACAGCTTGGCAAAGGACCCGGGACAGGCTCCATGGGTCCTGGGCAGTCCTTCCCCAGGCATCCGGGCCCCTAAAGCTCCAGAAGTCCTCCCTGTGCCTGAGGCCCAGCCGGGGTCTCCCAGCCACCCAGGAAGCGGAGCCCCCGAGCAACTGCAAGGGCTTGGGGGGGGTAAATAGGAGTCCTTTCGGTTCCGGACATCTGCTCGCACCTTTCCCCTCGGCCATTTGGTCACACGCAATGCTTTCCAATAGGGCAACCAGATGGCTGGGCTGCCCTGGAAATCCCGATGGGGGCTCATTTGCCTCCCCGATCCCAGCCAGTGCTCCAGGAGGTCGGGCGCGTTCGGGCATAGGGTCCCCTGAGTCTCGCGGTGCACACGTGTTACCAGAAAGGGGGGTAGCCTTCCTCCGGATTACTAGGGACAGGGTACTCCGGAACCCCTCTCGGCCTAGTGGTCCTCAGCCGACAGCTGGACGGGCCAGGATGCAGCCCCAGCCTGGGGTCCGTCCCCGGGCTTGCTGTGTGGCAGGCTGCTGCAGATTGGGTCCTGTGGGCATGGGAAGCCTCCCCCTGCTTGGCTGGTTTCAGGGGTTCCCAGGGGCCCCAGGGAGGGCAGCCTCCTCACCCTGGGATTTGTCCTCAGTCCTGTTGCATGGCATGGTGCCCGGGACGGGGTCCTGCGGGCCCAGGGAGCGTCCCTGCGCCTCCAGGCCCGGGAGCCCCGGCTGGGTCCATGGGCCCTTTCAGGCCCCAGGTCGGGTGCTCCAGCCCTGGGCCCCGTTCCCTGGGCTGCCGCGCTGCCAAAGGCCCGTGATGGGGTTCTGTTGTACCCAGGGAGCCTCCACTTGCTTGGCTGGGTTCATGGGCCCCTCAGGGGCACCGGGGAGGGCCTGCATGGCAGGGTGCCTGGGATGGTGTCCGGCGGGCTCAGGGAGGCTTCCCCTGCGCCTATGGGCCTGGGAGCCCCGGCTCGGTCCAGGGGCATCTCGGGCCCTGGGTCGGGTGCTCCGTCCCCGGGCCCTGTCCCCCGGCCTGCTGCTCCACCAAGGGCCCAGGACGGGGGTCCATCGGTCCCCTGCAGGCCTCCCCTGCTTGTCAAGGTGTCTGCGGGCCCCAGGTCAGAGGGCCCGTCGGGTCCCCCTCGCAGCCTCCATGGCTGGGGTTTAGCTGGGGCCCTGGGTCTCTGGTCCCCCATGCCCCGGCACCCGCTCTCTCTTTCGTTGGGGCGCAGAGCGACCAGATGCCCTGCTTTTAGAGCCCATCCATCTGGCCGCACCTATCCCCTTGGCCATCTGGTCGCACCTATCCCCTCGGCCATCTGGTCGCACGCAATGCTTTCCTATGGAGTGACCAGATGGCTGGGCTTCCCTGGAAGTCCCGATGAGGACTCATTTCCCTCCCCGATCCCATCGAGGGCTCCAGGTGGTTGGGTGCATTCGCGCCTTGGGTCCCCTCTGTCACCTCGTGTGCACGGATTAGAAAAAAGGGGGGTCATTTTCCTCCGGATTACTAGGAAGAGGGTTAGTCAGACCTCCGTGAGGTCCAGCGATTCTGAAACAGGGGAAGACAGAACCTGGGCCTGCCCGCTGGGGCCCCCAGGGTCCCGGGTACGCGCTGAACCCCTTCCCAATGGTCCTTTCCTCCAAGCCTGCTCAGTCAGACCTCCGTGAGGTCTGGCAATTCCGAGACAGGGGAAGGCAGCACCCGGGCCCACCCGCCGGGGCCCCCAGGGCCCAGGTTCGGGCCTTCCTCTCGGCCCCTTCCCGATGGGCCTTTCCTCCTAGCCTGCTCACCACAGGAGCAGGCATGGACACAAAGCTGGCATCCCCCGTAAAGGGCAGCCTGCCGGGGGCGGCCCCGGCCATACTCCGATCGATTAGGCACTCTCGGTCCGTTTAGGGATGGACTGCTTGGCTAGCCTTGGCTGTTGTTTCAAGCAAGTGAAGCCCGAGCGGCCCCGGCAGCTCGTGCCCCCCAGTGGTCCGACCCGAGCGGAAGGGGTCGGGTGGTGCCAGGCACTTGGATGCTGCCGCCCGGCAGGTCCGTAGGCCCCGCATGCCACGCTGTCACCACTCTCCACCCAGCACATTTCCACAGCAGTTCGTATCAACCATTCCGAGGGGTGCCGCCGCTTCCAGGGCCCGGCGCCCCCGCGTCTCGCTCAGGCTGTCGCTCGGCCCAGCTCTCCCTCCTGGGAGAGACAGCTGGGCCCGCCGCTGCCCATGCGACTGCATCTCTCCATACCCCTCAAGTAAGCCCTCCCGTCCAGGCGGGCTGGCTCCTTCCCCCAGCAGGCTCCCGAATGGGAGGGGTGCGCGAAGGTTGTCCAGTCGGGGAGATGGGCACGCGGCTTCCCCGAACCTACCCCGTCAGCAGGTGCGGCTACCTGGTTGATCCTGCCAGTAGCATATGCTTGTCTCAAAGATTAAGCCATGCACATGAAAGTACAAACGGCCGGTACAGTGAAACTGCGAATGGCTCATTAAATCAGTTATGGTTCCTTTGATCGCTCCATTTGGATAACTGTGGTAATTCTAGAGCTAATACATGCCGATGAGCGCCGACCTCCCGGGATGCGTGCATTTATCAGACCAAGACCAATCCGGGCTCGCCCGGCCGCTGTGGTGACTCTAGATAACCTTGGGTCCATCGCACGTCCCTATGACGGCAACGATACATTCGGATGTCTGCCCAATCAACTTTAGATGGTACTTTCTGTGCCTACCATGGTGACCACGGGTGGCCTTCTATTCAATACTCAACGCAGGTTGTGAGGCCTTGTCCTTTAATTTCAACCTGTCTTGCCACCATAGCTTTAAAGGTATTTTACTGTACAGACCCCCAAGCACTAAACATCCCTTCATTACTTCCATTGGAAATTTGTTGGAAGACAGCATCTGTGTGGAGGCCTATACCATCCTAGGGGATTTTGATTACCACCTGGAGGCTCTTTTAAATCCAGATACAGTTACTCTTATCGACACAATGAACAGTGTAGATCTCAGGCAGCAGGTCACTGGCCCCACTCATGTGGCTGGACATACACTGGATGGCATTTTTTCGAACCATCCAGGTCTCCAGGTTACGGGTGTGCTACCTTTTGTCTGGACGGACCATGCAGCCATCCAGTTTGAGTTAACCCTTAAGGCCCAGCACTTAGGGGGGGGCAGGTGTTAAGAAACGGATTGACATCCGACCATGGAGCAAAATGGATGGAGATGCGTTCCAGGAACTCCTCACCTCAACGACTATACAAACGAATTTGGGGGTGGAGGAAGGGACAATCGCCTATACTAAATGGGTGGAGAACGCCTGTTGCAAACTAGCCCCAGCTATTAGTGTTGTGCCTAAGAGATCGTCTCCCTCCGCCCCCTGGTTTACAGATGAATTGTAAAAAGAAAAACTCAACTGCAAACGCCTTGAGCGCTCGTGGAGGAAAGAATATAAGGAAGTGGAGAAGACAGCTTACAGAAATGGTTTATCGAACTACAAGCAACTTCTGTTTGCCACTAAACAAAAATTATTTGTCAACAAAATTGAGTCGGCAAAAAACTCAGCCAAATAATTATTTAAAACTGTCTTAGATCTGTCCTCTCCACACCCGGTTACAATACAGCCTAGTCAGGAATTTTGTGAAAATATTGCCAAATTATTCCTGCATAAAGTGGATGTGATTTTTTCGGCACTCAACGGATCTACTGCAGCAGGAAGCATTTTAGAGAAGGAGGACCTTAGGCGCACCAAAACTCCCTCCGCAGCCCTCGATAGATTCGAGGACTTGTCCATGGACCAAACACGTTGCCTTCTTGAAACGACTAGATCAGGGTCACCATATGACCCCTCTCCGGTGGCTGTAGCCAAATTAGCGGTGAAACCTATCACCCAGGTACTTACACCCATTTTTAATGATATGATTGATACTGGGCTTTTTCCCAAGCTCTGGAAGGTGGCATCAATTCTACCCCTACTGAAAAAGCCTAAGTTAGATCCGACCGACCCAAACAATTTTCGCCCAATCTCTAGGCTCCCCTTACCAGCAAAAATGATAGAAAAGGCACTAAATACACAACTTGGTGCCTTTCTCCATCAGACCCAGGCTCTGGATCCAACTCAATATGGCTTCAGGAGTGGCCATAGTACGGAGTCAGCACTCATAAAAACAACAGATGAGATCAGGATAGCAGTTGATCTAGGCGGGAAGGCCGCCCTGATCTACTAGATTTATCCGCAGCCTTTGATACGGTCCATCATGACCTCTTGATGGACCGATTAAGGTCATGTGGACTTCGTGGCAAGGCCTTGAATCTCCTGCAATCCTTCCTTACGGATAGAACACAAGTGGTATCCTTGGGTGAATACCAATCAAAGCCCTTTGCTCTGCCCTGCGGGGTGCCACAGGGGTCGTCTTTGAGCCTGACGTTGTTCAATGTTTATGTTTCCTCACTGGCCCCTATCATTAACATCTTGGGTCTTGATCTAACCTCCTATGCAGCTGACACCCAAATCGTGGTGTCTCTTCTGCCAGGACAGGAGGTGGGCATGGACAACCATTTTCATAACTGCATGGAAGCAGTGAGCGGTTGGATGGCGAAAAAATGCCTGAAGCTCAATTCTAATAAAACAGAAGTTATAATATTTGGGAACGCGCCTAACTTTTGGAATCCGAGCCGGTGGCTTTCAACAATGGGAGTACTTCCTGTCCCCATGAAGAAAGTAAAAAAACCTGGGAATAATAGTCGATGACAAATTAGACCTGGGCGATCAAATCAATGCAGTTTCATCATCAACCGGGTTTGTTTTAAAATCAGTAAAAAAAAAAATTGCCATTCCTGCCAGCAGGAAGTCAGAAAACAGTGGTCACTACACTTGTCTTGTCAAAACTTGACTTCTGTAATTGGCCTCTATCTAAACATTCAGGAACGCTATTTAAACAAACTACAAAGGTTACAAAACGCAGCCGCCAGATTACTCACTGGGGTGCCCAAATTTGCGGCCATCTCCAACTAAATAAAAAAGTTACATTGGCTCCCGGTAAAAAAGCGAGTGCTTTTTAAATCCTTGTGTACCGTTTTTAAAGCACTCCAAGGTACTGGACCAGAGTATCTGCAGAAACAATTCAACTGGTACATACCTACAAGAAATTTACGCTCATCAGGAGCTAAAATGGTGATAGTTCCGCTTACAAAAAAGGTTTCATTGGGAGGACGAAGATTTGTCTTCGGAGCAGCCAAGGCGTGGAATGACCTTCCGGCCCAGCTCAGAAATTCCCCAGATCTGCTGGCTTTTAGAAGGACATTGAAAACTTGGTTGTTCAATAATTACATTTCCTCTACTGGTGATGGCTGAAATGACAGGTAACTAGCGCCAGGACACCCCAGGGTAACCGCTGCGCTTTGCAAATAAATTTAACATAACATAAAATAACATAACATAACAGGGAAACAGGGTTCGATTTTGGAGAGAGAGCCTGAGAAACGGCTACCACATCCAAGGAAGGCAGCAGGCGCGCAAATTACCCACTTCCGACTCGGGGAGGTAGTGACAAAAAATAACAATACAGGACTCTTTGAAGGCCCTGTAATTGGAATGAGTACACTTTAAATCCTTTAACGAGGATCCATTGGAGGGCAAGTCTAGTGTCAGCAGCCGCTGTAATTCCAGCTCCAATAGCGTATATTAAAGTTACTGCAGTTAAAAAGCTCATAGTTGGATCTTGGGATCAAGCTGGCGGTCCGCCACGAGGCGAGCTACTGCCTGTCCCAGCCCCTTCCGCTCAGCACCCCCTTGATGCTTGACTGAGGGTCCTCCTGGGGGTCCGAAGCATTTTCTTTGAAAAAATTAGAGTGTTCAAAGCAGGTCGGGCCGGTCGCCTGAATACTTCTGCTAGGAATAATGGAATAGCACTCCGGTTCTAATTTGTTGATTTTCGGAACTGGGGCCATGATTAAGAGGGACGGCATTCGTATTGTGCCACTAGAGGTGAAATTCTTGGACCGGCGCAAGACGAACCAAAGGGAAAGAATTTGCCAAGAATGTTTTCATTAATCAAGAATGAAAGTCGGAGGTTCGAAGACGATCAGATACCGTCATAGTTCCGACCATAAACAATGTCGACTAGCGATCCGGCGGCGTTATTTCCATGACCCGCCGAGCAGCTTCCGGGAAACCAAAGTCTTTGGGTTCTGGGGGGAGTATGGTTGCAAAGTTGAAACTTAAAGGAATTGATGGAAGGGCATCACCAGGAGTGGAGCTTGCGGCTTAATTTGACTCAACACGGGAAACCTCACCCGGCCCAGATACGGAAAGGATTGACAGATTGATAGCTCTTTCTCGATTCTGTGGGTGGTGGTGCATGGCCGTTCTTAGTTGGTGGAGCAATTTGTCTGGTTAATTCCGATAACGAACGAGACTCCTTCATTCTAACTATTTTCTCGACCCCCAGCGGTCGGCGTCCAACTTCTTAGAGGGACAAGTGGCGTTCAGCTACATGAGATCGAGCAATAACAGGTCTGTGATGCCCTATGTACGGGGCTGCATGCGCGCTACACTGAACAGATCAGCGTGTGTCTTCCCTTCGCTGAGGAGTGGCCCTTCTTGTGTAGCAGGGCGGCCTGGAATTTAATGGGCCGAGGGCTTGCGAGGGGGACCCCGGCCACCTCTTGGTGGGAGGCGTGCGGGATGGGGAGCAGCCTGGCTCTTCCCTTCCGGTGCCTACGACCAAGGCAAGGGTGGGCTGAGCACAGCCAGCCTGCCGGCATGACTCAGGGCCGCCCGGCGACGGACGGCTGACGTGCAGGTGGAGCGACCCTCCCTCGTTGCCAGGTACCCGGTGTAGGAGAGTAGGGTCTGCTTTCTATGTTCACCCCCACTTTTTGCTTTTGCTCCACTGGTTTTCGACTCAGATGTGGCTGTGGGCCTGCTAATCAGACCCACAGCTCAGCTGTTCTCTCTCTAAATTCATACTATGTACTTAGGTACATAACCCAATTGGTAAGGATCACCTTATTGGCCCCTGTATAGTGTATCTTAGGTACCCAGGGCATAGGTGTACCCTAGGCCTACCAGGGGCTGCAGCATGTATTATGCCACCCCTGGCCTGGCCTCACAAGTAGACACAACTGGCTGATCACTCAGCTGGGGCAGGGTCGTGTAATCACCCCTTGCTTAGATATAGTATACCTATATCTACACTCACAATAGACACATGTGTACCTATCAGCCACTCCTATGGCAGGCCTTAACAATCCTGAAGGCAGAGTGCTTGGTAACATGTGAAATGGTGCTCTAGCATGAGCTGAGCCTGTCTGCAGCTTTCGGAACCATGTCCTTATAGCTGTTCTATGATATCGCCTACCATATACTCTTAAGTGCCTTATAATCTTAAACGGTTATGGTAACAATGGTTTGGCTTTATCGAAACATGTTGTGTAAGGTGTCTAACACTTTGGAATAATACCCCCATACCATTTCTGGTGAGGAGGATATTATTCCTCTCTTCTAGAGGGAGAAGACATGTTAAACCCTACTTACCCGGTTAAAGTTAACCAGAGCCCCAGCATCACAAAATGGATGCTGCTGCCACAGACACAAGTCTGACCTCCTGCTGCTGGGAGTCCTTCCAGGGAGGTAGGCTTGGACAATAGGTTTCCTGCCTTGGGAGGTGCTAGAACCACCCCAGACAGGACTTAGTGTATTGGGGCAGGGAGGGATGAAAGAAACGAGACACTGCCTGGGGCACACAAGGTGTCCCATGCATAGTCCAGTTCAAACCGGTCCTGGGGCACTCCAGCCCCAGCTCTGGCGCGAAACTGGACAAAGGAAAGGGGGTGTAGCCACTCCCCTTCCTGGTCCCACCCATAGGAGGGACCCTGCAGGTAGCCCAGCCCATTAGCCTAGTATATTAGGAGGTAGCTGAGCCCTGCAGAATTAGATTACCCTGAAAATCTGCAACTTGTACAGAAACTCTGGACCTTCGACATTCGACCTCAGGAAGAAGACTGAAGAATCTCCCTTGTGGCCAAGGAGTGACCACCCTGGGCAACCAGGCACCATCCAGCGACCGCTGCTTGCTTTGCGACTGATCCACGAGGAACGACTGCAGAGACTGACCAGCGCCGTGACTTCCAGACACCTCTAAACCAGATCCACATCTACAGCAAAGCTGAGACCCGTGGAGGCGACGAGGGACGTGGGACTGGCGACTTGGGAAAAGTGGCTAGTAACTGACTAGCGCAACTTCTGAGACTCCCTCAAGGTTGTGCTTGGGGAATTTAGAAGCCCCACTCCCGAGCACCATCTGCAAAGAAGATCAGCTCCCCACACTTCACGTGGGGCCCTTCTGCACCTGAGATGCTCGATGCGTTGTCCGGATGCTGGCCCGTTGGCTAGTGATCTCTGTGATGACGAACCTGCTATTTTGCTTTGCTGGTCCAGCTCCTCCAGACTGGCACTCACTCCCCTGTGAAAGGGAAGCACCCCAGACCTTCCTGGTCTGCAACAGAAGCAAGTCCTCCATCCTGCGTGGGTTACGCTTGCCAAGGCTTGTTGGGTCCTAGCTCGACATCGACGCCGCCGACAGCAAGAGCCTTCGTGGGACAGCTCGCCTCCTGGTTTTGGTCATCCTCGATGCCTCCTGGTACCCGTGGCTGCTGAGGCAAGCTTCCCCTCTACACCTGCATCTTCACGACATCGCCTGGCTCCTTCCTGGTTCCCTCCTGGTCCTGGGCTGGTGGCCTAGACTCTGTCCCTTCTTCTTGCAGGACTCCTTCTTCTTGATTTCATCCCCGGAATCCACCGGACACTCTTCACTGATTGCCTGTCAGCAACTTTTCTTCAGGCATCCATAGGAGTCAATGGCTAGGATAGCTGGTCTATAAGGTAGACTTTACAACCAATCACCATAAGGGTTGTTTGGACTGATATAAGGTGTACACTAGAATTAGTGACATCATATATCAGGCCAACATCTCACATTGGTGAGCAGCGGTTGGGATCTGAGCTTGCTGTTGTAATACCATTGTAATCTTGAGATATCAAATTGAAAGATCACAAAGATATTGTCAGTTACATATAACATAGCTTATAAATACGTAAGTTCTACTGAACTTAGCAGTTGTAGGTTGAAGGGCCTAGCACACCCTGACTACAACTACTAGAGAGGTTTAGTAGATACAACCAGTGTAGGTAGGTGCACACACCACACCCTCACTAGATCATGTCTCTGAGAGGAGATCAAGATGATACTCTCTCAGGAGAGGTAAATCCTAGAAGGATACCCTCTAGATATGATACTCTAACTTTCCAGGAGATGAGACAATTGTGTACCTCCAGAAAGTTAAAACAGGGTTCCAACCCTACCCTCATGTATCTAGTGGAGATTGTAGAAGAGTATGATGCTCAGAAGGCCTCCCAGGATGGTACCTTAGGTACCAGTGAGGGTCTACCCTCGACAGGAGACTCCCCTCACCATACAGATGAGTCAGGGACTTCAGAAGATGAGGTAGATAGCCAGGTAGTAGTTGGGAGACTCAGCCAGGCTAACTTAAGCATACATGGGAGTCTGAATGGGGTCCCCCCATCCAGACCCCCAGGTGGGCTTAACAAAGAGAGAGGAGAGGAGGATCTCCTTCAGGGGAATCTATCCACTCCCATATCTCCCATAGCTCCAATGCCTCTTCTCATAGGGGGATGACTTCTCCCCAGAGAAGAGAGCATAAGGCCAGAATGAGGGAAGTTAATCTGAGGATTGCAAGGGAAGAACTTGCCCTTGCCAAGGAGAAATTTGCCCTGGCCAGAGAGCAGAAGTTAAGTGGGTTAGAACCCACTGGTGGCAGCATTATCCCTAAGGATAGAGACAGGGCCTATGATAATAGAAACCTGAGCAAGATTGTCCCTCCCTACAAGTGTGGGGATGACATCCACAAATGGATAACTGCTTTGGAGAGGGCCTGCAGAGTACAGCAGGTACCCCAGAGTCAGTGGGCAGCTATCTTGTGGCTCTCTTTCTCTGAGAAAGGTAGGGACAAGCTCCTCACAGTTAGTGATGAGGATGCTAATAATTACACTGTCCTGAAGAGTGCTCTGATTGATGGGTTTGGCCTAACCACTGAACAATACAGGTTGTTGTTCAGGGATACCCAGAAGACACAGACTCAGGACAGGACTGACTTTGTAGATTGTGCCACTAAGGCTTTGGAAGGCTGGCTACTGGGCTGTGGGGTTAAGGACTATACATGATTGTATAATTTGATCCATGAGAGAACAAATACTTAACAACTGTCAAAACCAGCTACTGCATCAACACTTGATTGACTCTGAACTGACTTCTCCCCAAGAATTGGGAAAGAAGGCAGATAGATGGGTCAGGACAAGAGTTAAGCAGAAAACCCAGAACCAGGGCGGTGATCAGAAAAAGACAGACCAGAAGGGTAATGAGCAGAAAAACAAAGACCAGAAGTCTTCACCAGGCCCCCAAAAGGCTCAGGGGGAGGGGGGTCCCAAAAAGGATAAAAAAAAAGATGGCCAAAAGAAACCCTGGTGCAACTTCTGTAAATCCAATTCCCATTGGTTTAGTGAGTGCCCCAAAAAGGACAAGCCCCCAACCACCATTGCCCCTAAGGCAACTGTACCCCCTAGTCCAGCTGTAAGTGGTGGTTCCCAGCAAAAGGGTGTAGTAGGGTTAACCCTGGGAACTGAGGAGGATTCTGGCCTAGTCAGAATACCAACTCAGGCTGTTCTGATCTGTGATGGGGACATAGCCTTGTCCTCCACTGTAGGCCCCAGTAACCTGGGCAAGTACAGACAGACTCCTTTTATCAACCATAGAATGGCTCAGGCCTACAGGGACACTGGGGCTAGTGTCACAATGGTGACACCTGCCTTTGTGGATCCTGGACAGATCATGCTAGGTGAGACTTACCTAGTGACCAACGCTAGCAATGCCACTACCTCCCATAGTGTGGCAATTGTTAACTTCTCCTGGGGAGGGGTAACTGGCCTCAAGAAAGTTGTGGTGAGTTCAGATCTTCCTGTAGAGTGTCTGTTGGGAAATGACCTTGAAACTTCAGTTTGGTCTGAAGTGGAGTATAGGACCCATGCAGAAATGCTGGGAATAGATGCACATGTCCTTGCTGTGACCAGGTCACAGGCCAAAAAGTGCAACACTGAACAAGTGCTGGATCCTGGGACAATGGACCGGACACAACCCAAGAGAAAGAGCAGTAGGGTAAAGGCTGTGCCTTCCCCCCTGCCTCAGGTGGAGGATCAGCCCTCCCAGGAGGATGATTCTGAGAGCCCTGAAGGAACTGTCCTAGAAGAACTTGAACCTGATCAGGTTGAGTTTCTTGGGACAGGGGGACCTTCAAGGGCAGATCTGAGGCAGGCACAATTAGACTGCCCCTCTCTTGAACCCCTCAGACAGCAGGCTGCTGCTGAGGCTGCAGGGAATGCTCAAGGTACCCATAGAGTGTATTGGGATGAAGGGCTACTGTACTCAGAGGCCAGAGACCCCAAACCTGGTGCTTCCAGGAGGTTGGTCATACCATTGAGTTTCAGAGGCTTCCTTCTTACCTTGGCCCATGATATTCCCCTTGCAGGACACTTAGGCCAGAACAAGACTTGGGACAGGCTTGTCCCTCACTTTCACTGGCCTCATATGTCAGAAGATACCAAGGAGTTTTGTCGCTCCTGTGTCACCTGCCAAGCCAGTGGCAAATCAGGTGGCACCACAAAGGCCCCCCTTATACCACTACCTGTGGTGGGGGTCCCCTTTGAGAGAGTGGGGGTAGACATTGTAGGACCAATGGACCCCCAAACAGCATCTGGGCACAGATTTATACTGGTGATAGTGGACCATGCCACCAGGTATCCAGAAGCTATACCCCTGAGGACCACAACAGCTCTTGTTGTGGCAAGGGCCCTACTTGGAGTATTTTCCAGAGTGGGATTTCCAAAGGAGGTTGTCTCTGACAGAGATGCCAACTTCATGTCAGGATATTTGACTGCAATGTGGAAGGAGTGTGGTGTAAACTACAAATTCACTACCCCCTATCACCCACAGTGCAATGGGCTTGTGGAGAGATTCAACAAGACCCTAAAAGGGATGATAAAAGGTTTACCAGATAAGCTTAGGCGAAGATTGGACATCCTTTTACCCTGCCTTCTGTTTGCTTACAGAGAGGTCCCACAAAAGGGGGTTGGCTACAGACCTTTCGAGCTTTTGTTTGGGCATCCTGTAAGGGGACCTCTGTGTCTAGTAAGGGAAGGATGGGAGAGACCTCTCAGACAACCCAAGCTGGACATAGTGGATTATGTACTTGGCCTCCGCTCCAGGATGGCAGAGTACATGAAGAAGGCTTCTAAAAACCTTGAGGCGTGGGCGGAGCTTGCCAGGCAACGAGATGGTTGCGCACTAGGCGAGCTCCTCACCAAAGCCCAATAAAATCCGATAATAATCCTACATGTTTTAAGCTAATTCACATAGCAACGAAGAGTGAGCCTGCGCTGAATATCCAGATGTCTGACGGGGCCGAAATACGATCGGATGGGACTTCCTGATTGCAGAAGTCGCGGGCGACGGTGCCCGGGCCCTCGATCCTTAAAGTGAAACTGAAGCCGCGGAGGTGGGTGGAAGCTTGGGCTGAGACGTCGAGCACGTCAGCCGGCCTGGGAGAAGCGGAAGAGCCGGTGAGTCCCGAGACCCCGAGGTACAGACGCCTGTGGCTGCCCGCTGTGCCACTGCAGTGCCAGTACGACGGTACATTGGGCTTCCGGTGCGTACGAGGGAGCCTATAGCTGCCGGGTTGGTGGTGAAACAGCCGGACCAGCTCCAGATAGCAAGAGAGAAATGAGGTGCTCCAGGGACCGACGGGGGAAGCGGACCTCCCGCCGGCTAACAGCTGACGGGCGCCCTGCGGGGGCTAGCTCTACTCATCCGCGCTTTCGTGCAGGGTGTAGGGGAGAAGGACGCGCAGAGAACTTACCCGCACGGCATATGCGCGGAGGCGCCGTGGCTGCGGAGCTGGCGACGCCGGACATGAGAGAAACACCCAGCAGTGTTAGACCCAGCAGGAATCACAGTAAGCACGGAGCACAAACGCATGGTGAGCTGGCATTAGTGACATAAGAGCCCAGAGTGATTCGGGCATTGTGCCCTGACAAATATTGCCGACGCCCATACTGAGCTGCCTGCTGGTGGGACCTGGGGGATTACCCTAAGCGGGGGAAAACCACAAAGTGCAACTAACTGGAACTCCTTAGCGGGTTTTAAATTGAAAGAACCCCAAAGACTGTGAGCTGTAGGGATCCTCAACCTCATGCTGAATCAGAGTAGAGCGGCGGCGACAGAGAGTTGAGGGGAAAGGAGGGGCATCACTGCAAATAAGTGGTGGACAACACCCCAGCGAGTCAAAATCGCAGCGGGCAACAGCTACCCATATCCTCCGCTGGACGCCGCCTGCGCCTGGGATAGTTGGAGCGGGGTGGGGGCGCCCATTGCTAATATGGGGAAAACGGACAGAAGCCAGCCGAAAATAACATTTGAGAATTCCAAAAAGAAGGTGGCAGGTGGGCTGGAGGAACATCCGCAGCAACAGGAGGTGGCGGGACCTGCGGGCGACGTCACTAATGTTGAAGTGCAAGCTATGTTCACCACTATACAAGCCGCACTTTCCAATATTGATGGGAAGATTGACTCCCTCACGTACCGGGTCGACAGAATGTCAGAACGTATGGACAAACATACTGAACGCCTGGATGAAGCTGAGCGCCGTATTTCGGACGCTGTGGAGGCAGGGATGCGAGCTGAGGCGAAGCAGGCAAAGCTAGACAAGCAGTTGGCGGCGGTGTCGGCCAAGGCGGAGGATTTGGAGGCTAGGTCCCGTAGAAATAACATTCGCCTGACGGGCATATCGGAGACAACGAATACGGGGCCCATGGAAAGCTATGTAGAAAAATTGCTCATAACACTGATGGGGCGTGACACTTTCTCTGAAATTTTTATTGTGGAGTGAGCGCATCGATCCTTGGCACAGAGGCTACCAGTCGGCTCCCCACCCCGACCAATTATTGCGCGGATACTAAATTACAGAGATCGAGATGCGGCACTGCGGAAAGCAAGAGAGATGGGAAAGCTAACGCATGAGGGCATGGACATCTCCTTGTACCCAGATTTCACGGCCACGGTGAGGGAGGCAAGGAAAAAGTTTGGGCAGGTGAAACAAAAACTGCGAGACCTCAAGATTCCATATGCGATGCTATGCTAGGCTTAGAATTACGGAAGATGGGAAGACAAAAATATTCACTGACCCAAAAGAAGCGCATAATTTTTTGCAAGGTAAAGAACGTGCACAGTCCAGACGCGGATCACCGAGGGGGGAGATAGAGGAGCGGTCAACAACCTCGGACGTCGAGTAGTGTCTTACAGCAGAGACCGACAGGCATGCATGCCTTCGGAACAGAACATGTGACACTGGAACTGGAACTAGACAGCGAGAGTTCTTACCGATTATTGGAGATTGGAGGATATTGAACAATTAGACACGGACCCCAAAGCGAAGGAACTTCTGGGACGAATGAGCGGCGATGCAGATAAGTGGATAGAAATTGATTTATTACTTCATCGGTAATAGGTGTCATCGTGAATAACTCTTTTGCTGCTCGAGCCCCACTCTCCTTCTACCGCCTTTCTTTTTAACGTTCAGGGCTTGCAGGAAGTGCTCTGGTTTCAAATGCAGCAGCATATGTTTAGCTTAGATGTGTATGTTTTTTCTCCTTTTCTCTGATCGGGCAGGGCCCATGTGGGGACAGCCCACAGGAAACGGGCCGGTAAGTTACCGCCCTCTTGTGTGTACCACACTGGTTATGACAAAGGGGTTGTTTTGTTTTTTGCTTGTTTTTATTGTCATTTACGGGGAACTGCAGGGGTGTAATATGGTAATTCAGAATGGGATTGGCTCCGCAGTTGGGGATAGGGCGGAGTGGGAGGGGGTGGGGAGGGGAGAATTGAAAAAAAGTCTGATCAGTAAGATGGAACTTAATGAGTATCCAAAGGCACATGTACATGGCATAGGTAGAGTCAAACACTCTCATGACGGGGCAACTACGAATGACTGACACTAGGCTACAGACCCGGAAACTGAGATTATTGACCTGGAATGTAAGAGGCCTGCAAAACCCACAGAAAATACGCCAGGTGTTTGCCTATCTTGATAGACACGGGGTTGATTTAGCGTGCCTCCAGGAGACACATCTTACCTCGGTATCTGAGGGGAGAGTGGGCACTAAATGGGCCGGGTATCGCAAGGCATCCTCGTATTCCACGTACGCTAGGGGGGTATTACTGTTGATTAGACGAAGCACCCCTTTTCAGCTGATCAAAACGTTGAGCGATGACCAAGGCCGATATGTTATGATGCAGGGTAATTTTGGGGGCACTGTCCTAACAATCATCACCTCTTATGGCCAAAACACAGACGACCCCGGGTTCTATGCAGAGATGTGGGTCAAACTCCGGGACTTCCCAGCTGCGCCAATAATTTGGGGTGGGGACTTCAACACCTGCCTAGACGCAGCAATAGATAGATCGACGGGTGTGGAACGCTATGGTAAACAAGCGGCAAAAATGCTGCGGGACGGTATGGCCACATGGGGAATGGCAGACGTGTGGAGGCAGAGACACAGAGAAGGCAGAGAAGGCACATGCACATCTACGACGCATAACACATGGTCCAGAATAGATTACTGGCTGCTCACGGCCGATGGATGTACGTGGACACGGGAGGTGGAACACCTGCCAAAGACACTCTCGGATCACTCCCCGGTTAGTCTCTTGATGGATATCCCCACATACATCCCCAGACATTTTACATGGCGATTGCGAGGGAGCGAGCTCACAGATCAAGTCTTCCATACCGAGCTTCGAAGGGCAATTGTCGACTTTTTTTAGATCAATGCTTGGTCGGTGGGAAGTGCGGGCACACTCTAGGAGGCCTTTAAAGTGACTATTAGAGGCCATTGCATTAACAAGCAAGCGGGGATACTTAAAGATATACAGCAGCAGCTCCGTAGAATGGAAAAGGACATAGGTACGCTGGAGGAGGAGCACGCGCGGACCCGGGATCTTGCCCTGTTGGCTCAAATCAGAGGGAAAATGGATGAGTATCAGAAATATGCAGCAGACGAGATAAAATACAAATCAAAGCGTTATATAGCGCGAAGCTACGGGGAGGGTGGCAGATCGGGAAAAGCGCTGGCGAGTAAGATAAGACCCTCATGTGCGGCATCTTACATAACACAGATCAGGGATGACACGGATCAAATGCACTATGACACCGCGACAATAGCACAATGTTTTAAGAAGTTCTATTCCCAGCTCTATGATCAGCAGACACACACCACAGTAGAAGAAATTAATCATTATCTTCAGGACATAGCCCTTGTAGGGCTCTCGGATGCACACAGAGAGTTCTTTAGTCACCATATTACGAAGGGGGAACTCACGGATGCAATAAACTCGCTACCGAATGGCAAGGCCCCTGGGCTAGACGGCCTCCCAGCGGAGTTTTATAAAGCGTACACAGATCTATTACTACCACACTTAGCAGAAATGTACGAGGAGGCGTATGAGAGGGGCGAACTGCCCATGTCGCTGAAGGAAGCACTTTTAGTGACGATCCCCAAGCCAGATAAAGATGCAACCCGATGTGAATCCTATCGACCTCTGTCTCTGATAAACACTGATACGAAGATCCCGGCAAAAATTATCGCAACTAGAATACAGCTCCTACAAGAGAAGCTGGTACTCCCTGATCAAGCTGGGTTTGTGCCCACCAGGTCCACGACCCAAAACATACGTACAGTATTTGCATTGTACCACCACTTGGACCCGGAGTTGCCGGCAGCAGCGGCACTGTTGGACGCTGCAAAGGCCTTTGACTCGGTGGAATGGCCATTTATGTTTGCGGTACTGCGTAAGATGGGGTTCCCGGAGAGGTTCATAAAATGGATAGAGATTCTGTACACGGCTCCTACAGCTAGGATAAGAACGAATGGACAAGTATCTGATCCCTTTAGAGTGAAAAGAGGGACAAGACAGGGATGCCCGCTGTCGCCAATCTTGTTCACACTGATACTGGAACCTCTCGCTTGCAGAGTGCGTCAGCACCATAAGGCAGCAGCTCTACAGTTTAGCCTAAGGCCCCTAAATATATCCCTATATGCCGACGACATGGTGTTATTCACGCGACACCCTAATACACACTTGAATGATCTTATCAGGGAATACATTCGTTTTGAAAGATACGCTGGGCTGAGAATCAACTGGGACAAATCGGTGGTCATACCTCTAACGCCCGTAACGACCCCGCCCGAGTTAGATTACCCCCTGAAATGGCAGACGGACCCGGTGAAGTACCTGGGGATATGGCTACATAGAGACCCCGAACTGGTCCTTAGAGAAAATTATGGTAGAGCAATAACTAGATTGGATGAGCAGATTACTAAATGGATACGGATGCCACTGACGATGGCAGATAGAATTGCATTACAAAAGATGATTGTACTGCTGCGCTTCCTGTACCTATTTAATAATATCCCAGTCTGGCTGACGCGATCCTTCTTTGCGGAGCTGCGGTCCCTGTTGCAGAAGCTGACTTGGGCAGGAAAACAAGCCAGGGTTAGCTGGACTATACTGACTAAGCCGTACCACATGGGAGTTTTTGGGGCACCGGATCTACAACTATATTTTTATTGTGCGCAGGCGCAGCATGCGTATTACTGGACTAGGCCACATGCGTACATTTCACATGTAGCAGTGGAAACAGACAGTGCACATCCGGACCCACTGATGACGTTTGTATCAAATCCGAGAACATATATAAATAGGGACAAGACAGGGCCGGTGAACTGCACCTCACATGCATGGCACACGTTAGCGCACCGGGCCAACAAATTGCCTATCTATGCCCCAGCGCTGCCAATAGCCAACCATCCCAAACTCTCTGTGACACAGGAGAGGGGTATGATGCAATTGCTAAAGGATATGAAATTATCCACCATGAAGGAGATCTTCCCGCAGGGCAAATTTATCCAAAAAAATGACCCGGCGCAGTGCGCACATAATACGTACATGAAGACTTTTGCCTATCTGCGGCTGCAAGCGGCGATCAGGAATTTATATGCTACCTATCCGGAGCAACCACCAACGCTACACGCATTACAGACTATGCTCATAGCGCAAACACGTAAGAGGCTAGTCACTTGCCTATTTCAGAAATCGCAGTCGGAGCACAGCGAAGGGGCAACTAGATCACTAGCTAGATGGGAAACACTGCTAGGTGAGGAGATAGAGGAGAGGGACTGGGAATACAGCTGCACACAAATGCGCTTGCTGACTTCTAACTGTAATTTACGAATAATGCATTTCAAATTCCTCCACCAATACTATTACACCCCGACTCAACTCCATAGATATAGCCTTAGAACACATGATCGATGTCAGAGATGTAACGCGCCAGGGGCTGACTTCCTACACCTGGCTTGGGCATGCCCACAGCTAAATAAATATTGGCAGGATATTATGGGAGCACTAACCAAAATGCTGACAGAACAGGTGCCTAACACGCCGTTGGTGTGCTTGCTGGGAATATATAGACATAGTCAAGCAAAACGGAGGAAGTTCCTGGCGGTGGCACTGCTATTAGCAAAAAGGCGAGTAGCTGTCAGATGAGGTAGCAAGCGACCCCCTAGACTCAAGAACTGGCTCACGGACATGACATACTGTAGAGAAACTATGGACACATATGCTGAGGAGCTGCCGCTCTCCTCTAGGCCCCGAGATTTCTGGGAACCGCTGACGCAATATTTACTGAAGACGCAGGAAGATGAACAACCCGTGGGGGGGTCGATACAAACGCGCATAGACGACAATCAGGGGGGGATAACCTACCTTTCTCCCCACCCCTGACAGGAGGGGTGGAACGCTACATGCCTCTAAGCGAAGTATCCAGAGAGATGGCCCAAAATACTGTGTATGAGCCAGAAGGTATTGTAAACTGAGGATGGTACTGTGGAATGGTAACCCGAACAGCTGCCGAATGTTGAAGATGCTCATATAAATTGGAAAGTGTCATTTGTGATGCAACAATGTCTAACATTGCTATGTTACACAGTGTTTGAAAACGTAAATGTCTATGTAAGTGTATGGTATACTGATGGTCGGACAACCTAAATAAAGTATAAAAAAAAATAATAATAAAAAAGAAATTTGATTGGCTGCTGTGAATAAAGCAAAGAAATGAGAAGCATAAAAAAAAAAAAACCTTGAGGCAAGCCAAGATCTCCAAAAAGCTTGGCATGACCAAAAGGCTGTGCTGACTGTGTACCAGCCAGGGCAGAAAGTGTGGGTGTTGGAGCCAGTGGCCCCAGCAGCCCTCCAGGACAAATGGTCTGGACCCCACACTATTGTTGAGCAAAAGGGAGAAGTCACCTACTTGTTGGACCTTGGGACTCCCAGAAGCTCCCACAGGGTGCTTCATGTCAACAGATTGAAGGCATATGTTGACAGGGTAGACATGGGCTTACTCATGGCTACAGATGAGGGGCAGGAGGAAGAGAGTGACCCTCTCCCAGACCTGCTGACTCAGAACCCTGATGATGGTTCAGCCTCACTGACCATCAGCAACAGGACTGCAGACAAGTTCTACAGGCCTACAGACATATATTCTCACTGACCCCAAGTCAGACAAACTGGTGTACCCATGAGGTGGACACTGGTGACAGTCTGCCTGTGAAGAGTAAAATCTACAGGCAACCTGACCTTGTCAGGGACTGCATAAAGGTTGAGGTACAGAAAATGTTGGAGCTGGGAGTCATTGAACCTTCAGAGAGCCCTTGGGCTAGTCCTGTAGTTCTGGTGCCAAAACCTCACACCCAAGATGATAAGAGAGAGATGAGGTTTTTCTTGGATTACAGAGGTCTCAATACTGTCACTAGGACAGATGCCCACCCAATACCTAGGGCAGATGAGCTCATTGACAGATTGGCAGCTGCCAAGTTTTTGAGCACATTTGACCTAACAGCTGGCTACTGGCAAATCAGACTAGCTGAGAGTGCCAAAGCCAAAACTGCTTTCTCGACTCCAGGAGGACATTATCAATTTGTGGTAATGACCTTTGGCTTGAAGAATGCACCTGCCACTTTCCAAAGGCTGGTGAATCAAGTCCTTGCAGGCCTGGATGACTACTGTGCAGCTTATCTGGATGATATTGCTGTCTTTAGCTCCACCTGGGAGGATCACCTGGTCCACCTGAGGAATGTTTTAGAGGCCCTGCAAAAGGCAGGCCTCACTATCAAGGCCACTAAGTGCCAGATAGGGCAGAGTAAGGTTGTGTACCTGGGCCACCTGGTAGGTGGGGGTCAGGTTCAACCACTGGAGAGCAAGATCCAGACCATAAAGGACTGGACTCCTCCAATTACCCAGACTCAGGTCAGAGCTTTCTTGGGCCTGACTGGGTACTACAGAAAGTTTTGTTAAGAACTATGGGTCCATTGTGACACCACTTAATGACTTGACCTCTAAGAAGATGCCAAAGAAAGTTCAGTGAACAGTAAGCTGCCAGAAAGCATTTGCTAACCTGAAGCAGGCCATGTGCACTGCACCTATTCTGAAAAGTCCAGACTACTCCAAAGAGTTCATTGTCCAGACAGATGCTTCTGAGTTGGGTGTGGGAGCTGTTCTTTCACAACTGAATATAGATGGTCAAGACCAGCCCATTGCTTTTATTAGTAGAAGGCTGACCCCTAGAGAGAAACGTTGGTCAGCTATTGAGAGGGAGGCCTTTGCTGTGGTTTGGGCCCTGAAGAAGCTGAGGCCTTACCTGTTTGGCACACACTTCAAGATTCAGACAGACCATAAGCCCCTCTTGTGGCTAAATCAGATGAAGGGTGAAAATCCCAAACTTCTTAGGTGGTCCATTTCCCTAGAGGGGATGGACTTCACAGTGGAACATAGACCGGGGACTGACCATGCCAATGCAGATGGACTCTCCAGATATTTCCACTTAGTACATGAAGACTCAACTGGTCAAGGTTAGTTTAATGTCCCTAAGTTTGGGGGGGGAGGGTTGTACCAAATGTGAGAAGTTGGCCTGATATATGATGTCACTAATTCTAGTGTACACCTTGTATCAGTCCAAACAACCCTTATGGTGATTGGTTGTAAAGTCTACCTTATAGACCAGCTATCCTAGTGGTAGCATGGACAAGAGCAGTCTTAGGCTAAACTCTGTATGGCATGTGAAGCCAGCTGTTATACCATTTGTAACCCCTTGAATATCAAATGAAAGGACACCACAAAAGATATATAAAAATAGAATGTATTTATTCTAAGTCAAAACACCCTCAGCACTCTTTATGAGATTCGAGGTAAGTACAACACAATCTTATTCAAGCATACATAAGTCACACAGGTAAGTAATACAGTTAGGCCCTAGGGGCCACGCAAACCATATACTACGTAAGGGGTATAAGAACCACTGTCACGAACACAGGATAGGCCTAGGCCTAGGGAATCAATGGGACTACACTACACTACCAGGAATTAGGAAGTAGGAGGCCCACGGGATTCAGGTGCAGAGTGGAAACACTCACTCGTAATGCGTAAAAGTCGATAGAAATAGTAATAGTGAGAAATTAAGAGTTTTAGGACACTTCTGAAATAGCTAGGAGTTCGAGACTTGGAAACTAGACCCTAGGATAGTCAATACCCTTGTGAGCACCGGAATACTCAAGTTACCTAGCCCACGGGCTGCGGGTGCATAGGTGTGAACTTGCGTCGGGTTTCGTCGTTGGCTCCTATGGATGCCTGAAGAAAGGTTGCTGACAGGCAGTCAGTGAAGAGTGTCCGGTGGATTCCGGGGATGGAATCAAGAAGAAGGTGTCCTGCAAGAAGAAGGGACAGAGTCTAGGCCACCAGCCCAGGACCAGGAGGGAACCAGGAAGGAGCCAGGCGATGTCGTGAAGATGCAGGTGGAGAGGGGAAGCTTGTCTCAGCAGCCACGGGTACAAGGAGGTGTCGAGGATGACCAAAACCAGGAGGCGAGCTGTCCCACGAAGGCTCTTGCTGTCGGCGGCGTCGATGTCGAGCTAGGGCCCAACAATCCTTGGCAACCGTAACCCATGCAGGATGGAGGACTTGCTTCTGTTGCAGACCAGGAAGGTCTGGGGTGCTTCCCTTTCACAGGGGAGCGAGTGCCAGTCTGGAGGAGCCGGACCAGCAAAGCAAAATAGCAGGTTCCTCGTCACAGAGATCACTAGCCAACGGGCCAGCAACCGGACAACGCGTCGAGCAGCTCAGGTGCAGAAGGGCCCCACGCAGAACACGTGAAGTGTGGGGAGCTGATCTTCTTTGCAGATGGTGCTCGGGAGTGGGGCTTCTCAATTCCCCAAGCACAACCTTGAGGGAGCCTCAGAAGTCGCGCTAGTCAGTTACTAGCCACTTTTCCCAAGTCGCCGGTCCCACGTCCCTCGTCGCCTCCAAGGGTCTCAGCTTTGCTGTAGATGTGGATCTGGTTCAGAGGTGTCTGGAAGTCATGGCGCTGGTCAGTCTCTGCAGTTGTTCCTCATGGATCAGTCGCAAAGCAAGCAGCGGTCGCTGGATGGTGCCTGGTTGCCCAGGGTGGTCACTCCTTGGCCACAAGGGAGATTCTTCAGCCTTCTTCCTGAGGTCGAATGTCGAAGGTCCTGAGTTTCTGTACAAGTTGCAGATTTTCAGGGTAATCTAATTCTGCAGGGCTCAGCTACCTCCTAATATACTAGGCTAATGGGCTGGGCTACCTGCAGGGTCCCTCCTATGGGTGGGACCAGGAAGGGGAGTGGCTACACCCCCTTTCCTTTGTCCAGTTTCGCGCCAGAGCTGGGGCTGGAGTGCCCCAGGACCGGTTTGAACTGGACTATGCATGGGACACCTTGTGTGCCCCAGGTAGTGTCTCGTTTCTTTCATCCCTCCCTGCCCCAATACACTAAGTCCTGTCTGCGGTGGTGCTAGCACCTCCCAAGGCAGGAAACCTATTGTCCAAGCCTCCCTCGCTGGAAGGACTCCCAGCAGCAGGAGGTCAGACTTGTGTCTGTGGCAGCAGCATCCGTTTTGTGATGCTGGGGCTCTGGTTAACTTTAACCGGGTAAGTAGGGTTTAACATGTCTTCTCCCTCTAGCAGGGAGGAATAATATCCTCATTGCCAGAAATGGTATGGGGGTATTATTCCAAAGTGTTAGACACCTTACACGACATGTTTCGATAAAGCCAAACCATAGTTACCATAACCGTTTAAGATTATAAGGCTCTTAAGAGTATATGGTAGGCGATATCATAGAACAGCTATAAGGACATGGTTCCGAAAGCTACAGACAGGCTCAGCTCATGCTAGAGCACCATCTCACATGTTACCAAGCACTCTGCCTTCAGGATTGTTAAGGCCTGCCATAGGAGTGGCTGATAGGTACACATGTGTCTATTGTGAGTGTAGATATAGGTATACTATATCTAGGCAAGGGGTGATTACACAACCCTGCCCCAGCTGAGTGATCAGCCAGTTGTGTCTACTTGTGAGGCCAGGCCAGGGGTGGCAGAATACATGCTGCAGCCCCTGGTAGACCTAGGGTACACCTATGCCCTGGGTACCTAAGGTACACTGTACAGGGGCCAATAAGGTGATCCTTACCAATTGGGTTATGTACCTAAAGTACATAGTATGAATTTATAGAGAGAAAAGCTGGGCTGTGGGTCTGATTAGCAGGCCCACAGCCACATCTAAGTCAAAAACCAGTGGAGCAAAAGCAAAAAGTGGGGGTGAACATAGAAAGCAGACCCTACTCTCCTACACCCGGTTCGACCCGGTCCCGAGCGGCCGGGCTGAGGGGTTTGAAGACTCACATGGTCCCTCCCAGTTACTCCAGGAGGGACCGGTGGCTGTGAGGCTGACTGCTCCTTTCGCAATGGGAGCGCCTTTATTTGCCCATGGGTTTACTCCCAGGCCAAGCACCTGGTAATGTTATTTTTCTCCCAACGGTGCAGTCTGACTCCCAGAGGGGAAGCCTTGAACGGGTCGCCTAGGCCGTCTCGTCGCGTGGGCGGTGGACGGACAGCGTCACCGTCCTCCCATCTCTCCTGCACCCGCAGGTGGGCGGACGTTTTCGAAAAGTTGCTTGTGACTCTTGGCGGTGGATCACTCGGCTCGCGCGTCGATGAAGAATGCACCTAGCTGCGAGAATTAGTGTGAATTGCAGGACACATTGATCATCGGCACTTCGAACGCACCTTGCGGCCCCGGGTTCCTCCCCGGGCTACGCCTGTCTGAGGGTCGCTCAATCGTCAATCGCTCTGGGGTTCCCCAGGATGCAGCTGGGGCTGTCGCAGGGTTAGCTCTGCGTCCCTTTGTCCCCCCACAAGGTCGGAAGCCCCGATCGCCTGTGGCAGGGTCCCTCACGGGGTCCTGCCGTGGAGGTACGCCACTGGCGCGCCTGGCCCCCGAGAAGGGGTCTGGCGACCGGCCTGCCCCGGGCCCATCCCGGGGTGCCTAGCTGTGTGCAGCGCGAGGCTGTCTGTGGTATCCCACCAGCTGCCCGCGCGCCCTTGCCTCAGGTGCCCACTTCCACGGCCGTCTTCGCGCGGAGGGCTGACCCCCTCCAGATCAGATCCGGGGAAAGAGGAAATGGCAGGGGCCTGGCCTCCCCCGGCGGCTCCCCCCGACGCTTCATTGTTTTTCTTCCGACTACGACCTCAGATCAGACGTGGCGACCCGCTGAATTTAAGCATATTACTAAGCAGAGGAAAAGAAACTAAGCAGGATTCCCTCAGAAACGGCGAGTTAAGAGGGAAGAGCCCAGTGCCGAATCCCCACCCGGCGGCAGGCGCGGGAACTGTGGCGTACAGAAGACCGACTCCCCGGCATCTCAGGGGGCCCAAGTCCTTCTGATCGAGGCTCACCCCGCAGACGGTGTTAGGCGGGTAGCGGCCACCGGCGTTCCTGGATCAGGTCTTCTCGGAGTCGGGTTTCTTGGTAATGCGGCCCAAAGCGGGTGGTAAACTCCATCTAAGGCTAAATACCGGCGCGAGACCGATAGCCAACAAGTACCGTAAGGGAAAGTTGAAAAGAACTTTGAAGAGAGAGCTCAAGAGGGCGTGAAACTGTTGCGAGGTAAACAGGTGGGCTCCGTGCAGTCCGCCCGGAGGATTCAACACGTCGGGAAGGTCGGTGGCCTGGGAGTTCTGGATCCCCTCCGCGGGACCGGCGCCCAGACCCTACCAAACCCCTGCAGGGCGCATTTCCTCAGGCTCCGGGTCAGCTGGGAAGGCTTTGGGGTGGCAGGTAGCCCTCCGCTCTGGCGGAGGGTGTTACAGACCCCTGGCAGCAGCTTCGCCGTGTCCGTGGAGCCAAGGGAGATTCAACCACCTCCACGCCCTCCCCGGGCACCAGTTCCCGGCTGCCACTCGGGGCGTGCCAGGACGGTTGAAGGGGGGACAGGGTACCCTGCTCCCGGCGCGACTGTCGACTGGGGCGGACTGCTGTCAGTGCACTCCGACTGTGCCGCCGGGCGGGGAGGCCCATGCCGGGTGCCAGGGGTCTGCGGTGATGTTGGTTACCCACCCGACCTGTCTTAAAACATTGACCAAGGAGTCTAACACGTGCGCAAGTCAGATGGCCGAGCGAAACCCTGTGGGGCTTC